>NC_080843.1:24377476-25627476 GCF_030435755.1 Ochotona princeps
ATCTTTTTTCTTTTTTGGAACACACTTGTACACATATACATAATTGTTTAAATAGAAATCAATGAATTAGTAACCTCAAAAATTCAATTCGTACTTTTTTTCTTCCATCTCTAACCTCTGGGTCCATTTTCTTTATAACTCATATTGTTTCTTGTTTTCAGTAAGTAGCTATGGAAAAAATGTATTAACCCTCATCCTTGAGAATAAGATACAAAAATTCTAGATAGATGTTTTTACTAATAACTTAAAAGATATAGTTTTATTTCTAGTATCCACTGGCAAGGATGCATCTAACTGCATGCTACTTTTCTTTCAGGTTCCTTTTGAGAATACCTTTGACTTTTACTTTTCATTTTTCTCTTTTTCTTTCTAGAAGTTTGGGCCAAGCCTTAAGACTCACACTTTGAGGCTGCCATGGTGGCATAGCAAGCTCCATCATTTCATATGGGCGCTGGCTCCAGTCCTGGCTGCTCTACTCACTTCCCATCCAACTCTCTGCTAATGGAGTGGGAACGCAGTGGAGGATGGTGTAAGTGTTTGGGCTCCTGCACCTACATGCCGGAAAAAGCTCCTGCTTCCTGGCTTTGGACAGGCTCACCTGGCTATTGTGGCCATTTAGGGAGTGAACCAGTGGCTGGAGAATCCATCTCTTTCCCTCCCTCACTCTCTCCTTCTCTCTCATGTAACTCTACCTTTGAAATAAATGGATAAATAAACCTCTTTAAAAATAATCATCATAAAGATGCACACTCCAAAAGCTGCCCTTTTTTAATGGCTCTTACTCCATTAAGGTTTAAGGTTGCAAGCTGTTGGCCAGTCTTGTTCTTGAAGGTTGAATCTGTGCCGTGTCTGCCTTGGCACTCTGGCCCTTACAGCCTGTAGCTCTGAGACTCAACTGGCAGCACCATCTTTTCTATCTCTTCTTGGGGTTGAGTAAAGGAAGGAGGGAAAGAGTGACTCAGCACTGCACCCCTTCCTCTGCCTGGTCCTTCCTGGGAGCTGGCTGCTGTCGACCCAGAGAACATCATCCAGGGGCTGTGTTCCCTCACAGTTTCTGATCTGTAGAGACAATTATACTATCTAAGTTTTTTCTCCTATAGAAGCGTTATGATGTTACAGCTGAGCTTTGAATATACATGATGACAGAAAAGGCTACAATCTGTGGTTATATTTTTTATTTTAAAAATTTCTTATTTATTTTTATTGGAAAACCAGATCTCCAGAGAGAAAGGGAGACAGAGAAAGATCTTCCTGATTCACTCCCCAAGCAACCACAACTGGAACTGAGCCAATCCAAAGACAGGAGCCAGGCACTTCTTCTGGATCTCCCAGATGAGTGCAGGATCCCAAGGATTTGGGCCATCCTCTATTGCTTTCCCAGGCCACATGCAGGAAAGCTGGATGGTTAAGTGGAGCAGCCAGGACATGAACCTGTGCCCCTATGGGATCCTGGTACATGTGAGGGAAAGATTTATGCACTAAATCACCATGCCAGGGCCCTATTATCTTTTTTTAAAAGATACTAAGTGGTGCAGCATAACTCTGCTTCCGCATCAGCTTCCGGTGCACTTTACCTTGTGTACTGTTAATCATCATATCCTGTCCCTGCTCAAAAAAAGGGGGGAGGGGGAATTTGGATGCAACAGTTTTTACTCCTGCATCTTATACAAAGGCCAAAAGATAAATTTCAGGAGACATTTTTTTCTCATTTAAGAAAGGATTAACTTTGTTCAGTCATGTCAGTTGGTGATTTGAGGCACCCTATCCGCTAGGAGGAGCAGCCTCTAGAGTGTTCTCAGCAGACCTCTCCCCTGCCGCTACTGGTCCTGGGTTCCTCACACTGGCCTTCAGTTAGGGAAAGCAGGCAGAAACGAGGCACTGGCTGAGAAGCACAAACCTCATTACACAGGATTCTAAGAGATTCTTCAAACCTGCGATAAATGATGCCTTTAAAATAAGCAGCTCCAAACCACACTTGAAATGTTTCTCTGTCATTTATTAAAAGGAAAAAAACACACACACACACTGGAATGGAAGACATGAGGGAGGTTTACATTTGGACTTGTTTTAAATTTTACAAAGCTGTTCTTTTAAATTTCCCATCTGTTGCTTCAGCCCTTCAAAGTGACTATGGTAACAGTGCAGGGATACCAGACAGAACCGTGGCGTAATCGGGTATGGCTTGACCCCTACTGCGGCTTTCTCCTGGAGGGAAACCAACTCATTGTGAATCTGACTCCATGAAGACAGGGTTTCCTCACCAAGATTCTGGTCTTGGAATTGATGCACAACAGGAGGAGCATTAGAGACCATCTTGTATTGTGTTTTGTATTCTTGAAGCCCAATAAGATGCTGCATGCATCCTGCAGAAGGGCAACCAGGTTCATTTTAAACACACCGGATTCTGAAAAGGAAACTACCATCCTCCTGAGCTGAACTTCCACAAGTACTGAAAGGTTCCATCTTTATGAAGCTCTTAAACAACACCAAATAAACCTAACTAAGACATGTAAGTTGTCTTTGCACATCCAAGAATGATCCGCATCATTGCCAGGTATCAAATTCTACACTTCCTGGGTAGACGTTCATTGGAGTCAGAGAAATTACCAGACAGATATTGTTGATAGGATGCAAAGATGATTGATTTGGGCTGTGATGTGCACACTGTAGGACAAAGCAAATGAGTGTGAGATTTGTGTCATTGAAACCTGGTATTAGTAGTGTGGGAGGAGTACTAAATTGAGTTCAATTGGAACATCAGGGCAAACTCATTTACCTTTTCTTTGCTAAAAAACAAAAAGGCAGTTTCCACTGAAGTGTCCAAGAGATGTTGAAATGTATTGGCAATGAGTAATGCTAGTGGTTAGATTTTTGTCTTTAATTACCCTTTTATATTAAGGAAACACTATCTTAAGGGGAAATGTCTAAATTGTGTTTTAAGATAAGAAAGGTTGGAGAGGTGTTTAATAGTTTAAATGCTTTTTTAAATGCCTGCATTCCATATATCACAACACTAGATTCAATACCCTGTTCTGGCTCCTGACTCCCTTTCCTTGATAAAACAGACCCTGGGAGGCAGGGGTAATGAGTTCAATCACTGGGCTGCCACCATTCAGAAGAGACACTTGGGTTGTGTTCCTGCTCCTGGGTCAACCTCACCTGACTTGGTTGTCTCAGGCATTTGGAAGTGAATGAGCAAATAGGGGAGGGTTCTCTTGCTCTCTCTCTCTCACTTGCTCACTCACTCTTGCTCTCTGTCTCTTTCATTTCACTCTCACTTTTATTCTCTCATGCTCTTTTACTTTGTCTCTTAAAATTTTTTTTAAAAAATTAGAAAAACAGAAAATGTTTAAGATGAGCCTGAAAATTCTTGTAAAAACTAATAGGATTGGTGTTCAAAAGCTTCATGAGCTAACTTGAATAAGCTTACACAGTCTTAAGATGGGATCATTTAAGTATCAAAAAGTGATCATTGTTGCCACAGATTGAAACATATAAAACATGTTTAAAGTCATGTGTGCAAGATGATACTTAAATAAATATCTTGGGAAAATATTAGGGCTTTATTGTCTCAAAAACTGGTAAGAATAAGGCACTTACTCTGCTTTTTCAATTTAAATACACAGTAGTCAAATTGTTGATAAGAACATGTATATTTTCATGGTTATTTTCTGGCTAATAAATGAAAACAGGAGAACTATAACTAGAACACCGCATTTGGTAAGGAAATAAAATCACAAAATGGGAGACAGATGTTATGTACCTCAGATGAAAGTACCCAGTATCACTTATTAAACAGTCTTTATACACGTCACCAGCAGCATGAACGTGATCATATCTCTAGAAAGAAATACTGGGGCTGAGAGGCACATATAAAGCAAACAAAATTAAATTCAAAATTGTAGAAAATTCCATAGCAAAAGTAACCCAACATCTGCTTCATTTCATGCTTTGCTCTCTTCTTCTCTTTTTTCTTTCCTCACCTTCCTCCATCTTTGTTTTCCCTCTTCTTCTAAAGGATTAACGACAAAATTGCACAGAGGAAAAAAACAAAGACGGAGTGAAGAGTAAGTGCACTAGAAGAAGAGAGCCTTTTACCCAAATGCAATATATCAGGATTATTTGAATCATAACAAAAATTTAAATAGAAGAACATTTATACCATAACTTTAGAATGTGAGCACTTCCTGGATATCTGAGATGATTAAGGGATTATAGCTTATTTGGAAGATATATTGATGATATTGTTTCATGTTCTAAAAATATGAATGTGCTAAATGTGATGTAGGAAGTATGCTATATTAACTTCTATTGCATCAGTCTCTTCAGGCCAGATTTAAGTGGGAGTACTGCAGGGAGAATCAAATTCATAGATATTTGCCTGCATTTTAGAAATTTTTGACAAGTTTGGTAAAAGTCTTACATTTTTCTCCCCAAAATTTGAGCTAGAAGACAACTACAAGAATAAAAACAATAACAGAATAAAAAGGAACATTTGAAGAGTATTTCAATATTTACACAATTCTTCCATCTGTGATATATATATATTTTACCAGATCAAAGTATCATAAACTTAACCACTTCAGCCATATATTCCTATACTACCTTTTTACAATTAAAAAAATCATTTGAAAGACAAATACATACAAAGATGTTTTAACCACTGATTCACTCCCCAAATGGCCACAACAGCCAGGTCTGGGCTAGGCCAAAGCTGGGCACCTGCAACCCAAGGAACTCGAACTGTGATGACTGCTGCTTCCCAGGATGCACTTGAGGAGGAAGCTGAAATCAGAGAGTGGAACCAGGACTCCAAATCAAGTACTCCATTATGGAATGCCATGTCCCAGGCAGCACATTAACTGCTGCACCAAACACCTACCCCTGCTATGGTATTTCCTCAGTAATCCTACCTCCCTTTAAAAATGGCTGAACTAGAAGCCAATAAGATGGTGTAGCAGGCTAATCCTACACCTGTGAAAATGGCACCCATATCGGCATCAGTTTGACTCTTAGCTGCTCCATTTCTGTTCCATTCAGCAGTGAAAGACAACCCAAAGTCTCAAACCCCTGCACCCACATGGGAGGCCTGGAAGAAGCTCCTGGCTCCTAGGTTGGGACTGGCCCAACTCTGGCAGTTACAGACATTCTGGGAACCAGTAAATAAAAGATCTCTCTCTGTCTTTACTTTCCCTTTCTTTCTGTAACTTTTTAAGTAAAAATAAATAGTTTTTAAAACGGTTGAAATAGTTTTTACGTGTGATAGCTCTGAAAAGGTGAGACATTGATTATGAAACACATGCAGGCAACATGCCTGGAACATGGCTGCTGCTCAGCAAATGAAATTATTTTGTACAAAATTTTGTTAATCCTGGTCACAAACATAGAGGCGTAGAAATAGAACTGAGCCAGCAATTACAACTACCAGTTGTAATTGGGTGACAGACTGTGCTGGACCTTGTATTGGCAAATACACAAAAATCAGGTCTGGGATGGCCTCAGATGAGGTTTCTTTGGCCATTCCCTACCAACTGAACACAAAACCCTAACCATGGAGAGAATTGCAGCTTCCATGGTCTGACCATGGACTGCATGTGTCAGAGCTGGGCATCATCAGTTGCTCAGACTGAGCAGTGGACAGCATATCCAAATGTACATGGAGGATATGGCAGTACATTGGAGTCTTAGAGGACACCTGGTACCATGGCAGAGGATGGAGAACAAGACAAATCGATCAACGACCCCAGCCAAGCATTGGCAGTGAAGATGTGGGCAGAGACACTAAGGTGGACTATAGCATCCAGTGGATTAGGGAGAGATTTCTTCACGATTGGAGTGGCAGGATTGCCAGCAACTCAGGACTGTTGAACTACCAAAACTTCTTGAGAAATTAATGGCATTGTAAATTTCTATTTTTCTTACTGTTATTGATTTTGTATTGTGGCTTTTCATTTAAGAGGGATGTGTGGTGAACGTGTAATGGAGACTATCATGTCCAGATGTGAGGATGCAGTGCAGTTTGCATCTCTACTTCCAGATCAAAGATGGACTACTAATGAAACTATTAGCTGTATCTTGACAATAAGATGCTGGACTCTCTGCCATTGACCATGTCCACAATGATGAACATGTAACTGTTTATGAAGAGCTATGCTATAGTAATGATATAAGGGAATTTGGTGGGGGGAGGGGATTTTGGAAGGGGCCAGGGGAAATCCCAGGACCTATGGAATTGTATCATAGAATGATGGTAATAATTTCAAAAGAAGAAAAAATAAAAGAAAAAAAGTGAATTTGAACTTTGTATAGTAATTACTAGAGACTAAAAGGAGTGGGATGACGGGGACAGAGGGAGGTGGATGAGGAATATGTAAACATAGTTAACATGAATTGTTTTCAGTGTTCCACAAGTACAATGAAGGTAATAACTTCAGTTCACAGTGATGTACTACATCCTGAATAAAGAACTGGAAGTGAGAAGCTGATAGGCTACAAACTATGGGAAAAAGTCAGTGGGGAGTGGGGAGCATTTGGCACAGTCATCAGGACGGTCTGGTTCAAAGTCATGGCTCCTCTTAAGATCCTACACTCTGGCTAATGTGCATCCTCTAGCAGCAGGTGATGGCTCAAGTACTTGGGTCCCTGCTGACTTGTGAAAGGACCAGATGGAGTCCGGCGCTCTGGGCCATTCCTATCTGGTGCAGGCATTTGGTACAAGAAATAGTGTGCCTCTCCTTTTCTCTCCCTTCAAATAAAAGCATGTTTGTTTTAAAAAAGAGGAAGGAGATAGGCTAATTTTCTGATATGATCAGTTTGTGCTGCAAACATATGCAGAAATAATGCACTACATATCATTAAAATATACAAGTACTACATGTTAATCAAAAAATTTTTTTAAAAAATTGAACATCTGTGGCCTGTGCAGAGGTGTTTGGGGTAAAACTGATGCTGACAACACTTGAGCCATGCTGTTTTTTCTAGACCAATAACAGGAAACTGGATCAGACTTGGAGCAGCCAGCTCTTGAGCTGGTGCCCATATGGGATGCTAGTATTTCAGGCTGTGAAAAATTCAAATGTAATTCGACACTACATACAAAACATTCAATGACCCTTACACATCTAACAAAAAAGACAACTTAGTGGCAAATCAAATATGTGAATACAGAATGGGTTAAAATTATGCTTTTGCAAAATCTGATGAAGAGAGGAGGAGGGAGAGCAGGAGTTAGGGAGGTGTGCTTGTCTTCTAAGAGCTGCACTTATGAAATGCATAGTATCAGTTTTCCTTAAAAAGCATAAAAGGAAACAGAAAAGAAAAAAAAACACAAGGTTTGTGGCAGAAATAGACCTACAGAATAGAACTACAAAGCCATGTGATTTTAAAGCTCATGATTACATTAGAGAGCTGCTGTCAAAACCCATAATTTAAATGGGAGCAAATAGGCCCAGGGAACGAACTATCCTTTTCTATGTCAGTGATGATACTTCGGGTACCTCTGAGAACTGTTGAAACTATGGAACAGGTGGAACTCCAAATATAATTTATTTGCCTTGTACCAAAACAACAATTCAGTGGTATAGAAGAAAATCAATACCATTGTTAGTTTGCCATGATATAGAATAGCTGCTTAGCCACTTGTTTTAATGAAGCTCTGAAAAAAGCTGAATAGGAAAATTTTTCAAACACTCGTGATTTTCTACCATAATAAACAAGTCTTAGAGTACACAGATTGATGGCTGGACTGTCCCATCCTTCAATTAGCTATGATTGTAGTTGAGGTGTACAAATTGCTTCTCAAGTCAATTCTTATTTCTTGATCCTATCAAAGAACTGAATACTATTTTAACAAAATTTATTCCTGAGATTATTTTATGTATATTCTTTTGCTTTTTCAGAAAGATAGTGTCATGATAAAGGAACTGCTCTTTTCGGCATATAGCATCTTTTAACTTAAACCAGGGATTCCTAGATTTAGACAGTTGTGGTTAGGAAAATTATATCAATCACTACATAATTTACTGGTTGAAAAAAACTGGGATATTCAAATGGCTTTAGGAATCTTTCATTTACATAGTGAGAATAAATCAAACGTAATGAAATGGACTTGGTCACTCTCCACTCCACACATTCCAGTTTTACAGCAGCTTTTGGGTTGATTTAATATATTATTGTAGAAGACAGGATCCACTAGACAGCTAAAGAGAAGTGACAAATGCATTCCCTGTAAATTCTTTATACTTTTAAAATTATATTCAAATAATTTTTAATTACTATAAAAGCATTGAGATGTTAATGTATTTCACATAAAAGACAGGGATATTATTTCTTCCATTCTATTCTACAATGAATGTCAATCCTAAGAAAATTATTTCTTTTGATTCACTCTGATAGCATGTAATAAAGAAACAATAAAACATATGGCTCAATTACTACTTTTTCTCATCAAGCATGAATGAATGAATATCAAATTATTATTAATTGTTTTTTTCTTGGCTTCCTCTCCACAGGACAATTATGCATTGCTGAATTTTGATGAGCATTTTGTGTTTAACACTTTGTTGACCAGTACCTAAGAGGGAAAGATAGATAAACTGCTATACAAGAGCAAGATTCTTTAACCTTGTCAATATTTGTAAAATACATGATCATCCTATAATCTCCCTGATTTATGTCAGGTTTTTTTTTAACTGATTAAAACTCCCCAGTAGCCGATTCACATTTCAGCATGAATAGGCCTCCCTTTGAGAAACAGTTGCCACTCATACATACAAAACAGCTGATAAAATAGCTGATGAAGTCTATTTCTGTTTTAATAATTATACTCATTTCTCATGTGGTCGCTGAATTTTCAGTTCCTTCCCCCAAAAATGATCCATTGAAACACAGAAGTTATGACTTGAGTTGTTAAAAGTAACCTAAATAGCATAGTATAAAATGAAATAAGTTGTGATCACTGTAACTGTTAAAAATCAAGGTTAATAAATGATATAGACACTGGACAAGCTGACTGATCATTTATTTTTACAAACCTTCTATAAATACAAAGTGTTATGTAATATGAATATAAGTAACATGCTAATGAGCATGTCTTTTTAATCCATAGGCATTACTTCTCATACACTATTTGTATACCCATATTTTGAAATACATGCAAAGAAAATTTGCCAAATTATAATATATAAAGTATTTACAGATGTCATACAGTTTTACCTATCGCCCACAAGTATGTTTATTTGATATTTAAAACACATAGAAATCAAGCCTGAGATGAACCAATGGCTGACAGTAAGACTGAATTGCTTCCATGTTCTATTTCAGAATGTTTAGCAAACACACACGAACTCAAGCTTGCTTCAGAATCAGAAAATTAGAAAAGCAAAAAGAGACCATAGAAATCATTTTCTCCAATGTTCCTCATGTTATAAAAATGGGTAGAAAATGTTAAGCTACCTTCTGAAGTCCATACAACTTTTTAATCTCAATATCTTTGCTCCGTGTCATATGTGGAAATTTTAATTGGCATTTCTTTTGTCATCATGTCAATAACATCTGTGATTTCTTCTCATGGGAGATAAAGAAGAGAAAATGAGGAATTACTGTAACGGAAATCTCGAAGCACAACATAAGGTGGAGCAGGGATGGGCCTGGCAGGGCTGACAGTACACACCGGCCTCAGAAGCATCATTCTTTTGACACTATTAACTGGAACCATCCAAAATTTTTACCACTAAACCAGCCAAGATGGCTTTTTTATGTTTATGAACTTATTGCCAGCAATCAGAGTATTTATGCAATAGCAGATTCATTAATTTTGTATAAGAGTAAACTTCAGTGTAAAAGCTTTCCTGAATTATATATTCTCAAAATAAAACCTTGAACATTTAATGTCTTGATGAATATTTTTCCTCTCAATTTCCACATGCCACAATTATTGAATCCACTTTGCTGAAACAATTAAGAAAATATTAGTTAGATATGCAATTTTAGTATAAAAAATAAGCCCATAACCAACATTCAAATCAACAACTAGTTTATCCATGGGATTGTGGTAGATTAAACATTACAGTTTTTCTTCTATTCCCAAACTGATCAGTGTCAGTTGCTTATACTGTGATATATGAAACTTCCCATGCCACAGCTGCATGTTTATGGGATGCAAGGCACAAGCCTCAAAGGCTTTTGCAATATTGGTGATGATACTCTCAACCATTTCACAGATTACGGGTGACTAGAAGCTTTAGAGCTTTCACCATGTACAAGACCTATGATATAACACTGGATTGTGAGGAGATTGCTAAATGAGAATGAAAAGTGAATTTGAGAACTGTCTGGGGAAAGCAGAAAATAGGAAGCAAAGTATGAATATAATTAGGTTTGTTCTTGTAATTGATTCTGCAACCTGATGGAACGTGGGTTTCTGAATATTTTTCAGAGCATTTTCCAGCTGTAGCCTCCCAGCAACTCATTATGATTGCACATTTGTCACAAAAGAGCCATACTTGGGATCCCATATAGGGATCCCAAATGTTCTTCCTTCATTTTCTACACCAAGACATCAGCAAAACAAAATATGCTATTGACGATCTCCTCAATGTCATTTTGGTTATTCTATTTACTTGATATTGAATTTGATTATTGACTTTCCAAGCCAATCATGCTTCATTAAGACTTTATTTCCCCAAAAAAAATTTTAAAAAGACTTTATTTCACATATGTTATCTCAAAAGTTTTTAGAGAAAAAGAAAGAGAGAAGGAGGGGGCCGTGTAAGAAGTGGGTAAGCAGGGAGGAGAGGAATGTCATTGTGTCCTTAGAATTACATCTACAAATCACATCGAATCTGTTAAGTGTTAGTTAAAATTAAGACATTTTAAAGACTTAACTTTGGTAATCATCATGTAGTGTTCACATCTTTTATTTCAACCTTTATGTCTTCTGTGTTTCATTTATAGAAAATGTTAATGTTTTTCCTCTCATTACTTATGTTAAAATTTAGTCAAAATCATAGTAGCATTTGCTTTAAAACTTGGTAGATTTATTGTAGAATTATATAGAAATACCTCTAAACTTTACGTTTTAAAGTAACATTTGAAGGCATGTATTATAGCAATAAAATTTTGCTAAACATATATTCCAATGTATGTCTTAGCAATAGACTTCAATTTGGACAATTATTTGAGCAGAGAGCATCTGTTTCTGTTGGCAAAAATACAAAAATTTTCTAACATAGATGATGTCTTTGCCTAGCTGTATCTATATCAGTTCTAACATTAGAAGATAACAAAAATGTTTTTGATTTATACTATTAAACAACATGCTATAAAATTCACTGCCATAAACTATGTGCAGTTGAATGCTGAACTTAACATAATTAATAAAATATTTTTACTTTATTTAAACACATTGTTTTTGACTACATAAAATGCCCGTTAACGTTAGCAGTACTTACCTATAATTTTAGAGTAGCAAGGTTCACAATGGATCGTTTGCCTATAAATCCAAATACTGTCACCTGCCTGCAGATTTTCCAAAGGCTTCTTGCATATTTCACACTAAAAAGGAAACATCACAGATTAAGTCTATGTTCTTAGCAAAACAGAGTTTGAAATCCCTTTAATTAATTCAAGACCATCCTTCCTAGCAATAGTCAGATGGAATTTCAAGACAAGCTATCAGGAAATTTAGAGAAATGTTGTCTACAAACCATGTGACAACCTTTTCAAATAAATTCCCACAGCATTTATAAACCATGGAAACACATATCAGGGAATATTACTGAAATTTTCCATTTAAAAAAGTAGATATAAATCTTCAACTATTGGTTATACCAAGGATGAGCTTACTCAATGTCTTCAAGATAAAGGATAATTTATTGTTCGCTCACATTAGGAACAGCTCTGCTCTCTAGATGGACTACACTACTGAGCAAAACCAACTGCTGACCTTACACAGTTTAGGGGTGAGCAGAGTCTGTTTTGAACTGTGTTGCTTACTGAGACTTGCCTACTGCTGATTGGCTGAATTCCAAGCACAAAGCCATCACTGACTGGTTGGCTTTCAGAAGCAACTTGACATAGACCAATCTGACATATTTATATGGATTCAAGTTGTTCTCTATTGCCATGGCTATAGAACAATCTGTCTTTCTCCAGGAACATGAAGGACACTTTCATTTTGAGTTAGTCATATTCTATTGCTACACAGAAATGGAGACAAATCGTTTAAAATCAAATGAAAATTACTCTTATTCACCAAAAGAAATAGCTGATGAATTTTTTTTAAAAAGCTTTCTGCATAATAATTTTCAATACATAGCTGTAAATGTGTTTAACTGAATAAATGTTATAACCAATAAAAGAATTTCATGCTACCATAATTAAATAATTATGCAATCTTAAGGTCACGTTTTATATATAAATCTATATTGGATTTTTCGGGTCAAAACCTGGGACCATATATTTCGGGTTGCTATGTGTCACTGAAGGCAAGTGGAGGAGAAGCAACCAAGTAACACAGTATCAGTGCAAGCATCGTGGCACAGTAGGTTAAGCCACTGCCTGTAACATCAATACCCTAAGTGGGCATCAGCGTGGGCTCTGGCTATGTTATTACAATCCAACTCCCTGCTGATATACTTAGGAAAGCAGCAGAGTTCAGCCTAGGTGCTTTGGCCCCCGCACACTCTGTAGGCGACTTGGCTGAAATTCCATACGCCTGGCTTCGGCCTTTTCCAGCACAGGCCATTTCAGCTGGTTAGGGGAGTAAACCAGCACATGGATGATCTCACTGTCTATCTCTCTCAATTCTGCATTTCCAGCACATAAATACGTGTTTTCTAAAAAAGAATCCTGTCTTGTAAAGGGCTCAGTTTGCAGCAAATATAGAATGCCAGCACTAGAAAGAACCCATAGATTTAGACACATGGTTTTCAAACTAGCTGGAATAGGCACATAATCTAAGGTGCTTTGTAATATCCTAACACCCAGGAGCCATCCTGGAGCTTCTTGATGTTACTGGTCTAAAGCATTCTCATTTTTCCCAGTCATCTGTGGATGATTATGATGTGCAGCTCATGTTGAGAACCACTGATCCAGCCAACTACTTCATCTTAAAAGTCAGACAACAGAGCTCGGGTGATTTCCCTAGATCACACAGCTATATCAAAGAGCAGAGGCAAAGCTAGCACTCAGGCCTTCACATGCCCAGCTGTAATGTGCACCTGATTAGTGTTTCCAGGGGCACAAAAGAGTCTATGAAGGTAAAAACTGTGAGGCATTGTAATACAGCTGTCATGTTATTTGTTAAGCTATAAAATGTTATAATTAATCATGTTCCCAAAACATACTGAGCTTCAACTATTGTGAAACTTACAATTTCTAACCACATGCTATAAATGCTTATCAACAATTTGCTTTCATTTTAGATTTCCATATACACTTGGATACTGCATTATTTATTAAAATGTTACCAAAACTTTAATTAAAAAGTGTTTGTCATCATTACAATTTAAAAATCTTGAATAAGCATGAGTAAATATATCAGTAATCAATTCTAAACCTAAAGCCAAGATTGTAATTGCCAACCTTCGAGGTTTTAGGCTGTGAACTCCATAAGAAATATTTAAGTACTGCATTATCAATGTAATTGACAGTGTTTCTGAATTTTAACTCCATGCCATGTATTTCATAAAACACTTATTTTCATTCCTGCCATTATACCATTTGACATTTAGTTAAGTGAGATAAGCACATCTTTACCTTGAAGCAAGTAGAATGGCAGCAAATTTGTAACTCATCTAGAATCATTTTTGTTTCTATACCCAAGGGTTTACGGCAGTAAGTGCACATGTCTCTTTCAATGACAGACCTACAGAGACAAAAGCAAGGAACAAATATACTTGCCATCATATAAGACAGGAGCAGTCCCTCAACAGTCACATGAAGCTGATATGTTGATTCAATGACACTTTCAGAAATGATAAAAGTATCAATGAAAGTTCAGGGTTTATACATTCTATTAACAGAACAGATCCTTCCTGTTATCAAAAAATGATGTCAACGAGGTAACATAAGGGAAAGTCTCAAATTATCAACTCATTAGCAACCAAGAGTGCATCTGGGCAGGACAAAGATGTTCTATTTCCAAGTTTAACTAGGTCATAAGTACTCCTTGAAGCTACTAATTTACATAAATCATCTTAGGAATGATATAGAAAATACACTTCAGAAGAACATAATTTTTTAACTCTCAAAACAACCAGTGGTCTAAAAATGGAAATCCACTCCAGAGTGCGATGATCACTTCCCGATCCGTGAGTCTGCGACACTCAGGACTCTTGCATGCAGAATCACCACAGCCTTCCTCTTGCTGGCATTGTAGGCTGAGGATGCAAGGGCATCTCCTACAATAAAATGCCAACTCTATTGCAAGATACAACCCTGATATAATGGGATGGAGGCCACACAGTATTGCTATTCCGTTTGGGAAAAAAAAACAGCGTTCAATGATAACTGAATAGCAGATGTGATCAGCAATCTAAAATATGAACATCTTGATTTTCCCAGAGCCTTGGGAAAGGATTTCTTTCAATTTGAAAATTTCACAACCGTCTTTTTCAGTGCTTATTAGTTTCTGAATGTCCGCATGCAGGCTTCAAATTTCTAGAGAGCTCCACCAAGGAGTTGTGTGACAGCCAACACTTGCAGGTCCTTGATGCGGCCAGGGAACTTCTCCAAGCTCTTTACTTACACAACTCATTTATTCTCCACAATGGCCTTGAAAAGCCAGTACTATTATTCTTTTTTTTTTCTGTTAAGATTTATTGATTTATTGATTTTATTGGTAAGTCAGATATACAGAGATGAGGAGAGACAGAGAGAAAGATCTTCCGTCGACCGATTAACTCCCGTAGTGGTCACATCAGCCAGAACTGAACCAACCTGAAGCCAAGAGCCAGGAACTTCTTTTGGATCTCCCACATGGGGGCAGGGTCCCAAGGCTTTGGGCCGTCCTCGACTGCTTTCCCAGGCCACTGAGCAGGGAGCTGGATGGGAAGTGGGGCCACCAGGACACTAAGTGGTGCCCACATGGAATTCTGGCACATGCAAGGCGAGGACTTCAGCCACTATGTTACCGTGCCGGGCCCTAGTACTATTATTCTTATCATTTTACAAAAAAGGAGAACAAAACATAGAAGGGTGATTTCCAGCTGTCGCAGAGTTAGTGTCAGAGCCAGAATTTCAAAGGAGGCAGCATGGTCCAGAACCCCCTGGCCTACAATGAGGACTACAGAGTCCTTCCCTGTATTGAAACGAGGTAATCATACCAAGAGCAGTGATTCCACCATGGCTAAGAAGAGAAAAACCAGAGAAGGGAAAACCAAAGTGAGAAAGAATAAACTTTGCCTGATTTTATATTTTAAGTCATTTTAGTAACTTCTTAACACATACAAACATAAAACATTTTCCTATCTCAAGTCACTCTGAAGCTGTTCATTTGTTGACAAACACATTCTTACAGATTGCTGATGTCTCTAAATATAAACACATGCACACTCACATATCAATTTCTCATTTAGGGCTACAAGCATAGGAAACAGGTGTTCTAACAGAACCTGTCCATTGTACAGACACTGAGCTAGGATCCAGGGATAAAGACAGCAGTGACATGGAGTTCTTTTCCCACGTGGGAAGCCAGGTGTGTGGCTGTATGATGGCAAACCCACTTTGGAGTGTGCAAAGTGTCAGGACAGCAACTGTGGAGAGAAACCAACCCATGTAGTGAAATCAGCCAGGGTTTGCCAGTAAAAAAACAAAAAAAAGAGCCATACGGGTTACAGCTGGAAGCTAAAGAGCTCCCAAGACTGGTTCTAAGAGGTGGGCTGCAGGGCGTGATGAAAGAACCCCAAGCAAATGTGATGTGTCAGTCTACATTCAGCAAGAGCAGGTTCTCCAGTAAAGGAAGCTTATCTTCATTCTATAAAGTGGGGAGCCACTTGAATGGGATTAAGGCACTTAGATAAGAATTGGAATACAGCCAATTTTGCACACTTAGCAATGACAGCTGTTTGCTCTTATGAAGAACTGACTTTTGCACTCATAATTTTTTTAAAAATGTCAAGCACCACATTAGCAACAGGGCTTGCATTGTTTATATTAGCAGCAATACTTCTATGGAGAATATTTCTCTTTCTTAACAATAAAATACAAATCTAAGCAAACTTTTGAGGTTGGCATTGGCCTTATAAAGGCCATGTGCTTGGTCAAATGTCTTTTCAAAGCATTATAGTGCACCTAGCCTGTTTCTTTGATGCTTGAAAGTGTCTAGCGTCATAATGCTTGTCAAGGTTACTTTATTCCTCAGAGAGCATGATGGAGGGCATGACATTGTAAAAAAAAATAACAGAAGAAGTAGGGGCAAACATTTTGGCATGCCAGGTTAGGACACTGCTTGTGATGCCAGCATCTGTGCCACTTCCAATCTAGCTGCCTGCTAATATGCCCAAGAAAACTGCAACAAATGACTCAAGTGCTTGGTCCACTGCCACCCATATGGAAGATTAAGCTGGAGTGTCAGCTTCCTGGCTTCACCTTGTGCAGCTGGGATGAACTAAATCAACAGATGGAAAACGGAAGTCTCCATTTCAGACTTGGCAGGTACCTCACAAGCACCAGGATCCCATACAGGCACTGGTTCATGTCCTATCCAGCTCCCTGCTTGTGCCCTGGGAACACAGTGGAGGATGGCCCAAAGCCTTGGGACCCTGTACCCACTTAGGAGACCTAGAGGAAGCTCCTGGCTCTTGGCTTCAGATTGGCTCAGTTAAAGCCATTGGGCCCCTTGGGGAGTGAAACAATAGATAGAAGACCTTTCTCTCTGTCTCTCTTTCTCTTTGTAAATCTGCCTTTCCAGGAAAAATAAGTAATCTTTAAAAACAAAATCTCCCTTTCAATCATGTTTACAGAAAAGTTTTACTTAGTGCTATTTGGGTGCCAAACACTGCATGAGAAGCTGAAGTTACACATAACTAAGATATGACCTTCTTCTCAAGGAATTATATTTCCACTCTTCCTATAGAGAAATACCATCTATGGAATATCAAATATTTGCATTACAAGTAATTTTCTGTGATTGACTTAGATGTTAAGTGGTTATTTTTATTTCTTCTGCTGGAAATATGCAGGCCATACACTCATGGGTGTCACCTCTATTCCACTGGAACATCAAATGATAAAGAGAATTAAATGGTAGACAGCAGGAGCCTGAAACAATGCCAGTGCACCAGCACCAGATCGATAGTCATCATAACCCTGCCCCTGGGAACTGCGCTTGGGTCCGGAGAGGGTCATGGCAGCACATCCACACAGCTGTCTCTGAAACAAGGAGGGAGGACTAAGGGCACATTCTCACAGCGCCATGAAGCTGAGATGCTAACGATATGGCAGAACTGAGCACCCCTTGGGATCCCCCCTGCAGCAGAGGGGCTGGCCTGAGAGGCAGCTGCCAGGCACAGGAAAGGCTTCTGGGAAAACGTGCATTACGATCAGAGAACAGCAAGAGCCAGGTTGCCGAGAAACATTCCTGGGTGCAGTGGTTATCATGAGCATGCTGCGGCTTCCTCTCTTCATGCGCAGCTAGAACAATTAGCATCAAGAGAGCCTTCATCCAACATAAAGGATGAGGGGCAACAAGAATACACACACAAGGAACTTCGAAATGACTGACAAATGGGATGAAACGAGAATGTGAATTTTTCCATGAACTTCATGAATATCCAGGTATGTGTGTGTGCTCATGTATGTGCACACATACATACTTGTATATGTTTCTAAGTATAGCGACATAAACATACTCACCTATCTGAAGTTGAGTAAACAGTCTGTATGTATTTTCCAGAGATAGTCTCATGATACCCATCCTTCAGTGATTTACTAGAAAAAAAAACACAGACGGACATAATGCAATGAGACAAATTTCCCTTGATATAAACGCTGATTTGCAGGTAAGGAACCACAATCATGCTCCTTCACACAACTTTAGTGTCTTATCTTTTGTCATATTACAAGCTAGGATGATGTAGTGACACTTTGCATTTTTTTAATCTATAAAGGTACTAATACACAAGCCACCTCCAGGTTGACATATCTATAATACACAGTGTTGGGGAAAGTGGATGGGATTGAGTACATAGGAAATGAGGTCATCATTTTTCTTAAAATATATTCTTGCCCCTCACCTGTTCACTAAAAGAACACTATACTTAGCCTGAAATAGATGAAGATGACACATGGACCTCAAGCAGGGAAAGCACATCACAGATGCCATCCACAGCAAGAAACAAGAGAGCCTTGAGCTTTTAGAGAAAGCTCTGGGTTTTTTTTTTTAAATTTTTTAACTTGAAAATACTCAAGAAAGAATAATTTATAATTAAAACAAAAGGAGAGTAATTTTTTTCAAATTCTCTCTTCCTCATCTCTTAGAGTACTCCAGTTTGTAACACTCTCACCTTCCCATTTTTGTTCATGGAGATGAATGAAATCTGTACAGCACCAGGCATCTGGCTCCTTATAATTGCTTTCCAAGCATTTATGCTACCTGGGAGCATGGGGGGACTGGAAGCTGTGTGTTCCTGTTATTTCATGCATGAATGATAACACCACAGCTCTCATTTGGAACTTTTAATGAGAAATATCTTCCTCCAAATTGCCCATAGGCTGGTATCAAAATAGAACTACTATCAGAACAAACATCTCCTTCATGCTACACTTAAACCTCACAATGCCGAGTCTGCACATCTTCAGGAAAGATGCATGTCACTCTGTCATTTTATGATGAGCAAAAAGTCTTGAAGTGTAACTTTCCCAAGGCTCCCCAACTAATAAAAGAAACACAAGACATGACACCACATTTTGCAATGTATGTCAGTGCAGACTTCAGGAACATAAGGAAGTTTGAAGTCCATTGTCATGCTTGCCAGAATGAGATGTGGGCAATGAGTTGCTGTGCTGCAGCACCTAAGGTGATGGTTGGGACAGTCACATTCCATACTGGAGTGCCAGGGACTGAGTCTGCTTCCAATCTAGCTTTTTGCGAATGCACAGCCTGGAAGGCAGCAAATAATGGCTCAAGTACTTAAGTCCCTTGCCAACCATTAGACAAACCTGGATTGAATTCTTGGCCCCTGACGTTGGACTGACCCAAGAAGCCCTAGCGATGGCAGCCATCTGAGAAGCAAATCAGCTAATAGAAGACTCCCTCTTTTGTACCACATCACAGTCCCACCCTCTGTTTCCTTTCAAATAAAAACCAATAGGTGAAAAAAAAAAAAACCACACAAAAAAAAAAAAAAAACCAATCAGTGTTAAAACGATACGTTAGAAAAAGAAGTGGGCAACCAGTACTTGTGGAGTTTTCTGGTCTACAAACCTTTGGCTAAACAGACTATAATACTGATTCTGCATTTTATAACTGATGGTTCTTAAACTTGAATGTGCATCAGAAACATTTGGAGAATTCAGCAAAACGCATTTCTGGTCCTACCTGAAATTTCTGGTTAACATGCCAAGGGTGAGGTTAAGGAATTTGCATTTCTCACAAGTTTCCAGGTGATACCAATGACACTGGCTTAGAGACCACCCTTTGAGAATAACTGTTCTACATATACATACTCTAGAGCTTTTTAAAATAAGCTATAGTCATCATAGCTAAATAAATGTTTTAGTCTTGCACTTTCATAAATTAAGCCATCTTTAATTCACCTAGCTAACAGATAAAATAAAATTAGGAGTATAATGTTTAATTGAATGTCCCTGATTCTGAAAGATCATTTTTAAAGTCATAATAAGTTTGGTGTTAGTTTCCATGAGACATTTCTTTAAAAAGAAAACATGGTGGTGGAATGTTCCAACAGGCTAGCCATGTGTCAGAGAGGGTATCCTGAAAATACAGAATAAATGACTGTTATTTTCATTCCAATTACAAATACCTGATTCCTGCCTTCATTGAAATATTTTTATATAATTCCCAACTTACAGTTTTTCAGATCTAGTAACTAGCTGTTATTTTAAAATTTACTCTGACAAAGTTTAACCAGTAAAAAGCAAAAAGATCTTACTTTTAATAGTAATATAGACATTGGTTATAAACAATAATTGAATGGATTGAGCCTTTTTACTGTAATGTAAATTTAAAATAAGCTATCTCAAAAACTAAAATAAAAATGAGGAAGGCAGGAGGAAGGGATTAACATTATATTCTTAGAATTGTATCTGCAAATCACACTGAATCTCTTAACATTTATTGAAATTTAAATTTTAATTAAAAATTAAAAACAAATGATAACATTTATTCTGACATGTTTTATCATTTAGTTTAATCAGAAGGTAGAAAGGAAGCAGGCATTCAGTCTAGCAGTTAAGATCTCTATCCAAGAGCCCAGAGCATAGTGTAGTGGTTAAAGTCCTGGCCTTGAGTGTGCCGGGATCCCATATGGGCGCTGGCTCTAATCCTGGTGGCCCCACTTCCCATCCAGCTCCCTGCCTGTGGCCTGGGAAAGCAGTCGAGGATGGCCCAAAGCTTTGGGACCCTGCACCTGCATGGGAGGCCTGGAGGAAGCTCCTGGCTCCTGGCTTCAGATTGGCTCAGTTCCAGCCGTTGTGGCTGCTTGGGGAGTGAATCAACAGACGGAAGATCTTCCTCTCTATCTCTCCTATGCTCTGTATATCTGACTTTGTAATAAAAATAAATCAAATCTTAAAAAAAAATCTCTATCCCACAATGGAGTGCCTGGATTCATTTCCAGCTCAGACTCCTGACTCGAGCATCCCACTAACGCTGACTCTTGGAAGCAGTAGTGATGACCTAAATAGTTGGGTTCTTGTCACCTTCGCTGAAGACCTAAATTAAGCTCCCAGCTTCTGACTGGGGCCCCACAACAGTGCCGGCAGCTGCAGGCATTTGGGGAGCCCATGTTGGATAGGAACAGTCTGATGAATTTGTTAGAGCCTCTCAGTGTCTGCTCCTCACAGAATAGTGCTCCCCTTTGATAGCTGACCTCCTTGAAATGGGCTCTGACGAGCACAGGTGAGCACTCAGCTGTCCTTGGGTGCCCATTTTTACCTTACTCCACAATTAGGCCAATCCATATGTTTTTCACACTCTTTCAAGACTACATGGATTATTAATCCTTGACTGGTCGAAATTTTCCTTAACATCCATTATACAAAGCAGCAGATTTCATGAAAACGCAATTCTCTGTATTTGAGTCAGAATGTCTCCTTACTTATACTACTTATTTCAAATTAAAGTGGAACTTTAAATTGATACAAGAATATCTGTATTGTTTTATAATACATCTATATGAGAAACCATACATGGAAATTATATTAAGTATGTATGGACTACATTAAAACATTGTTTAGTCTATCCAACAATCATGATTATTTAGCTATTGCTTAGAAAAGAATTATAACGAATGACATACTCAGAATCCAACAATCTTCTTGAAAGAAATATAACCTAAAATAACATCGCTTTCTAAATATAGATAATATCAAAATTATAAAATAAGGCAAAAAATATAAAATAAATTTCCAGTACCTATTCTCCACGTAGGTCCTTGTGTACACAACAGTATCCTTAGAGCCTGTACTCCTGGGTCCAGCATTGGAGCTGCAAAAGAAACCACTGTACTTCAAAGTGATAATTGAGATGGCTACAACATAACTAACGGGCAAGTTCAATGTACAACATGGATATGCTGGAAAAGAGCTGACCCACATCCCAGTAGGTTTCAGCAGGATGGTGCACGATTTCATCCCTTTGCTGGGATGGCATGTGATTTAAAATTTAAAAATTATTTATTTCTGGAATTTTCCACTTAGTGTTTGCAGACCTGGCTTGAGTTTGGGTATCTAACACTGTAGAAAAGGGAGGACTGCTGTCTTTCCTTTTTGAACTGTAACTGTTGTGACACAAACGTTAAAGCAGTTAATACACTTCTGCAAAATTTTGTTTTGGCCCACTAATGCCTTGGCTACTACCATAGTATTATTATGAAAGTTTATCATAATAGAGCTCATACAGCACGCTGAATATTTTAGTATAACATGTTCTAGGATTTGTTCCTTTGATGTTCTGTTCATATTTTCAGTCCACACCTTTCCTAACTTTAATCAATCCTCATGATTACACCTAATTTAATTACATTTAATCCACCTAAAAAAATGTCAACACCAGTGTCACAATCAAACCTTTTACAATTGAAGACTTTTGAAGAAAAATTATTTTTACACTTATCTATCCAGATGTCACAACAATGACAGGGCTGCTAACTCAACACTTATGTGTAAGGCTATTTACATACAAATCCAGATAAAATTGGTGATCTCTGCATTTCAAAGGAAAGAACAGGTTGGATGTAGATTTTTTTTTTAAGGTGGACAGGGGAGAGCATAGTTTTGTTATTTGTTTTGTAACTGACCACAGTACCTGAGACTGTTCCTGGCGTCATAAGGGTAAGTAGTGGTCCTTGCCGACTGGCTGTGTACAGCATTGGTGAATCCATTGAGTTGTCCATTAAGCCTGAGAACAATGCAAGTAATTAACCCTTGAATGCAGGCCACTTATACATTTTTATTTTATTAAATTTTCCTCAATTAAGGTTATTTTACATACAACGTACCTGGTTCTGGTTTCTGCACAGATGATTCAAATAGCACACACGTTCCATTTTACTCCCTCACAGATGCTACCATACTAGCTTTGAGAAGAATCTATAGGGGTGGCCGTATTACATGTGGCTGGGCTAAACTGCATTTTCACCAAGGATAGAAACCAACTGAGATTGGTTCCTGTAACACTGTCCAGCAGTAGTAACACTGTAGAAAGCTCCCATGTACAATATATCTAAGACTTTATCAACTGAATAAAAGTGATGCAGAGGTTACCTAAAGAAACTGCAGCTTTTATTTTTTAATGGAAAGCAGTAATTCACAGACTACAAAATTTTGACAGGTTTCTATTAGACTAATATATTGATGTTCAATAAAAGGTAACATATTTGCTTTTTCCTATGGATCAGAGGAAAATTTTTATGAAAGAAGAGTGGGAATTTTAACTTTTTTCCTCTTCAACGTTAGTAATATCTGGCAGGGGAGAAACAGGGAAAACCTAAAGGAGAATTCTATCTGAATCACGATTTATCCTTTTCAAGCAAGATGCTCCAGTTCCAGAGCGCTCTTACAGAAGCAAACATTGACCTATCATCTGAGTTATATGGAAAATCATTTTCTGGTCTTAAGGTAGATGTTTCATGAACTATCCAGATGAGTGCAAATGGTGCTGTGTCATGAGACACATATTACTGGATGCTTCTAAAACAAGCATTAGAAATTGTCATTCTAGAAGCAATTAGTCTAATCCTGATCTACCTGAATGTTTTAAACCTTTCTAAATTAAGTTTATCATTCCTTATATATTTGGATATTTAAAATAAAACAAATACATGGTGTGAAATTTAGATATGTTTCTGGGTCAAGCAAAACATACTGACAATTTATCCTCCCTCATTCCACCAAAGGTTTTCCTCAGATTCACAAATCTGACAAATACATGCTGTGAAAGGACAAAGTTTAGCAGTGATCTTTAAAAAGTATTTGCCCAGTCTTCAGGCATGTAATACCAAAAATCAAGTGTTGTCAAGCCTATGAACAAAAGAATAAACTATATAGAATATCAAAGAGAACTGCTATAGACCACATTTCATTCCCAACCAATTTATAAGTTGAATCTTCAACCCTCAATATGGCTATACTTGCATTATTTCCCCATTCATCTCCTTTATTGAACCACAGTCCACCAACAGGCCTGATCAAACTGGAGCACCCTCAATCACATAAACAGGGAGGACCTTCACGGTGCCTGATCAGGTACTTGCAATTGTTTTTTACCTCTATCATTTCTAAATAACACTGAATCTGATTCAGTAATGGCCAGCTCAGTCCTATCCCAAAAGAGCACATACGTTCCCAGCACAAGCAAGAGCCTGCTGATATTTATTCTCCCTTATTCTGTCAAAGGCTTTCTTAAAATCACATTCGTACAAAAAGAAGATAGAAGATAATTTGGTGAAGTAAGGAAACAAAAAGAAACTGCCCGTTAGACAAATGGATTTTTTTTTTTTTTTGGTAGATTTTGGTGGTAGGGAGGGGAGACTGGCACGGAGGGAAATTGAGAGGGAGCAAGCCAGCTCTTTACTCAACTTTTCCATTGTCTGTATAGGCTATAATTTCTTTATATTAAGAGCAGAGAACAACTAGCTGCACATTAAGAGGATACAAGATAGAAAACATTATTTTTAAGGCTTCCTTTATATGTTGGGGGGGGGAGGAGGAGGAAATAGAATTGCTAACCATGGAAAAGTTGTTCTTTTCCTACTTTAAACAGTTTATAACAAAAATGAAGCATAGCTTCTATCCTAATTGTGCTTGCAATGACAAATAAGATATTACAGTTTTAACGCATTTATACTCTGGTGTCAAAGACAATTTGGAAGTTGGGCTCTTTTGTTTTTTAAGGCTGTGATGAGTTTGTGCATTGTTTTAGAACTGGGTCTCCAAGGAAGAGATTCCCAGAGTGGTTTTGCACTGCTAAAAACCTACCAAGCAACAGTAAGTAAAAATAAATTCTCACAGCCCAAGAAAACAGCTTTGAATTTCTATGATGCTTTATACACCAAAAAATAAAAAAAAAGAACAGCAAAATCCATGTTAAAAATTCTAATAGAATTGGAATTATTTGTTTTTTTCATTATAAACTACTAAGCATCCTGTATTATAATTTTGTGTATTTGAATAGTTTTTATAATTAATTGACATGATACAGTTCAATTCTACAGAAAATATTTTAAGGCTACATTATTTATGTTCATACTCATGTGAAAGAAAGTAAATGATAATAAATTTTACCTTCCATCCTTATTTTCAGACACATAAGAATTCGCCTCAATTACATTTGTCACATCTTGGTTGCTAAAGAAAAATAAAAAAATATACATACATGTATACACACACACAACTTGCACTTACATGCATATACATGATTTAGTTATAATATACATACAGCATGGGTCATATATATGATTTAGTTGCTCCATAACTTTAGGAAATAAGCAAATACTAGAATGAGAGTTTACAAAGCATCACATTATCTTACATGTAGTGATTTGTGTCTGTGAGGTGAGGGAGCTTGTGCATCTATCATTGAGCTATGAATCATATAAAAGCACAGATTATGTTGTAAGAAAAGTAAAGAACTTTTTTACAAGACTTGGGAAGTCTAGTGTGAAAAGAAAATACTTACTGACATCCACACTCAACCTACATTTCATGAGTATTAACTTTGTGTCACAAAGTAACTCTGTGTATTTTCAAATAGATCATCTCCTTCCTATCTTACAAAGTTCTTCAGGGAAGCATTTGAGGCTCAGGAAGTCCAAGTTGCAAACAACCAATTATAGGAGAGCTGAAGATTTCAGGATAAGCCACCTGCTTAGATAATATTTTCCTAAAAACTTAGGGATGGTGGAGTAATCCCTAAAAATAAATGGCAGTATTATAATGCTCCACAACACAGTGCTCTGGGAATTGTCAAACTGGGACAGCTGGCAGAGGCAAATGGAAACATGCATCTTGGCCAACTTGAACTTGGTCCCTAGCAGTGATTTTCCCTCCATTGTTAATGCTGCTGGAACTGAGCACAGAGTTTTAGGTAAGCTATTGGTTTTCATTACAACTGGACAGTGAGGTCGTATCATTTAGACCTAACACGGTGTTACACATAGTAGCTGCTCCACAGATATTTATGGAATTAAATCCATTTAAATACTGTTTTTCCTTTGGAGAGATCTATTACTGTCTTATCTAGTCTGAGAAAAGGTATTCAAGAACCTGAGGAAACGAGGGAATGCCTGGATTCTAACTTAAGGTGGATTGCCCCATGGATCAAATCTGGTTACATAGTTTGTACTATATCATGCAGACAGAGATCATGAAGTGAGTTACAAAATTTCACCTCTATTTGTATCCATTGCATAGGTCCTGCCTTACTTCATTACCATATATGACTTTTTTTTCTCTTTTTTACGTAGGTGCTATCACTGACTTTAATTATTTTGATATTTGTTATGGGCTAAAATGCATTACCCCCAAAATTTACATGTAGAAGTAAGTCCTAAAATCTGGGACCTCAGAGTACAGCCTTACTGAAACACAGATTTTACAGGGGTAATCATATTGCATAACTGAAGTCCTTACGAGAGGAAATCTAGAGTCAAACATGCATAGAATGATATGACGGCACATGGTTAAGAAAGCCAAGCAGGGAGGCCTAGAACAGATCCTTCTCTCCTGATGTCAGAAGATCCAACCCTGAGGGCATCTTGACCTTGGACATGTAGCCTCCAGAACTGTGAGAAAATAGATGCATGTGTTTAAGCCAACCTGGTTCTCTGTTACAGCATTCCTAGCAAATGAGCTCAGATACGCCTCTGCTCACAATGTGATTACACGTTCATTTCTCAGTCTAATGGTGGACATCCTTAATTCCTCAAGCACTTTCCACTTCTGGCAACTGCAAACTGCATCCCTGCACTGTCTACATCCCTCTCCCAAGTCCCTTCAGACTTGAACTACTGTGAAGGGAGCCTGAGTGGGGAAACTAGGATCTTACAAATCCAACAAGTTCAGTCAAACCTTGGAACTTACGCAGGCCTTCAAAGAAGCACATGGCCAAAGTAGTACCTTGTGAATCATCAAGTAAATCATATACTGAATGGTTTCACAGAAGCTTCTCATTTTGTCAAGAGGTATCACATATCAAGTATGGTAGAATATGTTATTACATTTTAATCTAAGGAATACAAATTAATCTAAATATAATATAAATTAATATAAACTATATCAAATATACTAACATAAGTATTAGTATAATCTATAAACTAATATATATCAGCATTATATACTCTAATTAGATAATATATTATTAACTAATAAAACTAGTATTAGCATAAGCTAATCTGTAAGCTATCATAAATTAAAGAATCTAAACCTAATAACTATGTCAAAATTAAAAAGTTTAAAATGTGGATTTCTTCTCTCTATTTATACAGATTCATGTCAGCAAGTGAAGATCCAACAAGAAAATAAATTCAAACTGCCTATAAACATTCCAAACTCAAGAATGTAAAAATAATCATTTGTTTAATTAAGGCTACATTTATTGCATGGTGTCTTTTACACCACTGCAGAAAATAAAGAATTGTGAGTCAAAGTGTGAAAAGATGATTTTTATAGAAGCCCACGCAAATGCTGAAGGGTGAAAAAGGTTTCATTTTAAACCTTCTCAAGACAGCTGCAATAGAAGGAAGACTGTGTCATGAGCAGTTGGAATTAATTCTGACAAAATTACCAATTCTGTGTAGATGCAGAGAACTTCTAAAGAGCTACTTCAATTTTTAAGATTTACTTATTTTTTCCTTACATTACAGGCAGAGTTACAGAGAGAGGAGAAGGCACAGAGAAAGAGAATCTTTCATCCAGTGGTTTACTCCACTAATTGACTGAAATAGCTGGGGCTGCACCAGAGTAAAATCAGGAGCCAGGACTTTCTTCTGAGCCTCCCTCCCAGGCTCAGGTGGCCCGAGGTCTTGGGTCATAATCTGCTGTTTTCCCAGTTGCACGATCAAGGAGCTGGACTGGAAGTGCAGCAGCTGCCCACACCCATATGGGATGCCAGTATTGCAGGCAAAGGCTTAGCCTGCCATGCCACAATACCAGCCCCTGAAGAGTTAATTCTGAACATTGTCAAAATAATGCTTTCTAAAATGTAGATTTCAAATTTGGTGGAAAAAATATAAGTTATTGATGGGTTAAAATCACAGGATAATTTTTGAATGTAAGAATCTGCCTATGTTATAACAGTGTCATTTACTACCCACTGCCATGTAAATATAGTACCCCGTTATAGAGGAAACTGAGGGAAAGACATTGTGATTCTGGGGATTAAGGAAATAAGTCTCTCATATAGGATAAGCTCCTCACTCCTAATTGCTCTTTCTCCATCATGAGAGTGTGGGAGGTATTTATTCATAGATGGAAGTATGTTCGCTCTACCCTAGCTAACTTAAATTGCTTTTGTAGAGCATAGAAAATGCTTATAAAATTAAGATCCCCATATGAAAAAAGTTATTATGTTTCTTTTTCATGCGTCAGCATTAGGTTTTAGTTTAAAAGCAGTATTATCTTTCTGAGAGAAATACAGCATATAGTAGGACAACTGGTACAACAGCTCAGGTAACTGACATATGGAAATGACTGAAGTTTTATATATTTTTACATATTTCATAATTCTTTTCAATAAGGAAGCTTTAACAGGTTTATGCTAAAGAAACAAACACGTCCATACAGAAGTTAAAGGCTTCAGTATTTAGAATAGAAGGTGTCACCACAAATCTCAGAGGTTCTAGTTCACTATTGTTCATTCACTGACTCAAGGATATCAGTTATAAGGAATCAAACCCCTTACATTTGGCTTCACTCACAGAGGCTCGTAAGGTTAGAACTGGAAGGCAATAACCATCTCTAAATAGACTATCATGGGCCAATGACTAGGCTTGGATTTAACCTTCAATTCAGAGATTATCTGTTAAATGTAGAATACAGCAAGAATTATGGTACATATTACAGAAAAAAATAGTAAGACAGACCCACTGTTTATCCTTAAAGATCTTATAATCAGAGAGAAGATTACATAATAACCCTCTCTATGAGACAAATGGACCAGGAAGGACAGAGATCTGGAGAACATCTAGAAGAAACACCTGATTCAGACATGTGAATCAGGGGAAGGCCACAGCCTGTGTGAGTGACACCCAAGCTGATACCTGAGGCATAAGCAGAAGTAATTCATGTCATCATGGTTAAAGGGGAGTGGAGAGTGTGTGAGTCAGAGGGTGGGCGAGAGGGGTTTGCTTTGTGGATAGAGAGAGCAACAGGAGACAGGCTGTGGGAAGCCCTGGAGGACAGATCATGGCAGATGTGGAGACCAGGTTAAGGTAAACAGCTGTTATTAAAGGCAATGGATCGCACTGAAGGATTTTAATCAGCAGAATGAAAAGATTGGATCGTTCTAGAAGATCAATCCACTGTTATGAGTGAGTTGAAGAACCAAAGGCAAGAGTGGCCAACACCAGAAAGCTGAACAGTAACCTAGACAACAATATCGGTGGTAATGCAGTGTCATGGACCTCTTCCTGAGATTCCTAGGAGAAATTCAGTGATGATTGCTTACGGTGAACGAGGCAACAAAGAGTAAACATCACCACCTCAGGTTTTTGTTTTGAACAGAAGTATAAGAAATACATAATGGGAAGATAGAGATTCTTGTGAGAATTATTTAAAAAAAATTCACAGATATGTGTTTTAACAAATAGGGAGCCCTTAAAGATGGAAGTACCATAACATGAGTAGTTAATCATATTATTTTCTACTTTGATGAATGGTAGTTTTTCGCATGGCATAAAACAACTAGGTTGTTTTTCAGTATTCATTTGAGAAAAGAAAGCTAGTTTTAATGATTATTCTAAACATAATCCATAAACTAATGTTGTTCATGAAAATGTGAAACTCTTCTTATTAAAATTCCTGCTATTTCTCATGGAGTAAGTGAAAATTCTGTGCAGATCTGCACTGTTCTGGTATGGTGTTCCAAAAAGGGGTTTGGGGATGCCTGCTTACATTCTGATCCATGACTGACACTTACTCAGCCCCTAACTGTGAATTCAATATACAGCTGCTGGAAATGTCAGCAAAGTCACATAAAAGAACTCAGAATCACCGCTGCTCTACTATTCAATAATCAGTGCTTCTGTCAGATTGAATTGATGTAAAGGTGCCTTGTGGCTGTTCTTCCTCCCAGGAGGCACTTTAAAATAGCCCTGTGTTAAAGAGCAAGAGTAGCAAGGAGGCAGTATAGACACAGGTGACTGAATCTATTGAATGAAGTACCCTCTCTCAAATAGACAGACCAGTTTTCCCCGTTTGTCAGTTCTGCGATACTTCCTGAACATCCTGGATAATTACCATTAAGTCTAGAACACCACTAAAGGGTAATCAGACATCAATTAGAGTAGTGGACCAAAGTGTCATCTTAAAACAACATAATGGTTAATGTTTTCAAATTTCCTTTTCATGGTAATCATATTTATATGAGGGAAATGCCCTTGCTGTATAGATATTTGATTAGGAATTATTAAAATAACAGTGCTTTTTTGCATAAAATTATCTGCTACAATAAAGTAAAAATAATAAATAAAGAATAATCAGTGAGCTTAAAGATAGGTTATTTGAAAATATACAATTGGGGGCAAGTGTTACGGAACAGCACATTAAGACAATGTCTGCTATGCCAGTATACAAGGTACTGGTTTATGTCCCTGCTAATGTACTTCAGAAAACAGCAGAGGTTGGACCAAGGGCTTGGGTCCCATACCATGTGTGAGACTGGAAGAAGCTTTTGGTTTCAGTCTGCCCCAGCAACAGCCATTCTGGCTACCTGAGCAGTGAACCAGCAAATGGAAGCGCTCTCTCTCCTGTGTTTCTCTCTCGGTCTCTATAATCCTGATTTTCAAATGAACAAATAAATCTTTTAAAATATGCCATTGGATAGGGAAAACCATAAAATCCCAAATCTAGAGAAATACAGAAAGATATTTCTATGCAGGTACAAGAGGGTTATAGGTCCTTTACCCATTAAACCTAACCATGTAAACCCCAACATATTATAATCAAGCTCTCCAAGGTTAAAGAGCGATCTAAGATAGGCAAATAACATACAAAGGATTCTCAGTTTTCCTAACTGCAAAATTCCCAGTAGAAGCTTTACAGAACAGGAGTGGTTGTACCCTCTGATCCAGAAATCTCATTAGAAGCTATATACCAAGGGGGTGAAAAAACTTTGTCTTTTGAAGAGACCTCTGCACTCCTGTGTTCATTGCAGTAATATTCACAATAGCCAAGAAAGAAATGGAAACAACCTAAGTGCCTATCAGCCCATGAATGAAGAAAGAAAATGTGGTACATATACACAATGGAATACTGTTTATCAGTAAAAGGATGAAATCTTATCATTTGCAGCACATTGAATTGAAACAGAAGTCATGCTAAGTAAAGCAAGCAGAGCACAGACATGCAAGTATCACATGATCTCACTCACATGTGAAGCTAAAATATAACATTGACTACCAGAGGCTAGAGAGTGGGGCAGGAGAGGGAAATGACTGACTGACTGGTACTACGTGATAGCTGGAGAGGAATAAGGCATTCTGGGTTTTATGACACAGTATAGGGACTGTGGATAACAATGTACTACATGTCAAAATCAGAAAATTAAAATTAAAATTAAGCAAATATGTGATTTCTAACTTCTGAGATTTATATTTTCTAGGTCTTGGGGATGGTAAAGCATCTCCATGTAACTCACTAAAGAAAAACAAAATTCTTCATTAAAACATAACAGAGAAAAAAAATTCCTACCCTAGAACGTGGGGATTATGTCAAGATAAGCAAGGTCATTTACCGAGTAGTGTTTCTGAGAGCTGAAGGTTGCACTTTAATGAGATTGTCCAAATCTGCACTGTGTAAAAGAAAAGAAGAAGCTGACATTAGTAATAGAATATTGGGTTGCACTAGGTTAATAAAGCAACACCACCAATCCATGTCACTCAGCAGCAAGAGACAGACGGAAACGTGACTTGACCACTTTCCTTTGATTACCTCTGATTACTTCTGAGTACTTCAGGATTGACTTTGATGAGGTGATCCAGGTCTTGGTTTCTGAAGACAGAAAAATGGAGAGAAAACAGGTTAATTAAAAAGATCTTTTGTTAAGATTGTTCAAGCTGTAAATCTGCTTGGTGTGATAATAAAGCAAAATGTTCTTCCTGACCAAAAGGCATTCAAAATAACGTAGTTGAATTACCTTTGGTTCTTTACATGAATTTCAGGATTCACCTTGATGAGTTTGTCAAGACCATGGTTTCTTTAAACAGAAAAAAAAAAGATTAATGTGGCTTGGATTAGAGATAATATGGGTTTAAGGTCACTGGAAGTGGCAAAAAAAAGTTATAAGTTTTATTAAAAGTTTTATAAAAAGTCATAATATAGTTTGCTTATAGAATAACCATGAAATATGTCCAGGAAAGGAAAAACCATGCTGTAACAGAAGAAAACTTTGTGTTCACAAGCTTTATTGCTATAGCACATCCAACATGGCATGCTGGATAAATACTCCACGTACAGAACTAACAATGTTTCTCTTTGGGTTATTTTAGCATGAAGATTCAAACTGATTCTGATGGCCTTATCTTTGAAGCATGTTCACCAACTGAGATTATCAATTTAGAAATTACAACCAGGCTCTCAATCCGGGATTATTCTTAACAAACGGATTGGAAAAAAATAGATCGAAATAAAGAGTTACAACAATCCAACATAACTGCATTTCCTCTATGGTGACTGAAAAACTCAATTGTTCATAGTCAACCTAGTTTCATGCTCTGAAAACTGTCCATCCTCTACTTGAAGCCCTTCCAGCTTCTCTTCTCAGCAATTGAACATTATTTCTTCACACATGGTTAATGATCATTCACTGTCTCTTTGCATCTCCAGTTTAGACAGCTGCAAAGTTGTGAATTTCACTCCTATTTTATATTTGTGCAGAGAAATATAGAGTAGGTGCCATAGAAACTGCAGAATTGATAACATCTGCTTCCACTACCATAGGGTACAACTTGCCTGTTTCCCACCCCTCAAAAGTCTATGTTATGGATATAAAAATTGAATATATTCTACTCCTCAAAAGGATTGATGCAAGAGCAAGTTATAGATAATTCATCAAAAAAGTCTGAAGTTCCACACAGCAATTCTCTAAGCCCTCATCTTTTCCATAGAATATACTTTTCAGCTCATGGTTTCAACTTGATTCTTTCTCATGATTCTGAGCTCTCCAAGGTAGATGAAAAACGCTCAACTGAATTTTCAGTATTTTCAATTTTCTTCAATAATAATATTACCGATTGATGATAACCAACTGGTATCTACAAATACTACCGAAACTATTTGGTCAATGAGAACTAGCCAAAACAATTTTTTTATAACTTGATTGTAAAATATGTTATAAAACAGGTTGAGATAGAAATGGCAAGAGAAAAAAATCTATTATAACATTAAGTTATGCCAGAAACATTACAATTTTTAAAACGATGGCAATTTTACACTTTCAGTTAAACAACGGGGCATGAAAATTTGCAGATGGAGAGGGTATGCTCGAAAACCACAGCTGTTTAAACATAGAGAATCCATCTTAATATCATACCATAAATTCATACATAATATATACATGGCCAGCATAGTAAACAACATAGAAAATACAGACGCAGGCGAGAGCCTCTATTTTTACTGTTTGCTAAACAAAGAAAACTTCATTCTTCTTGAAACCTGGAATATTGATGTTCAAGTCACCATTTCAGAAGACCCAACAAAAATGCATTTTGCTTCAAAATCCATTTCTCTATTTTGTAGACAAATACATACATACAATAAAAATATGGATTTTATGAAATGATATCTCTATTAAAAACAGAAAACTCTGAATTTTTCTGTTCAATTCACCCAACTCAATTCAAAGAGGAAAATACTGATTGCCACTTGCTAATTCAAATGTAAGAGTCCTTAATGTGTTGTGACCCATTTGTTACAGAAACCCTAGCTTAGGAAACTTCAATTCAGGCTATTTCGTCTCCTAACAAAACAAGGATTCACATAACACTGCTGAACTTTCTTGATCAACAATATTATATAATTTATCTCAATAAACTGAAAACAATGATCACTTAGGTTTCTTTTTCAGAACAAGCAAAGGACTTTCACATCTAAATTTCATACAAAAGCAACTTAGCTTTTTCCCAGTGAAGTTATCACTTCATCAATGTTGCTTTAAAAAGAGTAAAGGAGGCATTAGAATATTTGAATAAGTTTAGAGCCATAGCATGTCTTGCACTTACTTGCACACTTGTGTGTTATAAAGAATGCTTTAAGTGATTCTGAGAGAGCAGTAAAGGATGTCTCCTGCTAGTGTCACAGCAGCGCAACCCTGTCTTGATTGCCTCCACTGTTTCCGCTCATTGATCTGGAGACCAAAGGCTATGCGCTGTGGTGTGACTCAAGCTGTCAGGAAACCTCACAGAGGGGAGACACGCGCCCCTGGCCTCAGTATTTACATCTGTAAAGGGACAGCCTGGACTGGGTAAGCTCTAGATTGTGTTTATCTCTTATCTGTACTCATAGGACTCTAAGAATATAAATTTCACAATATAAGGACTTCAAATGTCTTTCTCTTCAAATGCTATTCACTGGCAATAGATTCCATATTCAGCAAGCAGTATGTGAGTGACTAAAAATGTAATATTTTAATCTGACAAACTACTATTGTCTCAGAACAACATCTCTATGCCCCGGAACATAATTAGCTTTAATATATGTTAATTGCTTCCCGCTAACGAGATTGAGTATGACTACTGAATTCTCTTCTTGGTGTCTGTGGCCTATAATTATTCTAATGTGCAACTAATGATACCTAGTTGTAAGCTGTGAACCCAGGAGAGGCCAGCAATTACCCACTGCCGCAGAGATTGCAGAACTACTTGCCGTCTTCCACTCATTTTTCTGTGTCCCCAGTCAAATCCCTTAACTGTTCTGAGTCTTACTCTTCTCGCTGACAAAATGAAGAGGCTTAACTTGTTTTCAAGATTGCTCAAATTAACTAGGTTAACATTATCTAAGGCTCTTTGTATCTCCAGAATTTAATGATTTTTATGACTCAACACATTTATCAAGAGGAGTCTTAAACACATACATAGCATACAAAACAGCACTGTGTGATGATCTAAAAATCTTCACACAATTAGAGACATTTTTGTAAATCTCATTGTATTACACATACTTAGAGAATCATCAAGTTTCAAGTCCATAAGCCAACCATCTGCAGAACAATAAACCTCATAAATTTCCACTGATGGTCGAGAACACTCTCTCAAAAGAAGGTGAATGATGTGGCTAATAATGAGTCTAATGAAATGTATGGGCCTTTTCCTTAACATTAATTATCATTAATAAATTTTAATTCATTCCAGAGACAAAAGGACTAACACAAATAACACACACACACACACAATCAGAATCTGAACAGTTGTGAATTCGTTATGTTCCTACACATTGCTTCTCCAATCTCCCTTCAGCTGCATTATTTGAGGCTGACAGAAATGTAGCCGCCATTATATAACTGCCTCTACTTCATGATGGTAAGAGATGGATACACAGGCTTGTTTGGACATAGAAACACTGACAGGGTGGGCATTCAGCACAGCATTAGACAATGCTCACACACTATCTGGACCTCTGCTCAGACCTGTTCCTCATTTCACCTTTTTACTAAAGTACACCTTGGGAGTCAGTGGTCACGGCTCAAATGTTGAGTTCCTGTCACCCACATAGGAGGCCCAAGTTCAGAAATGGGCTCCTGGCTTCCACTTGGCTCAGCCCTAGCGGTTCCAGGCATTTGCTGATAAGAGTCTTTCTGCCTCTTTCTCTGTCTTTCTCTGTCTTTCTCTGTCTCTCTTTCAGATTTTGTTTTTAAATTGTGACAATTCTTTCATGGCCAACAGTAAACCTGCTCATAGAGTGATTATGTTATTTATATTCACATTGTATTTAGTTAAGAGAAAACAAACAAACAAATAATTCTTGCCTTACCCAGCAGTGTTTTTGACAGCTTTGGGGCTTACATTAATGAGTTCATCAAGGCTTTGTTCACTGATAAAACAAAATAAATTGAAAGGTCAAATCAAATTATAAGTCAGTAAATGACATGATTGGCATTGCTTTTTCAAATTTATACATCATTCAACAGAGTCCTAGCATAAAAAGTTAGAAGCTTAATGCTCCTATTTTATATATACATTAGTTACCATACTTCCAATACTCAAAACAACTCGGCGAAGCAGCTACTACCAGGGTCCCCTTTCTCTTTAAAGGAAGAAGCAGCTTTAGAGGAGCTAAGACACTCCTGGACCCAGATACCCCAGAAGTGAGTGAAGCAGAACTGTAACCGCAGCAAGTGGCCCGAATCCTGCTCTCTTCCCGGCCAACACCCTTCCTCTCTTCTCCTCACAGGGATTCCTTCCATCTCAGCACTGCTTTGCCCCATGATTTTCCTCACCATAATCCAAGGAGTGCTAGTCTGGAGTTTCTCTGCCATGCTTTCATTAACTTTTGTTCTAGTATACAACAAGTTTTAATTTTTCAAAGAAGTAAATTCATTGTCATGCAAATGCAGCCCAATTAAAATATAAAAATGCTACTTTGTCAGTTGTCGCAGGGGTCACTTAAATATTGCTTCTTGGGTTTATGAGAGGCTAGAAAACCAATATTCTTTGGTTTGTTCAGTTTGATGAACTCATAATTTATTAACTGCAAATTTAGTTGCAATCTGGTTGTTATTATATCCAAAGGAATTTCTCAAGTGGTAATTATACATAATTAGCTTCAATATTAACAAATTCAAACCTTACTACAATGAAATAGAAACAATAACAAATGGCAAATCCATTCAGCATTACTACATATAAACAAATCGACTCACTTTGTTCCTATTCTTTCCTTAGCCAAATAAACTTGTTTTTTCGCCAAAAATAGAAGTTTCCTTAGGAGACTTAAATTTACCTTTTCTTGGATGAAGGATTCACTTTGGTAAGATTCTCCACACCTTGGTTTCTTAAAAAAAAAAGTGTTGTAACTTTTAATAACTAGCAAGATCAATGAAAATCAATAATTTACACAGTTTTCACCCTTAATTTTGAATCAAAAATTGTTGCTAGTGCAAAATTTCTTGAGTACTTGACTTCTCTTTTTAGCACTACATAAAAATACTGACTGATATCAATTGATTTCTTGTACATCTTTATATTTGTTTAGCACTAACCATAAAGGTAAAATAATGATTGAATCTATAAACACCACATGAATGAAGAAATACATGCAATCTAAGAGGTGGAGGACCAGGCTAGCCAAACGCTCTCTGGTCTGTGTCAGTAAATTATGGCCCTTAAACTAAATCCAGGTGGTAGCCTGGCTTTGCAAATAAAGTTTTACTAACAAACACCCAAACCAACTGTTCACAAATACTGGTTTCACACTACAGGAAGAATTTATGAATCAAAACAGCTAAAATTATGAATTATCTAGCCCTTTATGAGTAAGTGTAGACTTTTAATTTAGTGTGAATCAGCTCTGTTTGTTAGACACATCTTGTAAAACAGAGTTCATTCCATATGCAAAGACAGGAAACTGATAAAAGAAGTGACATGTGTCACGCATTCTCTCCGTCACTCTTCTTTTCAAATAAATAAAAAAATAAGTCTTTCAAAAATATACAAATGTAAAGATACATAAAACTGATAAAAAGATAAATGCTAGTAGTTTCATGGTTTTGCCCTGTCTCTGTATAATGTAATATGTCTTAGAAAAAAGTCTCTCTTTATAAAAGATAAATGTATTCTGGGGCCAGCGTGTTGGCTCAACAGTATAATCCTCCACCTACAAGCACCAGCATCCCATATGGCCACTACTTTGTGTCCCTGTTGCTCCACTTCCCATTCAGCTTCCTACGTATGGCTGAGGAAAGCAGTAGAGGATGGCCCAAAGCCTAGGGACCCTGTGTGTCCATGTTGTAGACCCAAAATACGCTTTGGCTCCTTGGTTCAGATCAGCTCAGCTCTGGCCGTTGTGGTCATTTGGGGAGTGAACCAGTGGATGGAAGATTTTTCTCCCTGTCTCTCCTTTTCCCTGTAAATTTGCCACTCCAAAAAATTAAATAAGTTTTTTTAAAAAATGATAAATACAGTCTCTGCCTTCTTTATTATTTCAGTGAACTGAGTACAATTTATATATTTCTTTATTTATTGAAAATCAGAATTAGAAAAAAAATGGAGTGACACAGAAAAAAAATTGTCTTTAATCTACTGATTCACTCCCCGAATGGTTATAACAGCCAGGACTGGGCAAGGTGGATGCCAGGAGAGAGGGGCTTTGTCTGCGTCACCCACAAGTGCATCAGGAACTCAAGAACATTGGCCATACTCTGATGCTTTCCCCAGATCTTTAGCAGGGAGCTGGATCAGTACCCATATGGGATGCCAGAGTTGCAGGCAATGGCTTTATGCATTATAACCACAAAGCTAGCCTCAAACTCAGTACAATTTTTTTATAACAATTTCCAACTTTAGTCTCATCTAGGTAGAAGGTAATAGGAGGAGAAGATATAAATATTGGAGGGTGAAGGTAGGATAACTGATCATATGAAGATATTTCTTCTGGGGGATTAGCTCTGAGAACTTCTTGTGGCAGGGTGCTCTGTGCCATGGAATCCCCACTCATTTGAAGGAAATTCCAGTTACGGCACACAGATCCCACACTGGGCAAGAATCCTTCTTGTATTTCAAGGAATTTTCTTTCCCACAAACCCACAACCAACAAACCCTGGATAAAATGCCAGTGCTTAGGTGGGTGTCACAGGATCTAATGACTTAGGGTTCCATCAGCAGCTATCTCTGTGGTAAAGCAGTGTACTTCATCATATTTTTTTAAAGCTGAATTGGAGGAAAAAATAAAGGTAAAAGACTTCCAAAGTACTTACCCTTGATTATTTTTATTTGCTTCAGGAACCACTTTGATGAGGTTATCAAGAGTTCGACCCCTTAAAAACATAGAGGAAATAACCAAATCAGTAGCAGATTTATCTCAGCAACCGCAAATGTTGAAACTGAGAAATATTTTTGCCATAAGATATTATTAAAATATAGATCATTTCAGAAGACTGAGTTTGTTCAGTGTTGAATATGAACATATTCAAATGCAAATAGTGATGTGAATATGTATATTAGAACCTAACTAAAAAATGGATAGAAGCAATTAATAGTAGTGAATGGTTTTAGAAAATTTTGATGTGCCAGGTATTGTTCCATGTGATTTCTGTCCGTATCTAAACTAATCCTCCACCAATCCCATAGGAAAGGGAGCATGTATATTATAACCTCAGTTTCATAGAGGGAAACACTGAGATCCAGGAAGGGTAAACAATTTTCCCACCAGGTTAACAGTGTGAAATCTAGGTCATCTTATCTCACTGAAGTTTCAGAATTGAATTAGTTCTGTTATTCTAGGAGAGCACCTAGTCCAATCTTTTCACGATGATGATGAGAAACAGTTGCTCAAATAGGAGAAGAGAGACAAGTCCAGGCCACATAGAAAAGGCGCGCAGAGAGTAGGGGCGCAAAGCTAAGCCTACTCTCATATGTATGGACACCAGTCTAGTTCTCTTTTCGCTCTAAACAAACCAGAAAATCATAGTTTCCTGTCCATTCTGGGGAGGGAGGAGGCCAGACTATGATCCTAATTAACCATGGTACATGGTACCTCTATTATATCAGAAATTGACTCAAATATTTACCTTTATTTTCAACTATGAGATAGTCAGGGCTATGTTGCTTTTCTTAAATTATCATTGGATTTAGCATAAATAAATTGAAACAAATTATCTTAATTATATGTCTAGACATTGCTTAGCATCAAAAAAAGAAGAAACCGTTAAATCTTACCATTGCATACTATTTCCTGTTCCTGGATTCACTTTAATGAGGGTATTAAGATTTTCAGAACTGTAACCAAAACAAACAAAACATGATAAATAAAAATTAAATGAGACAGATTAGCTATTATTTTTTTTTTAGAAAGGCAGAGAATGCTAGACAACTTCTAAACACTGGCTCAATCACCAAAAGCCTAAAAAATGTTGAAGTATGGCAGGCTGAAGCCGGAAACCTGAAACTCAATCTGGGTCTCCATAGGGTAGCTGAGACATAAGTACTTAGGCCACCAAGTGCTGCCTCCCTGGTGTGTGTCAGCGTGAAACCTTTAGGTGGGTGTCTCATACAGTGTCAAGATGCCACTTAGATTACTCAAAATGCCCACCTAAAGGATGCATATACTCAAGATAAACTTTATTACTTACTGAAAGAAATAAATACACATCAGCTGATCTGCTGGTTCACTCCTCAATTAGCTGCAATGACCAGAGCTAAGCTGAGCTGAAACCAGAGGCCAGGAGCTTCTTCTGGGTGCAGGGTCTCAAGGCTTTGGGCCATCCTCTTCTGCTTTCCCAGGCCACAAGCAGGGAACTGGATGGGAAGTGCAGCAGCCAGGATACAAACCAGTGTCCATAGGAGATTCCAGCAATTTCAAAGTGGGGACTTAGCCACTAGGCTACTACACCAGGCCGTTTCACTCTTTAAAGACCTACAATGGACAGGCCCGGGCCAAGGTAAAGCTGGGAGGTGGAAACTCGATCTAGTGTCCAAACTGGGTGGCATGAAACCCAACTATTTGTGCTAACACCAGTGCACCCAGGGTCTGTACTGGCACAACCTTGGCATCAGAAGCAAGAGTAGGAAATTAAACCCAGGTAAACCACTGTGGGACACAGGTGTCCTAGGAAATATCTTAATCGCTAGAGCAAATGCCTTCTTCTATACACTTAATTTAAAAGAATAAATTCTACTTTCCTAAAAATCATGCATTTATTGGTATAGTATCCAACATTCAAAATAAAACCACAACATTAGGGCAAGACTATTTCTAAAAATTACTCAGTTAAGAAACATTGTAATGATTTGCCAAAAACTCTAAGTCTCCTTAACCACCACATCTTTAAAGTAACTTTTAATTATATGAAAGTTTCCATTTTTAGTACCTTTTATTTTAAAGGGCTTTTATAGCCATCAATTTACTAGATAACTTTGCAGAGACAAAGATAGAACAAACATGACGATTCTCATTGTATAACTAAGGAAACTTCAGTTCAGTGTTCAAGGAATTTGTTCAAAGAGACCCAGCTGGGGAGTAATGGATTTCAGACTTTCTGATCCCAATCCAAAGGTTTTTCAACACATCTTTTATGAGTGCCACAAATTGATGGGGAGAGAGAAAGAAGAGAGACGGGACACAATTCTTACCCTTGGCTACTTCTGCTTACTTCAGAGCTTACTTTGATGAGATTGTCAAGGCTCTTGCCCCTTTAAAACATTGAAGAAATGCTGAAGTTAAAGGAACGTTGATAACAAATGGATAAAAGTATCGGAGAAGTAATACAAAACCCTCGTTGGGATTATACTGAAGCATTGAAGAATGTTAAACGTGATTGTACAGAAGTGGGTAGGAATTTATGTATCTCTAAAACTCACTGAGATTTGGCAAAGTAATATTTTAATTTTGGAACCATTTGATCCTCACAAATATTACACTAAGAATTTGTATAGTTTTATGAATTTAATTCTATGTTCTTAATTTTTAGTAGGTACACAAAACATCTTTGTAATAGTCTATATGTTTTTGTGAAATATTTCAGAAGGTATAACTTCTTCATTTACTATGCGCTGTGGAAGTTTAACACCAATTTTGGAAATAAATATTTTGCAAAGTTGACATATTCTAACAAGTTTTCTGTCACAAAAGCATATTGAGGTAACTACATACATTTGTTAAACTCTGCAACATGCAATTTGGTATCTGCTTTTTGTACTTACAAATGTGTGCTAGATTTCAAATCTTAGGTAGTGTCTTGGTAATAAACAATAGAATGATTAAACTTTATAGGTTCTGAAATATGTGATAAGTTGACTATGACATAAACATCCACAAAGTCACTTAAACTCTAGAGCTTTATGGTTACCCTTTAGTATATGTCTGCTTCTGATCATTAGGGAATTTTGCTTTCTTGTTACCTCCACGTTTCCCACATACGTGGCACCTGCACCTGTTCCTCTGCTCTACAGAAGATACCATTTGGAGAAAAGACTCTGCATGGGAAGGTACTTAGTCACTGTCTGTCCACACTGTGGCCCTGCTCAGATCATATCAAAAAGGCTCTGAGGTTTCATCTTTACAACATCAAAGACACAAATATTTGGAAGCAACCAGATGTGATTCAGTTTTTTTCTTTCACTTGTATCCAGTTGTCTAAGATTGTGATATGCATACTAAAACACAAATTCTTAGTGTAAACTAAAAATAACTGAAACTTTTAATGCAAATAACCAATCAATGAACCCCACAGAAACAATCACTGTACTCTAGATCACTCCCTGGTTGATTCGGCAGGAAATGAAATAGGTAAGATTTTTAACTCCAGTAATAGAAACAAACAAACGAAAATCAACTTTTAATTTCCAGATATAAGCATTCAGAAAAACAGCAAAGCAGTAAGCATTGTTATTCTTCACTTTGTATTGACTGTGCAGTTCATTTCATTGTCAAGATTTTGGTACCTTAAAACATTAAAGAGGGCCCAGCGCAATAGCATAGCAGTTAAACTCCTCGCCTTGCATGCACTGGGATCCCATATGGGCACTGATTCTAATCCTGGAGGCCCCACTTCCCATCCAGCTCCCTGCCTGTGGCCTGGGAAAGCAGTCGAGGATGGCCCAAAGCTTTGGGACCCTTCACCCACGTGGGAAACCAGGAAGAAGCTCCTGGCTCCTGGCTTCAGATTGGCTCTGTTCCAGCCACTGCGGCTGCTTGGGGAGTGAACCGTTGGACATAAGTTCTTCCTCTCTGTCTCTCCTTTTCTCTGTATATCTGCCTTCCCAATAAAAATAATAAATAATTTTTAAGAAAAATTAAAGAAAGCAGCTAACAGTATAGTTACTTAAACTTCACAGTTTATAAAGTCAAAAAGAAAGGTGATTGAATAATGTGGTAATCTATTAGAAATCATAATGCATCACAAGAATGCCTGTGTGAACCAATGCCTCATATTCTATATGTATAATGTCAGTAGTTTTGCATTTTAGAGTCCACCAACACTTTGGCAAGCACACTACCAACCAGGCCAACGACCGGAATAGAAGCCAATAGAGATACAGGATTAGCTTACACGTGGCTGCCACTGTAACTAGTGGACAGGCAGGCAATACACAGATATATCAAGAAGTATGTGAAAAGCAGTAGGTATCTGGCCTAGTGAGGCAGATGCTGGTGGGACGCTTACACTCCGCATCAGAGAGCCTGCACTGAATCCAGTACAGGCACGTAGGGAGTGAAACAACTGACTATTCTCCCACTCCTGCTCTGTCTCTGTTTCTCAAACTAAAAGAAAAAAAAGGCTGTAGACAAATGTGATTAAAATATGCAGCAATTTTGATGCAAAGAAATTTTGAAATTTATGCACTGCCGTTTCATTCCATGCATTTTCCATGAACTTTTTACAAGATCTGCATATATTATTTGTACAGTTCCAAATTTTTTGCATGAAAATAAAGTTTATTTTTAATTCCATCTGTCTGCAAAGTTTTTGAACAACTCTTGTAAAATTTAACATCCAATTTCAGATAAAAATATACGCTGTACAGAAAATTTCAAGAGTGTCTGTTGCCTGCAGTAAGGGCTAAGTGTTAGAGGGAGTGGATGGTGACTTAATTTATGTTTATTGATCAGAAAAGACCTTTTGGAGAGGGCAATCCTAGGGATACAGTATCCTGGGAAGAGCTGATGCAGGAGCCTTCCTACACGAGTGGGCCTGGAGGAGGAACGGTGCATCTGGCTGGGTTTTAATGAGAGTGCAAAAGGGCATCATTAACTGCTAGAGTTCTAGCCTCCCTGAGATGGGCGAATACTGAAGCCTTTTTAATAGAGAGAGAGGATAACTATCTGATTTTATTTTTAAAATATCTATAGAACCTCATTATGTGTTTAAGAAAAGGGAAATGATAGCTACTGCCTTTAAAGGAATGTCAGCAATAAATATATAAATGTATGCACACAGACACACAGCACTTTGTGCTTTCACAAACTGAAGTGCACACACACCCACATAAACATGCACACACATACTCACATATGTGAATACAGAGCATTGTACATGCAGTTACATACATGTACAACTTACACACAAACCTACATAAACATACATCTACTTGCTTGCACATAAACATGCATACCCATGAATGCAAACGTATGCACACATTTGCTTGCATGCTTAAACATACAAAGATGCCTCAAACTTTCATGGAAAAACGGCGAAAAAAAGATCAACTTGCTTTGGTACAAAAACTTTTGAAATTCATGAATAATTTTTATGGCATGCATTTTTTAATGAATTTTTGAAACATCTACATATGCACAGTTAAAACTCTGCCGAAAATAAACTTGCCTGTTAACTCCATTTTCCACTAACTTTCTGAAATATCTTTATACATGCACACACATACATACATGCACACATACACACACATACACACACATGAACATACATCAAAATGTGAAGTCAATCACAATCTGAAATACTCTCTTTAGTAAACATTTGAAAGAAAATATAAACCTTTCTCAAAAGTTACAACAAACTGAGTATTTGAACACTAAATCATTAAGAAAGCATAATTAATATGAATTCTTTTTATTCTGACAGTTATACTTGCCCTATGCCAGGCATAGGGTATTATGGTCACTGTTTCGTAGACAAATAAATCAAGGCACATTTGAGCAACTGGAGTGAGAATTTAAACCCAGGTATTTCAGGCTCTCTGTCCAATACCTCAGTTTTTATATCTGAACAAGCTAGCTAGCCAAGCAGGTTAAAAGATCTGTGAGTCTTTTACTATCAAAATCTAATTCACTGGATGGCTGTGCCTCTATGCCACTCAGTCAAGAGCAGGAAAGCTTGAAAACGCACACCTGCTTTTAGCCAACTAAGCGGAATCCACAAGTAACATCATATATTGAGTTAACTGAATGGGAAGGAATTCAAGGGAAACCACATGGAATTATTTGGTATACTGTTTTCAGCAACATGCCAACAAGCTCAGTTTCAAAAAGTGTACCATCTGTTTTTTAAAAACAAAGAGGACATAAACTCTGACAATACATGGAAAAGAGAACTCTTTTAAAGAGGCACACTTTGTTAAGTTCTTCATTTTAAATACTTGTCACATTATAGTACATGTGCATATACACATATAAACACAGTATGAGTTCACACATGCATGCACTCTGCTGCAAATGTATATACAAACATTTGCATCCTCAATTCACCTATATGCACACTACTCATACATATACATACCACTTACATTATTTATACAAACACACATAAATCATACTTACACACAGCATATACACATACATACATATGTTCTTATATGAATATTCTCCAAATATATGCAAAGCAGTAAGTTGTCTAGCTCACCTGAGCAGATAAAAATTTCCATTTGCTTTCCCATGATCAACTGATACTAAACTTCAACCAAGAATGAAACACAAGAGGTTGTAGAGGCATGCTCAAGGATGTGTTTAGAGAAGAACAAACTAAGTTTTGGCTATAATTTGAACTTGCTTTCCTGAACATTAGCACTCAGAGTTTGATGTGCTCATAAATGCCATACAAAGTGGGGAGGAGACTAAGTGCCTTACCTCTTGATGTTTGTGTTTGTTTCAGGATTTCCTTTAATAAGCCCATCAAGGTCCTGTTTACTTTAAATAAGGAAATAAGTCTTAACAAGTGACATTAAAATAAAACAGGTCAAGTGAATAATAGCTGGAAAATATTAACTGGAAAACACCTAAGTTCTCTCTACATATCGAAGTGAATTTTCAAAGCCAAATGCAAATAAAAACTCTTTTATCTTGAACTGAAGACCATTTTAAGATTGTTTTCTTGCTAGCAGCATAATTTTTTTGCTTTGTTCACAAGATTCATATTATCTGTTATTTATCAAAATCAACTTTAGACTCAGATACAGTTTAATGGAACACTCTAAACAGGCAGCACAGAGGTCCAGTAAGTTAATGTTTTGTACTGAATCCAGACAGAATACAAATTTCTATTCAACAAATCAGATACAATTGCCAATGTTTTTAAATGAGAACAATGTTAAAAATAATAATTTACAACCATTTAATAATATTAAAAATCATTTTTACCCATTCTTTTCTCCGTTTCACTCTCTCTAACCTCTGGCAAACACATTATGCTCTCCATTCTGAGACCAACATATTTAGACTTCAACAAGAACAATAATATGTCCTCATATGTACAAAATTCTCTCATCGCAAACCTTTTAATATACAATGTGTCTAATACATTATGCTCTAACAAAGAAGGGACGTGGGGAGTAGTTGAAATAGTAGGAAATTGTTTCTCAAGGGGAAATACGCCAGTCCATTAAAAAGGATCGAGTGATGCAAAAGGGGCCTTTGTGAACCCCAGTGGGGAGAGTAGGGGAGGCAGAAGCACCCTGATTATGTACTGCTGTCATGTCAAGACACGGTACAGCTCTGGCAGCAAGGTGGAGTTAAGTCACCACTCCCAGTGCAGGGGCCACCAGTGTCTCTCTTGGGATGCCTGCTGAGACCACCCACCTCACAGAAACTGGCATACAAGAGTTTTAGTTAAGGCTTGCTCTTGGCTGTATCAATCATTTTAGAAGATCATTTTGAAAATGTCAAGGCTTTCTCCTGCAAACACTCAGAAATTCAGTAACTCCTCTCCAGAATAAACCAAAGTCCAAATGATTTTGTATGGGGAGTGATAGAGAGGAGAATGGAATGCCATTCCCTATCAAACATACAATTCAATAATAATAAAATGTGATTATGAAATTAGATCATATCATTTTATTTTCTGATTGGTCTTATCTTACAGAAATTACGTATGCAGACTTACCCAGTGGTACTTTCATTTCCTTTGGGATTCACTTTGATAACATTATCAAGGTCTTCACCTCTTTAAAGATAAAAGGTTAGATCAGTTTCAAAATAATACCATTGAATTTACAGATATAGAGCTTTTCAGTCTTTTGTCTAAGATCAAGTGTATTCACGGATATGTACACACTGCATGTTCTTGCTGATAGGTTCAAGCTTGGGAGACAATATTGTAGATATTAAGTTGACTTTTATAAAATTATCTGACAATAATATGTCAAGTTAGCCTCTAGAAATTCATTGTATGTTATGTAAATGTGAATTTATTGATATCCTCCATATTACTGAAAACAGCACACAATTAACCTGGGACAAAATTAACCAAGATTCAGCTACATCAAGAAAGTCTCACCCTTTGTTGGTTTTATCCATCCCGGCCTTCACTTTGACAGTAGATTCAGGGTCTTGACTTAATTGAAAGAAAACATCAAAACTAGATGTTACTTAAGTAATGGACAGCTTTCTCAAGAATCTATAAGAGGATGCCCTCAGGTCAATTGCTTTCAGAACCAAACCACTAATACATCCTTGGCTGCAATTCTCCTTTGTTTATCTTCAGTAATTTACACAGTTGTGCAAAAACAATCTCAATCAACAAACCTCTCATTAGGCAATTTTGACATTTTATTGCCCAATATATATTTTTAACTCATTGTCTAAGAAGATGTGGAAGGAGCATTGCTGTAGCAGGTTTCCCCTACATGCACTTAAAATGCAATTCAGACACACCCTTTCTGCCAGGAGCTCATCTGTATCAGAAGAAATCTTAGCACACCACTTTCTAATAAGGTACACAAAACTAACAGGAAGGAAAGAATCCCGTTCCAGGTAGGAAACTTTTCTTATTCTTTCTTGATTTTGTCAGTTCTTTGATTAACTTTACTAACGTTTCCAAGGCCTTGGTTTCTTCATACTATTGGAGTGGAGGAGAGAAAAGACAGATAGCAGCAGCTCTGTGTTAGAATCGGAATTGCTTGTGACAACAGCACATTTTACACAGTGTCAGATTCTATCACTACTTAAATGATCACACATCCTTAGAAATATTCAATGCAAGTCACTCACTCATCATGCAAAATGTATAAGAAATAACTGGCTATTAAGATCGCAAACATTACTTAGCTCATTTTTAACTACCGTAAGAAAATAGAACTTTCCACTGGATCTCCACTTCTGTTTCCCTGGGGGTGATTTAATGGGAGGCCAATTTTAATTAGCCTATATTGAGATAATCTTTTATTTATTCAGAAAAATCATTTACATCGGGGTAGAAACCAACTGATGAACATACTGGACCTAAATACTTTGAAGATTCAGATCAACCATTTGTAATAAAATGCTCAAGAATGTCATCTTAGAAAAGTGGAAATAACTCAAGTACATCTCCAACAGTTTATATTAGTTAATTACATGGAATAAAATTTCACATATCATAGATTTGAAGTTATTAGCTAATACAAAAACAAATCCCTCCAAATTCCTATTGTCCAGGTGTTACACTTCACTACTTTCACCTGCCTGTGATGTCACTGTAAGAAAACTGTTGCAATTTGAAGTTCTTTGAACATAATTAAGGGGTAAGGGTGTGAGGACAAGAAGCTAGGAATTTTTGATTTTCACACTTAAGACCTAATGAGTAACAAAATATAAAGTAAGCTATAGAGAGTTCATAAATTCTTACCCTTTTTCATTGCTGACTTTTCTGGGATTTTCTTTAATGAAACTGTCAAGGCTTTGGTTTCTTTTAGCAAGAAAAATAATATCAATTACAGGTCAATCTTTTAGTACATCAGTCTAGAATTGTAAGTTAAGTTCTCAAATGCTAGCAGTCCTGTTACTAATCAGTTAAACCATTTTTGTAACACAATGAATCAAAGCCTACATGCAGACTACATAAAGTGACCAACCAGGATCCCAACTCTGAAGTTCCTTAATACATTCTAAAGATTCTGCGATGAGTGCCTATGCACCAAGCTTCTGAATGTCTTACAGTAAATATATCCAGCTAATAAACCAGCCTATCACACACTACTTCTAGCAACCAGTTGATTATCTTTCACTTTTAGATCTAAAAGGTGACTGGAAACCATACAGGTGACAGATTCACTTTACGGCATGAGGAAACAAAAGTCTGCAGAAGTTAAGTGACTTGTCCAGGGTCACCCAGGTTGTTGATGATGGTGCAGCTAGCACCAGAAAAACTCCTCCCCCTCAATGTCTTGACACTGGCCCCAGGCTTATTCACTAGCTTTCCTGACACTTGTTCTGAGCAAAAGGTCTCCCTCAGAAAATAACAGACAGATTAGGATTCAGTTAAACTGGCTGGCCTGACTTCCCAAGACTTACCCTTTGCCATCTTTGTTGGTCCGAGTATTTGTAAAGATGAGGCTTTCAAGGCTTTTGGCTCTGTAAACAAAGATTTAAAAAAAAACTGCACTTCTGAAATGAAATTATTTGCTATCTTGAAAGGTCAGATACAATAAACATTTTTCTATGAATTGCTCATTTGTTCTTATGGCATGGAAGAGCAGAAATCCTTTTGGACAATTATGCCTGCACTAACCGTACAATGCTGAGAGCACTATCCCATCTGCTAATCCATTTCTGTGCCAGCTAACGTCCAAAGGAATATTTTAAGCAACCTGGAAAGTCAGACTTGCAGACAAGTGAGTGAGAGAGGCACTTACCTTTTCTCTGCTTGCTCCGCCTTTGGATTTGCTCTAAACAGACCATCAAGACCTTGATTTCTTCAAATATATTGATTAAAAGACATCATCAGTCACAATAAGAAATGTTTAACTTTAAAAAACTACAGACCAGTTTACTTCTGAGACAGAAATAAGAGCTAGTTGGGAAAAATGAGTTCAACTCCTAACACTGTTGTATTGCAAACAGGTACTTTCATATGGTCAAAATCTCAAAATTTAACTTGAAATGGACCTCAGAAAAAGTAAAATTTAAAACATCCACTGAAATCTGCCAGCCAGACTAGATCCATAAATGTATTACTTTGGTTCATGGAACACAACTGTTCTTCATGTGAGCCAGTGTTCATAGGAATGATGAGGAAAAACTTGATTTTCTGAGTCTCCTGAAAATGTACTTGCACACTGGGCTCAAGTTCCCATATGGAAACACTCAGCTTGAACAGTGAAACACCTGGACACTTTGGATGGACATTCACTCTCTCCTTAGGTCTGATTCTCCCCCAACCTGTCTCCTGCAGTGGAGACACCTGCCTGGCTATAATGGGTCTTGGGATCTCTGACTTTTGATTTAAAGCTCCCTCTCTGGAGTGGGCAGTCATTTGGCACAGCTATTCAGCTGTAGTTTAGGATGCCTGAATCCCACCATACGAACATCTGATTTGAGTCCAAGATGTGCTTCCTATCCAGCTTCTCATTAAAGTGTATGCTGGGAGACAACAGGAGATGGCTGAAGAACTTGGGTCCCTGTCACCCACCCTGGAGACCCAAACTGAGCTCCTGGTTCCTGGCTTTGACCTGGTTCAACCCTGGGTATTGCAAGCATTTTGGAAATGAGTCACTGATGAAAGATTTTTCTTTGTCTCCCTGCCTTTCAAACAAATCGAAGGACTAAGTAAAACTTAGAAAACAAAAACAAACAACAACTCCTCTGTTCCTCTAATAAATGAGGTCACTAAAGAGCAGCAAATTGAAGTGACATGTTGATAGTTAAACCTAGATTGTTATTGTCACAGCAGGGTGTGGAAACTAGCTGTTCAATTTATTTTCTTTTATTTGATTGCCTTGTTATCTCCTTCATTTTGCTCTCTTCCCATTTAGCAGGTAAGTACACAAAGAAACAGAGAGGGTAATTAAAGTATAATATACTACCACAAGCCTCAATCCTTCATTTATCTGTTCATATATTTTAAGTTATATGATTTAAAATGAATCAAAGGAATGAGGTAATGTTAATGAAAATAACAAATGATTTTTATAATGATTACTCTAAGAGTATCCAGTCATTGAACCAAACTGTTTAATGTATTAATATTTTGTGAACATAAATATGGTTATCTGTATAACTACTTGAACAGAAAAATAAAGAATAAAAATAGAAAAACATATTAATATCAATCTTAGACACTAATTACCACTTATAATTTGGAGAAACAAAGAAGACTTTTGCATGCTTTTCTTCTAGATTGCTATGATATCTTTGACTAGGTGGGTAGGCGAGCTCTAAAGCCCAAAATTGAAAAAGATGTGTTATAATGTACAGTCAAGTAACAAAGCAAAAAAAAAAAAAAATCTTACCTGCTCAAGCTTTTGTTCATTTTTATGAGATTATCCAGTTCTTCACTTCGGGAAGAGAAAAAAGAAATTCACATTAGCAGAAACTAGTCCAGAATCAAAGTAGGTCTGCCTGAGGTAAATGAGTGCTCTGAAACAGAACACACAGCCAGCACGTATGTGTGCAAACCCTATTTGTCCTTCTTGGCTCTCCTCACTATTGTCTCCAATAAGCCTTAACCAGCTCTCCAATGAACAGCATCTCCTATGTTTTTGAAACTCTGGCAGCACTTTTTCTTTCCAGCTCCTTTATGGACCTTGCTACTAGACAGTATTGTGACAACTTCACACTTGTCTCAATGAGATTGCTCCTGCCACTATATAATATACACTTAAAATTTACAACTGTATTTTACAATGGGATCCTCATCAGTCATGAGCACAGTGTCTTTCATATAACCAATGCCTAATGCATGCTTTAAATTCAGTCAATGCAAACAGGTACATTGACTAATTATGGAGCCTCTCTTTGCACAAAACACTTTCCCTACATAGTCAGTAGAAAAAGCTTGTTCATCAGTGGTTTCTTGCTTGAATTTTACTCCCACCTCATTCTAGGCTAACTAAATTTGCTACGCTGTTTCTGTAATGGAGCATGAGAGCACTCCTTCTGGCTGCATTTTTAGAAGCAAGCTATTTAAACTCAACTTCTGGGTTTGGGTATTCCCCTTAAGCCATGTGGATTCAGCTCTCTTCCCCAACCAGCCTGGGGAGGAGGATGTAACCTAGAATCTGCTCCTATTTCAAGCTCCTGTCTACTCACCTCATCCTCTCTCTCCAGCTTTCTAATCTCCCATAACCCATTTCCATTTTTTTTTGCCTGCCTTATCCAGTCTTTCTATTTACAAATCTTAGTACTTCCTTCTTTCTACTCAAGAGCTGCATGTTTTCCAAGCTTCTCAATGTTATTCCTTCCTTTCTTGGAACATCTCTGGAGTTGATGAGGCCTTCAGACCAAGTCACTCAGTAATCATGCAGTCGGTCTTCCAAGCAAGGACTCCAATCTGCTAGTCACCATTTACTCACTGGTGATCCTGGGTGTGCTACCTAACCCTTACTTATTCAATTTCCCCACTCACAAAATAAGAACATGATTTGTAACCACCTCAAAAAAGAATCAATACCCCAACTGAAGGCAATTGCCTAGATTGCCTTGTACCTAGGCATGTGTTAAACTGCTGGGAGAAACGTAGCCAATAGCTGGTAGACATTCTGGGCCTGGTTAATGCCAGACTTATGTTAAATATACCAGTGTGCCAACATAGTTGCTTCTTCTTTTTTTTTTTTAAGATATGTGGGGAAGGCAAGGAATGCCAGGCCAAGTGACAGCACCCTGGTCCCCAAGCAGTGGGAAGAGCTGCAGACTACATGGGGTAGGGAGTATGTGAACATATTTCAGAGAAAACACATGTTTAACAGGTGAGGAATGAATTCTGGGGTCTTTCACAGACTGGACCACTGCAGTCACAGGTAGGTAAGGGAGTTGGTTTAGAGGGAGGGACCCAGAGGGCACTTCTGGGGCAGGCCAAAGCACCTGCCCATGAGGGAGACATGTGCTGGGCTAAATAGCATTGCCCACCACCTTCTGGCACACACAAAATCTGGATCCTGGGGGCATGCCTGTCTGGGTTAGGCCACATTTCCTACCTGCAAATGTGGGCCATGCCAGACTGGGCCATAGCAACTCCAGAATGTAAGAGAATTGGATCTGAGGTCAGATCCTGTTGGAGGTTTGTGCTCTTGCCTCTGGGGCATAGTAGCAACTGCCAGTTTGTGAGGAGAACTGGGTGTGGTAATTGGCTAAGCCATGTTGGACAATGGCACTCACCTGACACTTGCAGGAACTAGGGCTGTCAGTTGGGTAGCTGGACCAGGCTGCAGCACCCACCAGCACATGCAAAGGCCAGGACTGAGAGAAGACCATGCCAAGCAGTGTCATTACACCTGCTAGCACCAATGAGAACTAGGGCTAAGAATGGGTCCGCTAGGGGAACTTGAGGAACTCTCTTGCTAGGCCAACAGCCAAGGCCAATAGACAAGGTTGGGGGCCAACTAAGCCAGGCAAGGCTGCAGTACTCATCAGCATTTGTGTGGGCCAGGTCTGCAGACAGGCCTGGTTGGACCAGGCTGCAATACTCACTGACATGTGCAAGAGCCAGGACAGAGTGTAGATAATGCCCATCTGAGCTAGGCTACAACACCTACCAGCAAGAGTGAGATTGCAGATAGGCTATGACAGGCTGGGTTGTAGCACCTGTCAGCACACATAAGATCTGGGGGCTGGGAACTGCCCTTGTAGGGGGAATTTTGGGGGACTTCTTTGCTAGGCTGAAGCTCTCACTGGTGAGTTTAAGAGCCATGGGCTTACCAGGCTGAACAAGGCTGCAGCATCCACCTATAATGTATGTGGGCTGGGTTTTGGAACAGGTCAAATTGAGTTAGACTCTAGCACCCACTGCTTATTAAAATGGCCAAACAACCGAGAGTGGATGGTTTGCCAAGTATTATGCCAATCACTTTGTATTCAGTGATTATTGCTTCTTTTTTTAAGTTTTACTTTTAATATTGTTGACATAGTTGAAAAGGATGCATGCTCTTGTGGGTCACCAATTAGGGTGGCCATTTTAATAAGCAGTACCATTCAATATTACATTTTTCATTTGATAAAAGCTTGCTATATCTACTGTTCAAATGGCATTTGAATATACTGAGACATTGGCTTAGCCTTAGGGAAATAGACTTGCCAAGTCACTCAGTGCTTTGAAGATGCCTAGCATAACATTATTGCAAGAATAGCTGCAGAAGGCAATCCCTTTAGAGATTCTAAAAATATGCGAAATTAACAGGCATCATATACTTGGGTCCTTTTAAGTAATGTTGCATTTTAAATGGCAGGACTGAGGGCTGAGGATAAATATTGAGATACATGACTCAGTGTACCTAAGAAAAAAGTAATTATCACCCTACGCTTGTGTGGGAAAAAACTATCCACTCCCCAGACATGCGGCCCCATATTGTCTCTTGCTTGAAATTCTATTCGCCAAAGCCAAAGCTGAGAACTTGTCCTTGTCCCTGAGGGAAACAGCAAAGCTCAGCATCCTGTAAATGTCAGCCCTCGATCTTTTTGACTGGCATGAATCATAATAATAAAGATGCACAGGATTTGGGGATGCTCATGTTTATCTCAAGAAAATTAGCATATATCATGAGCAGCACTCTTTGATAAGTGAAATAAAAATAGAGACAGCGCTCTCAATAAAGAACTCAAACATTTAAAATGATTGTGAACTGCAGAAAATCTGGGATATTAAGTTTCACTACTGCATTCATAACAAGTTAAGTGCTCTTAATCAGATAACAGTAACAGTCTATTTTTTTTACAAAGACCAGCTCCTATTTTTTTACAAAGACCAGCTCGGATGAAACCATTTCTCATCCCCTGGGGACACACCACAGTAACAGTACTTTTTGATGATGCCACAGACATCTTGACTGGCCTCTCTCAAACCAGGAACATCTCTGTGACAAATGTACTTGGCTGTGGAATGTATGCATTGTGACAAGGACCTGGGAATGAGAAAGTAGACTAACTGCTGACCTTATTACATTTGCTTGACTCATAATATCCCTTTAGCATCATCATTCACCCATCTTTCCCTCTCGAACATCCCGATGAGCTATTAAATCACTACCCAAACCCTACTGCAAAACACTACCTCAAAGAAACAGAAATCCATAAAATTAGAGGTCTAAGCTACTTAGAAGAGTTGGAAAAGAAACAACAGTGAAAATATTCAGAACACTTTCTGAATCTCAGCATTAAGAGTACAGAGAAAATGATACAGTCACACAAACAGCACAGAACAAAACTGAACATGAGAAAGTATTACATGAAAGGTGGGGCGATTAGAGTTTAGAGAGACACAGAAGTCACATCTGGCTGGATTACCAGGGAAGATTTTATTGAGGGAGTATATTTGATCTGGATCTTGAAATATTGATACAACTTGGATGGATTTACATGGTGTTCTACAGGTTGGAAAACACCAGTTTATACAGGCATATCTAGAAATTATAGATAGGGAAATGGTTTGGTATGATATTAAGTGTAGGATAAACATAAGAGTGACATTAGAAACATTTCGGTAACTAGACAGGGTTCAGGTCAACAAAAGGCATTGAGTGAGTGGATATGTAGGTATAAGGGGCTTGCTTCTTAGACACTGAATCCATATGTGTTCGATACTAAAGAGGCAGGGGCAAGGGAGCAAGAGGGACCAAGAATGAGTCAAAAAAGGTAACTAGAACAATCAGGAAATTGCACATGTGGGAAGGAAACTGAATATGACCTGGGACATCCTCTATGGGGGTACTGAGGAGACAGCTACCTAAGTACAAGACTGGAGGCTTGGGATGAGATTTGGCACCTGAGGTCATAAGAGGTGAGAAATTTCCAGTGGAGGAAGCAGAGACAAATGAGTGTCTGGCCACAGACGTCAGCTGTGCCCAGTGCTCAGGGGTACTTACGTAAACACACGGATACTTTCTTTTTTTGGATTATTTATAATTAACAACCCTGGGGGGTTTCTGCATTTAGAATGTTTAAAGGTGCTGGTAAAGCATTAAAAAAAAAGACAAGGAAAAAAACTAAAAAGCTCACAGATCTCACCCTTTGTTGGTTTTCTGAACTGAAGCAGCAGCTTTGACAATGTTACCAAGATCTTGACTCCTTCAAAGAATGAGAAAGAACATGTCAGTGACAGTAGAGCCTTCCTTGAAGGAGCTCCCATATGGAAGGGGTGGTCAGTGTGGCAATCAGAAATTATCAAGTGTAACAGGAAGACAAAATGCTTCCATCACATTAGCTCTTGGCACATACTTTCAGCCCCTATTTCTCTCTCTCTCTCTCTCCCCACCCCTCTCTGTCTCTCATGCACGCACACACACACATAGCACTGCCCTTGTCCTTCCACATCTTCCATCTAGTGCTCACTGAAATGACAATATTTTTTCATAAGAGTTTATAATGACTTCTCCCATGTACTTTACTTCAAAAAGGATGCACACAAAAAGAAAATCTAGTTAACTGAATAAGTAAACACAGAAGTGAGTTCAAATGATTTTCTCCCAGAGCCAAGGAGCCTTAAGAAAGTCTGGACAATCAATTACTTCCTTAATTGCGATGAAAATATCTGTTGTCCTAGACTTCCAAAGGGTGAGAAGGTATATTTTAAGCTGTAAGGTACGGGGAAGCCCCTGGGCTTGCTTCCATGCTGGCCTCTCAAGGTCATGACAAGGAATAATTAAGAAGATCCTTATAAGTAACCCTTTCATTAAGCTCTCTGTTTCACAAATGTCTCATAGGATATTAATAGTTTTACAAAGAAGGAATGTTGTAGTGTGATATGTATAGCCTATTTTTAAACACTTAGAACACATACAAGCACATTGAAGTGTCTAACAACAGGACTTTCTGGTAGCATAGGACTCTATTTTATTGTGTTTCAGAATGTACTGGTCCACTGCTTTCTCAGAACTTGTGTTGAGTCCTTGTGGCATATGAAACCCAGTTTGAGAATTACTGCCAGCTGTACTGTAAGTTCCTAGGTATGAGGGACCTGTGACTCCCCCAAGAGGTAAAGCTTCATGTGGTGGATGGTTCCAACTGGGGTTCCTCCAACAGCCATAAGGAATGATATATTTATTGAAGAACAGAAGTTTTGGGCTTCAAAAATAATTTTCAGTCAAAAAAGTTCTGTCCTAAAAATTGATTATATAAGTAGATTAGTTTATCATTTTGATGGATTCATAAAAAATATTGTATTTTGTAAAAAGTAAAAGAGAAAACAGCTCCAGAACAAATGCTAAACTATAAGACAAGTAGACTAAATCATGATTATCTTTGGGAAACCAGACATTTGGAAAATGTCACCTTCTTCCAAAGTGTCAACACAATTTGTGGGCTCTTCCTTGGGCTACAAGAGGAATGGAACATGGTTTTCTATCAACGGTAGACAACACTTTCTTTGCATCAGATCTAGTAAGCGACTACATTTCTACCTAGCTTCTTTTTACATACACACCTACTTTGTCACAGACCTTGGGGCATAAACTGAAGTGTTAAAAATACAGATATACCAGGCTTTCCTGTCTTCAAATGATTTCCTCTTATCCTGTTATCATGCTCACATCATGTTTGTTGTTTTGTTAGTGTATAGTTTATAGGACAGAAACCAAACGGATAGAATTCTGTATATATTTATTATACATCACACTGATGTCATCTAGAATATATATTTATCTATTTCATTTAAAGTATTCTAAGAAACAAAAATAAAGTATTCTAAGAAAGCAGATGGTACCATTGCTATAATATAAATAAAAATCATCATACCTTGTAATTTTTTCAGAAGATTTATTGCTTTCTGCAGAGACAACCAGTTTAGGTGGATATGTCTGCCTACACGTTTAAAGTTAAAGATAGCATTGTTAGGTAAGAAATCACTTCTGTTTTAAACTTCACTTTTTAATAAAATAGCTATTATCAAAGGGGTCAATATGTATCAGAACTGCACTACTTCTTGAGATAATGAACTTTACCTTAGTTTTGGGTTGGCGAGAACTCAATCAACCCCTATTTAAAGTAATCCCAAAGAAACCAATATATTAATTTTGTAATTTAATCTATCTCTTTTTATGCTTTCAATCAATGTGCCAAGAAACATCTCTAAAACTGTTCATGTTCATTTTCTTGATCTCTATTCATCAACAAGCCATTGTTATGTTTTTTTTATTTTAGTTACTGATATTGCATTTTAAAATATTGAGAAACTTTGTTGTTAGACATCAAGGGGTTCATTTTTATTAATGTCTTATCCCATTTGCACATTATCAAGACATAATATTTGCTCAGATAAGATGGAAAGTAAATTTGTAGTACATCCATCACATTGAGCATGGCCACATTGAGTAGACAGAACTAAAGTTTAGATTAGGTTTATGACATAAGGCTTTTTTCTGCTCTTTCTCTAAGAGTCTGGTTGACCTACTTATATGTTCTTGCTTGTTCCAAAAAGCTATATTCAACTATTTTTTGTCCTCCTGAGGACATGTGTTAATTACATAGGAAAGACTTCCCTTTCATATTCTTTCATTAATATCATCTTGCTGTGATTAAAGTAATAAGGGTTTAAAAAACATACAAGTTGTCCCGATTTTATTTTTCAGATCATGAATTGAAGAGAGAAATTAGAGTAGTAAAAATGGACCAGAACAATTCTTGTGAAATTTAATTTTTTAAATATAAACAAGCTCTCTGGTATAGCATTGTAATCACAATTTAGGTGGGACAAAACCAAATCAGTTAACCATCCTAAAATAATCTATTCAAATTAAGGTTTATTTTGTTCAATACTGAAGGAATAAAAAGGAGAAAATACATGATAAAAATCTTGAGAAGTTATTTTCCTGTATTTTATTGAAAAGTTATTTTTAAGAGATAATCTACAACCATCACACAAATAAAAGGTATATATTAGATTTGTATTTTCACTTAGTATATTTTCTTGAATCATTAAAACATCATATTTTCATCCTAATGACAAAACTTCAAAGACTTCAATACGTCGAAATTTTGACTTGGAGTTTTAACAGAGATGATTTCTAAATTGAATTTCACCTAACAGATTTTATATGTATTGCCACATAACCTGGCAGCCCATAAGCAATTTTTAGTTGGTAACTCTGTTACTGAAGAATACTTCTATAATTGTGTCTTACTTCAGAATAGTTCTATAATTATGTCTAGTGTGAAAAAAAATCATCGTCAAAAGGCAAAACTAGAAAAGAATTAAACATAGACAATCAAGTAGATCTAATATAAGCAGTCTTCATGGAGATGTCATTTTTTTAAATCTCACAATAATGAAAATGTGGAATGTACATCTTGAAAAATGGGTTAGACTATTGAACAGTCTAATAGGAATACAAGGGACTATTTTTGTTTCTGAGGGACGAGTGGGACAGAGATTCAAAGTAGAAAAACAAGGCTGGTGTTGTGGTGAGATGGGTTAAATTGCAGTCTAGTATGCCAGCACCCCAAAGGAGCAATGGTTTGAGACTTGGCTAATCCATGTCTCATTCTGTTCCCTGGTAATGGCCTGGGAAAGAAGGGGGAAGCAGAGCGCCAGATGGACCAAGTGCTTGTGCCCCTGCTACTCATATATGAGATCCAGAAGAAGTGCCTAGCTACAGCTAGCTCAGCCTTGCCATTGTGGTCATCTAGGGAGTAGAACAGTGGATGGAAGAGCCCTCTCTCCTATTTCTTTCTTTCTCTTTCTTTCTTTTTCTTTCTCTCTCTCTCTCTCTCTCTCTCTCTCTCTCTCCCCCCCCCCCTCCTTACAACTTCCTTTCAAATAAATAAGTAAATCTTTAAAAAGCAAGTCTATTCTCCATGATTCAGACACAAACTAAAAAATTTTTCCAGATTTGAAATTTGGCTATTGTTTACAGCCTATAGCTGTATTCATGAGTAATGGTGGTGCTTTTTTCACTTGTTATTTGTTGAAACCTTTACCCTATGAGGTGTTAAGTGGAATGAAAATAACCAATTGTAAAAATTTTTAAAAAGAAAAAGAAAAAGGAGGGTGGGTAGGGAATGTAAGAACAATGGAGGGTAGGTTGCTCCTAAATCAGTATTGTGAAATACATGAAATATGTCCACTGTTTATAAATAAGACCCAAACACATGAAAAGAATTACCTAATGGATTTTCTAACGTACATGAAGACTGGAGTGGTAACACAAATTTTCAAGAATATCTTTCATCAGAATATGTAGCTCTTAGTAGAAAATTTTGCCAATTGTAAAATGCAACTGAAATGTCTATATTATTTGGTATGATTTAAATTTACATATAAATACATAACTATATATTAGGAGCAAATATATGTAAGAGGCTTGGGCATAAATTCTTCTTTTAATGTGTTCTTCTCTTTCTGTGCTAAAGATATACTTCCACAAGACAAGTACTAGCCACCGGTATCCAAAGACAAAAGCCTATGTATACATACAGGTTGGAAGATGGAAGTAGAAACAACTCTACAAGTGCTTTCATAGAAAATATGCACACAAGACAGTTCCATACTTGACACAAAGTAGATCACAATCCCTTTATTCTCATGTCCCTTGAGCTGCAGTTTTGCAAGGAATTCTGAAGTACTAGGCCTTACCTATTATCTGGTGTCTGTTGATTGGGAGAAGAAACAGGAGTACTGGGCTTTGGTGGTATTGGAGGGTGAACAGTTGGTTCCCTTTAAAACAGAAAGCAGACATTTATTCCACCTTGGAAGCACAGTGTGTTAACATCTACTAACCAAAGGCATTCATTATCTACATAGAAGCATCTCTTGCCTCTTACACCGCTATCTAAAAGATACCCGAAAGTCAGAATCCACACAGCATCAGACATGAGAAGTCAAATGTTTAATTATAGTTACTGTCAAAGTTCATTTAATTAGATTTAAAGAAAACCAGATGCTGTTTCGACTGTAGTTTGAACTGTAATATGCTCTTTAAATGATGTATTTTGCCAGTCCATCTAGCTTAAGTCATGGCATTTACAGCCAGCAGAGTATGAGCACTGTAAATCATTCTTGGGCATTAACATATAAGCTTCTTTAGGAATTATGTGAGCTACCAGGCTACTATGGAAACAGCAAGAGGATTTCAATTTCACAGGCCTCAAGGTAAAGTTGATTTGAAGCTCTGGATTAAATCTGATTGCAGTATTGTCACCATAAGCCAGTTTGATGGTAGCAGAATATACACACACACACACACATACACACACTCCAGCCAAAATTTTCCAATGAAACCCAAACATATTCTCTAATATAACTTGATTTAGTGATCCAGGACCAAGATTATACACATATTTTGTATGAAGTCAGAAATGTACCAAGGGCATGTCACTCCCCATCTTCCTGCCACTCCCACTCCAGTGGTTCCCAGTTCCACTCAAGATGAACTCCTGACTTTTCTGAGAAGGACACCAATGTGTCCTCTGGCTTCAGTACCATGCTAGGTAGGTGCACACCCTGGAGTCTTACTATCTGAATTGCCAGACCTGTGTCAATATGTTAATCTCAGTCTTCTCCTTCACCTGTAATAACCCTTCTGGTCAAATTGTTGGAGTATCAAGTGAGATCATGCTTTTATTCAATAAATGTATACTGGTTGCTTCTTTACTTACAAATCACTCCATGAGGTGGATAATGTTCCTATTCTCAAAATGCTTTGAATATACAAATAAACACATTTAGGAGGAAAAGTGCTACGCAGAAAAGTAAAAAGGGGGTAACAGGATACAAAATAATGAAGTGCAGAATACCTAACAAGGATTCTCTGCTGAGTGAAATTCAAGCTGAAATCTACAAGAAGTAATAGAACGAGCAATGTGGACATCAGGAGGAGAAAGACAAAAATGCAGACATAAATCAGGGAAGAGATGTCACTTAACACCTGCCAATGGATAAGATCATGAATGAGGCACTGCAAGCAGAGACAAAAGAAGGACAAGGGTTGGAGCTTTACAATCTTTAAAATGTGCAGGTCAAGAATATAGAAAGAACTGCAAGAGTCTGAGGGGCAGTGGCACAGGAGAAAAGAAGAGAAAAATGAGAATGTGGTAGCCTAGAAGCAAAATAAGAGAAATATTTCAAGCAGAGGATAAATGAGCATCACTATTATTACTGTTAGATCTGATAAAACAAGGACTGGGGAATTGCCATGGTTTTGGTCATCAGTACCACTCATAAGAGCAGTTTTGATGGAGTAGAAAAAAACATGATATGAATGCACTTAAAAGAAAATGTGAAATAAGGATATCGAGACACTGATTTGGTGTTTTCCACTGAAGATGGAAAATGGGCAGTTCAAGGAACTTGGTGGGTCAAGCAAGGCTCCTACGGCACAAGGAGTTGATATTTGGAACAACCCAGTGAGTCACTGATGCACTGAAAGAGTTGAAGAACTCAGGCTAAAGTGGAGGTGGTGGCTGGTCTTGGGTGGAAGCATAGAGTGCATTCAAGGTAGCAAGAAGGGATACAACCAGAAAATTGTAGCTGAGGTATGACTTGACTCAGGATGGAGGGACTTCTCCCTCACTTAATTCTCATTTCTCAGTAAAATAAAATACATTATTTCCCAATGAAGAAGTAAGTTAGAGTTGAGGTTTGAAAGAGTGTGAACAACCTTCTAGGACATGAGACTAGTAAATAGTCTTGGGAACTGTAACCTCGGGGTAATAAAAAACATGTATTTAATCAGACGATTATAAGCCAGCAACTTTACATATGGTAATCCATTTAGTCCTCACTACAATCCTAGAAATAAGCATTATTCCTCATCCTACTTTATAGATGAAAAGACTGAAACACAGAGGTAAAAATAAACATCCTGTAATGACAAAGCTCATAAGGAGCATGGTGAGGAATCTGTACCAGTAAGTCCATAAGCACACTTCATGCTATGCTTCCTTTCACAGGATCGCCAGGCTACACAAGCGATTAAAGGCTGCTGTTGTGCCCAACACTTGGCACTCCCCAATTCCACTCCGTTGCAATTCCATGCCCATCTAGAGTACCTCCTTCTTTCTCTCACCTGGATGTCTCCTTGCTCTTCAGTCTTTGGCATAAGATGATGGTCAAAGCTGTGTTTGGTATTCCCCTACATTTTCCCCACAGCAGCCCTGTCCTCAGTTTGGGATACTGCCAAACTGCTTACACCATAGTCATGTTAATAAGAGTTAAATCTCTCCTATTTTAGAATTCTTAAGAATTCCATGAAGTGGGGCCCGGCGGCATGGTCAAGCGGCTAAGGTCCTCGCCTTGAATGCGCCTCGGGATCCCATATGGGCGCTGGTTCTCATCCCGGCAGCTCCACTTCCCATCCAGCTCCCTGCTTGTGGCCTGGGAAAGCAGTGAAGGACGGCCCAAAGCTTTGGGACCCTGCACCTGCGTGGGAGACCTGGAAAGAAGTTCCTGGTACCTGGCTTCGGATTGGTGCAGCACCGGCCGTTGCGGTCACTAGGGGAGTGAATCATCAGACAGAAGATCTTCCTCTGTCTGTCTCTCCTCCTCTCTGTATATCTGACTTTGTAATAAAAATAAATAAATCTTAAAAAAAAAGAATTCCATGAAGTGGTAAATCTTGACTGCGTGATTTGGGAGGCAGAGATGGCTAAAAAGAAGCAAAACTGAGATGATCTGTACAGTTCTCAGAGCGAAAAGGTGGGAGTGCAGCTGTGAATGTCAAGAAAAGTAGAAGAGTGGGTTTATTTTCAAGGGTGATGCATTTGCACGCCTGCTGGGCCAGGGCCAGTCAATGCCCAGTCGACTTCAATCACCTGAAAGGAGCTTTCATTCGCATCTCTGCAGTGACAGCCACAGATGACAGATCCCAAGCCCTGGGGGGTGGAGCAATGAGAGAAGTCATTCATGCCGTGCCAGGAGCACGAGGGATGCCAAGCCAGGGATTAAAATGGGAGAGCAAGGCAGGAAGCTGTGGTCTGGAATGTTTTGAAGAAAAGGAAACAAGAGACATTTATAGGGATGATCCTAGTTACATTCTCCTTTGAGACACAATGGTTAAGCTTGAATAAGTTGACCTTGCTTCCCCTGCTGATCTACCCCCCCCAAATCCTAAGAACTTTGCAGGATCTATACTACCACAGAAGTGGTTATAATAATAAAAATAGTTTTCGGCAATAGAAAAAGAAAGAGCTTTCATGAGAAATGTGAAAACTCAGATTTTCGTTTATAGGACATAGCTTAAAGAAATACCACTCTGAAGAAAGATGTAACAAGCTAATCCTCTACCTGTGGCACCAGTTCATGTCCTGGCTGCTCCGCTTCTGATCTACCTCCTTCTTTATGACATGGGAAAGCAGCAGAGGATGGACCAAGTCCTTAGGACCCTGCACCCATGTAGGATATTCAGAAAGAAGCTCCTGGCTCCCACCTTTGGATCAACTCAGCTCTGAAAGTTGCAGTTATTTGGGGAGTGGGGAATGAACCAGAGGATGGGAGATCTCTCTCTCTCTCTTTCTCTCTCTCTCTTTCTCTCTCTAAACTCTGCTACTGAAATAAAAATAAATCTTAAAAAAAAAAGAAAGCTATTTACATGGGTTCCTTCACATGTTTAGCTGCAAACATAAACTGTGTTTATCATGACTTTTCTGGATAAGATGTTTGGTTCTTTGACTTTTGTTGGAGTCAGACTTTGTGAACAATCTATTATTGCAGCATAAATCTGGATTTAACAAAGAATCATAGTTAACTAGTATTTGATTATGTGTTTAATTTTCTTATCTCTTCTAGAATCTCAGAAATGTGTCAGCTTTTCCTAGCTCTCACACATTATTTTATTCAATCCATCATCTAACTTATGAGGGGCACAGTATTATTATTATAACAAATGCTATAAAAATGATATAAAAATGTTGATTTTCCCCAGGTCACACTAGAACTAACTGGCTCAGCCAGAGTTTCAAAGTAGTTTTTCTGATGTCAAACACCGTGCTTTTTCCTCTATAGCTTATTGTATTCATCTAATACTCTCCTAGGTATTTCTCAATGCAAATTTGTAAAACAAAACAGATCACTCTAAAATGTTTCCTTGTCCAAGGAAGTGGCATTAGTCCAATAGGCACTTATTCTTCAACTGTTCCATTTATAATGTGAGGACAAACAGCTGTGTAAGTGGTAAAATCAGGATTGCAAACAGTGGAAATTATATGGCCCATGCTTTCAGAAAGCTACAAAATATTAAGGCATGTTCTAGATGATAGTTATTGTGATGATGTCTCACTTCTGGCAGCCAGTGGCCATTTAAAAAACCATAACACGATCATGGAGCATGTGTGTTTGAACTAGAAATCTAGAGACCTTGGTTCCAGAGCAGCTTTGCCTCCAACTTTACAATCAATCATGCAAAAATGTACTGATTTCCTCTGAACATCTGATCTTTCCATCTATAAAAGAAAGATTGGTCCATATGTATAGATGACCAATCATGATTGTAGGAGGTGGTAGACAGGGGAGTGGAGCTCAAACACTGTCCTCCTCAAGTCCACAAACACCCACTAAGTATCAGGACACTCGTGTCAAACATATACAGAGAGGCCGTCATGGTTAACAAAACTTAAATTTAGGCTGAATCTCTAAGAACATAAACCAACCTTATTTGGTTAACAAAAAGCCAAATGTTTATAGATTTGCTTAAGTCAGACTAGATTTCAGTCCTTAGATAGTTTCTCCTAGACATAAGAATAGTGTAACTGTGCTTGCTTTGGCAGCACATAAAAAAATAAATATATATGTGTATATATATGTATGTATATGTATATATATATATAGTACAACTAATATTTAGTGAAACTGTGAAAAACATGTAGCCTTAAAAAAAAGATTTACTAAAATCGTACTGAAGGTACGATTAGGTAAGATATGAAACTATAAAACTTTTAAAAGAAAAATCTTTAACATAAGTCATTCAATAAAACTTGATAAAGTTATCATTTTTTGAGTGTCTGAGAATTTTACCTTGTACAAAAAGACTTTTGCTGAGATTGAAATGCAATCTATTTTTATTTTAAAGGCAGAGTAATAGAGAGGAGAGAAAGAGGCTTCCATCCCTAGATGTTTACAACAGCAAGGGTAGGGCTGGGTGGAAGCCGGTAGCCCAGAACTCCTGTGGATCTCCCACGTGAGTGAAGAGGACCTTAGCACTCCATCATGTGCTGCCCACCAGGGTGCACATTAGCAAGAATCCGGACTGGAAGTGGAGCAGGCACTTGAGTCAGGCATTTCCAGAGGGGATGCGTGCATTCCAAGCATTGTGTTAACTGCTGAGCCACAACAGCTGCTCCTATTGTTCTTATTGAGTGTGACATCAACTTCACAAGAGGATTTAGTACTGATAGAATTTAAAATGCTGTAGCGTAATTATAACTTTACACTTTTCCTCTTATAGTTACAGACAAAAAATGTATAACTGTGTAGTCTACAGTTGCCATGGCAACTCCTCAATCAGGTTTTTTTTCTCTCCTCTAACTCTACCAGCTAACTGGAAGTGAAAAACGCAGGAGATGAGGTTAAAATAAGGCTGAAAATTAATGAAGGAATATAGAAAATATTTAATTGTATTGACAGTTTCCTGGGTATGTTTCCACTAAATTAATTTTGTCAGATACTATTTACATCTTCTTATTGAAAATGCTTCCAGAACAGGAAAAAAAACCACTGGTTTGTTTGTTTTGGTGATGGTGTTGTTGGCATTCATGTTGCTAAGTCAGTATAACAGATAATATTAACAAACACATTTACCATCTATGAAGCCACACTTTAAATTTAACCTAGGTGAAATTCTTAAATGAGCTTTACATTTCATTTAACCACTGAATAAACCACCTAAATCCAAGTCCAACACACTGACTTTACCATAAACAGAACGCGAAGATTTACTGGTGGGTTCTAGAGACAGAAAGGAGCTTCAACATCAACTTTGCAGAACAGTTATTTCCATGTTTTAAGATAAAGCAACTGAAAATCTCTCCTGATTGGCAACTGCTATCCACTCCATTGACTTGAGCCTGGCAAATGCTTCTAAAGGGTTCACATAAAAGACTCAGAGCTTGAAGAACAATGACACACACTGGTGTTTTCTGACAAATCGCTTTGCACCGGGCCTTCTGACAGATCTTAGGTTAAAAGAAGTAAGAAGAGGGGCGCATCCACTGGTTCTGACCTGATGGTCTACACTCTAGATGACACTTGTGCTGTCTTTAAATACATTTTATAATATCTGGCACATGGTCAGAGCTCAAATTACATAACATCACATCATTAGGCTTAAACTAGAAACATGATATTCTGAAAAGGTACTTGAGCTTACCATAAATTATGGATGAGTCTCTGCCCATAATGGCATCAAGACATTTTCCACATAACATCAGATTTAGAATGACTGAATTTCCTGCTGTTACTAAGCATAACTGGTAGAGATGTTTCATGAATGAAAAGGTAACGGTTCTACACACACACACGCACCAGGTTGTCTTCTGCCCTCCTTCTTTTCCAGACTTGCTACATTTCCTCCTCTTCTCCTCAGCCATTCTCTTTGGAGATGATCTGAGATGCTCTCTCCTCTTTTGTGGTGTTTTTACCTCTGTGCTGATTACACCCAGGGCCCTGTCTCAATCAGGGTCATCCTTCATGCTTGGCAAATCATGACTAAAAATGTCTCCCTGTCAGACCCTGAGTTTCTTAAAACAGACTGGGTCTTATACTACGCTATGCTCCAAAAATCTACTAAAGTAATTTCTGAGCATATAATCAGAGCTCCACAATTGCTCTATGGAAAAGAAAAGGCAAAGAAAATCAGAGAGGGAGATGTTTAGACAGTCACCAAACCAAAGCATATAGAGTAAGCCCCAATTATTAAAAAAAAGAAAAAGAAGAAGAAGAAAGAAAACCGGGACAGTGGGTTGAAGGAAATCCATGTTCTTGTAAATACCAAGAAATATTAAAATGAACTAATCAATATAAACTTATTGACATGATTACAGGTATGTTTACTCAATAAACCAAAGGACTATAGTTGTTGAGGACATTGTTAATTGTACCGTACTATTAATGACTAAATTAGAATTACAGACAATAAATTTTCAGAGTTTAGATGACAAGGGAAAAGTATTCTTGGACAGGAAATCTGTGTGGAGGAGATAATAGCTTCACACCAGACTTTCCAGGGTGGCACATGGTGGCTGGGCACTAACATACATCCACCACTCTGCCAGTCTCTCATTGTTGCTCACTTCCAGTGCGGAACTGCTGCAGCTGCATTTTCACTTTTCTGTTCCTCCTCTATACGTGATTCATAGACACATACTAAGATTCCACTTCCACTGTCTTCTCATTTAATACATTTTCCATGGTAACTCACTTACAAGATACCATATCAAATACTGGGCTTCATCCGCCAAACCTAGGTCTCAGACACTAGCCTCTTACCCAAGCATAATCCTTCCCAGATATTTCCTATTGATTGAAAACCACCCCCACCAATACCGCCTTCCAGCATCCCAGATCCACCTGCTCAAAACAGAGCAATCATATCTAAGACTAATCATGTCTTTCCCTTTTGTTCCTGTTTCTTCCCACATTGATTGGTGGCATCGCTCTACTTTAATGCTTACCCAAGGCCCTGTTAGCAGCTCTCCTTATCACAACAGCTTTCTGACACATCAAATGTTCTTCCTGTGACACTAGATCTGAGCTTTTGGTGATTTGCTATCCATACTGTCTAACTTTGAGGGCAGCCACCTTTTGAAATTTTCTGACCTGGGAACTGCCCACCAGACTAATATCTGATATCACCTACACATATAGGCCGCTCTCAGCTTCTCCTCTCTGAGGGAGTCTCTGAGGACCCCCTTGCTCTCTCCTCCACATCTGGATGGTGGCCCCTGTGCAATGTCTTTGGGGGGCGAGTGCTGCAGGTGACTGTCTCAGCAGGCAAACCTACCATTGCCCCACCCAAATGAAGCTCTCAGGATGCTACTGCCACCTCATGGCCATATCTTTTATCTCCCTCAGCTCTAATCCCATGACTTCACAGGGAAGGCCGAATGAAGGGAAGTAAAACACAAATCAGTGAGAGTTTGATGGTATAAGGATGAATAGCTGATATTCCTATTGTTCTGACATGAAAGAACAATTTTTGCTTTAAAAGATAGCATAAAATGTTTCTCCAAGAAGTACTAATGAAACTTAAATATACCTTGCCAGTAGGGTGCTGACTTCTTACCGCTATCTATACCCACAAAGTCATGATACATTTCAATAGCAGAATGATGAACTTGCGACTGCTGTTGAAGAACTATACTATTATAATAATATGGGGGGTTGGGGAAACCGTTGGGAGGAGGAGGAATGATGAGGGTGGAAGGGGAAATCCCTGAGCTTGTGGAACTGTATCATTAAAAAAATAGTGACTGCATGCTCACATTTAGTTATGATGCTGATATTAGCTATCTAATAATAGCCTGACATGGCAGAGAAAGAACTAAACCCCCTGGCATAACAGGAATTTGGGAGAGGCTAGAAAACTGAGAGCAGAGGAAAAGATATAAATGAGGAGATGACTGATGGGCAAAACAGTAACAGTAAGATCAGTGAGTGGTGCCCAGTGGGTGATCAAGAAAGTTACAGCAAGTTCTGATATTCCATTTCACATCATTTGGCTTCAGCTTCTGCAAGGTATTGCTATTATTCCTGCAACCACACATCACTATTTAAACTTCTCACACATGGCATTTGATGAATCAACGTGACCTAATGGACAGGAAGACAACACTGCAAATGGAAGAACAATATTGCTGAGGGTGTGCAGGGGTGGAAGCCTGGTAAATTTCAAGCAGGTTAAGCAACTAGAACAGAGAGCATAGGAGAGCAGTGAGGGGGTGATCTTAGCAATCAATGCTAAGAATTTGCATCATTGTTTATAAAAGCAATAACAAGTCACTGTGATCATTATGTAGGACAATAACATGGCCCAGTTACCCTTTCATAAATACTACTCTGACAAAGCGTGGGAAAGAAATGGGTGAGCAAGCATCAGGGAGAATAAAGGGAACGTATTCACATGATTATAACTAGGGTAGGGACATGGGTTTAAGAAGCATTTAACTGTACATATGGAATGCATAAAATCTGCCCTATTTACATTAATAAAAATTTTAAAATTTAGAAAAAGTAATTGTTGAGCAGCTGGCAGCAAGGCACAGTGGGTGGAGCCACTGCCTGCAAAGCCAGCATTCCATAAGCGCACCAGTTATGGCCCTGGAAAAAGCAGCAGACATGTCCCTGCTCCCAGGTAGAAAACCTGGATGAAAATCCTGACTTTGGTCTGGCCCAGCCCCGCCACTGTGATCACCTGGGGAATGAACAGTGAATGAAAGATCTCTGTATCTGTCTCTCCCTTTCTGTCTTTCAAAACAAACAGATTTTTTAAAGAAGAACTTAGAGGATGTGTTAACAGACTGTATAATCGTGGTTATAGAGAAAAAGATAAAAAGAATAGCTTCAAATTTTCAGAGTGTTAGAGAACAATAAATATAAAATAAATCTTTAAAAATAGAGAATTATGTATTTCATTGTCACCAGTTGAGTTTGCAGTGATTTTTTAAACATTTGTTTATTTTTATTTGAAAAGCAGATTTACGGAGAGATAAGGAGATATAGAAAGATCTTTCATCTACTGGTTCACTCTCCAAATGGCCACAATGGCCAGTACTAGGTGGGTCCAAAGCCCAGCCTTCTTCCAGTCTCCCACATGGGAGCAGGAGCCTGAGCACTTGGGCTATCCTCCACTGCTTTCCCAGGTGAATAGCATATACAGGCAGAGAGTTGGATTGTAAGTGCAGCAGCCTGGACTCACACCATCCACATATGAGATGTTGGCACAGCAGGCAGAAGCCTGACATGTGGACTTCTTACCACTATCTATACCCACAATGTCACTGAATCACCCGAATGTGAAGCAGGCATCTGGTCATCTAAGCATAACTCAGCAAGAAATATGGAGTGGATAGTGAATAAATGACCATCTTAAACATGAATTATACTGCTGAGTGGCAGAGCCCAGAAGGGTAGGAGAGGGAAACGAAAGGAAAGGCAGCGAAAGCTGAAGCAGAGGCTTTGTGCCTTTAGGAACATTTCAGGCTGTCTAAAGGATGATAAAGTACTAAAAGAGACTCTCGAAGAGTGACTAGAGACAGAAAACCCAGAAGAGTGAGTTGGGAGCCTGATTTTCAAGACTGTGAGGGAAGAACTCATAAAGGCATGACTACTCAGCGTGTCTTCCAAAAGATCAAATAGTTGTAGGAGCAACACGTGAACAAGGATGATCAGTGAGGTCCTGAATGACCTTTCAAAGGAGCCAATGTCATGCACCTGTGATCAGGGGACCCGAAAACAGCAAGCATCTCATTGTGTCTGAGGACATCAGCTGGGACGGGGAGAGACGGATGCCCAGCTGAATGGAGCTGTACAGTCAGGCTATCAAGTTCTTAGGGACTTACTCTTTTTTTTTTTAGAAAAGACATTTATACATGAAAAGGGGGACAAGCAGTGAAATAGGGGTCTGATAGGGAACTAAAAGGAGAAGTTAACATTAACCACGAACAATTGTTATAAGTCTGACAATTTCGGTTTTGATTAAAATGAAAAGAAAATACATGTTCTGACAGCCTTTGTTAAAACTCAGAGGAAAATCCTATGGCACATTTAAATAATATAAAACACTATACTGTGTCATCTCTGTTCTCAGCAAGAGACTAAAGAAGGCAGAGAATATTTTCATCCATAGGGCTGGAAACACAATAGCCACAGAGAAAGCTTGGAAATCAGCCAGGAGAGATGGAAGTTTTATTTAAGCTCAAAATATTACAGGCCATGTCTTGCTGAAATGAATTATAGCTTCACTCTTTGATATTTATCAAAAATGAAATGAGAGGCTTTCAAAGACAGTCAATTCTTAACTCTAAAATTTTGATTGCCCAAGCCTGAGCTCTTTCTCTCTTTTTAAAAATACCTTGTTGAAATGCAATATACTAATATACATACCAAGAAATGCCCAGAAGCATAGCAAAAATGAACGGTGTTTTTATCATCTGATCACAAACAAAATCAACATTAAAAACTAAAAACAAGGCACTACAAGAGTCCTCACTTTCCCTCTCAATTTCTTTTTTTCAATGAATAAGAGTATATTGTCATTTATATGATGTGATTCCATGAAGCACTATTTGAAACTATTTATCAAATGATATGACATTTATGGAGTTTTATAACTCTCTCCATATATTAACTGCTACATAAAAGAGAAACCAGGATATTTATCTTTTCGGGTCTGGCTTATTTCACTTTGCATAATATTCTCCAATTGTATTTTTTCCTTCCTTCCTTCCTCTCTCCCTACCTTCCTTGTTCCTTTCCTTCTTTCTTTCCTTCCTTCCTTCTTTTTTTGTCAAATGAGAGCATTTTATTTGTTATGGCTGAGTAATATTCCATAGTGTATATACAGCACATTTTCTTTATCCAGTTATCTGTTGATCAAAAATCTAGGTTGATTCCATATGTTAGCTATTGCAAATTTGGCTGCTATACTCATCAGAATATGGGCAACTCCTTCAGCTGCTAACATCATTTCCTTTGGATATTTTCCCAGTAGTAAGTAGCTGGGTCATAATGGTAGATCTATTTTTAAGTTCTCTGAGGAACTGCAGTACTGAGATCAGAATCCTTTCATTGCAAGAACTAATTACATAACATACTAAATGGGATACTTGCCTTAGGAAATGGTACTTTTTCCTCTAATTATAAAATAGGATTTTGGGGGGGTGGGGACAGGCACCATGGCACATCAGGTTAAACTGCTGCCTGGTGCACCCATATCCCATATGTGCACAGGTTTGATTCCTGGCTGCTGCACTTCCAATCCAGCTCCCTGCTAATGTGCCTGAGAGCATAGCAGAGGATGGCCCAAGTCCTTGGACCTACAACCATGTGGGAGTCAGAGAGTGTTTCAGATTCCTCACTTGGGCCAGACCCAACAGTTGCCATCTTGGCCATTTTGGTAGTAAACCAGAGGATGGAAGACTGTGTGTGTGTGTGTGTGTGTGAGAGAGAGAGAGAGAGAGAGAGAGAGAGAGAGAAAGAAAGAGAGAGAGAGAGAGAGAGAGAAAGAGAGAGAGAGAGAGAGAGAGAGAGACACTCCCTCTCTGCAAATCTGCCTTTCAATTAAATAAATATTTAAAAATAAGATTATTTTAGAAACTTAAATTTCTAATTTGTTTCACTTTACTGGCTTTGTGTTAATTATGTTCATATGCATGTAAATAAATCCTTAGAGACACTGGCATAATTACAGATATGTGGAGATAGATAAAAACATAAGGACAGATGTGCAAAGTCATCATCATAGATGTATACACAGGGATGGACAGCCTTATTATTCCAGGGGTCATTTGGGTATGCATAACATCATGCATAATCATCAAATTAAAATTCACCTGCTTTAGACTCACTGAATTTCAAATCTCACCTGTGATTGTCCTGGTAGGGTCAGACAAAATAAGTTCACAGGCTTTAAACGACCTGTAGGCTGGATGTCCCCCACCCCCAGATATAGTATCATGAGTTCTATTCATTAAAAATCTTGAGACCCCTGGGAGTAGTTTACAAAGTTGAAGTAATAGCATTTTATCCAAACATGGTGCCAACACAAGTTTTCAATCCAAACAAGTAAAGATGATTTCTTCTATAGTATATCAGTCAAAAAAGAAATGAAGGTTGAGATGATCTATGATATTAAAGAATACAGATAAGTCAAGGGAAGAACAGCTCTAAAAAGGACTTGTTCCTAGAATAAGGGAAATCTGATGGCTTTTTCAAGTGTTCTGTACAGAGAGCAAGTAGGAGAAAACAAAAGCTCAGGAAAAGACTAAATGATGACAAAAGAAATGTTCACAAAGTGAACAACAGAAAAGAGAGGGGGAAGGGTGGGCACTGTAGAACAGCAAGCTCAGCTACTGCTGGGGATGCCAGCATTCCACACTGGAGCACCTGATCCAAGAGCCGTCTCCTCCACGCTTCCATCTAACTTTCTACACAAGCTTCCTGGGAGGCAGCAGATGATGGCCTAAGTACCTAGATTCCTTCTGTAGGAGACTAAGACAGAGTTCCTAACTTTGGTCTTGTCCATGCCTGAATTCAGTCATTCAAGATGTAAGTTAGGGGATGAACTATTCTTGCTCTCCATCTCTCTGTGAATCTGAATTTCAAATAAATAAATAAAATCTTTTTAAAAAGAGAAATATTTTGAGGATATAAGTACTGAGGGATTTGTTTTCAGAAAACAGGAGAGAAAAAAGAGAGAATAAGAGGAAGTGATTTTAGCACAGTTATTAGCTGTTCCATTTGTAATTATTTTTGATGAATTATTGTTCTTTGTACTGCTCTGAGTACAAAGATCTCTTTGTAAAACTCTTGTTTCCTTTCCTTGCATAATACTTGCTCTACTTATCAGCATTGACTAAAACACTATTTATCAGCCCTGAGAATGTGCTGGCATTGAAGGTGAGAAACAGGAGCTATAATCTGAATTCCTCCAAAGGAAAAGTGCTTAGAAATCAAAGGCATTGCTACACAGTTATAATCCCATCCCTCCCCTGAAAGCTTGCCGTGACATTATCTCTGATCCTCCAAGGGCCGACTTTTCATTTAGCCATTGTGTTAACAATCTGTTATTCACAAAAAGGAATGGATAGCTAAACTGATCATCTCAGCTGGATAATCTCCTCTTTTCCTTAGTTGCAATGCAATGGATCCAAGCCAGGTATCAGGAATAGGAACACAACTCATGCCATCTTCCATGTAAATCAGATCCAGAAAATCCATCACTGCATAAACTGTAAGGGCACAAAGCCCAGCACCATGAGTTCTCTGCCAATGAGATTCACGTGCTCAACAGGCACAGAAAACACGAGATGGCAACTCATGAGCACTCCTTCCATATTTGAACACAGTCACATAACCAGTCACTCATTATAAGAGAAGCCAACATTAACAGTGGAATAAACAGAGGACAAAAATAAGAAGTTAGTTTATAGTCAGTCACAGCTATCTCCGAGAAAATTGCCAGCTATTATCTAGCATACAAAATTGGATGGATCTTAACAATTTAGGCATAAAAAAATTGTAATAAACAGAGCTGCTAATTAACATTTTTTTCTTTTTGGTAATTCCATGTAAGGTACAGCCCAGAGAAGAATGTTAAAGAGCTTAAAGAAAAGAATATGTTAAACTAGAAATGTAACCCATGTTTGGTGGTTTGTTTAATTGCAAGTTATCTGTAGTCATTTAAAAGAAATTATTTTAACAGAAGATGTATGTAATTCCAAGTTGTGATTATTCAATATATCTAATAATTTGATTCAGTTATATACAGATGTACATAAAAGATAACAGACAAGAATTAAAAGGCCAACATTTGCTTTTATGTCTATTGACAATTAAGTCAATAAACATATTATAAATTATAATGCAATCCATTCATCTCCAAATATTGCTATTATTTAAAAATTAAAGAAATTGAAGACTGCATGATACATGAAATATTTAGAAAATAAACCAAGCTAAAATGAAATAATCACCTAGTTTAATAATACTTTTTTTCCAATGGTTAAAATTGGGAAAGCATATCCTGTAAAACATGAAAACATTTGGTGAATTTATTCTAACAGTAGAGGCAGGAAACCATTTTTTGATGCCAAAAGTCAATTCAAATCAGAGACCTATTTTTCTCCCTGTGTTTGTGACAGCATATACTGTGGGAGTTCTATATTTGCAGAATAGGCTTTTTGAAGGCTAGAGCATAGGCTGTGTGCTTTGGTCACTGATAACATTCCCAAGATTCTAGAACAATATCTGGTACATAGTAGCCATTTGTTACATTGAATTACTGTTACTATCATCACATGGAAATTATAGAACAAGGTGTCCTACTCCTGCTCTATAATTTTTGTTGTAACTACTGCTCTCCACAAAAACACAAGATAGGAGATGCTCATTTATCACAGCATTTCCAAGAAACTTGTCACACACCTCACCCTCATCCACTTGGCTCTAGCACTGCTCGGAGGTGGCTGAACATCAGGAGCCTGCGCTGGATCCCTGCCTAGGCTGAACTGGCTTCTCTCTCTAGTCCACTATGAAGGGTTGAATTGTGTTCCTTGCCACATCCAAGCCAAACACATGCAAATGATGAAGTCTTAGCCCACATTTCCTTACAAACGTGATCCATTTTGTTAAAAGTTTCATTGAAGATGCTTTAGTTAAGCGAGGATGAGGTCATACTGGTGTAAGATGGAACTCTAAGCTAGTAAGACTGGTGGCTGTTTGAGCAAAGGAGAATGGCCCTCAGAGACACCGTAGGGAGAGCACCAAGGGAGACATTAGACTGATGCTCATGTGAACTAGGGAATATCAAAGGCTGTCTGCAAACCACCAGAAATCAGGGAGAGCATGCAACAAACTCTCCTTAGACACCCTAATCTTGGACTTCTGCCTTTAGAACTCTGGGAAATAACATCCTTGTTTAAGCCACCAGTTTGTGGCACTTTTTTTTTTTTTTTGGCTATTCCAACAACCTAAGACAACCCCTTAGAGCTTGCTATATTCCTCACCAGCGACACTTGCACCCCAGTTCTCACTCTTACTGTGCACCAAATCATTCAGGGCTCAGAGTTCACAAAATCATCTCTCATTTACTCCAAAGCATACACATTGCCAATGTTATTTACATGCCTAGTGACGGACTTCCTCTTACCTTCTGCTGGCCGCTGTGCTGGGGGTGGCCTTAGAACCAGGAGGGGGAGGCGGAAACCAAGACTGTCTGTGGAGAAATGACATCAGTCATAAACCTGGTGCTTTGCAAGGCTGATGCCACCCACATGCCTGTCAGGAAAAGCGGAAAATAATTTGACAGATAACAAGGCCACGAGATTGTTTTATGTAAGGACTTAGAAATAAAAGATGTTTCATAAAGGAAATAGGAGATAACTGTCTTATATTTCAGGCTGTCTGATTCCCCAATTCCTTTTCTCATTTCCTTTGGCTATGAAAAATATGGATGCTGCCTTAAAAATAAACCTGACACAAATCTAGAAAAAAATACAACTGTTAAATCTAGACAATAGGTTCATAGTTGTTAACTGTACTGTTCTCTCCAGTTTTCTGTATGGCTGAATTATTCACGGAAGTAACAACATATCCTGTGATCTATTCAAAATATAATTTTTAAATGATGTGTGGTACAAAACTGTAAGACATAAGAATACTGAAAACACAAGTGAATACCGCAGCAGTGCTAACAACAATTTTAACCTCAATTAGTAAAACGCCCTCACCTTACAAGAATATTATTTTAATTGGCAGAAATAACTAAGGGCTTCATCTAAAAGACAGAGTTGAACAAAAAATGAGGATGCCGAAGAAGAGCAGAGAAGCCTGAGTGGACAGGAAAGGCTGGGATAAAGAGGTCGGAGGAGCTGATTTTAAACCATTGACTATCCCAAGGCATCACAGAACTGAACACAGATGGGGTGGAATCCAGCCACAATAAATTCACCTTTCTGCACAATGAGTGAGAGCTGGTCTCATCTGTCAAAGCAAAATGGGTACACCAAGTACAAGACTGAAATGTTCCTAAATTTCTCTTCCAGCCTAGTTGTTAAAGAAATACGATGCTTAGATTTGAGGGAATCACAGATTCTGAGACTCTACAGACAGAGCCCTGACTACAGGGAAAACTTAATCAGTCATTCCTCTCCAGGAGTGCTATAGCAGTACCAGAGAGTGAAGTCAACCCGACTACTTGCCAGTACAACAACACTCTGCACCAGGCTGGTGGTCCTAGGGTCAGGCAAATAAACAAGAAACTTTAAAAGCACTGAGGTTTACAAATCCTTGGCTGCCGTCTGAATCATGATCCACCTTCAAATGTGAAAATCTCTCCACCATCGTGTTCTGTCTCCTGAAGAATATTCTGCCACCACAAGTCACTCTTCTCCATGTGTAACGGATAGGTGGAGGAGCTGGCTTTTAGCCTAGAAGTTAGGTCACCCACGTCCCCCTTTGTACTGCTAGTGCTTGATTTCCAGCTCTGGCTCCTGCGGCAGCTTCCTGCCAATGCAGACCTTGAGAGGCTGTGGTGATGGTTCAGTTGTGCTCTTAGGCAGCTAGTTAGGGTCACAAGCTTGAAAGTCACCTCCCCCACCCATGTGGTCCTTTCTCTCCACATGCTCACCTACCATCAGCTGGAACCTGAGGCGTGTTGGTATTGCATTGCTGTGTAACAGCTCCCTTCAAAAGCCCCCATAAAGGCCTATGGTAGGGAGGGGCTCTCTCTATTGGTTTCATGCTTATGTCGCTCTGGCAGTCTAACTCTTGGCCTCTTCAGTACCTGCCTGTTCTTTGGCTTCCCATGGACAGACTCTGAGGACAGGTAGCCCCTGAGCATGGCCCTTGCATATCTGTATTCCTCACCCTCTGGTCACTGCTTGGGCTACTCAGTGAAGTCAGTGAAGATGCAAATGCCAAGATGCTTTGTGTTTCTAATTTGTGCATTTTCTATAGTTCTAGGAGAGGGAGGCCTGGCAGTAATGGAATGTGGACAGAGAAGCAAAGAAAAACTGAAGGTTTGCAGCTTTGTGAGTCCATGTTGTTTGCTGCATGTCTCTTAGGACAATTTTTACTGAGAGATCTGGATTAGTTCCAGGCTCATAGCTTCAGTTTGACCCAACCTTGGTTTTATGGGCATTTCAGGGAGTAAGCCAGCAGATGGAAGCTCTTTCACTCCTTTTTTTTTTTTAAGATTTACTTATTTTTATTGGAAAGGCAGATGGAATTTACAAAGAGGAGGAGAGACAGAAACACAGTACATCCACTGGTTCATTCTCCAAGTGTCTGCAATGGCTATAATGGTAGGAGCTGAGCCTGAGTACAGGGTTCCAAGGCTTTGGGTCATCCTCCACCACTTTTCCCAGGCCACAGGCAGGGAGCTGGATGGGAAGTGGAGCAGCAAGACATGAACCAGCACCCATATAGGATCCCAGAATTTGCAAGGTGAGGATTTAGCCATTGAACCAGCATGCCAGGCCCACTCTCTTTTACTCTTGCAACTTGTTCTCGCTCTCTCTCTCTCTCTCTAATTCTCTATCCAATTTGAGAAGAAACAGAAAAATGAAATTCATTGCAAACAGATCACGAGAGGCCAGAGAGAAGACAGAGGAGGAGGTAGTAATTACTTGAGCACAAATAGGTGTTTCCAGAGAAGATTTGTGACTTTGTCCTGGAAGAACCAAACCAATCCACATAGCAGAGGAAGCCTTACAGAAGCAGGCTGCTCACAGGAGCCTGGCAACAATGTGTCAACCATTATTTCAGCCTGAGGTATTCCTTGTGGTAGGGCTCTGCGGAAGCTGTGATCAATGGTCACCTGTCCTTTAACACTGGAACTGGAACTCTATCACTACAAATGCGCATGGAAATCCAAAGGTCTTGGGGGAAATGGAGAGAAGACCAGATATTTGACAAGGAGACAGGAGTCACAGACAGGACTGAAGTCTGAGGATGGCAGGATGCCAGATCTCTTGGAGGGAGCTTGGAGGTTGGATGATTTGGTAAGGGATAAACACAGCACCGTCCCTCAGAGAGTGTCACCAGTAACCCACCATACCTCTTTTTCTTGACAGGGGTGGCAGCAGGGGCCGAGGCTGTGGTGGTGGTGGTGGTAGCGGTGGTGTTTGCATTTAATAGACCGCCAGGCTGCCTGTTTAACGACAAACACAACAGAGCATCACATGCCTCTGTCTTACTCATCCTGCCCCTCTTTGAAAGGACATAGAGCCACTCTGTCCACCACAAAAAGTCTCATGGATAATACTTCTCTCCTATTTTATCTATTATGTAAATTGCCAGGCTGTCATATAACCAGATAAAACTGAAGGAAGTGAAAAAAGTCATTCTGTATGTTAATCTTCTAAAATTCAGGCCAATGAATCTGATATGCCATATATTCATAAATCTTTAATGCTATGACTACACTGTAACTAAAAATGATATTGCAATTTTTTGCATCTAATACATTAAGGGCATTTTGGAAAACTACCACTTTAAATCTCTCTTTGGCATTCACTACTATCTATAACCCTCAAATAATGGAAGCAGGCCTAGCTCAGACAGTGAGAGGTATGTTTTAGTGGAAGGGACTTTATGAATAAATACACATTGAAAATTAATTACATTTTAAAAAATTGAATTTAGATCACTTAGGGCCACTCGTACATGTCAATAGATTGTTAACAGACTCAGGGTTTCATGACCCACTTCTCACAGAAGGAGGAATTGTGGAGGGAGTTTGGGAAGGAAAGCGAAAGTAAACTGTAAGGACAGAAAAAGGTAGGTGCTGCAGAAGTAGGGAGACCAATTTGTGGGAAAGAAGTAAACAAGAAAAATAAAAAAATGACTTAAGCTTGGTGTCTGTTTATACAATGGACAGCAATATTTTTTCTACCAAAATCTAGAAAGTGAACATTTGGAGTTTTTCCCATCACGTTAGTCTCTGTCCTGTGGTACCAAGTGGCCTAACTTTTCCTCACCCAAACACAGACACTTCAATTAGAAAAGTACATACAACTTGGTTGCTCCTGGTGATTTAAAAGTCGCCATATTCCTGATAAGAGAAAGCAGGGACAAAGTTTCAGAGGCAATGAAGAGTTAATATTTATACATTCACTTGAAATTACTCACGAATTTAGAGCTATCATTAAAAGTTGGAAATTATTTCAGAGAAAGAAAAACAAAGCCTCGGTATTTTAGAAAATTGGATAAGATGATGTCATAATTTCCTTGTGTCTCTTGACCTTTGATTCCAAAGGAAAATTGTGTCTCCAGAAAATTCAGGAACTTCTAAACCTAACATTTATAATTTGTGGATCCTGTCATCTCTCTGTAGCCAAAAGAATGTAAAATGTGTATTTGCATGGGTTTCATCATCTTACCACCAGAGCACCTTGTACAAAAACATAAAAGTGGAGAGCTTGATGACCTGAAACAATGAATTTTCTTGATTTTTAAGTAAGAAAACAAGAATTTCCCATGGCCCTGAGCAGGAGCAAAGTTTTCTACCCCAGAACTTTTGTGTTAAAAATATAGAAGATAAGAGTTAACAGAAAGATTTTAGTCAAATTGAAGATTTGTATGCAAATATGCAAAATCAATAAAAGATTGCCCTCGAGCCTTCCCAAAAGTTAGTAGACATGGGTACCTATTGGTTAATCGGTTATCCAGGGTATTGGCCTTATAGATTTTGGCAGCATCGTTTCTGTCTGAGATCCTTTGTAAAAAAAACAAGACAACAGTCTGGATAAACATTTAGATTATTAACTCCTTTCAGAGCTTTTTGATGCTACAATCCCTTACATCCACTGTCTCTATTAAAGAGAGCAGCTTTTTATGTGTTACCCATCTGAACAAAGTATCACTTTTGACTAAATATAAATATGTACTCACACACATATTAACAAACATATGAGGCTTTTTAAATGTAGTTTGGAACTTTAAAAACAAGATTTTTTTTTGCTTGTCATTTCTGACACACTGAACATATAATTCATTAATCTGTTTACATTCATTGTTGTTGAGTGAAATTTCCAGTTATTGGCAGTGCTTCCCATGAGAGTAAATGGTATCCATGGCATTCTGAATCATGTTTAAGAAATGCTTTGGGAGCCAGCGCCATGACATGGGGCAAAAGCATCCCATATGGACACCAGTGGAAGTCTCAGCTGCTCCATTAATGATCTAGCTCCCTGCTAATGTACCTGGAAAGCAGCAGAAGATGATCCAAGTTCATGGGCTCTGTCACCCATGTGGGAGATCTAGGCAAGGCTCCTGGATCCTAGCTCAAGATGGACAATTTTGGGAATAAATCAGCATATGGAACATTCATTTTCTCTCCCTCTCCCTCTCTATACAGGAATCTCGAATCTTGGGTCTTCTTTGGAAACTCTACTTGGACTTTGTAGCAGTCCTGAGGAACTGCTACTTTGGCAAGTTGAAAACACCCAACCTGCTGAAAGTACATGGGAACTTAGTATTAAAGATTATCAAGTGAGCATGATGTTAAACTAAATGAAATTTTTAAATTCCACATTGTGAAACCATTTAGGCATTAGTGCATATAGTGAAAGGATAGTTATCTACTATTATTTTCCAGTCATTTCATAATTTTTATCCACTATTAAGGTAATCCCTATGAAGCAGGAGAAATTGTCCCATTTCAAAGATAAATGGAGGTTCATCAAGTTGAGTGAATTTTTATTGTCCAGATAGCCAGGAAGTGGCCTATCTTCAAAGTCATTCATATACGCTATTCTGGAAAAAATGATTGTCCTCAAGACTGCTGTGTTATCTTAACATTTCTCTTGCATTCTCTCTTTAGTTCTCGTTCTTCATCTCTCCTAATCTCTTTCACGCCACCATGAGGTCAAGCCAATCCACAGTAATGGAAAGAAACCTAAACACCATTCTAACACAGAGACCTGAAGGAGATTTATTTTACGTTTTCACAGAACTGAATTTCTTCAGATTTGAATTATGAAATAGGTTGTTTTTAATAGAAATTAGTCTTGAAGACGGGAGATAAGCAAAACATATAATCAAAACAAAGGAAAAGTGATACTTTCACAATAGAACACAAGGGGGCACCCTAACCTAGGTTTTCCGTACAAGTTTTACAGTGCCTGCAGGGTTTGTGTCACACTGGCTAATACAAGAATTATCTATACACATACATTTTTTTAAGACACCTCATATTTTCATTCATGTATGTATATTTTAAAGGTGAAATCTTCATGGATACACTTAGTACTTCTCTCACAAGTCAGAAAAACTAGTGCATTATTACTGAAATGCATGTATACACATACACAGACACAACAAGCTAAACCTGATCATCTTCTCTGCCAAAATGATCTCACATCTCACAATCTGGAAATAGTCTGCATTGTAAAAATAGGAACCCCGTTAACAAGACCTGTGTTCTCTTCTTCATATCAATTTTCACACTAACTGTCTTTGGAATGACCTAACCAGGTCACTTCTCCCAAATTAGCAACTTAAGGCCTGTGAAAATAAAATGCATGTTGATATAGGTGGTTTAGAATCTTGTAGTATATTAGAATCACTTTGCTGGCTAGGAGAAAATGAGTCCCATCTCAGGCTATTTATATCAGGTGGACGAGTGAACAAAGGCAGAACCACAGCTTCTGTGGAGTTTAGAAGCTCCTGTGCTGACGCCAGCTACCACTGAAGGCTGAAAATGATTCCACCAGTTCGTGTGTGAGTGAATGTTTTCAGCCCAAGCTTCATTTTGATAAGAACTTGGCAGACGCCACGTGGCTACGTTTCTTGCTGCCTAATTATCTCACTTTAAAATTCATTTCTGGAAACAAGGTTTCCTCCTTTGATGAACTGTGCGCTGGAACTGCCACCGGGAGGCCAGCACGCACGTGCACAAGTGCTTCGTCTCCTTTTCTGTGTACTGCTGTGGAGACGAGCTCTTACACATCAGGCAAGTCATTTTGACATGGCTGAAAATGAAGAAATGGGCCAGCTCTTTTAGACAGTGCTATTTTTCTACTAGGGAGACAGACCCATGGGCCAATGACAAATACAGAAGCACATACCTTTGCTACATTAGACAACACTGGTATGGCACGAATATCAAGTCAAGTAGAAGATACAAGTTTCACCACATCTACTAAAAATAAGAAGTGCCATTTTGGTCTACAATAGCAGTACACATTCATCATAATTTTCAGATGAATGAAGGATGTTAACTTTGTTCTAGGCAGCTCTATCAAACCTTAACTAAAAATGTGATTTCTGGTATTTATACTCCAACATGAATAGAATTTTCTCCTGACAGAACAGGAAACCAACAGATGGCTCAATTGCCAAGAGTTCCTTCATTTTCTAAAGTGCTAATATCTTTATGTAGAGTATATTAACACATTGCATTAAAATTTGCCACTTCTCCTCAAAGCAGTTGCACAGAAATTGCTATGTCTCCAACACAGAATGAAAGTCTCAAACGTGGAAACAAGAGCTATGCATATTGAGAAAATTAACCATATCTTCCATTTCCAGTTGAACTGACACATTCCATTCAGTGCCTCCCCCATCAATGTTCAAATTAGTATCTCAGGAATTTCCATATCAATCTACTATTTTAAAGATTTTAGGCAAACAGTGCTACCTATTCAAGATTTTTCAAGTTTTAAGGAAGACAGTTCAATTGTTACAGCCTTTTGTTCCTGGAAATAAAATGCCCATTGTTAAAACTTACATTGGCAAGCATGTACATACTTTATAGCTTTATAAGAAACGGGCTTCAATATGCTCTTACTCATGATTCAAAGCAACTTACCTGTCCAAAGTATCATCAGATCTGTACCGACTCAGAGTGGCTTTTGGCTCATCTCTTTCATTAATCTTCCTGTAGCAAAAATAAATTCCAGGAGATCAAATAAATTATAAAAAGTAATTTGTAAAACCTGTCATACATTTGGCAAAATCTTGATCTATTGGGCATGACTGTACACTCTTACCAGGGAATGACATATTTGGACTATCTGGTCCTCCCGGACCTGCGTTTGGCTAGAGTAAGCCACCGCTGACTCAATTCCATATACTAATAAAGGATACTTTGCTAGATCCAGTTATTTCTCACTGCAATGTAACATATTCAAATTTGGATAAAGCATGATACTATTTTTACCCAAATGGAACTCAATCCCTCACAGCTCTGCTGTGTGTTTGCAGCGTGTTAGCAGTGTCACCAAGCTGCACAATGGGCTAAATGTTAGACTTGTTATTCAACACTGAGCACTGCAAACAGTATTGAAAGAAAACAACTTACTTGAAGAAAGAGAGGGAAGAGGAGGAAAAGAAACAAACAGGAAAAGATGAAAATAAATGACAACACAGTGGGGACATGAAGGAAAGAATGGATAGGGAAAGAAAGAAAAAGAGTGCTGGGGGAAAATCAAGAGAGGAGGCAGAGAAAGGAGAGAAGACAGAATTGTGAAAGAGAACAGGGCCAGACAATAAAGGAAGAGAATAAAATGCCCAGTAATAGAAATGACCACAGAAAAGGCAACTAATCACAGGGTCAAAAAGGGCTGTGTAATGCCTCATCTAACCCTGTGAGGCAGGGAAAGTAAGCTTGCTGTGGGAAGAATGTCATAATTTATTGTGCTTTCATTTAAAACCATTATTTGAAACCAACACTAACGATACTTCAGGTGTAATTTTTTTAAAAAGATTTTATTGTTATTGGAAAGCCGGATATACAGAGAGGAGGAGAGACAGAGAGGAAGATCTTCCATCCGATGTTTCACTCCCCAAGTGAGCCGCAACGGGCCGGTACGCGCCAATCCGATGCCGGGACCAGGAACCTCTTCCAGGTCTCCCACACGGGTGCAGAGTCCCAAAGCTTTGGGCCGTCCTCGACTGCTTTCCCAGGCCACAAGCAGGGAGCTGGATGGGAAGTGGAGCTGCCAGGATTAGAACCGGTGCCCATATGGGATCCCGGGGCTTTCAAGGCGAGGACTTTAGCTGCTAGGCCATGCCACCGGGCCCATTCAGGTGTAATTTTAAACGTTGAGAAATAGGCACTTGGCACAGCAGTTAAGATGCTACTTCAGATTCCACATCCCATAACTGAATGCCTAATTCAATTTCATGCTTTGCTCCCAATTCCAACTTCCTGCTAATATGTACTCTGGAAGGCAGACTGCAATAGCTCAAGTAGCTGAAGCCCTGCCGCTCAGTTAGGCTTCCTGGCTCTCAGTTTTATGCCTGCTCAGTCCTGGCCACTGCTTTACTTGGCAAGTGAAACTACAGGTGGGTGTACTCTCCCTTCCCCACCCCTCCCTTCACCCCACCCTTCTCTCCAGCAAATCTGAATGCCAACAGGCAGAGGAGGGCCCCCACACTACTACAGTAGCACCCTCCGTGATAAATAGTACTTAAGGCTCAGCTCTTATTCCATGAAAACCAGAGCTCCTTAAGGCCATGGTTGTGTGCCTTACACACTTGTGCAAGCACATCTGTCATAGTGGTAGTACACAGTAGGTGCTTCAAGGAGGCTGCTAAGTGAACAACAAGGTTACACCACTGTAAATGGAAAACTGGCAAAGGCCATTATATAGGTAAAAAGGAGAAAAATAATTCCCCTGCTCCTTTAGGAAAACATATTCTGTGATACTAGTTACAGGTCAAGAAGAAAATGACTATGGCTTAAGGATGTTCATTCTCAAGAATAAAACTTGATGTGCTGCTTTGGTCAAAATGCTGGTCATCAAGTAGAAGGGCTCAGGAATCCAATATACTTCCATAATAAAATAAACATGGATGCTATCAAGCTCTTCTTATACTAAAACAAGTTTATGTACTCTTCTATAGTTTGAATATGTTACTCAAAAATTTATAGATGGGGCCAGTGTATTGGCTCAACTAACTAATCCTCTACCTACAAGCATGGTGATTGCATACAGGTGCCAGTTCATATCTTGGCTGCTCTGTTTCCCATCCAGCTTATGGTCCAGGAAAGCATAAGAGGATGGCCGAAAGCCTTGGGACCCTGCACCCAAATGGGAGACCTAGAAGGATCTCCTGAATCCTGGCTTTGAATCAGGTCAGCTTTAGCCATTGCAGCTATTTTGGGAGTGAACTAGCTGATGAAAGATCTATCTTGCTGAAAATCAGAGAATATGTGGTTGACCATAGAGTGTATGTGTCAGAATTGGGTCTCCATAGTTGCTAAGGCCTATGTGGTAGATGGTATGCCTAGATGCTCATGGGGGACATGACAACCAGTTCATTGAGGCCTGCAGAGAACATCTAGTACCATGGAAGGCAGACAAACTAGACAGCTTTCCTGGACAAGTATCTGGGAGAATTGAGGCTCTAAGTAGACTATGTCAGCCAATGGACCTTAGAAAGATTTCCTCAACGTTGGAGCAATGAAATCAACAGCATCTCAGAACTATCAAAACCAGCTGGGCAGTATCATCGGAGCACACTGCACATCGGGGACCCTGGGATGACAGCAGGTGGCCTTCCCCCATTCCTGGGTACTGATGTGCTTGGGTTGCTCTGAGAGGCTCTCTCCCCTTCTCTCTTGACTCTTCCCAGATACCAGAAGAAAAAAGGAGATTGGAGAAAGTTGTCTCATCTATTTTCCTCCATTCCTCGACCCTCCCCATCCTAATTGGTAGCCCACATGGGCATGCATCCCTCTCAACTATGCAAACATTATAAAAAATTAATTTATTATCTTAAAAAGATTTCTCTATCTCTCCTTCACTTTGTAAATCTGACTTTCCAATAAAAATAAATAAATCTTTAACAAAAAAATAATGTGTGAACAATTTCATCCTTTACTTCATATTAATGATATTTGGATTAAGGCCTTTGGGAGATAATCAGGGTTTGATGAGCTCATGAAAGTGTGGCTTCAAAAGAAATAGGGGGGCCTGGCACTACAGCATAATGGTTAAAGTCCTTGTCTTGCACATGCCAGGATCCCATATGGGCTCCAGTTTTAATCCCAGCAGCCCTGCTTCCCATTCAGCTCTCTGCCTGTGTCCTGGGAAAGCAGTTGAGGACGGCCAAAGCCTTGGGACATTGCACCCGTGTGGGAGACCCTAAAGAGCTCCTGGCTCCTGGCTCCTGGCTCCTGGCTCCTGGCTTCAGATTGGCTCAGCTCCTGCCATTGTGGTCACTTGGGGGGGTGAACCATCAGATGGAAGATCTTCCTCTGTCTCTCCTCCTCTCTGTATATCCGCCTTTCTAACAAAAATAAATCTTTTAAAAAAAGAAATAGGGGACCTGACCCAGCACATTCTTTCCTGTCCCCATGTGACAGCTTTTGGTCTTAGCACAAGGCCCCCATCAGATGCTAAGCAGGCACCGGCTTCATGTGTTTGGACTTCTGAGCTCCCTGAATCATAAGACAAACTCCCACTCCTTATGAATGACCTTTCCTAGGGTATTCTAGTCAGGCAACAGCAAATAAGCAAAGACATACACTAGAAATGTGAAGCTTGGTCTTCTGCTTTATCCTCCACTAGTTCCAGAAAAAAGGTAAGTAAAATGCAAGAGACAATTTCCGTTGTTAGCTAACCTCATATGATCAGCCACCCCCCAATGTGATGATAGGAGGGCCATCTGAAAATTAGCAGCAGGCAAGGGTAGCAATAAAGGCTAGCAATGGAAAATGACACAGCTACTTTATATAAAGAATTGCAAGTTTAACACCTGTACAAAAGGGAGAAATATGAAAAGGTTAAAAAAGAGTTAAGAAAACCTCAGTGTTCAAAGTTTCCAGAACAAATTCAACATGTCTTCCTTACTTTTATAAATTCCTATCATACAAGATAATCCCACTATTTTACTAAGTACCTCAATAGATTACACATTACATGGTTATGATAAACAAACAGCTTCTCCTTCTGGGTTTGGTTTCTTACACATATGTGTGCATAAATGTGTTTTTAAAATAAGGATATTATTTATCTGATCAGCCTGAGATTTTTTTTACATCATTGTGATAGCTAGTTTTACCTAAAATTTCCTACTAATTTGCAACTGTGGGAATCTGTGTTTACTCACAAGCCCAGAAATTTCCATACAGAAATATACTATGCCATAAAGGAAGTGAACTCTACAGTTGTTTCTTCAAGACTGTCATTCCAGGAGCATAAATTGGAGACACATCTTTTTTCTTGTGGAAATCCCAGATAGCATCACAGATTCCCTTTTGTGTGCCCAGACATTTGGGAAAGTCTGAAGATAGCCACAAACATTCAGTTGCTCTAAACAAGTCTTCTTGGAAGACTATCTTTCTGTTCAGGCTAGCAACGTAACACACCTTTTTGCTCTTATGAACAATGTAAGCACCCACCTGTCCAAGGCTTCGTGGGAGTTGTGTCGATTGAGTACCACCCTACCATAGTTCTCGTCTCTAAGGAAAAGAACAAAATTATATCACATAACAAAGTAACCACAATATTTGTTAAGTACTGAATTAGAGATGGGAGAGAACTCACAATGTTTGGCAAGACTGAACTAACTCATTTGACTTCAGGCATAAGAACACAGCTATAAATCTATTTGAACCAGTCACTACTTGCAAGAGCATGGCAAAAAGAAACAAGCTTGTCAGTACAGATGATCATTCATCCCATGAGATTTCCACATGATTCAACAATGAATGAGTGTTTTGTTTCATTTTGTTGTTGTTTTACTACAATGTGGGAGCACAAGGTATCTATTTTATATAAATTAGAAGAGCCGTTTTTATACAGGAAGGGAAAAATCAAAAGATTTTTACAAATATTGCTTAAGTTTAGTTAATTCCATTATGTCTGGGTATTAAAATGGACGTGGCTGTTTTCTTTGATAACTTACAGGAAAACAAATGTTAATGTTTGTGGCTAACATCATTCTCAAGTTTCTTTTTGAACTGTGAGAATATAGATTCGCTATTTGGTTCTTAAATAACCTTGTGAATTAAATAGGATGAACACTCTGTCAAATCCAATTCACAGATGAGAAAATGGATCAAGGATTTTGCAGCTTTCCCAGGATCACAAATTCTGCAAGTTACAGAAGTGGATCTCAGCACCAGATCTTTTTATTCCAACATCTGCCTTTCCTGATGACCAGCTTTGTAGTAAACATTCATAAATAAAATCCTCAATCCACGTCCTTCTTTCTTATTTAGTATACTAGACCCAAAGGAAAAGACAATTTTAAGAAATGTCAAAACAAGTAGTTGAGTTTTGGGACTTGAGACAAGAATAATTACCTGAATCTTTTTCATGTCAACCCAGCCAAACTTGAAAAACCACTTTTCCTGGTTTGGCTCTACTCATATTACTCAACACTTTGGAACCATTTTTAATAAAGCTATAAAATAATTGTGGTGAGCAACTTAAAAAGACAGCTGGACAGTGAAACTGAAACACCCTCAAAGACCCCACAAAGACTTTTCCATCTGCCTTGATATCCCTTTCCAAGTTGGTGAGAAGGTAGGAGACACCAGGTGTGTTCCTATATAAGAAAAATCAGAACATACAGTCCAGAATGGAGCCAGTGGGAACTGAAGAGGCCAATTTCCCCTTCAATGAATGCTTGCAGTACCAGTCATGTTGGCTTTCTGGGCCTTTCCGGAGAGGCTTGCTTGGCATGAAACCAAATTCTTACCAAGTTTGTTCTGTCTTAGATGTCTCTATGGCCACCCATTTATGTAAATATTTATAAACCAAAATGTATTATCTACATTAGACATCGCAGAAAAACAGAAACACACGCCAGACTCCACCAGATGCAGGAAGTGCTGTTTCACAGATGTGATTTCTGTCCCCCAGTGCTAACTCCGGAAGGTAGTCTCTATAAGTACCCTAATACTTCCTTAAAATAATAAAATTTAATGAAAAGGAAAGCCAAGGTATGTTTATATAACAGAAATATGTCCATCAAATAGCTATGTTGCAACAGTTTATACGAAGATTAGAATTAGTGTCCCATAATGTAGAGTATCTCAGCTTCAGACCTATTGACAAATTAGGTTTGTTCATTCTTTACTGTAAGGCTGTGAGTACATCGTAGGACTCTACTCACAAATACCATAAAGAGCCCCAATTTTGACAAACACAAATGTCCCTAACATCGTCAGAGGTCCGTTGTAGTAAAATTGCTCATGGTTAAGAAACACTGATGAAATTAAATGCAATGGGTCTTATGAAAATTCCAACTGCAACGCTTAGTAGCTGTATGCCACAGGACAAGTTTCCTAACTTCTCTGAGCTTTAGCTTCCTCTTCTGTAAATTTATGGTATAATATCCACCTTGTATATTTGTTGTCATATTAGGTGATTCTTTATATTAAAAGGATCCAGCATCAAACCTGACACATTAGGAAATAAGAAACTGTATACATATGCACATATCATTTATACTCTCTACCTAACTTATTATGTGTAAAAATTTAGGGTAGGGAAAATACCTATTAGAAATATCAGTATATTGGCAATGAGAATACAGGCCTGTGATCATAATTTTCAGAGCTTTAAAAATACACCTAGCAGAAACAAGACTTAAAGCAAACCAAGCTGCCAGAGGTGTTTTCTCCTCTAAAGTAAGGTCACATTCCCCACCCTTCTAATAACCACAAAATGATGGCTCTAGCAAGGGTTAAAATGAGTTAGCGAGTTATAAATTTTGCATGTGCATATAGACACTTTAGATAAACCACTATTAAATTTCAAATCACATTATTATATGTTTTTCTCAAGTGACATGATTGACACATAGCTGGAATCTCCCTGTAATAGATGTAACTACTATTTTTTTAATTTACTGGTAACTAGGAAAATCATGTATTCTCAGTTTATCAAGCAAGCACACAGATCTACTCTAGGTGATAGCCATGCTCTTCCTAGTAATGATTCATGTTCTCTAATGTATTCAGATATTAAAATAGATTCTTAACCAAGTTAAGCCATCTATATCTCACCAAAAGTTGGCTGTGAAACAATCACCATTCAGATGGCTTTCCCAGCAGAGTGCCTCTCTGCTTACCCAGCCACCCAGCCTTCTCACGCCCCCTTACTTCTCTTCTTCAGGACGTTTCTTTATCCAGCTGCTATCTTGTAAGAAAGTCCTTCTTTTGTTCACTTCATGAAAGCCCTGTTGCCTCAGTGCAGTCCCTTGAGTTGTGCTTTTCATCGCTACCAACAGAAAGATGGGAAATTAGGAGAAGCTGCAGTGATAAGTTGAATGTGGGTTGTCAAACTGAAAATCTAGAGTCACATCTGATTGGCCAGCATTAGTTCTAGGCTAACAAGTCAGTACTGTCTCATAGCAGGGCACACCAGCAAGAAAGAACAAATCCCATACCTCATCAAAGATAGCATATAAAATTGCTTAGGTGCCAACTGAAACTGCCCGTGCAGCTCACAGAGCCCTATACTGCTCCTGAGAAAGTGGAACTGCCAGTCTGGGATAAACCAAGCAAGGGTTTTGTGGGGATGATAAGTGTAGTCCATATGAAATACATCTTGGCAGCACACATGACTGTTTTTATAGTACATAGTAAAAAACAGCCAACAAGTCCTGGAATATTTGATTACAAGTAACTACATTCTTTGATCTCATGGGAACAATAAGTATAGAAGGTCACACTTTAGAAATTGAAAAAAAAACATTTTGTTTTGCAATTACATGAGTAAAAACTCTAATATACTTGTTTTTCTTTTTTAAGCTCTAGAAATGTACCTTGGTAAGACTTTTGTTTCTGAGCATTCAGTATTATTAAAGAATTAGAATAGGAGTCACCACTGTGTCTCAGCAGGTTAAGGTACCATCTGCTGTGCTGGCATCCAACATGGGCACTCGTTCAACTCCTGGCTGTTACAGTTCCAGTCTAGCTCCCTTCTAATGTGCCTGGGAAATCAGTGGAAGATGGCCCAAGTGTTTTGGTCCTGGCATCCACTTGGGAGACCTGCATGGAGTTCCTGGCTGCACTCCATCCTAGCCCCAGACATCATGGCTACTTGGGGGACTAAAGCAGCAGATGGAAGAGCTCTCTCTCTCTCTCTCTCTCTCTCTCTCTCTCTCTCTCCCTCTCTCTCTCTCTCTCTCTCTCTCTCTCACACACACACACACACACACACACTTTCTCTCTTTCTCTTTCTGCCTCCCCCTCCCTCCCTCCTTCTCTCTTTCCTTCTTTCTTTCCTTCTTTCTTCTTTCTTCCCTCTTCCCTCTTTCTTCTCTCTTTCCTTCTCTCTTTCCTTCTCTCTCTCTCTCTTTCTTTCTATTTAGAGCCCAGTGGACTTTAATTTTTTATTTTACACTTATTATGCCATGAATTCATAGTGAGTGAGTTCCAACAGCTCAGGTTCCCTTCCATTGGTTCTAACAAAATGGGCTTCTCTGGGTGGAGCAGGATGGCACATTAGTTGAACCCAGATACCTTTCTCTTGGGCTTTTTTCTTTTTCTGATCATTTTCTTTCACTTGTTTTAGGAAGCTATATTGGCTGTTTAACATGCTCAATATACACATTTATTCTCTTGGCAAGACTCTTTTCCTTAACTTGTTTGTTAACAATAATGCCAACAGCATGCTGGGTAACACTGCAGACACAGTCTTGCCATGGTAACATTATGGGGCATTCCTTTTTGAACGGTAACCATTCCATTGACGTGTAAAATGTCACCCTTCTCATAAATGTACATGTATGCAGCCAAAGAAAAACTCTGTTTCCTAAAAGGCCTAGAGAACATGTAATGGGAGCCTTTCTTTCTTTGTTTTTGTCATCTTGGAGACTTTCTGGAAGATGACAGCTCTGCATAAAACTTCCCCCTCCCTTTCTGCCTTTCTAATAAATAAATCTTAAAAAAAAAATTAGGATAGTGAATTGGCTTTCCTAAACTTTTAAGTTTTCTGAGTAAAAGAAGCATTGTCTACATTACCATTTCCTGTGGGAGATGATTTGCTTAAAGGAAAACTGGACATGCTGCCTTCCAGGAAGGATCTAAAAGAACAATAGGGCTGGAAGAGAACAGAACAATGAGTCTAAGAATCTGTCAGAAATGGTATATGGCTAAAAGACATTTTTCAATGACATTCAGAAAGTCACAGGATCTGGTATAACAAATACATGACATGAAGTAACCCCTAAGAACCTGAGAGCTCATCTCTTCAACATGCTCACTCTGAGAATGGATAAAGTGGGACCTGGGGGCATTTAGTGTAGCCAGTGTTGTATAATAAGCCATTTGTTGAATCAAGCAATAAGTCAACTCATTGACTCAATCAGTGTCTATGCACTATGCCTTCTATTAAAACAGAAGCAGGCACAAACAGATGGGTTAGACAGGCATCTGATCACAGCAAGGAAAGAGAGATACGTGTGCTAAAACACACAGCACAGTTTGAAGAGCACCAGAAGAGCTCATTGCCTCTTTCTCTGGAGAAATCAGAACAAATCTAGAAGATTCAGGTGTAGTTAGAAGACACTGGTGATTTCAGGCACTGCCATGTGGGAGAGCCTGAGTTCCTTAGCCGTGGAGGACAGTCCGAGTTCTCTGCTGGGAAATAAGTTGTCCCATGGTTTCTCCATTGAAATAAGTTCTCCATGGTTAATCCTAGATTAACACAGTACCCAAAACTGAAGCATGGCTGTGTGGACAATTTTGTCTTTGTACTGCCACACTCCATTCCACCCACCAAATAAATTACAAAGTATGTTTGATGACTACGTAAGCATCAATACAATCCAATGTGGATACATTTTTATATGCTCATTATTATTATTTACATTCATATATTTTTCTTTCATTGTTAACATTCGGCAATTTTGGTGAGTTTTAAAGACGTGACAGTCTTGGGCACTAGGTCTGGTTAGTTCTGGACCTCTCCGGAACTTTCAGCAGAGAACTCCTGAGGGAAATGAGATGGTTCTCACCCTGGGTGTGGTACTTGTCCTTTCCAGTGTCCACCCAACCAGACAGGAGATGGAACACTGCAGAGGCACTTGATGCCCGAGTCAGATACCAGTTCTAGGTCCAGCTTTATCACATTCAAGTTTGATAAGTAAACTACTTAACCTTCCCATAAAATGGGGCTAATGAAACCGCACATCTGCTTCATAAGATTGTTGTGGTTTCAAATGAATTATGTAGACAGAGATCATTTTGTAGGATTTGCAAGTGCTATCAGACTGAAGATAATCCTCAGACAATGTTCGTCTGCAACATAACTTGTAGGTTCTCAAAATTTCCATTTCTCACTGTCCTGTGCCAAAGTTTCCCTTGAAACAACTTGCCTCAGGACCTGACATGGGAAACATTACTTTGGGTCTTTTTTTACCCCCAGGAGTCTCCATTTAGAAAGTTAGAAGGTATGCAGACTATCGTAGAACCCATGTGGGTCTCCACCTGATCATGGCTGGGCAGGTACAAGCTGGTAAGTTTCTTGAGAAGTTTCTCTTTGCTGATGGAGCTCCCTAGTTCCATAGCTTCCCCATCCAATACAACCCACAGCCAACTCACCCAGGATAAAAAATTTCAATCCCTTATCTCAAGGAAGAACCAAGTGAGTAAGGCAATAAGGCAATTCTGGGATAGAATCCCATTGAAACTCAGGAGAACACTTTGTTCAGCTTCTTCTTCTGCCTCCCCTCCTTTGGTCCCTTCTCCCAAGAGCACATTCTTCCCAAGTCACAGGTTACTATTTCTAGGGAATCCAACCTAAGACAAGATCCAGCAGCCAATGTACAATAGTGACAATTATCCAAACAGAGACCTGCAAATGTTCACAACACTTAGAGCCAAAAGCCTGAAGTTACAGGGACCTGTATTTAAATGATGCCATGTACGAACTGACACCTTTATGAACTCAGGACCCTCACCTCAAAAATGAGGTAAAATAGAGCTATTATGAAAATCAAATGGGATAGCATATACAACATATCAAATGATTATCAAACACAGAGTAAGTTCTCAATAACTTTTAATTAATTTGTGCCTCTGCACTATCATCTTGGACAACAGAGGGAAAAGATCTAAAAGACGTATGGATCAGTGCACAGAAGAAATGGAATATATCTGAATCTAGACAGCTACACATTCAGGTCAAGAAAGGAGTCCTCCATTGCATATATTTGAAGTTACAAAAAGGTAAGAAGGAAAGATAAAGAAAAATTTAAGTATAAACTTAAATCTCAACTAATCCTAAATTTTGCCTCTGTCTGGCCCAGCTTCTGGGGCCCTTGGCTAACCCATTCAGCTCAACAGATCACTGATTAATAGAAATCCTCACAGGAATGCCTTTTCTCTGGGTTCCCTGATTTCCACTCAAAAACATGAACCCAAATGGGCACAGCATCACATATTGTTCAAACAGTGGAAACAACCCCAATAACAACCAATGGATGTGTGGATCCATAGTGTTGTATAGCCACACAATGGGGTGTGAAAAAAAAGCATAGTGCAGGGCCTGGCGTTGTGGCCTAGCGGCTAAAGTCCTCACCTTGAACGCCCCGGGATCCCATATGGGTGCCGGTTCTAATCCCATTGAAACTTCCCATCCAGCTCCCTGCTTGTGGCCTGGGAAAGCAGTCCAGGACGGCCCAAAGCTTTGGGACCTTGCACCCCTGTGGGAGACGCGGAAGAGGTTCCTGGTTCCCGGCTTCAGATCAGCGCAGCACTGGCCGTTGCGGCTCACTTGGGGAGTGAATCATCAGACGGAAGATCTTCCTCTGTCTGTCTCTCCTCCTCTCTGTATATCTGACTTTGTAATAAAAATAAATAAATCTTTATTTAAAAAAAAGCATAGTGTTGATTCCTGCTATTACATGGATAAAACCTGAAACATTAGGCAAAATGAAGAAAGCCACATACCGAAGATGAACGACTGTATAAATTTATTTGAAATGCCCAGAAAAGTCAATCCCAAAGAAAGAAATCGTATTAATGTTCACTCAGTATTTGAGGAGGGAGAATGCACAGTGATTGTTAATGGAAATAAAATATCTTTGGATTTAAAGAAAATATTCTGACATCATGCAGTGGTGATTGTTACTAATAAGAGAATATGATTTTTTACTAGAATGAAATAGACATGAGACAGCTGAATGGTACCTTACAGCCATTTTAGGGGATATAGCAGCCGGTCCTGTATATAAACTAAAATTGAAATGTCAATGAACTAATCATAGGTTGTGGTTAGGACTTGTTTTTTTTTTTTTTTTTTTTTAACATACTGGTTACTCAAAACCATGTCAATTCCATAATATTGCAAATTGCTGTTGATGTTATGTTGGGACTCTTGATTGACTGGGATGGTATTCTGCCAGCTCTAACTTCGGACCAGAAATGGTCTCCCCAAGAAACTGTTCAACCCATCTGGACAATAAGTAGCTATACTCTATGCTTGGTATATGTTTGCAAGGAAAGAATCTTGATTGAATTTGAGCTGTGATACTGCATCAAGGTGGAGGAATCCACCAGGGGCGAGGGGAGGGGAGGGGTGGGGGGATTCCCAGAGCCTATGAAACTGTCACATAATGCAAAATAATTAATAATAAAAAAAAGAAAATATGATTTTCAACCACGTCTTAAAGGTTTGTAATTATTTGGTCATGTATTTTCTGTTATTTCAAAGGAGCATGTTCTTGTAAAAACATAATATATGTGAACACCATTATTTAATATTTACTATACACATATAGTAAATATGTATTTTATCTATAAAAAATAGATAAAATAAAAAGTTATCCCTTTAGCTATAAAACTTTCAATTTTTTTAAAAGCATACTTAACACTAAGATTCAGATATCCACTTATACATATCATGTTCTATCCATAATGTTTGTGCTAACTTTTCTAAACACTTTTCATGTGAAAAGTTCCCTTATCTGTTATATAGGGTCAAAGATGTATATTAGATCCCAGTATATTACTTCCCCCGTCTCAAGGTCAACACCTCTCTTCTCCCCATTAGATCTTCTCCTGACTTTTCATTTCTGCTCCCAGCACTTCCCATCTCCTTCAAGTACTCAAAATCCATCTGACCCTTTTTCCTCAGGAAGGATACTTCTATTAATCAGTCTGAAGTAAAACGTGCCTGAGCAGGCAACACATGAACATCAGGTTATTGATAGCATAGAGGAAGAAATGACGAGCCTGAAGCTAGAAACACTGAGCATTGTTTTGGGGTGCAAGCGAGATCACACCAGACATGTCTAAGGTTTTATTAAGGAGTCTTTATTAAACAAGCTTGGTGATAACAGAGCATACTAGAAATAGTGGCTCACAAGTCCATATGGCAATCCAACCAATCATAATCCAACCAAACATAATCCAAAGGGGAACAAATGGTCATTACCCTTAAGTTCATCCGTTAAGCTAAAGACCTATGTCTCAGCTTCCCCAACAATATAAATTATCCTAAGAGACATGCAACAAATAACCTGGACACACTTACAAAGCTGCAGACATTCACCTTTCCCTGGCTTCTCTGCCCACATTCCATCACTGCTAGGCCTCACCTCTCCTGGAACTCCTGATAGTACACAGACCAGAAACAACATTACTATATTCATTGTCCCATATAAGCAGTATACAGGCACCATGCTCAGGGGATTACCTGTCCTGGATCAGCCAAGAGTCGAGGTGCCAGAGTAACGGAAACACCTGACCAGAAAGAGAGAGTAAGCCCCGCTTCTCAGGCCTTTTAAAGGGGCTTGTGGGGGGTGTGGTTACACAACAATGCAATACCGTCCCCTCTCAGTTGATAGGTGAGTCACAGGTGGGCAGGAGCGAATACCTAAGTGTTGTGAGTTAAGGAGTTAATTGGCGCTCAGTGGGATGGGCAGGAACAGGAACTGGGCTTGTAGCTAAAAAGACTAACTGGACTCATGTGCATCCAACATCCCAGCCGAACTACGATGTGAGGGGAAGAGTACACAAGGCGAGGTGAAGGAGCAATCACTGGCTGCACTCCGTGACTTTGCTGGTTGTGCAAAGCAGGGCTTCACAGTAACATTAAAAGCTTGTCATAGAAACTAAATAAGACAATACTTTATATTTTACTCTAAAATCATATAAAGTATTACTGTTATCTAAATTTTATATTAAATTTCAGGAATAAAAATTATACATATTTAGGAGCTACAGTGGGATATTTCAAAACATGTAATGATCAAATCAAGGTAAGCAACTTTTCCCCATTTATTGACACTATTTTTGATTGGAGGTTTAAAGCACCATTATTCTATTTGTCCATGAACTACACACTAGGTTATAGTGGACTCAACAGTATTGGTAACACTAGAAAACATATTTCTCCAATGACCTCTAATTAGGGACCCATCACCTAGATTTCCTAAAAGTGCAGCCTGGTCTAGGAGAAAGGTGGAATCGACCAATAGGTAAGATATCAAGAAAAATCGAAAACCATAAAAGAAGCAATAAGGTGAAAACTGGTGTACCAGAGGGGGTGGGGAAAGAGTTCACCTGACACTGTTTCTAGAGAGTGTCCCAAAAATCAGATGGGCATTGGGGCACAGGTGGCTGGTATGTATGCGTGCCAGAGGTAGAGAGGCATAAGCATAGGATATCTGCTCATCCTTAGCAGAGAGAAAGAGGTTAAGGGCCAGGAAACTGTTCATATGACTTAACCTCCTTTGTTCTTAGTTAAGTGGCTTTGTGGAGAACACTTTCACTACCAAAGACATGAAAGAGTCAGACCCTCAAGTAAGACGTTGTATCTTACTGCAGCCAGTCCCTATTTAAGGCAGAGAAAATACCTGATTTTCTCAATGCAGCTCCCTGCAGAAAGTGCTGGAAATCTGAGAATCTGCTGAGATCTTCCCCCTGCCATCAGGGTTCCAACACAGGCAATGGAGAGGGTGTGGATGGAGAACAGCTCCACTCAGTCATTGCATAGTTGGCTTGGAAACTCCTCTACACTCAGAATCAAAGCATTTTTATTACTGGAATGCAAATCACTAAATCCACTATATTTTTAATCAACCAGGAAATCATTGAGAATATAATCAGTGTCATATGTGGGACATCATGAATATTTTTAATTTTAAAAAAGCATTTTCATGCCCAAAAGTGTTAATTATAATCCCTTCAGATGTTAGGGTAATCTTTATTTCCACCTTTAGTATGCCTCCAGGACATCATCCCTCCTTCTTTTAAATTAAAATTTTCCCTTTTTAAAATTTAATATTTGTCTTGAGCTTTTGGAAGGCATCAAAAGCAGCCTGTTCAAATGGGAGTAGCAAGGTCCAATAATGAGTGATTTGGAAGTTTCCAAAAATGGACATGTGGCACACTGTGCTTACTTATTTGATATCGTTCTCCTTTTCTTCGTTACTAGTAGCTGAAACTGCATTTCTGAGCCATCCTTGAAGCTAAAGCAAGGCACATTTGCAGCTCTATTTTTAAAATTATTTATTTGAAAGTCAGTGACAGAAACAGAGAGAGAGAGAGAGAGAGAGAGAGAGAGAGAGAAAGAATCTCCCATCTGCTGATTAATTTCCCAGATGCCAGCAATGGCAGGAGCCAGAAGCTTCATTTGAATCTTTTAAAAATGGAAGCAGGGGCCCAAGAACTTGAGCCATCTTCTGCTTTTCCCAGGCCATCATCAGGAAGCCAGATTAGAAGTAGAACAGCTGGAACATGAACCACCCATATGGGAAACCAGCATGACAAGCAGTGGCTCTATGTGCTACACCCACATTGATGATCCCTAGTTCTGACTATTAAGTATAAGTCACTGGGGAAAAGTTGGCTATTATGCTTCATCTCTGCTCAAATCAAGACACTATACATAAGGTCAGAAAGGATCTAATGGACCATAGACAACCACAAGGACTAAATTCATCCACTCAAACTGATAGAGCATGAAGTTAGAAAGAGCCGAACTCTCTGAAGTTGTCATGGAATTGCCACATTAGCTCGAGATGACCCACTTCTGGACTTCCCTTCCCAAAAGAACAGTAAGTCTCTTATTTGCTTCAGAGATTGCTTATCATGGCAGTTTTTGCTACTGAAGCCCAATGCTCCTCCACAGTTAGTAAGCCACCATGGGGCAAATAAAATGCTTAAAAGCCAATGGGAATCTACACAAGGCATTTGTGATTATCTTATCAGTGAAATATAGGATCTTAGAGTATGTCCATGTGTTCAGTGTTCCCAGTGAGAAGGATTGGTCACTGCTTACAAACACAATGTGCCACAAACAGTGCCACATATTTATCCAATTTTCCTTATTTAATACCTCCTTGTCAGTTACTATACCTCTAATGATGAGAGTTTCAAACTCATAGAGGTTAAATAAACCTGCCCAAAGCACAGAGTGAGTGGTGGGATCAGGAATTGTAATTAGGTCTTATATGACTGCAGTACAACATGTAATTCAAAGGGCCATATGATATGACCAATACCAGGCATTCAAAGAAGTGTCCTGCAGTTCCAAAACAGGGACAATATTGGAAGACCAGCAGAGAGTAGTTGCAGGAATGAACGGCTGCCTCAACATCCTCTGGTGGCTCATTCTCGAGCCTCCACTTTTCTGCGACCATACAGAAGCTAGAAGTGGCTAGAGTGTTGACCAATCCCCCTACCCTGGTTCTATTTCCCTCCTAGTTAGCTTTATAATTATTTGTATCTATTCCCAACTTCGTGGGGTTTACTGCCATATGTTAATGAGAAAGGGGTGTGTAATGTATGTTACTTTACACAAAAATAATCTTTTCAAACTTACACGTTACAAAGTAACGGTGACATCTCTGAGATGTCCCAAGATGGTCTAAGTCTGCTGTTTAGATGTTTTCTTGTTTTTCTCCTGGCATCACTCTTAGGCCTCCTGTACAACTTCCCTCCGTGCCACTTCTGTTTCCCCTTAGGATTTGAGGGGCATGACACTCTAACTCCTGTCATACCTATTTCCTGGCCCCCAAGCCATGTACAAAAGCTCCAATCTGAGCTTCCAATTCCTGTTTAATCAATTTCTATTACCAATGTTATCTTTGCCATGAAACTCTTTTCATTCTGCCCAGAATAAGAAGCAGTATTTTTTGTGTACAAATATTTTTTACACTGTCATTAAAAATGGATCAACAACTTGCATCTCTGAGAATATCAAGCTATCTAAAAAAAAGTGGTCACTTGTGGAATAAATTAGAGATTAAAATTCTCAAACTGGAAATACTAAGAAATAAATGTAGCTAGCTATCTTTACAGAAATAACTTATTTCATGGACTAAGGTTATCTTGAGTTTCACACACTCAACACCTAAATCATGACATTTTATAACCTTAGGTCAGGTACTTGGACCTGTTTCTAAGTGTCATTCTTTAGGTACACTCCAGTTTATTTTTCACTTCTCACAAAACAAGAAGGAACTCTAATCTTGGGTCATCAGAAGATTTTTGCCCATATCTGTGGCAGCTACAGTGTATTAAATATGGAGTGTTATGGGAAAAAATATATGTGCATGCTGTGTCTATTGTGCTGATTGCCACAACAACCTTTACTTAAAGCACTGAGTCCATGTAAAATCATGACATCAAAGCCTAGAAGTCAAAAAAGCTAGCAGCCCATCTTTCATTTCCTCTTTGTTGCCAAACCATGAATAAGAACTCCTTTTCTTCTACTGAATATAACCTTTGCCCAAAGATATGTCTCTAGTTTTAAATGCAATTACTCTCACCTTTCGAATCACAAAAACAGTCAACTTTCTTAGTATTAATTGGAAGCTTCTTAAACCATCAGCATACTCTATTCATAAATATCTTTCAGCTCTCCTCATTTCCCTATGGCCTCTCTCAATGTTGCATATTTTAGTAACAGCATGTTTGTGGGAACAGGTATATCCATTAACTAAAACCCTGTTCTCCTGTTCCAGGTATAAGAATTTCCTGGACCACATCCAGGCTCAGACAAATACTTCATCATTTGGCTCCTCTCAGCAGAAAGATTTTAGATTTCACTGTTCTTTCCCACCAGAAGTCAAAATGTCTCTTAGCTTATCTAGTTCAATCATACAACCTTTCTCATTCCCTGATAACTTTGCCTTAAGAAAGACAGTCAAAGCAAAAATGAAAAAGTAGGAGGAGGAGAATTGCTGGAAAAGGGGCACATACAGAAAGAAAAATAGAAAAAGTAAGGTAGAAGGAAAACAAATGGAGTAAACAAAATAGAGAATAAAGGAAGAAAAGAGAAAAATAAGAAAAATGGATTCTGACTGCTAATATTTGGGGTCACACAATAATTACAGCTACATTGCTGTTTTACATGAATTATCTGATATAAACCTTATACAATGCTTAGGTTGTTGCTGTTCTTACTGCTGCTGCTGCTGCTCCTGTTGTATGCCCATCCTGTACCTAAATGCAATTTTATGGCGAATGATTTCACTGAAGTCAAAGTTTTATAAAGAAGCCCAGGGTAGGCATTAGAAATGGGAGCAGTGGGTGAAATTGAATTTTGCTAGTCAGGAGTCTCAGAATAAGCAGCTTGCCTGAGTTCACACAGGTAGTAAACATCACAGTCAGGGTTCCAACTCACCTCAGCCTAATGCCAAAGTACCTGCCTAAGAAGCACAGAAGACAAAAAGGAGCCAACGGGGGAAAAGATGCTAGAAGAAATGATGAGAAGAATAACATTCCCTTTACAACAGAAACCCTTGGAGGAGCTCAACCTAGAGTGAGATTTGAACTGATCAGCTTACCAATGTGCCCTAACAATAGCATGCAGTAATGTGGACCATTTTTCAAAATATTCACCAATTCATCGAGCTTCTAACCTCCTCAAGGAAATTGCTATCTCTATGGAAAGACCAAATGCCAAGAGGTGCCTAGGGCAAATCTCTACAATGATGGAAAAGATATAGAAGAAAAAAGGCTGAACTTTAACAAGGAAAGAAATGCAGCAAAAATGTCAAGAAAATGGCACAAGGGGAAAATCTGGAAAGTTCTACATGAAAGTCCTGAGGGTCTCAAGACCCAATAGCAGCGTCAAATCCACCACGTCCATCTGAAAAAAGACAAATTTGATAAAACCATTTCCAGCAGAAGAATATGATGGACCTGATAATTACAAACTAATAAACAAAAGCATCATCTTCTGGAAGATAAGTAAAACATACCATCAAACAACTAATTATCAACTGAAGAAATACAAAATATTATGTAAGGAGAAAGCGGGACTTCATGGAGTGTAAATGGTAACAACTTCACTTAAGTTAATTTTTAAATGGCTCTTAAACAACTGTTGTGAGTATAAACACACAGTGTAAAAAGAAATCCCTAAATTACAGGCTGGTAAAGGCTCATTTAGCCTGCTGTGATGGTTAGAAATTGGCCATTTCTTTAGTCATGCAGCTTTGCAGTGAATGCTTAGCATTTGCTTACTGATGATGGCGAAACAAAATCCATGAGGAACACAAATGAAATATTTTCACTACTAGGATGTCTCTGTTACCAATTTTCTGACTTCCACAAATCCTCACTGTAAAATTTTCTTACTGTTGATTCTTCTTTTCACTATGCAATCCTTACACCGAGAATGAAAATACCAAGTTTGAACACAAACAGTGTCCCATTACCAATTTTATTTTGCTAGTCTAGCAGTTATTAGTGAAAATGCTATACAACAAAATTTTCTCTTACCTGTGCCCCACATCAGGGAAATTTCCAATTCCAATGATTCAGATTTAATTCTGTCTAGCCCCCTGTATTTTTTATACATACAAATGCCTTTTAACTTCTACACACAACATTCCAAAGAACAAAGAAACCTGTGGAGATATCAGGAGTAGGGATTCAAGGATAGTTTATTTCCAAAATCTTTTAATCAAAACTTCCCCTGAAGAGATGTACAGTATTCAGCCTATCATTTTTGCCCATTTTCTAGAATGTCCTCCTGGGATGTGTGTATACTCAGTTGAAAAGCACAGTCTACAGCTCACTATATTCCTCCAGAAGGTTCCATTTAAAGGAAACTTACTGATATTTAAGAGCCGGGGAAAAATTTACAGGCATAGAATAAATTATTTAAACTCAGAGTTCTCAAGTAAATGATTACAATTAGTATTCAGGACTATTTGTTTCTTTGTGGAGATGTAAGATGACAAAAAAATGAAAAAGATGACAAATCTCCCTAGAAAGTTTGCCAACAACATCCTATGTACATTTAATCAACTTAGACGTTATTTGCAAACATCTATCTGAAGAGCCTCACCCAGATCCTAAAATCATGAAGTTTTTTTCATTAATAAGTCAGTTCCTTATTCAGATTTCCTCAGCTTTTGTCTTTTATATATTTTTTTTTTTACATATCACCTATGCTTGTCGTTTTGCCATAGGGTAACCCCAGTTGTGGCTGTTTCCTTCTGCCCTCCCCTTCCTTCCTTCCTTCTTCCCTTCCTTCCTTCCTTCCCAGAAAAATTAAAATTGCTTGATGATTGTTAGCAGGGTAAACTGGAAACATTAAAAGCAGACAATAACCCATATATTAAGATATAAAACCCTGATTTCAAAACTTTCAGCAAGAGGAGTGGAAAGTTATTAACAACTGGCGTAGAAGCAGAATAAGTACAGAAGATAAGCTGTGTGGGGGCAACAAAGATTCCTCTTTGATTTCTGGGCCAAGAATTTTACTACCTCACTCATAAGTAATGCTGAGAGTTAAGCCCCAAACATAGCAATGTTTTCAGTTAAATCATATTGGCTTAAAGTGGCTGCTTACTGAGTTATATGCAGTTCATTATATTGAATGACTTTGATTGCTCAAAACATACTGTTTTGTTTATCAAGTTTGCAGGAAAATGAACATGCCAGATCTTTCAGGCCAAATTTTGATAGCAGAGAAGACAGCTAGGTAAGAAGCACCTGCTGAGCAGTATGTGGGATGGGGACTTTCACCTATTAGATCAGCCACTACCCTGGAACTCTCAGCTCCTGAGTGTAAAACCCACAAATAAGCCAATTAGCAAGATACTCCACAGATGGGACTCGAGAGAGGCGCTTTCTCTGGTCCTTACTTAGTTCCAACTTTGGATCCCCACCCTCTCTTACAATGACCATCAGGATCACTCCAGAGCCCCTCCCTCCCCCAAAATAATTTGATCACATAGACAGAGACCAATAAGGAAAGCCTAGAACAGACAGGAAACAGTCAGCTTGGACTCACATATACCTCACTAGGTAGAACACAAAGATTAGTTACTCTTCACTAAGGCATTAAAGACTTCTCTGCACACCCCTCCTAAAACTGTTCTGTGCCTCAATTGTTAACATATGCATTGTTAGAGTTATAAGCCTGTTTGGACTATCCTAAAATTCACCAAGTTCAGTAAAAAAAAAAAATCATGCTTCAATACTATAAACTGCCAAATAAAAAATGAAAATCGACATGAGACAGCTAAATAATACCCTATAATTATTCTAAGTGTATAGCAATAGGTTATATATAAACTAAAATTGAAATTTCAATGAAGTAGTCATAGGATGTGGTTAAGAACTTGCATTTTCTAACATATTGGCCATTCAGTACCATGTCAATTAACTTCATGATGTTGTAAATTGCTGTTGAAGTTGTGTTGTGGCTTTTCATTGAAGGGGATGATATTCTGCCAACTTTACTTTCAGACCAGGGATGGTCTCCCAATGATATTGTTGAATTTATCTGGACAATAAGATGCTGGACTCTATTGCATGGTCCATGCCCTCAATGAAGGAATCATGACTGGATATGAACTGCACTACTGCAACAATGTGAAGGAAGACAACATGGGGGTAGGGGATAGGGAGGGGTTGGGGGAATCCCAGAGCCTATGAAATTGTCATAAAATGAAATTAAAAAAAAGAAAAAGAAAGATATTCCACAGATTACAGTAAAAAATACATTCTATTACATATCACACATACTAAAATAACACCCATAGCGCCTGGCGCAGTATCCCAGTGGCTAAAGTCCTCGCCTTACATCCGCCAGGATCCCATATGGGCATCAGTTCATGTCCCAGCAGCTCCACTTTCCTTCCAGTTCCCTGCTTGTGACCTGGGAAGGCAGAAGACAGCCCAAAGCCTTGGGACCCTGCACCGGTGTGGGAGCCAGGAGGAGGCTCCTGGCTGTTTTGGATCGGTTCAGCTCTGGCCATTATGGCTACTTGGGAAATGAACCAGCAGATGGAAGATATTCCTCTTTGTCTCTCCTTCCTTCTGCAAATCTGACTTTCTAAGAAAAAAAAAAAAACAAATCTTTAAAAAATAATAACACTCACATATCTTTAGGTAAGGAAATTCTCATTTCCATGTCATCTGTAGTCATTTTATAATGATGGAGTATGACTCATTTACTGTTGCTACATTATTTAAGTGAAAGAAATCTAAAAAATCACTGGGAAAATCCAGTAAGACAAGACAGGTGATGTGGTTTCCCCTTCTGGTTCTATTACCCTGATCCTGAGACTTATGCTTTGCTTCCTTGTCTCACAATTATAGCATTAGACTAGTTGAATCAATTTTTCAAGTTGAAAATTTACACTAATTAGTCTTAGGACTTATATGGACCTAAAGTTTCAGTAAAAATTCTGTTCTGTTTATCTTCATTATCTGTATATATCCTGACATTTAAGATCAACACATATTTCTCAAAAATATTTGATAAAATCATATCTCCGTTTCTTCAAATTAATGTTTCTAATAAATATTGTACTACATGTCTACTCTGTGGAGATGAGGTCTAGTTTTAAACTTGATTGCATCTTGTGAAAAATCAAATTAAAATCCACAGATACTTTAACTTTCTGGTTACTGTCAATATTTGCATTCTGAATGATAAAATTCTTCAGTAAATACTGAGAACTGGACACTGATAGAGCTGGACCATTCTGAGACTGCATATGAGCTGGGCAACAACAGGAGGCAGTGAAAACTCAGCTTTGTAAGACAGATTCACAGGATCTATGTCCTTGCAGGACACAGCCTTACTGGCTACAACCTGCATTTGATTCCCCAGTGCTGCATCATAAAAGGAAACAGTGAAAAAAAAGACACACGTGCAAGAAAGCTGAGTTAGAACAATTTTTCTGGGCCAGCGTTGTGGAGCAGAGGCGTTAAGCAGAAGCTTCAACATTGGATCCCATATTGGAGCAACAGTTGTGTCACAGTCGCTCTGCTTCTGATCTAGCTGCCTGCTAGTGTGCTTGGGAAGACAGCAGAAGATGGCCCACGTTCTTATACCCCTGAAACCCATATAGCAGACCTGCTTCAGTTGCCCTCTCTTGGCTGTTGTCTGCCCCATTCCCAGGTGTTGTGGATATTTAGGAAGTGAACCAGCACATAGAAGATTCTCTCTCTCTCTCTCTTTCTCCCAGTATTTAAAAATAGTAAATATTTTATAAAGATAACTTCTCATCATTTTCAAAAGGCTTCCAGAACTGGTTTTGCGGGACTAGTATATGAACAGAGGTCAAAGATTGTCCCCCATACACATTTATCACTTCTTTTTCCTTTGGAGAAGCACACCCTTCTCCCATAATTAATTCCACCTTCCTTTACTCCTTGGTACATTCGTGTAAGAAATGGTGATTCTATTTCAGGAAGATAGTGTGAAGGGAGGATGGGTTTGATCCTCTGTCTCCCCCTCTCTCCCTCTCTCCTTCACCCTTCCTCTCTCTCCCACTCTCTCTCAGCACCTTATAATCTTTTTTAGGAAGTTGAGAAAAAGCATATATAACTTCTCTATAAAAGAATACATTTTATAAAAACAGTGTTTATAAAGACAGAAAGATTCCTTTTTTAAAATGTTGCCGTAATCACTTGAGAAAATAGGCCATTAAGTGCGGGTTCCTTGATGTAAAGAATGCAGATCCTCTCAGATGTCCCAGCAGCTCACAGCCCCCTCCATGGAAGCTGTAGGCTCTGTGTTCTGTGGACACTATGTCATGCATCACGAAGAGTAGAAACATGACAACAAAGAGGAACAGAGCTGCAGGAAAGCACAACAGCTCACTGGAGGTTGTCAAAATTTAACAGGAAAATAAAGATCACAGTAAGTTCTCACTGTAATCACCGGGAAGAAAAACTGAGAAAGTTAAAGAGGTAACTCCTTGAGAACAGAGTTGAACTTACCTCTGTTAGGCAGAAAACCCAGACTCTGACGAACCTTCTGCCAGTGACTGCCTAGGTGGATGGGGCACAAGGGAATGGTAGCTGGAGTTTACTCAGTGTAGTCTCAGCCTCTGCCTGACTGTGTTAATGAACAGGTCAGAAACTTCTCCCTCTGCGGCTGAGTCACTCCGGGAGGAGGTGGGTGGTAGGAAAGAGGGTGTCACCGTGTGCAAATACCAATTCAATTAAAGCAGTCTCACTCGCTCATAGACCTACTCTCTTTGTTAGTTGAATTCTTCACATAGTTTGTGACCTTATAATGCCCCAGGTTAACAATACATGCGACTGTGTCACCAACAAGCATACTATCCACCTGTTTTGGATTCTGTTTTTCAAAACAAAACAAAAACTTGTAGCAGAAATTCCTGCTGATCCAGAGCGCCTGGAAGCTCTGGACACAGACACACATGCACACCTGCACTCACACAGGGAGTCACTGCCTAACGAAAACAAGCTCCCTTAGGGAAGGAAAGCCTTCAGGAATCCAGGGACCCTGGAATCAGAAATAGGAAGGAAGCAGCTACACAACTTCTATACCTGGAAGGTTTGGTAAAAATAGTGGGGGAAATCATCTTGAAATGTAAGAATTCTGATCCTTGCATTATTTCCCATCTAGAAAGTGGAAAGGATGGCTGAGGGCAGCAGTTGACCTCACCGCCAAACACTGCTCCCTTTTGCAGGGTGGGCTGATGCAGCACAGCCTTGCTGGTGGGAGGCCCTGTCACACAGTCTGAAATGCACCTTCCTTAGCCGTCAACAAGGCCTCCAGGAAGCTTCGAAAATCTGGAATATTGCAGAAGGCAGCCAGGTCATTAGAAGTTCCTGGGTCACCTTCACTCATTGCTTAGACCAACGATGAACTAAGTCCTCCCTGCAAGACTCTGCCTGAAAACTGGTTCAGTTGAGCCATCACCACCAAAATGACTCTCACAACAAGACAGATCACCCAGATGGAGGGCAAGGCAACTGCAGTGTGGACTGCAACTGACACATCACCTCTCTGAGACTTCCAAATTCTGAGCTAAAGAATCTGAAAACCTAAAGCAGAAGGTACTTTTTCAAAGTAAAATATACCCACATGTCTATTCAGTCATTTTCGTGGAATTTTATATAAGGAAAATGCTTTTAAAACGGGTTTTAACTTTTTCAGATATCTACAAATGTTGGTTAGATTGAGATTGGACATTAATATTAAAAATGGGAAAGTTCAAACAACAAAGATGTGTTTGGTTCAACTTAAAAACTAAACTAGAAATTATATTAAGCATTAGGACTTAGTCAAAAGGAAGGACTACATCAGTTTAAAATCAAACCTTGTAGATACTAGGAATAACTTAAGTTAGTGAATGTTTAATAGTATGCATGTTTTATGTCCTTCATAAATTATAGAACCAGAAAAGTGGGTTTTCACCTTATAATGGAAGTAAACATGCAGCTGCTCAAGTTACACTTTAGGCTTTTGAGCTTTTATGAATTATTTCTGCATGCTATTAGGGTTTATTTTACTTTTTGAGGCAGGACTTAGTAGAACTAACCCAAACCAGCATCTTTTCCTTCAGAACCAAATCTGAGTCCAAAAAAAGAGCTGTCTATAAACACCAGACCAAAATTCAGAACTCATGCTTAAAGACATTTAGCAAAAAGAGAGCCTGAAACTAAGAATCTCCAATTCTGAAGAGGTCACATCAAGAATGGGTCTGGGTGTGGAAGTGCCCTTGGTTTCACCCAACCTTGAACTGGAAAAGCCATGAGCATGCTTGGCATTGTTTGGTTCCACCACACCTTTTTCACCGTGAGTGTCAGAGTTCTTAAAGTTCTCCCTAGAGCTTAAGCTCAGAGGCTAGCAGGGCAAGTGGTATCTTTTTGTTTTTAATTTTTATTTTGAATGTTTGAATTTTATGGTACAATTTCTTTTTTTATTAAATAAAGCAAACATTTATTAAATTGTGATAAAAACATTCCACCAAATTACAAAACCTGAGTAAGAAAAACAAACAGCACATGCTTAACTGTAGTTGACATTCAAATAAAATTTGCATTCCCAAAATATTATACAGTAATTAGAAAATACCAGCCAAAGTAATATTAGGATACTTTTACCTGCGGTCTCAACAAATTTGAACAAAAGCAAATTTTAACAAAGGTAAATTTTACAGTGCAATTTCAAAGAGACTAGAATTCCCACCTCCAAAGTCCCACCCCCAAAATGATTTTCTCACGTTGCTATAATAGTGGTTTTATCTCAAGTGTTAAGGCCATTGGATTAGTGGTGGCAGCCTGGAGGGATGTGATGTTGATAAGGCAAGTTTGGATCCAACAGGACAGGGTCATTATTAAGTATCATTTCCATCTCGGGTTTTGGGTGCAGATGTGTTTGCTGACCCTGCCACATAAAATTAAACACCATAGTGTCATACTGCTTTGCGCATGAGCTGTAGCCCATGAAACAGTCAGCCAAGATAAGTACTTACTACTGCAGAATAATGAAAACAGCAAATATTCACATAATATTTGAGAGTGTCAGAATTGTTCTGCTAAGTTTTCCTACAATGAATAATTGTTATTAAATGATTGCCATATTCCAACTCCAGGGAGATTCCAAAATTGATACTGAAAACACATAATAACACAAATTGGACACAACAGACTTCCATCTATTATGTCTGAACTTCTTCAAGAGTTTTAAAGACACAGGGTTCCTCATTATCCTTCCAGAAGGAGGAAGTAAATGTTATGTGCCTATTAAAACAAAAGTGGTATCATTAGGGTGTTAATTACAGAGTCAATTTCTCTGGGTAAAGGAGTAGATAGATGCCATCATTAATAAATTACCACCATTGCTTAACATTCTTTGAGGGCACCAGCTTGATGCCGACTGATGAGGAACAGAGCACAGCACCAGGGGAGCCTGGGTCTTACTTGCTGCACAGACTTTCTACTCACTATGTGCAAATCACTCTATGGTCATGCCCTTATTGGTGCAGCCAGGTAGATGACAATTATCTTCTAGTCAAGTGGACATATCACAATGACAATGTGTGGGCTTTGTTTTGTTTTTTCAATCCAAACTCCAAGTCTATGCTGGTGACCTCAAGAGGAATTTTGAGTGCCTGAGGCTCCCTCACTCTTCTTCAAGCACCCCCAAATTAACCACCTTAACCAAAGAAAGCATGAGGCATGGTTGGTGACAATTGTAATGGTGGTGTCTAAAATAATAACAACAAGAGCAGCAACAACATGTGTCAAGAAGATGCCAATCACTGATAAGACCTCACATGATTATTTCATTAGCTGCTCATAAAACCTACACTATAAAACCTGTAGTTACATCCAAATTCCACAAAGGAAAAAAAAGCCTACAAGCACATGGCTGTGGTCTAAACCTATCAGAATTCCGATCTAGGTATGCTGACACATTAGCTAACGTCTCTCCTGAGAAACAGAAGGATGGGCTCTGGCCTCAAAGCCTGTGGCTGGGCATGCAGATGAAACCTACAGCATGTCTGAGCTCAGAATCAGAAGAGGCAAAAAAAAAAAAAAAAAATACAACAGCTTCAAGGAGGAAATATGTGCTTTATGCATGTATTTACACTGCCCATGGTAAAAAAAAAATAATATTCCATACCCACACACATTAAACCACAGTGCCAGAATTGGAGGATTACCAAAAATTATTTCAGACAATAAAGTCTATTAACACACATAGAGCTTACCAGTTCTCTTTAAAATAGATTATTAGACTATTAAAAGCAGTTTTAAGTTTCTAGAAAAATGCCATGATGTATAGTGTGTTCTCATATGGCCCTAGTCTTCCCCAGGTCAACATAATTGGTAAGAGAAGAGCTTGCAAATCAGTGGAACATTTATGACAGCCCTATCATCACCCAAAGCCCATAATTCATATCAGGATTCATTCTTGGTGTTGTATAATCTATAAAATCGGACAAATATATGATATGTATCTGTCATTTTAGTAGCATATAAAGTATTTTTGCTGTCCTATAAACTCCCTGTGCCCTGGCTCTTCCTCCTTCCTCCAACTCCTGGCAATCTTAGGTTTCCTGTCTTCATAGTTTGACCTCCTCTGGAATGTTACATGGTTGGGAACATACCACATGTCCCTTTCAGAGTGGCGTTACTGAGTTCCTAGCATCCAAGTTTCTTGCATGTCTTTTCTTGGCTCGATAGTTCATTTATTTTACTCACAAAATAAAAGTCCAGGGCCCGGCGTGGCCTAGAGGCTAAAGTCCTCACCTTGAACGCGCCGAGATCCCATATGGGCCCTGGTTCTAATCCCAGCAGCTCCACTTCCCATCCAGCTCCCTGCTTGTGGTCTGGGACAGCAGTTGAGGACAGCCCAAAGCCTTGGGACTCTGCACCCCTGTGGGAGACCTGGAATAAGTTCCTGTCTCCTCGCTTCGGATCGGCATAGCATCGGCCGTTGCGGCTGCTTGGGGAGTGAATCATCAAATGGAAGATCTTCCTCTGTCTGTCTCTCCTCCTCTCTGTATATCTGACTTTCCAATAAAAATAAATAAATCTTAAAAAACAATAAAAGTCAATTGTCTATACAGTTTATCTAGTCATCTATTTATCTTGCTTGCTTCTAAGTTTTGGCAATTATGAGTAAAGTTGCAAAAGATCACTAGTTGCCATTTTTGGTTTCAAAACATTTATACATATGGTACTGTAAACCAGTCACCTATTTATATTATTAAGAAACTAAAAGGAACATAGTGGGAAATCTCCCCCTCTCTCTTTTACCTTTTCGTTCCACCAAAAAAATCCAGTTCATTTCTTCTGAGTCCTTCAAGAAACATTTGTGCATATACAAACTAAGGTAAGCTACAGATATTTCCTCTCATTTTTTTGCACAAAAGTTTACATAGTACATCATTCTGAGTTTTATTTTCCCTTTAACGTTATATTCTGAAGAGCTTTTCTATTCCATTTTTTCATATTTGCTTAGTATCACATGGTAAGACTAGCCTACAGTCTATGCCACCAATCCACTATTGATGTGTAATCCATCATCTCTAAATTTCTGCTAATAAACAATGCTGCAGTGAGCAACACTACACACAAGTAATTTGACACATGTGTGAATGCATCTATAAGATAAATTTTACCAATGTAATTGATGGGCTGTATGGTTTGTGCACTTTAGCTTTAGTAGCTGAATATTGACAAATGTCCCATTAAAATAGATTCATTACTTTCTCTGTCTTAACCTCATTTACATATTCATTCAATAATATTGTCATTTAACTAAAATTAAGGAAATTAGCATATTTCTGGTATAACTTTAGTCTGGAGCAACCAGAAATTTAATGAAACTTGCTGCTTCCTCACCAGGAATTCACAATTTCAGGGAAAGAAACACTGAAGTAAATGTCTATAATACTCCATGGTAAAGTAATGCAGAGTGATTCTCAAGGCCAGGTACTGTACTATGAAGAAACTAGAAGTTGAGATTGACACTGAGTTTCAAAGTTTTCATGGATTCTTTTCAGATAGTCAAGAGGGAAAAGAACCAATCATTTACTCAGTTATCCTAAATCTTCTAAATAGATTCCTATTCCTGCACAATAGTGAACATGGTTCATGATTTGGAAGTCTGAGGAGTATTTCCCAGCTTAATCAGAGGAGGAGCAGAGACATAACTGTCTACACAGTCATTGCTATGAAAAGTATGGTTTATTTGTTTTTTAAATCTATTCCTGGATACAAAACGAAAATGTTAGTTCCTCAATTCACCTGTATTACTTGCTACTTTTCTCAAACAATGGAAGATTTTCAATTTTTTTCATACCAATCGTTCAAATAATAGTCATCCTAGCTGAATTTGGTGCCAAGGTTGAAACTTCCATTGTTACTGTCTTTCCTTTCACCCCCTCCTCCTACTTTAAACCACATCCAATTACTTGGTCACTGAATCATCACGGCCAAATCTTGCTAATTCAATCTAACCTAACCTCCCCTTCTAAGATACACTACACCTACCTCATGAAGGCTCTTTTTATAGACTCTGAACATTCTAGTAATCACCTGCTAATTGGTCTCCTCCAAGTTCATATCTGTCCCCTACTTAGTCAGTTGGTCTTTTTATGGTTGTAAGGTTCAGAGGGAATCTCCAGAAACTTCTTTAATAGGGACACCAGTTGTGCATAGAAGATGCACAGACTTCCAAATATCACAAATGATCACACTTAGAAATCTTAGAAAAATATATGAGTTCTATTAAAAAAAAAAAAAAGACAAACACCACAGCAAAAGAGTGCCTCACAGAAAAATATCAGAGAGGCCCAAGAAAGATCAAGGTCTGCTTTTATTCATCTCAACATCCACTTTCTCCCAAAAGTCAAGAACCACCAACATGGAATTATAAGACTCAGATGGATATCTTCCTTATACGCTGCTGGTCACACAAGCATAACCTAATTAACAAGTCAAAGCCCTCTAAGGTCTCACCAATAACAAATCACCAGTATCATTATTATCAATAAACAATACTTACTACCTGGCATAAATCACTCAGAAACTTATAGGGCCAACATCACTACCATGTAGGAGCATTTATTCTATTAGCAGAGCAACTCAGCCTAATTCCAGGCTTTCTGAAGCTAAATTGTGTAGCACAGCTCATTTAGTATAAACATCCATGGACTGCAAGGCGAAAAGATATCAAGTCAACCTTTCTCAGACATTAATACTCTTATCTGCTGGTTACTTTACAAAAACAATGCTAGTTGTCAAGCACAACTGTGGGTATCCAAGAGTAACGCTGTGAGTCTCCCGTGTTCATGACTCCATTCTTCCACCTCTGATTCCCTACTTTCTCTTTTTGCTATATTACCAAGCCAGTATCTGCATGCCTCAGGTGAAATTCCTTTGTCGAGTTCTGCTTGCGTTCAATTGTCACCACCTCACAAAAGGCTCCTGTGGGCAGTGTTCTTGCACCAGGACAACTCAAGGGCATTTGGACAGCCACAAGAGGACATCAATCCCATCTCAACAGGTAAGGCCAAGAGGGCTGACTGCTTCAAAACACAGTTCTCCAAGCCTTGGAACTTTCCAGAAGAGGAAAATAACCATTAACATGCCTTTAGTTGTAAGGTTTTCTGAAATAAAATGCACCTGCATCATGATCACTTCCTGACATCCTTCTAGCTTTCAGCTCTGCTAACATATATCCCACTTGACTCTGGTCTTCCAGACTCCCTCTTACAAGGATAGGGGTGACTACAGTTAGCCCATCTTGGATAAGCTCATTTCTGTGTCCCTAACTTGATCAAGCCTATAAAGTTCCTCTGCCCATGCCAGATGTCTTCACAGATTGTGGGGATTAGGATGTGAGCATCTTTATAGGGACATCTACCAGTCAACCATACTCATGAAAGCTGGCAATTCTTTTGCTATTCTCCATGACTTTATCTATTTTTACAATTTTAAAAGCCCTATAATTTAATTAAATAGAAGTTAAATGTGCATGCAATAATTTAACTTGATGAATATAAAATTTCAATATTCTTATGATGTTAAGTTATAATAGATGACACTTTCAGAATTGCATATAAAAATTTTATGGTAAAAATCATGTACAGTGGGCAATTGGTATTGGAAATTGAGACACTGCTTGGGAGTGACAGAGTGTGTATGTGTGTGTGCATGAGAGAGACAAAGAGATAGAGGAGCTTGTGGTTACAGAAAATACTCTGAACAAATTTGATTTTCTTAAACTTTTTCTAAAATTATTTTTGTTATTTGGGGGTTGAAACACATAGAGACAGACAGAGTTACTATCTACTAGTTCACTCTCCAAATGCCCAAAGTTGAACTCAAGTACTCCAGCGTATTTTGTAACAGCTCAATTGCTATGGTAAAGGTCTATTCTGGGCCTTTAGTGCAAGGCATTTCATGTTCCTTTCAAACTACTTATAAGTTTTTATCTTTGACTGTTAGTTTGCATTCTACTTCACATTTTCTATATGCAATAGTTTGCAGAGGAAGAAAAATGATATATGCTTATATATTCAAATGTCTCATAAAAACAAATCTTAAATTCTATAACTCTGCTACTAATTTGTTAAGATGAGGAAATCTTAAATTATAAAAACAATTAAATTCTCAATACAGGCTAAATAGAAAATGGTCTACAAATAACAGGAACAAATAAATTAAGGTGTAATTTCAAAGTCATTGTTTAAACATGTTAGCTACCAAGAAAAGAGCATGTCATGATGCGTTTCCCCAGATCAAAGAATATTTCCAATGAACCATTAATATTCTTGCCTACAAATACAATATCACCAAATAAAAATGACATACTTTGTCTTTGGGCACTAAGGTAGCAAAGCAGGAAATAAAGAAAATATTATGACAATGCTCACACTTCATGTAACTGATGCAAAAGTTAGAATCAAACCTTTGTAATTTTATGCAACAAGAAGTTCATAGCTTATTTTAGAATACTAGCTGTTGAATATTTTACTATTTTTGGCTTTGCTGACATATGCAAATACTTTACCATGTCATTATAGGAGAAAACAGTAGTAGACAACATTGTAAAAGAATGGGCATGGGCAGAGTGAGCAGCAGTATCCAGAGTTGACAGTCCTTGGTCAATCCCTGGTTTACACTAGGCAATCGTATTAGAAACATAGTTCTCTTCATCTTCACTGTCTTTCTGTATGCGGGAACACAAAATGAAAACAACATTACTTAACACTTAATCAAAACCCTTTTTCACACAAAAATAATGAGGTTCTGTGTGGTCCAGATGACTTAGAAAAGACCCAACAACTGTTATTGCATCCATTCAAAATTATGGGCAATTTCTTAAACATTCATCATATCATGTTAGATAAGCTTCTGAGCACTTATACTCTATCTGATTTCATCTTCACAAAAACTTGCTGAATTACTGTTATCACCTATATCTCATAGATGAAGAAACTGAGAGTCAGAGAGGTTAACCAACATGCCTGGAACTTCAAAGTAGGCAAACAGCAGAGAAGAGCCAGGGCTTTTACTCTTCCCATCTTGCTGCTGCTGTTACAGCACCCTCACTGTTCCATTGTATTATATTCCCTCCACCATTCTCTCAAGAAGTCTTTTCATGTAGAACATACATTCTGTGTGCTAGGCAGCGAATGATGAATTCCCTACCATTGTTAGTACCTTAATGTCATGGGCAGGATTTTCTCCTCCTCCAAAGACTCACATAACTGACTCGTCTATCCAGTTCAACTGTGATTCTGCAACAGAGAAACAGGGAGTGGACCCTGACTTTACACACCCATGGCCAACCCCATGTAGAAAGGTTGGGAAACGTCTTTGATTTCTGCTTACACAACACCACCAGTCCAAAAGGACCCACAACCCTAAAGCATAAGAAATGCTGGTTGATTTTATGCTCCTTCTTATATCATTGGACTCCTGGCGCAGCTATGTGGCTCTCGGTGGTGTTCTTAGTCACTGAATACATCCAAGAATGACTGATGATTTTTTTCATTCATAATCAAAATGGGTAATTTTTTCTAAGCTGTTCCTTTTTTGGTACAAAACTGCACTATATGAGCAACCATACACATCACCCACTTTGTAATCTTATACCCTGCCAAATTAGCATAGAAATACAGTAAGAATTAAGAGATATTTTATGCACATTTCTTTTCTCAACAGATTTATTTCCTTAGGAAGGTTTGACAGGTTTTATAACTAGGTCTTGCCAGTGAGAAAACAAAACAACAACAATGCAGGCTAAATGGTAAACCATGGGATGAAAAAATTTTAAGCTCATGTGTTTGCAAAAGCAAATATTATCCTTCTTTATCCCAAATATATGAATGTAAGCCACCTTTACCTGTCCACTTATTTAAGGAGAGGTTGTGTGGTTTGTGCATTCTTATTTTCACCCCAGACCTTAGCAAAGGACATACATAAAAAGCATTAGCTCCAGGTTACTAAAACTTGTAAACATGTATTACCTCTCTCCCTTTCCTTTCCAAATCAAGCCCCAATTTGCACTTGTCTCAAAAAGATAGGTCTAAATGGGAAAGCAGTGGAGGACAGCCCAAAGCCTTGAGACCCTGCACCTGCGTGCGAAACCTGGAAGAGGCTCCTGGCTTCGGATTGGCTCAGCTCCAGCCATTGTAGCGGCTTGGGGAGTGAATCAACAGACGGAAGATCCTCCTCTCTGTCTCTCCTCCTCCTCTCTTTATAACTGACTTTCCAAATAAATAAATAAATCTTACAAAAACAGGCATAAATTAAAGAAAACACATCTTACAGCAAAAGCAATTCCCAGTGGGTCTCTAATGAAGCTATTTTATAGCATCTATTGTCTTTCACTATTCCTTCCAAATCTTTTTTTTTTCTCCCAGAAAAGTATACTGTATAGTTGAATTGCACAAGATAGCCCATAAGAATCTCCAGTAATGGAAGACAAGACAGGATGGTGAGGCTATGGGTTATGCAATCACAGCAGTACCTCCCAGCTTGCCTTTCCCTTTTCCTCACCCAGCAGGACCCACAGCAGAGGGAAGCTGGGGCTCTTTCAGGTGCAACCCAAGTTGACTGCAAAGATTAGAAGATTGCCAACATGTTTCGCATACTTGTACGGTTTGCCAAGATAGTCAAGGCAAATCAAGAAATGTTCTAACAATAATAAAAAAAATTATATGTCAATTGTGTTAGGTTAAATAAGTCAGGCCTGAAAGACACATACAGCAGGTTCGTTCTTACATGTGGAAGCTAAAAACCCTGATGCTATTAGAGTACACTGGAGGAATAAGGGGCTGGGAAAGATGAAGGAAGAAGACGAGACAAAGAAAGGATGGTTAGTGGATATCGGAATACAGTTGAATCACAACAACGACTGCTAACTTTCTATAGCACAGTAGGGCACCTATGATTGACACGATTACTTTGTATTTCAAAATAGCTAATAGAAAGGATTTTGAATGTTCCCAACACAAATAAACCATGGATGTTTGAAGTCACAGATAAACCAATTTATCTGATCTGATTTGATCATTAAACATTATATACATGTATTGAAATGTCACACTGTGCTCCATAAATAGTTCTAACTACTATATTCAACTAAAAATTTAAAGACTATTTTGAAAAGTAAGAACACACTTAGTAGAAAAAATGAATAAAGATGTGACTAATTTCTGGATTAAGAGGAAAAAGTCAGTGAATTATTTTTGTGAAGGTAAACAAATTTATAGTAGCAAAATTACCATCCAGGGAACTTTAATGAGCACCGTAAATACCTCTTAGCAAATTCCTGACTGCAAAAACAAATTCTAATATTCCATCTAATGTTCCCACTGCCCTAAACATTGCTGGACAGCTTCCTAGGTCTCCCCAGAAAGGTATGCAACCCGCCCTGTGTTCTGATCCACCCTTCCCAGTCAAAACCTGACAAGGTCCAGTATATGCACTCTGTCAGGTAAAGGCTGTCCTCAAGGGTTGTGCAAAGGAATTTGGCAGCGACACCCTCCTAGTGAGGTGTGGCCAGAAGAACAAGTTCCTAAGCCAGGGGCACAGGATTATCTGCAGCCTCTCCGAAGAAAACACTATTAAATGATATTTATCCAGAAAGCCACACTTAACGCTAAAATGCCTTTAGCCTTCTTCTGCTACCTATTTTATTTAATAAGTAAAAATCAAAACAAATGTAACAAATGTCACTTGAACTGCACTAAGCAAAAGATGGAACCAATGTAAAAGAGTTGCATAAACAACTTCTCTTTTCTCTTTCCTTCCTTCTTTGTCCTGAAAGAACTTGTACAAAGCAGCTCCAGATACTCACAGTGTATCTAGGAACCCAGTAAGTATGACTTGTACACTTCTTATAAGCCAGGAGTGATGGCAGACCTCCAACCCAGAGCAGACTCTGAGGCCCTCTGAAAAGTCCTTTTTCAATTACTTTCCTCTCCCCAGTTACTTACCATTTTTAATCTAAACAGATTTTATGTATTTCATAAGCATAGTTCTAAGAAGATATCCATGCTTCCCTCTCTCTCCTTCCCCATTCTCCAATACCTCTCTTTTCATCCTACTTTTCAATTCAATAATTTCTGTAAGCACAAGATTTTAATCCACTCTATAATCACAGGATGTCCTTTTCCAGTCTTGTTAGGCACTGTGCATGAATAGAGTTGCCAGGGTCCTTTTAACTTTAACCTTATTTCCACAGACCTTATCAGTCATGAGGAAAGTCAAAAGCTTTGAGATGCATCTGGTTCCCTCCCTTTTATCACCAGGATTCCTACTACACCCAACCCAATTTCCTTCTACTTTTGATGTGGGATCTGCTTGCTTTGTATAAGCCCTCATCGGTTAAAAAAGGTGCTATTACTCTGTGTGCTATTCCTCTTTGGGGAGGGAAGGAGTCAGTGCCAAGTGAATGAATCACAGAGGACTACAGAAGTGAGCTGCACTGTCTCCCTGTGTTAAGGGATGGATCCTGTTGATTCTCAGTGAGAGTCACTTGTCATAACCCTGTGGCTCACGTGTGAAACTGACATGACCCTCAGCAAAGCCAGAATTGAAGAATGTTATTTTTGGCTGCTATTTGTTTTTAAATAAAGGATGACTCTTTGGTCTGTCTTTGGGTAGGGGTAAATAATAAAGAACAGTTTCGGTGAGCAAGAAAAACAAGCTGAGGAACAAGAAAAGTTCCAGAGAAGAGTCATACAAAATACTGTGGGACAGTAGTGCTATTGCCCAGGGTAGATTTCAGGAGGAACGTACTCACAGCCAACTATCGTCCACGCACCACAGAACCTGCACAGAACAGCAGAAAAGCAACCAAGACGTGTCCTTATGATCTACTGGATGGGGGAAAAGGGAATGATCCAAAGTAGAATGGCAGGGAGAAGGATTATAAACTAGAGTGTACTTGGGAGATAAGAGAGTGAGAGACTCCCTAGATTTGCTGGATACTGGAGAAGCACAAAGACATTTTAAAACACTTATCTATTTACCTTTATTTGAAAGAGAGGGAGACATATAGAGACAGAACTAGAAATACAGAGAGAATTATGCCCATAGCAGCCAAGAATGGCCAAGGACAGATCCAGGAACCTAGAACTTAAGGAAGTGTCTCTAGTATTGGGTGACAGGGATTTAAGAAGCTGAGCTATTGCCTACTGTCTCTCATGATGTGCATTAGCAGGAAACTGGAATAAGACTCAGAACCGGGATTCAAATTGAGGCAATGTGACATGAACGTGGGCATGCCAAGCAGCCTCTAAACTACTGCAGCAAATACCCATCCCCAAATACCTTTTTTTTAAAGATTTATTTTTATTTTCATTACAAAGTCAGATATACAGAGAGGAGGAGAGACAGAGAGGAAGATCTTCTGTCTGATCATTCACTCCCCAAATGAGCGCAATGGTCAGTGCTGTGCTGATCCGAAGCCAGGAGACAGGAGCTCTTCCAGGTCTCCCATGCGGGTGCAGGGTCCCAAGGCCCTGAATTGTCCTCGACTGCTTTCCCAGGCCACAAGCAGGGAGCTGGATAGGAAGTTTCAATGGGATTAGAACCGGCACCCATATGGGATCCCAACGCATTCAAGGCGAGGACTTTAGCCGCTAGGCCACGCCACTGGGCACCCCCAAATATCTTGATTGTCATATGCCTATCAGATAAAATGTTCAAGCACAAACTACCTATAAATAATGTCACTTGTTTTTACATTACATACATGTACTTTTGTGTGCTTTGGGTTGTGCACATTATCTCAGCATTAACCACCTTCCAAGACGTTTGATTTGTAAGGGCTGAAAGGTTAGGAACTACATTTTTCCACATGCTTGTGAGCAAGGTTTGGCATTATATTTTCTGCTGTGAGAAATACAAGCTTTTGAAGCATAAACAGTGTATTGTTCCTGAGCTACTGCCAGATTACATGTTTTGGCAATTGGTAGACAGAAGGTGTGTCCAGAAGCATCTGTGTATCTTTTGTGGATAATTCTTGCAGTAGTAAACTGGTAACTGAATAAACTCAGCAATTTCCTATAATTCCTGAAATTCTGCAGTTCCTAAAAGCCATCAGTTGCTTTTCATAAACTTCACTCCCCTAGTTTGTCTGTTTCCTTGGCAAAAGATTAACACCTATATTTCATAGAGCACAATATACACAATGGAAGAAAATGTAAATACTGTTTTGATGATTTTATCAATTACATAATTTTTTTTGCTAATGAAACTATTTGCACAATGAGCATTTGGCTCAGTACTTAAACTGTCCACTGGACAATTTAATATGGGACATTCCACATCATCCTGGCTCCTCCATTAGCTTCCTGCTAAAGCATATCCTGGGAGGCAGCTGGTGATAACTGAAGTGCTTGGGGCTCTGCCACCCTTTTGGCAGATCCAGATGGAGTTCTTTACTCTTGATTTTAGCCTGGCCCAGCCCTACCTGTTGCAGGCGTCTGGGGAGTGAATCAACAAATGGAAGATCAATTTATCTCTGACTTTCAAACACAAAGAAAACAAAAATTGTAAAATGCTAGTTTGCAGTTGATTACTTTAAATTAACAGTACACAATCTAAACAGGTTCATCATGTTAACTGCTGCATTGTCCTATTGTAGCAAGAATCCTACAATGACAGTTTTCCAGAATCCCCACCCTCACTACTGGACCATCAAAAATCCCATCCCGTCATCCCCTAGATGGTAGCTGATCACATTGGTCTGTCTTCTCAAGCCTGGATTCCTCATACCCCTTATATTGCCTATGAGCAATTTCCTATTCACTAATCTCTCCCATCTTGCTCCTTGGCTATAAATTCTCATTTTTCCTTCGTATTGGGTGTTGAATCTGTCTCTCAGCTACTACCAAATCCTCCTTTACAAGATTCACTTGAATAAAGTCTTCCTCGTTGTCCTTAACAATTAGCCCCCAGTACCAGCATCTGCCAGCTGATGCTGCGGCAAAGCCCAACCAACCCTCATCCCCTCTGATTTATGCTTGCACCAGTAGGAGCAGTCAGCCCAGCCTGGCTTTTTCCTGATTCAGCTCACATGAGGCCCACAGGTGTCATAGCCCTGCCTGGTCTGGTCTACCCCCATCCCAACTCACGCTCTCCAGTGAGAGTGGCTGTCCAGCAGGGGAGCCTTCCACATTCCCCCTACCAGCTTTGCCCCCTCCCCGCCTGGTTCTCACGTGTGCTGGTTGGGTGCTGCGACCCAGTCTGGAATGGGCTCCCTCACCTCGGTTTTTGCCAGTGGGTGCTGTAGCCTGGCTAGCCCAGCCCACCCCCAATTCCAGATGACTCTGGTGGGTGCCAGCAGTCACCCAATCCCAGCCATATTGTGTACTGGTATGCATTGTGACCAAACCTGGCCCGACTCACACTCTGTTCTGGTGCTCAGATTTGCCAGTAGGTGATAGTCTACCCTGCTATCTTGGCTTTGTTTGAGCTGGTGAACGTTGCAGCCTGGTCCACCCCACACCCTGTTTTAGGATGCACATTTGGGTGCTGCTTCCTTGACCTGTCCAGACTATTGTTGGTTCCTTTACCCGTGAGCAATGGCAGGTTCCATGAATCACCACCCCAAGTCTTAAGCTAACCAGTGGGGCTTGTGTTTCCACAGGGTTGGGACCATTTATCCCCCACAGAATCTGCCCCAGACCTGGTTCTCTCAAGTGCTGGTTGGTGTCATGACCCTTCCTAATGTGACCCATCCCCTGTTCCTACATTCATTCAGGTACTAGGATCTAGCCCTGCCAGACATGCCATCAGCCATAGCTTTCATGTGGGCTGGCATGTGGCAGTCAGTTATGTTGTACACTAACAGCTGATCTCAGGATTTCCATGTGGTTTGGTGAATCAGTCTGACCCAAACATATCTTATGGACTCTCCCCTCCAAACCACCAGGTCTCAGTACCCATGCTTGCCCGCAATTTCAGTGACCCCACCACTGGGAATCACACTGGACTGATCCCTCACATTGGCCTTATCCATGGATGTCTCTAGGCAGCAATTACATACCCATAAACCCTAGAACTCACTGTCACCAGGTGGCAAGCAGGCAGAGCCTTGTACCACTTGACGTGCTGGCTACCCAACAGCTCGGGACTCTCTCACCACGTGGTGATGGTGTCCATGGCCAGAGTCCCAAGCATTGGGTCTGACCTGGCTCAGGTACCCTTTGCAGCCATCAAGCTACTGAGGGCTCCTTTCACCCAAACCACGCAGTCGAACACCCACCCCCTAGGTTCCTCCTGCCACAAGGTCTATATTTATACTAATTTAATTCATGTATGTTGTAGTCACATAGAGATAAACCAATTAGATCTAGGGGGAAATGTATGGAAATATTTTAATATATACAGTGTAACAGATCACTGAGAAGAAAGAAAGGAGGGAAGCAAGGTGGGAAGAAAGAGAAAGAAAGAAAGAAAGAAAGAAAGAAAGAAAGAAAGAAAGAAAGAAAGAAAGAAAGAAAGAAAGGAAGGAAGGAAGGAAGAAGGAAGGAAAGAAGGAAGGAAGGAAGGAAAGAAGGAAGGAAGGAAGGAAGGAAAGAAGGAAAGAAAGAAAGAAGGAAGGAAAGAAAGAAAGAAAGAAAGAAAGAAAGAAAGAGAAAGAAAAAGAGCTTAAGTTACCTACTTAGAAGATACATCTGTTTCCAACCAAATGCAAAAATCAACTCAAAAAAAATCAACATAATCAAACATCTCTGACCTCAGCATGGAGAAAAAATTCTTAAATGAGACACAAGAGCCACTAATGATAAATTCCACTGCCTTCAATTAGAATATCAATTCATCAAAGATAAAACTAAGAAGTGCAGTGGAAAATTACAGAGTGTGAATATATTATTAACATAATGCAACATAACAGAAAGAACAAGCTTCTAATATAGTCTGAAGAGTTTCATGATTCATTAGGTAAATTATAGCTCAATAGCAAAATAGGTAAGAAGCATGAACAGGTACTTCACAGAACAGAAAACACATATGCAACCAATCAGCATAAGAGGAGGTTCCTAAATAGACCAGTAATTGAAGAAATGCAAACCAAGGCCACAGCAAGGGATCATTTAACATTTATTTGTGGTGGACTGAATAACGGTCTCCCTAAGATATTCACATCCTAATCCTGAGCTTTAACCTGTGATGATGTTACCTGGCAAAAAAGTTTTCAGATGTGATTAAGTATCTTGAAATAGGGGGATTATTTAGTGTGCTCAAAGTCATCACAAGGGTTTTAATAAGACAGTAGCAAAAGGGTCATAGTGTTAGAAAGTTACACAAGGCTGGAAACATGGACGCAAGTGCTAAAGATCAAACGGTAGTGAAAAGTGCAGCTTCTGTTGCTGCCTCTTGCACTCTCAACACCTTGCATACCATGGGAGTCACATGATCACCTAACAGGTATCAAGCAAAGGTACCAATGCCAACTCATGTAGCTAACAGTAAAATTAGATCCCGTCATCCCTGCTACACATGAAATGTTCACATTTTGTCTGTCATATTATTTATAATTAGTATATGCTTTAAATCTCATTATTTTAAAGATGTCTGCTACTACTATAAAGAGAACAGATTTCATGTATTTCACAGCTACAGTTTTAAGGAAATGATTGTATTTCCCTTCCAAATTTAAATCCACTCTAAAATCACTGGTTTAATGCACCACTAACCATAAAATGCAGCAAATAAAAAGTAGAAAGACCATAGTTCCACAGGCATAGAGAAAGCTAAAACCAACAATCAGATATGAAGATGTCCATTTTATTCTGACATATAGTATTTACATATAACATTAGCTACCACATATCAGAGAAAACATATGATATCTGTCTCTTTCGAACGAGCTGATTTCACTCATCATGATAGCTTCCATTTGCATCCATTTTGTTGCAAAAGACAAGACTCATCACATGCAATAAAAACATAAAACATTTTATACATTTCAATGTTTTTCCATGCCCCAATGGATTATCTTGTGTGATTCACAACTTTACAGTGAAACCTACATTCCAATTAATGACATTATTTTGAAAATACCAGAGCTGTTCCAAGAGTTATGATGGCTTTTTCTTCTATTTGTATCAATCAGGTGGGAGCTGATGATCAGGAGGAAGAAGGTCCAAAGACTCCTGTCTGGATCCTTAGGAATAGGCTCTTCTGGTATTGTGATGGACAAACCTGCTCCAGGACTGACCAGTGCACCACTGCAGCATCCACCCCAGGGGCCTTTCCAGAAGTTCCAGATAAGCCCTCCGGTTTCCATGGTCCTTGTCCGTCAGCCCATTCCTCTGTTGCTTCGGCTGAGCCTGTACCACCTCTGTATTTCCCACCTCTGTTGGCTGGAAACCCTCAAGGAACCCTGCAGTCACAGCTGTTTCACTTCCAGGTCATCTTTCCCTTTAATACATCACTCAATTCATTCAGGAAGCCTTCTATAATTTTTTTATCATTTACTGTTTCTCAGTATCTCTAAGTTACAAACCAGCAATACCATAGACCAGAAAAAAATGTATTTGTGGGAGCTTTGCCAGTGTCAACACTTCTGTGCACTGGAAAGAGATTTTACAACGGAAAACAAGAAGGAAACCAGAAAGATCTACACCAATTTAAAAACAACTGTCTTGTGGTTTAAGACCTAGAATAATACACCATTCACAACCACTACAAAAGTATGAAAGATTCCCATGAATTAATTCTTTCCATGGATACAGAAAAGAGGAACATGTTGTTGACGTTTAATTTTAGAACAGGCAATAGCAGGCTTATTATACTGAAAGACCTCTCATCTCATACCTCACTTTACAATTGGATTAACTGAGCCTTAAGGGGGTTAAGCGACTTATACAAGTCCCCTATCTCAACTTCAAGTGCTCTTTTTACAGACACATATAAGTCAATTGCAACTCAATCTCAAAAGTTTAGCACAGAGATATTCTGTTAATAGACTCATATAAAAATATAGCTCTGGAGGGCTAACATTGTGGTGCAACAGGTAAAGTCACTCACTGAAACACTGGCAATCCATATTTTTGCCAGTTCAAATCCAGGCTATTCTACTCCTGATTCTGTTCCCCGCTAATGATCTGACAAAGCAGCAAAGGTTGGTCCAAGCCCTTGGGCACCTGCAGTCATGTAGCAGACCCAGAAGAAGCTACTGGCTCTTGGCTTCAGTGTGGCCCATCCCTGCCTGTCTTGGTCATGTGGGGAGTAAACCAGAAGACCAAAGATATTCTCTCTCTCTCTCTCTCCCTCTCTCTCTCTCTCTCTCTCTCTCTCTCTCTCTCTCTCTCTCTCCTTTTCAAATAAATGGACACCAGTTTGAGTCCTGGCTATTCCACTACTAATCCATCCCCCTACTAATGCATCTGCGAAGGTAGCAAAAGAGACCCACAGGAACCTTCTAGTTCACAGCTTTGGCCTAGCCCAGCTCTGACCAGCACAGCCATTTGCGGAATGAACATGTGAATGGAAGGTCTCTCTGACTCTCCCTCTCTTACTGTAAGTCTGATTCTTCAAATAAACAAATCTTTTAAAGGTATATTTTTATAAATTTCAATAAATCAAGCAGGTACTAAAATACATTTCCATTTTATATTATATGGTAGAAAAGCAGGAGAAAAAAACAAAAAGTCACTTACTCCAAGGGTTAATCTAACACTGATAACCCAACCTAATAACATCTGGCTAGTTCAGAATGCCTCAACAATTGAGCTTGGATTACAATGATTCCAGATTGAAAGTCCCTCAAAAGATAGGCAAAAACAAAAAACAACAACAAAAAGAAATCCTTTATGAAATTTGTGGTGCCGGCATCCCACAAGCAAACATTCTATTTCTAAACCAGATGCCTGATAATGGCCTGGGAAGGCAGCAGAGGATGGCTTAAATGTCTGGTACCCTGGACACATGTGGGAGACCCAGAAGAAGCTCCTGGCTCCCAGTTTTGACACAGCCCAGCTCTGATTGTTGTGGTCATTGGGGAATGAATCAGTGGATGGAAGATCTCTCTGTCTCTCCTCTCTCTGTTACTCCGCCTTTTTATTCAAACAAACAATAGACATATCTTCAAAAAAATCTGCAGCCATGAGTGTCGAAAAGTTACCAGCACAAAAGACTTTCCACTGCGCACCAAACCTCATGGGAACAAAGACATAACCAAAACACATACATACAGATTTGAGGCTGGACTTACCAAGACAGATCCAAAGACAAGTGTAAGCAGGATGGCCAAGGATATATAAGTAAAGCTACGAAGTTCAATCAGAGAACTGAAAATGTGAAAAGTAACATAGGAGATTAGAAAAAGTAGTCTCTGAAAAAATCAGAACATTCTAAATTTGCATCTGTCTTTTCAGGTCATGACAAAATATATTTGTGAAGTTAGGATGCTAGAACATACTATGCTTCATTAGTTATTACACTGAGGCATAACCTTTAAACACTGAGATCCTTGGTATGTGAACCAGCATCTCTATGCATATTCAGTTTGTCTTTTTTCAGTGTGCAAAGCAAGATTTATTATATATATTAAAGATAAAACCTATACAGCATCATGAAGGGAGTTCAAGAGAAGACAGACACCATACATGTTCAGTCTTGAGAGTAAGCCTGTACTGACCAGGTAGGGGTTCTTGAGGGGACCCCCTACCAGGCCAAAACACTGGCAGATACATATGGGAGACAAAGCAAGTGATGGTCTAGACCAGTTGTAGCACCCACTGTGGAGCATGAAAACTGGAGCAGAGGGTCAGGCCCATCAGGACGAGCTGGTCAGGAGTGGGCAACTTGGATCACATGAATGCTTTACACTGACAGGATCCCTGATCTGAGGGAACATCCCATGGACATGTGGTCCAACCACAGAATACCTGTTGCAGAACTGGGCCTCCCTTGTCGCTGACTCCAGAAAAAAGATGAAAAGCATACCAAGATGTACATAAGAGATAAGACAACCAACTCCTCTAACCCAATATAGATCTCAAGTAACCTCTTTAAGCATAGAAAGAAGAGCAAGTGTGGACATAATAGTATTACCCACTTCCCTATACCCCTGAACCTTTTTTTTTAACCGTAATTAACTATGTAACCATTGTCAACAACAATACAATAAAATAAATTAACAAAAAGGAAAAAAAAAAAGAAAGAAGAGCAAGTGGCAAAACATTTTAGGTCAAGTTCTATGGAATCCACCTAGGCCTGAGGATACTGGGGTAAATATGGACAACCAACAGGGCTTCAGAACAATGAAGAGCCCCTATGAAGACAGATGGAACATGTCACTTCTTATACAATCACCACTCAAATAACCTACCACCAGAACATTGCAAACCCACTCCCCCACCCGTGGGACAATGTCAACAGACCATCTCTGTTCCTAGTCCTTCAGCACTAATGCAGTCTGACAACAGGAGTGGCATGGCCCACCCCATGCAGATACGTCCTCTCATTCCTCTTTCCCTCCCTGACCCTCCCCATCCCTGCTGGAGGATCACAAGGGTCTGCAATCCCCCCATCCCCTCACCTCTGAATGATCACTAAAAAAACAATGATTTTATTATGAAAAAATTAATTTAAGATAGTATAATGAATCATATTACCAATGATCTTAAAGATGTAAACAAAATGGAAAATTTTCTATAATATAATTTACTGAAACAGACCAACAAAAGCCACAAAAACACAATGTCTGGACAGTTTTGTCACCACTATTTCTAAAACAAAATCAGCCATTAAGATATTTTCACAAAGAAAACTATACTCCTAGATTATTTCCCAGGCAAGTTATTTTTTCTTTGCTAAATATATCTTTATTTGAAATAAAGTGTGTCAGAGAAATAGTGAAATCTTGCATACTTTGGTGCACTCCACAAACAGCAGCACATCAGGACAGCTCCAGGCAAAACCAGGAGCCCAGAATTCTGTCTGAATCTCCCATATGGCTAGCAGGGCCCAAGTTCCAAGACCATCATCCAGTACTTTCCCAGGCATATTAGCAGGGAGTTGGCTCAGAAGCTAACTAAGCATCAGGGACCAGAACCAGCAATGCCACAGGGGGTACCTGTGTTGTAAAGAGTAATTGAACCTGTTGTATCACCTGAACAAGTTGGCTTCATCCTTGACATACACAAAGTTGATTCAATCTTACAAATCAATTATATGTGGCTTACCACATTCATAAACTAAATGAGGAGAAATATGATTACCTCCACTAATGTGGAAAAACACTAGATGAAATTTAACACACATTCTTAACGAAAGCTTTAAACAAACTCAAATTGGGAAGATAATTCCTTAATCTAAGAGTGTCTATAAAATCCAACCTCACTCATTGCACCTAAAGTTCATGCCTTTCTCTTTCAGATATGGAATAGGACAAAGATAACAGCTATTGCCTCTTCAGCCCCATTTTCTAGAACTTTTATCTCAGACAGTAAGGACAAGAAAGTATAAGGATTGGGGATGAAGAGACAAAATTCTTTTAGATGATATGAATATGTGCATAGAAAATCCAAAATTATAGACAAATTGTTCAAAATCAAAAATAGAATTATTTTTAATAACATATAAAGTCATACAAAAGATAAACTGCATTTATATGTGAACCACAATAGGAAAGGGGGTAAAAATATTGCTGATAAATCGAAAAATGCAAACTACCAATGAAGTAAATCTAACAAAGGACAGACAACCTGAGGGGTTTCCAAGCCATAATTTCTGAAGTCATCCTGTTTCCATATTTCCAGGTTTGTAGCAAAATGTAGCAAAGCCTGAAAAACACCAGATGTTTGCACAAATGACTTCTACATAGCTACTTCACAGCATTATAACAAAAGGGGCAATGTGAATTTTAACTCAGCTTTTTAAAATATGTGTATAAAATTAAATTTTATGATCATTAATTCATATGAGCATACATTTGTGAGCATGAATCCTACGTTTTGTGATTATAGAATATTAGCATTTAATATTAATGATATCCCACACACTAGTCATTATTAATAGCATAATAATATTCCTTTGCTTTCAATATATTGGGGGGAAATACCACTAAAGCCATTATTGGGGATTTCATAAGAACAGTAGTTTGGGTAAAACTTTGCGTGTGTGTGTGTGCGTGTGTGTGTGTGTGTGTGTGTGTAGGATAGGAAGCCATGAAATATATAATTTGATACTGGTAATATGAAGGATCTTCAAAGGATCATACAAAATGGTACTATGGAAAAACCTTGCATAGATTTTTTTTTTAATTTGCACTAAAATAAACCTATATTTAATTATGTTATGGCATAGTAGGTTAAGCCACCATACGTGTCTATGGCATCCCACATCAGACGAATGGTTTAAGTCCTGCCTGCTCCACATCCAATATGGCTCCCTGCTAAAGCACCTGGAAACCAGCAGATGATGGCTCAAATACTTCAACCCCTACCAGCAATGGGAGATGAGGGAAAGACTCACAGGGAAATCCTAGCCTCTGAATTCAGCCTGACCCACCCTGTTGATGCAGCAATTTGAGTAGTGAACCAGCAGATGGTAGAATCAATGAACTGAGAGATCATTTGCTGCCAGCAGATGGAAGATCAATCAAATAATCAATCCATTGTTCTTTCTGCCTTTAAAATAAATAAATCTGTTTTTTTTAACTGAGTCAAAGGTATAAAATATGTTCTTCGTATTTGGGGCTATTTTCTTAAATACAAAGTTATTTCTAAAGGAAAACTTTAAATTGAAGAAAATAACATCTAGTGAAGCATATGGTAACAACAAACACTTTTCCAAGAATTCCTCAACTCTTCTAACCTGGACAACTCCTCTTGCTCATGCTTTGAAATAATCTGCAGGGCATTTTCTCCGTGATCATCACTCCCCCCAACCACACACACACAACATCAACTCGGAAAGAACTATACCTTTCATATTACCTGAAATGTCACTTAGACTCAATTAACTGTGTGAAAATGACAGCCTTTTAACCAAGACAAAAATGCATTTCTGTCCTCAAATTGAGGAAGAATTAGCCCCAGGTTCCACTGGATCACCAGTATCCTGACTCCTCTGCCTTTTTTTCCTGTCATTCTCTGTCCAAGGCTTCATTCCTCAACATTACATCACATTTCACAGTGGCTGTTAAGGTCACAGGCATCTCCTCTACAGCGTATCAGGCAAGTCCCATCAATCATCATGCTAAGGGAATTTCCCAGAAATCAAATTCCAACACTTCCACTTACATCTCATAAGCCAAACTTCAGTGCTATGACCAAAACAAGCTGCAAAAAAAGACTGGAAAATGAAGACTTTAACTACATTTTGCCGCCTCTGTTAAAATGGGATTTCCATTAAGAAAGAAGGAAAGAATCAGAACTGGGTAGAAAACCACACAACTCCAAACACCTCCTGTTGTGACATTTGCCATTATGATATATTATATATGTTATTTATATTCATATTTATTACTACATTTTGTTTGTTTTCATGTCAACACCATAAACCACAGCATACAATTTTGAGATGTGAAATACCTGTAGTCATTTCTGACTTCCCTCAAGGCTAGCTTACAGCCAATCACATAATAATTGTTCATGTAAGGTTGATGAAATTAAACAACCTGATAGGCATTTCAGATACTCCAGATAAGAATAATTTACACTCCACATGAGCACCTCCTAATTATGGAAAGATCTTAAGGACTGACTTCTTCAGTTAATTTGATTATAAGATCAAAGTTTAATTTTGATGCTAGTGAAATATACTGATGATTACAAGTCATAGGAGAAATGACGCAACTAAAAGTTTTTTTAAGATTTATTTGTTTCTATTAGAAAAGCATATTTACAGAGAGAAGGAGAAAGAGAAAAAACTTCCACCCACTGTTTCACTTCCCAGATGGCAACAATGGCCAGAGCTGAGATGATCTGAAGCCAGGAGCCAGGAGCTTCTTCCAGGTCTTGACATGGTTGCAGGATTTCAAAGTTTTGGGCTATATTTTACTACTTTCCCAGGCCACATGCAGGGAGCTGAATGGCAAATGGAACATCTGGGTTACAAACTCACACCTGTATGGGATGCCAGCATTTGCTGTGGTTGGGAGTAGGAAGGGGGAAGAACTTGCAGGGGGACCCATCAACTCAGCCCTGATGAAAGTTTTAACAAACACACACACAAAAATTAGAGTCCCCTTTCCTCTGCTTCAAGGATTCCTCCATTTTTCAGTTTTGAATGCCATGAATTCCTTCAACTCAATGTCACAGCATTTATTTGAGGTCTCTACCTGACTTAATCACTCAGCAAGGAAGCAGGTTTAGAGACAATTTCAATGGCTTGCTCAACAATGAGTAAAGTGATAGGAACCAGGAAACATAAGATGTCAGATTTCTGAGGGGTGTTTCATCTTCTCATGCACATGGTACGTGGCAGAAACCAAATGATTTTCAACAGATAAAAGCAAAGTATCAGTCTTTTTAGATGAAAACACTAAGAGAAAAAGCATTTCCATGCACTGAAAGAAAAATAATTCTTAGCATTTTTCTGGGTGAATTCTTACTAGATGTTACAGTTTTCCAGACAAGAGAAGCAAAAGGACATAAAATGAATAATAAATTCTTAATCATTTTGTTGTTGTTTGGGGGCAGAAACCGGCTGATCCTTGAAAGTGGCTTCTTTTTAAAAATTACTGATTCTCATTGGAAAGGCATATTTACAGAGAGAAGGAGAGATATGGAGGAAGATCTTTCGACCACTGGTTCACTCCCCAAGTGGCTGCGATGGCCAGAGCTGAGCCAAGTTGAAGCCAGGAGCTTTTTCTGGGTCTCCCACTAGGATGAAGGGTCCCAAAGCTTTGGGCCATCCTCCACTGCTGTCCCAGGCCACAAGCAGGGATGAAAAGTGGAGCAGCCAGAACACAAACTGGTGCCCATAAAGGATCCTGGTGCTTGCAAGGTGAGGATTTAGCCATTGAGCCATCGTGTCAGGCCCAATTTAATGAATTTAATGAATTCTTTGGTCTCAGAGAGTTTTCCCAGATGGTTAGTTCATAGGGCATTCTTCAGTCTCAAAGTTGTCAACCTCTACAACTCATATATTTAATAACTATATGTCTACATTAAGAATTACACTATTTCAAGGTGACATTTTGGAGCAAAATTTAAATTGCCAGTTGAGACACCCTTATCCCACATTGGAATACCTGGGTTCAAATATTAGCTCTGCTTCTGATTAGAAAGCAATAGATGATGGCTAAAATCACTGGGTCCATGCCACCCACATTAGAAACACAGATTGAATTCTTGGGTCACCCCCAGCCATTGTAGGCATTTTAGAGGTGAACCATAAGATGGGACATTTCTCTCTCTCCCTGCCTCTCAAATAAATAATTTCAAAAAGAATTATGCTTCTTGACTATTTCCACATCTCCATCTTAAATTTTGGTTCTACAATTAACTGATAACTGAAAAATCCAAAGTTGCTGCCTTTAGTACTTGTGATTTCCACTAAAAGATGTACTTGGAGGTCGGGTTACGGCACTGCAGTGTACACTGCTACTCCAACATCCAACTTCTAGGTATAGTCTGGATTATTGCATTTCAATCCAGCTTCCTGTTAATGCACTTGAGAAGTTGATGATGACCCAAATGCTTGAGCCCTTGCCGTAAATATGGTAGACCTGGATGGAGTTCCTGGCCCCTGGTTTCAGCCTGGCCTAACTCTGGTTTTGCAGCCATTTGGGAGGGGAATCTGCAGATGAATGATCTCTCTCTCTCTCTCTCTCTCTCTCTCTCTCTCTCTCTCTGTTTCTCTCTTATATACACACACACAAACACATCTTTAAAATAAACATGTAGATAAATAAATATTAGTAAAATAAAATGCATGGTAATAATAAGAAAACTAGGAACATTTCATGGGCCCGGCGGCATGGCCTAGCGGCTAAAGTCCTCGTCTTGAACGCCCCGGGATCCCATATGGGTACCGGTTCTAATCCCGGCAGCCCCACTTCCCATCCAGCTCCATGCTTGTGACCTGGGAAAGCAGTTGAGGATGGTCCAAAGCCTTGGGATCCTGCACCCGTGTGGGAGACCTAGAGGAAGTTCCTGGCTCCTGGCTTCGGATCAGCACAGCACCAGCCATTGTGCTCACTTGTGGAGTGAATCATGGGATGGAAGATCTTCCTCTCTGTCTCTCCTCCTCTCTGTATATCTGACTTTCCAATAAAAATAAATAAAAATCTTTTAAAAAAAATGAAAAAAAAACTAGGAGAATTTCTAAGATGAAATATTCATTTATATTTTATCCAACTTTGAAAGGTTGACTACACTGAGTTCAGCAGAAAGAAGCTACCAGGAATTTTGGATTGCTTTATGGTTGTCTCAATTCAAAGAGTAAAACTGTATCACGGAAAAAAGTTTTAAAAACTAATAAAAAGTAACACTCTGAAATACAAATACACTCTGATGACAAAAATTCCAAACTAATTTCTCTACTTCCACCCCCAAATCAATCAGATAATATTGTGCCGTGGGCAGTCTTAGCACAAACTGCTATGCATCTGGAGGAAATTATTCAAACTAGAAGGTGGAACTCCAGAGAGAGTAAAACAAAATTCGTGCCAAAAAAGATAAAAACACACCCTCCTTTGAAGATTACAGCTAAATGTTTCTAGAGTTGTGCCAAAGGAAGCCTGCCATCCTAGTTTCCTGCATCTCAGCCTTTCCTCTTATTCTAAATGCCTTTCATTTCCCATACACCACAACAGCTCCGTGTTACACCTTAAAAGCACTTTAGGAAACTGAGTGACTTCAATCCCAGTAATACTGTTTTATATCCTGCAATTACAATCTGAGGGAAGTAAATAAAGAGAGAAAATATGACGGTCTGGGCGTAAATCTGAGACCACAAAAGGCCTGATTGGAACACACTGAATGCTGCATCCATAGGTTTCCCTAGCATCCTGTCTTCCCCCTTTGGGTGGAGCACAACAGCAGCACATCTCGAGCCTGTGATTAACAGATTTATCAGTTTGGGAAGTTGTCCAGCCTGAGATATGAGAACATGAAACCTTGGAAAAGCTACTACAGACCATTTGGCCACAATCACCTTGCCTCCTGACAAAAGGAATTTTGAATGATTCTGAATCACAGTTCCAAAACAATAGCCTACAGTGACCACACACCTTATCTGGTCTCACTTAGAATACCAACAAGGCAGTAATTCTCCCCAGGAGTAACTTGCTGTGACAGGAGCCCTGGTCATTGCTATCTTTTCAAGACTAGAGGAAAGAAAGACGTTTAAGAATAATTAGAGATGTCCAGTGGTGTTTGTGGGCTTGGATGGTTGAGGGATCAGTACTCTGTGTCCTAACAAAGTCGGCAAGGCCCAAGTTCTAAAAGGGGCAGCAAGTATGAATCTTTCAGTTTATTCTTAATGAACAAATTGACTGAACCCAGCATGTGTCCATACAAAATATTTGTTCACTTTTCACTTCAAGGCATTAGAAGGAAACAAAGTAAGAAAAACAATTTAAAATTAAGGAGCATATTAAACTGTAAAAAGAGCTTCAGTGTATTTTTCTGCTACTTTAGAGAGGGAGAAAAAACATCCCAAAGGAAGCCTGGGTTGGAAACGCATACCAGTTTGGGTTGATTTCATAAGATTTCAAGTCCATTTTTCAGGAACAAATCTGCAGTCAGAACCTCAGCTGATCCATTACCTTTGGTGGAGTCAGGGAAAACAGTGAAGCAGCAAGACGGATTTCGGAAGGGTGTGGTTTACAAAAGCCCAATATTTAAGGCTTAAGTTTTTTTAGGGTGTTACTTTTCCAATTACATGTAGGAACACACTTTTGAATGCTACTAAGAACAGGAGGCAGCAAACTATTCCTGATTCTGGCTTTTCTTTTCAGTTCACCAACAGAAAGCCCACTGCCATCAAAAATAGAGGTTTGAAGCGCTAGAATTTAGTGCACATACTTCATTGCCATCCTCCTGTAAAGAAAATGCATTCTGGAATTTTGGTTGCTGATGAAACAAGTGGCGTGGCACACTTTTTGGAGGTCCCAGCATGAAATATGACCCTCTGCTATTCACTTCCACTCCACAAATGGGGGAAATCGGGTGAAGTAAATCTTACCATTTTGTCTTAAAAGATTTATTTTTTTATTTATTTGAAAGGCGGAGTTACAGAGAGATGAAAGATGGTAGCAGGGAGCGGGGCAGAGGGAAAGGGGCAGTGAGGGAGAGAGGCAGAGAAATCTTCCATCTGCTCTTTCACTGTCCAACGACCAGAGCTGACTGATCCAAAGTCAGAAGCCTGAAGTTTCCTCCAGGTCTCCCACATGAGTGCAGGGGCCCAAGGTCTTGAGCTTTCCCAGGCCATAAGCAGGGAGGCGGATTGAAAGTAGAGCATCCAGGACTCAAACTGGATCCCTATGGGATGCTGGCGCCACAGGCAGAAGCTGAGCTCACTATACCACAATGCCGGCCCTGAAGTTTCACCTTCTATTGGTTACCCCTGTGATTGCTTTTAATCATGTTTTATATATGGGTACTATTAGGATTGATTTGGTATTGAGATCATAATAATACTTGAACTTAAAACAGACTTCATCAACTTTTAAATTTAGTGATTATTCTTGCTGAAAGGGAGAAAAAGCTCACTAGTTCCCAATAAATGTATTCAAAGTGTTTGATGAGGTAAAATCTGATTTTAAGATACATAAGTGAAAGGCATGTAATTGTAGGGGCAGGGGAAGGAGGTATTATAGGGCTGCTTTTTTATAAGCCTATCATTATTAGAATAGAAAAAGCAAAACAAATGATACTTATTTGCCTATTTGTAGTGTCTTTGTAAAATTAAAATGCATATATTTCTAGCACTGCTACCAATCTGGTGTTTATTTGCATACCTAAATGAGTTTTAACTTAGTATTCAATATTTTCTGGTTTCTTGAAATCTGGGAGTCTACAAACTGAGTGGTGCCTAGTATCTCTAAAGTTTTCTCTACGGCAATAGATTCTGAAGAAGTAATTTTAAAACTCTTTTTAGTTACTCACAAATTTCAAAACATAACTCTCATAGATCCTAGGGTTTATTAAAATTAAAGTAATAATAAAAATAGCAATCAGTATCATCAAATTTTGTGTTTGAGATACTCAACTAAAAGTTACAGAAAAGCAATAAGCCATGCTATGTAAAAATTTGATTTAAGGGCCTGGAGCGATAGCCTAGTTGCTGAATCCTTGCTTTGCATGCACCAGCATCCCATATGGGTGCTGATTCCTGTCCTAGCTGTTCCACTAGCCATTCAGCTTTTTGCTTGTGGCCTGGGAAAATAGTAGAGCATGGTTCAAAGCCTTAGGACCCTGCACCGGCGTGGGAGATCCAGAAAAGCTCCTGGCTTCAGCTTGGCTCAGCTCTGGCCATTGTGGAGACTTGGGGAGTAAACCAGCAGGCAGATCATTCTCTCTGCCTCATGTCTCTGTAAATCTGTCTTTCCAATTAAAAAAAATCTTTTAAAAATTGACTTAAGCAGACAGGGAAAGCAAATGTTTAAGAAGATATCTCACAGACACAGTTTGTAGATATTACTGGAATATAAGCTGCACAGAACAGCAGCTTTCTTTGCCTGGTTCAGTAGTGGCTCCTTTTTACTAGCATAGACCTAGGCACATGGAGGACTCTCAATCTTGGATAAATAAATGTGGGTAAGGTTTGAGTGCTGGAAAATGGAAGGTTAGTATACATTTTAAAAATAGAAATTATAATTAAGAATTAAAATCAATGAAGGTTTAAATTGCATAAATACTAGATATTCTACTTGTTCTACACAATAGCCTGAACTAGCCACCCAGGGTACCCAGAAAGAGCCCTTTGAGGGAAAGGTTCTTATGTGGGATAATGGAAGTTGTGGGACCATTAAAAGATTAATTGGAAAAACACCATTCATATTAGCGTAATTTTGTGCACAAGAAAACCAACCTACTGCATTTTCACAGAAATGTAACTTAATCTCCATATCCTAGACCTAAAGCTTTTGGCCTTACCAACTCTCATGTTGAGCTTTCTTATTTTTCATTGTTATTAATACAACATGAATGGTTTTTATGTGTTCCAAAAGACAACTACACTTCCTTTGCTCCCCTGCGGCCCTACTAACGCATCTGAGTCAAGGATGGTCCATTTTCTTCCTCCCTAACTTCAAAACAAAGCTCATGACTAATGAACCAAGAAGCAAGGCAAAATTAGAGAACATGGAATTTCTAACAAGTTGGTTCAAAGAAAACACTGAGATCCATCACCCTGACACAAGCACTTCTGAAGGGCAAATGTGCTACATCCTGTCAAATGTTCTTCACCTTGATGTTTCTCCGGGATTCCTATCAGGAGGCACTGTCTGATCTGAGGGGACAAAGCAGAGTGGGATCTTCACTTCTGCCCTCACATCTGGCTCGTGGATGGGGCCCTCTCACTGTTCCACAGACTAGTCAGTGAGTGGCAAAGTTTCACTTGATAACTGCTGGATGCTACAGGTAAGAATTGTATCTGCCTACTCTGTCAAATAAAGGTTTGGCACTCCAGGATTTTCAAGTTTCACGGGATTGAAACAGGTTTGGTAATAGCCAGAAATCAAACTAATCACAGAGATTACAATTAGAGTTTAGGTGGAGCAAAAATTACACAAATATCTTAGCATACCTCTTTTTTGATTTTCTTCTTGAAAGTAGAATATGTTTTCAACTTCTCACACTCATAAGACTGAACTATAAATCTCACAGTGATGAACTTTATTATAGCAGAATGATAGCACATAACAAAATGCATTCTTTCTCCATTTCATTTTAAATACTATGTAAGATCACACTATATTTTTGTCTAATGTGTTATTATTCCCTTAATCCTGTATGATTATTAAAGACAGAATTAGCTGGGCCCGGTGGCGTGGCCTAGTGGCTAAAGTCCTCGCCTTGAAAGCCCCGGGTCCCATATGGGCGCTGGTTCTAATCCCAGCAGCTCCACTTCCCATCCAGCTCCCTGCTTGTGGCCTGGGAAAGCAGTTGAGGACGGCCCAAAGCTTTGGGACACTGCACCCGTGTGGGAGACCCAGAAGAGGTTCCAGGTTCCCGGCTTTGGATCGGCGCGCACCGGGCCCGTTGCGGCTCACTTGGGGAATGAAAAATCGGACGGATGGAAGATCTTCCTCTCTGTCTCTCCTCCTCTGTGTATATCTGGCTGTAATAAAATGAATAAATCTTTAAAAAAAAGACAGAATTAGCTTAATATCCTTTTTCTTTTTCAAGTTGTCATTTATTAAGGGTATACTAAGCATCAGACAATATACAAGTATTTAAATAAATTGTTTCTTTTATTCATCAAATAACCCTATGAGGTATGCTCTCCTATTATTCTCCTTTTAAAAATGGGAAAACTGAATTGTTTGGAAATGAAGTAATTTTCCCCAGGTAAGAGAACTGATGTCAGGTTTCCTGATATTTGCCTGAATCTAATATTTTCATACTCAGTGATCATGCCTTGGTGGTTCCTTTTTTTAAATGAGAGAAATACAGATATTCACATTTTCTTTGAAACATTTGTAGGGAGAAAATTTAAGCGTTCCTTTTTAAAAGTAATTCAATATACTAGGCTCTTCTGGCTTGCTATAGCAAGTGATGTAATTTCTGGTGAACTAGTACATTGATAATCAGAGAGCTTTGACTTTAATTTACATAACGTGAGATCTGCTCATCTGCATAAAATGCTCCTGGAGTGGATGTGTGGTCTTTTCATTCTGCACATCTATCAACTCTCAGGTTAATCTGTATGTGTAGCTGTCATGGCAAGTATTATGTTGCTCCCTACCTCTCCATTTTGGACTCTGTCTCCACAATGACAAGAATCTAAAAACATAGATATTCTTGTTACTTGCATCACAGGAGTAGAACTAGCAACGAATTACAGATTATCTCACAAACAGGGATTCAGGAGGTCAAGAAGATCACTGAATCTGCACCTTCTCTGTTTGAATTTCTAATTCACTGCTTAAAACAAATGATTTTTGTGATCAATAATCAAAATATTATAAGATTCTAAAAAACTGGGAATGACTATTGAAATTCTTAGCTGAATGCTGAAATACATTTTACTTTTTGTCTTATTGAGGGTGGCAGAGGATGCTATTTTCCCTGATGTCTTGTCTCACATCTTTCTGTGCACATCATTGTAGGTCTTTATTTCTCTGACAGATAGGCACAGCCTGGTGAATAAATTCTGGCCAGGGGAATGTGAGCAGAGGGTTGTGTGGACCACAGGTGCCGCCCCTCAAATGGTGGGAGTCTGAGTATATATCCTCTGCCTCTCCTCTTCCCCAGTGTCTGTTATGCGATAGAGACCACGGATGCAGGAACTCCAACACAAAAACTTGGGCCTTTGGAAATTTTAAGAAACATAATCACCTGCTATTAGAGATATGGAATGCCTATATCCAAACATGAATTGGAAACAGCAAATTTCTTTCTTGATCAAACTACTGTAATTTGAACTTTATGAATAACTACAAGCAAAGCTAATTTCAAGTAATTCACTGAGCCATCATTTTTTTGTAAATAATCAAGGGATAAGATGATGTGTTGGGTGCTTCATTGACTAGTAACAAAATGATCACAGATTCGTACAAAGTGATAGGAATGAGGACAAATCCATAGAAATAAGTTTCAATCATCAGTTCCAGTGACTCAATACTTCACTTGATGCAACATACAAGCTAAGCTGCAACACTGACATTCTCAGAATAAAGCTAGCTAATTTCCATTCATTTCCTAGAGACACTTGAGCCAATAAAGCTTCATATGGCTATAAGATAAGCATTCAATAATCTCCACAGCTCTCTTAAGTATCACAAATGGTATGTTATTGAAATAGTTATTTGCATAGAAACACACTCTTATTTACTCAGATTATTTTGGTCATGAATTACACATTATGGGGTATGAACATGTCCACTTTTACTTCCAGTAAGTAGTAGATATGGTTTACAAATCATTCAAATATGATAAAATGTTCAAAATCATTAAATCTAAAGAGGTTGTATCAAATGAATGAAATTAGAGGAATCATTAATAATTCTGCCTCACAAAGAAAAGTGTTTGGAGGCCAGAACACAGGAGGAAGGGGTTGCTTTAATCTTTCTCTTGTAGCCACAGAAGAAGAATAATTCATTAATCATTTATTAGATCTTTACATGAATAAGTACAGGAAAGGAAAATTAAATATTGATACCTGCAACACTTCAGGGTGGACACTACATTATTTTCTGGCATATTCAATTGTTTTCAGCTATGTCTTTTATTTATTTATTTTTATTGGAAAGTCAGGTTTACAGAGAGAAGGAGAGACTGAGAGAAGGATCTTCCATCCACTGTTTCATTCCCCACTTTTTCATTCCCCACTGTTTCATTCCTCATTCCTCAATGGCCAGAGCTGAGCTGATCCGAAACCAGGAGCCAGGAGCCTCTTCCAGGTCTCCCACATGGGTGCAGGGTTCCAAGGCTTTGGACAATGCTCTACTATTTTCCCAGGGCACAAGCAGAGAGCTGGAAGAGAAGCATAGTGGCCAGGACATGAACTGGTACCCTTATGGGATACCAGCACATACAAGGCAAGGACTTTAGCCACTAGGCTACTGCATCGGGCCCAGCTCTGTGTCTTTACAATGTCCACTGGCTACTCTCTGCACATACATACATACTCCACTAAAATATGATTTCATTCTCCAGATCTTCCTCTCACCTAATTAATGTAAATGAGGTGGCACAGTCTTTCTATTTTAGTTCATTCGACCAAGGAGGTATGTGACCAAAAGGGTCCCTTTTATGCCCTTTTTTTAAAAAAATGAGAGTGATTCTGAAAATAGATCTACCACATGATGCACTCCTGGAAATGTATCTAAATGATATGAAAACAGCACATGACAGAGCTATCTGTGCTCTTAAGCTGCTTACTTCACAATTGCTAAGATATGAAATCAGCTCAGATGCCCATCAATAGATGACTAGATAAAGGAAATGTGGTATATATAAGCTATAGAATATTACTCAGCCATAAAAAAGAATTAAATGTGGTCTTTTGCAACTAAATGAATACAATTGGAAACAAATATGAAAAGTAAAATAAGCCAGTTCCAAAAATCTCCTATGTTTTCTCTGATCTGTGGTAACTAATACACAAAGTACAAAAAATGTAATCTGTAGAAGTGAGAGTGACATTCTAGGATTTGATTATTATACAATTCCTGAAGAATAGTAAGGTGTTTTTGTTATTTTTTAATATTGTTATTTTCTACTTACCCTGTGTTGATGTCATTACCTAATAGAATGTTAAACCTGTGATTGTGAAGTGAAATGAAAATACTCCATTGTAAAAATAAGAAAAAAGAAAAGGAAGGAGAGTGGGTGGGAAATGCGGGTAGGAGGTTAAGTGGAAAGTATTACTAAGCTGCCAAATCTGTAATTGAATATATGTGAAATTTGTCACTGTTATGTAAATTTTTAGAATTTAAAAAAGAAAAAAGATGAGGGTTTAGTCATAGCACTGTGAAGCTACAATTGAAACACAGGAAGTCTGGGACCAAGTGAGTCTGTTCTGTCCCAACCAATGAAAGATACGTGCAGGTTAAAATCAGTTTCTGTAATTCACCAAGTAATCACATCTATGACAAAGCGCAACTCCTAAACCTACCTGAATGTTGATCTGCTGAAGAAAAAAATAACAATGTAGAACTGAGCAGGTTGATGGAGGGTCCTACTACATCCTCCAAATCACACAGTTTAGTCACTCAATCTGACAGTACAAGCTCATCTTCATTTAGAATCTTGTACGTAATTATGCTTTAAATGTTATTATAAAACATAAAAATTAGAGAGTAAATTAATGTGGAAATATTTTTCATCTGAGGTGACTGAGAGTGTACCCTGCTAAACTGAACCTCACATATTCAAACTTTCAAAGAGATTCCATTCTTTTTTCTCTCATGAATTCCAAATCTTGATCTAAGGGAATTTTTGGATTTTTATTATTTCTAGCTTAGAACTGAATTGCAGTTTTCCAATGTAATTTCACTCTCACTCTGCAATTGATTTTTTTCTTTGCAAAACTAACCTTTTGAATCTAATTTAAAAAATTTTTTACCTATTATGATTACAACATACCTCTGTTTCTAAGTTCTGATGTTTTATTCTTCAATAAATTCACTTACTGGGGAAACTACTCTCTATAAAGTAGTATATTTAGAAAAATAATTTGTATATTGTATTTTGTTTGACAAATGTTTTTATCTGTTTGTAGATGAGGAAATGATGCTCAGTGAGGTTTCATACATGGCACAGGATTAACCAGTGGCCAAGGGCAGGAACTGGCACTCAGCCCAATTATCAGACCCCCATATTATACTCTTTCCACTGGATGCTCTCAGCACTGTAGTGTCACATCTTTGCCATATCAACGGGTGCCTAGTAAGAGCAGGAAGTGGTCCATGAATCCATCCTTAAGGTTACAAGGTCAACAAACCAGAAAACAAAACAAAATGCCTCTAAAACATATACCCTGACAGTCTTGGCAAATGCAGGTTTTTAGTGCTAAATTTTTACCCCTCCTTCCCCAAACTTAGGACACTGAGAAACTGACTGATCACCATACCTGGGGAGAGGAAGCAGCCATACTGTGTCCATGTGATTCCACTCCGTGTTCCCTCCATGGAAGACTGGCATGCTAGCAACTCTCACTTCAGGGGATGAATTGAGTCCAAAATGTTCCTACCTTGAGAATATGGGACTGAGTTAGCAGCAGAGGGAGTGCCACCTTGTAGTAGGTATCAAGATGATCATGGTGGTCCACGGGATTGCTGAAGCTATAACAAAACAGAAACATAGAAGTAAAAAGAACTGTCACTTACATGGTATTCACTACACGCTATATGTTCTTAGTTCACTTGCCTTATGAAGTAATTACTATTTTTTTGCAACTTCTCACCATTGTGGTACTGACAAGAATACTGTGGCATCAGGGAATTGGCTTCTAAGTAGAACATTGAAAGCCAGACCACATGATTTCACTGTCAAAGCTGGTTTTATGAATAGACATAGAGGTCCTGGTAAACAATACATGATCAGATATACAGAAGCCTCAAGCAAAGACAGCCACAGATAATATTTGACCAAGAAATAGCACACAGTACCACTGGAGGAATCCAGATTTCAGCTACACTGGGGCTCATCTTCTCAGGTTCCCATGAAATCCCTGAGTATCCTGACATAGAATAGTTTAACACTTCTCTTCTTTGTACATGAGAGTTCTCTAAAGGTAAGATACTACCTTCGGACCAGCCTGCAATGGAACAATACTCTTCACACCTTCGTGTCCCCAACATCCACTGCACAGACCCCAGCACTATAATATGTAGTCTGCATTCAATAAATACATAAATTCAATGTATAGATGAATGATTAATGTTTTAGTTTTTTAAAAAACTTTGGGAAATCATATAATAAGAAATAATGGTAACAAATAAATAAACATCAAATATTTATTGTGCAAAATGATTATTTTTGAAGGTGCATGGTGGGTGCATAATGAATGAGTTCAGTCTCCTCTACTTTTGTGCACATTTGAAAATTTCTATAATAAAAACAAAAACAAATGCCATGCAAAATAATGCCAGGTATGTAAAAAACATTCTACATAGGAAAAAAATTCAAACTTTTGAGATTCTTGTTTCTAAACATATTTTTCACACAGTTGGAATGATTCTAAGATAACCCATACCATATGTAATTTCCTCCCTTTGAATGTTGACTGGATTTGTGAAGCAGATGACATGTCACCTCAATGACTATGGTATACCATATAGGGGGGGAAATGTGAAGGAATTTTCACAGAAATGATCAAGGCCCCTAATCAGTTAGCTTTGAGTTTATCAATCAAAAGCATACCCAGAGTGCATGTATTCTTCCTGGATAAGCCACCTGAAAGGGAGCAGAACTCCTCTCTGGAAAAAAAGGACAGCGCTGGTCTTAAAGAAGCAGGTTAAGACGAGTTCACAGTTTCAGAGAAATGAATTCTTTCATAGCCACTTAACCTCGGCATTGGACACTTCATCAGCTAGACAGGAGGCCTGGTCAGAACCTTGAGTGAGAGATAAGCAGAGGACTCAGTCACACCATGACAAGATTCCAGATCTGCAGCAGCTGGAAGATAATAAATGCATGTGGCTGTTGTTCTAAGTTTCTAAGTGTGTAGTAATTTAATAAATAGAAAATTCAGACATGTCCTTTCTGCCTTTGTCACTGTTCCACATTTTTATAATAAACATGTGTATGTTATAACAGCAGAAAATGCTTTTATAAAAAGAGAAAATTAATGTGTGTAACTCCAGCTATATTTTCTAGGAATGAAAATGGATGTTTCTTCTCTTAATGCTGTTAACAAAAAACTATGACAAACAGAAGGAAGTCTTCTACAATCAAATCCAGAGCCACTCAGCTCAAGAATAAAAGCTGATACACTGAACTATAGCTGAATTGTCAGACTGAATCAAAAGCCCAAAAAGATAAACCTTTACATCAATCATTCTTCTCTTATTGTGCGAAGACTCATTGAAACCATTCCAAACAAACAGATTATAATTTCTGTTTAGATCCCAACACCCAGCAGTTGTTCATGAAATAAACAACATAACCATTAATCAAGCTGCTTGTTGATATCAGTGACAAACACTGGGTAGTACTTGACTCTCTAGCACCACTCCATGGAGACCTGCTGAGCAACTGCTTTAACAGTAATAGCACAATGATCAGTGCAAAGAGTCACAATATCAATCAGAATGAGGTGACATTTATGAATTCTCCAAAGAATGTCTATGATGTGTGCTAAGCCTCCATCTTACTTTTTTCCAGCATGCTTCTGCATTCTACATTTTCCATGTGGTCAGAATAGGAGTCATCCCTCCAGTGTTTTTTGATTGACTACCAAGGGTAACTAAAATCACCCCACTTACAATGAGGATTTAAGATAGGAGCAGGTATATACTTCGATACGTTCTGCATAATCTCAACCACATTCCCTCTGTCCTTAGTCAACTTCCTCAGAATTCGTTGCCATGCACATACGTTGGAAGTTTGTAAGCATCAATCAACAAAATTTGTAGTCGTGTGGCTTACTATCATAATCTCTGGGCAGATTAACATTGATTAAGGAAGAGCACTGGCACTTAATTCCTGGGCCACTCATATTTCACATGCCTCTACCCTAAGCCAGGACTTAATTATCCGATGTCAGAGCTGGAATGTTCACCTACTAGAATAGGGAAGAGTTCTAAACTGACACTGGGAAATGAGTTGGAGGATGAGTTTTTCAGTGTGGGTTCCCATTGTTTCAACCCTGTGGCAGAAAGACATGACAGATTCGCTCAGCACTCTATCAGAAACTGGGTAGTTTTCAATTGAGAGGTTGTGGCTAAGAGTTAAGGACTTTGAATTTGTCATTTTGCTGATATTAAACTACCCATTTCTGTATTCTACAGTCTGTGAAATCCTCGTACCTTTTAACCATAATCTTACAGTAGCAACTTTGCCTTTCATAAATCAAGGGCACCACCAATTGGCATTTGATTCACTGTGTTTTAAGGTTCAGTGCAGTACAGCTTCTTAACATCACTTCGGATCACATTTCCCTTTAAACCACAGCAAAGCAGTACTAAGTTTTGATTCTCTGTTTATATCCCTGAAGGCCTACTGCCTGCACAACTTTGAGTTAAGGTGAGAGAGAGAGAAGAAAAAAAGAAAAAACTATCTTTGTTAACTAGAGTAGAAAGATCATTTAAAAGATAGTAGATAGTTCCAGCCTCTGGAAAGGCTGGAAAAGCAAACTTAAGAATTTCACAGATAGATACTCTTCCCAAATCAAATCGCAGGACTTGTCCAAGACATCCTGAAGCTCTTGTAGGCCCTAGACATCCCCAGTATAATCGGACAGTCCCAAACATGAAATGCTGCCATGCTGTCATTGGGAATCTTAATAGACTGCCTTTTTGTGATGTGTTACTGAAGGACATTCTGCAAAGTAGGCAGGTCTGTTTGGTAGAGCCTATATCTCTGATGCATTGAAACAAATCCTGGGAAGGTGAGTGGCTGACAAGAGGTCATGGGGAAAACATTTCCCAAACATAGAATGTGGGTTCCACTACATGGATAGCAGAAAGAAAAATATATCAAATGCCCAGTGCCTAGGCCTTGTGTGACAAATGGCAGAACTGGTTTCAACTTGTGCACTTCTGTCACTTTCTATTTTATATTGCGAAAGTCAGCCTCTCTGAGTTTCATTTTTTTTTCAAAAGCAGAATGGAGGTATAGCTACTCCAGCAGCAGGAATTAAAAGTAAGGTATGTGGATCAGTCATTTAAAATTAAATAAACACTGCTACTTAAAATTAGTCAAAATATGCAATAGCTTATGAAGACTTATCTTGCTAAAATATTTCACTTTTTAATGTAGCTATGGCTATTACTCCCAATTAGAGTATCACTTTAGAGATACTATGTACTAATACTAGAAAATAGTAATCCTATGTACTAATTTACTCTCCTAGAACGTTACACACACACAGAAACCCACAATATAGGAACAAACAGCCCAGTGAAAATGAGACACAGTGATGTTTCATCCTAAGCAGAGAATCAAATGTCACAGAGAACAGGGTATGTCCCACAGAAAATCTGAAGTGGGTTTTCAAAAACCTCCACTGACAACAGACAGAATGTCCCCAAATTTCTTTTACCCAAACCTAATCCCTGAGGTGATGCGATCTGGAGGTGAGCCATTGGGGAGGTGATCAGAGATGGTATTACACAGGGTGCTGTTTATGTTGCTGAAAGGTAGCCTGAAGCACAACATATTAAAGAATCTACTTGAGAAAATCAAATTTTGTGTATCTGGTAGCTTCCAAACCACATGTGATGGGAGTTCTAATGAAGACACAATACAGATAGACTTTTTCAGAGTAAATGCAGATGACAAACAAACAAAACAGTACTATCTTATTGATTATGGTTATTTCATTACCTAATTTGGTGTATATGGTTGGAAAATTCAGTTGTACCAGTATAAGTTAACTGATAGCTTGTGACTGGTTATTCATTTAAGCCTCATTTTTCCTCATTATTAGTATTTAATCTGAGTTAAGTTTTGCTTACATCTGAAAATCAAGCAAGATGAAGGGTACCCACAAGGTCTAACTTCCTTGGTCAGCTCCAGAATTCCCTGGGCCTCATGGTCATGTTAACAGTGTCCCTTCTACCATGTGAGGTCTCAGCATTGACCCATCAACTAGTCATCAATTCTTCCAGTGCCTTCATCTTGAACTTTATAGACTCCATAATTGCAAAAAATTGTTTGTGTGTGTGTTTGTGAGCTGCCCAGTCTAAGGTATCCTGTTACAGCAGTCTGAATAGACCAAGACAACAGCGAAGTGTTGGGTATCCTAGATTGCATTACATGTGGCTCTAAAAGACTACCAAGAATAAATTAGAAAAACAGATCATCAATATTATAAGCAATTCAAACAAAAGCTCCATTAAATTGAACTGTCTATGAAAAACAAATAGCAAAAAAAAGTCTCTGGAAAGAACAGGATAGTAATGAAAGGATAATACATTTCTTGTGCAAGTCAAATAATTAATCTTCACAATAAAACTAGATTTCATTAATAATAAAGCAATGAGAAAAATTTTAAAACACATGTGAATACTTTTAACTCCTTGTCAGAAATGAGGAATATTCCCACTACAAATATGAACATTTCACTGTCTTCCTCAGGACCTGTACTGATTCTTAAAGTAGACCTAGACTTACAGGAATGGAAAGGACACAAGAAGAACAGGTAAATAAAACCTGATTTAGGTTTTATTTTAAAATCCCTACCCTATTTACCCAATGTAGGGAATATTGGTTTCCTCTTCACTTCTCAAACATTAAAGACCCTATCATTAACTGAAGAGTAGAAATAGTTGCCTCTTACTTCTCTTTCTATGGTGTGAACTTGGCAAGTTACTTGGTCCTTCTATATTCAACTCTTCATTTGCAAAATGAGGAATTGGACAACATGGCTTCCAGGTATGATGGATCGCCAAACCTCCTTTTAAAGAGGCTGCTTGTCCACACTCCACAAAGTCTAGAAAGAGCTCTTCCTCTGCTTGGCTTGATTGATAAAGACAACAAGCCGAAGGAGATAAAACACAAATTGCATGTCTGCCCATTCAGAATCACATAAGCAACCCAGTTGCTCAGCAATTCTGTTTTTGTCTATTTTGTTTTTAATTATATTTTATTAATATATAGAGAACAGATTTCAACAATTTCATAGATATGATTTCAAAAATAAAACTCTTCACTCCCCCTCCAACCCTCTTTTCTTTCCTTTTTTTTCTCTTAATTTTCTTTTCTTTCAATTTACTTTACAATTACAGATTCAATGCTCTTTGCAATAAAGGACTCTACATATAAAAAGTAAAAAGTATAAAGACCACAGTTCTGTAAGAATACAGACAAGCATCATAAACAATAATTAAGTCATATCAATTGTTTCAACTACTTTCGAGTAATATTGGGTCATTAATAAGTACAACCATAGTCATAAACCATAAAAGACAAGGGAAACTGTCATTGATAAAATTCACCCAACCATACCAAGAGTCAAATATAAGACATTGTATTAATCACAGATGATGGGTCATAATCTGTAAACCACACACGTTTTAGCACAAGGCCCTGTAACACAATACTCAGGTGGAAGAAGACGCTGACATCTGGATTGGACCCTCCTTCTTGGATCATGGCCTACTCTCCATTCTACTCACTTTGGTTTATTGGTCACTTTCCCACTCAAAGGAGCCTGATCTTCACTCAGGGACCCTATCCTGACCCTCACATGTAACCCTCTTTTTCACAAGTCACAAGTTCATTCAGCCTTCAATGAATATTTGCAAAACCACCATGTTTCCCATAGCACCGACATGAATCAGTCATTGAGATCCACCCTTGTTTTCCAACCCCCACTGCCACCTGGGCCTCCTGTTTCGACCTTGACCTTGCTGTTCTCCAGCCTTGCAGCTCCCTCCACACAGCAGATGCCATGGCTTGTCTCCCCTCTCCAATCTCCTCCCGCCTGTACTCTACCTGTCCCTGTGAATCTATCCAAACCCGCTCTGTCTACCTCTTCCTCCTTCTTTGCTCTAGTTGTCTCATCATGGCTCAGCCTTCTTCAATCCCAGTGTTTCATCTTTGGTGTGTGCAGAATCCAACAGCCTTGCACAGACTCTTCACTCTCTCTTTACTCAAATTTGAACCAGATTAATGGCAATATTAGCCAGTGACTGAACTTTAACAAAAGAAATAACTCATGGGAATACAGAATAAATTGTTTCCTCTTAAATAGTAAAAACCAATTGGGAATGACATCTCTGAAAATTAATCATTAATTAATATTTCATATTTTGATGAAAATATAATGAAATCATATTTTATTCAAAAAGCTACTTAGTGTCTCAAATGTTCTGATCGTAGAAAAATGAAAAAGACATATTCTTGAAATTTAAATATAAAGCCTGCTAAAGAAAGATAAATGAATAGGCAATGAGATAATAATGGCTTAGGCATCTAGTAGGGATGGGATTGCAATAGAAGGAAAAAAAATTAAAGTGCTGCCCTGACATTAACGGAATTTACTGGAAGATATTAAAAACTGCTTGTATCTGTGTGTTTTAATTTGGATTACAGACTTTTAACCAAAGCACATATTTAAAATCTTTGATACTTTCAACGTCTAAAAAAAATACTATAGCTTGCATACACTTGTCACTCAACAAATTTTTACCTGGACTGAAATGAACTGCATTGTTAGATTTGTCAGATTCATGCATGGATTTACATGAGAGGCAACATCAATAAAAATTTACCTGGACTGAAATGAACTGCATTGTTAGATTTGTCAAATTCATGAATGGATTTACATGAGAGGCAACATCTGTACTGGATCTTAAAAGATGAATTGGGGGTGGAGGTCTGGTATTGTCATGCGGTGGGATACATTGCCCTTCTAACTCCAGTATCTCCTGTGGAAGTACCAACTGGAGCCTAGACTACTCTGCTTCTAACCCCACTTCCTGCTAACACATGAGGGAAGGCAGCTAGAGATGGTCCAAGTCTTGGATCCCTGAAACACATGCAAGTAGCCCAGATGGAGTTCCTGGTTTCTAGCTTCCATCTGGCCCAACCCTGGCTGTTGGCACGCATTAAAGGAGTATGCACACATATGGATGCTTATCTAGACAATTTCTGTTATTCATAACTTATTACAAAACCCCATTATAATATAATATATTGTGGAGGGGGCAGCATTTCAAATAAATCAATCTTCAATGTAAGTTGGAATTTTCCAGGAAAATACAGGATAGCACAGGATCGATAAAGTCACAGGAGACATGCAACAATAGTAGCAATAACAGCCAACATTTATCTTACAGGAACTATGCTAATCATTCATATAATCGCCACTTAATTCTGATGTCAACTATGTGTTATCAATATACTTTTTACAGATGAACAAGCTGAGGTACACTGTGATTAGTACACGTCTGAGGTCACGTGGTAGGAAAGAGGTGAAGCTGGGATTTGAAGTCCAAGGATACCCATGGTTCACTAACTTCAAAGCCGGTGAACTAGGTCACACTGCAGATTCTTCCAGTGCTGATCCAGCTCCCAACCAAGCAGGCATCTCTGGTCACCTATTGCCTTTCTACTCTGGGTGGACATCCATCTGCCATTTCTATTCTCAGGACAACCATTTTTATGACACAACATCCCTGTGTCTCAGATGCTGAGTCTATCCCATCTTTGCTTCTATTACTCCCCTGTTTCTACAGCTTTCTAAACCCCCCCTTTCTGTATCTCACAACCATGCTGTCCTTGAGAATCTCTCATTGCATTCAGTAAGCACCATTTGATGGTGCTATGGTTTGCAGATAGTTTGTCCACCAGAAAAGCATGCACTGAACATTGGACCCTCAATGTGGCCGTGAAGAGGTGAGAAATAGTTGAAGGTAACTGGGTCACAGAGGCTCCATCTTGACAACTAGATTAATAATTTCTCATGTGGGTTTGTCAGGTCTGCTAGGAGTAGTTTATTTCCCTCCACTATGTACTCAAGAAAGGATGGAGTCTAGGTCTTAGATTCCTTGCCTACACATGTGCCTCTGCTGTACATGACCCTTCCTGCTTCTCCACTACACTGTGAGCCAGCCAGGGGCCCTCACCAGGACATCACTCCCTTCATCACCTGGGACCACCAGCCCCCAGATTCAGGAGCCAAATATCCTCTTCAAAGTTACTCAGTGTTTTGTTACAACACAAGACAAACTACCTGGCTGCTTTGAGCTGTCTGACAACCAGCTTCTGTTTTAACATTAATCTCCTTTTTGAGCAAATTTATGCTGTGTGGAAAAGAAGAGACAGGGCTCAATGCCATGAAGCAGCCAATGAGTCAGTGCTCTCAATTTTTGCCCAGCCTGCCTATGAAAACAACATTTCTCTCATCTTCAACCAGCCAGACAACTGTGGGGACAGTGCCAGGTTGTTCCCCACTGAAGAAACAGAAGTAGATTTATCAAGCTGCACTTCCTGTGTGTCCCTCAGAAGCCCCCAAAGCACCTTTGTTCCTGCCTCTAGTCTAAACTCAGCTCTTCAGAGTCCTGTTAACATGTCAGCCATGTCAGCCAGCTCCAGGGAAATTCCCTTGGAGCTTAGAACCATATTCTATGGCCTGCAGGAAGCACCCAAACTGAACTCAGGGATCACACAGTAGGGGCTTATCCATTTCAGCTGCCTTAGGCTGTGGTCATTACATCCGCTGCCTTTGGCTAAAGCCTGACCAATGTGCAGTTCAATGAGGCCAGGGCGGCAGGGTCACAAAACCCTAAACACGGCAGCCTCGCTCTGAAGAGTCATCTATGGCCTCTGCATTCCGGAATGAGCCATTGGGCATTATTTTAAATCTTATGGATCTTAAAGCTGTCAGCTAGAAGACACCATGTGGTGTTTAGAGACTGAGTAGATTGTTGACTACTCAGAGACTACACAAACACTCCAGAGGAAGGTCAAGGATGAAGTGAGGTTTGTGAGAAAATGGGAGGGAAGTGGAGGGACTGGCCTTGGAAAGCAAGAGCAGTCTCGCCCGTCTCAGTGGGGAGGAAGTATGGTGAAATTGCCAGTGCTGCTGCTCTGCTGCAGAGAAGGAACTGTGCGCTGAGAGCAAGATCACCTGCTCACAGGGAGAGGGGACGAGGGGAGAGCTGCAGTGAGAAGCAGGAGAAAGGGGCCTACTAGGAGACTGCAAAGGGAACATCAAGACAATTACTCCTGTTTGGGTTTGTTAATAGCAATTAGGCCCCCTCCATAGACACATTTCAGACAAAGACTCAGATCAAGAACAACACGGACTTTCCCTGATGCTTTGCAGAGCAAAAGCAAGGATGCAGACTATCTAGAAAATGTCACACAAAAACAGAAGAACTTTAAACTGACTTATCAAGAAGGCCATAACTACTGGACTAAAGAAAGGTTGAGACAACCTTTCTTTAGATCCTTGTCTGATATTGTCCTTTTTGGAGTTAGTCCATGTTGTGTACAAGTCTCCCTTATAGAAGTATTAGTAATGATTTTTTCATTCTTGTTGAGAGAGAGAGAGAGGGGGAGAGAGAGAGAGAGAGAGAGAGAGAGAGAGAGAGAGAGAAATGTCAACATTAAGGCAGCCCTGGCTGGAACCGAAGTAGACAATGAAAAATATCTGAGCCAACAGTAGAACGCGGGTGTGGCTGAATCAGGAAGCTACATTCGTTCTGAACATGCCCTGCCCCTTGGCTGGCTCTGTGAGCAAATGCACTGATGGATAAATTGTGGATTCTGGCAGCCACTGCCAGTTCCAGTCATGAAATAAAACCGTGCTTGGCCCTGTGATAAGAAAAGGAACTGCTGCTCTGCACCAGCAGGCATGTCCTAAAAGACAACGTTTGGACACAATCCAACATGCAATTTTAGCTTTTGTTGCATTTTGAACAAAAATAGTTAGCTGAACAACCACCTATTTAAAGTATTGAAAGCTAGTGATGATGAAAAAGCTTCCTGGCTGGTCATTAGAGTGGCAGGAGACACCCAGGAAGTTGAAGAGGATGCCAGAAGTTGTTTTCCCTCAGATGGAGTGATGCAGGCAAAAGCGATTCTATCTTTCAAGGATGAGTCTTTTCACTGTGGCATTCACTGAGGCACGCTGCACAGACGCCGATTAAACAACTCAACATTTCAGAAGCTTCGGGGTTTTCAAGTTGCAGCAAAGATGACCTTAAATGGAAATTAAAATTCTTCATTTTCCTCTTGCTATTTCCAAACGTAAAAAAGCATCACATTCTTAAGTGATAATTACCAGACACGCAGGTTTTTTACTTAAACCGATGGAGAAACAAAAAAAAAAAAGATAAATCCTCTCTTTTTCAGCATGTGCTACTTCCAGCCGCTAGAGGGCAGTCAAGACACTGGAGATGTGGCAGCAGCGTCCTTCAGTCAGAACCTTAAAATGAAAGCTGTTTCACAGGATTTCAAAAACATTTGATGCTCAGAAAATAAGAGAAGGGGGAAGGACAACGATGAGAAGGAAACGCGTCTTGATCACGTTATTATCACATTAACAAGAAATCGCCTTAAAGTTGCTACACGAGCCCGCTAGAGTGCTCCCAGACACGTACTGCCTGGACGCCAGGCAATGGGCTGCAAGAGTAGGACAGTGATTCAGCACTTGGGATGCCATGAGGTCAGCCCCCTGACCACGCAGGCGACTCAGCCCTGCCCACGAGGCAGCCAGCGGGAGGTCGAGGCGGCAGAGCAACCACAGCACAACGAAACCGGAGCCACGGTGGTGGGAGGCTCGCTGTCTGTGCGCCTGCGTTTTTCAAGAGATGCTTCTTCAGGTTGTGAAGTCAGGATTGTGACTCTTTAAAAAAAAAATCGTACAGCTCCATTTAACCCACGCTACTTGTGGGAGGTGAGGCAGAAATGACTCACATGAATGCTGAAAACTTGCAAAAGTGCAGATAAAATGATGTGACAGACACTGAAGCACTCAGCTCTGACTTAATTTAAAAAAGAGAGAGAGAGAGAAAAGAAAAATACAACAACAACAAAAACTTTCCAAGAACAGCATTGTGTTGGAGGTGGGAAAAACATAACCAAGAGTTAATTCTAAGTACTGTCAGAACTTTATCTATTAAAGCTAAATAATAATAATAATAATGGAATTTCAGGGTCTCAGTAAACACCATTTTGAATATTCCAGCCTAAACTTTTGCAAGTAAGTGATTGTAAATTCAAAACTGTTTCCTGTGAGAGTATATCAAGAAGCATCTTTCAAATCAGCTACTGAGTCCATGAATGGGTCGTGACAAAAAAATGACTAAAGGTTCAGTGATAAAAGCAACTAAAGAATCTTCTGGAATCCTAGGCATGCATGCAACGAACATGAACAGAAGCCAAAGTCAACTTACCCTAATGTCCCAAGCCAGGGCTCTCCCGTGCTGCTGTGTCTTCTGAGGACAGCACCCGGGCTCCTGGAAGGAAAAGACTCCTAGATATTTTGAGCTTCAATGAGAGTGGGAAATAACCGTAACAACGAATTCTAACGTGCTTCTAGTGAGAGGGAGTCAGTTTGATGCTTAGATCTGAAATTTTAAACATAGCTACAATTAATCGATTGATTGGACATATCCATCTACACTTTCCACCTGAGCACATGGAAGTACAGATCATGCAACCCGAAGGCAGACATCGTGTGATGACATTTTCGCCCAAATGCTTCTCTGAGAACCTGTATGACTGTGCGTTACCTATCATTCCTTTCCCTTTAATAGAAGCAACAGAATTTGGCAACCTAAACTATAAGGCACCTCAAAAAATATTTCAGTGAAAATAATTTTTAAGTCCATGCACTCAAAGCTTTTTCATCAGTAATTGCCATGAAATGTTTGACATTTGGTCACTTGATTTTAGTTACTGCAGAGACCAGAGACTCCAATGTCTCCAATTCCTGACGGGGCCTTCCTGAGCCACCAATGTTGTGAGCCTCAAAGGGGTTTTGTATGCCTGGTTATACCAGTGAACGATCTAGCCTACAGTATTTAAGACAAATTATAATATAAAGTGGTCCTAATGTTTTCAGATCCTAACGTGCCTGTCAGCTTGAGGTTTAACTAAAATACATGTTTGGAGGTGGACATTTGATAGAGTTGTAAACACGCTACTTGGGATGCCCACATCTCATATCAGAGTGCTAGGGTTCAAATTCTGGCCCTGTTCCCAATTCAAGCTTCCTCTGGACACAAACCGTGGCAGGCAGCAGGTGGCAGCTCAAGGAGCTGGATCCCACTCACCTACCTGAGACCTAGATTGAATTCCCAGCTCCAGATTTGTGCACCACTGGTCAATGTGTCCGTTGAAGAATGTCGGTTAGCATTGTCCAACCATGTTGAGGGACGTAAAGGTTCACTCTCATGGACAAAGAGGCCAAAGAGCTGACCCAGGTGTGACAACAGCATGTGACAGCACAGATACCTGGGAACAAGTGCAGAACTACATACAGGAGCTTCAGCTCTTGCCTCTGGCTGGAAGATTTAACTGTATTCGAAACAGTGTGCCAAGAGAGAGACTGAGAGAGACAGAGAGAGACAGAGAGAGAGAGCATGAACACTTTCTCCCTTATTCTGGAGCTGGGAATTCAGTCTAGGTGGTACCATACCTAGTCCAGTGTCTCTTTCTTAAGGGATCTCCAAAGAAGAACCAACTACACGACAAAACATCAACCTTAGCTTATTTACTATAAATGGCTTTTCAAAACCAAATACATCAGAGCACAGGCCACTGGTTGTTCTACTCTGAGCCTTTTCAGTCTTCCGTCTTCTCACTCAAGTGCTATCTGAATGGGCCACATAGCTGCCACAGAAACAGCTTGTAAAGGTGGAGGTTTTAGGAAAAAGTGGGGTCCTTTGGTCTCTTACGGGTTTGTAGCTACACTTTGACATCTTCTCTACTCTGTGAAGTTGGTTTACTGCAGCTACGTCTAACGTGTATTTCACTGGAAGCCCACAACACTCCTGTGACGCCCACCTAAGGAGACTGCTGATGGATTTATGGGTGAGCTGCTAAAACGAAGAGAAAAGAAGAATAATTCAACTTGACACCAAATGAAACACTAAGACAAACTTCTGCTTGCTTGCTTGCTTGTTTTTCTGGAGTTTGAAGGTGAATCTCAAAATTTAATAAGATCAGTTACTTCACAAAACAGCACCAAGATTGTAGGAGGACATTGTGACTGTAGAAGGCCAGTGAGCACAGGATTACAGTTGGTTGGATAATATTTGGAGGAGAATAACCAAATGGCTACCTTTTGTATACCTTATTGGATATCATTTGCCTAAGAACAGTTGAGTGGAGAGTATATATGAGAACACCTGGTGGAATATACAAGACAAAAGAGTTCCAAACAAAAGCATTGATGGTTTTGTTGATGAGCTCAATACCTCCTCCCTTATCCTGTATGGCCCTCAGTGTATAAAGTTTGATGCCACTAATAAACTACGGCTTTTGACCATCAGTCAGGGTCCACGTGTTATTATCGGCTCCGTGCACCAAGTCCATCGCTGCGGGACAGCGACAAAGACGGTCATGGAATGTAAGGATAGAGGTGCTTATATCCTAAAAGTGTTCCTTCTTTCTTTCCTTCCTTTACTCTTTTCTCTTTCCCTCCCAGATATCCATCTTTCTTTTCTCCCTTATTTTCTCATGATTACACATATAAGCAGATAAGATAAAGAGAAATTTCTTTTGAAAATAGAATTAAAAGAAACTTTGAAAAATGGTCAACTATCCTGCAAAAATGGCAAAAGTGACTGAGCTGTCTATAATGTAATTATATTACTATTAATGATTTTGTTATGAAAAAAATTGGCAGCCAACAACTCTGATATATCCCCCATACATATTTTAAGCTTCAACATGATTTGATAAATTTAACTTCATTACTATAATTCAGTATATCAGTGGGACATGATTTTCCAACTGCAGGAATCTTTGACAATTTTGTATATACTCTCTTAGGATGCCAGCTTTTTCCCTAAAACCTTAGTTAGAATCATTCAATTAATAAGAACAGAGATTTACCCACTGTGTATGTCAGCAACTACTTAACTGTTCGTCAAACTAGTTTTCGTTTCTCCTCAAGTCTGAAGCTGGACTTCCAGGTAGATGCAACCTCTAACTTACGTTGGGTCAATGGAATGGGAATAGACGTGGTGTATACTACTTTCCAGCCTGGCATACAGCATTCTTTACATTAGAATTTTGAGTGTCACACTGCAATATCTGAAACAAGCTATTTATGAAGTTAAAAAGTTTGTTTAGCTATGGTTTTTCAGGTTCAAACTCCAAATGGCCTGGCATAGATTGTAGGTTTGATGAGGGGCCCACGGTATGTAGAATAGCATGCATAGAAGAAGGATCATGTCATGTGCCAGAAGCAGAGAGAACTGGTAACCCAACTCACCATTTCACAGACACCCTCTCACAAGAACTACTTTGCAAGGGTACTCAGTCATAACAGAGGATCTTCCCATAGGCCTCTCTCCTACAGGATTCCCTGCCTCCCATCAATACTACTCTGTGGACCAAGCCTTTAAAGCATGGGCTTCAAACCATAGTGCCACACTGTCCATAAATCACACTCTCTTTTTCTGTCCTTGAACCTACTGAATGGAGAAGTCTAAGAATAAAAGAAGCTTCTAGAACCTAAATTGGGGCTTAGAGGAAAACTACCCAGGAAGTTCAGCCATTCAGGATAAATTGTTTTTTGTTAATACAAAGGGCAAACATTTATGCTAGATTTTTACAAAAATCTTAAACTTTGAAATTAGAATTTCTGTGCTAAACATCTTAAAATTCTGCCAGAGGCCACTTAGTTTTTCTCTCCTCTTCTAGGAAGAAATGAACCTAAATTTTCCCAAACAGATGGGAAAATTAGTCTCAACTAATTTTGGCTTATCCTAACCAATATGCCAGTCTGAGAAAGTGGGTATTATGCTAAAGATCTTGATGGAGATGAGCTGCAATGAGAAAACCAAGTTGCTGAGAATTAGAGTAAACATAGAGATATGCTATTTCCTTCCTCTGCTTCATCCATGAATCCTCAGACTAAAGTGAGAACTTTGGCAAAGGAATTGTCATTGCTCGGTTCAAAAAAGCCATTTTGGGGGATACAAAGCATGAGCTAGCAATAATCAGATGGGTCTTCTTCCAGGGGTGGGAATCTTTTTTCTGCCAACGTCCATTTGGACATTTATGTGTCCATACAAAATATTCACTTAAAAATTAGCCTGATATGCAGCGAAATATGGGCAAATGAAGACTCTGTAATGGACTATGTCAATCAGTGGATTCTTCAACGACCTCACCGAGCTAGGAGTGGCGAAAATGGCAGCAATTCATAACAGTTGAACTATTAAAACCTCTTGAGCAAGGATCTCAGAGCATGCCCCACATCCGGGACTTGGGGTGGGTGGGAAACTGGGTGGGGCTTCTCCCTCAATATCCCCCTTTACCTCAGATACAAGAAGGAAACAATATGGACATGATAGTCTTACACACTTCCCTATAGCCCCTGAACCTTTTTACCGTAATTAACTATGTAAAGATTGTTAACAATATAATTTAAAAAAAATTTAAAAATTAGCCTGATATGAATTTATTCAATTTTGAGTTCCACCTATGATTGCCTTGGCCAAGTTAGGCTAAATCATCCAAGGGCCTTAGAGAGTGATGTTGCCCACTCCCGTGTGGGGTTCATCATTAGATGGGAGCAATCAACAGTTCTTATGAAAAGGACAGAGACCCACAAAACAACTCAGCTCAGTAAGTCAATTCCAGGGTTCAGTGTAGAAAAACAACCAGATTAGAAGAATCAGGGCAGCAGGGGGAGGGACGTGAGTAGAAGGCATGTTGAATGGAGGTTGGAAGCAGGGCATGGAGCAGAGGCATCCCAGAGACTTCTCAATGACCTGACATCCTGCTGAGAGGTGGGGAGGAGGCAGAGACAAGCCCCAGTCTTGCACCTGGTACGTGCAGACTTTCATCCATCATTTCCTTTTATCTTTTCCCTTATCCCTAGTCTTCCCTTATGTTTTCTTGGCTATCATGTCATTATCTTAGCTCTTTTTAAACTCAGCTAGATCGTTCCTGATTTTGAATAGACAGTGTGAACCATAGTCCCCTTAACCAGAGACAAGCTAAAAGCCTGAGCAGGAAAGTGCTTCCCCACCCTTCCACAGGCCATGCTCCTTGGTCATGCCCCAAGGTTCACCCCAGGTGTCTGAGCTGGAGTCTTCAGGAGACAGAGAGACCAACCCAGCTGTAGCGATGTGTAGATCTTATTTCTGCCACAGTTAAGCACAGATTATCACACAGTTCATGGGGTTTCTATACTGCTCCTTGTGAACGATATGAACAATAAATAAATCTTCCCTAATTGTTGTGATTCTCTGGAATTGGCTAAGGCCAAGCAGACTTGAGCAATCAATTTCTCTGAAGGGAACACCCATCTTTCTGGAAACATTTAGGCACATTCCTTCCTGCAAGAGAAGGAAAAGACTAAACGGCCTTTGGCAGAATTGTAAGACCTGATTTTCTTTAAAATGGCATTTCCAAAAGAGGAGATGGTGTGGTAATGAAAATTTCAATTTGACATCATTCATTATCCTCCAAAGAGTCACAGACTTCTTGTGTACACATCATCAAGCCCTGAGACATTTGCTAATCGCCCTACTTTACTCAGATACTTCATCTTTTTCAAAGCTTCACAGATCTTGTGCTTTTTTCTGAGGGATAACAGGCTAGAATGCTAGGTACATCCTATGTGTGTCACAGGCTTTGAGAAGATCTGGTGACCCTCCTCTGGTTCTTACAGGTAAAGCCATTTAAAATGGGAAGAGGGAGGCTGGGAAAGTCTTCCTACTTCACCTCTGATTCATCCTATCTAGCAAGTCAAGAAAAATTCTTCGTTATTCTGTCCTTATCCTCAGAGGAAGGTCTTTTGACATAATCCAGACCTTCATTGCCTTCCCAACCCAAGGTTAGCATTAGTAATTGTCCATCACATTGCTCTGCTTGATTTTTCTCACAGAGTACATAATTACATGATAACTTCATATTCACTATTCTCTTTTTAGAAATGCTTATTGATTCACTTGGATATTATGAGCACCACTCCATAAATAACATCCATGTTAGACAACAAGTTCCATCAGCACATGAAATTGATTATTCACCTTTGCATGATATAGTACCTAAACATAATAGTCACTTCATGAAATTAATAAAAACATTAACCAATCCACGGTGTGCTATGAGATATGATAGGTATTGGCTTTGGTTGGTCATGCAAATGTACCCAAAAAGCAAAGATCCAGGGCCAAGAGAACTTATCAGTATGGGTAAAAGGCACCCAGGGACACAGAGCCAGAACACAGGGAGGGGGCAGACATCAATCTGGAAATGAGGATAAGAGGGAAGGAAACCAGAGCAAGCAGGCTTGTGAGTCCCTGCTAAGAATGCTTAATAGACGTTATTAGAAGTTGCCAGTTTGGGAAAGTACCAATGGAAGCAGTACAGAAACAACTGAACTGTCTTTTGGACTCTAGCAACACCCTACTAGACATGAAGAAGCCTACAGCCATGCTTTTTAGACTGCTGAGCCATTTGGATGTAATAAGATTTTAACAGCCCCTGGTGGTGTGGTGAGGTTTAAATAGCCTAAGACAGAATGAGTTTTTTAGTATCATAGTAAAGATGTTGCTTGAGACGCATGCATCCTCTGTTAGTGATGGCAGCCCATTCCTCTTCCTGAGTCCTACTGGCACACTCCCTGAAACGCCCCGCCATTCATGTGAAAGATACAGAATGAATTTCTGGCAGCTAACTAAATTTTAAATCTAACTCTTTATCTCCACTATACTTTGGTGTATGTCCTCATCATCCTTCCTGTTTAAATCATTCTTGAGACTCTTATTATATTCTAGGACAATAATTTTTAAATTCAGTTAAATTTAAGCACTTCCCAGCAAATAAAATGAAATTAATCCTTACCATGAGCCACACAACATCATGCAGCCTCTGCCTACATCTTACACTTTAGGTGATCTTCATTTCTTATTCTTTGCCATGAACCAAGACTTTTCTATCCCATGCTTTTGCACAACCTATTTCATCTACATAGAATGTTTTCTCCATATCTTTCATCTATAAACTTTAAGTAATTCTTCAGGTCTCCATCCAAATGCTTCTCTAATTCACAAATCAGAATTAAATCCTCTTCTATTTTTTCCTACACTTTGTTCATGTCTATCATACCATTTAGAACAACTGACTGATCATGTAGCAGCACATGTGGCCTCTTATATTTCCCTCTCCAACTAGATACTATTCAACACCCAACCCAGTGTTTGATGCATAATTTGCATCTAAGTGTTTGTATGAGGAAAGACTGCTAGCACCTAGTAGCTGCATTGCTAAAATCTTTAGGAATTCTAGATTTACAATTCCTTTTGGAACCTCTTGAAGCTACCACAGAGTTTGGGGGGTTCTAAAGCACCGTAAGTGCTGGAACAATGTAATAGAAAATCCAGAGGTTATGGAACACTCCTGGCAAAGTCTGGGGAGGAACTTGTAATCAAATGCCATTATTTCCAGTTAAAACTACAAACAACCCTACATTGGTAACATCCAATATTTGAGTTTGAAGAGAAATTTGGAGTTAGGAGTCACTGCCCAGAAGGGACCAAGGAGCAATCCCCCCTCCCTATTCATGGCAGGTACCGCTGTAAGATGCACCTTCACAACAGTTCATTTTCACCATGTGAAAGAGAAATTGAAATTTGCTCAGACTGAGCTCAAGGAAATCCAAACAAAATAAACAAAAGACTACTGATGCTGTTCCTGTATACAACTTTTCCACCACAAAATTCATTCTCAGTGGGATAACCTGAGGATACTGGAACCTCTCCCTTGGCAACAAATTTGGGAAGGAAAAAAAAAAACATAAGGAATCTTGTCCAAAGCCCAGATGACATGAAGCCAAAATGAATTTAACAAAACTTCAGTCTTACTCACTCCCTTCTGCCCCACTTCATGACTTACAGGACTTTTCTACTAACAATTTTCCCGAAACTTCTACATGTATTTGTGTTTGCATTATAAATACTTTCACCTTTAAATTCAGGACAGTATCGAGTTATTGGTTTTTCTTTGCAAGAACTATTTTTCTAAATAATTTTACCTATAAAATATTAAGCATTTATGAAAAATGTCTGCCACCAATTAAGCAATATCATATTCATCATAAAAATGGATGAGTCAAGGGAAAAAACTCAAAATTCCTTATATTCCATCAAAAGTATCCCTAGGTGCTTAGTGATCTACCTTCTCACTTTTTTTTATCTTATCAGTAATCTAGGAGGACAACACTCTTCTAAAATAAATCAACATGAGTTTTTGGATGAGAATCTAAAGAGTTTTGTGTGTGTTTATTTACTTTTATTTGACAGAAAGAGAAAGAGACAGGGAGAGAGAGATCTCCCATCTGCTGGTTCAGTCTGCAAATGACTGCAACAGCTGGGACTGGACCATTCAAAGCCAGAAGCATAGAACTCTATCTGGGCCAGCCATGGACCTGGCAGACAACCAAGTACTTGAGCCCTCTTCCACTGTTTTTTGAGACACACTATCAGAGAGCTGGATTAGAAGCAACTCAAATTGATGCTCATGTGGGATGTCAGTGTCACAGATAGCACCTTAACCCACTTCAGCACAATGCTGCCCAAGAATATGAAGTTTTAAATAGTTGGTGAATTGTTGTAACTTAATTTTCAAAAAGAAAAATAATGTTGGGCCCAGCACGATAGCCTAGGGACTAAAGTCCTCGCCTTGAACATGCCAGGATCCCATATGAGCACCAGTTCTAATCCTGGCAGCCCCACTTCCCATCCAGCTCCCTGTTTGTGGCCTGGGAACGCAGCAGAGTATAGCCCAAAGCCTTGGGACCCTCCACCCATGCAGGAGACCCAGAAGAGGCTTCAGGCTCCTGGCTTCGGATTGGCTCAGTTCCAGCTATTGTGGCCGCTTGAGGAGTGAATCATCAGACAGAGGATCTTTCTGTCACTCCTCCTCTCTGTATATCTGCCTTTCCAACAAAAAATAAATAAATGTTTTAAAAATGTTTCTTTAGTATTACTGGCACAAAATTTTAATACATAAGAGTACTGATAATTATAATAGAGAACAAAGAGAAAATATTTAATGTTTTTAAAACATTAAACATGAAGAGTAAGGACAAGTTTGGGTGAAATATTTATAGGGAGACAAGTAGCATATCAGTATGGGATACGTGTCAGCAAATAAGAAAATATTTGGATGAGTATCCATAACTGATTGCTTAAATGCACATTTTAAATATGTCCAATTTCTGAAAAAGACTCAAAAAGCACAGGCAACAAAAGTAAAGCTAGATAATTGGACCCACATCAAGCTAAGAAGCTTGAGCATTGCAAAGGAAACAAGTAAAACAACAACCAAGAATGACCAAAAATACAGCAAGCTATCCATCCAACAAAGCATTAAATGCTCAGAGGATATAAGCAACCAAAAATACTCAAAACAGAAATCTGGTTAAGAAATCGGCAAAGGATCTGAATAGTTTGTTTAAAAAATATTTCAAAAAAGACTGAAACACACATGAAAAAAGGATCTATTTTACTAGCCATCAGAAAAATGAAAATTCAAATCACCATGAAGTAGTCTCTAAGTCCAGTTACAATAGTTATTATCAAAAAGAAAAATAACAACTGTGGGCAAGAACATGGAGAAGAGAGGGACCTCTCTGCATTATTATTAGTGGGACTGCAAACTGGTACATTCATCATGAAGGACAGTGTAAAACAAATAGATCATGAGTCAGTTCAGACTTTTCTTCAAAGGAAATGTACTAAGTATTTGAGAGAGATGGCTGCATGCTCAGGTTCACTGCATCACTATCTACTAGAGCTAAGATACGAAATCAATGCAGATATCCATAGATGGATGAATAAGTAAAAAAAAAATGTGGCATAGAGACAGAATGGGAATATTATTTGGCTATAAGATAAATTAAATCCTGACATATTCAGCAAAGTGGAATAAACTGGAGATGACTGTGTTAAGCAAATAAAAGCCAATCACAGAAAGACAAGTGCCACATCTTCTATCTCATATATGAAAGTTAAAAAAATAAAAAGTTGCTCTAAACTTAAAATAGTAACTATTAGAGGCTGGGAAGAGTATGGGAAAAGACAGGATGACTGGACAAGGATACAAAACAGAAGCAGTAGGATCCAGTGTTCTGTAGCACAGCCGGGCCATATAGTTCATAATAGTATAATATGTACTGTACTAGGAACTAGAAGAAAGACATTTGTAGGCTCCAGACATTAAATCAAAGCTTAGGAGGCCCAAGGCAGTAGCCTAGTGGCTAAAGTCCTTGCCTTGCATACTCCGGGATCCCATATGGGCACCAATTCTAATCCTGGAAGCCCCACTTTCCATCCAACTCCTTATTTGTGGCCTGGGAAACCAGTCAAGGACAGCCCAGGACCTTGGGACCCTGCAACCACATGGAAGACCTGGAAGAAGCTCCTGGCCACTTGGGGAATGAATCCGTGGATGGAGGATCTTTCTCTCTGTCTCTCCTCCTCTTTATATATCTGATTTTCCAATAAAAATAAATAATCTTTAAATCAAATCTGAGGAAGAGAGCCAGGAATTTGATAGAGTGGTGAATAAACAACTTGGGGATGCCTCATACTATATCAGAGATTCTGTTCTTCAATCATGGCTGGGATTTTGATTGTAACTTTCTGTTTGTGCACACTGGGAGGGAGTAGGCAATGATTCAAGTAGTACTTGGGTCCCTGCCAACTCTGTGGGAGGCTTGCATTGAGCTTCTGGTTCCCAGCTTCAACCTGGTCCAGCCATAGTGTTGTAGGCACCTGGGGAGTGAACCAGTGGGTGAGAGACCTCTTTGAATTTCTCTGTGTTTCTATGATTTTCAAGAAAATTAAAAAATAAATAAAATGGAAATGCTTATTGTCTAATGTGATCAGTTTGTTCTGTGTACATGCATTGAAATACAATATGCTGTATCTCATAAAAATTAGTATTACATGTTGATCAAACCTTTGAAACACAAAAAACTTAGAAAAAAAGATGTTCAAATTTGATAGAAATTTTATTTTATAGTTATGATTTTACAAGTTAAAATCGTGATATTGAATTTCTCTTCATTTGTTGTTTTCTGGATTATGTTTACTTTTTATTGTTGAACTTTCATTTAGTGAAGTCATTAATGCTTTAATCATTACATAAACTAAAAATGTTATCTAAAAATATTTTTAAACAAAGGAGGCATGTTCACCAATTTTTATCTTCAATGTAAATGCTCATATACAATTTACCAAAAGTCAATTTTCAAAGATAGAAGCATGTTACTTAATTTTCTTTCCATAATTATAATTATGAAAGGCCAGTCCAAGACATACCTTAGCTGTCACACTATTTTATCTGAAGTCAGAGATACAAATGTACCATAGCCAATGACCTACCTTGAGGTATTTAACAGAAGCAGAAAGCTGTTAGTAACATTGTATTTGACATTAAGACAGTTCAAGCATAATTTAGAGGAACCTGAATTTTTAAAACAAAATAGGATAGAAGATAAGCATAAAGTTGTAGTTGGAACCATTTTAAACTTTTTAAATACATTCTTTTAAAGTAGTAACATCCATGTAACTTAAATTTTTCCATTTTTATCATTTTAAGGTGTGCACCTGTGTGGCTTTAAGTGTGTTTACTTTGTGGTGCAACTATCACCATTACTCACTTTCCTTTCCAGGACTTTCTCACGCGCAACTGAAGCTCTGTGTATGTGAAGCACTCATAGTCTTCCTCACTCCCTGACATCTGGCAACCACCATTCTAATTTCTGATCCTGTAAATTTTACTGTTCTAGGTATCTCACAGAAGTGGAATCTCAAATGCTTGTCCTTTGTAACTGGCTTATTTCATTTTGGGTAATGTCTTCAAGTTTCACTCATGTTGTAAGATGTTTCAGATTTTCTATCTTTTGACATCTCAACGAAGTCTAGCTCACAGTATTTTACATATATATATATATATACATATATATATATATATATTCATCAGCCAATGGCCACCAGTTGCTTCTGTCACTTGTCTTTTGTGAATTAACCTGCTGAAATTTTTGAAAGGTGATTCTTGGGTAGCATTTGGCTTGTTAAGATGTTGGTAAGATGCCCACATCCCATCTCAGTATGCCAGAGTTGAAGTCCCAGCCCCACTTCCAATTCCAGCTTCCTACTCTGGAACATCATAGGAGGCAGCAAGTGACGTCTCAAGCGTTCAAGTTCTGACTACCCATGGGAGATCTGTTTGAGTTCCTGGCTCCATCAATTTGAGGTGTTTAGGAAATGAATCAATGGGTGAGAGTTCTTTTCTCTCCGTCTAGCATTCTTTTTTCTCTAGGCTTCTAAAATGAACAAACAGAATTTCAGTAAAATAAAATCATTCTTTGTAAAGTGTTGGTAGAAAAATTCCTCCACAAGATAAAACTGATACCTTTGCCTTTAAAAATCAAAGAAGAAGCCAAACATTGCTCAGTAAAATTCTTCTCCTATATCAAAATGTTTCATTTCTAGAAAAGTGTGTTGTCTTCTTAGCCACCTTCCATCCAAACTATCAAAGTTGAATTTTTTTAAGTTTATTTATTTCAAAGGCAAAATTACGATGAGAGGGTAAAACAAAAAGAGACAGAGGGGAACAGGGAAAAAGAAATATTCCACCTACTCTTTCACTCACAGAAACATCTGAGGCTAGACCAGCCTGGAACTCTATCCAGGTCTCCCACATGGGAGGCAGGGGCCCAAAGACTGCACACTGGTGGGGAACTGGATTAAAATGGACCAGTCCAGACTAGAATAGGTACTCGTGTGGAGTGCTGGCATTATAGGCAGCAGCTTAACCCACTCTTCCATACCTGTCCCCTAACTTTAATTTTAAAATTCACACATTATTGAGCGTCCATCTTCATGTAATACACATCATGAAAGGTAGCAGGTGTTGCCACAAGAGTTGGATTGCGAACTTGTTAACAAGTTTCTGCTCCCAGAAAGTAACAATTATTTGCCAGCTGCACCAAGTTAGGAATAGAGTATGCATTTTTGTCTCTTAATTTTCCAGGGAATTAAGTTTATACTAATTCTGTGGTTCTGTATTCTTCAAAATAATTGTAACCAAAATACTAAATAGATTCTAGGATGAATCCAGGTCTGTAGAAACTCCTAATAAGGTGACCAATTATGAAAATATATTTCTAAGATGCTTTGCAATGAAGTTTTGAAAGACAGATTCTCAAAATTATACTATACAAGAAGTGATGGAAAACATGAAAGGTCTTTTCAGGCAATCGTTCATTTCACATCAGCTGGAGCAGCAGCATTTGCTCACCGCCAGTCATTGAAGTATGTTTCAGAAATAGAGAGAGATGAATGAATAACATCCTTTGTCTCACCCAAAGGAAAATTCTAGCATAATGTAATTGTTTTCAAGGGAGCTTACTAGGAAGTTACCTCACGTTTTCAGGCTGTAGAAATTGGGCACCAGAAATGTGAACCTTTTAACTCAGAAACTGCTATTAAAGTGGATGTGTTTATCAAAGGCCAGATCTTGTTGAGAGCTTGTGTGATTGACTGCTTCTTGGCAATGAACTGTCCATGTGGGAGAATCACGCTGTTCAGTAATAAAATTACCTTTTTGCAAGTCTCATGCTGTTTCATCAGCCAAAAATCAAACTGCCTTCCTTACACTCACCTTCCCTCTAATTACTGTCTTAAATGTTACCTCACAATGTGATTTCATCTTGAAGGAATAACTTCAGGGTTTCCTACTGTAAAGAAATTGTAATAAAACACCTTACTGCTGCTATTAAATTTGTGCCACTCAAAGCACTTGAAGGTGACAACCCTGTCATCTGTTTCAAAATACTGTGTTCGGTCTCCTGAGCAATGTCACATTAAGAAAAGAAAGCCAAAAGGGAAAGAAGGCAAGCTAATTCGTTCACTTTGATTGTCTAAAAAGAATTCAACCGTTGCAGTACATGCTGAGCAAATATATTTCCTGGTATGGTCTAGAGGAGCAATTTACAAAATGAATAAATTAGCAAAGACATTGTTTTTCAAAGAAAGTATTATTTTTAATATCTTTTTATTTAAGAAGTCAACAGACAAAAGAGATATGCCATCTTTTGGTTCACTCTCCAAATGCCCATAACAGCTGATGGGGACAGAGGAAGTGAAGGAGCAAGCCCCGAGCCAGCAGCTTACTAGGTCTGCCACAAAGCAGTGGCAGAAGCTCAGCTAGCTGAGTCATCACTGCTGCCTCCTAGCGCCCCCATCAGCAGGAAGCAGGTGTTATGAGCAGCTGGGAGTCCAGCCCAGGCACTCCAAGGGGGTTGTGAGAAGCCAGCCCAGCACTGGAAGTGCTAGGCCAAATGTTTGCTCCAGTATTTTAATATATGGCTTCATGGATCCTCTGTCCTACATTTGAGTCTGACATGAGTCCACTTTATGGACAGAGAAATTATTTACATCCCGAATCCCAAAAGCAAAGGACCAGGAGAAATAAGGCTCTTGGGTTTCCAGCACCACGATACTGGGCAGATTATAAAGGAATGGGAAAATAAATGCTCTCTCTCTCGCTCTCTCTCTCTCTCTCTCTCTCTCTCTCTCTCTCACTCACACACACACACACACACACACACACACACATGCACCTGGTCACTGGGGCAGATAATTTGGCTTTACTGCTTATCATCTGTGCTGCAGCAGAAGCCACTGCAGCCACAGTAAGTATTTCCTGCATGCAGTCATCTAGTTTCTTTCATAAATATGGTCACAACACTGTTTTGTGAAAGGTTACCCCGTGGCTTTACTCCTGAACTCGCTAATGTTGTCACAGTTATCCTGCAAAGAGTAGTTCAAACAAACAAAAAAGATATAAATGAGCCCGTGAGGTCAGAGATTCTATTTCCCATTTACAAATCAGATGAAAAAGGCTTTTTTCCTGCATCTGCTTCCAGAACAGCCAGCTGGCTTTCATTTTATAAGCCAGTTCCAGTATGTGCTCTTGTGTTTGCATCTGAGTAGACTGTTATTTGGCAACTTTTCTTGAATATTCACCCTTCAGGGAAACAAAGAGAAATCCCAGTTGTGTCCCTCAAGGTACACATCTCCCAGTTCATTTCCTGGGCACTTATTAAACAGCAGAAACATCACATACATTTATGGACATCATCAAATATGCAGGGGGCTGGTGATGTGGCATGGCAAGTTAAGCAGACCACCTATGCTATCACATCCATGATGCTGGTTGGACATCTGGCTGCTCTACTTCCAATCAAGCTCCCTGCTGGTGCCCTAGGAAATTAGCAGTGGCTGGCCCAGATCCTTTAGTCCCTGTACCCACATGGGAGACCTGGAAGAAGCTCCTGGCAACTCTGACAGGCCTGGTTGCCAATTGTGGCCATCTGGGGAGTGAACCAACTGGCAGATGGAAGACTTCTCTCTTTCCTCCTCTCTGCTGTAGTTCTGCTATTTTCAAATAAAAATAAGTGGATCTTTATTCAACCAGACAATCAATCAATATGCCAGGTGACTACTATCACCCTGTTTTTTATTTTTTAAAAAAGGAGAAATTCGCAATTCCATAAAATTATAATTCCAGTCTAATTATCACATATGGGAACATATAAGAAAAGAGTCATAAATTCCTTTGAAAGCAATATATAGATTCAACGCAATCCCAACCAAAATCCCAGCAACATTCTTCTCAGAAATAGAAAAGATGATACAGAAGTTCATCTGGAATCACAAAAGACCACGAATAGCTAAAGCTGTCTTGAAAAATAGAAATCAAACTGGAGGAATCACAATTCCAGACCTCAAGACATACTATAGAGCAGTGGTTATCAAAACAGTCTGGTACTGGTACAGAAACAGAGAAGAAGATCAGTGGAACAGAATAGAAATACCAGAAGGGAATCCACACATGTATAGTCAACTAATTTTTGACAAGAAAACAGAAAATAATCCAGGTAAAAAACCTGGTTTATTCAATAAAAGCTGTTGGGACAACTGGATAGCAGCTTGCACCTGTCGCACTATACAAAAATCAGCTCTAATTGGCTCAAGGACCTAAACCTACACCCAGAAACCATTAAACTACTAAAGGAAAACATAGGAAGCACACTCCAAGATATAGGAACAGGGAAAGACTTTTTAGAAAAGACGCCTAAAGCAACGGTGATCAAATCCAAAATGAACAAATGGGACTATATCAAACTAAAAAGTTTCTGTACAGCAAAGGAAACAATTTAAAAAGTGAAGAAGCAACCAACAGAATTGGAGAAAATTTTTGCATTCTATACAAGTGACAGGGGACTAATATCTAGGATCTACAAGGAGCTTCAGAAACGCAGGGATAGTGAAAAAACAAACCCTGTAGCAAAATGGGCAAAGGAAATGAACAGACATTTCTCAAAAGAACAGATTCAAATGGCTAACAAACATATGAAAAGATGCTCAGGCTCTCTAGCCATCAGAGAGATACAAATGAAAACCACCTTGAGGTACCACCTAACTCCTGTGAAACTGGCCTACATTCAGAATTCGAAAAACAACACATGCTGGTGTGGATGTGTGGAGAAAGGTACCCTCCTTCACTGCTGGTGGGAGTGTAGGCTAGTACAATCATTGTGGGAATCCATATGGAGAGTGCTTGGAAAATTGCAAATAAACCAGCCATATGACCCAGCAATCCTGCTCTTAGGAATATACCCAACAGAAGTAAAATCTGCATATGAGAAGGGAATCTGTAATCCTATATTTACAGCTGCACAATCCACAATAGCAATGACATGGAAACAAACCAGATGTGCGTCTAAGGAAGAATGGTTTAAAAAACTGTGGTACATCTACTCAATGGAATATTATTCAGCTGTCAAGAAGAACGATATTATTCTATTTAAAACCAGGTGGTCCCAACTAGAAACCATTATGCTCAGCGAAATGAGTCAATCACAAAAGAATAAATACCATATATTCTCTCTCATATAAGGAAGCCAACATGGAAAGGGGCCTGAGAGTCAGTATACTAAGACTGCTCAGGAAATTGTGAACGTCTGTTACCAGACATTGACTGAGTACGATGAGCACTTGACTCAACTTGAGAAGGATATTTGTATGGCTAAAAAAGCAGCTTTGGAGGAAGCAGAATTAGAAAGCCTGGACCCTATGACTCCTGGGCCCTACACACCTCAGCCTCCTGATTTGTATACCAGCACATCCCTCAGTATGTCTCGAGATGCCTCTGTATATCAAGATGAGAGCAATATTTCTGTCCTGGATATTCCCACTGCCACTGCAGAAAAGCCAGTAATTCAGGAATCTGAAAATGGAGATGGCGATCTTGCAGATGAAGAGGAGAGAACTGTGCAACACTCTCAAGCCAGTGTCCTATATGAGGATTTGCTTATGTCTGAAGGAGAAGATGATGAGGAAGATGCTGGAAGTGATGAGGAAGGAGATAATCCTTTCTCTACTATCCAGCTGAGTGAGAGTGGAAGTGACTCTGATGTGGGATCTGGTGGTGTAAGACCTAAACAGCCCCGTGTGCTTCAGGAGAACACAAGAATGGGCATGGAAAATGAAGAAAGCATGACATCCTATGAGGGAGACGGTGGGGAGGCTTCCCATGGTTTGGGACAGAGAATTGGGATCTGGTAGGCTCTGTGTCACATTTAACAGACCTGCTGGACAAACTACCCGTTATTTTGTGATTTATTTGATTATGCAATGCCTTGTTCCTAAATGAATTTGAGGCAAATGACTATAGATTTTTGAAACCAACTATATGTCAGAACCAATATGTGGTCTTATAATAAATGTGTTCTGTCCCTCCCCCATCCACCCAGGGGAAATAATAGGAAAATGGCAAGTTCCTTAGGACAAAATGGTAAGTTTCTTTTTATGCTTGGGATATGGTTCTGTGCATAGTAGGTACTCAGCAAATGTTCCTAAAGCATTGGTTCCTCAACAGTTAAATTACTGAGTACCTGCTCCAAGATAAACACTCCATCAGATCCTTTGGATGAAAAGGTAACTCAAAACATGTAAATGAATTACTGCAGTACTGTGAGATAAGTACAATTAAGAAGCCAGCTATAAAGTATAGGGGTAAATAGAGAAGCGATTATGTCTTGAAAAAAGTTGGGAAGTCTTGTCTTCTAGAGATCATTTTTTTTAAGATTTATTTTATTTTTATTACAAAGTCAGATATACTGAGAGGAGGAGAGACAGAGAGGAAGTGGAGCTGCCGGGATTAGAACCAGCGGCCATATGGGATCAAGGTGAGGACCTTAGCCACCAGGCCATGCTGCTGAGCCCTTCTAGAGATCATTTTTAAGCTGATTGTTGGAAGAATTAGGGACTTGCCAGATGGAAAAGTCCAGGCAGAATGTAACACAAAGTGAAAAGGCCAAAATCTAGGAATGACAGAGTGTGTTCCTAGTTTGTTTGTTTGTTTGTTTGATTGTACTGCCTTTGTTTCAGGAAGAATTTAAGGTAATTTATGTTCCAGTCTTTTCATACTGGAGTGGTTAGAGATGAGACTCAAAATGGCAGGAAGTATATTATCAAGAGTTTTGTAATTGATGCTTGAATATGAATTTTATATAATGGAAAACGAACCCAGGAGGACTGATAATCAGATTTGTTGTAAATTTTCTGTATATTGAATGAATGAAGATAGAAATTGAAGATTAATATGTACATTTACATGATTTCATTTTTGTAAAAGGCAAAAGTGCATTTATGTGTGTTTATATATACTTGTATATACAAAGGAAAATGTTTCTAAGGATATACTTTAACTTGTTCACAGTGATAACCTCTGGGGAATGGGATTAGAGGGAAGGGGATTTATGTGGCTGTCTGTATACTGGGTGGGATATTGTGCTTTTATTTCTGTATTTGAATTTTTAATAAATATGTATTATTTATAATAAAAAAATTCCTTTGAGTTCACATATGCCGAGAGAATCCAGAGCACAGTGGAGTGGGGAGTTGTGGAAAAGCCATATACCCAAATGTTGCTGAACAAGGTAAGCCATGCAGGTTCTTTTCAAAAAGCAAAAACATTTCTACAAATTTCTAGTACTAATGTCATATATAAAATGAAAAAAAAACCTATGTTTTCTTTCAAGATATTTGCACCACTTTCTGTTAGCTAACTTTCAACATGAGTTTGAACACAGTAACAACCTGGAGCAAGTACAACATATACAAGGTAAGTCATTTTGATGTCATGTAGATGCAACTTAAATCTGAATAGCCATCTGTCAACACACTGGAATTACCACATTCATTGCCTACCAATGCTTACCAACCAGGCTTCCTAGAGGAATAAAGAATGGGTCAGCTAAATGTAATACAAGGATGCAGACTTTATGACCCACAGGACTGATTCTCAAATGGTTTTATTTTTCCATGGCTTCAATGGTGATAGCTATGTTTACCGCAATCCCAACTCAACTCTGACCAGATGCACAAAAAGAAAATTTTTCATCTTTCGAGTTGAGAGAACAGCTAGTGTACATTAACCAGTGAGGATTCTTCCCAAAACTCTGATCTGAGTCAATATAGCGTAGGTGAATGACAGTAAGAAGACATGCTGTGAGGTCCTTGTCACAAATCTAATTATATTTTGCACAGAAGGGTGATACCATAGCTACCTTGGTTAACTTCATCAAAGGGACTTATGATTACATATATGTTAGGGGGGAAGAATTTTTATTAAAATACCATTATCTGGCAGCTGCTCAGTAATAATGCTTAGGGACAGATGTGGGGGTGCTATGGGTTACCTTGCTGCTTGGTACAACTTCATCTGATATTGAACCATCAATTCCAATCCCAGTTGCTGTCACCGGATGACTCCAGCGCTTGTTCCCTGCCACCTGTTTGGAGAGTGGAGATGTCATTCTGTGCTCCTGGATGCAAGCTGGCCCAGCCTCATCTGGTGCATGCACTTGGGGTCTGAACCAGCAGATAGAAGATTTCTCTTTCTCCATCTCCCAATCTCCCTCTTTCATTCACACTCTCATTCATTCTCTCCATCTCTCACTTCATCTCTGCAATGTCTTTGATGTTGATGGAGATACACATGTTTTAAAAATCCCATTTAGTCTCTAACTCTTCGTAATTTTCTCAGTAACTCTTAAGGAGATTATTTCTTGATTACTATGGACAAGTGTGTATCTCTGGGATTTAATTACATACTATTTCCATGTGACAGCTCATTATTGTGGACAGATCCACCATGCTTAGTCACCAACAGCAAGAACAGTTTTGTTCTTTTTCTGCATCTGTAGTCCAGCACTCCTACCCTAGGAGTAAGTTCATACAATGACGCTTCACTAACAAAAATCCCAACAATTAACACACACATTTTAGCTACTGTTACTTCTTCTCTAACTTCTGGAACAACAATTTTAAGGTACTCTTAGTCATTAACAACACCAAATATTTTAAACAACATCAAGGAGAAACATACAAATAAACATATTTTCTAATTAGAAAATTTATTTCAACATGTGTTAAAACTGTCAATCTTCTTTGTTTCAAATATGAACGTAAGCAAAGACATTTACCTCCAGTCTCACCCTTGCTTAAATGTTAAAGTCTGAATGTCATCTCTTAATAAGATTGGAGTCTCCATTATTTACTTTTCTGGCAAGAATCTTGCTCCCATGAGTTGCCAACTCTCTCTTCTACGCAGGCCTTCTTTCTCCTAGTAAACTGTGAATCCCTCAAGTATAGGAGCAATAATTTTCCTCTAAGATTCACAGAGTCTGATATGGCAAATCTGTTCACAATTGCCATATCTTAAACTATCATAGTCTAAAATCTACTTCAGTAGACTACTTATAATTATATCACTTCAGTTATTACATCCAACACCTCCTATGCCAAAGAAAATACAGTATGACTTTCTTTTCTCTGGGGGAGAAGTTAAAATAAGTGTTAAAATGTGGAAATCAAAATGTGAAAATATTGTAGCATTACTAAAGCTATTCAGTTGTATGAAACTATTCAAAATATTCAAAATATCAAGTGACATTTTGTAGAAATTAATTAATTTTTAGTTCACTGAAATGCAAGCTATCTACATTAATGCAGTGAGAATTCATTCTTGTATACGCTGTTGTGTGCCCTTCCTTCTCCTCAATATGACTGCATCAGATATTGTTCTATTGAATGCTGGACAGGGAAGATCAACCAAGCGTATGAATCAAGATGTGGAGAATCCAGCTGTGGTTTGAAGCAGCCATTATTTCAACCCGATATCAAAACAGAACCTTTTTTTTAAGAACCCAGCGTGTGGTGGTGAACAGAATAATGAGTTCCTTCGTCCTCTAATCCCAAATATTTCCACATCCTTATCCCTGAAATCTGTGACTATCTCAGATGTCAATTAAGGTTCTTGAGTTAGGGAACCTATTCTGGATTAACCAGATGGGTTCAATGTAATTATGTCAAGGGGTGGGGGTGGATCTTTGTAATTGAAAGAGGGAAGCCAGAGTGTAGGATTCTGATGACATGTGAGGGTAGAAACTGAGATAGCACTTGGCAGGTTGAGAAAGACTTGATGAGGTGCTGTTGGTTTTGAAGGCAGAAGAAGCCACTCTGAGAGGAAAAGAGGCAGGCTACCAAAGTGGGACACAGTAAGGAGTAGATTCTACCCTAAAGTCACATTCCTAAAAGGAGTGCAACCCTGACATATCCTGATTTTAGCCCAGTGAGACCCACATCAGACTTTCACCCTCCACAACTATAAGATAATAAATTAGCATGTTTTTAAATCACTACATGTAGGCTAATTTGTTTCTCCATCAGCGGAAGACTAATACAAGAACAGAAAGTCTTCAACTCTCGGATCCAAATACTAGAAAATTACACTGTAAAGATCACACTGAAAAAAAAGTTTATACAATTAATACTTGAAGAAAGTCAATGTAGAAGTGAAAGAGGAATGAGTAAATTCAAACACTAAGGTTTCTTGAAATTCAAGATCTGATGCCAAAGCTACAGCACAACAGGCTAATCCATCTGTAATGCCAATGTCCCACTTGTGATCCAACTCCCTATACACATGCCTGGGAGAACAGCAGCTTTCTTTTTCTCTCACGCTTTCTCTCTCCTCATCTTCCTTCTCTCCCCTTTTCTCTTTAACTCTGCCTTTCAAATAACCGGGAGTTACAAAGAGCTTCAGAAACCCAAGGGCAGTGAAAAAAAAAACTTATGAATAAATGGGCAAAAGAAATGGACATTTTTCAAAAGAACAAATTCAAATTGCTCAGACTCCCTAGCTGTCACAGAAAATACAAATGAAAACAACATGGAGGTCCCACCTAACCCGACTGAGGTTGGCCTACATTCAGAACTCTTAATGGCATGGATGTGGGAAGAAACATAACCTCCTTCATTGTCGGTGGGAGTGTACGCTAGTACAACCACTGTGGAAATCAGTATGCAGAGTGCTTAGAGAACTTCAAATAAACCTGCCATCTGACCCAGCTATCCCACTCCTAGGAACATATCCAAAGGAAATGAAAACTGCATATGAGAAAGGGATCTGTAATGCTATGTTTGCAAAAGCACGATCTACAATAGCAAAGACATGGAAAAACCCAGATGCCTGACCAAACAGGAGTGGTTAAAGAAACTATGGTACATCTACTTCATAGAATACTACTCAGGCATTAAAAAGAATGAAATTATACAATTTGCATCTAGATGGCCCCAACTAGAGACCATCACGCTTAGTGAAATAAATCAATCCCAAAAGGAAAGATACCATATGTTCTCTCTGATATAAGGCAATCTTAATATGCAAATTATAAGATCAATAACCCATTCAATACTGTTTTTGCTGCAATCCATGGATTTTGATAATGTTTTTATTTTCATTTCTTTCAAAATAGTTTCTTTTCTCTTATTCATCACTGACTTATAGACTGCACATTAGCATCATTTTCTCCAAGAAGCTTTTGTGCTTTCTTTTTCATTTCTTCATCAACACACTGGTTATTCAGTAACTTGTTACTTAACTCCATGGTGCTATAAATTTTTTGTTTTAACTTTTTTCCTATTATTGATTTTTTTCATGGCTTCTCATTTAATGGAATGCATAGTAATGTTATAATAGAGACTATCATATCCAGAGGTGAAGATAAAATGCAGTATGCATCTTTACTTCCAGATCAAAGATGGACTCCCAATGAAACCGTTGGATATATCTTGACAATAGGATGCTGGACTGTCTGGCATTGTCTGTACCAGCAATGTCAGAACATACTTAACTAACAGAATGATGGATTTATGACTGCTTATGAAGGATTATACTATTGTAATAATAGTTGGGGGAAGGGATTTTGTGGAAGGGTAGGAGAAATCCCAGAGTCTATGGAATGGTACCATGAAATTAAAAATAAAATAGAAAAAAATGCAACCTTGATAGTCACATACCAAAAAAAAAAAAAACCTGCATATCCTTTTAATTCTGGTTAGATCTATTTCGTTAGTTTCTTTTCTCACTAATGATGCTATTGGTTATTTGTTTTATCCCAGTGTCCATTACTCATGGATACTCTTTTTTTTCATCGATGATTTTAAAGGGTTGCTTAGTGCTTTAATATTTGAGTGTTTTCAATATATTTTGTTATTGCTCTATTTCTGAATGATTTTAATCCTTTAATAAATTGAAACTTGTTTTATGATCTAGAACAAAAGTTTTTTTTAAAAGAAAGCAACAAAACTATTTTTAAAAAGCATTAAAGCCTGTAAAGATGGTGTAGAGACAGTAACTGAGTGGAAAAACCTTATAAAAAAAGTAAGTTATTCAAATTTTTAAAAGAAGAAGAAAAACTTTCTAAAATATATCAGACATATGATAAAAACCTGGTACAAAGAGCATTGCTTTCTAGGCCTAAGTACTGCAAAAAATGAACTGTGATATCTTGGGCATTTCAAGTTTCATTCAATTTTCTATACTCATGATTCAGGACAGTAAATAAGTACTTATTTCATTAATATAGGCTCTACAGCATTGCACTGATTGATCTGAAAGGCAGGAGGACAGAGAGAAGGAAACACATACACACACACACAAGCACACAGAGGTGGGGGGTACAGAGGTTGGTCTTCTATCTACTGCTTCATTGTTCAAATGGCTGCAACAGCAGGAGTGGCCCAGGCCAAAGCCAGAAGACAGAATTCTTCCAGATCTCCCACATAGATGCCAGAGGCCCCAAGCCTTGAGCCATCACCTGCTATTTTCTCATGTACATTTGTAGAGAACAGATTGGAAGCAATCAAGATGGGACTTGAACTGATACTCGGCCTTATTAAGACTGGGGAGATACAAGCAATGGTTTAAACTGCTCCAGCAAAGTGTCCGACTGCCTCAAATCTTTTAACATATTTGAGCATCAGTATTCCAGATAGATAATTTCATAAATGACCCTTTTGTCAAGTCTCTTCTTTATAGTCTCAATAATCTGAATTATCTGAGGTCAGTATTTTCTTATGTCTCAACTGTGTCAATGGTGGTATTATTTTTAATAACATTTTCAGACTCTCTTTTGAGGGACCAAGAAGAGAACAAGTCCCCCCATTCTAAAAACAGCTACTATTCTAAGAAAATTTCCTGTTTCTAGCTTTAGAGTCCCCATCAATCCCAAGTGCCTGAGATCCAAATTAAGAAAACCATCCTTTCTTGGCCTTCTGGGTAAGATCAAGTACAACTGAGAAAATCCAGGCAAGACATTGAAAGTGGGTGTCCCAAGTGAAAGAGAAGATGGAAAGGACTTTGCATTGATGAAAAACATGTGATCAAATCAGTCTTCCCTGAGACAATCCATTTCCTGTTTTAGCAAGTTGAATAGCCAATATGAGCTCCTGGTGTTCATGATGGTGGAGGAAACAAGTAGGGGTTAGCATCCTGTGAGCAGTGGAGCCTCCATACTTTAGCTTAGCCACCTCTGCCCTGTAGTGCTCACTGGCCAATACTCACATCCAGGGAACTTCAGCTCTTCACTACCTGTGGTAAATTTAAGGAAATGGACAGAGTGTTAGAACACTGTACAGATTCACAAGAACAGCAAAAAGGGACTGCAAGTACAGCAGCTGGGTCTTGAACTGGCACCCATTTGAGATGATGGCATTGCAAGCAAAGGGTTAGCTTGCTGTGTCACCACACTAGCCTCCAAGACAACATTTTAGAGTACTTTCTTTTAATAAGAAAACGTCTTGAGTGTTAGCCACAGGGAAACCTATGAAGCATACAAAATTTGTCTCCTCATGCCTCTTCTTGATCTCTTCCGCTGCCCTCTTTCTTTTCCCAGCTCATAAGCTTGCCTGATCCTGCTTCCTGGGTTGAATCTGGCAGCTAAGGGTCTCTCCTCAAGGGAAGTATGAACTCTGCCAATTCTCAACTGACTAGAATAAAATCACTGATCAACACCCATGTTGTGAATTCTGAAGAGCCTAACATGCTGTGTATCAGACTGTACGGGACCCCTCCTAAGCCTAGCACAAGAGATTCTCACCTAAAGAGGTTGTCAACCAACAGGGGTCTCATTGTAAGTTTGATAATGGCTAACCCTCTGGAAGTCTTGTTCAGAATCTAACAATCCACAGTCAGATAACACAAAGTGTTATCAAATCAAAGTGTATGAGAAGATTCTTTTTATTGACTTGCAATTATTGAAGAAATACTAGAACTGTGTCATGCCATGTGCTGCTCTAATGTGATTATTTTTCTTTCTTCTGTATGTATCAAGTTCGATTTTGGAAGACCTCACAAATATCCCAAGGTGGTTCATGCTTCTGTAAAGTTGACATGCTTCTGCTTACAAAGATGTTCTGCCCTTGGAAAACAACCTCATAGAATTTTGCTGTGTGATGAACATCTTTGCCAAGGATATATTTCATTCTCCTTCAGCAAGTTCAGTATATCTTTATACCAGAACCACCAAATTCTTACATAGATTACATACAAGGTATATAAGGAGGAGTGACACAAACTGTTTTTCGGAAAGACAACAAGTATGTTAATGCTGCTATGCATATTATGCTGACCAAGACATACTAGGTAATAGAAAATCCAATCTGTGAGAAAACATACATAATATAAACAGAATCCTCTCCTTAATGGCTTTTAGCATAGCGACCGAAGGCCTGTGATTGACTCTCCAGCCCCTGCAAAGAAGTTCATTAGTGGGAGAAGATTGTTTAGGGGGAAAGTTTGTCAATATGTCTATGATATCTCATACAGCAATCATTTTTATGAGTAGACATGCTAGAGAGGCTAATTTAAAATCACAATGGGAGAAAGATAAAAACAGCTTGTAATCATAGTGTCTGTTGCTTGTCATTTTAGATCTATTCTTTCAGTGGTTGCTAGTGGCAACAAGAAAATTAAAAAGAAACATTAATCAAATAAATACTTCTCTGCACCTCACTGATCACCTATTCTGTCGTACTGAAAAGTAGACAAGGTCAGTAGAAATCAATAAGTTGAGATATGAATTCTTTTGATGGAACTGATAAAATATCTTGGAATAAATATCATCAATCATATAGATATGGCTGTTGGAGCCATGAAAAATCACCTTTGTAGAGCTCAGGAGTATCTGCTCTGTAACACACAAACAGTGGGTTTTGCTTCTCCAGTCCTTATAGAGAGAGAGAGATGAAATTAAAGAGCCAGCATCGCAACCAGGCATCAATGTGAACTGATGCATTGCTGACTACAAAACTGGAGGCTTTGAGGCTTTGAACACAGTGAAAGCAAAAGGATTCTAGAGAAACATCCTTTTAAAAAAAATCTTAGTGATGTAAGATAGTGATAAAACTGAAGCTCCTCCTAATGGAGCATTTACTATACAAACACTGTGTTACATGTAGTCATTGCTTAATTTATTTGATCCTCACATATCTAGCAAAGCAAAGTCGGTCTTGTTTCTTCTTGGGAAATCAGAGATTCTAAGAGGCTAAATAACGTGCCTAGGATCGAAATACCAATAAATGACAAGGAGAGTATCCTGGCTTTATATGACTTCAAAGATCTTGCTCTTATCACTCTGCCACATCTCAGACATCGCAAAAAGCTATTACTCTGCACAGCATAAAGTATTGCAGGGTCAAGGAGGGCCTTATATTCACCAGATACTCTGCACACCCATCTCTAAAGCTCACAGTAATCATGGCAAGTAGGTATTTGGAACATTGACATCCAAATCTCATCAGGGACTTGGTCAAGATTACAGAAGTACTCGAGGTGCAGCTGGTATTTGAAACCAGCTATCTCTGACTCAAACACACATTCTTTCTGTTTTCCTATCCCTTCTCCTACAATGTACTGACTTTAGATAATACTGGAGTCAGCGGTCTGAACAAAGACATCAAAAATGAACTAACCAGTTAAGTTTTAGAGGATAACATCTGATTTATGGCATAGCTGACTCTGCATACATCACAAGATACAATATAATTTTCTAGTTCCTCATATATAATTTCAAATTTCATAGGGGCCACAAAACTATTTTTCATGTTTTTCCTGAGGAAGCAGAATCAAGTTGACAGCTGGGTGAGAAGCTCCTGTGACCTTCTCCCCACAAAGACCTTGGCATAAGCAGCAGAACACACACCAGTTCACCTTGGCAAGGGCTACAGAAGACAAGTAAGAAACTTCAGGGCCTCATCTTCTAAGAATCAGAAGAAAAGAAACATTGAAGAGTGCAAGAAGGAAAGAGTTATCCATGTCATTCTCATCCCAGGTCCAACTCCCACACCCAGAGAGATGGTTCCCACTCAATGGAGGGAGAATGCCAAGTCTGCTGTGAAAAAAATTCAACTGGGCTGAGTTCCCCACCCCAGCCTCACTGTGGAGTGAACATTTGGAGCTCCCACAACCAGGCAGACTTTGCCAACCCTACCCCAACCACAAGGAGAAAGGCCAAGATTTCAGCTGCACACAGAGGCTTGGAGAGAAAGGTTAGGGCTTCACAGGAGGCTTAGAGATGGTCCTGATGCACAAATACTCTGTGTCTTCAAAGCCCAAAGCACCCTAATCTGCATCAAGGATCACAGACTAAATCTCCAGACTTTCCAGGTATCCAGCAGAAATTTGAACTCCGTGAGGGGTGGGAAAAGGGCCAGACTCACTTGATGTGAGTCACTGCCAGTCTCCCATAGATGTCGAAGAAAGACCTTATAGCAATCCATGACTGGAGGAACCAGGTATGATCAATCTGGGCCCCACAGCGTGGCCACAGGGCTGCCTTTTTATCACTGACTTCCAATGTTAGACAGCAAGGGACCACAGGACTACATCATGGGACTGAACACTGGCCTGGCAGTGTTCTGTGCATGGACAGAATCTCTGCACCTGCCTCAGAATCAGACAGAGACCTATGCCCTGGTGACACACACCTGGTGTGGCATCTATCAACACCAGCTTCTTGAAGGTTTTGTGTGCAACCCCCAAAACTGCACAGGGCCTGGTGAGTGAACAGCTGAGAGAAGTGCCCTATCACCTCTCTTAGAATGTCACAAAGAAAGGAAGGAATCACAGGGATGTTTTGGGAATCACTATAACTCTAAAATCCATCACTGAGCATATATCAACAGTATCTATTCCCAGGCCAGTGGTTACAAACAAAGCCCAGTGAAGTTTCCTGGTCTGATTAAGCAGTCTCACATCATGAGTGGCCAATAAGCACAGGCTTGGGCAATGAACCACCTTACAACAGAGAGGTCAGAGGAGAATTAGCTTTAGTGCTATCTCTGGACCACACTGGTCTTGATGAGCTGAAGGCTCTAAAAATGATCTAGCATCATGGCATCCTGGACACAGAACAAGGAGTTCTGGGTCTTGCCATAGGCTCAGGAAGTTCCTTGTAGGGTGGGACACATATTTAAGGCACTTCCCAAGTCAGACTAAACAATAAATTGAGGGCAGATTTGGAACGAATTTTTATTTGGGAAGTATTCTGAGTCAGTAAAAACATACCACCAGTGGCCAGAGACCAAACTGCAAATTAGGATATTATCTAATGTTGAAATAGCAGAAGTGTTCATAGCCTGAGGAGCCTGAGAGAAAATAATGAGACCATTTTGAGTGTAGGAGGACATTGTGACCCAAAAAGGTCAGTGAGCACAGGACTACAGTTGGTTGGATAATATTTGGAGGAGAATAACCAAATGGCTACCTTTTGTATACCTTATTGGATATCATCTGCATATGTATATGAGAACACCTGGTGGAATATACAAGACAAAAGGAGTTCCAAACAAGCATTAATGGTTTTGTTGATAAGCTCAGCACTTCCTCCCTTATCCTATATGACCCTCAGAGTATAAAGTCTGATGCTACTAATAAACCTCGGCTTTTGACCATCAGTCAGGGGTCCACGCGTGTTATTATCGGCTCCGTGCACCAAGTCCATCGCTGCGGGACAGCGACAACTGGCGCCTGAACAGGGACTTGAAATAAGAAGAGAAAGTGCAGCGGAGACCCCCACAGAAAGTGGTGAGTGGGACAATGGGCCAGAACCAGTGTAGGGCACAGTCTTTTATCTCTCTTATGCAGAATTTTTTAGTGAAAAGTGGAACGAAGATAACTAGGCAGCAATTGCATTCTTATTTAGAGCTTGTTAGTGAATATAATCCTTGGTCTCCAGATGAATGGACACTAGAAACTGGACTTAAGAATTTTACTCAGAAAAATGGTGAAAAGGCTGGAAGGATAGAAGATATTCAAGTTAGTTTTTGGATTATATCGGCTTTAATTAGAGCTATTATTATAATTTTAGAAGGGGAATCTGCAAGAAATTCCTCTAAGGGGAGACACCCCCAAAATGTAGCTAAAAAAGAAGTGTTTCATAGTAAGAACAAGGAAGAAAGAGAAAGGGAATCCTTAAGAGGCCCACCTAACAGGAAAGGACGCTGTAATATGGCTAAAAAAGAAACGCCTCATAGTACAGATGAGGAGGACAGCAAAGAGGAGCCCGTGAGAGATTTCCCTAACGGGAGACGCCACCGTAATGTGGCTAGGAAAGAAATGGCTTCTACTACAGATGAAGATGAGAAAGAATGTGTGAGAGACCCTCCCACGAGGAGATGCCACTGTAATGCAGCTAAAAGAGAAAGGCCTTATACTACAGATGTGGAAATTAGGAAAAGAAAACTTGGAAGATGTTACCATAATGTGACTGAAAATGAAATCAGAACTAAGAAAAAGAACATTTTCAGTGTTAAACCGCAGGATTTCTCTAGTGAGGCAAATGAGGCTGGGATAAAGCAACAGTTAAATATCAGCCCATGCCGTCTTGCTCTTAAATCTGATCAAAAACGTTTCCAAATGACTGATGTTCCCCGGAGACCTCATGAATTCCGATTGCTTTTTCCAATCATTCTTAGTCAAGAAAATAACCAACCTACCTATGAGAGCCTAGATGTTAATGCCATCATAGCTTTTAAAAAGGCTTGTGTGTCCTACGGACCTACTTCCTCTTATGTGTGGGAATATTTAAATGGCTGGAGCCAGGGAGCAAACTGGATTCCTTATGATTTTGAAGTAATAGCAAAAATAGGGTTTTCTCCTTCTCAATATTTACAATGGAAAATGTGGAGAAGCGATATGGCTAAAGAAAAACTGCGAACCTTAGGAGCTTCAGGTCGGCAACTCCCTGGTGGAGGACAATTGACTTATGATATGTTGGTTGGAGATGGACAGTGGGTTACTACAGAGCAACAGATACAGCTACCTCAAGCTGCGCTCATGCATATACGAGACGTAGCATTGTGGGCATGGGAGAAAACTGAGACTGGGTCTGAATTTGCAGGCAGTTATACAAAAGTCATTCAAGGAGCCAAAGAATCTTATGCTGATTTTGTAAGACGTTTGACAGACTCTATAGAAAAACAAGTTAAGGGAGAAGGCACTAGGAAATTGTTGTTAAAGCAACTGGCCTTTGATAATGCGAATGAGGACTGCCAGGCTGTTATTCGTCCTATAAAAGAAAGAGAGGATCTTCTGGGTTACCTGAAAGCCTGTCGCAACATAGGGACATTTAAGCACCGTGCCCGCCTAGCAGCACTTGAAACTTTTGCTATTCAAAAACAAATGAAGGCTAAATGTTTTAATTGTGGCAAGCCAGGACACCTTAGAAAAGATTGCCGAATGCTTCCTTCAACTCAAAAATACCCTGCGGATGCTTTTAACAGTCACTCCCCTGGAATATGTCCTAAGTGCCGAAGAGGCCAACACTGGAAAAAAGAATGTAAATCCAAATTTGACCGTGCTGGCAGATGCCTGTGGCCAGAAGACTCTGGGAGGGGTCAGCCCCAGGTTCCAAACATTCACAGGTTTACAAAATGGGAATCTGCAGAGAAGCTACAAACTTAAAACTGCCACTGTCTCATTGCCCCACCTGTGCTCCTCACCCTGCAAGTATAAATCCTGGAGGCTAAAATTCCAATCAGTTGTGGTGTATGCATGTTATTCATATAGTGCTTTTTCCTATACAGCATTGCTTAATCATGTATACTAATTTTTAAGTACAAGTCTTTATATTAAGTTAATTTTTATGTTCACTGCCTCATTACGTTCTCATTGTTTAAAATTAACAAAAGTGATGTTCTTGCTTTAAGGAGTGTTTGGGTGATGTCATTATATCATTATAAAGTGAATGTTTGCTGTTTTGTTTGTTAATGTACCCAAGTTGTAACCGCATGTCTTTTGGAATATTTTATAATGCTGAGGAAGCTGGCCTTCAGTTTAGTGGCTAGCTTTCACAATAATCACCAATTTCAAGGTCTTTTGTTGTGGTAGATGTTTAGCAAACTGACTTCATCTGTATATCCATTGCAACTTTTGGGAGCTTGGAATTCAAAGAAGATACTAGGCTTTTGTAAATCCTGAGGGTTTTTTGGGGGGACATTTAATAAAAATGTGAAATTTTATCGTAAATAGTTTGGTATAAAATTGAACTCGAACACTATTTGATTATTTCAAGGTATAAGTTAATGTGATATTCATTGTCTACAAAGTGTTTGCATGTATTAATTGCATGTATTAATGTAATTCTTGTGTTTTTGGCTGGTTATCAAATCTCTCACTGCCTTTAATGTGTCAAGGTTTTGTATTTGTTTTAAAGATATTTGAGTGATGATCTCGCATCAATAACCAATTGTAATCTATCATATGCTATGCTAATGTCAACAACAAATCTTGTTTCAGATATTTTTAGCTATCCTTAAAAAAGCATTTAAGAATTCAAAGGTTTCAAATCCTAGGGATTCCCTTGGTATTCTTACGAGGCCTCAAGAATGCCAACGGATCTATCTCCCGTTTTGTGGAGACAGTTGACCAGGCTATTGGATTATACTAAGATTATTGCCAAATAACAAATGGAGTAAAATTTTATTGTGTCAAAACGTTGTATACATCCATGGAGTTGTGAAGGTTTAATTTTAGTTTGCGTTGCTAATTATGTATTCTTAGCATGGCTGTATTGCTGGGAAGACTGAAATTTGCAATTTTAGATTGATGGAGGGATTTCATAGCATGATCAATGTTTTTGTCTGAGTTTCTCAGTTCAAAACTATTGACTTAATGGTTTCACTTACTGGTTTTTGGTGAACGCTACTACTAAGCTTGGTTGAGAATAATATTTTCAAGTCTCCAAAAGTGTGTGTGTGTGTCTGTGTGTGTGCGCGCATACATGTGTGTCTTAACATTTTGTCCTTTGTAAAAAGTTGTTTCAAATTGTTATCATGTGTTGCTGTTTGTTTATCAAGAGCAGGTTGCCTTGGGGCTGTGGCAACCTGCAGCCACGCCCAGAGCTTTCTGATAGGATTGTAAAATCACAAAGATGTTAAAGTTATGCTTTAAAAGCAGAGGGGGGAATATGCTACCCCTGTAAATGCATTAATTTGGTCTTACTCACCTTAAATTTTGTTCAGATTTTGTCTCCTGGTGAGCACCAGCTCTGCGTCACTAGAGGCTGCTTGCAGGCCCAACACAGATGCCTTTGGTTTGATGGAGGAACCCAGCCACTCACAAGTGGAGAGGTCCTGGCCCCTTGCTAACTGTGGGAAGAGGGTTTGTTTGTGTTTTTCCAGAAACTGAGCTGCAGCCTGTGTGGGTGCCAGCTGGTAATGTAAAGCCCTGGACTCCATTCACCGGAGGAAGCGCCTGCAGTAAGACAAATTCGCGACTTCATTCTGAAAGATCCATCTCCATCAAGGAGACATTGGAGGAGGAGGAGGAGGCCAGACCCCTCCCAACACCGGGTGACGTGAGGGATCCTAAGAGATTGGTGCATCAAGCGCAACTGTCCTTGACATTATGATGCATTTGATAAACACTAATAATACATGGGAAAGGTTATGCTCTTGTCCCTAGAATTTCCTGATGGATCCTCAAAACTGGCTCATCTGACCTCGAAAGTGCTGCAACTCCCTTGAACTCAACACTGCCCCTGGAGAAGATGGAACCCCCAGTGGAGCTGCCTCTAAGAACTGAAAAGCTAAATTTGTTTAATATTCCTCTGGTTCTACTACAGGTCAGGAGTGCAGAGAAATTCTCCACCTTCTTAGAATGTTTGAGGAAGACTTTAAGTGTAACTTGTTATTTATAGATTTTAATGACCTTAGACATTAGAAAAGCCATAGAAATTTGTGGTGGCATCCAAGGACGACTCTGACACCCTCTTAAAGGAGGTTGTGTGTATAGAGCAAGGGGGATCTCGGGGTGGAGCAGGAGGATAAGAGGAGCCCTCTATCCTAGTCCCGGAGGCCTCCCATGTGCTTTCGCTGCAGAAGCAGTGGATATCTGCCTCATCAAGGACATCGAGAACCGTATCCCGACTGCCAAGGAGATCACAAGGAAGATGAGTGCCCTTGGAGGCCGAGAACTCTGAGGTCAGTCCTTTCCTATTGGATTTCTCACAAGGGATTGAAGCAGCCCAGTACCCTGCTCATAGGGTCTGGTGACCTGGGAACTTAAGCCAGGAGCCCCGGGAGGCACTCAGAGACAAAAGGATTGTAGGAGGAGCTTCCTCTAGTTCTTAACTAGTTCCAGCCTTGGCTCCCAGCCCTCTCTTACACCAACCATCAGGGTTGCTTGTGAGTCCCATGTAGAGTTAAATTCTTCCTCACTCACTAAGTTGTTGGGGATTTCCCTGCTCACCTACCTAAAACTTTTCTATTCTTCAATTGTTAAATGCAAAACTGTGCTTAACCTCTATAAACTGCAAAATTTAAATTGGGTTAAGAATCTCCCTGAAAAGCTTTTATCAATTTAAAACTGTTAATGCTAAACAAGATGTAACTGTAAAGAACTTTGATGTTATGTTTGAACTCAGCTGCTATGTATGTCAATGTTGGTCTTTACACTGTTCCTGTGCCACTCTGCTTTCGGTTAAATAATATTGTTTCTCCCCATTTTTCTGCTCTCCCAAGAGCATGTTTCCCCTACATACATCATTCAGGCCTAATTTTACAAAACACAGAAGGGGGATTTGTAGGAGGACATTGTGACCCAAAAAGGTCAGTGAGCACAGGACTACAGTTGGTTGGATAATATTTGGAGGAGAATAACCAAATGGCTACCTTTTGTATACCTTATTGGATATCATCTGCATATGTATATGAGAACACCTGGTGGAATATACAAGACAAAAGGAGTTCCAAACAAGCATTAATGGTTTTGTTGATAAGCTCAGCACTTCCTCCCTTATCCTATATGACCCTCAGAGTATAAAGTCTGATGCTACTAATAAACCTCGGCTTTTGACCATCAGTCAGGGGTCCACGCGTGTTATTATCGGCTCCGTGCACCAAGTCCATCGCTGCGGGACAGCGACATTTGAGTGTCTAGGACAGATTCTTACAATTTATTCTTTAGTGGGTGTATCAGACCATATGCTAACAGGCAACTTCATCTCATCTGAAGAGCAAAAGAAGATAGAAGAAACCAGGTATCCAGGAATTGAAATTTCCAAAGGCTTGGATCAAAAACTAGAATGCAAACATTTCTCTGCTCTAACAGAGACCTGATAGAGTCAGAGTAGCATCAAGATTTCAGTGTGCAGGGGTTCTTCATTGGTGTTTTTCCTATTTCTTTACTTTTTTTTCTTTCCCTATCTTTATAATCAACACCATAATTTCAAGATAATTTGTTTTAGACAAAAGATTTTTTTTTGTAAGCCTCATGGTATCTCCAAAGCAATAGCCCATAACATACTTACCAAAAATTACAGAGAATGAATAAAAGTATATCACCAGAGAAAAACCACTTAACCATAAAAGAAGATTGTAAGAGCTGGAGAAAGAAATCCTGTGTTCTTGATTTGGAAGAATCAGTATCATTAAAACATTCATACTACCACTACTAGCAAACTACACATGTATTTAATCCCTATCAAAAATTGTAATTGCACTGTTCACAGAACTAGAAAACTGATTTATAAATTTTATACAGCCACCAAAAAACCCAAATAGCTAAAGCAATTCTGAAATAAAAGAACAAAAGAAGAAGTCATTACACTACTTGAATTCAAAATGTGTTACAAAGCTGTAGCTGTTAAAGCAGATTAACTTTGGTATAAAAATAAATCCATAGGGGCTGGCACAATGGCACAGCAAGTTAATCCTCTGCCCTATGGTGCCAGTACCCCATATGAGCACTGGCTCGTGTCCCAATTGCTTCACTTCTGATCCAGCTCTCTGCTTATGACCTGGGAAGGCAGCAGAGAATGGCTCAAGTCTTTGGGCCACTGTACTTACACGGGAGATCTGGAGAGAAGCTGCTGGTTCCCACCTTCAGAAAGACCCAGTTCTGACCAGTGTAGCCATTTGGGAAGTAAACTAGCAGATGAAAGATCACTCTCTTCACTCGAACTCTCCTTCTTGCTACAATCTGCCTTTCAAATAAAAGAACAAGTAAATAAATAATAATAATAATAAAACTATATCTCAGTGGAACAGAATAAAGACACTAGAAATAAGCCCATAAATTTATGGTTACTGATCTTTTACAAAGGTGCTAAGAACATGAATTGTAAAATTGTCATCTTAAATAATGCTGTGAAAGACTGACAGTAGATAACAATCTCACATTATATATTAAAAAATCAACTGAAAATAAACATCTAGATATGAGACTTGAAAGTTTGAAGGTATTAGAAGAAAAATACACAGAAAACATCTTAGGACATTGGAATTAGAAGAGATTTTTCATGAAGAACAGGAAATAAAAAATTAAGCAAGTGGAATTTCATCAAATTAAAGAGATGTGACACAGCAAAGCAAATAGATTGAAAAGATAATTACAGAAGAAAATATTTCCAAGATATAAATCTGACAAGGGGTTATTATCCAGGATACATAACAAACTCAAACAACTGAACAGAAAATAAATAATTCAATTTATATATGGACAAAACTAAACTGACATCTCTTAAAGGAAGACGTAAAAATGACCAACAGATACACAGACTAGTGTTCAGCATCACATTAATCACCAAGGAAATGCAAATCAAAACATTGGCCTTCATCAAAATGATGATAAGAGGTGTTGGCAAGGATGTGGAAGACAGGGAACACTTGCACATTCTTGGTGGGGATGCAAATGAGCACAGCTATTATGGAAAACAGTATGGAGGTGCTCAAATATTCAGAAACAGAACTACCATTTGATCCAGTAAGCCTACTGGGACATAAGTAAATCAGTCTGTTGAAGAGACATCCACACTCCATGTTTATTGCAGCACTGTTCAAAAAAGCCAAGACATGTCAATGATGTAGATGTCCACTCACTGATGAAGAGATCAAGAAAATGTAGCAAATATATACAACAGAATGTTACTCAGCCATAAGAAGGATGACATCCTTTCATTTGCAACAATATGGATAGAACTGGAGGGCATTATGTTAAATGGCATTCAAAACACATGATCTTATTCATGTGCGGGTTCTAAAACTGCATAATTCCACAGGCATTAAAAATAAAATGGCAAAAGCAATGGAAATGGCCCAAGTGCTTGATGTTGGAAACCCAGAAGTTACTGGCGCTTGGCTTCAAATGGGCCGAAACGAGTCTGTTGTAGTCAATTTGAGAGTAAACCAGGCAATAGATCTTTGTACTTAATTCTATACTTCACTCTTTCAAATAAATAAATAAATCTATTAAAATAAAATAAGACATCTATTACTAGAAGCTAGGGAAGGAAGAATGATGGATAGGGAAAAGTCAATTAATGTATTCTACATTATGGTTAGATAAGCACAAGTTCTGTGATTCTATTCTACAATAGATATGTTAACATACTATAACTTTCAGGCCTGGCATGGTAACCTAGTGGCCTACCTTGCATGCACCGGGATCCCATATGGGTACCCATTCATATCCCAGTTGTTTCACTTCCCATCTAGTTCTCTGCTTATGGCCTGGGAAAGCAGTAGAGAATGGCCCAAAGCCTTGGGACCCTGCACCTGTGTGAGAAACCCAGAAGAAGCTCCTGGCTCCTGGTTTCAAATCAGCTCATCTCTGGCCATTGCTGCCACTTGGGCAGTGAACAAACAGATGGAGGATCTTTCTCCCTATCTCTCCTTCTCCCTATAAAATATGACTTTCCAATAAAGTCTTTTTTTAAAAAATACTACAAATTTCTCTATTTTTAAAACTGGAAAAATTTTGTATGTTTTCACATACAATGTGAAAGGATTAATTGTTGGGGAGCATAAATGCATTTACCTTGATTGGATGTTAAACAATGTATACCTATAACAAAACATCACATAACACCATAAATATGCATAATTTTATGTTAAAAATTTTTAACTGAAAAATTATAAATGCTTTTTCTTATTCTATTTGCATAAAAACAATCACAATGAAGCTCACACAGCTACCATATTTTGTGTGTGTGAGAACATTAAGTTCTGATCTTAGCAACTTTGAAGTGTATAATAGAGTATTTTCACTAGAATCACCATGCTCTTAGATCTGCAGAAACAAACTCATTCTGCAGATCTGAAGCTTTTTATCTTTTAACCAACTTTCTACAATGTATATGACATCTGAAAATTCCAACCTCATTGTAAACTAAGGCAAGAACAGGTAGATCTATTTTTTGGACAGTCTTCTCCAAGGGACCCTGTACTAAACTCACATCTAGATTTCAAAGGTGATATGTCTTAGTGTCTAAGTGGGTTTGTGAATTGCTGGGGACCAACAAATGTCATGGCAGTGAGCAATCAAGTAGGGGCTCCTGCCAACAGTGCTAAACAGGCAGAGAAATTAGAGGCACATGAAAGTACTGATGCTTCCCTATTGTGGACAAATGAGACTAATACTTTAAATATTGATACCTAACTTAATTATGTTGTGATCAGAAAATACACTCAGAGGGGACCAGTATTGTGGTGTAGTGGATTAAGATGCCACCTGCTACCCTGACATCCTATAGTACAAAGTTGGTTTGATTTCCTGCTGCTCTGATTCTGATCCAACTGTCTGCTATTGCACCTGGGAAAGCAGTGGAATAGGTCCAAAGGGGATGGACACCTCTTCCCATGTGGAAGACCCAAAGGGAGTTCTAAGTTTCTGACTTCGGCCTGAGTCAGCCCAGGCCATTGTAGTCATTTAGGGAGTGAGCCAGCAGATATTCTCTCTCTCTCTCTCTCCCTCTCTCTCAAGCTCTCTTTCTATCTCTCCCATCTCCCTCTCTTTTTCTATCTACACATTTTAATTAGTTCATCTTTTTTTAAAAAAAAGTTACTTGGAGGTGCACTTTTTTAAGTTACCTGTTGGGATACCCACATCTCATATTGGAGTGCCGGGGTTTGAGTCCCTGCTTGGCTTCCAATGCCAACTTCCTGCTAGTGGGCACTGTAAGAGGCAGCAGGTGATAGATACATCAAGTACTTAAAACCCTGGCACCCATGTGAGAGATCTGGATGGATTTTCAGGCTGCTTGCTTCGGCCTGTCCGTGCTCTGGTCAGTGTGGTCAATGAACCACACAAAAGGAAGATTCCCCCTCCTTCACTACCTCTCCCCGCACCTCTATCTTTCAAAATAATTGGAAAAAAAATGCTCTGAATTTAATCCTTACGGATTGGCCAAAGCATGTTTTATAGGGCAGCATAAATATTCTGTACACTTTAGGAGAACATGTATTTTGCAGTGATTGGGCATGGTGCTCACTGAACACACGCTGTTGGCGATGGCTGACGGTGTTGTGTACATCCTGTGTCCTGACTCCTCTGTCAAGTTGCTTGGCGAGGGAGGAATCATAAACTCCCCAAATATGACTGCAGAATTATGTTTACCTTTCATTCTCAGTTTTGTTTTGTGTATGTAGAGGCTCTAGTATTATGTATATGAATATTTATAATTGTCACAATTTCCTGTTAAATCAATACTTTTTATGCTTACGGAATATTGTACCATATCAGTAACAAAATATTGTCTTGAAGCCTAGTTAATCTGACATTAATATTGTCACTCCAGCATTCTGATGCTTACTCTTAGAAGGCTATTTCATGTAATCATCAGTGTGGTTGATTAAATTGTGCTATAATAAAAAATGTGAGTAAATATTTGTTGTGCCCCCATCAAAACACATGCATTTAAAAAAAAAGATAAGATTCAGTTATTTATTTGGAAGGCAGAGTTACACACACAAAAAAGGGAGAGACCAGAGAGAAGAGAGAGAGAGAGAGAAGGAGAGATCTTCCATCTGCTAGTCACAACAGCTGGGCCAGGTGGAAGCATGGAGCCCAGGGCATCTCCCAGGTCTCCCATATAGAAGCAGTTGTTTGTTTTGTTTTGTCTTTTGCTTTGTTTTGTTTTTTGTATGTTAAAATGACCCAAGTAGAGGAGGGACAGCTTCAGGATGCAGATTTATCACTAACAAAACAACCATTTGATTAGAAATTTAAAAATTGCAGCCCCTCTTCTGTCTCCACCTCCAGGGAGGGGAACAGGATGGGGGAGTAACTTCTGTCACCAAAGAGCAATGACTTAATAAGCAACAGACTCCATGGAACTTGTGGTTGGAGACTGCATTAGTGTGCCCCCACACTTACCCCATTTTCCATATAGGTGATCCAAAGCTGTACCCTTTCTAATAAACCAGTAACTACATAAATGTTCTAAATTCTCTGAATCATTCCAACAAATCACTGAACTTAAGGGAGGGGATGTATGAAACCCTGAATTTGGAGTTGGCCAGGAAGAAATATAGGTAGCTGGTGGACCCCATTTACAGTTGGTGGCTGAAATTGGAGCAGACTAATGAGACTAAGCCCTTCAGATTCCAGGACGTGGCAAGAAGGCCAGGTAGACAGTGTCAGAGTTGAATTGTTACACTTCATGGATGTTGAAGAATTGGAAAATTGGTTGGTTTTGAAAAAGACCACATAAGAGGTCTTTAGAAAAGACCTCTTTGATTTTCATTTTTGTGTTTCTCCTGAGAGATTTCTATTGATCTGTCTCCAAGTTGCTGACATTTCGCTTTGCTATATGAGCTAACTACCATGCACACTCCATCCGTACCTCTGTCATGTAGAAGCTTTTACTCTCTGTTAAATATTCAGGTCAGTGATTCTCAATTTTTCAAAGAACTTTCTGAACTCCCAGTAATATGCTACTACTCTATCCTACAAATTTATCTCTTCAGGGACTTCCAACCTTTTTAATTAGGCATAACCTTGTCTCTTTCTCTCGATTATTCACATTTGATTCAACTTTGTTCTGCCCTTCTAATGTTGTGATCTATTCCCCTAATACTAGTTTCCTCTTTTTTAAATCACTTTTCAAAATCTCCTGACCATGTCCATTAAAAATAAAATCAGTCCCAAGAAAACTTTTTGCTCTGTATTGAAAGGACACATGCCAATAACTCTATTCCCTAAATTATTTAATTTGAAAGTTACGAAAAAAAAGCTCTTCTCAGAAAAACCTCTAATAACAGCACATCCTTTGTCAAAACAGTGCCTTGTTGATATTAGATTGAATTGAAAACCACAGCAATGGAAATAATTTAATCAGCTGAAGGGACTCTGGTTTCCAGCAGAGGTTATGGAATTTCCTCCAGTGATTGTGAAATTGGCAGCAAAATATTTGGTATTGACAAGGGAGACAAAAAAACCTTGAGGTTCACTACATCACAAACTTTCTAGCCCATATGAGCACACAGCAGGGTGCAGAAGAGAGGAAATCAAACGGTTTTGAAGGTATTTCTTAATCTTTTTCCCTCTGCTTTATCTATAAAATATGAAATAGGATACTTAATTCACACCGCTCTTATAAGTACTAACAATCACATAAAGCACTTGGAAAATAAAATTTGAAGAAAAAAAACGAGTGTTTTTATCTCCACAATGATAATTATTTTTCTTTACAGTATTCATATATTCAAGCTCATTGGAAACAACGTAAGATTCACTAGGATGACTGGGTAGCTGTCCTTAGATATATAACACAAGTTTAGGATTCTGAAAAAATGTTGCATGCATTATAGCTATTTCTAGAGTTAAAAAATCAATCTATCAAAAAGAAAATTTTAGATGCCTCCCCTCATGAAAAACAATCTCCAGGATCATAGCTGCACTATAGAAAAAAAAAAAGCTGCTATTTAGTAAACACTGAGTATGTACCAGGCACTGTCTCAAGGGCTATCTATGTGTTAGCTAACTAATTCTGACAACAACCATTTTAGATAGGGACAAGCTTCCAAGAGCTCAAGCTTACATTGTAAACTCATACAGTACAATGTGAGGCTAGATTTCAAAATCACATCTCTCCCTTTAATTACCACTCAGTAATTTTCCAGATGATCCAAGCCTTCTGTCCTTGCTCACCCACGTGGAGGTCAATCCAATGTTTATACCTGCTTAATGGCAAAGCCAACACTTACCAGAAAAAAAAGTGTCATGTCATCTAGAACTAATGCTGCTTTAAAGCATCTACAAATTAAAGTTTCTGACAAAGCAGGGCAACCTCTGCTGGTAAGTATTAGCAACGCTGACTCCAGCATCAGTGTTTCTTCTGAATACTTGGTTTTGTTTTTCATGAGCACTCATGAGGGTTATCCTGATGGAGTTGCCCCTGTCCATGAATGTAGACAGTAGAGCTGGCTTCCATCTGCCAACTTCACCCACACACAGAGTGAATCATCCTCAAAGCCATGGAAAGGGCAGATTCTCTGCCTAACATCAGAACTCTCCATTTGCTGTTCTGGCTTAATCAGTGAGAGATTTCACTACCAAAAGGAACAAACAAGACATTGGGATCCACCACAGAAATCACATTTCTAAATGCCTTCAGGGACAGAAAATCATGTTCCAACCTGAGGATGTGTGAACTTAAAACAATCTCTTCCCCCAAAAATGAACATATAATTTTATGAAAACACTTCTAAGGCACTTACTCAAAACATGAATGTTACTCCTAAAAGTCATGTTGTACCAGAGATATAATCAAGGCAAAAAGATTTTCAGTTTGGGATAAGTTTTTAAGGAAGAAATGTTGTTTTAATTTCTAAATTTTTGTAGTATATATGTAGATGAGTGACATAAATTAGAATTTTAAGATGCAAGGTTTGGGTGAGACTTTTAACCTAGCAACTATTGGTAAGGATGCCCACATCCCATATGGAAGGTGCCTCAGCTTGAGTCCCAACCTTGCTTGTGATTCCAATCTTCTGCCAGTGTGTCCAAGGGAAGGTAGCAGGTGATGGCTCCAGTGGTTACATCCCTAATACTCACAGGAGAGATCTGGATTCAGTTCCCAGTTCTCAGGCACCTGTGGAGTGAACTAGTAATCAGAAGTTCCTCTCTCTCTCTCTCTTTCTCTCTCTTCCACCCTCTGTATCTCTCCCACCCTCTCTCTCTTCTCTCAAATAAATATAATAAGTAAATAGTGTTTAAAGATTTAGGCGTTACTGAGCTCTACCTGGGAAAATACCATGCTGATTATTTGCAATTACCAGTATATGCATGTGTGAATGTTTTAGCACGTGTCTGTATAATCATGTGCATGTACTACACATTCCAGCAGAGAAAAATAATTCTCATTCTCTAGACCCAAGGTTTAACTACTTTTTTGATGGCTCACTAATACAAAGTAAGAATAACACAAGAAAATCAAAATAAAATTCACAGAATGTTCCCCAAAATAAAAAGTACACATTTAAAGCTCATTTTTGAGGGAGTGTCCATAACTTGAAATGATTCTATGAAATTATTTCTAAATTACAGTAAAAGGATGAAAGAAGTAACCTATCTTATATACTTCCTTTGAGTAAAACTGGTCAAGGCTAATGAACTCTTTATAAATCAACAGAATGTAATGATTTCACATCACTTTATGTAAGGCAGAACTGGTACTTTCTTAGTAAGGAAAGTCAAACAGGTCAGGCATAGCAGTTAACACCCAAGATGGGACATACTGAGGTTTGTGAGTTTCAGTTTCAGATTCATTCCCAATTGCAGCTTCTTCCTAATGCACATCCTGGGAGACAGCATTGATGGGTCAAGTTATTGAGTACTGTTCACTTACAAGGAAGACCTGGATTGAGTTCCTAGATCCGAACTTCAATCTGGCCCAATGCAAGCCAATATAGGCACTTAACAGTGAAGCAATTGATGGGAGTTCTTTCTCCGTCTCATTCTTGATCTCCCTGCCTCCCAAAACTAAGAAAGAAGACGGGAAAAAAAGAAGGTGAAAAAGGAAGTGAAGGGAAGAAGAAAGGAAGGAAGGAAGGAAAGAAGGAAGGAAGGAAGGAAGGAAGGAAGGAAGGAAGGAAGGAAGGAAGAAAGGAAAGAAGGAAAGAAGGAAGAAAGAAAGGATATTTGACATTTGCACTCCTTCCATTAAAAAAAATTGAGAGGCAGGTGACATAAGCCATACCACATCTGCCCAAAAGAATTGGAAATCACAGTTGTATCTACCCCTATCTGGACACTATGGCCCTCTGTTGTTGTACTGAGCTGGGTCAAAATAGTACACCTGCTCAGTGATGTCTTTTCCTGTTTTATTTATCAAAAGTAAGGAGTCCTCTTAGTAATGCATAAATCCATTGACAGAGGCTATGGCCTAATGAATACATCACATTCGTCAAGATGGCATTTTCTTTGCTCAAAAGTAAAATGCCATGTGCTTAATTTATTTCACAATTCCTTTATTCAGATTTATTGAGCCTCCTGGCTATACTCTGACAAAACTGACCACCAATAGCCTATCTTCTGGGGATGCTAGATTTGGTAACCAGGCTACATGCAGCTATTTTTTTTAACCCAATGACTGTCAAAACTGAAGCTAGCAAAATTCAGATCTATGCAAAGGACAATGAGTCCAGAAGGACCTCATATTCACCAAAAATAAAATTTCCCCATATTAAAAACATGCTTCATCAGCAAACATTTCTTTTCTTTTTTTAATTATCATTTTTTTATTATTCATTGATTACATTGTATTATGTGACACAGTTTCATAGGTACTGGGATTCTCCCCACCCCTCCCCGCACCCTCCCCCCATGGTGGATTGTTCCACCTTGTTGCATAACCGCAGTTCAAGTACAGCTGAAATTCCCTCTTTGCAAACATAAACTAAACATACAGTCCAACATCTTATAGTCCAGTCAAGTTCCTCGGCTTCTTGGGGAGACCCTGTCTGGTCCGAGGGCAGAACCATCAGAGTATCAACCCGATCAATTAAAGGCTCCAACATACCCTCAGCAACAATTAACTTCATTGTGTAATTAATAGATATAGTATTGAGGAACCTATATGTTGTAAACAAATGCAATTTCTTAACCACATTCTGTGATCACCTCATTGACAATTCAGAGCAAACATTTCTTTTCAATGATTTTATTCAACTGGTCAGAAATTGCAGAATTTTCTGCCAATTTTATATATAATGGGTTCAAACTCTACTTTCTTTATATTATCTTGGGCAGATTTTATGCCTCAGCTCCTTATTTGTTAATATGGATTGTAATAATACATTTACCCTACAAAACCATGAGGATTAAAATATTCACATAAGTGACAAGTACATTACTAAATATTCTGTATTTTCTGCAAAATTAAAAATCTAACGTTGTTTGTAAGTTTGGATTTAATGTTTATAGGTTGTTTTGTTTTTCATTCTGTTTTATTGTTGTATTGATATTCTCTATGAGTTCGTATTTTCATAGTTGTCAAAGAAATAATTATTTACCTCAAGAGTTTTTCACAAGTGCATAGAGCATGGGACTAATTTTCTGGATCTACACAGGATTATATTGTTAAAAATACTGGTTGAGGGATTGGTGCCATGCACGCTAAGTGTCCCCCTGCAGTACCATCATCTGATATAGGCACCAGTTTGAATCCTTGCTGCTCTAGTTTTGATCCAGCTCCCTTTTAATGCCTTGGGGAAGCAGTCAAGGAGGCCCAGGTCCTCAGGCCCCTGCACCCACATGGGAGACCCAGAAGAAGCTCCTGGCTTCAGGTGGGCCTAGCTCTATCCATTATGGCAATTTGGGGAGTGGAAATAGCAGATAGTCTTTCTAACGCTCTTTCTCTCTTTCACTGTATCTGTCCTCTCTCCATAAATCTGCCTTTGAAATAAAAATATATCTGAAAAAAATTGGTTGCGATGCTGTACAGTCCTGTGTTCAAATTTGCCTCTTTCCTGTATTCTAATGTATATAACATATGTATCACCTTAGAGTTCATGTACATGTAAAAGTTTATGTGCTGACTGATGAACTTATGATTGCTTATGAAGGACTATACTATTGCAATAATATGGGGAAAATCAGTTGGGGGTGGGAATTTGGGGAGGGGTTAGGGAAGTCCAAGACTCTATGGAATTGTACCATAAAATACAAAATTAATTTTAAAATGCTAAAAAATTCCAAAAAAAAGTAGTGTGTTGTTCTGTCCTGAAAAGTTGTTGTTTAATTACTTATGTTTTAGTGCTTGCTGTTTTGAGTTTTTTGGTGGGTATTTTTTGTCTTACTTACTTTTGTAGTCAATGGTATCATGAGATTTAAGAAATTGTAATTTATATAATGCGAGACACAAATATATTTCTTAATATGATACAAATCATAAATGAGATGATGCAAAAAAGTATGCAGCTTTATGTCTGGCATATGGCAAATGGCATTCATTAATAAGTAAAGGATTACTGTACTCTGGATGACTATTATTACAAGATGAATAGAGTCCTAAGAAAATCCACAAATTAACCCCTGGAAATTATCCTTGAAGAAATGAGTTCTAGACCCAGACTTAGATGATGACTACAAGTTCACCAGGCAACACAAAAGGAAGAGATTCTCAAGTAAGACAAACAAGATATGCATAGTCCTGAAGGTGAGAATCTTGGCTGCCATTATTGAAAGTTCATCATATAGAATATATTGCATATTTTACCATAATTAATGAAGGTACTGTTTTCAATTGTTTCTAAATCATAAACATTTGTGTTCTTTTTTTAAATAAAAAGATTGATTGATTGATTGATTGACTGATTGATTTGAAACTCGGAGTTGTCAGAGAGAGGGAGAGACACCAGGAGGGAGAGAGATTGAGTCTTCCATCCACTGGTTCACTCCCCAGATGGCCACACTCTCCTGGCACCTGGCTAGGCCAGGCCAAAGCCAGAATCCAGGAACTTCTTACAGGTCTTCAACATGGGTGGTAGGGGCCCAAACACTTGGGCCATTTTCTGCTGCTTTTCCCAGGTCATTAACAGCGAGCTTGACCAGAGTTATAACAACTAGGACTTGAACCAGCAAGGGATGGAGATGGCAGATCAATGTTCCCAGCCACAGTGTCAGCCTTAACATTCACATTCTTACACATCTTAAACAATATTAGAGCCAGCACAGTGGCCTACCAGGCTAAACCTCCTTCTTACAAAGTCATTCCATTTAGGCACTGGTTTGAATACCAGCTGCTCCACTTCTGATCTGCTTATGGCCTGGAAAAGCAGTGGAGAAATGCCCAAGTTCTTGGACCACACAGAACCCAAATTCAGAATCCCGGGAAACCCACATTCAGAATCCCAGGGAAGGCTTCTGGTTCCTGATTGCTGGCTCTTGGCTCCTAGCTTTGGACTGGCTCAGTTCCAACCATAGCAGCTATCTGGGGAACAAATCAACAGATGGAAGACCTTTCCCTGTCTGCTCTTCTCTCAATGGAAAAACTTCTCAAAAAAATTTTAAATCATTTAAGCTCCTTTGTTTTTTAAGACTAGAATACTAAAGAGAGAAGATGAAGGAAAACAAAAGGGGAAATAAAGAAAAGACAGTTTGGCCCAACGCAATGACTCAGTGGCTAAATCCTCACCTTGCATGCCTGGGATCCCATATGGGTGCCAGTTTGTGTCTCAACTGCTCCACTTCCCTTCCAGCTCCCTGCCTGTGGCCTGCGAAAACAGTACAGGATAGGCAAAGCCTTGAGACCCCGCACCCATGTGGGAGAACTGGAGGAAGCTCCTGGCTCCCAGTTTCCGTTGGCTCAGCTCTGGCCATTGCGGCCACTTGGGGAGTCAACCAGCAGACAGAGGATCCTTCTCTCTACCTTTCCTACTCTCGGTACACCTTTCCAATACAAATAAGTCTTTCAAAAGAAGAAGAAAAAGAAGAAGAAACAAAAAGGTAACTAATATAATGGATAAATATTGTGGATCATGCAAATGACATACACAGTAGATGAGGAGTCCATGACATAGAAATGCTAAATAACTTACTCAAAACTACAGCTTTAGTAAGAGTACGTCCAGAACTCAAATCTGGATCTACAATCTTCTAAAATGTAGTTAAGATATTTTTCACTATACTAATGTAGAACCTGTGTGAGTTTGTCTACACGTGAACTAATCACAATGACACAAAGTTGTATATTTACGTATTTATGTCTGTACTAGTCTATAAAGTTCTTAAGTCTTTTTCTCTTTGCAAATACATTTCCAAGGAGATGTATGCATGTATGGATGGATGGATAAATCAGAAAGTGTATGGACAGAGTATTTTAGACGTTATTTGAATGAGTTCTCCTGAATCTCTGTATAATTGCCTTCCAAGAGTATAATTATAACCTCAAATGTATTTCTAAATTCAAGTAATCACCAGGCTTAAAAAAGACAACAAAAACCTATAACTTAATTTTTTTTTTAGTCTGAAACTAAGTGATCTGAAGAGAGTAATAAATAGCAGATCCAGGAATAGAAGTAAATTCCTTTCAGGCAAAACCCAGGCCTTATTTATTCAGGTGCTGCTTTTCCCCCCAGAAATGCCCAGTTTAAAATCACCACCTGTAGAACTCTCAGTCTGTCAAAGTCTGATTTAAATAGCAGCTCAACAAAGCCTTCCTGTATCGCCAAGATAAAAGTAATCATCCAGGGGCCTGGGTCAATAGCATAGTGGTTAAACTCCTTGCCTTGTATGTGTGCCAGGATCCCATATGGGCACCGGTTCTAATGCCGGCGGCACCACTTCGCATCCAGCTCCATGTCTGTAGCTTGGGAAAGCAGTCGAGGACAGCCCAAAGCCTTGGGACCCTGCACCTGCGTGGCAGACCCAGAAGAGTTCCTGGCTCCTGGCTTTAGATTGGCTCAGCTCCAGCCATTGCAGCCACTTGGGGAGTGAGTCATCAGATGGAAGATCTTCCTCTCTGTCTCTCCTCCTCTCTGTATATCTAACTTTGTAATAAAAATAAATAAATGTTTAGAAAAAAAGTAATCATCCCACAGCTGGGTATCTCACAATACCACTGCTGGTGGAACAGTACCTCAGGGCACCGTGAGCTGCAGGTCACTGAGATCCTCTGAGAACTCACGCAGGGTTCCATAGGTTTACAACAAATATTACGGGTTGTTCTTTATGATTCCTTGATATAAACATGAATATATCATTTTATTAAAACATGCAGCTTGACGTAAAAGTTCACTTTTTCTTCAATTTCAAAAGAAATCAAAATTTTCACGGACACCTGAAAATACTGGGGACCCCTGGCACCATGTCTGTTGCATCTGATGGTCAGGTTGGTCCCTGTGTGTAGCTGCTCTCACTTATACGATCCACAGCCTAACAGGGCTTCTCCAAATGAAGCCACGATGGATTGCAGAATCTGACAATGAGAAAACCTCGAGTTAAGGGTGACATGATTCAATGTTGCGGTGATTGTCTTCTTAGAAAAAAAAAAAAACATTATTTTACCTAATTGTATCACTTCAAATATATGTCTTCTTTCTTTTAAAAAAATCTAGAATTACTGTTAGCTTTCTAATTAAAAGCTTTTCCAAATGCAATGTTCTTCTAGATCAAGCCAGAGCTAACACAGGCATTAACTAGTCATTTGGTTAGACACACCCATTTGGAACAACAGTTAAGTTAACCTGAAATGAAATAATTATTCTTTCATGACACTTTACAATTTGCAAAGCACCATTGCAAACATTATTTATTAGTCATTAGGAGCTGCAATTCAAACCTAAAAGACTGGTACCATTTGAAAGAAAAACAAGCCTCAGATAGGGCAAGTGACTTACCCAAGGGCTTAGGACTGCTAATACACAGTCTGGGACTCACATCCACTCCTCCAAATTCCAGAATCTCATGTTCTTTGCACTGCACTATGCTGTTTATAGAAAAAAAAAGAAAATCTTTTTTAAATACAAGCATTAAAAAATTGAGCTCTTACCTTAAGTAGAGCCATGTTCTTTTAGAAATCCTAGCAGCATTTTGGAGACATAATTTTGTTGTAGGCTTAGTTCTGAAACACTTGAAATAAGAAAATAGTGGTAAAATCTATTTTCATTAGAAGTCAAAGCTAATTGAGCAATATTTTTAATATACACAAAATTCAATGAATCTGAAGTTTGGTTAAATTACAATAAATATGTTGGGAGGTCTTATTCAGTTTGCTAACTTTCCCTCTTTCTTTTTCAGCCTCCTGTATCTCTTAAACCTACCCTCTGGTAAGCAAACAAATCTGCTGTAGAGTTTTTAATCAGTTCTTGTTCTCCTTAAAAGCATAATTCCCTCACAAAAGATAAATGGAAAGGAGATGACACTAAACAGATCTAATCTTAAAATGGCAAAATTTTGCAGAACATACAGACCAAAACATTCATTATTTTGGAAACAAAAATAAGGGCTATTAAAACCAATCAATACAAACCTTCCCTATTCACAAGAAAGTCTGGCAAAACAAAAATGAAACCTCAGGGATTTCAAAAGCATGCACGACCCAATGCTATACAATGCAAAATTTCATTATTTCAAGTGTAAATAAAATAGTTTCTACTGTTTCATGAGGCAGTCTAACCCAGAATGCATGCATACGGGTTTGATCTCATTTTGATTACCCACCAAAAAAGGACTAGGAATAATTAGAAGATTTTTCTGGCACACATTTCTAAAGTTTTAAAACATTATGGGGCAGTCAATAAGCACAGTAGTTAAAATATCACCTGGGCTGCTATATCTCTGAGCGCCTAGATCCAAGTTTCAGTTCTACTCCTGATTTCAGCTTCCTGCTAAGACACACCCAGAAAGACAGCAGGTGATAAATAATTGGGTCTCCAGCATCCATTTGACAGACCTGGGGACAGGCTCCTGGCTTTGGCCTGGTCCAGCCCTGGAGATTGCAGACATTTGGAGAAGGAACTATCATAAAACAATTTGTCTCTACATGTCTATGTCTCTCTCTAATGTATCTTTCCTTTCCAAATAAATGAAAATTAAAATATTTATTTATTACTTTACTCAGAAGTAAAAATTTGTCTTGATTTTACAGATCTTATACCTGTTCACTTTATTTGCAATATGAATATAAATAGGTACACATGTGATTTTTAAAATATGCAACCTAATTTTATTATGGATTCTGTATAATTTCTAGGTCACAAAATCAAAGATCTATTTAATGTGCAGCTCCATGAAAAGAGCAAGCACAGATTGCTTTATCTGCAAGAGACATTCTAACCAGAAAAATAGTTGAACCAAACATTATATCACGACCTGACTCACCTGAGCAATGAAGAACTTAAAGCCGTGTTTGTACTATGTGCCCTGTACCCAGGCAACTTGTGGTCATTGTAGTGAATTCCATTTGAATATCTAAGAACAACATTTGATGTCCCATTTTTCACTGTTTAGCACATAGAATAAATGCCAAACTCACATCTATCTATAACAAATGGTTCACATTAACCATTGTGAACTAAGAAGAAACAATCAAGAAAAATATAGATAGGATGCTTTGGGGAACTTTAATTATCAGTCCACCAACAGGTCTGTAATTGGGCAGGCATATGTTAAGTATATTCCCTAACCTCAAAGAGACTAACATTACCTTATCTCTGACACCTGACACCTAGAATGAAACTTTGCTGAGTCAATGGAAGGTTTGCTGACTATTACAAAAAGGCTGCTACAAACATAGATACACATAGGAGTGCCATGCCAGAGAGCCAGAGTAAATAAAAGGGTCAGGCATGAGTGGAAAGAGGGGGATGCTAGCGGATCTGGATGGAATTAGATAACACCAAGGAGAAATTTGGTGCTGAAAAAAGTTCTTCAAGTGAAGGATACCAGTGAATTTTATTAGGAAGAAAAAAAAATTAAAGAGGATACTTTGGAAAAGCTAGCATTCATATAATGTACGACTTCCTGAAAATTCTTAACTGTTTTGCAACTATACTTTTAATAAAACTGCACAGAGCAACAATTAGTAATGATTTACATACATCTACTGAGAAAACTCTCTACATCTTCATAACTTTTCATACATTTGAATTAATGGAACCGGAATCAGAAACACAGGCAAATCACCAACATGACTTAGCTGACGAAGGCCGCCAAGGTTCAGAGAGCAACTAGCAAATCCAACAAAGCACCATGTGAACTTTGAGATTTCAGATCTTGGCAACACAAAACAAAATAAATCTTAAAAGGACAATTTTCGGCCAGCTTTTAAGAGTCACAGACAATGACAATACAAATATCCACAGGAGCATCTGATTCTGAGATTTTCTTTATTCTTATAGTTACTCATGGTTATTCACGGTGATGACAGCTTTTAGGCTTTGTCATTGTCAACAGAGGTCTTCCTACTCCGACAGAGTTGAAAGAACCTTTCAAAGGGATTCTGACTTCTAGTAAGATATTTTTTTTCTGGTTTATTTATATATTAAAGTAACTCAGTACAGTACCGTTTACCCAAATTTCTGTTCAATAAATATATTTAATTGACTTAAAATTTTTTATTAACTGTGCCTGGTGCAGTAGCCTAGTGGCTACAGTCCTGGCCTTGCAACCACCAGAGATCTATCCCATATAGATGCCAGTTTGTATCCCAGCTGTTCCACTTCCCTTCCAGCTCTCTGCCTGTGGCCTGCGAAAGCAGTTTAGGATGGCCCGAAGCCTTGGGACCCTGTACCTTCGTGCAAAACCCTAAAGAAGCTCCTGGCTCCTGCTTCGGGTCATCTTAGCTCTGGCCATTGTGGCCACTTGGGGAGTGACCCAGTAGATGGAAGATCTTTGTCTCTCCTTGTCTCTGTAAATTTTTTCTAATAAAAAATAAAAGAATCTTTTAAAAAATTAACCAAAAAAAATTGTGATTTTTTTTTCAAAGTCTAGAATTAGTCTTTTGTTTTGAGAAATTTTTAGTATTATTTGCCATAATATGGTTTTACACATACAAGGAATTTGCAAGTATAGGAATATACTCTTTATTATAATTGCTTCCCATGACGGTTTTACACGTATAGGGATTCACCCCTCTACCTCCTCTTTCTTTCTCGGATTATGCCATCAGTAGCTTAGAGTTTTTACAGTGTTCTTTTTTTTTTTCATCTTTTTCCAACCAGCTCATTGATACTGTCTAGAGCTGGATATTTACAATTCACTTGATAGCACACAATTTGAACTTGCAATTTAGTGTTATCTCACTTGATAACATGCTATTTTGATACTTAGAGTTCAGTTATGAAAAGTTTACAAGGGCTCAAGCAATTCACAGGTTAATGTATTACTTTTATTTGTTATTTATTATGCTAATTTTAAAGATATGAATAAAATATAAATCTGCTTTTAAAAATTGGAACTCATTCTGCTCTATTCTTATGAAAGCTTGTAACAAATTGAAATACTTATACTGAAAGCATAAAACTGTAGCCAGCTGTTAAGATAACCTTGCCAAATCTGAATCTATTTAAGAATAAATTTTTATTTTCACAAGCTATGACAATTTTAACGGAAATTAATACAATTTCCTTTACACACACATTGTAGCATGTGGACTCCAGTATACTCTGGAGCTACATTAACAAAGTTCACTGTGCTTTGTTTTTCTGTTCATTAAATAAACCAAAACATATTGATTTATTTTATAAATAAAAAGACTAATTCTGGGCCCAGCACAGTAGCCTCGTGGCTGAAGTTCTCTCCTTGCACACACCTAGATCCTAAATGGGCACTGGTTCTAATCCCAGCGGCCCCACTTCCCATCCAACTCCCTGCCTGTGGCCTGGGAAAGCAGTCCAGGACAGCCCAAAGCCTTGGGATCTTGCACTCACATGGGAGATCCAAAAGAGGCTCTGGGCTCCTGGCTCCAGATTGGCACAGCTCCAGCCCTTACGGCCTCTTGGGGAGTGAATCATCGGAAAGATCCTCCTCTCTGATTCTCCTCCTCTCTGTGTATCTGCCTTTCCAATAAAAACAAATAAATCTTTTAAAAAGACTAATTCCATTAGCACTAATAAGAGCAGAACATGGTATGAGGACCTGCCCACTAAAAGCAGAGCAACTATTGACCACAACAGTGTTCTGATATCTAAAGAGAGGGCTGAGCAAGAACAAATGGCCTGCACAGGGTGAGGAAAAGCAAGATATGATGATCCCAGAAAGCACTGAGGGTCTGGATATTGAAGAAGTAGTAGAAATAGGGCATAAGTGGGTTTGATTTAGGGTTGGCAGGGGGTGATAGATATGTAATTATTAAAACTAAGGCAAATAGAAAAAGGCCAACTAAATTTTTCTTCCTGAGGTTTATGCTAACACAATGCTGACTGTATTTTCTGAACACACTAGTGGAAATCAATTGAAGTTAGCTGTTGCCAGGGAGACGTATCTGAGCAGAAGCCAGACAAGAAAGTAAGATATCAATAAGTTGTGGTCCACCTCTACAACTGTGCTCCTATACAGGTAATCAAACTGGTATTGTCCTTAAAGATGGTCAAAAATAATCCCTCATTTCTCTATATATGCACGTGCCTTCCTTCCCTTATTGAATGTGAACCCATTTGCCTTCCTCTTGGTTCTTGCCTAAAATTGTGAATTCTTAAAAAAAAAAAAAAACAACAAGAAGAAAAAGTCTATTCAGAGGTTGGTGCTGTGGCATATCGATCTAATTCTGTCTGCGGCACTGGCATCCCATAAAGGCACTGGCTCCCTTCCTGGCTGCTCTGCTTCTGATCCAACCCCCTATTAATGGCTTGGGAAAGCAGTGGAGGATGACACAGGCCAATGGGCCCCTGTCCTCACATGGAGGATCCAGAGGTGGCTCCTGGCTCCTGGCTTTGAATGGGCACATCTCCAGTAGCTGCAGACATTTGGAGAGTGAGCCAGTGGATGGAAGACCTCTCCTTCTGTCTCTCCTTCTCTTTCTGTAAATTCTGCCTTTAAAATAAAAATAATAAATAAATAAATAACAGGCAAACAAAAATATGTACTTTTTTCCATTTTATTTGACAGGTCAACACATACACATACACACAAACAGAGGGAGAGAGAGAAAGAAGGGAATTTTCCCCTGCTGGTTCACACCTGAAATTCATGTAACAGGGCTGGGTCAGGCCACAGTCAGGAACCTAGAACTCAGTCCTAACCTCTGACCTCCTAGGGTGTGCAGTAGTAGCAGGAAGCTGGATTGCAAGTGACAGAATCCGGTCTCAAACTAGGCCCTGAGACAGGGCGTGTGGACAGCTCAAACGGCAACTAAACCACCATGCCAAGCTTCTGCCCCTTGTGAATGATTTTGGCCAAAGCAACGTTGTAGAAGCGATAGGTGCTGAGCCGGTTCTATGCTGATGTGGCACATCTAGTTTGACTCTTTCAGGTTAACTTCTATGCTTGAAGTCAAACAGCCTATCTGCTGGGAGAATGATCCACCTGGAGAAGCACCATCCACTCTAGCCACTCAATCTAGCCAGAAAAGCATCAGATATGTAACACAGCCCCTTTTGATGCTCCAGACCAGCCCAGCAGCCAACTGATTGTACCTGTGGCAGCCAGCTGACAACACATGTTACACTTTCACAAGAGAAAGAATAAATCATTGGTTTAAGCTGTGCTGCATGTTAAGGTGCTGCCTGCAACCCTGGAAGCCTATAAAGGTACTAGTTCAAGTCCCAGCTGTTCTACCTCTGGTCAAGCTACTACCAACATCCTAGTGCTTGGGCCCCTGCCACCCATGTGGGAGACACACATGGAGTTCCTGTTTCCTAACCTTAGCCTGGCCAATCCCCAGCCATTGCGGCCATTTGGGGAATGGCCTAGTGGATTGAAGATCTCTTGCTCTCTCTTACCACGTCTCCCTCTTTTCCTCCAGCTCTACCCTTTTAAATACATGAGATAAACCTTAAAAAAAATTCATGGACTATGCATATCATAAAAACATGCAAGGATTTCAAAAATGCTTGCATTCAGATAAATGTATTTTTCAATTCCATGCTCCATAAACTTTTTATTTTAAAGATGTATTTTATCTTTATTGGAAAGTCAGATATACAGAGAGGAGGAGACAAAGAGGAAGATCTTCCGTCCATCGATTCACTCCCCAAGCAGCTACAATGGCTGGAGCTGCACCAATCCAAAGCCAGGAGCCTGGAGCCTCAACAGGGTCCCCCATGCTGGTGCAGGGTCCCAAGGCTTTGGGCCATCCTCAACTGCTTTCCCAGGCCACAAGCAGGGAGTTGGATGGGAAACAGGGCCACTGGGATTAGAACCAGCACCCATATGGGATCTTGGCATGTGCAAGGCAAGAACTTTAGCCTCTAGGCTATGGCACTGGGCCCTCCATGCACTTTTTGAAGTACTATTTCACGTGAGAGAAACCACTCAGCAGCTAAGTATCTATAAATACAAGTTTCCCAGTAGTGTTCATTATTAGTGTAGCAATTGATAAGATATCAAGGACTTCTTATAGTTGCACAGGAGAGGCATCAAGTGTTATTCCTGTTAACTCTCTGATTAACTGAAGAGGCTCTGAGAAGCCAGAAACTGATGAAACTACAGAGGCTCTTGCGTCTATTTCTTTACTAAAGCAGAGGTTGGCGAACATTTCCTGCAAAGTCACAGAAAGAACATATGTTAGACTTTGCAAGGGGAGGGGGGAGTGAAAAGGGAAAAAAGCAGAAGAATGTTTTAAAGGTACTTGTAAGAGAGGAAAGAAACTTTTACAGGAATATTATTGAAAATATTAAAAATTATGGAGAATCAACTGCAATTGTTTGTAATACAGGTCTGTGTGCCAGAAGAGTAGAATTCTTTGGGATTCAATCTAGTGTAACTGGGGTTCAAAATTAGTTTGCTTTACCATCCAACAAACTGCACATTTTTATCTAGAGAAATGCCAGGCATTTGTCCTAGCAGTTAAGATGCTGATTAAGAAACTCTTGTGCCCTCTCACCTGTATACAGTACCTGGCTGCAGCTCCTAACTGAGCTTCCCCCAGTCAGGCTCCGGGAGGAAATCAGAAGCTGCTTGAGTCCATACTACCCACTCGGAAGACCTACATTGAGATCCAGTTCCTGGTCCTGGTCCCAGCTGCTGCAGGCATTTGGGGGAGTGAGCCAGCAGATGGGAGCTTTCTCCCCAGCTAGCTGACTGACTCTCTCTCTTTTTATTTATGTGTGTGTGTTGGGAGTACAGTTGGGGGATGGTACTTGCATGTAAATGCATGCATGCTTGTCTTTATTGCAGACATAAATTACCAAGGAAACAGTGCTCAGCTCACGGGCTATACAAACGAGGCAATAGACTAGTTTTGGTCCACAGGCTACACTTGGCAAGTCCTTGTGTTGCAATATAAAGGCTGTAAATTGAGTAGCTTTCCCTTAAAGCTCCTCTGCAATTAGGCAGATCCACAAATATTTGCTGAGTGTGATTACTAAGACAAATGGCTAAAGGAATGAAAACCTTGGCCCCTTAGGCTTTTTTCTTTTATTCTTTTCATATTATTTGACTTAAGACCCTCTTTACATTCCTCTAGCTCTCTGATGCAGAATTTTCAAATTAGTCCTATACCCCTGAAAATACACATTTGAGCCTTGATTCTGAGTGACTCATCATCCAATCAAGTTTAGGCATCTTCTCTGTCAAAAATAATTTCTTCAAAAATTAGTTATTTTTTCCAACCTCAATAGTTTAACCTGTAATTAAAATTTTCTTTAAATTTAGCAGAAACAGAAGTCAATTACTTCTCTGCAAGAATCTACTCAGTACCTTAGGGAAATTTCCCACTTCTGTAAGTGTGTGACAATGTCTCCTTGACAACAGGAAATCTGTTGCTAAGAAGCACATTGTTATGCTCTAGGACAACACCAACATTGTCAATGAAAATAGTTACAGAGTATAATTATGTCCTACCTGTGATTTGCTATGAGATTTTTGTTAAAATCCAATAGACTGTACCTGGAAAACAATGTGGTTTGAGGCAAATTACCACTGTTAGAAAAATTCTGATAAATCCTATGAAATATTGTACATGCTCACTAAATAAATACACATGCTACCAGCCAATAAACATGCTGACAGTTGAATTAAATGAAATTACTCTGTAATTGAAGCAACACTTTTTTTTTTTTGGAAAAAGCAGCATTTTATCTGTCATCACTAGGCATCTTCCTATTCTCCCATTTTACTTTTTGGATGAAAACATTCGTTTTTCACCATAGTATTTGGGATTTGAGAACAAAATTGTTTTGTAAATTCTCTAGTAGTTCTGTTTCTCTGAAATGATGGTTACCAAGAAATGCATAAGATACATTATAAGCAAATGTATTTGTGCAAACAACTGAATAGTTTCAAAATGCTTAGAGATTCAAAGGAGTTCAAATCTATCTTCTTGTCAAACTCTAACACAGTGTTTCATGATGTATATGTTTCTTCAAAATGGGTGAGCTACCTACATGTACATCTGGAGACTTTCCCAATCTCTTCTCCATGTATGTGCATGTACTGCCTGAGAACAAAAATCACATTGCCAACTCCAGTGAGTTCCCACCTACCGAGCACTTTCTCCTTTCTGGTAAGGAAATGAAAAAGTTTTGCAGACCTCACCTGCTTTTTTTTTTTTCCAGGATTGTGCTTTGGTTTAGATCATATCTTTACATTTAGTTAGACACTCCTTAATGAGCACTCTAAGGAATGTAGCATATTCTGCTTATATCATCTGTAAAATGCATCATCTTCTTTCTATTGGAAAAGGTTCTTTTATTGGAACAATAAACTTTCTCAATTTTTTTTGTGTCATTAAGATATGTTCACATCTTTAAACATAAGTGCAACAGTACCTAAACAAAGCACAGGTCACTGCAGTAAACTTGGTTTCTTTAAAAGGTCAAGTTCATCAGGAGACTCGTTAGCTGCTTTGTTTGTCACCTGGGAACAGACGTGAGGAATCACATCAAATACGCTCTTAACACAGTTCTGAGTGCTTTCACGAAAGGACATAAATGTGTTCCATCATTTCATTGATCATTTCCTGTCTCTGTGAATTCTGGGAGGGCTAGCTCAGTCTTTTATGTAAATAACCACAGGGAGCAAGGAGTTCTTGTCAATTAATTTCTTTTTTTTAAGATTTTTTTAATTGGAAAATCAGATATACAGAATGGAGAATAGACAGAGAGGAAGATCTTCCGTCCACTGATTCACTCCCCAACAGCCGCAATGGCCGAGTTGTGCTGATCTGAAGACACAAGCCAGGAAATTCTGGATCTCCCATCCAGGTAGAGTCCCAAGGCTTTGGGCCGTCCCTGACTGCTTTCCCAAGCCACAAGCAGGGAGCTGGATGGGAAGTGGGGCCACCAGGATTATAACCAGTGCCCATATGGGATCTTGGCATGTGCAATGTGAGGAATTTAGCAGCTAGGCTACCTCTCAGGGCCTGTCAATTAATTTCTAAGAAAATTCTACTATTAGCATTATTTAGAGTGCCTCACTATTCTCTGAACTTCATCAAATCCTTAGTATATGTTACGGTCAATTGTGTGTCTCCAAAATTCTTATGCTGAAATCTAAGTTCCCAATGCCTCAGAATATGATAGTATTTGAAGTCAGTGCCATTAAAGAGGTAACTAAGTTAAAATGAGCTCAGCAGAGTGGGCTATAATCCAATATGATTGGCATCCTGAGAAGAAAACCAGACTGGGATGCTGGCAAAGGGATGACTGGAAAAGCACAGGGGGAAAATGCCATCTATCAAGAGAGAAATGCCATAGAAACCAACCCTGAGGCTTGCAAGTCCATCATCCAGATCACTAAGCTATTTTAACTGCCCAATTGGTAGTATTTTGCTTGCGCATCACTTTGGGCAAGTTTTACATTGCTCTAGTTATGAATCAGTTTCTTAATGAACCTAGGAAAGCAACAGATAATGATCCAAACACCTGGGCCCTTGCCAACCATACTGAAGACTAAGATGAAGTTCTTGGCTTCCTGGACCAGCCCTGGCTTCTGTGACCTTTTGCAAAGTGAACCAGTGGGTGCAAGAGATCTCTCTGCGTGTGCCTCTCTCCTGCTCTCTTACTCCACCTTTCAGGCAAATAAACTTTTAAACACACAGATATTATCGCACTCCTCTGTGTGTCATAAGGATGAAATCGAGGTCTTAGCAGAACTGATTCCGCTTGGAGACTTCAGATAACATTCTGTTTCCCTCACAGTGCCAGTTTCTAGAGGCCACCCTCATTGCTATGCTTCTCGCTCCGCCTTTCTCCATCTTCAAAGGACTTCCCTGAAACTTTTGGTCCCTCATCTCATCTCCTCCTCACTTTGATTCTACTGCCTACCTCATACAATGACTGAGTAGCAACACTGAGTCCCATCCAGATAGTCTCTCCACATCAAAACCCTTACATTACTTGCACACATAAAGCTCCTTTTACTATGTAAGGTGTCATATTAACAGGTTGTGGGGACTACTACAGACTTCAACTGGCTTCAGAGTCAGTTATGCTGTATTACAGCAGGTGAAGAGCCTGGGGTCAATCTGGGTTAGGCAAAGGAACTGGAGAAGGGAACCAGCTCTGAAGTGACTACTGGTAAAGGCAGCTGGGCAGTCTGAAGACCAGTGTCAGAAAGGCATGTGAACTTCAGGAGCAGTCTTCACTGTGGTGTTCATCATCATCCGACTGGTCATCTTGCCTTTCTGGATCCTGTATTGCACACTGGTGTACCCAGTGGAGCTCTATCCTGCTTTCTTTGGCTATTACCTACCTTACTTTACGCATGGCCCACAAGTTCATTACTGGAAAGCTGGTGGAACACGAATGCAGTGACCAGGAAGAAACCGAGAGCTCTGAGGAGCAGGAGGCCATGGCTGGGGAAGCAGCCAAGAGCCGGCCCCTGGCCAAGGGCCACCCCGTCCTCAACCACCACCACCCTAACAATGACTGAACCATTGTCCCAGCGGCCTTGCAGATTCATGCAGAAAGACTAGGAACTGCCCCACCTTCCTGACAGGGCCACTCTGAGTTCTGGGGAGAAAGTGGGAAGAAGGTCTTTTGGGTTCCTTCTCCCCACTGCTTTGTCAACCCAGAGGCCTCTAAACCAAATTCTAACCAACTTATCCCCAGGTGGAGGGGAGACTGGTTGCTTCCTTCATCAGAGGGGAGATGGCCTTACTTTCCCCTCTGTCTTCCAAGTTGTCCTTTTAGTTGCTTTGGGGACTCTTCCTTAGCTCCGGAAGCAGGAGTCACCAGTCACATGCCTCCTCCTTTAGAAATCTGACCCCAACTGTTTGCCTTTGACCCCTAACCTCGAGAGCCAAGACTGTGCCTTACTCTCCCACCTGTGGGCCTGCCAAAGCTGGACCAAGGCTCACTTAAAGACTCCCAAACTTGGGCCAGAAACCAAAGCTGAGCTGACTTTTTAAACCTTTGACTCCTAAGACATAGATGCATCCAGCGTGGGAGGGGGGCACCTGACCCTTACCCTACCTCTGCCAAGCGCAGGTGCCGTGCTCCTGGGGACTGGGCACATGGCCTTCATGCTATTTCTCCGCCAATCGTCCCTGCAGCCAAAGGTCCTAGACCTTACTGCCTCCTCTCTTCTCTTCAGCTAGGCTAGCTGGTTTGGAGTAGAATGGCAACTACTTTCTAATTTTTATTTATTAAACATTTCAGGATTTTTGGTTTTTAAAGCAAGAATTACAGTTAACACCTGGCTGGCTTTTCAGCAGAGCGACCATATCACACCAAAATGTACTGTTAATGGATGTTATTATTTTAATTAAAATACATTAAAGATGAAATAAAACATGGAAAAAAAGTCAAGGCTGATCCTAGTTTCTATCAATCCCTTACTGCAATAAATTAAGTTTTACTGTATTTATAAGGATGAGGATATGGGGAAAAAATTAATTCCTTTCAAACTATGAATTCTGGCAATCATTCTTGGTCCATATCCTAAAATACTTAAACTTTGCAGAAATATCATATTAAGGCATAATTTGATATAGCTTAATCATTTTAATAGAACTTCTGAGAAAATGATATTAAATTTCAGAGATCTCCATTTGATCATATCTCTAGGGAAAATAAATTACAAAACTCAGTCATTCAGAGATTATGACCAGTTAGGCATTCTGATAAGAGTTTTCTTCAAATACAAAACAAATACTAATATCAAACACTATGTAAAATCCAAGGCAATTTTAGTTTTGGGAATAATTAATGAATTTTCTGTGGTTTTTTTTTTTTTTTTTTTTTTTTTTTGCCAGAATTTCCAGCTCTGTTATTCACTTTGCCTGATTAGGTCCATTCTTAGAGACACATGATGCGAATGTACTTCATGAATCTCTTTCATATTTACACTAGTATCTATTTTCCAACTATAACATTTTAAGACTCTTCTTAAATATAAAACTAAATCATATTTGTGTGACTCAGGGACTGTTAAAGCTACTAAAAGCTATGCAAAGTTTAGCACACACAGGCCCACACACATACTTTTGTCATACCATAAAAACTTGCAAAACATACAAAGGCATTTGAATAATTTGAAATCCTGAAAATACATCATGCACATCAAAGAACACAAGAATTTATTTTAAAAACAGTCACTACAACCATGAGTATTTAGCACGCCAGATTAGATGCTTGTCTGCCATATAAAAGGCAGGCTCCCAAACCCAACCTTCCTGCTAGTGTAAACCCTTGGAGGCCGCAGGGATGACCCGGTAACTAGTTCCTGCCAGCCATATAGGAGTCTTGGACAGCACTCACAGGCATCTGGAAAGTAAACCAACAGATGGGAGTTCTCAGTCTATTTTTTTTCCTCACTCTTTCTGTCTCTCTGCCTTTCAAATAAATAAATAGTGATGATAAAAAAAAAAAAAAACCAGCCACTAGATTCTATAGATCTGAGTAAACAGGTGATATTCAATATTCTATAAGCCTGAGTAAAAAAAAATAGCTGTTCTCCAACTTTTAAATTTATTAGCTGCAGATGTTAGGCAACTCACCTAAATCTCAGTCGCCTCAGTTTCCTCCTCTAAAAAATGAAGGAATTAAGTTGGAGAAGTATATAAATTTCTTTTCTGACTCATATGCCACAGTATTTATTTTCATTACAAAGTCAGATATACCAAGAGAAGGAGACACAGAGAGTAAGATCTTCCATCTGATGCTTCACCCCCCAAGTGACCACAACAGCCAGAGCTCTGCTGATCCAAAGCCAGGAGCCAGGAGTTTCTTCCAGGTCTCCCATGCGGCTGCAGGATCCCAAGACTTTGGGTCATCCTTGACTGTTTTTCCAGGCCACAAGCAGGGGACTGGATGAGAAGCAGGGATGCTGGGATTAGAACTGGTGCCCATATGGGATTCCTGTGTGTTCAAGGTTAGGACTTTAGCCGCTAGGCCACCACCCCGGGCCCATATGCTACACTTTTTCAGTTTTTTATGTCCTCATTATCCATGTAATAAATACCAATCTTGGTGAATTTCATAATATTTTTAAATTCTTAGTCAAAAATAAATAAATAAACATCAGAAAGGCTTGACACAGTATCCTAGTGGCTAAAGTCCTCGCCTTGAATGCCTCAGGTTCCCATGTGGACACCAGTTCTAATCCTGGTGGCCCCGCTTCCCATACAGCTCTCTGCTTGTGGCCTGGGAAAGCAGTGGAGGCTCAAAACCTTTGGACCCTATACCCACATGAGAGACCTGGAAGAGGGTCAAGGCTCCTGGCTCCTGGCTTTGAATCAGCACAGCACCAGCCGTTGCAGCCACTTGGGGTAGTGAATTATCAGAGGGAAGATCTTCCTCTCTGTCTCCTCCTCTCTATATATCTGACTTTCCAATAAAAATAAATAAATCTTTTTTAAAAAGTCAGAAAGAATGTATTAGAATTCACATATTGTTCCCAGCAAACCAGAGTGGAAGCAATCAACAGTTAGTGAAAAGAAAGCCTAGGAATCCATTTTTATAAAAGGAAGGAAGGAATATCAATTTCCTTTTTACCCAGTCCATCTTCCTATATGTGCCCCTAGATGCTGCCTATTTTGCAGTGGGAAAATAGTATAAGTGAGGCGGGCCCGGCGGCGTGGCCTAGTGGCTAAAGTCCTCGCCTTGAAAGCCCCGGGATCCCATATGGGTGCCGGTTCTAGTCCCGGCAGCTCCACTTCCCATCCAGCTCCCTGCTTGTGGCCTGGGAAAGCAGTTGAGGACGGCCCAATGCATTGGGACACTGCACCCGCGTGGGAGACCTGGAAGAGGTTCCTGGTTCCCGGCTTTGGATCGGCGCGCACCGGCCCGTTGCAGCTCACTTGGGGAGTGAATCATCAGACGGAAGATCTTCCTCTCTGTCTTTCCTCCTCTCTGTATATCTGACTTTGTAATAAAAATAAATCTTTTTAAAAAAAGATTAAAAAAAAATAGTATAAGTGAGGTGAGAAAATAAATCAGAATGATAGAGACTAGTTGATGTTTGGTAAATAATAATAATAATAATTATACTGCATAGAGGTATGATCTCAGATCTGCATTGCACACAAACAAGCTATTTTGACATCTCCAACTAAATAAAACATTTGTCTAACAGCATGCAAAGTATAGAGCCAAGAGAGGACTGGGACCCATTAGCAGAGAAATACCTTAGTGACAACAAATCCTTCTCTGTGGTACAGGAAGTTTCAAAAGGAAACAAGAAAATGAAATTAAAAGAAAACACATATGCCACATGGATCTTCTGAGGTCTCCTTGCCACGACAAACATGCCGCTCACCTGATGGCTGGTCCATTTACAGTTGCTACCCACAACACCCACTGACTACTTGTGGAAAAGGCCAAGATATGTTTGTGAAGAACAGATGGGGACATATGGCTATAAGCTGTTGTCTCCTTCCAATAGAACCAGCTTATCCTGGCAGAAGGTTTAGAAAATGAACCGAAGGAATCTCAGACAAAGCAAAGACATCAACCTTTCTCCTTCTTCATGCATAATTAGAAGCTCCACGCATTTAGTTCTCTTGAATGCAAAAAGACAGGGAACAGTAGAGCAGCTACAGTTTTTCTAGGACCAGATGAAAATAACTTTGATTAGATTTTACTGTTAATGAACTGGGTGGTTGGGAATTGGGGTGGGAGGAGGCATCTTGTTTTGCTGAAGAATTTTTAAAGTAAAATAAATTCGATCACCAGCTCTATTAAAATCCTCTAAGGAAAAAAACAAATCACTAACCAAAGTTTTTCTAGGCAAAAAACAAAAACACAATAGTTTTAGAGACACAAAATAAAAACAGAAATAAATTAATCAATCACCTTTTTTTTAAAAGACATAATCTGGCCACTTTATTTGATTTTTTCCCTTTTCCAAATCAGGTGCATAAGGAGGAAAGTCTGGGCAATTTTCCATAAAGAATAAAACAAAGTATGTTGTTTTTCAGGTAAAACTACATTCTCTTCTGAATTCCAAGTACAACAATGTCATTTTTCATTCCTTTATTCCCCCTCCTGGTTTATTAATGTCTCATCACTGATTTTAAAGACAAGGGTGACACATTTACTAGTGAACAAGGTCCCTCATTGGGCCTAGTGTGCTCGTTACAAGAGAAGCTAGAGAACACAAGATCAAAACAGTTTTAGAAATTTGAGCCCAAATGCAGCTCCTTAAGTCAAACTGGTGGACAGGCAGAAGTCAAGCGCCAAGCAGTCAAGTTTTGCAGTATCACAGAGCATTAGGCTTGGAATGCTAGATTGCTGAGAGCACGCATGTGTAAAACATCAAAGCAAACACACGAATGCAGGATGCAGTTAACCCAAGTGGTGACACTATCGTATAGACATAAACACGGTGTGTTTAAATACATGTGAATTTTTTCCTTTCAGTTGTTTCAAATACTAGACATTCACATTTGCTCGATTGGTTCCTCTAAGTTGTGACTAAAAATGAGTAGCAAGACCTATGCAAATGGATAATCTATGCTTCTAACTAATGGTAGATAAATAAGTATTTATATCAACTAAAATTGATGATTACTTTGTACGACAGCTGAAGAAACAGGACCCATGATCACCAGATGTCTGCATGAGGGAACAATAAGGCATTGTCATTGTGGAGGTCACACCTCAACTCATCAGTTCAGATCTTGGCATGGGCTTCTAAACAGAAAATGTTCTGATAACACCTAATGATGATTTAAATGTCTCCGTTATTTCATTCTGATTGTGTATGCATGTATGTGTGTGTGTGTGCATGTATGTGTGTGTGTGAAAACTGAAGCAAACAGAATCCAACAAAAGCAAGTGTCTTGATCGATAAAGTAATAGATTGGATTAGAAATAATTGCTTATGCCAAAACTGCTCTCCAAGATACAAAAGCAACCAGAAAATCCGATGAAAGCCTACGACTGAGATCAAGGACGGCAAACTGATGGGATTCCCACTCTCAGTGGATCAAGTACTTTTGCTTTTGCTTCAAAAAGCTGTAACTCCTATCACTTATCCCAAATACAAAATGATACAAGCCTTGGTTTGCATTTCAAAATTCCTTCCACAGACAAGTCATTCAGCAACAACAAAAATATACAAATCATTTGCTACTAAAATTATATTTTCTTCCATGTGACACTAGACAGAAATCATTCAAACTTAAAACATGACAGCTCTGTGATGTAACAAGATTATCTTAATTGCATAAGCCAAATGGTTTTCTATTGCATTTCAGAGCAAAACAACAGAATTGTTGTCTTTTATGTTCATAGGTCAGCATGCAGCTCCTGGGAGATGCTGATGTAGGCTATAATAAGTTCAGCATCAGAAAAGTTGTCCACTTTTTTTTACTGAAGAAAAATGATGACTTTTGAACATATCTTCTCTACCATAACCACTTCAGCTCTCGGATTTATTTTAAATTCTATTCAAAATTGTTCTCCACAAAAGCTTTATGTGTCACATTCTATACAATGGCTCTATAAAATGAAAAAAAAAAAAACACTCCAGGTAATGAACATTTTAAAAGCTTCAAACAACCAAATATATTTCCTATTACATGAAAGCTATGGTTGACATTGCTCTCATAGAAATGCTACAAATATGTTCTAACAATTTTTCCTTTTCAACATAAAATGTATCTCTATTTGGAAGACCTGAATTTTCCTACTTAGGCCGCTAGAATCACAAATCCAATCTGTAAAAAGATATCATAGTATTTAAGCAGATGTTTAAACATTGGTTGCCATGTAAACAAGTAAAAAGTAGGCAAGCCCTGGAAGGGGTGTCCCATATTCAATTAGTGTCTATTTTGTGCCATTGCTGTCATGTGTTGAGCAGTTGATTACATATTTTGGAAGTTGTGCCCATGGGTCTAAAAGACAGTTAAGCAGTGAGACAATGATGTTTCCCAAAGACTATTTAGTAATGATGATCCTGGCTTCAGAGTAGATTCCACACAGATTAAGTCTTAAGTTTATGAGCAAATCTTAGCAAACAGGAACCAAACAAATTGAGTGAGGGCTATGCAGACTGCATATGAGCACAACAGTCAGGCCTTAAGCACAGCAAAGGAAGAAACTCTGAGTTCTCCAGAGACAGCCAAACAGCTGCTTGCCAATTCCCCAGGAGGAGGCTGATGTAATTGGCACTCTAACCTCAGGTCACCAAGCTGCAGAGAATGGCCCAGGGAGCCTTTGGCAAAGGCAATGTTGCTTTTGCCTGGTCTCATGTGGAAACGCATCAGAGGGAAATCGGAACTGTAATCATTGTCTGTACAGGAACCAGACAACATGGGTTTGTTGTCTGCTGCAAGTGGATTAGGTCTGTGCCCATGCCCAAGTCCCAAATCATGAGAGGGTTGGTCTGGAGCTGTGTGATGGCATAATGGCATCATTCCCCATGGGGTCTTTGGGAAGATACCAGAGAAGAGCACTGGACTGGAAGTGGGAGTGCCAGCTTCAGATTAGTGAGGTCAGTGATAGCCTCTCCTTCAGGGGTTCCACTTCAGAGGCTTATCTCAGTTCCTGAGCCCCTTTGTAACTATTTGGAGTCTGTCCCACAGGGCTCCTCTCAAGGAACACTCAGCCTCCTAAATTATCTTTCAAAATCAAATTTGATTTTCAAATGTAGAAGAAATGAATGGTCATCATGTTAAAATATGTTAAATATTTTTAAAAAGCAAAAGAATGTCAGACTCATTCAAATTCCACCTTTACTTCTGCGGATATGAAATGGACATGTACTTTTGTTGTTTTTCCCCAAAAGAAAATAAAATCAGGCTATGAAGATGGCTTTGCAAATATGATTTTGTTTCACCTATCATGAATGAGTTTCCACATAGGACATAGGTATCCACTTCCTTCTTCTTGATTGCTATACAAATTTCCTTTGATGCAAATATCAATTTATTTAATATTTCCCCCAAAGTTTTCCTCCAAATTTTTTACTAGTAAACAATATCACAATGAGCATCTTGGACATATTTTTTTATGTAATTTAGATAATTTTCAATTGGATAGATCTCTACAGAATTTCCTGTGAAATTACTGAGTCAAAGGCTGTATCTTTTATGATAGGCAGTGTCAACTCATCTTACCAAAAGCTTTATCTTACACAATATCAGAGTACCAATTTCCCCTTACCTGGCATGGATATTCTCAAGCTACTGAAGTATTATGATTTGGGTGAGGGATATTGGTTTTTCTTGTCCAATTTAATTTTTGTCTACTACTGACATTTGTATCACCTCCTCCATTAATTTCTTGTTTATATTCTTTGTCAATTTTCTATTCAGATAATTATTTTTCATTTCCATTAGCAAAATGCTAGTCAATATTCTAGGTATTAATCTTCGAATATGTTGTATATATTTTCAAACATCCTTTTTCTTCTTCCAAACAAATGGCTTTTGGTTTTTAGCTTTAGTTTTTAGTGTGTTGATAGTTTCCATGTTTGTGTCATGCTAAAAAAAAATTCTGACTTATCCCAAGGTTATAAAAATATGTTTCATTCCTTTTCTTATAGCAGTTTTATATCTTGGGGTTTTTTTTAATACATATACGACTTGAATTTATTTGGAATTTACATTTGTAAAAGATGACATGTACAACTCTAAATACATTGCCAATTATCTTAATGTTATGCATTATAATCCATCTAATTTAACTGATGTACTAAATTCCAAAATTTGTCAATGAATATTTTAATATATGAATAATGCATATGTGTACATTTGCTACATATACACATACATTTTAATATCTGGTAGGCATTTTCTACACCACAGATTTATCCTAAAGGCAGCAATAATATCTATAGTACATAACAATGACACGTAGATTCACATTTAAAAATCTTTGGTTAACATATTAAAATGATGTAATTCAGAAACACCCCCCACAAAAAATGCTTTTAATCAGTTATCTTGACATACTGCAAAATAGTAGTGTAAATAAGTACATAAAAATAGTGTTGAAGAAAAGCATTTCTGCTCTAAATACTACCTAACAGACTGGTTGAGAATAAATGCTTTTTGTAAAAGCAGACAATTTTCTGTTATTTCATTAAACTGAGAGTAAATTATTGCTACCACATTTTTACAGTTCACATTATGACACAGCACCAATTAGGAAACAATTTATTCTGTCCAGTGAGACTGAATAAATGGTTTGCAGTGGCAGTCCATTCTGCTATTGCCAAGACTCCAGTCCAACAAAAATAAAATATTTTCACAGATGGGTAGTTTCAAAGAGATTGAATCTCTGGAATCTCCCCTCACAGAATCCATATTTTTTACAATGTAGAAGAAATAATTTGATGCTAAATCATTCTCACTAACACTAAAGTACAAAAAATTAAATTTAAAGCAAAAACCATGATGTAATGAATCAGGGATAACCTCAGAGAGGGATGGAAATGCTGTAACCCCTTTGTTCACTCCCCATGGACACATTCTGAAAGAAAGGGGGCAGGGAACTGGGTGGTAAGGACTCCAACAAAGGATCCAGGTCTTCCCAACTGTTCCTTCTTTACCCTAATTCATATGCAGTGTAAACATCTTCATAAGAGGAGTAAATGGAAATGTATACAAATGACTGAATTACTAATGTTCTTCACACTGCGAAGATAAGGAGTGAAGAGTTCCCTGCACATGAAGGATTTTGTCACCCAGGTCTAGGCTGTGTTTATAGCTATTGAAGAACATTCGGCAGAGGTTACACATAGTTGAATACAGACCAAGACAAGGTCTGCCACATGGCTCTTAATGTGTCCAGTGTCCACTGAATTCACCCGGCATCCCTCACCCCCCCAAGAGATGCAAATCAAGCGTTCCCAAAGGATAGAAGCATCTGTCTGCACACCTGAGCTTTTGCTCCTTCAAACTGAGAGGAACAATTAAGCCAGACATAATTTGCATCTTAAGTGTATAATTATTCTTTGGCTTAGCCAAGAGGTAAGATCAGGCTATTGTCTATTAAAGATTGTGTTCTTGATTTTTGTGTATGACTGTTTTATTCCCAGCAAGCTAGAGGGCCAGGACGATGGTTTCTCTTTGTCATATTGCTTACATTCTATTGTATAGTGCCTTGCAATTTGTTAGTATGCAGTAAACACACTGGGTGAATTGTATGCATTTAGATGGACAGTATTATTCATATGAAAATTCAGTACTCCTTTGAAAATGTACTATTTGCTATAAGGCTTATTTTAAGATATAGGCATTACATATTTAAAAGCTGTTATACTAAAATAAAACATAGCATTGTAAATACACTAAAATAGCTTGTAGCATTTGTGAAAACTATGAATAAGTTGAGTCTAACCCATCCTTTTATATAAATGATAGTTCTTGCAAAAAAATTAGTTCTTCTGTTACACACAAAAGTCTGAAAATCATATGCAACTCCTTAAACTTTACCTTGGCTATTCCTCTATACATTATGAATTTGATGAGATATAGGAACATCTTCTTACTGTGCAGGAAGAACGAGGTGTACACATTGTTGGTATTTGTATAAAAATATATGTGCATTTACATATGCATGTATGGATTCAGGTGCAAAGCCTGCCTCAGAAAATTAATAAGAAATGTGGTAAAATAATGAAATAAGAAGGCATTAAACTAAATTCTTATGTATATTCTTTATAATGCAAACAATATTAAATAGGAAGCAACACTTCAAACATTCCCAAGAGAGGTAAAAATCTTGTCAAATTCTCTGCTGTGAATACTCTGATAGCCCTTGTTAGAAGCAGGTTCTAAGGTTCTGCACTGTCCCTTTGCACTTAGCAGTGCTCTGGAAAGAATGCCCAGAAAAGGAGTTGATGAGGTTGGCAAAGAATATAGGATCCAGTCAACAGAGCTCAGCTTAGATGCATAATATCCATTCTGAAAAAGAAACTTAAGAGTACAGAAAAGGAAATTGTGGATAGAATTTGTCACAAGGAATGGACAAGTATGATAGAGAGTAAAAAAAAGGAGTGTAGTTTGAAGTTTATCACAGGAATTCTCAACTTAGCCTCATTATAGACTGATTACCAGCTATATTTGAACCCAGGGGTAAACTGTTGTATTGGACAGTCTGGCTTCAGGAGCTGGTAGAAGAAGAATCTACTGTAGGGCAGACTGAATGGGGCTGGTACAGGTGGATAACAACCAAGGCATTGCAGTCATTAATGGACCACTCTCCTGCCTGCTTTACTATACTCAAACCCTTTGAAAATCCCTCCAGAGTAAATGAGTGTTGACGTGACTATAGTTCTTGGTGTGCTTCTTGTTAAAACATATTTATTCTCTTTGTCTTTTGAGCAAAAGATAGATTGAGTATAAATCAGAAAAGTAAGAATAGAGAAGAAAAGAAAAATGTAACGTTTTTGTAAAATTGACTTTCAGGTGTAGTTGTTATGATAATACACTATATACAATTTATAAACTAATATGAAATGAATATCAAGAAAATATTACCTGTGGAATCTACACCACGGACTGAGTCTTCCCTGAGCTAATTTATTTAAACACATACTGACCAACATTTACATATACTGATAACACACATTTTTACATTTCCCTATCTAATAAGACCAGTCCAAATTTTACATCTCCCATCAGGTCTCTTTCTGTTCATTCCAAATTCAAAAGGTTTCTCACTCTTATGAACTCTTAGGTCATGCATTTTACCCTTCACATACATTGTCTTGCACTCTTAATTTTATTTTTCTGTTCCTATAATTAACTGGTTAGCTAGTTCTTTGAGTAGGCACTGATTGTATCCTATCACCTCCGGACCAAAATTGACAAAGCACTCAATAAACATTTACTGAACTTAAAGTCAAAGATCTTGTTTCAGAACAGCTCTTGCTATAGTTCTCCAGCTCTGGTACATACCCTGCTGTGCAACTAAACAACTAAAAATGTTATTAAGTACTAGCTCTGATTGATTAGAACACAAACTCTTGTTTAATGTTTTCTTATGTATTAACCAGTCTATTTCATCTTTTCCAAAGCTACATTGCACTGCTAAAATTTGAAAATTCTCTACCAAAGTGATTTAGATCAAAACTACAAACTAGAGGTAAAACTAAAACTTAAAACTTAAAAAAATGAATTAGCTTCATTTTCTTCAAGAAGATTCTTGATTTTCTTTTTCATTTCTTCAGTGATACATTAGTCGTTCAGTAGCATGTTATTTAACTTGATGGTATTGTTGATTTTTTTTCTTCCTGTTGTTGATTTTGTATTGTGGCTTTTAAGGGGATGTATAGTAACTGTGTAATGGAGACTATCATATCCAGATGTGAGGATACAATGCAGTATGCATCTCTACTTCCAGACAAAGACAGACTCCCAATGAAACTGTTAACTATATCTTGACAACAGGATGCTGGATCTTTGCTATTGTCCATATCCGCAATGATGAACATATGACTGTTTATGAAAAACTATACTGTAGTAATAATACAAGGGAACTCAGTGCGAGCAGGGAGGGAACAAGGGGAGGGAGCAGGGGAAATCCCAGGGCCTATGGAAATGTACCATAAAATGATAATAATAATCTTTAAAAGTAGAAAAATAATAATAAAATGGAGAAATTTTTTTTAAAAAAACAAAACCTGAATATGTCTCCCACATGGCACCAGCCTAAAATATAGCATTAAGGCACAATATTAACAATCCGTGTTTTTCTCCTACTTTCACAATCTCAAGAATCACAAATTCTCTCAGTCTCTTCATTTGTATCTGGGAGTCATCCCAGGACACACTTTCTCTACAGGAATCGACCTTCATGATGCTAAATCCTTAGGGGGCTATGTGTGGAGAGCTTTCTGCAAGTTTCAACGAAAGCAAAGCTATGCTGTCTTCCTGCAGAACTGGGAGAAATCATCTTTTTTTTTCCCTCCCTCCTAGAACTCCCAGTAGAGATGCTTAATGCCTAACCTCAAAGCTAGAGATTCTCAGCTTTTCCCTGTAAGACACAAGTGGTGCTGGACCAGAGACATAGCCAAGAAGCTGACAGCATGCTACAGATAAATCCAAGGCTCCCTTTGATGCCAGAGGCTTCTGTCAAGCCAAGTGCTCTCTGCTTAACTTTCACTTCTACACATGAGTTCTTGCCCAGGAAGCTTCATTTAGGTATGCAAATAGAATACAAGCAGACTCAGACTCCTCACTGCCAGTCAGACGTGTCTGGGTCCTGGCAAGGAATACAGCTTAGACTCCAATGACAAGGCTTGGACTTCTGATGCTTTTACCAGGCCATTATCAGGGAGCTAGATCAGAAATGGAGCAGCTAAGACTGAAATAGTGTTAACCTTACCCACTACACCACAATGCAGGCTAAAATACTTATTTTCTTAAAAAGAATTGCTAAGATGGGGAAGGAGGAGGTGCAAAATATACAGATATATTTTTTAAAGAATCAAAACTTCGGGGACCAGGCACAAAAGCCTAGTGACTAAAGTCCTAGCCTTGAATGCTCCAGGATCCCATATGGGTGCCAGTTCTAATTCCAGTCGCCCTGCTTCCCATCCAGCTCCCTGGCTGTGGCCTGAGAAAGCAGTCAAGGACAGCCCAAAGTCTTGGGACCCTGCACTCACATGGGAGACTTGGAAGAAGTTCCTGGCTCCTGTTTTCGGATTGGTTCAGTGCCAGCCATTGCAGCCATTTGGGCAGTGAATGATTGGAAAGATCTTCCTCTCTGATTCACCTTCTCTTTGTATATCTGCCTTTCCAATAAAAAGAAATAAATCTTTTTTTAAAAAAGAAGAAAAAATCAAAACTTCATTAAAAATAAATTGATTTAAAAGTGATCAGAATATTTGATCTGACACTTTACCAAAGCAAATGTATTGAAAACAAACATGAAAAGATTCTCAACATTTTCATCACTAAGGAAATGAGATGCTGCTGTACAGCCATTCAAATGACCAAAATCTGAATGACTCACCATTCCCAAATGATAATGAGGACAAGGAATACTAACAGTGCCCCTTGGTAGTTAATGGCAATGTAGAACAGTGAATCCCTTTGGAACATAGGTTGATTGTTTCTGAGAAGTTAAACATAAAACTACTGCAGTACATGTCTCACCCAAAGATTTTTGTAAAAATGCTCTGGCAAATTATAATGGAGTGATGGAAGCATTAGTCTAGACAGATAAACAAGAAGTGGTATATCCATACAGTGAAGTTTTATTTGCTCAGCAGTAAGAAAATATGAACTACGGATGCACACAGCAATCTAGATGAATTCAAAACAACTATACTGAGCATCAGAAGCCAAACCAAAAGCAGTAAACACTACAATAGAGAGAAACTTTTTTTGCCAAGGCCATTTGTATTGTTTCTAAACCATACAAAGTTATCAATGAAAAACATTAGCCTGCCATAGATTTATTGAATTTCAGTTCCTGACTATGGTTGCTGTGGCAGGACCAGGTCAAATGATTTTGAGTACCCTATCTGCCTGTGGGACAGACATTCTCCACCATTCATCAGATGATTCCTTTTAACCTAAATTTTAACACATACAAACTGATAAAGTCATAGAAAGAAAACAATGGCTTGGAAGAAGATTATAAAAAGGCACTAGGAAATGATGGATTTGTTCATTAACATGATTGAGGTTCACAGATATACACTTAACTAAATCTCATCAAATCATACCTTTTGAACATAACTATTTGTGTGTCAGTTATACAATACTAATACTATTTAAAACAAACCAAAGATACCAAAACTACTTTTTCAGATGATCACATGGCAAATTTAACTTGAAATTTCAAACACTGCACTCAAACTAAGAATTATTAATACTAAAGTAATTTTTTAACTTATAAAAAGTTTGCAAAGCCCAAGAAGAATTAAGATTTAAGACAATATTTTAAGTCACTAAATACTATTTCATACCATAAATAAAGAGTAAAAATATTAAATACTACTATTTTGGAAATGGTAAGATTTTAAATTGTTAGTCTTTGTCATGAAATCCTTGAATCAGTTTAAGAAAGACTATACACAGGCTGAAAATCCCTAATCTGAGAAATTCCAAATTGAAAATGATAGAAAACCCAACATTTGTTGTACCCTGACATGAACCACAGGTGGAAAATTCCACTCCTAACTCAGGTGACAGGTTGCAGCCAAAATGCAGGTCCACTTAAAATATTGTATAGAATTGCCTCTGGGCTATGTATATAAGGTATGCATAAATGAATTCTGTGTTTGGAATACAGACACATCCCCAAGATATTTTCTTATATATATATTCACATATGCCCAAATCTGAAAAAATTCCGGAATCTGAAGCACTTCTGGTCCGCAGCCTTTTAGATAAGAGACATTCAATTTCTATAGGGATTCTGGAGTAAAAGTACATTCTCCCTCAAGTTTCAACATAAAAGCCTGACAGTGCATTTTACTGGACTGTATTTGTATCTGCAGTTTTTGAAGGTGTTAAGCAGACATTGTCATTTTAGTCATTCAATAGGTGAAGAAATTCAATGATGTTATCTCATCTTTGTTCACTTTAGGCCAGCCCCACTAGGTATGTCAGGCATACAAAAGTGATTGATAAGGTCTCTGCATTAAGGAACTATTAGCTTAGCATTTTCTTTATGTCCATAAGAAATGTTGTTAATTGATTAGGGCAATAGAGCAGACAAATTACTAAAGAAAAAGATGCAACTCAATAATTATGGAAATAATTGCTTCAAATCTATAGGAATTATGCCCTATCCTAACAGAAACATAAAATTTAATGAAATATGCTATGGTTTTGACTTATAAACATCCTGTGAATCAGACATAGTGACACAAAAGAGATCAAGCACAGCTTATAGATGGTAAAAATAAAGGAAAAGTAAAATCTGCAGCTGTTCAAATGGCCTACGTAACCTTTCAGGTGAATTTATATTTGCCTGTTATGAAGATCACTGTTCCCATATGTCATATTTCTATCAACATCTATAGAATGTTTCCAGGTCAATGCATTACCTTGGTGATAACCTTCAATCCTATTTATGGGCTTTCTTAGCAAATTATAGGATCCAGATCAGCTATCTGTATATTCCGTTCTTACACAACAAAGCAATTTGCATCATTCATGTAGGACAGGTTTGAATAAACAAATGAATCTAATGGGTGAGACATGACTATAATGATTGTACTTAGACACCTCCCTATAATTAGAGATCTTTTGCAATAACCTCCACTCCTATTAACAAATAAAAATTTTTGTGCCTATTCCTGCTTGGGCAACTTGGTTTAAACTAAATGCTTTGGCCATATATAAACAGCACAGAACAAAATTAAGACGTGGGGAAGTTTGGCTAGATACAGTATGTTTGAATCAATCAAATGCATATTGATGACTCCTGAAAACTCGGTGACTACTCAGCCCTAAATTTTTCTTTTTCATAAAAATAAAAAAGCATCTAACTAATACAAGTCTAGAAATAATTATGTACTGGATCCCTGGGTAACATGACCAAGCTTAATTAAAAGGACTTCTGGTGAGGTTGAAGTGTCTTAGCTATTCTACCGTTTTCCAAAAAATAGAAGTAAATAGAAAATTTCTGAGTATGGTAAGAAAAGACAACATACTGTTTTGCAGAGCAGGACTGATTGGAGCAATTAGGTTACCACCCTACTGGGAAGCTCTTTAACAGTTCGTTTTCTTGTGTTCATTCTTACCAGTCAATCTCAATCACAGCAAGCACAGAGAGACAGTGTGAAAACTGTTTTCTAACATCAAGAACAAATTTAAGTCCTTACAGATAAATGCAGCTTTTTGGTATAAATCCTCAGTACAAACAGATATCTCCCCCCCAAATTTTTTAAAGATTTTTTAAAGTTTATTTGAAAAGCAGAGTTATAGGGAGAGGCAGAGACAGGAGAAGTCTTCTCTCTGTTGGTTCACTTCGCAAATGGATGAAAAACCCAGGGCTCGGCCGGGCTGACGCCAGGAACCAAAAGCTTTTTCTGGGTCATCCATGTGGGCGGCAGGGACCCAAGCACTTCGGTCATTTTCTGCTGCTTCTTTTCCAGGCACATTAGCAGAGTCGGATCAGAAGTCCAACAGCTGGGACAAGCACCAGTGCCCAAATGGGAGGCTGGCATTGCCTGAAGTGGTCCCTTGGCTACAAATCCTAAGTAGTAAACCATTTCCAACTTGCTAAAAAATACTCAATGCATGTTGCTGTTGTACAAATTTTTGTCATATCATTCATACTGTAAATGAGGCAAATTTAGTGAAATTAAAGTACTGAGATAAGAATAGTTGAAATATGAAATTCAAATGGAATTTCTGGATTACACACTCCAGCACCAGTAAAAGAAATTCTAAATTCTAGTTTCATTGATTTTATTCTCTTTCTAGGTGTTTACTTACTAAGAATATATCTACCAATACTAGTTTTTAACCTACTTCTAGAATAACAATTAGATGTTCCAAACACAAAAAGATATGCTGTGTAGACAATTGCAACAGCACATTTATTTCTCCTCCAGTGTTCTCTGTCTGCTCAATTATATACTTCAATTGTGTTAACATGATTTTTCTTGGGAATTGTCCATTAACTGATCAATCTGTCCATTAGAGTATTTTCCCTGACATCATATTGAGCTCCTACTCTGGTTTGCCATTTTCCTCCCCATTAGTGCTAATTAAGTCCCCTTGGATCAGGGAGAACAATGCTGCTCCATCATGGCAATCCCTTGCTAGGCTGTAGACAATGGTGCACAGCTTTATTTATTATGCCTTGAATACTTTTAAATTATCCAAAATAATGTCTGTATTAGCATGTAATTGTGTTAACCTGCTCATCTTTAAAAATTATTAAAATATCTGATGTTTTCAAAACCAAGGTAATAGAAAAAATACTGGTTTCAACACCAATGACTTCAAACTGTAACTAGTCTTAGAGAGGGGGGAGGGAAAAAGCAATGGAGGATGACACATAGAAAGGGGAAAAAAAGGCAAGAAAAGAAAGCAGTTTATTAAAGAGTATTATATCCAAAATTTCATATGAAATTTGTTAATAACAATTTTAACTATGAGATTTGTTCATTCAACTGCTACTTTAAAGCAAAAGCATTGCCTCTTTAAAGGTGGTTCAAATCTTAACACTTAATGAAATTCAAGACTTGATGATTTTCTTCCTTCTGTATTCCTTTCTACTAATATCCCTTCAAAATGACTTGTGTTCAAGCCATCTTAGACATTCAATACATGATGGTAGAGTGTGGTGTTGATGTACATAGGATTTAGAAATGGAGAAACAAACATTTGCAAATAGGATTAAAATGTCAGACTCCCATAACATCTGGTGTGTAGCACAGTTTGCCACAAAATTTAATTAGCAATATAAATTTGTTTGAATTGTTGCCTTTAATAATTTTTTTCCTAAAAGACACATTGCATTTATTTTTATTTATGTGAAAGGCAGAATTACAGAAAGAGAAAAGGAGAGAGCGATTTATAAGACCTAGGCCAGGTTAAAGCCAGGAACCAGAAGCTTCTTCTGGGTCTTACACATGGGTGGCAGGGGCCGAAGCACTTGGGCCATCTTCCTTTGCTTTCCAAGGAACATTAGCAGGAAGCTAGATTAGAAGAGGAATGGCCAAGACTCAAACTGGTGGTGTCTATATGAGAGACAAGCATTGCAGACAGTGACTTAACCCATTATGCCACTTTACCAGCCCCAATTATTTCTAAATTGCAATTCAAAAATATGGGGAAAAAAATGAAATGAGCCGCATTGGTGTAGATATTTTAAAGTGAAAGACATCTATTGGTTAAATATCATATGAAAAACTCGTTAAAATCCTGTCTTAAGCAAACTGATCACAGACATTTTTGAGACAACTAGATTGGCTACAGGCTCAGTATTACAGGATACCAAGAAAATAAGGTCAGTTTATAATAAACTGTGGTTATGTAAAAAAAATCTGTAGCTTTTATTGATAATATATTGAATTAGGAATAAAATGAAAAACTGGCTGGGATCTGCTTTGAAGCATTTTAGGAAAGGAAAGAGAAAGAGAAAACCTGTGTGATATAAATAAGCTAAAGCCCAGATCAGTCCTGCCTGTTGTAGACGATACCTACATACAGCTTCATTGGATTATTCTCTTCTTTCATGCATATGGACACCTTTTCAAATAAAAAAAGTGTTTTAAAGTAAAGTAGGATGGCCTCATCATGTATGAAAATACCAGTAATATGAGGCATATACAAGTGAAAATATAAAAGTCCTCCTTTACACTGTCATCAGGTACTAGGCCCAACTTCTTGTTCCTAGTGCAAGAAAATATTAAAGGACAACTCCCAGGCAAGGAATAGTGGAAAAATAGGATTTATCTGTATACAAGAGAGTTGATCTGCCATATGACCCAGGCATCCCACTCCTGTGAATATATGCAAGGAAAATGAAATCTGCATTTGAGAAAGTGACCTACAATCCTATACATATATAGAAGCACTACTCACAATAGTGAAGACATGGAATCAATCTAGGTGCTGCCAATAGAGGAATGGATAAAGAAACTGTAGTACATCTACTTGTTGGAATACTACTCAGTCATAAAGAGGAATAAAATATTTCCATTTGCAGCAAAATGGTTCCAGCTGGATGCCATTATGGTTAAATGAAGTAAGCTAGTCCCAAAAGGACAACTATCATATTTTCTAAGACAACCAATATGCAAAATACTCTGTCACAGAGGCAATATACATTAACTGCACAAGGAAGTAGAGATACTCTACAGTATGTAACTCCAAATTCAAATAAAAGTAGCACTTCCAATGAAAGTTTTAAATATATCTCTAAAATATGATACTGCTTTTTCTACCTTTGCCTGTACTTATCATGCCATGATACATTTAAATTTCAGAAAGCTAAACTTGTAATCTGTACTAAGGGAGCTGCTCCTTATATTTCTGTGGTATCGATTTTAACATCTTTAATATTATTGAAATTCCTCAGAAATCTACAAGTAGGTCTATCACATAACCTGTCCATCTTACTCCTGGGAATTTACTTAAATTAAATCAAATTAGCATATCAGAGTGTTATCTGAACTCCCATATCCATAGAAATTCAATTCATACTAGCTAAGATACGGAAAAAACTAGATGTGCATCAACTGAATATTGAACAAAGAAAACGTAGTCTGGGGCTGGTACCGTGGCCTGTGGTCTGGGAGATAGCAGGGATGGCTCAGGTGCTTGGGTCCCTACATTCCATGTGGGAGACCCAAGTGAAGTTCCAGGCTTCTGGATTTGGACAAGCCCAGCTCCAACACTGTGTGCATTTGAGGAATAAACTAAGGGATGGAAGATAACTCTCTTTCTCTCTCTCCCTCTCTCTGCCTCTGCTCTCTCTGTAATGTTGTCTTGCAAATAAAAACAAATATTAAAAGAAAAATGTGATATATATAAAACCATATATATATAAAACCAATATATATTTATATAATATATATATATTTATATATCATATAAATAATATATTTATATATATAATATATTCACATATGATATATTTAATAATATATTTATTTATATATATTTATATATAATATATTTAATATATTATATTTATATATAATATATTTAATAATATATATTTATATATATTTTTATATAATATATTTAATAATATAATAATATATTTATGTATAATATATTTATATATAATATATATGATATATATTTATATATATAAAACCATTTTAATTTTCAGTAAAATCACAACTTGAAATGTCGCTAACAAACACAGGGATACAATTCAATGACTTTACCATCTATATCAATAAATGGGCACATATTTTTTTAAATTTTCACTATGTTCTACTTTAAGCTCTTTAAGTTTACTTAGTATTTTTTAAAGAAAAGACAATCCATTAAGGTTAGTCTCGGATTCAACAGCTGTTGAAGAGTTCTCAAAGTCTATGAATGTGCTTGACAAACAAGTTAGCTCTCACTCCTCCTAAATGTATTTACAATCCTTTGTATACACTAATCTTGCAGGGAGTTTCATTTGTTTGCTTTTTCTGTTTTATATACGCGCTATGGTCAGATGAGTCTTTTCAGAACCACTTTGCAGTAAAAATAAATATCCAGACATTTGGTGGTTCAGAATCTCCCTTCCTAAAACAGGCAGACACAAGCCTTTGAGCCAACAGAAAAAACCAGTTTCTCAGCAGACATTCATCTCACCACACCCAGACAGCAAGAAATATCTATTAAGCATTTGCATGATCACATTAGCCTCAAAAGATTTGCTAGGTATGAAATTACAGAGGCAATAATCTCAATCTCTGCCTGATCTACTTTGTGATGCAATAAAATGCAAAGCTAAAAATTATTAGTTATATGTTTAATATTGTCTAAACAGCAGGTGCTTCATTACTTTAATCTCCTGTAGTGGACACCAGCATTGTACCTTATTCATAAAACTAAATATTGTTTTTGGAAAACAATGCATCCAATATTTTAGTTCTGAAACTTAACAACTAATGTATGATGTAAAATTCCCACAACCTAGTTATGAATTCTCATTTGAAAACAGATTTTGTATGTACATATAACTGCATTAGGAGGTATTCAATACAAGGTCCAAGATGTAGTTAGAAACACCAAATTTATTATGAATACAATTCCAGATATTCTAAATATTCAAGTGCTTTAAATATGTATTTCTTTTATAAAAGAATACTCTTGGTCCATTTATGTATCAATTTACAACTAGGTCCCTCAAAAACAGATAAGGCACACAGCCTAAAATGCTGTTTGACACCTTATTAAAAATAGCCAGAGGGACGCACAGTCGCATAATATGCTAATCCTCCACTTGTAAGCACTGGCATACCATATTAGCAGCGGTTCATGTCCTGGCTGCTCCACTTCCCTTTTAACTCCCTGTTTGTGGCCTGGGAAAGCAGCAAAAGATGACTTAAATCCTTGGGCCCTGCATCCAGGTGGGAGATGCAGAAGAAGCCACTGACCGCTGGCTTCAGAATGGCTCAGCTGCAGCTGTTGCGGCCATTTAGGGAGTGAAATAAGACAGAAGATTTTTCTGTCTGTCTCTCCTTTTTTTCCGTAAATCTGCCTTTCAAATAAAAATAACATAAATCCTTAAAAAGAGCCCTAAGCCAACACTATCCTATCAGCTTACTTCATTTATTTATCAATTTTTCATTAAAGTGTCTCTGACACAAGGGTCTGGTACCATTTCTAGTTAAAAGATATACTTCAGAGGGAAGCTTGTTTCTGTAAACTAGACAAATGACCACTCAACAGTCTCTTATTTGATAAAATTCTGGTGACATTTCATTTTCACATACCCTTCTGTAGTTTTCAAATAGCCATATGAGACAGGAAGTAATATTATCTGCATTTTAGCATTAGAACAGTCAGAATCAAGTGGCTAACACAACATGCTAATACTTTCACTTAAAACACTTTGCCTTTTCTAAATGTATTTATAGCAACTTGAGTACGCACAGCAACAAGTCATCATAGATAGCCTCTGTAATGTACTAAAGCAATGACAGTTATTTTATGTACCACCTTTAAGTCAGAAAGTGAAATGCTAAGAATTCATTCCAAGCTCAAAGATTGTCTTAAATACATGTCCTAGTATTTATTACTTATCTGTACAAGCATGAGTTTGTACCCTTCCACTAATGGAGCAACTTAAACAATGACTTATCACGAGTTCATCATGAATGTTAGTTGTTAACCTCATTCCAATGACTCGGACAGTATGAGTGTTGGAATTTCAGCATGCAGGAGCTCCATGCACTAGAAAGAGGTGATCTCTACTTTCTCTTTTCACTGCCAGCCACTGAGTAGAGCCTGGACTAAATTCATGGTAAGAAATCAGGAATTCTAGTCAGGGTAAACTTGGCTAAATAAGAACCCCAAGATAATCAAGAGAACCATTGTTTCACATTGCTGGAGTTGGTCTGAGGGACCTTAAAGTGAGTGGTTGGGTTTCTTAGCATATAGAGAAATCTTGACAAACAAATAAATGTTCCTTGTGGCTTGTTGTCTCAGAAACCTTGAAATCTTCAAAGTTCCTGAATGTGTAAATCACACTCTCATTTTCTCTCTTTTTTTAAAGATTTATTTATTTGAAAGGCAAAATGATAGAGAAAGAGAGAGAGAGCACTTTACTTTGCTGGCTCACTCCCTAAATGTTATCTTCTGCTGGCTTCCAGGCACAAGAGCAGGGAGCCGCACAGACTTGAACCAGGCACTCCAAAATGAGATGCTGCATTCCACATGGCAGCTTAACCTATCGTGTCACAATGACTGCCCCTCATGCTTTCAACTCACAGGATTTACATTAACGTTCGCTAACAGAGTTTCCACTATTACCTACCAATCTCTTAGTCATTCATGTTGAAACATTTCAATCAGTACTTTTACAGGAAGCCATTATTTTTCAATCTGTACTCCCTATTATCACCCTGCATACTGCTACCTTTTCTTAATATTGTTCACATCACACATGGTATCTAGCTTGCCTGTTTTACCTAAAAGACTCTACATTATTGGAGGTTGGTAGCTCTATCTTATCCTTGTATTTCCAAAAACCTATGACAGAACCTGGAAATGGAAGGTAGGAAGGAAAGAAAGATGAAAGGAAGAAAGGCCGGTCGGATTTATCCATAACTCCAACCCACACATTCTGATAACATGTGGTACTTCAGTTTGTCAGTTTATTCAAAAGACTTCCTGTCTAAATGTTTGTGCTATGCTTTTTACTCTCTTCTTGTTTCTATTCTCCGCAAACATGGGTGGGATGCTCTTGAACAAAAGTCTGGGAGTCAAGTGACCTATGTCCTCTCACCAAAGCAGACACAGCCCCGCTTTTGCTCCAGTTGCTCCTTATACCAGCCTGTCTCACCCAAACCCAGAACAATATATCTATACTACAGCCTAGTTGTTTACTCAGAGTTCCCTCTCTGCTTGGTTTGCTTTCATATGATGTTCTGTCGGGACACTCATTGTCCAGTGTTTTTTGTTTGTTTGTTTGTTTGTTTTGCCAGTTATCCAATTTGCCCTGAACTGCCAGTGTACCTTGAATAACCCTTCTGTTCATATTCACTTTTCCCTGTCTCTCTGCTATCAAACCAAACTTTTCTTTTGTTTTCTCACACTTGGACTCAGACAGCCTTTCCCATTAAATAGCTGTCCTTGAAATTCAATGAGGCCCAGAATTCTTGATTCCTCCTCATTTTTCCTGCTTCCTGGAGATAGGCCTTCAATTTCCATAGCACTTTTTCAACTCTGGCTATGACAGCAGCCAGTTCTACCCTGGAACAATGTGTACTTTGCTTGATGGTTTTTCCAGCCCGAACCTTCTCGTGTTTGCCCCCTTTGTTCCAAATTCAATTTTCAGAAGCATCTTTCCACTGAAGATAAGAATTATCAAATTAAAAGATAACATATTATACTATACACTCCTTAGGCAGGTAAACCATTCCCCCTTAATGTCATTAACCTTATTTCTCATAGACCCTACTAACAAATTGATAGAGTAGCTAGTCAACCATTTAGAACAGTAATATGAATTGAGCCAAAATTATGAGTCTGAAATAGCTGGGGAATTTTCTCCATAAACTTTCATGTGATCACAATGTGTTCACTGCATTTCATGACATATCCATTTTTTACAAGTGTGTTTATGAGTACAGAGAGGTGACCACCTCTGCTTTGGTTTGCCAGGTTGGACTGACTACTGTTTTTAACCACATTCCCTTTTATAAAGAGCACAGTTGGTCAGCAGCTTCAAATTCCTGAGGTAACTGTAACTGCTTTTGTGCTAAGAAAAAGGAATGATACACCATTTGGAAATTTGCTAATATTTAAACCACTATGGACTTCAGGGTTTTGTACATTTGTTTGTTTTATCTAAACTGATCTCTTCAGGCCCAACTTGTCACAACTACACCGGTTATGATAGAAGATTGGTCCCAAGAGTGGAAACAACCAGATATCAGGAACCAACACATCCATGAAAGAAAACTCTCAGTGCTCAGCCAGTGCACACATCAGGCCAACAGCATTACTGTCAAACACTGAGAGTGAAAATGACCAGCTTAAGAAATCAAAAATTTCTACAAGGATCAATTTTGGAGGAAGGAAAAAGGTCTAATTTGTAAAAATTCATTCCACAGAGGTGTTTTCAATCACCTGTGTCTGGGTTACAAGCTATCCTAACCTCAGCTACCTGTGCATTTCTTAATCTAGTCATTCATTCAAGCTGCTCACTATCTACCTTGGTAGTTTTTCTGGGATTCATACATTAATTCTGTTTACCTGAGAATATATCCTATTTTCCTCAAATCAGTACTGTTTTTCCCTCCAGATCCACCCTTTCCCCAAGTTATCCAGCCATTATCCTGACACTGCTGACATCCAACACCACCACCACTACACACACAAACACACACCCTAGATGGAGAACTATTAAGTATTAAGGCTCTGAGATTTTGACAAAATTTGCAAGTTGATAAGCTAGCCTGTACCCTGGATGGAGAACTGTAAAGGCTCTGAGAGTTTCCTACAATTCGCAGGTTGATAAGCAAGCCTGCTATACTTCTTGGATACTGTCAGAAGACAAGATTCTTACGTTAGAGACAATGAACTTTATTACTCTAGCCCAGTCAACATCTGAGCCCCTGTGTTGGGTCCCCTTATTCTTCATGTCCTGTAGAAGTTGTATAGAACATCTTATGCAGGTGCTACTCACATAGTAAACCTGAGGTTAAAAACTCTGAGCTTTGAAAATCCAGCAATAGACTGCAAGAAAGCCTGTCCAATCCTTAATCCAGAGTGAGAAACTTTATTTTAGGGCAGGAAACAAACATCCACAGTTTTGTGCCAAGAAAGAGAAGCTGTCTCTACATTTTTTTCATTATCAAATATCTTCTAGAGTATTATAAAGGAAAAAAGGCTGTCAATGCTTTTTCTAAAAAGATGCAGAAACAAAAAACTAATGGAAACTTGTCTGCAAAACTAAGTTGAAAAGATCAGCAAATAAGTGAATTGAATGACACAATACCTGGGCATCTTAGAAAAACAAAGTAAGGAGTAGTCTACACAAACTGTTCATCTTTCATAACTTCTGCAAATATGCCCACAAACATATATAAACAAGGTCCACATATATTCACAGTCTCATTTTATTTTATGAATGTAAATGTATGTTTCTTTTTCAACAACTGAAAGTAATAAATCCTGCAAGCTTACATGTGAGAGTTTTAAATTCAGCATACACTATCAACTTCATGGAAACAGTATGATTCAAATATCATTTCTTTTTTGAATATTGATCAGCATTTAATGCATAAAATTTCTCTAATGCATTATCTCAGGTTTCCAGTGTTAGTTTTCTTTTTCTTTTCCTTTTTCTTTGTTTTTTAATTCTATATTTTTCATGATACAGTGACTTAGGCTCAGGGATTTGTCCTTCCATCTCCTCCCTCCTCCCCTACACTGTTTTCCTCTATGTTGTAACAATAGTCCCTCAACAAGTCGTAAGTCCATCATTCAATTTAAGTGTATCCTGACATTGCAGGTTTAGAGAACGGTGCAAAGTCCAGTATTCCAGTGTCAAGCTATGTTTCACAGTTTCATTGGAAGTCAATTTCATCACTCTACATATAAGTTATGTGCATATCTTCTGATTCTAAAAATTTTATTGCAAAGATCAAAATGTAAATGACACAAATTTTTGAGATTTAAATTACTCAGAAAATAAAAAATACAGAATTTCTATATAAGTACCTTAAAATTATGCTTTCAACTTCAAAACAGAGAGGTAATCATAGCCTATGAATGGCAGACAGACATTGATTTAAGTCACAGAGCTAGTTGTATAAGTCCTAAACCATTTTCTGTGGCTTTTTTCTTATAACTTTCCTAAGATACATTTTGAGAATTGGAACTGTTTGTGGGTAAATTAAGGTATTCCAGGCATAAGTGATATGAGTAACATTCAAGAAATGCCAAACACCATGATGCTTAAACAGAATTTGCAAATACATTCTGGAAAAACATCTGTGTTCTTCATGATATTAATAAATGTTATTGACCTTAAAAGGTCTCTTTTAATTGAAAAACCCTGAGAACTTTATATTTTATAATACGCAAAAGAAGAAAATAATTATTTTTTTGTCCCCTATTTTCAAAACTGAACAGCCTTCATGCTTAGGAAATCTCCTTATGTCCAGGGATTGCTGTGCAGTAAAATTACTGTGACTGTTTCCATTGTTCTGTGGTTGTTGTTTCTCACTTTTCTGAATTCCAGAAAATGTTGGAGAAACACTCCAGGCAATGGTGTAGGGGATGACTGTTTGGATAAGACTGTAAAATACAGGCAGCAAGAACAAAACTACACAAGCATTGTACCATTCATGGACTGTCCCACTGTGAATAAATTCACTATTAAAATTATTATGGAATATTATTTTCTAAATTTTATTATTTTGGGACTCTCTTGGATCTCTAACCAAATTTGTTTCATTCTGTCACTCAAGATATATTTGATTAGCATCTGTCTGATACGAGACATTGTAATAAGCACTAACAAAAATAATTTAGACATTATCTTAAATATTTGAGTATAATTTTAATAGTTTGCTTTAAGATGAAGTAGGCTTAATCTCCTTTAAGCTTTGATTAATTTGTGCAGCTACAAAGGGCCAAGTATATGAAGAATACCTCAGCCTACCAGTCAGGGAAAATTTGCTGAGTTACTACTAGAAAACAAACATTATGTTAGGTACCAGGAATTTAGCAATGTGTAAGACAGGTCTAATTTATATTCTAATATAATTTATTTATACGGTTGAAAAGGATGCATGGTCATGTGGGCCTCAGATTGGGGAGTGTGGTTAGTTGAGGTATGAAGGTTGGTGAAACAAATATTTCAGTTCTTTTTTTTTCCTTCTCTATCCACAGTAGGATGGTAAAGAAGCCACTCCTTGCTGTCAAACCTCTAAAAAACAAGGCATTAGCTATAAAAGATAAAATATGTATGGAAAAATGTCAACAGTTTGAGAAGAGAATAGAGATATTCATTTTGTAACTCCATTTTTTGTGTTTATTTGAAAATTTCAACACAAAGTTGAGGGAAAACTCTAAGAATAAATTATTCAAAATGTCAAAATATTTAGACTCAATTTTTTTCTGTAATTAATAATGCCTTTGCTTCACTGTATCATTTCTGTGTTCCATGACTTCTGATTGAATTGTTTTCATATCTGAACCTTGAAGGCAGAAGCCAAAGCATTCCCATATCTATCACAGTCAACCTGGACTGCGTTTTCCCTGCCATAAAATGTTCTGCTGTAAGTTAACACTGACAGCATTTGGCCAGCAGTTCTATTACACACTCTATAAAATATGTCAGCATATTTTGTATGTAGCTATGTATATATGGAGAATTACCATGTCCATATATGCCATTTAATGCTATCTATTAATCCATTTTCTAAGTGTATATGCTTTAATGAGTGTAATAGCCCATAATGATTAAATGCCAAGCATTTGCTGTATATGTGTAAAAAATGTGCCAAGTGGTAGTATCTTCACTTTAATAGTGGCAGGGACAAAACTGACACTATTTGTAGTGTGTCCTTGCAGGATAATTGAAAATGCAAATTAGTGCAGCCCCTGTCAAAACTGTGAAGCATTCTTAAAACACTAGAAATAGATGTGCTATATGATCTAGTAATCCCACAACTGGGTATATACCCAAAAGACTTAAGCACAACAAATCAAAAAGATTTTGTACCACCATTTTTATAGCTGTACTGTTTGCAGCAGCCAGATTTTGTAAACAACCAAGATGTCCATCATCAGATGCATGCATAAAGAAAATGTGATATATACACCACATATATATATATGATGTATACATGCACCTGAAGATTATTCAGTTACAGAAATATACAATAGGGCTAAGTGGCATTTCTCCTTCATTCAATCTGTTTCCTTCATACAATTTTAAATTTAAAATTTCATATTTAACCTTTATTCTCTTGAAATAGATTTTTATTTTAATAAAGCAGAAATTTATATAATCAATTTATATTAACAGCAATCTTCCAATTTTATGTCATTTATAAATTCAATAGTATTTATTTTTCTGAATTGTTGATAAAAAGTAGCAAGATATAACAGGATGTTACAGAAGAATGAAACAGGAACAAACACAGTGTTATTTGCATGCATTCATTTAAAAACATTATTGAGTACCTAGTATGCACCAGGCTCTACATTCATTGGTGAGAATACAGAAATGCTGAAGTAAAAATTATATGTATATAATATATATTATATATATAGTTACATAAAAAGCTAATAAGAAGTAAACTGGTGGCTGGGAGAGTACAGGCAACTTTTGATAAGGGAACAGGTATCCACTAAGGGGCCAAAATAACCAAAAATCACCCAGGGGCAACAAGTGATGAAAGCAATGAGGATTAGGTGTGGGATGCTCATGGCCTGTGGAATCTGTCCTTAACTGCCAGCTTCTTTTGTGATTTTATGAGACTGGCATCAGCGAGTTGCTAAATATGAACATCACCCCTGGTTACAGGTGATATTTCCATGACATGGGTTTTTACCCCAAATTATCTTTTAGTACCTAGTCTAGCGCCTAAAGTAGAGAAGACATACAAATATATTTTGATTATAAGACAGGTAGGTACATGAATCTTATATTATTGTTTAGATATTTTATCAGGCTATTATTAAAGCTACATAGCAAAATCAAATTTGTTCGACTTACATTTTAGAACTCCTAATAAGACATCTTTCAGCCATGACAACAATAATTTTTTCAATTATTTATTTTTATTGGAAGGTAGATTTACAGAGAGTAGGAGACAAAGATCTTACATTTGCTGGTTCACTTCCCAAATGGGTGCAATGGCCTGAGCTAAGCTGATCTGAAGCAAGGAGCCAGGTGCTTCTTCCAGGTTCCTCATGTGGGTGCAGGGTTCCAAGGCTTTGGGCCATTCTCTACTGGTTTCTCAGGCCACAAGCTGGGAGCTGAATGAGTACAGCCAGGATAAGAACCTGCATCTATATGAGATCCTGGTGAATGCAAGGCAAGAACTTTAGCCATTAGGCTATCAAGTCAGGCCCATGATAACAAATTTGTTAACTCAAGTATAAGTTGATTTTAAAAGAAAAATGAAAGGACTGCTACAAAATATTTCTCTCAATTTTCTTTAAAAATCATATATTTCCTAGTAACCATTTGAAAATGATCTTGAGACACTAATATTATTGCTAAATTATCATTGCTGTCAATTAGATATTTTTATTACTTTTAAGATTATAAAAATTGAAGGTCTTAACATAAAATAGCTGATGAGTGAACATTCCATTTTTAAACAGGAAGTTCCTTTTTTAAGAGTCTTAACAGCAGGAATATTTTCAGATTACCTTATTCTTCCATAAAACAGCCTAGAATTAGGAACTTGTCATGTCTAAAAGCACTGTGAACTTTCTTTATAGTCTTTCAGTATTGGAAAAAAACATAGAACTGGTGTGCTAGAATTTGTTACTCATACATATTGTAAGTAATCAAAGGGGTCCCAAAGCAAGCTTGGTCTTGTATAAAAGGGTTGGGTCAATTAAGCTCCTCAAGCAACGTGTTGAAATGAACATGGCTATATAATAACAGGTCATTAAATCACTGGGCAGGAAACATCACTGTTACATAAACAAGCTTACAAAAGTAAATGCTCAGTAGGAAATTCAGTATGTTCCACAAATCACTGATGGTCATAGTTTTAAGTTACATAAAACTTCCTCAGGTAAGTATCTCACAAGGTTGCATGTACATTTCTTCCCCTGAAATAAATATTTACACTAAATTAGAATGCTTGCTTGCTCCACAGCAAAAGAAAACACAAATTATTGTTATTTCCAGAGTTATCAGACAGTGATAGCCACCACCTCTATCAATTAAAATGACAGAATAGGGGCCAATGCAATAGCTCAACTGGCTAATCCTTCACCTACAAGTACTGGCATCCATATGGATGCCAGTACATGTCCCGGCTGCTCCACTTCCCACTCAACTCCCTGCTTGTGGCCTGGGAAAGCAGTAGAGGATGGCCCAAAGCATTGGGACCCTGAACCCATGTGGGAGACCTGAAGAAACTCCTGGCTCCTGGTTTCAGATTGCCTCAGCTCTAGCTGGTGCAGCCATTTGGGGAGTGAATCAGCAGATGGAAAATCCTTCTCTCTGTCTCTCCTCTTCTCTGTATATCTGACATTGCAATAAAAATAAATAAATCTTTAAAAAAAAGAATGACAAGATGTGGAAGAGTAAGAAGAGTATCATAGAAAGAATGTTCAGAAAGGTATGAACAAGGTTAAGGAAATCCAGAAGGGGCAGTGAGGTACTCAAAGCTAAAATAATTAAGAGTCATCATTTTCTCAAGACATGGAGAAGAGGAAGCAGCAAATACCAGAACATGAAGTAGGTATAAGAGAGGGATACTCAAAAGTAACTATAAACAGGAGACCACGCAGAGAGGAAGTTGGGTGCATTAATAATTCTAGGCTCATCTGGTACTCATATGTGGAAGACAGAGAGTGGGGTAGGGGACAAAAATATGGTCCACAAAGGTCAGGCAGAGAAGGGCAGAGAACAGCAGAGAGTGAATGAAGAGGCTCAACACATAACCACCAACACATTCCCACTGCCACTACCCTAACTCCACCTGGACTAGTCTCACATATTTCAATAGCTTCTCTTGTTCCCATGGTGACCCAACCAAAGAAACAATCTAGTAAGTTTTGGGAAACTCTGCACTGACTCCAGTATTACTTTCAACTCACAGAACATTACAAAGCATAAAAATTCTGTCTCTAAGATTTTCATGAAAGTAGGAAGATAGGGCCCAGCGGCGTGGCCTAGCGGCTAAAGTCCTCGCCTTGAAAGCCCCGGGATCCCATGTGGGCGCCGGTTCTAATCCCGGAAGCTCCACTTCCCATCCAGCTCCCCTGCTTGTGGCCTGGGAAAGCAGTCGAGGACGGCCCAATGCATTGGGACCCTGCACCCGCGTGGGAGACCTGGAAGAGGTTCCTGGTTCCCAGCATCGGACCGGCGCGCACCGGCCCGTTGCGGCTCACTTGGGGAGTGAATCATCGGACGGAAGATCTTCCTGTCTGTCTCTCCTCCTCTCTGTATATCTGACTTTGTAATAAAAACAAATCTTTAAAAAAAAAAAAAGTAGGAAGATAAACAGGTAAAATAAGTGCAAGAAACTAAGTAAGAAATTACATATCCATACAGTATTGAAGATTGGGCTTCAGGCAAGCCCATGTGTTCCCTTCAAGCATTTTCTAGAAGGACTTGCAAGTTTCAGGGTTGGTTTTTTTTTTCTTTTTCTTCAATTTTATAGATAATGCAGGAAAAGGAAGTCATAGAACCAAGATTTCCTTTGGGAGCAACAGTAACCTAACATCCTTACAAACAATCTAATAGCAACCTGGAACTTGGCCCAATCTATTTTTCTGGGTAAGCAGTTCCAGGAGAGAAAAGAAAAAAGATTGTCTATTCCTTCTTTTAAGATTTTTTTTTTATTGAAGGTGAGATATACAGAGAGGAGGAGAAAGAGAGAAAGATAAGATCTCCATCCACTGATTCATTCCCCAAGTGACCACAGTGGCTGGAGCTGCAGCGCTCTGAGGCCAGGAGCCTGGAGCCTCTTCCAGGTGTCCCACACGGGTGCAGTATACCAAGGCTTTGGGCCATCCTCAACTGCTTTCCCAGGCCACAAGCAGGGAGCTGAATGGGAAGTGGGGCTGCTGGGATAAGAACCGGTATCCATATGGGATCCTAGCACCTTCAAGGTGAGGACTTTAGCTGCTGGGCTACCGTGCCAGACCCGCCTATTCTTGTCATCATCTTCACATGCACTTTTTTTGCAAATAGCCAAACCTATCACTCGCAGTAGCAAACGCTTTCAACACTGTAGGCCTATTATATAAGAGCTATGCCCAATTTCAACAGATGGAAGCCATCCTGTCCATGTGAAATGTGTTCACTACATCCGCATTTTACTCCTATTAATTCTTTTTATATATATATATTTTATTTTTTTTTATTCATTGATTACATTGTATTATGTGATACAGTTTCATTGGAACTGGGAATACTCCCGCCCTCCCCCCCTTGTGGAATGTTCCACCTTGTTCCATATCCACTGATCAAGTACAGTTGAGAGTCCCTCTTTGCAAGCATAAACTAAACATAGAGTCCAACATCTTATAGTCCAATCTAGTTCCTCAGCTTCCTGGGGAGACCCTGTCCGGTCCGAGGGCAGAACCATCAGATTACTCCTATTAATTCTTAAAACGCCACTGAAACATGAACTCTGCATTGGCTTTATATGGCAAAGTCAGATCCTCCTTTGAACTGAGGTTCTGAAGTGATTTAAAGGAGTTGATTTTCATCAATACCCCAGTTTAATAACTTTTGAAGAAGATGGTATTTCACAATACATAAAACTTTCTTTTACTTCATTATATTATTAAAATTTCATGAGACACATGTATGACTGCTTTTGGAAGCACTGCCCAGGGAGAGCTTTAATGAAAATACAATTGTCTAAAAGAGAAAGATAAGAATTTTTAATAATCATTTGCCTTTTGAGACAATAACTCTTAATTTGTACATATGAAAACTTTTAGTTTACCAATGAAAGAAAAACTCTTATCCCATTCAATATCTCATATTTTGTTGAATAAAAAATTAAGACTTACCAATATCCATTTGCCTCTTATCAATTTTCTTTGGCAATAATTATAATAAATTTTTAAATGCTTTTATTTATTTAAAAGGCAGAATAAAAGGGAGAGGGAGTAGTGAGACACAGAGAGGGTTCTCCCATTCATGGCTCACTCCCCAGTTTGACCATAACAGGTAAGTCAGGACCTGCGCCAAAGCCAAGAGCCAGGAACTCCTTTCAAGTCTCCTACATAGGGTCTCCACTGCTTTCCAAGGTACATTAGCAGAGCACTGGATCCAAACAAGAACAGGACTTGAACCAGCATTCCAGTTTGTGATACCAACATCAAGCAGCAGTTTAAAGCACTATTCATCACACTGGCTTTTCTTGTTTGTTTTCTAAGCATACACACAGGATCTAATGACTTCATAACTGAGCAAGTCATCATTGAGCGTTTGTAAATTTTTCTTTAATTTTTCTTTCTGTGTTGAGAAGTGAATGGTTTCCATTCATTAGTTCATTCCCTGAATGACTGTGATGAATCTGTTAGCCAGGAACTCAATCCAGTTTGCTTATGTGGGTGGCAAGAACTCCAACATTTGAGTCATCACTCCTGCTTTTCCAGATCTGTGTAAGTACAATAGAATCAGGAGCAGGAGTGAGATACATAGGCACTCTGACGTGGCAGACAATCATCCTAATCACCAGACCAAATAGTCACCCTGAACCTCATTAATTAGGAGACAGGGAACAGCAGCACATACAGCTAATGTGCTTAGTAAGCACCTTGTTATGAAAAGTAATCAGAATGAAACAAGAGAATGTGTCCTAAAACTTTATACAATAATTTAAATTGCACATAGAACTAACTGAAAGGGATACAAAGAAAATATCTTTTCCTCTTCAAATATCCATTTAAGAGTTCTAGAAAGTAGGATTTACTTGAAATTTAAAACAAATTCACTTAAAGTTGACAAGCTGTCAAAATTTCCAAAGCAACTCAGAGAAATCAGACCTACTCAGTCATCCATCAAATATCTATTGAGGGCTGCTCTGCTCCTGACACTGAGCTATTCCCGCTAGATCTGAATATGTATTCCAGTGGGAAACACCAACACATTGTTAAAAACTATATACATGCTCAAAGGGGTAGCAAGGAGTCAGTATTTATCAATGGGTTAGACACATTTTGCATAGAATCCTCAAGTCCTCACAATAATCCATCCACTAGTTATTATTCACGTAGTATTATAAGAGGGAAAGTGACACTCAACAAGCCACCCCATCACCCTGCTAATGATGGCAGGGCTTAAATGCCAGCTACAAATTCTCTGACTCTACAATGTATCCCCTTTTCTCAATATGAGATTTTTAGCTTTTTTTTTTCCTTTTTTTTTTTTTAAGATTTACTTATTTTTATTGCAAAGTCAGATATATAGAGAGGAGGAGAGACAGAGAGGAAGATCTTTCATCTGATGATTCACTCCCCAAGTGACCACAGTGGCCAGAGCTGTGCCAATCCAAATCCAGGAGATTGGAGTTCTTCAGGTTTCCCATGTGGGTGCAGGGTCCCCAGGCCACAAGCAGGGAGCTTACCATATTGGCAATGGTTTGTGTACTGGCTGTTTTACTTCTGACCCAGCTCCCTATTAATGGTCTGGAAAAGCAGCTGAGGATGGCTCAAGTCCTTGGGCCCCTGCAACCATTTGGGAGACCCAGAAGAAGTTCCTGGCTCCTGGCTTCAGACTGCTTCAGCTCTAGCCATTGAAGTCATTTTGGGAGTGAACCAGCAAATGGTTCACTCTTTTCTTCTCTCTCTTTTTCTTCTCTCTCTTTCCCTCCCTCCTTCTCTCCTCCTGCCTTTTCTCAATAACTCTTTCAAATAAAAACAACCAAAAAAAACTTTTTAAGCCAACAATTTATTTAGGGAACATCAAGAAGATCAATCTCTGTAGCAGTGAATCTCACAAATGTAGCAGATGGAACCTTCAAAAGTAAGGTTGGACCGATTCTAAAACGATCAGAGGTCTCTTTCGTCATGCTGCTGAGGAGCACGATGTATTGAGTACTCAAATTTAGATTTCAGAAAACAAAAGAAAAATTATAACATATTAAGGTTAAAAAACTTTTGATGTGTCCTACAAAGATAAAAGCTTTCCCTTTAAAAGAACAGCAAAACATCAAGCTTTTCTAAGGCAGGGAGTTGTTATTTTTATGCAAATCACTGTTCCTGTTTGTGTTCACTGGCACGTAGTCAGTGAAACAAGAATATTTTAATATTGAAAATGGAAATGAAGCCAATAAAAAATATACAACAATACTCAACCAAATTACAAAATGTTTTCCTATAATTTACTCTTCAGTGATCCATTTTCCTATGTTGTTAGTAGATAGTTTTTCATACTTGTATATTTTGTTTCTTCCATTCAGCAATTTTATTTTTCAGGAATAGTAAATATTCCATTATTGGTTAGAATATGTACAGAAAGCTACCAGCATAAAGGCATAATCGCATAACGGTATAAGCTACCACCTATAATGCCAGATCCCCATATGGACACCAGCTCAAGTCCTGGCTGCTATTCTTACAAGGCAATTCCCTGACTGTGCCTGGGAAAAGCAGTGGAATTTGACCCAAACCTTTGGGCCCCTGAACCCAACTGGGAGACAGAGATGAAACCTTGGTTCTTGACTTCAACCTGGCCCACCATTGGCCATGGTGAACATTTGAAGAATAAGCCAGTGGATGAAAGATCTCTCTTTCCCTCTCTCTTTTAACACTGCCTTTTGCATAAATTAAACTCTTTTTATAAAAGACATCAGAAAGGCACAGGGAAAATAAATAAGCATTTAATACTTTTAGAAATTACATCACAGTTGTAAGAAGGGCTGGGATTAAAAAAAAAAAAAGAAAAAATCTGGTTACTTAGATTAAGAGTTAGTACTATATCTTAAACTTGGTAATTAGGGCAAACTCTGGAAGTCTGTGACAACTAAAATTTAAGGTGTAAACTTATCATCAACAGAATCATCTACTTCCTGCTTGATTTTCATTCCCTAATTCTGCTGGGTTTTTACACATTGGGAAAGAGGCCTCTGACATTGCTGAAATGGTCCTCTTGGCAAAACAGAAGCAGAATTGTTTCACTCTCATCAATGCCAAGATATTCCTACTGCTGTGTTCACAGAGACTACCTCCCACCTCAACCTTACTCCCAACTTCCAACAGTTCTCCATCTGGCTTCCTGTTTTTCCCAGTGGCAGTCACCCAGTATTTGCAACAAGTATTGTAAAATCAAATGGTTATTACCATTCAGTGCTGCTATCCTGTCAAAAAAAAAGTACAGATTTTATCTTATGTTAACTATCATTAGCAACTAGATAAGACAAAGATTCTAGGGTTAATAAAGCTAGAAACAAAAATCCCAGTCTTCTAAAATCATCATTACGGTCCACAACAAATATTCACCTCTTCAAGCATTCAAAACATTTTTGCAATGGAAATAACTTTGTTTTAATCATTAGCAATACATTTTCTTTTCTTGAACATGTTACTTTTGTTGAGATGTATTTCACATATCGCAAAATGCACCATTTAAAAATGTGCAATTTGGAGTTGTCATTGTGGTTCAGTGAGTTACCTCACCACATGCAATGCCGACATTTCATCTGAGTGCGGATTCGGGTTCGGGAGATTCACTTCCAATTCAGTCCCCTGCAGTGGCTTTGAGAAAGCAGGGGAAGATGACCTGAGTCTCTGAGTCCCTGCACTGACATGAGAAACCCAAAGTTCCAAGTTTACGGCTTTTTCCTGGCCCATTACCAGTTGTTACAGCCAGGTATGAAGTGAATCACTGAATAGAAGATCTCCTTTTATTTCTCCCTCTAACTCTGCCTTTCAAATAAATACATCTTTTTAAAAATGTATAGTCTTGGGCCTGGCAGCGTGGCCCAGCAGCTAAAGTCCTTGCAGCTAAAGTCCTCGACTTGAATGCACTGGGATACCATATAGGTGCCAGTTCTAATCCCGGCAGTTCCACTTCCCATCCGGCTCCCTGCTTGTGGCCTGGGAAAGCAGTGGAGGACGGCCCAAAGATTTGGGACCGTGCACTTGCATGGGATACCTGGAAGAGGTTCCAGGTTCCCAGCTTCAGATCAGCATAGCACCGGCCGTTGGGCTCACTTGGGGAGTGAATCATCGGACGGAAGAATTTCCTTTCTGTCTCTCCTCTCTGTATATCTGACTTTGTAATAAAAATAAATAAATCTTTAAAAAATGTATAGTCTTGTAGTTTTTAAATATATTCACAAGTATTCAACCATCACCATATCTAATTCCAGAGTATTTTCTAAACTTTAAAAACAAATCCAAACAAAACAAAATTTAAAAAAAAGAAATCCATATATTCACTGGTAACAACTCTATTTACTCTTCTAATAACTGGCAATCACTCATCTCCTTTCTGTCTGCATGGATTTTGATGATTGCTGCAGTTGCGGGAAGAGGATCAAGCTTGCTTCGAACCCTGTATGTCACTCTGATCTCAGATTGGACCCCGGAAAGGACAGCAGATATTTGGCATGTCCCTGGGCAGCAGAGCCAGTGCTGGACCAATGCTGGACCAATGCTGGACACAAGCCAACATTCCTCACCTAATAAGGACCAAAGCAACACCCACTTCAGCTTCCATGTCAAGAGGGGTTTAAAAGCCCCCTGCACATTTCTTTCCTCCACTTTGTGTTCCTTGGCAGCCCCCTTCTTCATGTCTGTTTCTCTGCTGCAAGGGAGAAAGATCCTAGACTGGGATTCCCCTGAATAAAGGCCTTCTATAATCTTTTCTATACTTGGCTGATGTGTTCCTTCACGGATGGTCAGCGAATCTAACAGATTTGTCTATTACAGAAAATTAAAATCTAATCATACAATATACCTTGTATGTCTAATTTTTCTGATTAGCATAATGTTTTCAAAGTTCATAATGTTCATTCATTTTTATGACTAAGTAATATTTCTTTGTGTAGATATATTACATTTGATTACTCAATCATTACTTGATAGCCATCTGGATTACTTGCATTTTTTTACTATGAATAGCACTGCCATAAATATTTACGTATAACCCCTTTACGGAATATGTGTATTTAATTCTCCCACATATATACCAAGGATTGAAATTCTAGTGTCATACAGCAGGTTATTGACTTTTAGAGGAATTATCAAACTGTTTTCCAAAATGACTATGTCATTTTATATTCCCACAAAATTGTGACTGCATTGTTTTGGTTTTGACTTTCATTTTTCTAGTGAAAATGATGTTTTTAAAATAAAACAGCCTTTTGTATGCGAGCCTAAGAAATGTATTTTTCAAAATAAAAAAAATAAGAAGGTTGGCATTTTAAGTTTGCATTTTGGCCAATCTCTATAACATTTGGCAAAACAGAAAAGAGCTAGATTCTTATATCTGCTTCTTATTTTAATGCTATATGCTTCAAATATATGAAAATCCAAGATCATGTAGGTGCATAGGAAAAAGAAGAATATACCCTATTCAGACAACTATGGATATATTTTTTAGTAGCTATATGAAACCTGGACAAGTAATAATTTCTTAGAGGTTAATTTGAATGCAAATTGAAGTGTAGGAGTAAGATTTTCATTTTCTCTTACACTTAAATCTATCGATCATTCTTCATCTTTAAATTGATTTCTTTCTCAAGATTTTGCATCATCTTGCATTGACCATTGCAGATTCAATTACTGGCTCGTTCAATTATACAACCTTCTGGCCAGAAATGACAAAATTCATTATATAAGTCCCAGTGAGGTAGCCTAGTGGCTAAAGTCCTCTCACCTTGCATATGCCAGCATTCTATATGGGTGCTGGTTTGTATCCTGGCTGTTTCACTTCCCATCCAGCTCCCTGCGTATAGCCTGGGAAAGCAATCAAAGACTGCTCGAGGTCTTGGGACCCTGCACCCACTTGGGAGACCCAGAAGAATCTCCTGTCTCCTGGCTTCGGATCTACTCAGTTTCAGCCATTGGGGTCACTTGGGGAATGAACCAGCAGATGGAAGATCTCCCCTCTGTCTCTCCTCTTCTCTGTAAATCTGACTTTGCAATAAAAATAAAACAAATTTTTTTAAAAAAATCCTTAAATGTTGGCCCAGCAGGGTAGCCAAATGGCTAAAGTCATCGTCTTGCACATGCTGGGATCCCATATGCATGCAGTTCATGTCCCTGCAGCCCTGGTTCCCATCAAGCTCCCTGCTTGTGGCCTGGAAAAGCAGTAGAGAATTGCTCCAAACCATGGAACCCTCACCAGGTGGGAAATCTGGAAGAAGCTCCTGGTTCCTGGCTTTGGATTGGCTCAGCTCAGGCCATTGCTGCCACTTGGGGAGTGAACCAGCAGACAAAAGATCTTTCTGTGTCTCTCCTTCTCTCTGTAAATCTGCCTCCCAATACAAATAAATAAACAAACAAACAAACAAATAAAGAAATCTTTTAAAAAAAAGGAATAGAGTGGCTATTACAGTCATTACCTTGATGCAGGCTTAGAAACATCTGTAGCTATCACTGCTTATGTACCATTGTCACAAACATTTGCACAGTGAAAAAGGTAAATAACAAAATACTAGGACAATAAGTTAAACCTTGAAGAATCATTGCAAGGGTCTGAGGAACCCAAATCACTACAATCATATGATACTCCTTTTGTTTCACTTTTTCTTTCTGTTTTCTTTTTTGGTTTTATTTTAATGGGTTTTTAAAAAACTTTTCATGATACCTTTCCATATGTAAGGGACTCTACCTTACCGCCCCCATACCCTCCCACACCTGTTTCCCCCATATGACTACTGTAGCACAGTCGTTCAGCAACAGTCACAAGTCCAACACACATATAATCTCACAGATGAATTGTACAATGGAGACTAGCCTACCAGGAAGTGAAGACAGGGTGCAGCACACACCTCTACTCCTAAATAAAAGGACTTTCAATGAAGCTGTTTAAATATATCTTGACAACAGGATACTAGACTTTCTACCACTGTCGATACTTAAAATGCCATGATAAACTTAAATAGCAGAATGTTGGACTTGTGGTACCATAGTACTCCTATTGTTCATTTCGCTGTCTTCTTCTGAAATCTCCTTTCTCTAAATGTTCCTCCAAATGAATTGATAAATTAATATTCACAATATTCACACTGATCCCTCTGTACAGAAATTTTCGGTGCAGTTTTCCACATACTACAAGTCCTAATAATTTGATTTCCAGAATCTCCCTTATTCTGCATCCAATTTAAACTTCAGGGCTTTTTTTTTCATACTTTCCAGCCCTATGACATGTGAGGCATTGTTTTTTCCATGTGGAAAATATGAATCATGAAAAATTATGCATGGACTTCAAACAAAAAATGCACCAAAGTCAACTCTTGCTAACTTGTGATAGCATGTCTAAACAGGATCCTGTTCTTAGTTCTAAGAAACAAAACACATCACTTCAAAAATAGATGTATATTAGAGCAACAGAATTGTGCTAAAACTAATGGAAACACACTGAATTTATGGTGAAGTTTTAGGAAGAAGAATGTTGAAACTACTAACGATTTGCTAAAAAAAGAAAAAATTCTGAGGACAATGCCAAAGATATATACAGTGCATAAATAACTAGCTCATTTTAAGAACAGATGAAATTATACTGAAGTTGAAGTCTGTAGCAATTGAGCATCCATAACAATTTGTGAGCAAAAAATTAATTCTGTTCATATCCTAATCAAAGAGAACTAACAATTAACAACAGAAGCAATACTAAACACCACAGACATCTCAAAAGGCTCAGCTTATATAATTCTGACTTGAAAAAAAAGTCAGGCTCAGAGGGAAGAGATTGTAAACAAATGAGATTAACATCATGGAGTATCTCTTCAAAGAATTTTTGGGACAGGAGATGAAATACGACTTTGCCATAGAATACTAAAGGTAAGGCAAAATCAAACCCACGGCTACGAAGATGTGGAAGTGGTCCAGTCCAAGTAAAAGCAGAGCAGTTAAGAAAAAGCTCACAACAACATTTCTGGAAACTATTCAAGGCGTTTTGTTTGTTGATTTTCCAAGAGGGTCAAAGAATAGTAATATTCTTTGCTAGTAAAGTGTTTGGACAATGTTAGCAAAAGCTTCAGCAGAAAAAAAAAATGCCCAGAAAAGCTTCACCAGGATCCTTTTCCACATGACAATGGTCCTACTCCTTCTCATCAAGCAATTCAATTATATGACTGTTTCAGTGGTAATTCACTAGACATCCACCTTACAGGCCTGATTTGGCTCCATCTGGCTTTTAATTTTCTAATCTTAGAAAAAAAAATCAAAAGGCCATACATTTTTCTTCTATTAGCAATGGAAACAACTACATTAAGATGATTAACTTTCCAGGGCCCGGTGGCGTGGCCTAGTGGCTAGAGTCCTCGCCTTGGGCGCCCCGGGATCCCATATGGGCGCCGGTTCTAATCCCGGCAGCTCCACTTCCCGTCCAGCTCCCTGCTTGTGGCCTGGGGAAGCAGTTGAGGACGACCCAAAGCTTTGGGACCCTGCACCCACGTGGGATACCTGGAAGAGGTTCCTGGTTCCTGGCATCGGATCGGTGCGCATCGGCCCGTTGTGGCTCACTTGGGGAGTGAGTCATTGGACGGAAGATCTTCCTCTCTCTCTCCTCCTCTCTGTATATCTGACTTTGTAATGAAAATAAATAAATCTTTAAAAAAAAAAAAAAAAGATGATTAACTTTCCAAAACGCTCAGTTCTGTAGAAAGTATTATCATCACTTACAAAATGGTCTTCAGCACTACAAAATTTTGTTAGGGAGAAAGCGAAAGATCACGCCTGACATCTAACACACGCGTAGGATATTAGGAGGAGTCTATTGCCCACGCTTGGGGCAGCGGCTCCCACTACACACCAGGAGGCACTGCACAGAGAGACAGAAGTCAAAAGGTTTAAAGCCGTCATCTTTCAATCAGACTGAGAACAGTACAGAACAAAGTTTCCATGCATTCAATTACTAACTGCAGGAGGCAGGAAGGGAGAGGCTGGAGCCCAAGTTTCCCTGCAGTTAACTGACCTAACATAACACAGTAGGAGGCAGGAGGGGCCAGGCCCATAAAGCCTCCACAAATCATTGCTGCTGTCAATTGACTTGAATGGTGAGAGGTATAGGAAGGGTAGGATGTGGAAACTCTGTTCCTGGACTGTCTGCTGCCAATTAACCTGACAAGCAGGTGCTAGCCATCAACCAATTGCACTCCATTACAATTTATGCCGAGAAATCATGCTTAAACTTTCTAAAGTTTCATTTTCCACAATTTTTTTAAGCTCCCTTTAGTGTACTTCCCATTTGAAAGGGAACAACTGCCTGCACCCTGCCTTTCATATATGGAGCACTTGCCTACTTCTTGATATTCATAGATGACACAGACTATCTCCCACTAAAGGAGCTGAGAAGGGATACTCCCTTTCCAAGGAATCGTGTTTTGGGGGATATGAATATTAATTGAGGCTCAGCCAGTCATAAAGGTCAAATTCCTAAGGAATTTGAATCTAGAGTTACTGACATAAGAAGTCAGACAGGTGGTGAGTTCTCAGGCACTGTCAGGGACTAAGCAATAGGCCATGGTGCTAGCTGGCACAGCACCCAGTATTCAGGGATCATTGTGGCAATGCCAGCAGCAACACTATTATGAATATTCTAGCAGTGCCCAGGATGTAGTGACAGGGACAGCAATGCCACAGCCAAACCAATTTTATAGTACGGTTTTAGCAAATTTATTTGCGGAGTTCCTTCTTTTATCAGCCCATTTTCTGAGGCTCACCACCTGAACACTCTTGTCAATATCTTTTCAGTAAACTTTTTCCTATTTAAACCAGCTAAAAGTCTATTTCTGTGGCTTGCAGCTAAGAACCTTGACTAATTCCAAAACTGGTTTCTGGAGGTTGCACCAATAATCCTTGATTGGAAGGAGGTGAGCTGGGAAGAAACCAGTTTCCTCACCTCGTTGCTGAAAGTAATAGGACTTGCAGTAACAAGGCACAGACTCTTGGATGATTATGGCAGGTGGCCAAATGGCTAACTCAAAGAGTACCTGAGGCTTTGGGAGCTGCCATGGAATAGTTAGAAGGGTATGGAAACATCAAGTGTGGTTGAATGGTTACTTTAACAATGATGGGTATGTCAATGAGAGACAAGATAAAAAATACTGTGTTCTCTTTTTCAGGTTTCCTATGTGAAAATTAAGAGTACTTGTGAAAGAGCAAACTGCAAGAATCAAAAGGGTATATAGGGATTCAAACACAACCTTGGGGAGTGGTATTGTGGCACAGTACACTAAGCCCCTGCCTGCAAAATCATCATCCCATAGGAGTTCCAGTTTGAGTGCCAACTATCCCACATCTGATCCAGATTCCTGCTAACACATCTGGAAAACAGTGGAATTCAGCCCAAGTACTTGGGCTCCTACCACCAACTTGGGACCTACTTGAAGCTCCTGACTCCTAGCTCCTGGCTTGACCAAGCCCCAGGCATAAACGAATGAATCAGCAATTGAAAGACTCTCTTTCCCTCTCTCCCTGCTTCCTTTCCATTTTCCTCTTTCCCTCCCTCACTTTCACTCCTCATGTTAAATAAATAAAACTTTTAAGAGAGACTTCATAGCCAGACTGCTACCTTGAAGGAGGAATTTAAGATGCCTCAGAGGGACAACTGCAGAATCCTACCTGGAAAGATCAAGTGTCCATTCAATATCTGTGTGGCAAAAATCAAGAGAATATGAGTATAAACATATTTCTACATGAGATGTGACACCCAGGAGAAACTTGAATTTAGTGAAGTTTACTTTGCAGATATGAATGTGCTTGTCAGATTTCCTTTATTCACTGTGAACATTCAAGCAGCTCTTGTTGTTTACTTACTTGGTTGACTTACACAGAGACATAAAGGTAGTCCATACTAAATGAACTAAGATGCTGAATATATAAGACAGGGACTTGGGTCACTGATGACAACATGCTTTTGCATGGCACAATACCAGACCAGACTTTTTCAATCAGCAAGAAAAACAACTTTAATCGTATTTGGGTTATCTGAGTGAATATTACAAATATATCTGTTTTATGAAGCCAGAGCTAATCCCATTAGGACAACATGACATGTACATATCTCAGATTTTCCCACTAGCCTTTTTCAAATGGGAAGATGACCATTTGTTAAGGCAGTTATACACTGAAAATTCATGATGTATTTTTTTAACTAGACATTTCCTGGCTACCCACTTCTGAAACACTTTTCACCCAATAACTGGACTTAAATTAAGTCAAGTTTCAACTTAGTTAAGTCCCTAAAGGAGTATATAAAATAAACCATAGGAATCAAGTGGTGGATGTCTGACCTAGCATTTAAGATGCTTGTGTCCCACCTTGGAGTGTCCAGGCTTAAAATCTGACTGGTTCCTGATTTCAACTTCCTGCTGAGGCAGCCTCTAAAAAGTAGCAAGTGATGATCCAGGTACTTGCACTTTTGCCACCTACACAGGAGAGCTGGACTGAATTCCTGACTCCTGCTTTGGGTACAGTTCAGTTACGGTTACTATGGACCTTGGGGGAGTAAAAAGGCAGGCAGGAATTCTGTGTCTGTGTCTCTCTGTATGTGTGCCTTCCAACAAATTAAATAACTGTAAGAATCAGCCCAACTCAGAAGGTAGAAAATTCTTTTCAGAAAATAATCCCTCTGGAATTAAATAAATATTTCATAAAGAATCAGCCTAACTCAGAGGGCAAGGAATTCTTTTCAAAAAAAAAATTACTGAGATTTTTAAAAATGTTTACTTATTTATTTGAAAAGGAGAGAGAGAGAGACACCTTTTCCATTCACTTTTTTATTCCACAAACATCGAAAACATCCAGGTCTAGAACAGGCCAAGTCAAGAACCTGGAACTTTACCCTGGTTTGCCACTTGGGTAGGTGGCAGGGACCAAAGAACTGGAGCTGTCATTTGCTGCTCTCCCAGGATGCATCAATAGGAAGTTGGAATGTAAGCAGAATATCCAGGATGCCCAAGCAGTATGTAACTACCTGTGCCATAATGCCTATCCCAACTGAGAAAACGACGAAAATAGGAATATGTTTGCTGCATAAGAATATTATATCATTAATTTCATGTGGTATGATAAGTGGCTATTCTTCAATGTATTTTAAATTAGAAAATATTTATCAGTGAAATGATAGATTATCTGGGATTTGATTTAAGCACTGTTAAAGCAAGAAGGAAATCAATGAAACCACACTGGAGAGTTGTAATAATTGCTGATACCCATAAAGGAGACATGAAGGTTAATAGTACATTAACCACTATCTTGGTGTATGTTTGAAATGCTAAATAAGCAATTGGAAAAAGATGAGGAAAGGAAGAAAATAGTGACAACTACTGGATCTGTCTTTTCCTCCTCCTCCTCATGTATGGACAGTATGTGAGTAACTACAGAGTTCACAGTGTAGCTACCATGGAGTGGTCATAAAGCAAACACAAGCTGGGAATGAAAAGAACATCAGAATGGCAGACAGAAAAATAGAAAATGAAATTCAGACCTGCTGTGCTCGCTCATCATCTACTTATGGACGCTGTTCTGTATAAAACAATAGCTGCACTGTTGCTGTCTCACATTGCATTTGACTCTCAGAATTTGACTCAATCACCGCCATGTGATTTGGGCTCTTTGCATTCCCTAGAGAATAAACTTGGCTGGAGTGAAAGGTACTAAGAATAAATAGAATTGCTGCTTCACAAAAAAGTCAAGTGGCAAAATCAACAGATTAAAAATAAATTTTATTCATTTTCTTCATGTTAATTTTGAACAGTTTGTTAGAACTTGGAAGTATGTCACGGTCATTCTATTTTAATGCTTATGTACTTTTCATATTTGAAAGACAGAGAGAGTGAAAGCCACAGATCTTCCATTCAATGGTTCATTCCCCAAATGTCAACTACAGCCAGGGCTGGACTGGGCAAAAGCAGCGAAACAGGAACTCAATCCAAATCTTCCACATAGTTGGCAGGAATCCAATTGCTTAAGCCATCATCTGTTGCCTCTTAGGTGTGCAATAACAGCAAGCTGGAATCAGGAGTCAAGCTGGAGTTCCATGGCACTCTGCTAGGTATGCAGGTATCCCAAGCACCTCTTAACTGCTGCATCAAACTCCTGCCCGACACTGTCACTAAAAGCTACTCTACTGCTATTTGGTAACACACCAGAGATTATCACACAATTTGTGAATAGTTATACTATAGTCCCAGGGTATGAGTAAATTTGAATCAATGCTAGCTAGCATTAAGACTACATTTTAAGTGCATAGTTCAGCAAATACATTTAGTGTCATCTATCTTTCAAAACTAATCCAACTAAAAGTTAATCTCTTTCATTAATTTTTCATTGGCACTCCATTTCTTGCTACTTAAATGAATACACTAGAAGAACAGAAATACTTCTGTTAGGTCCACACAATGACTAATAGGAAAGACCCTCTACTGCCTGGCTTTCTACTCCAAAGGGTCAATAAGGCTGGTTATTTGGCCTTTACTAATTTCTTCCATGAAGTAAGCTCACTCTTACTTTTTAAACTCTATTGGCCTCTGGATTCCACAAGTACACAAATAACTTTAACACTATGCCAACAGCTTTGCATTAGTCAGAACTTTGATGAAGTTCTGCATGGCAACTTTTAGGAAGTGGATTATGATGGAGCAGGCAGAAATTAGTGTTTGATATTAAGGAGAGTTTGGATAAAGACATTGAGTTTATATGATCTGAATTAAAGAGGATCTAAGAAAATTTTTTACATATGAAAAATGTTTCTCTACAAATGACACAAAATAATTGCTTTCGTTTTCCCTATGACTGACAAAAATTACAACAGAAAGAAATTCAACTACAACTTAGAAGAACTCTAAGGATGGTAAAATGTCAGTATATGAACCACAGAATTATAGAACTGTTTTTTTTAAGTGGTAGAGATTTTTAGTTATTTTCAAAGAATTTTAACTCAAACCAGAATTACTCAATTTTCTAAAACAAATATTCATATCAAGATTCTATAGGAATGGAATGATAAACAAATAATACTAAAAGGGAGTAAACAAAATTATCCAGACAAAAACAACTACAAAATAAAGCAAAGAATAACAGATAAATACCAATGCAAAATTTTGTATTTCTCTAAGTCATGTCCCAAAGTATACGAAGAAGGAAGTGTTTTAAAGTTAGGAGAGTTTGCATAAGTAGAAAAATTAGCTTATAGAAGAATTTTTAAATTTCAAAAAAATTCCAATTTCAGAGAAGATCCGGTAAAATTATTTTAAACTCCATAGCATATTCATTGTTTCTGACCCTGGTAATTGATAGGCATGACAATATCAAAAATACTAAATGGAAACTTCTGAAAAGGAGTCATGTAGCAACAGAAAAAAAGATTTCAAATTTCCTACCCATACATTGCTATGCTTTAATTATTAAACAAAAATTTGTTAGTAAAATAATTATTATATCAAATGTACACTAAGAAATGGCATTGATTTAGAATACAATAGTTTCAACATTAGATCCCTATCCTCACAATATTATCCAAATTCTAAGATCTCTGAAGAGATCCCAAGTCCAAATACCATTAAACTAAGAGCTAGGGATTCAATAATGAATTCGTGGAGGGACACAATTCATGCCATAACACTGTATTAAAGAATAATGCTTTTTGGTCAAACTATCTATAGAAAAATATTAAGTGCTAATAAAAAATGTATTCATTCCTATAGGCCAAAGCTCTAGCACCTCATCCAATTCTTTAAAACACAAAAGGGTACTGAAAAAAAAATACTGTTTTTATGACAGACTTAGCTAGTCACAACTTTGTAGTACGTAGTGAGTGACTGCTAAAACCATCAAGTGGAAAGCAGTTGAAAGAATGAGATCCCACATGGTGCTTACGTATCACCTCTGAGATTATTTCTTAATCCTAAAGTGTAAAAATGCAGCATACAGGTAGAGATCTGGCAGTTCTTATCCAACCTTAGTGATCACCCTCAGTATCACCAAGTAATGGGACAACTTGACATGATTTATCTTCTGATAATATGTGGAGTCAAAATGTTACCTATGTTGTAGAAGCAAGGCTTGGAAATAGTCTTGACAGATAGGTTTAACCTCAGTTTAATGAATCTAGACCTGAATTTCTCACTACATGGAATGCAAACAGAGGAACAGGTTAGGCAACATCATGGAAACAATAAAGATAGGACATGGTAGGTAAGAAAACTGGCATGGACTCTTCCAAAGTCAGTAGAATGAAAGAATTTTGGTCAAGGAAGATTCTGGTTTAAAAGAAACAAATGAGGGATCAATGTTGTTTAAAGCCACTAATTTTGCACCATAAAGGGCACCAGTTTGTGTCCCAGCTGCTCCACATTCTGTCCTGGAAAAATCAGCAGAAAAGGGCCCAAATGTCTGGGTTCCTGCCACCCAAGTGAGAGATCTGGACACAAAACTCGTGGCTTCAGCCTAGCTCAGCCCTGGTTGTTCCTCTCTCTCCTGTAAATCTTTCAAATAAATAATTCAAAAATTTAAAAGAGAAGAAGGGAGAAACGAAAGAATGATCAAATTCTGTAGTCAAATTCAGCACTTTCAAACATATCTCCATAACAGTCATTAGGAGAAAATCAGAGAACTTGATTTTAGACTGAATATCAAAAGATGCTATAAGATGATTAAAATTTTTTGAAATACATTCATAGTTTTTCTCCCACAATATACTTATTTAAAAATCTATTTTAGTTATCTCTTTTGAAACCTAGAGAGACCAAGAGAGGAAAAGATTTGAGTCAAAGTTTAGAGCACTAAATAAAGAGAAAGCAAAAAGAGGAAGTGAGGACTTACTATATATCAACTTACAGTTTTTACCTATATTGCTTTTTTTTTTTAAAGCAAGCTAAGACATTATGGGAAGAAACTGTTACAGCACAAAGTAATTTTGTTTTTCACATTAACCAGTTTTTCATTTTGTATATAGCCACTGCATCATGGTTTGATTTTAAAGAATGATAAAACGTTATAAGCCTATTATGTGCTACATTCTCTGTTATTCTCCTAACAACCCGAGAAGACAAAGATCATCTTCCTCACTTTATGACTGGCTTAACTGGGCCATAGAGAAGTCAAGTATGGATACGGACCATAGAACTAGTATATGGTAAAAATAGGTGTTGAACTCAGATTTCTCTGGGTCCAACTTACTGCTTTTTCATTGCAAACTATCCAATAGCCTAAATAAATTCATAAGTCAACTTTCACAAGATGTAGGTTTTCTGAGCTTTTAGTGTTAATTTTTGATTATTTATTATTTATTCAATCTAAAAATTAGAATTTGTGAATACCTTTGCAAAAATTGCAAGTAATGGTTAGAAAAGGAAGGACCAAACAGTTCGCAGGAAATACAGAATATATACAAATACACCTTAAGTGTGTATTTTATAAATGTTTTTGAAACAGTTCTCTAGCATAACATATCAAAATAATGATATATCAGTTTTTTCTTTCAACTTGGCAAGCTTATTATGGCAGTGAGAGTATCCTAACACAGTCGCTTCCATAATTGTTCTTGGGAATTAAAATGGACATCATTTTTCCTGAAAACAATCAACAGTATACAAAAGCCTGAAGCAGAAAACCTGTTCATCCAGTATTTTTGCTTCTAGGCCATCAGAAAGAAAACCGGAGGTCATAGCAATGTTTTATGGAGAATGATATGCACTCTGTATTATTCATAAGGGTTAATGAATAGAAACAATTGAACAAAAGGGAGTTGTTGCATAAAATATGGTACTTTCCTCTGCTGCTTATTATATAGCCATTAAAATTAGTTTCTTGAATAATTATTACATAAAACATAATTATGAGTTTAAAAAGCAAGATACAGTAATTAATATATGGTATGTTCTTAAAATAATATTACATATTTAGGGATATGTGGAAAAACATTAATAAAAATATATCAAAATATTAGTAATGCCTATTTCTTTTAGCTTGTGGGCTTACAAAAAATTTTTCTGTGGAATTGTCAGTTTTCCACAAATGAGTATGTATCCATTTTAGAATAGACACCATAAGCCTGACTTTTAAACTGAAAATTTCAGTCTTCTCTCACTAAAGCAAAGTGAACATTTCCATTGATTTGACATAGTATCAATCTTTAGATTAACTTTTTTTTTTAATATATTCACTCATAAACTTTTTATTTCTTTTGGATCTAAATTTTAGGATGCGGTTAGGTACCAAAAGCACAAGTGATGGGTTAACTTTAAAACAGGAATTGAAAGAATCTTCACTTTTTAGATGAGATCTGGATCTATTATGTATTAAACATTCTTGCCACAATGCAGATAAGAGCCACTACTGAAGACTGAAGGTTTCTCCATTATAAGACATCCTCATTGCAGATTAGCAGCACTGCCCATGCTGAAACAATGACAGGAGAGCCTTTGCCTCCACTGCCCCAGCCTAGCCTGCCTAAAATCCCCTGTGCAAGACACCAGATAATTTCCCGGTGATACCAGACACTGCAGATACCTGTCCCTGGGCCAACAGGGATCTCTGAAGCTTTACTTGCAACTTAGATTATTTCCCCCCATTCTGTGGTATTCCTAGCGGGCTTTCAGAACTTTTATTATCTCTGGACTATCCAAACTCTAACACTTTCTAAATTTAAAGAACTTCAACTGAACGTTTCAGTTGAAAGTGCCTATTTATAGCAAACGTCTTGCCCTCAGGACATAACCCTGTAGTGTTCTCTTGAGGAAGTGGTGCTGGTCATCACAGCTTTAGCATCTCCATGTATATGAGACTCAGCTCTCTTTGTTGAACTCAGTGTTTCCTGGTTCTTCTTTCCAGGCCCTTTACTGTCCTGGGAGGCAATCTGATGAGCGTTAACTTGCAGCCCCCACTTTCCTCAGGCACAATATATCAGTTTAACTTTACTATTGCAATAAAATATTTTATAGTGGCTTTTATATTAAAAAAGAAGAAGAAGAAAAACTGCAATATTCCTGGTCAATGTGTTTGCTTTTTTAAAACCCCAGAATTGGGGATGCACTTTTCTCAGACTGGATCACAAGTTGATTCTTTCTTTTTTACTATTTCATGTCTGGGTAAATAAAAAAATAAATTGTAGGTAGTCTTTAGTTCTGTGGTGGTGGACAGAGAACAGATAGCTGGAGGTAGATATTTTATATTTACTCACACATGCATAAACACCAATACACAAGTATGCGCATGCAGCTGCAAATACACATGTGCGTGCACACACATTCTTCGGAGCAATGCTTCTGTTTATCAAGAGAATTTTCTGCTCCATTATGTAAACATCCTTGGGAGATACCAATGTTCATTTCTAGGAGCCTTATATTGTTTTCAAATTATAATAAATTAAAGAATGTCAGGCAATAAGATATTAGTCACACCATGCACCTCACTTATTTTATGAACAATATAAGCAGAATGAATTGTAGAACTTAAGTTTTCCTTTTCTTTCTTCCTTCATACAAAAATTAAGTAAATTTTAACCCAATAAAGAAAGACTACTTTCTATGAGAAAAAAAAGAATGACAAAGGACATGAGAAGGCCAAAAGAATTTCTAACAGCCTTCAGGACTTCAGTGTTTGTATGCTAATTCTTAAATGAGTCAGTATTTCCACTTAAAAGGCAAAGAATGAATTTTCTCTTGCCACACTAGAACTAAGGCTGACCTAGTTTCTCCAACTAAAACTGGAGTCAACACAGTGATTGGCTTAGGTTGGCATTTTTTCTCTGTGTCCAAATATTCAAGGATTCCCCCACACCAGTGATCAACTTTATAAATCATGTTGATGACGCTTTACGCAAAGCTAGATTCCTCTTGCCTACTCGAAATAGATTAAGAAGGAAAATAGAGAATGTTTACTTGAGCTTATTGTAGCAACAGTAGTTAAGGAATTATGCCTCTTACATCCTTTCCATAATATACTTCTCAGGGGCCATTCATGCCTTACGTTAGTGGTAACAGAACCGTGTACTGTTTCCTGAGCAGACACTGAATGATTTATAAGAATGTTTTGGTTTCAGATCTGGACTCTGAACTGTTCTTCCAGACTAAGGCTTAGATTCTGCCAGTCAGGCCGGGAGAGAAATGTCTATTAGACTAAAATGTAATGTCTTTCCAGTAGAAGTAGAAATTCTATAGCAATTACGTGTTTTAATTGGGAAAAACACAAAGATAGCTATTTTCTTACTCATTTACTTATATTCTGATTGTTATTGTTCAGAGATTTGAGTTGACTTATGTTTTGAGCAAATATTTGGAGGTAGTAAATTATAAACCAGAGTAGAAACCTAAGGTCAATGAGAAGAGCATAAAGATACAATCAACCAGAAATGTCAGTGTATTCTTAGTTCAATTTGCATAGCAAATACCTCCTACTAACAACATTTTTCAACTACTTTGTGACTATCTCAATATTAAATTAATAAAACATAATGTATCTTTACAATTAATTAGAAAGAAAATATAAAGCCTAATACAAAGGAAAACAAAAATTAATATATATGTTAATACTTTGGCAAGATTTCATTACAAGGCACCAAAGAGTAACCACATATTTGAAACTAAATGTTAATTTTCCATGGTCAGACAGATACTTATATTAGTCACCCAAATACAACAAATTAAATTTCCAATAAACAAATTCCAAACAAGATAAAAGTAGAATTTCCCCTGGTTTATACTTTTGTTATATATCTGGAAATTTTAAAAAGAGTTTAAAAAATTTTTTAAATGGAACAAAAATTGTTTAGTGTCTAATTGATGCTCATGTCTGAGCAAGACAGCTGGACTCCAAAGATGGCCCTCAACAATTCTTCACAGGACAAGTGTTTAGTGCAGGGGCTCCAATGCTGATTAAGACACCACGTCCCACATCAGGGTGCCCAGACTTGATGTCTGGGTCCAGCTCCTGGCTCCAGCTTTCTGCCAAGGCAGACTCTGGGAGGCAATGCAGATGGCTTAATTGAGTTTCCGCCATCTACAATTGAGTTTCTGACTGCTGGTTTCAGCCCAAATCCAGACATAACCACTGCAAGCAACTGGGGAGTGAGCCAACAGATGGGAGCCCACTCTGTTTACAATCAATCAATCAATCAATCAAATCCTGTTATATAAACAGATAAACAGGCAGGCTCCTTACAACATCAAAAAGGAAAAGTTTACATGTTCCTATCTCAGAAGTGAGAACCTAGGGCCCAGGGCAGTACCTTAACAGCTAAAGTCCTCACCTTGCACATGCCAGGATCCCATATGGGTGCCAGTTCTAATCTAGGCAATCCCACTTCCCATCCAGTTCCTTGCCTATGGCCTAGGAAAGCAGCCAAGGATGGCCCAAAGCTTTGGGACTCTGCACCCATACGGGAGACCCGGAAGAGACCCCTGGCTACTGGCTCCTGGCTCCTGGCTCCCGGCTTCAGATTGGCTCAGCTTTGGCCATTGTGGCCATTTTGGGAGTGAATCAGCAGATGGAAGATCCTCCTCTCTGTCTCTCCTCTTTTCTGTATATCTGACTTTCCAATGAAAAATGAATAAATATTTAATAAAAATAAAAAAGTAAGAACCTGTTTTGGATCTAGCCTTGACCAAAAGAAATCAGCTGAATGCTGCTCTTGGACTTCTAAATCCACTCCTGAGGAGGACACTATTGGCCCCCCATTTGGAACCCAACTACTATATTTTGAGGGACTCAAACCACAAGGAAAAGCCTCATGAAGGAAGTCCAAGTGTTTCCAACTGTCAGCTCCAGACCCCAGGGTGAGCCACAAGTGTGAACCACATATAGTCCCTCGCTGTTTTAGTGCCAACCTCACATGGAACAGAAGAACTGCTTTGTTGAGCCAGTCATTCTAAAGAATCTCGGTATTTTAGGATTAAGCTTATAAGCTTTGAGCTGATTATTACACATCAATAGACAACTGAAACATATGTAAAACTGAATTAGGTTCTGGGGTTTGAGATGAATGACAATGGGATTTTCACCTGTTTTAAAATTCAATGGGAGATTTGAAAGTCTTGCAGGACAGAACATCCAGTATAACAGACTGCCCTATTTAATGCAAGATGGTCATCAGCTACAGCCTCTATTGTGAATATAGCATTTCCTGGTTATTGAGAAAACAGAATACTTATCTAAAAACTTCCTAAATATCCTCTAGAAGATGGTGTTGATTAAAATAACTGTTTAGCTAGTGACTATCGTAAGAGATACTGAAAATGGCAGAAATGAAATACAGACTATGCCTTTAAAAAAAACCAATCTGGGGCCCGGCGGCGTGGCCTCGCAGCTTAAGTCCTCGCCTTGAAAGCACCGGGATCCCATATGGGCGCCAGTTCTAATCCCGGAAGCTCCACTTCCCATCCAGCTCCCTGCTTGTGGCCTGGGAAAGCAGTCGAGGACGGCCCAAAGCTTTGGGACCCTGCACCCACGTGGGAGACCCGGAAGAGGTTCCTGGTTCCCGGCTTTGGATCGGCACTTACCGGCCCGTTGCGGCTCACTTGGGGAGTGAAACATCGGATGGAAGATCTTCCTGTCTGTCTCTCCTCCTCTCTGTATATCCGGCTTTCCAATAAAAATAAAATCTTTAAAAAAAAATAAAAAAAATTTAAAAACCAATCTGACAAGGTGAATAAAGTAACCTAATATGATGTATACTGATTGAGATTTCTTGGGACAGTAGTAGCACAGAGAACAAGTAGTTAATGAGCCTTGAGAAAGATACGTTTCATGAAGATTACTGACCTGAGTATTATGGGGGTTTTTTTGTTTGTTTTTTATTTTCTTTGCAAGAGTAACACCAAACAAGGACATGATGAAGAGGGTGAGGGAGAAAGCAAGCATACCCCCATCCACATGCCCAATTTTCCAATTGCCCATGATAGCTAGGGCTGGGCCAGGTGGAGGTTAGGGTGAATTTAGAGCCAGGAGCTCAATCCAGGTCACCCAGGGTCTGCATTAGCAGGAAACTAGAATCTGAAGTGTAGCCAGGACTCAAATATAGACACTCCAATCTGGGACATGGGCATCCCAAGTGGCAGCTTAACTGCTAAGCTCCATGGTTGCTCCTTGAGTTCAGTTTTGACGTAAATAGAGGAATGAACCACATGCAGGAAAGGGAGAATGGAAACTCAACCAAGCAGCCCAGGCAGGGTATGAGGCACTGCAGCTTTCAAGACAGTTAAATAGGCTGGGACTAAAGGGTTGTATCTCTTTGGCCTTGTAAGCAAGTTCACTAAAACCCGAAGACAATTTTATTGCTAAAGCCAATTTGTTAGAGGTTTCCATCACCCTCCCTGAGCCTCTTAGAGTTACCTTAAGCCTAATAACTTGTTCTAGGCAATGAATCAGGTTAGAGTGGCATAAGCCACTTCCAAACCTGGATCTAAACAATGTACCTATCCTCCAGCTCAGGTTGGCAGCCATATATTCCAGATGGCATGGCTCCAGAAACAACAAGAGGTCACTGACGTATCTCAGGCTGACACGTGCAAGAAGTAATCTTGTGTTAAGTCCCTGAGATTGGAGCTGTATCAGTTGGAATTCTGCCAGGAAATGGACTGCCCCAGATGGTTCAGACAAACAGACATCTGTTTCAGAGAGGTGGACAGGGCAAGGAAAGAAACTTGGGAGGAAGGAAGCTGTTACCCCTCTAGGACTGAGGGAGCAGGGAGAACAAATAGTTCTCAGACTCCTGATAGTGGAGTCCAGCGAGCGGAACTGCCCAGCTGGCAGCCTAGTCTTGAAGAGTCACTGTTACTGCCAGAGAGGAGGAGTGGAATGGAATACTCTAATTTACCTTTGCCCTGCCTTCAACCTCCTGAGAGGCCATCGCCACTGGCTAATCCCAACCAGAGAGCCCTGGTGACTCAGGCACAGTAGCCAGCACCTGGGTCAGAAATCAATGCCATAAACTAAGAAGGGAAGCTCTGGGAAAACAGCTCAAGGGTTCATCTGTTGTGGCAACTATCTATAACCACCCCACTAATACGACCTTCCAGACGGATTTTCAGATTTCAAAAATTAGATTTATGGAACTATAATCCACATACCACAAAATTCATCTTTTACAGTATACAATTTGGTGAACTTTGCTATCTTCACACAACTGGGCAACTGTTCATACTAATTCCAGAATGCTGCATTACTATCCCCGACCACCACCACTACCACCAAATATCATACCCAGAAAGCACTCCTTCCTTACCCTCTTCTTCCTCCAGCCACAGGAAACCAGTACTTTACAGTCTGTCTCAAGAAGTTTCCTATAAATGGAACCACACAGCAGGTGATCTCTTATGTTTGATTTGTTTCCATTAGCACCATGCAGGTACTTTCTAGATCCACCCATGTGTAGCATATGTCAGTATTCCATTCCTCTATTGCTAAATAATGTTTTACCATACATAGGATGCTTTAAAAAGATCACTGTGGAGAAAAGGTTGACATTACCAAGATCAATGGCAGAAGTATTTGTGTCAATGGAGGAGTCATTAGAGTCTATAAACACTTTTTCTCAATTACTTTTCAGGCCAAGAAACGAGAACAAAACAGCACTTTTCATCACCCTTTCTGTAAATACCATCTTTTTCTGGGATCTTCATTTCAGTGACTTCATTATTCCCTCCAAATCTGGGGCCATATTGGAATCTTCCTTTCCCATTTCTTCCATTTTAGTTCATCTTTTTCCCATGTGCCACACTTGCAAGAAGGTCCTATCATCTGGTATGATTGCTTTGGTGCAGTCCTTCAAAGAGTCATGCCAAGCCCAACCTTTTGTTTGTACCACTCACCTATGTCCTACCCATTTGGGGAATTTTAATGACAGGCGACGGATAAAGAGATTCAGTAATTTATTTAAACATTCACTGTTGAGTTGGAAAGAAGACATCAGATACCTATAGCTTAGGATTTTCCTCTTTCCATCCCTTCAGGGTTTAGGACCTTCAGGGTGTATACAACCCCCTCCCTATTGCATGGGAAGAAATACACGAGGACCACTGCCAGCAGCTGTTTAAAATCACTAATGACTGGAGTTCAGAAGAAAGCAGTGCTTTATTTTAAAGGAAGCACTGTCCCCTGCTTAACAATTATTGTCATTTTGCTTTCATTGGCTATAAACCTTTATATCATTTTTCAGAACTTGGGTGGGAAAGCACCACAACAAATCCTGAATTCACCTTTTTACAATAGCAAATGTAAAAGCAATCATGCAACTGTATAATTCTTTATTATAAAAAGGAAAAGCACAGATTTTAGGGAACTGTTTTTTTATAAGTATTTAATAAGATCTTCAAGAGAAAATTTGAAATACATCATGCCATGAAAATCATCAATATTTTAAGCAAATGCAATGGAAAATGTTATGCCTTTTTAAAAAAGAGATTTATTTATTTTTATTGCAAAGTCAGATACACAGAGATGAAGAGAGTCAGACAGGAAGATCTCTGTCCGATGATTCACTCCCCAAGTGACCACAATGACTAGAGGTGTGGCGATCTGAAGCCAGGAGCCAGGAGCCAGGAGCCAGGAGTCTCTTCCAGGTCTCCCAGGAGGGTACAGAGTTTCAAAGCTTTGCGCCATTCTTGACTACTTTCCTAGGCCACAAGAAGGGAGCTGGATGGGAAATGGGGCTGCCAGATTAGAACCAGTGCCCATATTGGATCCTGGAGCATTCAAGACAAGGACTTTAGCTGCTAGGCTACTGTGCTAGGCCCAGAAAATTTTATGCTTTTAATAATAAAACATTCCTAGAAAACTACACAGCTCCACAACAAAAATCTGGTAAAAATTTATCAGAGAAAATATTTGGCAACAAAATAGGTCATGAGGCCAGGGAATGAGGGTTAAAGAGATGAAGAAATCCAACCCAGGTAAAAACGTAGGTACCAGCCAAACCCACAGAGATGTGAATGGGATGACCATTAGAGTTGTCGCCAAATTAATGCAGTGAGCCTGGGTCTTTATATTTTTTTTTTAGATTTTTTTAAAGATTTATTCATTTTTATTGGAAAGACAGAAATACAGAGAGGAGAAGAGACAGAGAAGAAGATCCCTGTCCGATGATTCACTCCCCAAGTGACCACAACAGCTGGAGTTGAGCTGATCTGAAGCCAGGAGCTTCTTCTGGGTCTCCCATGTGGGTTTAGGTTCCCAAGGTTTTCGGCTGTTCTCGACTGCTTTCCCAGGCCACAAACAGAGAGCTTAATGGGAAGTGGGGCCGCCAGGATATGAACCAGTACCCATATGGGATCCCAACACCAGGCCCGAGGCTGGGTCTTTTTATCACTTCACTGTTGAATTAACCAAAGATTCTTGCACCTAAGGTATGTCACATAACTATGGGTCAGGCAGCAATGGTCAGAGAGGGGCTCAGTTGTGAGTTATCGTCACCAACAGTCCTGACAACTAGGAAACAAAAGATTCAATCCTGATGGACATTTTGGGCAATGAACAATACATCCATCATAGTCCACCCCAATGAGGCTCAAATCTCCTTGTTTCTCTAGAGAGTTGATCTTGTGTCTGGGCTTCTGGGTAGTTTTCTGGCTCCCTTGTAGAAACCTAAAAGATGAAGGTATGAACTATGCTTGGTTACTACAGCTAGTTTCAGTGCTGTACCTGAAAGTCATCACACCTCTTTGCCACATCTTTCCCAAACTGCCTTCACGTTGAACCTGTGCTAGTCGTCCACGTGGCCTACATATCAGCATTGCCAACACCCTCATAACAGGTAAGAGCTCCGGGTCAGTATGCCCTTCTCAGGTTATAGAAACTATACTAGTCCATTTAACATCTGATTCAGGAGCACTAAGAGACAGCCACATATCACTTAATTGACACAAATATTCTCTTTGCTTTCCTAAGTAATAGTAATCCTGTCTATTCCTAATGATAGGGATCGGTTACAGAATAGGGAGTCATTTGCCCGCTGATCTCATCAACTGAGGGGCCTAAACATACTGAAAGCAATCATAATTTAAAGTCCAGTGGGGTTCTTAGTAGGCCCCCTGGTAGAAATATGACAACTTTTGAAATAAGAAGTCTGAGTAGGAGAGAAAGCAACCTCTCAAAGGGTTTTCAGAAGGTGGAGAAAGAGTTTCATGTAATAGTTACTCATTTAAAGTGTACTATGTACACCTGTATCCCAATAGCACCTTCAAAAGTCCATGGCATAATTGTATCAACAGAAGGTTCTGAGTGGTATTTTATGTGACATTTTACGCACCTTTTCCTAGTTTCCTGATGAGGGTGCAAAAAAAACTACTAGCATAAAACCCAACGTAGTGTCTTAGATTTCTGTTGGTCAGAAGTGAAAAAATGTAGATGTTAGCAGGGCTACATTTCTTCTAAGGGCACTAAGGGAGAATTAATTTCCTTGCCTTTTCCAGATCCTAGAGGCCACTTGGATTTCTTGATTTCCAGTCCGTCTTCCATCTTCAAAGCTAGCAGTGCTGCATGTCACAGATACATGTTGTCTTCTCTGATTCCCCTTCTAAAACCTTACTGCTCCTCTCTCACCTTCCTGCCTCCTCTAATAAGAATTCCGGTGATTACACTGGGCCCACCTGGATAATCCAGCATGTACTCCTCACCTGAAGCACCTAGACTTAATGACATCTAATCACTTGCCATGTGAGGTAACATATTCCCATCTCCTGAATCACATGACACAAGTGTCTCTAAGCCGACACATATCCACTGTCACACATCATAGATGAAACAGAGGCCTTTGGGTCTGAGACAATGTTTTCCAGGATGCCAGATTAATGTAAGTTTTTACATAATAGGGCAAACCAATGAATACCCTGTGAGCAGAGAAGACACACTCATACCAAGGTATGTACTAATTTCAGTTCAGTTTGAATCACTGTGGAAGGTAATAAACTAACTTGCCAGGAAATGGCTGATTGATCTCCTTGGGGATCTTGCTGCTGTAAGGGCTTAGCATTGGTTGCTTCTGTTGATTAGTACTGTTTGACAATAGCAGTAGCCAGATTAGCACTGTTAGTGAAAGTCCTTCCTTTAAGTTCCATGTATAATATCCATTCTTGATACAATGTGTAGGTTTAACGTTTCTTCGTGGCTATTCCATTTAACTGCTTCTTGTGCCTTTGTTGGGTGAATAAAAAACAGCTGATATCAATCAGTGGGATCATTCCATGCACATGGTTTACAGTCTCTTCCAGGTGGGAGGTTTTCTGGTGGGTATCACCATGTAATTCAAAGATATTCCTTCAGGCCTACTCTCACATGTTCAGCCATAAATCTCTTTCACATTCTCTCCTCACTCTTCCAAATTCCTGCTTCAAGGCTCCCAGCCAAGCAAGCAAGCATCTGCTGCTCCCTCTTGGTCTTCATAGTCTCACTTCAAGTGACATCTTTTCATGTGCAAAATTAATGACCATGTGCACTTGCACTGCCTCATGCTTGTTACACTGGGGGGATTTTGGCTCTTTATTATCTATCAAAATCATAGTGCACCAGTAGTTCGTTTTCAGGTTTTGCACCTACTCACCAAGTCAACCTGTACATGACTCAAGCTCAGCCTTTCTCCTCTTGCATCATCCGATGCAACCATATGTTTAAACTTAGCAACCAGCATCAGTGTTTAATAGTGGTGGATGACACGAGAGTCTAGCTACATGCTCATGCAGTTTACTTGTACACTGGCTATTTTCATGCCCAATTCTGGGTATATTACCTCCAGCTTGCCATAAATTGAGGCTGGCCTTACTGGAACTCATGAGTTGTTGGGTGTGACAAAACTTGGCTCCTGCAAGGTTGTTCTGGCTGCTTACCATTTAACATTACATCCCAAGGCACAAAGCTTAAATGGTATGCCAAGTAATTTTCAAATTGCTAAAAATCACATGGACTTGCCACAGGAAGTCACCCTTCACTTAAAGATGGAGAACATGCCTAAGACCATTGGACCTCTAATTCTTAGCACCTCATTTTCTCCATTGCATCTATAACATTCAACAACAGTAATGCAGTTCAACATTTTTACAATGCTTTTTGAGCCTCTGAAAGGCTTGAGCTATTGCGTCTGCAAGTGTCTTTCCACCTGCTAAGTATCACTCTCATCCCGGTTGACCTTGCACTTCTACTCCCATCACATGCCAGAGCTATCAAGGCTCCACCTATCATCACTGGCAGTCTATTAATTTTCTACTGCAGCCTAACAATATCACCACAAACTCAGGGCTTAAAATATACACATTGATTACCTCACAGCTTCTGAGCATCAGGTGTCTGGGCATGCCTTAGCTCTGTCCTTTGCAAGGCTATAATAGAGATGTCATCTGGGGTTGTGGTTTTATCTGAGATGCAACTGGAATCACTTCCAGCCTCACATGTTTGTGGCAAAATTCAGTTCCTCACATACTGCTGGACTGGGAGTCTCTGCTCCTTTTTTGGTTGTTGTGGATGCTTCTTCTCTATACAGTAGGTTACAACATGTCAGCAAGGGATACAGGACAGAATGCAATGTACATGTGTAAGTGTAATCATGCATAGCATGCCAGTCTTAGCATATTCTAGCATATTCTGTTGGTTAAAAGTGATGTGCAAGTACGACCCACACACAAGGATAAGGTTTTTACACAAAGGCATTAAGAGATGGGGATCATAGAGGTCATTTGGGAGATGTCCACTACAGATGGGGTCTTCACTGTCCCTGGCCAGTGGACACTGCATCTCCAAAATCCTATTTAGGACTCCCACTACTCCCCATAGCAACTGACTCAAAGACAAGAAAACAGACTTGCAAACACGAAGTTTACTGTGGATAAATCTGTGAATGAAAGAGGCACATAAGATGGATAGAAAGGGGAAAGGAGAGGGAAACCAAATTGTAATGCAATCTCAACAAAGCCCTTAGCTAACTTGAGATTTCTAGGAGCTGAGATGGCTCTTATGAATCACCCTGAGTCAAGATCAAAGTGTCTGATCGTTATACGCTACACTGGTCAGTTATTTGATGCAGGCTTCCCATGGGGAGGGGTTGTAACCCTGGATGAGACATTTCCCTTAGGCCAAGGGCAATGTATGAGAAACTTTTATCTGTGAACAGCTGGCAGTCAACACTCTCAGGAGCTAGAGAAACAAGAGGTTCACACTTGGAAGGGAAATCTGGGAAGCATGTCACTGCAGTAATCTTTAACAACATCCAAGAGCATAATACAAAATACAATTCAGTTAATTTCTGGATTATTTGACTTAATTAAAGGAAGAAAACTTAGGATTCGAAGAAATAAATAGATGCCTATAATCTAATGATCTTTTTAAAGATTTACTTATTTGAAAGACTGAGTTACAGAAAACAAGGGAAAGAAAGGAAGAAAACAGAGATTTTTCCATCTACCAATTGATTGACTCCCCAGATGTTTGCAGTAACTGGGGCTGGGCCTGTCAGAAGCCAGGAACCTGCAACCTCAACCAGATCTCCTATGTCAGTGGCAGAGCCCCAAGTATGTGAGCCATCTTCTGCTGCCTTACAAGGTGCATTAGTAGGGAGCTGGATCTGAAGAACAGCCAGCACTCCAACCAGCACTCCAGTAAGAGCTGCTGGTATTATAAGCAGAGTCTGAACATGCAGAACTCTGTCCCGGTTTAGTTATTTTTAATATTTCTCCATATAGAATGCTAATATGTAGAGAGAGCACACTGAGATGATGTTGAAATTGATGTGCCAGGTCTGCACATCTTTAGTATAACTGAAATGTGATTAATAGTAACCCAGAAAGTTAGGAGTCTGTTTGGTATTCTTGCATAAGAAAAATAAATGTGACCTGGCTCTACAAGGTCAGGGTCAATATGAGTGATTGTCTTGTCTCAAGGCTACAGACAGAAACCATCCTGTCCATATTTAAAGTGGAATGAAGGGGATAGAGAGAGAAATAGTGCACTACATTTCCCTCCATTTTGATGGCCTGAATCAGGTCACAAACCTAACCATTGACACAGGAGGGGCTCAGAGTATTTCCTTTTTCCGCGTCTCTAAAATATTTTAGAGGCAGTCAAGGAAGAAGAGCTTTAGCAGGGGTATGGGTAAGTAAAGCAATATTGTTTTCATGAAAGCAGGTTTCTGTTTTGATGATTCAAATCAGATCTACAAGCATCAAAGACCAGATGAAAAATGATAAATTGCCCTCATTTGACTGAAAAAAAAAAAACAAATTAAGTTTATTATTTACATGAAAGGCCATCTGTATATTTCAAGATCCAACCAGAAAAATAGACAAATGCCTGCCAAGTCATTAGGGGAGAAAACTGAATATAGGGAATCAAGTGCAAGGTTATTTAAAGTCAAACAAGGAACAGAGGCAGCTCAAGGACTGGTGTTGGCATTAAGTCATCACAATTCCTAGGGTGGAGAGATCAAGAGCAAAATGCTGTAACCAGACTCCGGGAGTTGGGACTGCTAGTGAGAACTGCTTCTGTGAGAGTTAAGCTGCTTGGAGCTACATCATGGATGAGGAAGCAGTTCAGAGGATGCAACCACAGAAGAGACACTGCCCAAAGTAGAAAGCCGGGGGTCTGTGAGGGAAATACACCTCTATTCAGGTGCTGACCACACTGGAACCTAGTGGGCAGAAGAAGCTTGGAAGATGTCATTGTTAGGCATCAAAATGAGCCAGTCATCCTTCCAGCACCTGAAGGGAGGTCACATTCCTCTTAGAGCAGTGCTGTCTCTGCTTCAGCGCATGAATTAGTACTTAGTCCAGTTTCTAGCATTTGACATCATTTAATAAGCTGATTTTGTCCATCCAAGAAAATATATCACTAAACACAAATTTCTTTAAGAAAAGTTTGAAAATTTTTATGAATTACATCTCTTGCAAGCTTTTCCAGATTCTATATACTTCGAAGGCAAATCAGCATTATATCAAAAAATAGTGAAACATTTTTAAGAGAACTATTTACAAAGAACTAATAAATACACTGAATTTTACTTTCAAAGTATAAAATATATGAAACTAAAACAGGAAGTCAAGCTAGGCATGACTAAGATTCTGATGTTTATTACAGATTAAAAGACAATGAGTTTTCAATGATTTATAATTCCTGAATCTAGAAGAGAACAACAACAACAACAATAACAAAAAACAGGCCTAGGGTAGTTTAATATTTTTCACAGTATGCTTGAGACTAACACTATGGAATAGTGCATTAAGCCACCACCTGCAGTACTGGCATCTGATAAGGACACCAATTGGAGTCAGGTCTACTCTGCTTCCAATCCAGTTCCCTGCTAATGTGCTTGAAGAAGCAGCTGAGCATGGCCCAATTGTTTGCATGAGACACTCAGGGGAAGCTCCTGTTTCTGGTTTTGGACTTGCCTAGCTCTGGTCATTTGGGGGCCATCTGTAAATCTCCCTTTTTAAATAAGTAAAATAGATTTTAAAAATAAATTACTATCCACTATAATTACTTTAGAACTATCTAGACATCACTGGATATCTGGATTTACTAGAAAGTCAATGAAACAATTCAAAGGGAATGTGTGTATGATAATATTGCTATTCTGTATCAGAATTTCATTGGTCATTTGGTTTTGCAGAATAAATTTCAACTATTTAATCTTGCTATTAAATGTCAGTTAATAATTTATGAACTATAATGAAGTTTTCAGGGTTGAAGTGTTATATTTCTTTTTATGTTTTTTTCTGAACAGTGGTATGCTTTATCTGATTTTCTGAATCAGTTGTGAAAGTATGTCCTATTCTAAATGCATCGTAACAGTGATTATTTTTAAAGTTATCATTTGCATTCAGATATATGTAATTGAATTCACACTCTTCAAGGTATATGCTAAGGCTATTTTACCTACATTTAAGAAATTTTAGTTTCATTAACTTGCAAGGCATAGAGATAGGGGCATGGGAATGAACAAGCATGTATGTCTGGGGGCACATTTAGATACTTGTTCACTCCCCAAATGCCTGCAAGCACCAGAGCTGGCCGGGGACTCCATTTGGTTTTCCATGAGGTGGCGTGGCACAGACCCAAGTCTCTGAGCCATTACCTGCTGCCTACTAGGACTCACATGAACAGGAATTTAAACTGGAAGCAGAGCAAAAAGCTGGAGCCTAGAGATTTAGACGAGAAATGCAGACAGTCCAAATAGTGTCTTTCCCAAGTGCTGTGCCAAATGCCCAACCTGTGTAATATTTTCCAATAATTATTTTAAGATGTGAAAAAAGCCATATCTTATTTGTAGGAAAATTTGGAAATACAATTTGTATCATGTAAAGCTAACAGGAATTAAGAGGAAAAAACTGTTAGCTCATCAAATCTCCAAATTGCTGAATATTTCAAGGTCCTAAAAATATAGTTGTTTAAAACAAGAGGTAAGAAAGCTATCTTGACATCTTTACTTGAAGGAATTTTTTTCTACTCAGTTTGGATTATTAAACATAGCATATGAAATAGATTTTATTTTAAAATACATCATCATATGTATTAAGAATAAAGGATTCTTGGCCCTTGAAAACTGAGGGCATTTCTTTGAGCACAGCACTTCTGCATTCTTGAGTCCTGAGTACTTTTCTTCTCTAAGTTGTTCTAAGTTCCCAATCTGTTTTTAAAGTTTTGTACAAATTAAGGAGACAAAATCTTTGCCACAGCATTTTCAGCAGCCTTGATGTGCCTGATAATATGCATGCTTCCTGTGGTTGCAATCTTGCTGCATTAGTATAATGCTAATCTTTTAAATGAAACTTGGTACCACACCAATCTGTTCACCCTCAAGTCCACCAGGGTTAGTGGCTTCTTTAACACAAAACAAATACAACTTCCTAACAGTTGAGCAGAAAACATGTAAATGCTGTCAGAGTTCAAATAATTATAAGCCAGTTTTGCGATGTCAAGTGGGTAAGAATTATCACACAGATCTCTAACACCAAGGGCCGAAGATGAAGCTGTTGTGCTTTATGATCACAACCACAAAGACTCAAAATATGACGCCCCTAATGAAACGTGCAAAGGCAGGACTTGCTTTCTTTCCTTCGGCTCTCGCAGGGTGAAACGTGCAATGCATTCCTCAGAAGCTATGCTCACACCCAGCGCACCCCCTCCTCCTCCTCCCACCCTTCCACGCCCCGCTCCTCCATCCTTGTCACCAATGCCAACGCTTTTGGCATACCCTTGCCCGGCCCCAAGAGAAAGCTAAGATGGCAGCACCGCAGCTCCGGGAACCACGCTCAGAGGGCTGGAGGGAGCAAAACTACATCTTCAACATTCTTTCCTTCTCTGCAGCTCTTTGCACTCTGTCCCACTCCCAGCACGCTGGCCACTCAGGCAGTCTGTGGTAGTGCTCCCAGGAGTGGCAGGAGGCAGCGCTGGCTTTGTACCTTGCAAAAATCCCACGCCCTGCTATGACACAACTGTTTGGGCGGTCCCTGCCTAGCGGACCACCCTAACCATAATGACCCCTGGATAGCGGGATTCAGAGTTGACACCACGCTCCCTTTGGATTCTGGTGTGCGCCCTTTTCTCTGTCATCATTCCAGGGGACCTCTTCTGGCTCAGCAGTGGCCAGGGATGAAGCGGTGGCTGTGGCAAGGGGACCCAGGAGCGCACAGAACGAGGCAGGAAGTGAAGGTGGGGGAGGAGGAGAAAGAAAAAAAAATGCTGCATTGGCTATCAATTTAGAGTAGAGAAACCACTGCTACTGCCGTGAAAGGAAACGCTACCAACCGCAACAGAAACGCCACCCACCGATACTTAAGTGAGCATGTGTGCGACTTCGCGCACGCTTAGTGGTGCGGCTCAATTTCGTCCCCTTCTTAGGAAATTATCCAGTGCCCGGGTTTTGTGTGTACCCGGGAGGCTCAGGACGGCCTGTAAAGGGGAGTAAAGGCTATATGGTGGAGTCGGAGGCTCACAAGGGCGGGGTAGGCTGCTGCTCTGGGAAGTTTCCAGGACATTCTAAAGGGGCAACGACTGTCACTAAGCCTGCAATGGAAGTGATTCTCTATGCAGGCAATGTGCAGCCGTTCAACTAATATCTGTGTTTCTTCTGTTTGGGAATACAGCTTGGTGTTTTGTTCAGTGAGTGGTACCACTCTTGAAAAGCCATGGACCACAATGGACATCTGAAAAACTTTAAGGTCTCCTTACAATTTTGGGCAGTAGGAATTATTTTCTCCATTATTCTGAGAGGGAAACTTGCCCAAAGATAGAAATGTATGAAGTAGCAGAGACAAGACCCAGCCGGAGAATGTGGATTTCAGAGCCCTTTCAGGTGTCCTTCTGGCTCCTGCATAGTAACGCATCCTTGAAGCACCACCTGTTGGCCCTTCAGTGTTACCCTTAGACTGGAGGGGGATGAGGTCCAGGACTTTCTGTTCAACATTGATGTGTGTAACTGCTGAAGCACCAGCACAGCTAGTTAGCCTTACAAATTCTTACTGGGTACCCCAGGTGTAAGTCAGACTAGGGACCGAGGAAGACACGATAATGAACAAGCATCTCTCAAGATACTAGGAAGAGTTGAGGCAGCAAGACAAGGGACAAACTTGTTTCACAAGACTAACGCAATTCTAAAGCTCTATGTCCGCCCTTCATACCTGTGTTTTCATTTTCACATTCCTAGTTTGAAGAAACAAAAATCTAGGGGCTGGCATTGTGGTACAGTAGGTTAAAATGCTATTTGGGATATCTGACACCCCATATGAGCACCAGGTCCCTGCTGTTCACTTCTGATCCAGCTCCCTGCTCTTGCACCGGAAAAGCAGCAGAAGATAGTCCCAGTGCTTGGGCCCCTGCCACTCATTTGAAGATCTAAATGTAATTCTTGGCTCCTGGCTTAGTCCTGACTCTACTCTGGCTGTTGTGGTCACCTGTGGAGAGAACCAGCAGGCAGTCTCTACATCTCTCTGTGTTTTTGTGCCTCTCCTCTTTGAAACTCTACCTTTCAAATAAAAGACTTCAAGAATAAAAATTACAGTGCTAATCATCTGTTATTAAAGATTCCAGAAAAACCACACAACTTTGAGCACTCTTCCTCTACCAAAAAATTAACTAACGTCTCCTCTCTGTGCATTTCTTAAACTGTAAAGAGGACTTATTTTATGATTGAGAAGGCCATGCAAAGAAAAGGCACAAAGGAAAGCAGTAGTAAGCAGGTCAATAGGGGAAAGATGTGGTTCTGGATCACAAGACTCAGAAATGCCTGTCCATTAGGAGAATTCAAGTTCACAGCGCAGAGGATAACCGTAAACATGAAGTACGATGTGCTGGTACGTGCAGTTCTAAAGCATGAGATGAGGTTAGCAGATTAGGTCTCTATGGATAAAAAGATCTTGGGTGATCTGACATGATCAGATGTTATACAAGTAGTCATAATTGTAGTTTCTGGTCATATTTAAAACATCTTTACTATCACCAGTCTTGACAGAAAAAGGTAAGTTGCAAGTGGCCGCTGTCAAAAGAACAGCATAAGGAGTCAATACAACATACAGGAAAAATATTATTCCACTGAGATTCAACTCTGGGAGGAGAGGGATAACATTACCTCTTTAGGACCATATTTGAAAATCACACTGAAATGTGTTAAGAATTAAACTTTTAAAACATGTTTTAAAAGAGTCGGCTCTAACGTAGAACGGCTGAGAGCACAAATGACTGACTTGCAAAACCTGGTCTTCCTACCAATTCTCTTTTCACAGCTGAAAAGAATGTACTGGATTTCCACCTGTCTCTGCAAGTGAGAGCTGTTTTAAAGGAACTGCTAATGATAAACCACAAAAAAATTCCTCAAAGGCCTTCTCACTCTTTAACTCTGAATGGACCAGCCCTGGTCACACTAACCCTTGGTTTGGGCAGCACAGACTTGGGAGGGTCGGGGCCAGGGGTCAGGTGTACGCCCCGTGTGTATCCTTCGGCGCTGGGCTCCCGGCCTGTGGTTTGAGGCCACACGTCTCCCACCGGGAGGGAATCCATTACCTGAAGGCCAGTAGCAGACAGCTGGGCCCCACACTTCGCTCACTCTTCCTCAAGCTGCTAGGAAATCCCGGAGAAGTGGATTTTCTCCAGAGACCGCACCGCCCAGCCGCCCCACACCCAAAGCCTCGGGGCGGAGGGAGTGGCGGCCGGAGAGGGCGGGGCAGACGCCGAGCTACTGAGCATGTGCGAGGCTTGGCGCATGCTCGGTGCGGCCCGCAGCTTCCCATTGCGGGCAGCCCCGGCGGTGGCAGCGGTGGTGGCGGCGGCAGCGGCGGCACCGCCTCCTCCTCACACTCCGCGGGCGGCGGGGTTAGATGAGCGGCCCCAGTAGCGGCGAGGGCGGCGCGGGGGGGAGGAGGAGGAGAAGGAGAAGGAGGAGAAGGTCGCTGTCTTTGTAGTCTCTCTTCCGCGGGAGCGAGAGGCCGCCGGCGGCGTCGTCGTCGTTGGCAAAGGACTGTGTGTGTGTGTGAGTGTGTCTCCGCGCGTGTCTGCCAGCCCGGCCCGCGGGGACGAGGCGACGGCGGCGAGGATGATGATGTGCGCAGCGACCGCTTCCCCCGCCGCCGCCTCCTCGGGGCCCGGAGGGGACGGATTCTTCCCAGCCGCCACCATCTCTGCCTCCCCGGCGCCGGGGGCGCTGTTCATGCCGGTTCCCGAGGGCTCCGTGGCTGCCGCGGGGCTGGGGCTGGGGCTGCCGGCTGCGGACACTCGGGGTCACTACCAGCTGCTGCTGTCAGGTCGCGCCCTGGCCGACCGCTACCGGAGGATTTACACCGCCGCGCTCAGTGACAGAGACCAGGGGGGCAGCGGCGGCGCCGGACACCCGGCCTCCAGGTGCGTGTCCAAGGGTGGCCGTGCTTGCGCCACTTGCCGCGTGTCTGTGTGTGTGTGTGTGTGTGTGTGTGTGTGTGTTCACGTCCGCGTTGACAGAGCTGTGTTTCATTGCTAGCTGATTGCTGGACCTTAGAAACATTTATTGAAATCCCTGGAGGGTGCGGTGGCTGCAACTCTGAGTGTGTGTGTGTGTGTGTGTGTGTGTAGTGGTGGTGGTGGTGGCGGGGGAGTGGGGGAGGTGTCATCCAGGGCAGCCGTCGCGTGTGATGCTGGACGCCCTGATGGTGCTGGTCGGTTCTGACACGTGTGTATTGTTGAGGAAGGAGGAGGCATGAGTCGCGGGTAGTCGGGTAATACCCGAAGAGAAGTGGCGGAGGAAGTGGCGTTTCCAGTGTCTCTGCCGCAATGTTATTTGCACGCCTCCTCCCCACCCCCATTCCGTTCTTCCTCCCTTTTCCAACTCGACCTCCGCCCCCTCCAAAGGTAATATGCCTTTCGGTAAGGGAAACAGTGATGGTGGGGATCTTCGGGCTGGAGGATAGGCACCAGGTTTCCTTTTCAAAGCCTTGTGAATAGGAGATGCAAATGGAGATTTCTGCAGGTGTGAAGAGAGCCTGATAGAGGGTTTCCTGGAGCTGCTCTTTAATAACTAGGCCTTTGGGTCTTGTAAAAATGTGGTTGCAGCTGTCCATGTGCTGGGCTGTCCCATCAGCCATTTCTCTTCATTTTGGGTTGTTTCCTCTGTTATTCGTGAGTTTTAGGATCCAAGGGGGGTCTTGTAGGGGAAGGGGGCACTCTGAAGAACCTCAGTCAATGGTGGCAGCTGGTGTAGCGTTCCACCGGTTGCAAATTTTGAGTAGCTCCTGGATTGCTTGCATTAGGTCTGGCTGTACCTATAGCCTCCTTGTTATAGATTTCAGTCACTTTCGTTTTGCTTTTCTTAAAATGTGGGTGCCTTTCTTTTTTTTTCCTTCTTGCCCAGGGCTCTCACATTTTCTCTCCCTTGCCCTTACATGCCACATACCCTGAAGGTTGATGACTGACTTGTTTGGCCAGCTTTGACAGTGGTTGCAGGGAGTTGGCCTTATCCTTTCTAAGTTATCTTCCTGCAGGAGGTGAGGCGAGCACAGGAGAATTTTGTCAAGTTAAAGACTTTCTTGGCTTATTGCTTTTTAGGCAAGAGGCAGGTGTGCTTTCCAACCATTATGCAAGGGGCTAGGCTATAAAGTCACCTGTTCACTCGTCAGTAGGTATTGTGACTTCAGCACTGAGGAGAGTTGCAAAGATCGAAGAGGGTGGTTCCCGCTTTTTCCTGGTGAACCAGTCTTGGAAGATGTGTGATTGTTTACTGGATTAGGCACGTGAGTGGTTTTGTCTGATGAACAGAAATGTGTGTAAACACCCCTTGCTATCTAACAAGAAAAAGCCAGAATGGTACAAGTTTGCTTCTTGCTAGAATTTCTGAAAATAGCACAAAACCACATTAGACAATTCCTCCCCCCCCCAATTATGTGTAATTTTGAGCTGTGGATGTTTAAATTGTTTACATTGCACCTATATTTGTGTAAGTCTCCTCAGAGAATTTAAATTTGTATTGTGTGTTGTTTCCAGACTTGTGCAATAATGTATGGCTAGTATATTCCTGTTTTGGCTTTCTACTACTTGTATAATAATGATAATGATTTTTATGTAAGTAAAACTGTATTAACACTTTCAGACAGAACTAATATAGATCAGTCATATGCATAAAACTTTGTGAGATTTTTAGTCTCTGGTCTTTTTTATATTAATAAATTGTTAATGAAAATGAGTAAAGATCTGGTTTAAGTATTTCAAAAATTGCCCACAGAAGCCAGCCTTGTGCTGCATGATATTGCTTGTTACTGCCTGTCTGGAGCATTGGTTTTTGCTGTTCACATTTTCAGTTTTTCAGCCTGTAGCTCCTTGGTATTTCGGATTTGATTGAGTTCTGTCACATTTCTTGATAAAGATGATGGCGAAAGTAGAGCTGGAATTTAGGTTCTGAATGAATGACATAATTGTTTAGCGTTGTAGTTAACAGTATTAAAGAAATTGAGATCATTCAGAGCCAGAATGGAGCAAGGGTATGGAATGAAGCTCTGTGAGCATATTTAAAGATGTGAGAGAAAAAGGGGTGGGAGGAAGACCAGAAAAAAGAGAACCAAGAGAAGAAAGTATTAAGGGGTTTTTGGGTCACATGTTTGAGGAAGTGGTCATGGAAGAGGAATGTGATGAGTGGATGAAAAGGGGTTGGAAGTTTGAGGGGTTCAGAGTTGAGGAAAAGATACCAAGTATGGGAGGGTAGATAAAGGAGGAGGAGGAAGAGAGAAAGGCAAGTGAGTGGGTGATAATTGGTAGGAAAAGGTCAAAGGGAGGTCTTGAACAGGTTTAAAATCACAGGTGGAGACTAGGCACTGAGAAAAGGTAAGGGCTTTAATTTGGAAGAAAAGGAGTTAAGAGTTTATAAGTATAAACAGTGTAGGTTTGTGGATGGGAGATCATTTTGGTAATACTAATGTCTAGCTGTTGTGGCCACCTGTAGAGTAAGCCAGTGGATGGAAGATCTGTCTCTCCCATTCACTGTAGCGCTTTCAAATATAAAAAGAGAGAAGGACAGTAAGATAAATCCATTAATAGCCTACTTCTCTCAGTGGAGTGGAAGTTTGAAGACAGCAGAAATCTAGTCTGTCTTGCTCTCTTCTAAACTGCCAGACCTGCAACAGTGCCTGACACAGCATGTGTTAGGAAATGATGTGGGATTGAGTCATTATATACATATCTCTTCTCAGGTAGTAATTTTCTTCATAGAAGTTGTTAACATCTGTGGCATCCTATAAAACATATAAACATATGTTAAGGAAATACTGTTCTCTTGGCATACTGCTAGGTAGAAATGTGAAATTAATTAGTCTTTCAGTTCAACAGCTAGGGCTGATCCAGGCCAAATCCATTTAGGTCTTCCACATGGGTGCGGGGTCCCAAACACTTGGACCATTTTGTGCTGCTTTCCAAGGCCATTAACAGGGAGCTGAATTTGAAGTGGAGCAACCAGGACACTAGCTCCCGGCTGGTGTCTGATTGTGGTGCTGACATCACAAATCATGGCTTTACCTGCCGTGCTGAGACATTGGCCCTATTCTTACTGTTTGTGTGTGTTTTAATATTTATTTTAGGGTGTGAGAGAAAAGAGATAGCATTTCCATCCACTGCTTGTTCCCCACATGCTCACAATAGTTGGGAATGGACCAGGGTGAAACTAGGAGCCAGGGACTCATTCCAGGTCTCTGACATTAATGACAGGAACTCAGTCATGTGAGGCAGTGTTGATGGCCACTGAGAGCCTGTGCTCACAGGAACCTGGAGTCTGGAGCCAGAGACAGGGCTGGGTATTGAACCTATGTACTCCAGGATGGGATGCAGATGTGTTAACCAGTAAGCTGAATGCTTGTCGTGGAAAATGAAAAAAAAATTTTAATGATATAAACCTCTGAAGGAAATAAAGCTGATCACATGTGATAGAGTGATTTATAGTGGGTCTGTTTTATTTTCGTTAATGCTGTCAGGAAAGGTCTCTTTAGAAGTTGGCATTTAAGTTGAAACATAAGCATGAGGAGGTAGATGTGGGAAAAGAGTGCTTCAGGGCACTTCTGGTGTTCAAATAGTACCATGGAAAATAATTTGCCAGTCCATGTTGAGTGGATTCAGTGCTATAGATGATGTTGTATTTGTCGGATAGAGAAGTAGGATTCAACCCTAATGGGATCAGTGATTCAGACATCAAACAATTGGTCAAGAGCTTGGAGTCAAAATCGGACTACTTTTAAATACTGGATCTTTAGTACATTCTGCAACTTCTTTGTCTCCCTTTAATATGTAGAATAGAGATAATAATAATGTGGATAGTTGATAGCAAATGAATTCATATATAAGGTATTTGATACACTGAATGCTGTGTATGTTATGTTTACTTTAGCTGAGGGGTTTGGGGACTCAAATAGAGGGTAAGGATCATCTGTATCTTTTTTTTCTTGGTTTCAGTGACTGTTCAGTGTGAATAACTTTAGTTCAGTAAATGAATAAATGTATTTTTAAATGAATGAGACACATCAAAATTGGAACATTCTTGGGCTGAGAAGTTGGACGGGAAATGAATAAAGGAATGTTTCCTAAGTTCTGAGTGTGAATGACAGTGTAATCTTGCACGTGGGGAGTAAGGGCTGAGGCAGAATGTCTTTTTCCATCTGTGTTGAGTTGAGTAAGTTAATGGATTTTTTTCTTTGTGCATTTTTTCACTTGTAATCATACATGATTATTGGAGGGACATTGTGTTTGCACAGAGAGCCTATTACGTATTTTCTGTTCATATTTAAATTTGTGTGTTATAAATTTTCTTTTCAGAATTTGTAATTGAATTGTCAGGATTAAAGTGTGACTGGAGGTCAAAGAAAAAAATAATTGAAACTGGTGACAGTGTTGACTATATGGTTAAAAGCAAAGTGATGCCAGGAGAAAGCTGATATCCTGGAAGATAGAAGTTAGGGTATCTGGGTCGGGAAGTGGTAGGAGAACAAGTGAATGGAAACAGTATGGGAGCAGTTTGAGAGCAGACTGGACTGCTGCTTTTCTTCTCTAAGCTGAACTGATTGAATTCCTTCAGGTGCCCTGTCTTTTCTTATTGTAAATTATACTTGTGTATGTGCATGAGATTTGGCTATTACAGGCTAAGGTGATAATTAATCCAGTAAATGTTTGGGGGCTGTTACTTGGGACTAACCTTTGAGCCTAAAGTGATTTGTAAGGTGAAATCCTAGTTGAGTTTATTATCTGGGACTGAAAGATAGAGACAGTTATTTAGGAGAATGTTAAATGAAGTGACTATGAAACTTACAGGATTGCATTCCGGATCTGCTCACGTGCATGAAAAGAGCTAAGAAAACATGGTTTGTGTGTAGGTAGTAGTGAGAATTCTTTTGGGGAAGGTGTCACGAGAGAAAGCCATGATATGATATTCCATTCTGGAGGTGGAGGCTTTGCCCAGTGGTAGGGCGTCTTGAGGATAAAAGAAAGAATTAGATTTTATTCAGGAAACACTAATCAACACTGATTTTGATTTGTGAAGAGACACAGGAATGTGTTAGGAAATGATGTGGGATTGAGTCATTATATAAATATCTCTTTGCAGATAGGTAGTAATTTTCTTCATATAAGTTGTTAACGTCTGTGGCATCCTATAAAACATATAAACATATGTTAAGGAAATACTGTTCTCTTGGCATACTGCTAGGTAGAAATGTGAAATTAGTCTTCAGTTCAAGAGAATATTTTTCCATTGTCAGCTTAAAGAAAAAAATATTAATTCAAAAATACTATATTTTAAAATATTTGTTTAAAATTGTCCATAGAATAGCTTCAGTTTTTCCCCTTGAAAAACTGACTAAATTTATAGGTTTTTGCAAGAAGTTATATGAATAAAATTCCCCTTTTTCTTTAAAAGATATATTTATTTTTATTAGGCAGAACAGATTCACAGAGAGAAGGAGAAACGGGGAGAAAAATCCTTCATCTGCTGTTGTACTCCCCAAGTGACTGCAGTGGCCAGAGCTGAACTAATCTGAAGCCAGCAGCCAGGAGCTTCTGGGTATCCTGTGTGAGTGAGGAACACAAGGCCTTGGGCCATCCTTCATTGCTTTCCCAGGCCATAAGCAGAGAGCTGGATGGGAAGTGAAGCAGCTAGGACACGAACCTGCAAGGCGAGGATTTAGTCAATGAACCTTTTTGTAGGGCCCTAAAAATAATTTTCATTATAATAAAATTTACTCTTTTTAAGTTCACATTTGAGGAGTCCTGGAACTGTTACCATAGGCAAATATGGAGCATCTCTGTCTCCTCAGGAAGTTTCTTCAGGTCTTCAAATTCCTGATCACTGATACTGGTCACTAATATTAAACCCTATTCTTCAAGACAGGGTCCCAAATATCATTGATCTTTTATTTCTTGTAACCAGAAGTTAGACTTTGAGGCTTCTTTAGGTTTTTTTAAGACTCAGTTTAGCAGGTACATTGTGTGTATACTGAATACTGCATATTGCCTCCCAGACAGAGGTGGTTAGTTCGTTTCTCATTGATTAATGAGTATGATTGTTTATGTGGGATGGTACTCTCTGGCTCTGACCTATGTCAAGGTGTACTCTGTCCATTTGCAATGAATGAATAACTATGGCATACTGTAACTTTCAGCCTGTGAAAATCTTTGACAGGGTCAATAATTTTGTTAAGAGTTCCAAAATAATGACTTTTAAAAAATACTGTGTTCTTCTATATTTATTAACTGATGGTCTTTTGCAAAGAATAGTTTTTCCCTATGAACTGGTAATGAACTGTAGTTTTAAGAGACCAGAACAGATGCCTAATCTGCCTCTCCTGTCCCCTGCCATTGGCCAGGTTGGTGTGATAGTCCAGTGGTGGTGTGGTTATCCACCCAGATCACACAGTTAGATACATAGCTCTCTAGCCATTGAGAATATTGATAGCTAAAATTGTTTTCAGCTGAGTGCAGGCAAGACCCTTAGCTAGCAGAGCTGCTTCCTGCAAAGCCATGCTTTTTCTTCCCAGGATGCCTGCATCTGAAGTTTATTCTGTATAAAGGCATTAAATGCCTGTCACTTTGGCTTGAAGAGAGGACTGCTTATAAGGTCCATCCCAATTCCCCACAAGAGTGGCTCAGGCATTTCTGTGCATATGTTTTCTGTTGAGTCCCTTTCCGTGCTCAGTCCCCTTTCCCCAAAAGTTGACTGAAGGGATAATCTCCAGTGATTTTTTTGATTTGCAAGTCTTGGTTTCTGGCTCGGTTCCCTGGAGAATTCTACTTGGGGCAGTTGATGTCATGAATGTTCTGAGGAAGTAAACTTTAAAGTGAAATTTTGGAATCAGATTATCTGCTGGATGGCAATGAGAGCTTCCTTCTAATGGTAGATGGAATGCTGGTATTGATAACCCTTGGCATAGATGGTAGCTGTGCAACTGTCAAATCCTTCACAGGTGACAAGGTGGGATGCAGTTCTCATGAAAGGACTGTCTGCTCTGGTGGCTATGTGTGATATCTTAGGTTTTGAGACGTCCAGAGAAATTACTGACAGGAAAGTGTAATCATATGGCTGTTGATAAGTGACATTAATAGACTGGAGAAAGATTGTGGAAGGCTGAAGATCACTGAGGGAAAAATGTGAAAGAAATTTCTTCAGCTGTATGTTAAAAATTGTCTACAGTTGGAGGGAAGAAGCCAAGGGTTAAGCTCAAGAGGACAGCAAAGCTCGAGGATGACTTTGATTCTCAGCAAGATTGCTCTGCCAGGGTCAGTACTCCAAATGGGAAAGAATAGGACCATGGGCCTCCTGATGGGACATCTTAGTTGATGCATCTCAACTCTCCCTTATCTCTTTGGACCTGTAGAAATATGCTGCTTCTGGCTAGAAGGTAGCTGCTCGAAGGTTCTGATCCCATTTACTGCCTTTGCCTTGCTGTTTTTTCCAAATCAGTAAGCAGTGTTAAGTCGTAACAGAATCTATTGGGAAGTGGTGGACCATCTGAGGGATTATATACATACTCAGTGGTGAGTGCTCTCGTGTGCCCCCATGCACATGTGTGCGTAAACACACACACATACACAGTGATTCCCAAATTGTTCACCAAGGCAATTGAAAACACCACATCAGGGCCTGGCACGGTAGCCTAGTAATGAAGTCCTCTTCTTCCACCTACCATGATCCCATTTGCGTGCCAGTTCGTGTCCTGGTTGCTCCGCTTCCCATCCAGCTCCCTGCTTATGGCCTGGGAAAGCAGTAAAGGATGGCCCAAGGACTTGGTATCCTGCACCCAAGTGGGAGACCTGGAAGAAGTTCCTTCCCTTGGCTTTGGATCATTTCAGCTCTGGCTGTTGCGGCCCCTTGGGGTGTGAATAAGCAGATGGAAGATCGTTCTCTCTCTGCCTCTTTCTCTCTGTATTTCTGCCTTTCCAAAATAGTAATAAAATAAATCTTAAAACAGAAAAACACAACAGCAAACACACAGGAATGCCAGGGGATGTTTCTAGGGATACAGACCAATGTCTATCAAAAGCTACTAAAGTTGAGTTAAATTATGGTTTTGACATTAGATTCTGCCACATTTCTTTTGATGTCATATTCCTTGCCACATTGGACTTTTTAATAGTTGGCTGTGGCATAAATCAGAAACCACACAAAATCCACGTGGAACAGGAAAAACAGGGTTGAGTCTCCAAGTTTGAGAAGTTGTGTAGTACCCAACAGGTATACATGTCGTGGTTGTTAAAACTATTTTTCTTTCAATTTATACATATCAGTATTTAAATGGCTACCAACCTACTAGTGCATAAATTCTTACTATTTCCTTGAACTAACTGCTTAATAAATGCTACTGTTAGGAGTTTCTTTTCACCTTTAAGTGCTGCGGAGGAATTACTGATGAGGGCTGTATCTGGGCACAGCCAAAAGCTTTGTGTTGGTCTTAGCTTATCTAGCGACTAGTGCGTCTAGGTGGGTAGCCTGAAAGGGACAGAGGCCAGCTGGTCCATATGCCTTGGAAACAAATGGGATTCTGTTTGGATGCACTTTGTTGTCTGTGTTCTTACTAAAATATTTGGCATGTAAAAATTGTATAGAGGGTACACTGTGATAATCAGATCCATGTATATATGATTGGCATTTCCGTCTCCTTGAACATTAATCATTTCTTTGTTGGGAACTTTAGAACTCCTCTCTCTGCATCTTTATAAAATATGTAAAGGATTGTTATAAACTACAGTTAGACTACTGTGCTATACAGATAGAACTTAGTCCTAGCTACCCATTCAGTGGCTGTGTTTCTTCTCATCCACACCATTCCTAGCCTCTGTTGACCACTATTCTATTTCTACTTCTGTGAAATCAACTTTCTTAGCTCCCATATATGAAAACATGTGATATTTTTGGCTGTAGTTGTCCCATATTCTGGGCATGAGCCTGCCTTTCCAGCTTACAGGGACTTGGCCAACAGCACTACTTGACTGCTGTTAGAGTATTTGTTTTCCCCATCACAGGGATCATTTTATGGCACAAGAGGATCCGTGGGATCCCTTTGTCCTAGTATATACCACATCATCCGTGAGCTGCTGACTTGACAGAGTGGTAAAGCAATGTCTGGATGGCACAGCTGATAAGGACATGCTGTATGTAGAGTGGGCAGGATCCCTTGTGTGGAGAGCAGCGACCCGGGAGCTGACCCCACGCATATGAGGGACCTCTAGATGGCGGCTGGCTCAAGGCCAGGAGGCAGCAGGAAAGTAGAAGGTCACAGGTGAGGCGAATTTGCTTCCTCTCCAGGGCCTGGCCTGGAGGTCAGGCAGATTTGCCGCCTCTGGAAGAGCGATATTTATAAGCAGCCGGAAAAAGCTGGACCAACACGGACGGACGGACGGACAGAAACAGAGCCTGGAGTGTCGAGTGATTTCTTCCGCGGGACAGGAGACCCCGATACCCTTGTGAGGATAAGCTGCCATCCTCCAGCGTTTCCAGAAAGCACACATCAAAGTAGGAGTGGCCTTACTTAACCTCACTCCGTATAATCTGCCTGGAAAATGCATGCTTCTCAGCACTAGAAGTTGAAAGATCCAAATTCTCAAAAAATGTTCCAGAAGATATGGCCACAATCCTATTACACTTTAAGTTACAGTTGCTACTGGGACTTTGGCTTCTTTTCTAAAGAAAACAGTGATGACTTATGTAGGGGTACTGTTAAAAAATAACTTGATATGGACACAACTAATGTACCATTCCCGTGGAGGAGGTAGAGAAGACTGAAGCATGGATAATTGTCACACAGTGATCTTCTTGGTTTCTGTTGATAATTCCTTGTCCAGTGTTTCTGGTGAATGAATGTGAGAAGGACCTGGTGACCATCCAGTGAAGTCAGCTAGCTGAACCAGCAGAAATGCTAATCTAAATTGCAGGGAATCTAGAATGGCTAGTGCAGATATATTGTTAGTGTCCATTTGGGCCTTGAAACCACCATTCATAATGAGGGCTGTAGGTTGTCCTACCTTTTTCCTCAGAATAGTTTTTCCAGGAAGTGACACATTAGAATTCTGAAAGAACTTTTCGCAGCATGTATTTGAAGCAAGTGAGTCTTAATGATAGAATGGGACATCTATAGTTGAGTGCCGGTGAGGGTAGAGCCTATACCTGCTGTCAGAGTGGAGAGACTCAGTCTGCCCCACTGCTGGAATTGTTGCTTGGCCATAGACTCTTACCTGACTTTCTTACTGTCTTGGACTGAAACGAGCTGCCCTGCCCTTGGTTATGTGGCATTTTGGGCACAACCTGCATGTTATGGTTTTCAGTAGAACTATAATTACTATTTTTCAAAAATTGTTTCCGTTAAATACTAGTATATGACAATATAGGTCTAATATGTTATATATTTTAATGTAATATGTAAAATAAAATGCACTGATATTAACTATCTGTAACCTTGCTAAGCTCACCTATTTTATCAATTTGAGTAAGTTCCCTACATTTCCTACTGATTCTTTTAGTCATAAGTATGCATTGAATTTTGTCAAATACTTTATCTATTGAAATGACCATATATTGAATGAAGAAAATTCTGCCATATTATTGTTTTGAATGTTAAGTCGTACATTTCTGGGGATACAAGCTTCTTGAATGTAGTGTAGAGTTTGATTTTTTTATTAACATTTGGTGATTCTTGTCCATGAGTGACACTGGTTTTGTTATTTTTTTTGTATCTTTGCTAGGTTTTAGTGTTTACCGTACTCTATAATTATCCTCATCACATGAACTAAATTAGTAATCCACTCACCTGTATTTTTTAAGTTTATGTGGGATTGGTGTAATTTCTTCTTAAAGGTTTGATGGGCTTCGCCAGGGGAAACCCATTTATTTGATCCTGGAATTTTCTTTTGGAAAAGCTTTGAATAATTCCTTCTTTTAAATAAATAAGGGGTATTAAGATTTTCTGTTACTTTTTACAACAATTTTAGAATTTTTGTGTTTTTTTATATTGGAAAAATATGTCCATTACCTAAATTGCTGAAATTTTTTGTCATAAGCCTGTCCGTAGCATTCTGTTATTATCTTTTAATGTCTCTGGAATCTGTGGTTAAAATTCCACCCCCGCTTTTTTTAAAATAACTTTTCTAGAACAATTTTAGGTTCTTGGTGAAACTGATGGGAAGGTTCAGCGGTTTCTCATCTGCCTCCTGGGTAGCTCTGCCTATCTGCTGCTGTACTTCTTCCCTTGCCTCTCAACTTCAGACAGCGATCAAAAAAGATATGATTGAACTTGAGATGGTTGGAAACCTATAGTATACAGTCTTTTCCGATTGAAGTCTTTCCACTTATTAATTTAAGCTTCCTTTATATTTTTGTGGCTTGGTATATCTTTTTAGTTTTGAATAATAAATATCCCCTTGTCTGGATGTATCAGAATTTATTCACCTGCTGAAGGACATGCTGGTTGCTTCTAAGTTTTGACAGTTAGGAGGTGGTTGTAAGTGGTGTGTTTTGTTTTAGTTTCAAATTCTACTCCATTGCTGGTATTTAGGAAAGTGGTTAACTTTTATATGTATTAACATTGTATCAGGCAACATTGCTATAATGGCTTATTAGTTCCAGAAATTTCTTTGCTAATGTCTTTGGGTTTTCTACAGAACTGATCATGTTATTTACAACCAAAGATAGTTTATTTCTTCCTTTTTGGGCTGTGTTGTTTTCATTTCCATTTGCTTTATTCCATTGACTGATTCTTCCAGTTTTGGACAAAGAGAATAGTGCCTTCTCATTGTTAAGTGAGTTGCAAGTTTAATATAAAAGACTTTGTCACATTGAGGCCATTGACTTGATTCATGCTTTACTGAGAGTTTTATGTATGCATATTAGATTATCCCCAAGTACTTTTTCTCTGCATCTGTTGATATGATCTTGTGATTTGTCATTTTTAGTTGAGTTACACACAAATGTTGAACCAGCCTTGTATACCCCAGATAATTGCCATTTGGTTGTGGTATATACTTTAAGAAATATATTATTGGATTTAATTTGCTAATATTTTAGCAAATATGGGGGTTTTCATCTGTTTCAGAGGAATTCTGGTTTGTAATTTTTTTTGCCTTATGTTTTTGTTTGGTTTTATTTAGAGTAACACCAGCCTCATGGAATAAGTTAGGAAATATTCCTTCTGTGTCTGTTCTCCAAGAGAGACAGTAGAGGATTGGTATAATGCCTTTCTTAAATATTCAGCAGAATTCATCAGTAAGTGCAGGGGGTTAAACTGCTTATCAGGATGACCCCATACCACATCAGATCTCCTGTTCAAGTCCCAAATATTCTACTTCCTGCTAATTGCTTGAGAAGGCAGTGGGTTGTAGCGTCCTGTGCTGGGATACCTGCCACTGACAGGGAGCGCTTGCATGCCGAATGCAGTCCAGCTCATTCCCAGCGGTTTAGTCTTCTAGGAGTAAACTAGCAGTTGTAAGATACCTTTCTCTCTGTCACTCTGCTTTTCAAATAAATGAAGAAATTCTTTGATTTGAGAAATAGTCACTGAGCTTTTTGGAATTTTTGTTTCTGAAAACTTTAATTATTGATCTAACTCTCTAATAGCCATCTGCTACTTCAGTGGGTTAAACAGATCGTGTCCTTCAAAGGACTGACCCGTTTCATCTAGATTGGTTGTTCATATTATACTTTTGTTGTTTTACTGTCGGAGGACTTAGTGATAGCTTGTGTTTTCATTCATCATCATTTTTTATTTTTTTTTATCTTTTTTCCTTGATCCTTCTAGATAACAGTCTATCAGTTTGAATGATAATTCCAGTGAATTGATTTTTCTCTATTTTGAATTAACTTTTCCCTATTTTGTGGACTTTCTTTTGTTACAATGTATTTTTTTAATTATTTATTATTTAACTTCATTAATTACATTGTATTATGTGACACAGTTACATAGATACTTGGGTTCTCCCCCCCCATACCCTCCCACCATGGTGGATTCCGCCACCTTGTTGCATAACCACAGCTCAAGTTCAGTTGAGATTCCCCCATTGCAAGCGTATACCAAACATAGAGTCCAGCATCTTATTGTCCAGTAATGTATTTTATTTTTGTATTTGTTTTTAATTTTCTATTGATTTTTTATTTGCTGTACTTTTTCTACTTATTTTGGCTTTGTTCTTTTTTCTAGTATTGTAAGGTAGACTCAGGTAATTTTACTTTTCTAATATGCACACTGAAACTACGAATTTTCTTCTAAGCACTACTATAGTTGCATCCTGCTTAAGTATATTTTAATTTAATTAAAAATATTTAAATCTTATGATTTTTATCTCTGATCTATGATGCATTTAACTAACTTCAGATTTCGATATTTCTTTCATTGTTTTCTCTTTCATGTACTTTGCATGATTTTGATCTTTTAATATTTATTGAGATATTTATTACACAGTGTATAGTCAGTATTTGTAATTGTACCATTAAACACTTGAATCTATTCCTCCATTCTTGTAAATGTCATTTAATTAAAGTTGAATGATAGTGTTATTTGAATGTTTTGTGTCTGCATTCATTCTTTTTCTGTAGTTTTTTTTTGGGGGGGGGTTGCTGATAGAAGGGCATTAAAAATATTTTAGTCTGTGGATCTTTGTTTAATTTTGTGAGTTTTTGCCACACGTACCTTAAATTTCTGGTATTAGGTCTGTATACATTTATAACTATTAAAAGTTTCTGGTGTATTATGACCTATTTACAAATGCAGCATGTGTAGGAACCTGTCCTATGCGCCTTACATTGCTACTCTGTTGATCTTAGCTTTTGAATTAAAGTGTTTAGATCATTAATATTTACTATTATTAAGTACTGCTGTGATAACCTTTGGGTCAGCGGTTTTGTTTTTTTTCTTTTTTCTTCTTTGCTATCTTCTGGTTTTATGTTTAGGTTTTTGGTTGTTGTTTTTCTGTCTCAGGGATTACACTATATCTGTACCTAACCTGTCACAGGTTACAGTAAGAAACCTTGCTGCCGGGCCCGGCGGCGTGGCCTAGCGGCTAACGTCCTCGCCTTGAAAGCCCCGGGATCCCATGTGGGCGCTGGTTCTAGTCCCGGTGGCTCCACTTCCCATCCAGCTCCCCTTCTTGTGGCCTGGGAAAGCAGTTGAGGACGGCCCAATGCTTTGGGACACTGCACCCGCTGCGTGGGAGACCCGGAGGAGGTTCCAGGTTCCCGGCTTCGGATCGGCGTGCGTCGGCCCGTTGCGGCTCACTTGGGGAGTGAATCATCGGACGGAAGATCTTCCTCTCTGTGTCTCCTCCTCTCTGTATATCTGGCTGTAATAAAATGAATAAATCTTTTTTTTAAAAAAAAAGAAACCTTGCTGCCATAGAAATAGCTTCGTTCCCTCTCTCCAGGTGACTTTCTGTTACAGTTGTCATATATAGCTATATACTTTGTAAAAGTCATTGTTAGACAGGAGAGAGAGAGACTCTTTATCCAGTGGTGCACTTCCCATATAGCCCCAGTTACCAGGCCTGGGTCAGGCAGTGGCTGGGAGCCAGGAGCTTCATCCAGGCCTTGCACATGGGTCATAGAGACCCCAGCGATTAGACTACCTTCATTATTTCCCTAGGTACATTGGCTGGTACTGGATCAAGAGTGGAGCAGCTGGAACTCAACGCCCATGTAGGGCATTCACAGCTTTTCCTGCTACACTGTGTTATCAGCCCTGTTAACTTCTTATGCGATAATTTAATTTGCACTTGTTTTTGGAGGACATTTTAGGCTGACATAGAATTCTGAGTAATGTATTCTTTTAGCACTTCAGTGATGCATTTTCAGTCTTGTCACCTCTGATTTCTGACAAGAAATAGTTAGTAATTTGAACTTCATTCCTTCTAATGGTACATGTTATTTTTCTATAATTCTCTTAAGAATTTTTGGTTTTTTGATTTTCAGCAGTTTTATTTGATGTGTCTAGACATAGTTTTCTTTGGATTTATTTTCTTTCGGGAATGCTGAGCTTTTTTGATTGTGTAATTTGTATCTTACTCTAAATTTTGTACTTTTTTTCTGCCATTGCTTCTTAGAATGTTCTACTCTGATTTCTTTCTTCTACCTCCTGATAGTCAAGTGACAATTATGATAACACTTTTGAGTTTGGCTCGTAAGTCTGACTTTTTCAGCTTTTTTTGTTTTGGATTTATAATCTTATGTCAATTTTATGTAATCTCATTTCAGTAATTTTCTTTTTTTAAAGATTTATTCATTTTATTACAGCCAGATATACAGAGAGGAGGAGAGACAGAGAGGAAGATCTTCCGTCCAATGATTCACTCCCCAGGTGAGCCGCAACGGGCCGATGCGCGCCGATCCGAAGCCGGGAACCAGGAACCTCTTCCTGGTCTCCCACGCGGGTGCAGTGTCCCAATGCATTGGGCCGTCCTCGACCGCTTTCCCAGGCCACAAGCAGGGGAGCTGGATGGGAAATGGAGCTGCCGGGATTAAAACCGGTGCCCATATGGGATCCCGGGGCTTTCAAGGCGAGGACTTTAGCCGCTAGGCCACGCCGCCGGGCCCTCCAGTAATTTTCTAACTCAAACTCTTTACTCTGCATTTCCATTTTCTTCCTGAACCATTTTTTTTAACATAATATATTCAGTTTTAGAGTTTGCATTTGATTACTTTTTAGGGACTGAGGGTTTTTGGTTTGTTTGTTTTGCTAATAGCTTAGTTCCATTGAATTCCATTTCTTTGGTCTTACTAATGGAATAATGTATTTCTAGTACTTTATAGTCATTAGACAGTATATAGATCTCTTAGTTGCTGTCTTTTAATAACTTTTTGCTTAAACTTCATCACTTTTTTCGTTTTTGCAATGTAAGACTATGATTTGTCTTTTTTTTTTCTTTTAAGATTTATTTATTGGTTTGGGGAGCAGAGCTACAAGAGAGGAGAGAGAGAGAGAGAGAACGAATGAACACGAACAGGAACATGGGATGCCTTCCATCCCCTGGTTCATTTCCTAAATAGCTGCAATGGCCAAGCCTAAGCCAGCAGGGCAGGTCAGCTGGGCTTTATACATTCCTGGGGAAGAGTTCAGACTTCAAGGCCTCAGCTGTTGCCCTCCTGAGCACCTCCGTGGGACAGCTGGGACTCAGTGCCCTTAGGAGATGCCTGTGGCCAGGCAGCGGCTGAATTGGCTGCTCCACAGGTCTGGCCTCTCTTTTGGTGCCACTTCTAAGGCCTTGGCCTGTAGGGCGTCATTGCTTCCTTGGACAGAACTGACAGACAAAAGAAAAAAAATTATCAGGCAGGAAAATTGACTCTTGAATGAGTTGTTTTTGCATATTTTTCGATTTTCACAAAATTTTCTCTCTCACTTTCTAATATTTTGCCCAAAGTATTACTTGTAAATGGTGGAGGAAATAGGTTGTCTTTGGGCTTGTGTTACCCTACTAGAACCAGCCTTTTCTGACTCCTTTTAAGATTTTTTTTTTATCTGTGGTTTTTAGCAATTTAATAATATTAGCAAAACACTTGAAAGGATTTCTGCTTGGAAGATGGAGTGACAGAAAAAAGGAGAGACAGGAGAGAAAGGGACTTTCCCCAAATGGCCACAATAATGAGGACCGAGTCAGGCTGATTCCAGGAGCCAGGAATTCCATCTGGGTCTCCTTCATGGGTGGCAGAGATCCAAGTTTAGCCATCTTCTCCAGCTTTCGTATGCACATTATCAGGCAGGTGGGTTGGAAAAAGCCGCTGGGACTTGAGCCAGCAATTCAGTAGGTGGTGGCTTAATGTGCTGCACGACAATGCTAACCTTTATCAAAACAGAACTGTTGGGGAACTTTTTGGGAGCTGAAATGGTGCCACCTGTGATGCACAGGTGAGCTTTGGCTGGTTTTATGCCTGCAGCTGTTCAACTTTGAATCCAATTCCCTGCTAAAGGCCTCTACAACCCGTCTAGAGACTGAATGAAACTCCTTGCTCAGTGCTGGCTCTTGGCGGCCATCTGGGAAATTAACCAGTAAATGGAAGATCTTTCTGCCTTACCCCCTTTGTAACTGACTTCAAATAATAAGTACATCATTTAAAGGGTGTGCGTTTGTATACTTGTTAGTCCTAGATGTCTGTATGTATGTACTTGCTAGATATCTTTGTATGTATACTTGAGTTTCTTAGAGATCTGTGATACTTTTATTGAATTATAAATTTTGGTCTTTATTAAATATTACTTCAAACCAAATCTGTTGTCCTTATAGGAATCCAAATAGACATTTGATAATGTTCAATATCTTACATGCACTTGCATTTTGTCCTTGTGTATAGGTCTGTGTGTGTGTGTATCCTCCAGGGGCACTAAAAGAATTTTGTAAATAGGTAAGGCACATAGTGCATTTTTGGTTCATTGAGCTTCAAATGTTTAAGACACATACCAAGACACTTTGGACCATTTGTCTAAGCAATGAATATGATATTTGTGTATGGGACATGCATTTATGATAACATAATAAATACTTTAGGCTTTATGGGCTATACAAACTGTCGTAACTATTTGGCTATGTGCTTTTAACTTAAAAACAATCACATCACAATATGTAAACAAATGAGCATGGCTACAGTGCAACATAGATTTATTTACAAAAGAGTTGGAAGGTAGATTTGGCCTGGGGACTGTAGTTTGCTGACCTCTGAGGTAGGTGCTGATAGTTGCAGAACTACATTGTGAAGTGAGGGGGAAAATAAAGGAATTTTGAAAGTCGATATTGCTAGGCATCTGTAATGGGAATAAGACTGTAGAAGATGAGATTAGAAAATCAGTTAGGACCAGGTTGCTGTGTTATGCATATTGCTTTATTTGAGAATAGTATGGAATCATCATAGGCTTTAAGGTAATGTAGTGATACAGTAAGCTTTTTTTTTTAAAGATTTATGCATTTTATTACAGCCAGATATACACAGAAGAGGAGAGACAGAGAGGAAGATCTTCTGTCCGGTGATTCACTCCCCAAGTGAGCCGCAACGGGCCAGTGCGCGCCGATCCGAAGCCGGGAACCTGGAACCTCTTCTGGGTCTCCCACGCGGGTGCAGTGTCCCAATGCATTGGGCCGTCCTCAACTGCTTTCCCAGGCCACAAGCAGGGAGCTGGATGGGAAGTAGGGCTGCCAGGATTAGAACCGGCGCCCATATGGGATCCCGGGGCTTTCAAGGCGAGGACGTTAGCCGCTAGGCCACGCCACCGGGCCCGATACAGTAAGCTTTTAATTTGTAGTGGCTGGCATAGTGGGGCTACTATTTACTGTATTGGCATCCCATTTTAAAGTGTTGGTTCAAGTCCTACTTACTGTGCTTCCAAACTAGCTCTCCACTGATGCACATGGGAAGCAATAGAAGATGGCCCTGTAGTTGGGCTTCTGCAACCTTATGCGGGATGCCCAGGTGGGAGTTCCTGGCTCCTGACTTTGACCTAGCTTAGTTCTGCCTTTTTCAGCCATCTGGGGAGTAAACCAGTGGATTGAACATCTCTTCCCCTCTCTCTGTTGCCTTGCCTTCAGATAAACAAATAGTGTTTTTTGTTGTTGCTTTTTAAAAAATATTCAATTTGTAAAGGCATGTAGAAAGATAAATGAATAGCAGTGCTTCTGTTAAGGGAGTAGTTAATGTAATTCTGGCCAAGGAAATAAGTAAAAGGTTGTGGCATGGATGAAAAGCAGGGATTTGAGACATTTTTGCATTAGGAAGTGACAGGTATTAGCAAGAGGCTAGATCTTAAGCACAGATATAAGAATGCCTATTTGGATGAAAGGGAGGAAGAGCAAGTTTCTGAAGAGTTCATTATTGGTACTCTTGCTTTTCTTGTTTAGTTATTTCAGTCAATCTTACGATTTCAAATATTTCCCAATTGCATTTGACTTCCCAATGTGTAGTTTGGACCTGAAGACCTCTTCTCTTAAGCTCTGGGATATAGTTTGGGGAGATTACTTCTGGGATTCTCTCAGTTCTGTCTCAAATATTTTTAATATTCAGTGGCTTCATGTGAACCTACTGTCGCAAGCTGCTTTTCTCCCATTGGTTCATTAATAGAGATCTGAGTTGAGGTTGTGAAGCTGGAATTAAGACTTCATAATGAGCCAAAATAGCCAAACAACTTGCCTTGGGTCTCATCCCTTCTTCCAGAAAACAGAAGTCACATTTTGGTAGGGAAGAGAGTAGAGTAGGAATTGATATATAGTGGGAAAGTAGTAGTTATTTTTTGTATCTTTACTTATATTTTCTAAAAGGAAAAAGCAGAGTTATAGAGACAGATCTTTCACGTACTGATTGACTCTCCAAATGGCTGCAGCGAACAGGGCTGAGCAAGGGTAGGAACTTCATCCCGGTCACTCTCATGGGTTGTAGGAACCAAAATTCTTGTGCCATCCTCCACCGTCTTCTCAAGCACTGGATTGAAAGTGGAGCAGCCAGGACTAAAACTGGTGTTCATGTGGGATGTAGGTATTGCAGGTGGTGGCTTAATTCACTATGTCATGCTGGCCCCAAAAGTGGTAGTTTAAGGAAGGAAGACAAAGAATTAGTTTTTGAATTAGACAGTGTGGGAGTTAGTGTCTTGCCTGTATTCCTTTATCATTTATCTATGTGCTATTCTCCACAAATATCTAACTATCAGGCTGGAAAAGGAAAATAGTCTGTGCAAGACAGGCCAGAAATGCCAAAGTTAATTCCTTTAGAAAAGCTTTCGCCAATGACAGAAGGTAATTAGTAGGTAAATACCTCATTTTTCTCACTTAGGATTGGGGCAACTCTGAATCACAAACTGCATCATCTTCCATGGAGCACCAACTCTAGTTGCCCATTAGGCCAATTAACTGGCTTCATAGAGCCTTCTTCTCTTCCCTATTTCACTTCTGATTTCACTTACTAATGTGTTTCTTGAGGTCACCTCTTAAAACATAGGCTGCACTTAAATCCTTGAATCAGAGGTCTGCTACCAGAAACCCACACCAAGTTGGTCACCAAGCTCTAGTTGCCCGTTAGAGTTACTGAGTGGCTTTATAAAGCATTCTTCCCTTCCCTGTTTCACTTCTAATTTCTGTTACTAATGTGTTTTCTCTCAAAACATATGCTGCACTTTAAACCTTGAATCAGAATTCTACTTTCAAAAACCCACACCAAATTGGACACCTTACTTTAGCATGCAGATATTAAGCAGGACATGATGCCGTGGCTCAGTGGCTATACCCTTGCTTTGCATGCATTGGGATCCCATAAAGGCGCTTGTTTCTGTCCCGCCTGCTCCACTTCCTTTCCAGCTTCCTGCTGTGGCTGAGGAAAGCTGTAGAGATCCTGCATCCTTTTCGAGACTCGGAAGAAGTTCATGGCTTTGGAGGAGCTCAGCTATGGCCTTTGCGGGCTCTTGGAGTTAACTAGCATAAGCAAAATCTTTCTCTTTGTCTCTCCTTCTGTCTGTAAATCTGCCTTTCCAATAAAATAAATAAATCTTTAAAAGAAAGAAATAATAAAAGTTGTTTAGCACTAATCAAATATCAAAATGACTCTTAAGTGCTGCATTATCTGAGCATACATACGAATTGTAGCCTTCTGTGCAGGTTAGGGAATAGGCACAGAGGTAACTCTCAAGATCACTTGGGAAAACAAAACTTGTAAATAACAGAACCCGCGTTTGAATTCAGCCGTTTTTGTCTGAATTCTGTACTCAGAATCTGATACACTGAAGTACAAAAATAAAATGAGAGAGGGAGAAGGAGAAAGAGATCCTGTGAATGTAGATAACCAATATAGTAAGGCTCTGATAAACATCACTTCAAGATGAATGGAAGGGCTATGAATGGAGTACATTCCTAATGTCCATTTTATTGGATAAGCAAAGCTCAGCGGTGATGGAGAAGGTTGAAGTGGCCAGAACGGTTATAAATTTTCATGGTTGGTATTTGTTAGAGAACATAACTGGCTCTAGACCATCATTTGATGCTCAAAGACTTCAATAGCTTTTATTATTTGATTTATAATTTAACATTGTAGAAATAAATGCATATAAAATGTGAATAAATACACTACAAGTATTTTTTTAATTTTTTTTATTACGTTGCATTATGTGACAGTTTCATAGGCTCTGGGATTCCCCCTACCCCTTTCTGTACCCTCCCCCCATACTGCAAGTATCTTAAAGCTATTTTTTTGTTTTTAAAAACTTGATAAATGTACTCTTGTTATATTTGAAATTTCTGCCACTTGAAGTATTTTTGTGTTATCTGCATTGATTTTCTCTTTCTGCTGTTCTCATTCATGGTTTCTTATATTTGCTTGCCTGCTTGTTAGCTCTTTTACCCTTGTGGTATTTCCTGGAGACCTAGAATTGATTAATTATATAGAATGACTCGCAGTTGCTTCATGGCTTGAGATTCCGGGCCCACTTTGGCTAAGTGTGCATGAAGCGTAAATGCACATGAGGCATTGTCTGTAGCCTTGCCTTCCCCTTTCTTTCCCTTCCGCATTCCCCTCTCTTCATTTTTCTTTTACTGCTGTATTTCCAGAGTATCTTTTTTTTTTTTTTTTAATGGTCCTCTCCTTACGTGAAGACTTCAAATAAGATCAGGAACCTAAAGCTATATAAATGACATCTGCTTGCATTTCTCCCTAAATCAACTTGCACCGTTTAAATTTCTTTTCTTATTACTAATTTTCAGGATTGGGTAAGTAAATAAAATTTTTCCACTTAGTAATCAGACTATTGTTTCTCCCTAATTTGTTCAGTGTTGCCTGAATACAATGATTGTATCATTACATTAATTACACAGGAGAATCAGTCTGGTTTCTGCAGAAGAACTTCAGGTTACATATGGTGTTTTATAAATTTGTTGCTTTTTAGAAAGTCTTTTACCAACTAATGTTGATAATTATAACTTATTTGTGAATTGCTTTATGTTTTCTAAAAAATGTTGTCTACATTTGAAAATGCTTTACTTATTTTTAACCATTATTACTTTTACTTTTTTTTTTGCCCCATTTACGGCCTCCAGAATAATGTTGAGAGTTTGAAGTAGTATTAGGATAAATCATTTTATCCCTCTATATTTTGTGGAAGTATGAATTTCTCATCCTTTGGTATAATTGAGTGGCTGGTTAAAGTGAGGATTTTTTCCCCCTCGTAGATTATCAGGTTAAATACATTTATTGTCTCTCTTCCTAGTGTATGAAGAAGCTTGATCACAAATATCGTTGAGCTTTATCAAATATTTTCTCTGCTTCTATTAAAGCAACCATTTGCCCTGTGCTGTTATTATATTTAAGGGCATAAGTTGGATTTTGCATTTTATATATTTATATGTTATCGAAATTTTGAGAGATGACTTTTTCCTCTCATACTTTTTTTGGAAGAGATGAATTATAGCATAAAATCTACCCTTTTAAAGTTCTTTTCAGTCGATTCACAAGTAGAACATTATTGTCACCCCAGAGTAAGACCTTATAGCTATTAGTCATTCCGTTTACCTTTTCATCATCCTCTGACAACCCCTAATCTACTTCTGGTTTTATGGATTTGCCAATCTAAGCATTTAGTATACACAAAACTATTAGTTTGTACTTTTGTGACCTTTTTTCTTTCATTTGGCATGTTTTCAAGGTTCATTCATACCCACAGCATGAATCAGCACTTCATTCTTTTTTTTATGGCCGAATACTCTTTTTCAGTTATGCAGGAATGCTATAATTTGTCCGTTCATCAGTCACTGAACGTTTGGATTGTCTTCAGCTTTTGATTATGTCATTTTTTTATGCACTCATTGGAGATGCTGATCTGAAATGTTCAAATCTTGAGTCTTTTTTGGGGGTATCAAAGTTATGCTGCTCAGAAAATGAGTTTGAAAATGTTTTTTATTTTTATATGTAAGAGATAGTCTAAGATAGTCTAAGAATGATAGTGTTTGAAGGAATATTTCAGTGGACACTGCGTTTGGAAGAATTGCCATGAACATATATGACATGTCAGACACTGATGAGGCTGAAAGTGCGAAGTTGGAAGAGATACTGCATACTTATAATGCTTGTAGTTGATTAGATGTAAGAGGGATATCTATTTGTATTTAGCATATGACTGTCTTTATTTTTGTAGCATACATTCTTACATTGCAAGCAGAGTTTCTATTACCTTCGTGCCAAAATCTGTAAAATAATACCATTAATGGATTTATTAATATTGGATTAGTATTAGCATTACTTGCTAGATAGCCTTTAAATGCATTCATCAATATGTGTGTCTGTTCTTGGTCTTTTGTGTATTTTGCTGAATAAGATTTTGGATACCTTTCTAAAAAAAAAAGAGTAGAGCAATGAACAAAGACATGGCTACACACTGTCAAAAAGTTATAGCTGGTAACGGGGCTATACATTAAACAACAATCCCAGGTGCGTAATTAAAGGTTAAAACAGTGAATTAGAACAATAAGATGAACTCAGGGTAAGTTTCTCTGATGTTCACTCTATCTGTTGAGTTACAAAGACTTTGCTAAGTAAGTGGCACATGGAACCTCAGAGGTGAGTGGTGGTTGGCAGGACAGGATGGAGGAGAGAATTCAGCCATAGGGAACATTTGTGAAGGCCCTGAAGGAACTTACCAGGTTCTGTCAACTGAGAGCATTTCATTGTGGCTAGAGGATGACAAACCAGGTGGAGAGGAATGCAGTCTGAGTCAAGAGATGCTGGCAGAGTTTGGCTGCTGGAGGAAGATCTACTGCACTATGTCTGTTCATGATGGGTTTTTAGAATTGTGTTTTTAAACGTTTACTTGTGTTCCTATGTGAGCAGTAAATCAGGAAAAAGTAACTGGATTTGCAGATATAAGATGTTTTGGCAGTGGTCCAAGCAAAAAGTGATGGTACCTTAGATTTTTGGTGTGGAAGCAATAGTGATGATGTACAGATTCAAGAATTGTTCACGAAATATGATCGGCAAGATTTTTGTGACTTGATTTGAACAGTGAAGCTGAAGAAAGTGTCAAGAATGCAGTTTTCCTGTTGGTTGCTTATGTCTGCTTACTGACATTGGCATCTTTTGCAACTCAAACATCTTCAAAATCTAATTTATTTCTTTAACAAATGAGCTCTTCCTCCTGACCTATTTTTCTTCTCTCCCAGTGACCTAGCCTTAACAATTTTCTTTTGCCATTGCTTCCACTAAATAAATCACCAAGTCTTAGTAAAAAATTTATCCTGATGGTTCAGCATCTGGAATCATGTTTTCCTTCTCAACTCTTCACATTTTATCCTTATGACACCAGTGGCATCCATTGCTAGATCATTAAATGGAGCTTTCCATTTATTCAAGTCCCAGAGTTCCTTCAGGGTAAAAACTGTCACTTTCATTTTGAGGCATTGCTGCCTAACAGTGTGTGTTTCATTTCAGCATGTTGACCATCAAACATCTGTGCTGAAATGAACATAGTTTTCCTTGCTTCTTGTTTCTGTAATCCTTTTTTTTTAAAGATTTATTTTATTTTTATTACAAAGTCAGATATACTGAGAGGAGGAGAGATAGAGAGGAAGTGGAGCTGCCGGGATTAGAACCAGCAGCCATATGGGATCCCGGCGCATTCAAGGGGAGGACCTTAGCCACTAGGCCCAATCCTTATTCTTTTTTAAAGACTGATTTATTTTTGTTGGAAAGGCAGATATACAGAGAGGAAAATCTTCTGTCTGATGGTTTACTCCCCAGTCAGCTGCAACAGCCAGAGCTGAGCCAGTCCGAAGCCAGGAGCCCAGAGTCTTTTCAGGGTCTCCCTCGCGGGTGCAGTGTCCCAAGACTTTAGGCTGTCCTTGACTGCTTTCCCAGGCCACAAGCAGGGAACTGGATGGGAAGCGGGGCTGCAGGGATTAGAACTGGCGCCCATGTGGGATCCTTGGTTTATTCAAGACGAGGAGGCTATCGCCCTGGGCCCTGTAATTCTTATTCTTTACCATGCAATTCGTTTTTCTTCTGAGTCACTCAGGAGCTTCTTTTTCTTAAAAGCATAATTCAGTTTTAGGAATGTGAAGTAATGAAAAAAGTAAATGCTTGACTTCAGGATTTTCATGTAATAATCTAATAAAATGTTATTTGGCCTTTCTGCACCATAACCCTCAGTACCACAAAGAGCAGTTTTGAAAGTGGGGAGCAGCGGGGCAGAGCATTATAGTGGCACATTTATTAGTGTCCTTGCTGCTGAATACAGCTTGTGAAACTTCATTTCATGCCATTTTATGTTTTAAGTTTATAAAAATTTTTTTTCAGAATTCAAATTTTTGTCATTATTTATCACTTGTATTTAAACACTGGTATTGTGTTGTCTTCTCAATAGCTACTCTACATGTTTATAATTGTGTGTATATGTGAAATTCTTTGATTAGAAATTTGTACTTGTAAATTGTTATATACAATATGCTTTAATATATAGAAAGTTTGAAATGTTCAAATGTCTATTTTATAAATACCTGTTTTTAATAACCTTGGATGTCCTATTATAAATATTCATATTTTCTACTTTTTTGAAATTTTTAGGAATAAGAAAATTCTAAATAAGAAGAAGTTAAAAAGGAAACAGAAGAGTAAATCAAAAGTGAAGACAAGAGGCAAGGTAAACCTGTCAGTAATGTATAGGAAGTAATGACTTTTTCATATACTAATTTGAATCAAAGTGATAAGATTAAAAACGACGCAAGTAGCAAACCAATCTGTTTCTATATTCTGTACTTGATCTTGGCCAAAATGCCAAGAAGCGATTGTTTCTATGTTCTGAAGTGATTTTATATATGCCTCTTATTATTTTGTTCCACTCTTAGTTTCACCTCTGCTTTTGGTTGTCCCCCCACCCCTTGGAAGTTAACTTCTGGGTATCACAAATTATTTGTTATTTACTCTTTTCTTTGTTAAGTCCTTTGAGGGAATGTAGTCATTTTGCTTTTTTCCTCCTATTTTATGTACTAGAACCTGAGTCAAATTAGCTTGTGATTTGTGACTTGGTTGTAGATTCATCATAGACCTTTCTTGACAGCTATTAAAGTAACTCTTAGAATTGTTCAGTCCTTCTTTTGAATGCTGATGACTGTACTATGTGGAATTTAGAAATAGGAAGGACTTTATATACCAGTTGTCTCTTACACTGAATATAGGTGTCCTCTCTACACTATCCATGTAGTTTTCTTCAACATTTTTGGTAACCAGAACAGATTTTCCATAAATGAGTCTATTTTCTCTCGAACAGCAGTATAAAGAAAACTGGAAAGGTGGAAAAGAGGAGTCATAGCTGTGGTTTCTGAAAGCTCCACTCTGCCTGCCCCCCTTTACGTTAGTGTTCTTGCTGCTATAACTGAGAGAACTGTCCTTTGAAGCAGTAAACCAGAGATAAAACAAAAAAGCATGAATGGAATTTTTTTTGGTGACTCTAGCATGAGAGCAGTTGAATCCCTGGGGTTAAAAAATGTCATGCATCCTTGACTTCCTCTCTGGGTTCTGCCTGCCTTTTTGTGTGGGTATGCTGTATGACCTGTGGCTGAGGACTGAAGCTGCAGGCAATTCCAGTGTCAAATTCTTTGGCGAGAGACATTCTCTTCTACTAGCTCTGGCAGGAAATTTCAGGTAGGATTTATTTAAAATGGAATCACATTTTTAGTTTTGGCCAAGTACCCAAGAGGTGGGGTACATTCATGGATCACAATAGATGAATTTGTAGTTCTGTGATGGGTGATGGATGAACTGATTATGTGGAGAGGGGCTGAGGCAGTTGTCCTAATGGAAGTGTTGGTATGTCAGGTAAATATTATCTGTTTATTATAGCATCTGTCCTGACTTATGGTTTGGGGATAGAAGAAGGAAACAGGGAGCTTTCTTAATATATGAAGAATGTAAAATAGGTGGGCATGAAGCCTAGGGGCTGAGACACCAACCTTCCGTATTGGGGTCCCTGGCTTCAACATGTGACTCTGACTCCTTGACTCTAGGTTTCTGCTAATGTAGAACCTGGAAATATTTGAGTCTGTGCTGCTCACGTGGCAGACCTAAATCTAGGTCCCTCATTATGGCTTCTGCCCCAGGGCCATTGCAGCCATTTCAGAAGTAAACTTGGGTGCACAACTTCAATCTTTTTTATATTGTTATTTGAAAGGCAGAATTACAGAGAAAGGCAGAGGTAGAGACACAAAGAGTTTCCATCTACTGATTAACTCCCCAAATGGCTGCAGTAGCCAAGGTTGTTATGTGACTGTAATCCAAGGAATGTTTGTAGTTTTGCAGCTTACATCTTTTCTTCAGCGCTGCACAAGAACAAAAGTTTGTTTTACAAATCCAACTAACTGATTTGTTTCCTTATATAATTCATAATTTTTGTGTTGTAAGAAATTTTCATCTCCAGAAAGATTGTAAGGATTTTTTTTACTATACTCTCTTCTAGTCGTTTTATAATTGTAGCTGTTAGTTAGGTTTGCTGTTTTCTAAGATAGATGTTCATTTTTTTCCATGTTGATATGCTATTCAATCATTTAAAACCATTTGATTGAATGACTTCTTTTTCCATTGATCTTGACATGTTTGTAAAAGTCAGCTATTTGTATTTGTTTGGTTCAATTTTTGGAATTGGCCTTTGTCTCTTTTAAAACCAGTTCTGGTCTGTCTTGGTAACAGTAACTTTATTTAATAATTCTTCAAATTAAAAGATGTGCTTTCCAATTCTGATCATAATGTCTAAGACTGTTCCAGCTACTTTCTGACTTCTACATTTTTATATAGTATCTACATTTTATGAGTATTAGAATGGGCTAGTCAATTTCCATTTTAAAAAATTCTGGAATTTTATTGGGATTGGGTTGAATCTATAATATTTGGGAAGAGGTATCATTTTAATGACTTTGAACCTTCTAATCCATGAATAGGCTATGTCTCCATATTTTTGTGAGTTTATGGGACTTCTGCATATCATAGTAAATTCATCTATAATTCTTGCATATACTTGGTCTACATTTTTATTTAAAAACATCTGTTTTGGGGCTGGCACCCTGGTTCATCAGGCTAATCCTCTGTCCTGTGGTTCCTACATCCCATATGGAGGCAGCTGGTATCCCAGCTGCTCTAATTCCAATCCAACTCTCTGCTTCTGGCCTGAGAAGGCAGTGCAGAATGCCCCAAGTCCTTGGGACTCTGTACCCATGTAGGAGATCCAGAGACACTCTGCTCCCTTCTTCAAATCAGCTCAGCTCTGGCTGTTATGGCCATTTGGGCAGTGAACCAATGGATGGAAGACCTTCTCTGTCTCTCCTCTGTAAATCTTCCTTTCAAGTAAAAATAAGTGCATATTTTAAAAAGCATTTATTTTGTTTTGAAAATCTTACCATGTGAACACAATTATGGGAAATAATTCAATTAATAATTCAACTTTACCTATTTTCACCCTGGTAAAATCTTGTCTACCTGTAATAGTCTGACAACTAGCAAATCGACATTGATACACCACCCATCTTGTGTGTATTTCATTAGTTGTTCATACAGTCATCTATGTATCTAGATCCATGTAATTTTGTCCCATGTATAGGTCGACGTGACCATTATTACAGTCAAGATACAGAATACTTGGCTTACAAGAATCCTTTGTGCTACTCTCTGTAGATACTGCTGTCTCCTTCCTTTACCTTAGTCCCTAGGAATTACTAGTTGCTTTTACATCGCTCTAATTTTGCCATTTCAAGAATATTTAACTATAATCGTGCATTGCATCATCTTCTGGGATTGCTTTCTTCTCCCATACCTTTGTGATTCCTCTAAGTTGTTGCATTTATCAGTGATTCATTCCTTTTTATTGAATTAATATTTAATTGTGCAAATGTACCACAGTTTATATATCTATGTATCCATTAAAAGAAGTTTGTATTGTTTCTGACTTGTAGCTGTTCTGTTTTTTTTTTTCCTTTAATAAATCTGCTGAGTAACAGCTTTCTGCCAGTGTGCATGCTTAGAGGTAGTTGGTGGTTGTTCAGGTGCGTTAGTCCCTGAGTTCTGGACGCCTGGCTTTCACCTGATTCAGCTTTGGCTACTTTGGGCATTACTGGCCTGAACCATTGAATGCAAGATCTTTCTCTTAACTACTTCATTGTCTCTTATCTTTTTGCCTTACTGTTATTGAAAAGAGAATGAAAATATAGCCATTGGTGAAAATTAATTTTTTTAAAGTACCAGCTTAATTCCGAGATCAAGCAGTTAAAAATTCTTTTATTTATTTGAAAGGAAAAGAGATACAGATAAACAGACATCTCCCACTCCTGTTTCACCCCCCATAATGCCCCTGCTGGGGCTGGTTCAGGGTGAAGCTCCCAAGCTGTGGGTAGGGACTTAAACAACTAGAGCCATTACCTATTCCCTTCAATGCTGTACATTAGCAGGAAGCTGGAATTGGAAGTGGAGCCAGGACTCAACCTCAAGTGCTTCAAGATATGCAGGTGACCTAAGTGGTTTTTTAACTACTGCCCGTGAGCTCTAATTTATATATAAATCCCTAAATCTACTTTTCAAAAAAGTTTTAGGTATGTGTTTGAAAGGCAGCATATCGCAGAGCAAGAGACAGAGAAATCTTCTGTTCTCTTGGTTTACTCTCCAAATGCCCGGAAACTCAGGTATCTGAGCCATCATCTGTTGTGCCCTAAGCCTGTTAACAAGAAGCTGGGTTGGGAGGTGAAGTACTCTGATGTGGTATAAGTGTATCCCAAGCAGCCACTTTAACTGCTGCACCACAATTCCCCTCCTAAATAAACTAAAAGATTTTCAAATGTGGGTCAGTTACTTGTCATGATTATCCCACAGTATATTTGCTATCCCTTAGAGAGGCACCAAATTAATGTTCTGTGATGTAATACTTCAGCGGTTAAACTTTGTTGACTACCTACCTGTTGCGGCAATAAAGGATCTTTCTGTTATCTGTCCCTTTTCAGCTTCTGTTGCAGTAAAAATATACCTGTGTTATACCCCAAAAAATGATTTAGGGTGTTGAGGCAACAGACTGTTTTTGCTTTGTCATTTGCATGACTTACGCAGGTCAGTCTATCTGATCTTTGTTTTTCTTTGTTGTTTAAAATAGAAATTGATGATGGAAAGAATGTGAAATTGAAATAGCCTATTTTGTATTTCAGTCTGAAAACTTGGAAAATGCAGTAATAATACCAGATATCAAACTACATAGTAATCCTTCTGCCTTCAATATTTACTGCAATGTACGCCATTGTGTTCTGGAATGGCAGAAGAAGGAAATCTCCTTAGCAGTTGCATCGAAGAACTCTGTGCAGAGTGGAGAATCAGATAGTGATGAAGAGGAAGAATCAAAAGAACCTCCTATCAAACTTCCGAAGGTAAACTACCACATTCTGTTTACTGGCTTTAAGACATAGGTGTGCACTGATAAAATTTCTTGCTTTTGAAAAATTTTTGCACTAAAAGTAGGTTGATTTGTGGAGACAAACAGGTTTGGGTCAGGCTTTGCAGATAATTAGAATATTACCAAATCAATGACTCAGTCAGTGGGACTGAGGGCATACTTAAGCACCCAGGCAGAGGTTAGTAGGGCCTAATGTGCTAGCCTAGAGCAGCTTGCTAGGGTGCTCTTAAGCCTTTGCTTTTGGAGGTGGAGACCTAAGTCAGTGGCTTGCCGCCAAGGTGGGCACTGCAAGTACAAACTACCTGAAGATAAGCCTAGGACACTCCCTTGGGCATAGAGTCCTGGATAAGTATGTTTTAACTTTTTTAGAAAAATAAAACCAGCAAGATTCTTGGTCATGCAGTAGTAGAACTAAGGGATTTTTATTTTCCTGCCTAAGCTTAGAATTTTACTCTGCCTGTTCTGGTTGTACTTGCCTAGAAGAAAGTCATATGTGAATTTATGCAGCCTCTACGTTATTCTGAGATCACTTGCTTATTTTCCCCCAAGCATGCGCTGACTGGTTTATAGAAACCACATGGGTATTAGGAACCCAATCACAAGAACCATCACTGCTGCCTCGCAGTTTCTGCATTGCTATAAGCTTGGGTCAGGTGCAAGAGCTGGCTGTCAAATCACACTATTATGGAATTCAAGCATTATAACTCATGTTTTTTATGCCCAGGTAGATTATTTTATATTTATCTTTGTGATCAGATGGTTTTACAAATTCATGCTAAATATATCCCCCCCTTTTGTTTTTATAGTTTGGTACTTGCTATTTCTGCCTTTAAAGATTTTTACCATTTATTGTTTGCTATGGGAATAACTTGTACCAGGTGAACTGGGAAATATTACTTGTTTTCATAGTATAAACTGTACTTTTTTCCTCATGTTAAACAGATTATTGAGGTTGGACTTTGTGAAGTCTTTGAGTTGATCAAGGAAACACGATTTTCTCATCCCTCCCTGTGTCTGAGGAGTCTTCAGGCCCTGCTCAACGTGCTTCAGGGTCAGCAGCCAGAAGGTCTCCAGTCTGAGCCACCCGAGGTCCTAGGTGAGTGAAGCACTTCCGGCGCGTGACTCTCTGATGTCTGAAGCACACACAACAGCCTGTAGTGCAATCTTAAACTGTGGTGCTCAACAAAGCTGGTATGTTTTAAGGAGTTTTATTGTTTCACTGGAATTATGGTTTAAGAATTGAAGTGCATGCACAGAGGATTCTGGATTATTTATAAACAGGGGAAAGCAGAAACCAGGAATACTCACAAGGCTTAAATTACCGTTAAGTTGCTCTTGATAAATGTTAGGACAAATCAGCTAACATTTCACTTCCTGACTATGCTTATTATTCTGAATAGTTGGGAAAAATAAAGAAGAGGGAAATAAATGCCAGAAACTCAAATCAAAGTTGTGTCTAAACATAGAGGGCATTTCTTTTATATATATTCTTAATAAAAATCTTGGTTTTATGGGTGAGCCTTCTGGCCTAGTAATGATTTTATTGAGTGAAAGTGCTCTTCCGAGAGTTGATTCTATTTTGAGGATGCTTGCTTTACATGCCGTGTCGAGGCCCCAGTCAGAAACTCTGTCTCAGAACTCTTGGAGCTGTGGTTCTGAAGCATTAGCATGAATCAGAGTTGCACAGGCCCTGTCTTCAGTTTCTGGATCAGTGGATTCAGGAGCAGGGCACAAGAATTAACATTCGGAGTGAGTTTGTGATGTTGATTCTGCTGTTCTGGACTACCTTTCAGTCCTTTTGGATTTTTAAAAATTCTTTTGATAATCTTTACATAGTTGATTAGGGCACAAAGGGTCAAGGGCTACAGAAAAGTGGGTATGACCACTGTTTTCGCATTAATATTATATTTTTCTGTATCTGGGAGAAGGGAGAAGCCCCACCCAGCCTCCCACCCATCCCAGGTCCCCAATGTGAGGCATGTTCCGAGGGTCCTGCTGAAGCAGTTTTGATAGTTCAACAGTTCTGAATTGCTGCCAATCTCACCATTCCATGTACGATGAAATCTACTCAGAATCCACTGGCTGACATAGTCTCTTCATGGTTGCGGTTCTGAGATCAGCAGTTCAGTTGGAAGGATCCCCAAAGAAACTTCATCTGAGGTGATCCCAGACCTGATTATTGTGTGTGCTTGCCAGTACAGGGTCTGACATAGTCCGTCACCCCAAATCAGCTTATGCGTATACTGGTGGTTGCAATTGCTGGGTCACTTCTGTTTTCCACCCTGTCTTCCACACGAACCAGTGGGTGGTGTAATCAAGCCTGATTCTGTCCACTTCACACTTGGCCTTCATGGAAACCAGTGGGAGCTGCAGCCTAGTCGGGGCGACTTCCAGTAACCCCCACCAGGCCCGCCCCTACCCTGGTTCCCATGCATGCCAATGTGTACCACAGACTTGTTCAGTCTGTCCCACATTCCATTTAGCTCTTATACATCTTAATGGGCATTGAAGTCTAGTTCAACCTAACCAGCCCTACTATCCAGCCCACATACATGCTGGCGGGTGCTGTTCTGTCTAGCCAGTCCTTTTGGATATTATTAGACTCATATGAGAACTTAATTGCATGTCAGACAATTTGGTCATGTAGTAATACTTGAATCTTATCATTTGATCCTTGTTTTAGTGGGATTAGGAGGAATGTTGGTCATTGAAACAGAGAATTTATAGAAACAAGTGCCCCACACATCATTAGTAAGTGCTATCACTAAAAACAGCCAAACAAAAAAATGAAGTGTCGTATGTTAAGCAGGCACACCTTGTGATCAGATTGATACTGCACTGTGCTACTTCAGTGGTTATCACTTTACTGAGGATTTGATTAATTTCAGAATATTTTGCTGACTTTTATTCTAATTTTGCAGCAAAATTGAAATACTCAGAATATTCATTAAAACCTATGTATTTCTTGTTTTGAACAACCTGCTAGTCATTTCTTTTTCCTAGATTGTCTACTACTGTTATCTTTTGTCTGAAGTTCACTCTGCATCCAATATTGTGCATTTGTTTTGCCTTTCCTTTATCCTTTGTAAAATTTATCTTGTCAGTACTAGTTTTTGAAATTACTATATGTGTTCATTAACAGGATCTGACATTTGAATTTTGAAGGGTGAATTTTCAAGGATGAAGGTCTTTGTGTTTCATATAAAGGACAGCATGTAGTAAGATAGGGAAATGAAAAAAGATGAATTTGGCTGGATTGTGGAAAGAGGGGAGAGTGATATGTGGTGGGTGCTGTAGGTCACGTGTGCAGCTCTGTAGGCCATGGTAAGCTCTTATTAATGTGCTAGGAAGAATGGAAAAAATCTTCACCTCATTACACTTTAAAAATTGCATATCGAAAGGCATTTGTTTTCTTGATTTTTTAAATATCATTGACTATTCTTCCATTTATGTCTTTACTTTTTTGAGGGTAAAGACATTCCTTGCTTTGTTTGCCACCCTAACTTACAGTATTTCTAATGTGCAGTAGGAATTTAGTAAATATCTGCTGAATTGTTACTTTTTTAAAGATTTATTTATTATTGGAGAGGCAGATACATAGAAAGAGATACAGAGAGAAAGTGATACAGAGAGACTAAGAGAAAGATCTTTCATCCATTCACTCCCCAAGTGGTCGTAACATTCAGAGCTGAGCCGATCTGAAGCCAGGAGCCAGGAGCTTCTTCAGGCTTCTCATGCGTGCTTTGGGCTGTCCTCGACTGTTTTTTCAGGCCACAGGCAGGGAGCTGGATGGGACATGAAGCTGCTGGGACACAAACTAATGCCCATATGGGATCCTGGTTCATGCAAAGTGAGGACTTTAGTCACTAGGCTACTGCACCGGGCCCCTATTTGCTGAATTATTACAGGATGGATGGAAATATACTGAGAGAAAGTTTGGACAGATGGACAGCAGGAAAATTGCAGAAAGCAATGAAAAACTGATGAAGGGAGGAAAAAGCCAGAAGGAGGGATAGAAAAAAGGAACTGAAGGAAATATAGAAAAATGGGTAGATGGAAGGAGAAAAGAAGGCAGAGGAGGGAAGTAGTGGAGAAGGAATTAAAGAAATGTGAGTGGATTTTAAGTAGAAAGCTGGAGTTTTGGTTTGAAAATTCTCTTTGATCATCTGAGATAATGAATACTTTGCTTCCGTTAAGAGATGATGATAGGGCCCGGTGGCGTGGCCTAGCAGCTAAAGTCCTTGCCTTGAACGTGCCGGGATCCCATGTGGGCACCAGTTCTAATCTCGGCAGCCCCACTTCCCATTCAGCTCCTTGCTTGTGGCCTGGGAAAGCAGTCGAGGATGGCCCAATGCTTTGGAATCCTGGCATGCGTGGGAGACCCTAAAGAGCTCCTGGCTCCTGGCTTTGGATTGGCTCAGCCGTGGCCTTTGCAGTCACTTGGGAAGTGAATCATCAGATGGAAGATCTTCCTCTCCGTATATCTGACTTTGTAATAAAAATAAATCAATCTTTAAAAAAAAAGAGATGATGATAAATAGCATGGACTGGGAAGGTGATGATGAGACGGACAGAAGTTTGTTTGGTGGGTTAAATAGGGATTAAATTCGACCGGATTTGGGATTAGATACAGAGTAGTATCACTTGGTAGGGGATGAAGGGTTTCTTCGAATGAACCAAGGCATGGGTGACTGTTTTGTTCTTCAGGGGGTTATGATACATTGATTTTTTTTCTCTGGCTTTCTTCTCTGCAACCCCCCCTTCTTTCTCAGTCTTCCTCTGATTTTTTTGTTTGTTTGTTTGTTTAATTTCTGTCTTTGACTTCCCCCCTTTAAAGGATTTTCAAATCCCCTTTCCCTTCTCTGGAGGAAGTGCTCAGGGGATGTCTTTGATTCAGTCTTGGGTGAAGTTATTCAAGAGTTTTATGTGGAGACCCCTGCTGGTCATAGACATTCACATGCTGGTTTTCCACCTTTGCTGTTACATGGTTTTGTGATGTAGGGAAAAATCAGCCTCTTGATGCCTCAATGTTATTATGCATTATAGGAAAGTAATGTCTGCCTTCTGACAGATAAAATTCACTCCTCTGTAAGAATGAACTGTTTTTGTCAATGATGAAAGCTGATTTTTTTTTAATTGAAAGCAGTTATACCACATTTTGTATGTGGTCTGATGTTGTTTTGTAGCTATGTATAGTTTTCTGGATGCTTCATATTTTAAGAAGCCCATACTTCTCCCAAACTGAAACATAAGAGCAATGAGTAATTTTACTTACAGGGTGAATTGATTGAATGTGTAAATTCCTTTAAATAAGGTTTTTTAAAATGAGTTTAGATTTCATTTCTTCACTTAAAAAAATAACAAGTTGAGCTAAATGTTCCTTAAGGCCTTTCGTTAGATGTTTTAAGTTTGAAGCCAAAAGGGTAACTGAAGAAACTAATGTAAAATGTTCTAGGTGCCCTAGATTTCATTTACAATGAGACAAAGTAAAATTATAAATAAGCATGTGCCTCGATTGTTTTGTTTGTCAGCTGAACCTAACTCTGAGTCCTGTCTTACCCACAGAATCTCTCTTCCAGCTCCTCTTGGAGATTACTGTTCGGAGTACTGGAATGAATGACAGCACAGGACAGTCCCTGACAGCACTCTCCTGTGCTTGCCTCTTTAGTCTGGTGGCTTCCTGGGGAGAAACAGGAAGGACACTGCAAGCCATCTCTGCTATTCTCACCAACAATGGTAGCCATGCTTGCCAAACTATTCAGGTATTTTTTTTACTCACGACTGCTTAGAACTTCCTAAGATGCCAAGGTGGGAATTTCATTTCAGTTTCTACCAGTAGGAATTCCCTACTTCTTCTCACTCATTATAGTTGCTCAACCATCCAAGATTGCTGTATAAATAATCAGTAGTATTTGAGTTAAGCTACCTGTGTGTTTAATTCTGTAGTACTAAACAGAAATAAAAAAATTTTGGCAGGCCCCGGCAGCGTGGCCTAGCGGCTAAAGTCCTCGCCTTGAACGCCCCGGGATCCCATATGGGCGCCGGTTCTAATCCCGGCAGCTCCACTTCCCATCCAGCTCCCTGCTTGTGGCCTGGGAAAGCAGTCGAGGACGGCCTAAGGCTTTGGGACCCTGCACCCGCGTGGGAGACCCAGAAGAGGTTCCTGGTTCCCGGCATCAGATTGGCGCGTAGCGGCCCGTTGCGGCTCACTTGGGGAGTGAAACATCGGATGGAAGATCTTCCTCTCTATCTCTCCTCCTCTCTGTATATCCGGCTTTCCAATAATAATAATAATAAAATCTTTAAAAAAAAAATTTGGCAAAAACTCTGAAATCTTTAAGCTGCTCTTTGTATTAATACCAGAGCCTTCTTTCCCTCATCCTCTGCCTTCCACACAGCTCCTGTCATGCCCTGTACTTTCAATTCTGGAACTGTGTAGATTCAAGTATGTTTTTTTTCTGGTGAAATAAAAGATAGTATGAATTATCTGTAATTTTTACTGATTTTTGATTTTTCATGATGCATTATATATGAGTATAGTTAAATAAACTTTTACTATCATCAATGGTGGAAATGAAATCTTCCCAAAAGGCAAACTTAAATTAATACTTTTGGTCTATTCTGGCAATTGAGAAAGAATTTATAGTTTAAAAGCATGATTTTATTACCTCTCCAACCTGCAGAACAGATGGGAGAGCTATAGAAGTCCTATTATTAACGGGGACTGTGTTCTATAGATGTGCCCCAGTTCAGCCCATTTCTTATTGTTTCCTGCTGGTACACTTGGGAAAGCAGCAGAGGATGGCCCAAGTGTTTGGGTCTCTGCCACCCACATGGGATTCTTGGGTAAAGCTCTTGACTCCTGGCTTCTGCTTGGCCTAGCCTTGGCCATCGTGGCCATTTAAGGAGTGAAACAGCAGTTGAAAGTTTTCTCTGTTTCTATGTCACTGTGCCTTTCAAATAAAGAAAACGAAATTGAACTCTTAGAAATGGAAAAGCACCTATTTAAAAATTAGAAATTTAAAATGTTCACTAGTGAATAAAATAGTTTGAAGGTAGAAATAGGAAATTTAAAAATGAAGAGGAAGAAATTCAGAATGTAGCATAGAGAGACAAACCAAGGAAATATGAAATGTGAAGAATTCAAGACCTGGATGGTGAATGAGAAAGTATACTGAATGTTACACAAGGCAGTATCAGATATGTGGAGATGAACTTGTTGAAATAATGGCTATGATTTTGTGGAATCAGTGAATGGTAGAGAATCTTTAAGGAAGACTACCTAGTTCACTTGAGATTTGCTTCTAATATTTTTTTGAAGGCGTGTCAAGCATCACATCTTAATTTTCTTAATAACGATGCACATTACTTAAGAATCTTTGTTTTGTGTTTACGAACGTTTAAATGTCTTCATTTTTTTTCTTATTTCTTAACTAGGTGCCAACAATACTGAATTCACTACAGAGAAGTGTACAAGCAGTTTTGGTTGGAAAAATTCAAATTCAAGATTGGTTTAGCAATGGCATAAAGAAAGCAGCATTAATGCACAAGTGGCCATTAAAGGAAATAACTGTTGATGAAGATGACCAGTGTCTACTTCAGAATGATGGATTCTTTCTCTATCTTTTGTGCAAGGATGGATTATACAAAATAGGCTCTGGATACAGTGGAACAGTTAGGGTAATATGATTCTTTACAGTTCTTAACCCTGAAGTGTTACTATGCTGAATTGTTTTCTTTATTTTTACCTTCATTTTTAGAGTAGTAATTATAGTTAATTTTTTAATTGGAGACATGCAATAAATTTCATACATATACATTTTTAATTTTTTATTATGAGACTGTTGATAAGATTATTTTTTGTTGCTTTTCAGGGCCATATATACAATTCTACATCTCGCATCAGAAACAGAAAAGAAAAAAAATCTTGGTTAGGGTATGCTCAGGTAGGAGGATATCCATAATAAACATAATTTTTCTTCCCTTGGAAAAACTTGATTCAAACTTGTTTAATCAATAAGTAAGCTATTTCTATTGAAACAAAACAGTGTATCATGATATCTGCACCAATCATGGAGTTCGCTATAAAGAATGTTGGCTGAGAATTCATAAGCAGTTCACTGTTAATTCTGGTTCTTATTTGCTTTATGACTTTGGGCAAGTCAGTTCACTTGTCCCTCCAGTATTTAACTAAAAAATGAGAATAAAAATGTCATATTTGGAGTTCCTGTTTAAGTGAGTTCATGGATAAGAATCAAAGCTTTTGCTTTATTTAAAAACTTGGACTGAGAGTATATCTATGACCTGAGTCCAAATTAGGGCTGTGGCTATAAATTCTCCCCCATTCTAATCCTAATTTCAGTATTTTTTAAGAGAACGATTTCGGCCTGCTGAGTGTGTATACCAGACAGCATGGAGGATCATATAAAGAATCGCCAAAGATAGAAAAGGGCTGGGACTGTGTTGCTTTACTAACATTGTGATCTCATCCTGTAACCAACACAAGCAAATGAGTGTTGTCCTCTGAGTGGGTCAGCCATCAGATACATTCCTCCTCCTGCCCTGAACAAAAACAAATGAAGAATGGACAAAGGGGGGTTGGAAATACTTCTTCCCATATGGCTCTTCCTCAGAGGTGAAGCCCAAGTTCCCTTTTAAGATAGAAAAAGGCTTCCTTGCCACACGTCTCATGGATTTATTGCCAGCATCAGCTGATGAATGATATTTCAAAGTTTTTGAAAGCTAAAGAAATTACTGTTATGTAAAGATCTGTCCTACTATATTAACTGCAAAAATTTTGAAATTAAAATGTAAATAACGAGGTAGTTACTTGGTAACTATCCCTAGTAACTATCCTCATCAAGTTTTTGTTTGCCACCCCACTGTTTTATGTAAGAAAGTAATGTCATGGAAAATACTATATTCTAGGACATATCACTGTGTAGAAACTACTCCTCTATTCATTTGGAAATTTCAGCTATTATTCCTTAAAATAGTTGTAAATGATCACTGATGATACCTTACCATTATTACTTGGGCTTGTGATAGTCATTTTAGATAAGATATTTGTACTCTTTCCTGTTTTAAATACTTTATATATGTTACAACCAATGTGTTGATTCATAGTGTACATCTCCTTTTATTAGAATATAAATGTATCTTATATTTTTAGTCATTTTCACATCAGATTTGTTTTCATATCTCAAATTATGGAGCTGTATAGCTGTTTGTTCTCTTAAATTGGTAATAAAAACTTAACACTTGGAAATATCTTATATCATCAGGGTTATTTATTGTATAGAGATGCGAATAACCACAGCATGACAGCTATAAGAATAAGCCCTGAAACACTGGAACAGGATGGTACTGTAGTGTTACCAGGTACGTTTCAATGGGTCATTTCTGTGCTTCACAGGTGCTTGTAAAAATGTGCATGATAGGTTATTTAGACATGAAGAATGAGTAGCAAGAATAATGCTTGTTTACAAATAAGTTTTACAAATCTTGACATGCAAACTTTATTATATGAATGAAATAATGCTTATGAAGACATCAGATATATAATAAGTTTCAGCATTTGTTTTTAAACTCTTCCCTATCTGTGACCTAATCCTGTGACTCCACCAGGATTTCTTCAGCTTCTGAATTAATGGAGTGATATTATTTTGTTGATCTTAACAAAATTTTGGCTCTGTCTTCCATATGTCCAATACAAAGAACCTATTTGTTACTTTTACTCTAACAATAATAAACTTGAGTTTTCCTCCTTATTTGAAAGAATTTTCAATGATACAGTTTAGGAAGGGTCAGAATTTTAAAATACTATCAGATACAATTTTTAATAATATTCTGATATAGTTTGACATAGTTCATTTATGTTTTGAAGTAGTAGATCTCAAGTTTTATGGAACACTGGACTGGGCAAAAGCATAAAATTTTCCAGTGTAAAGCTGTTGAATTTGCTTTAAGCCTTGGATACTTTCTAAAATTGTACATATTAAAATCTTAAAATATGTCATTAGTGATTTCATGGTAAGCAGAATTATTATTCTAAACAATTGTCTGAAAATGATGCTTGTAAAGACACATTGAAGATAACTACTCCTGGGCTGCTTGTTAATTGTTAAGATTTTCTTATAACTTCATCAAACACTTATGAATGGTGATATCTATACATATATCTAAAGTCATGAATGTGGTATCACATTAAAACGTCATATTAAAATAAATGCCACACTTTTCTGTCCATTTTACAAATAGTACACCTTTGGAGAACAGATGAGTTGGTCAAATTGGTTTGTTAAGGCTGCTTATTTGCAGATGTTCTACAAGATTTTGTTTTTTGTTTTTCTACTCACAAGACCTGGTCGTTTGTCCTAATAATAATGAAAGTAGTAAGTTTAAAAATATGCTTGTTTAAGGATGACATGTATGTCTTCTATGTGTATGTATATATGTCTGTGTTTAAATGTGTGTATTAGATACATGCACGTGTTAAATGTGATTGTGTTTATTATATAAAAATAAAATGAGCAAAAATAAATTAAAAACAGATTAACTCTCACTTCCCATATAAAAACACTTAAATTTGTAAATAGCTTCTTTGTGTTTCCCTATGTACATAAGTACGTATTTATGAAAAAGTGATCATATGCTACATATTTTTAAAAACATTTCCTTTTAATATCAAGATATTTGTAGGCCTCTGAGTAATTCTCTGTAATACCATTTTAATGGTAATGTAAAATATTCCACTGATTAGTATATTGAAATGGAAGCCTCTGTATGTACATCTCTGTTGCTTTGTCTTTGTGGAAGTCGTTTGAGGATGATGTAATTAGAAGTTCTAAAGCGACAGAAGTTATCAGCTCCCTCCAGCAGATGGATACTAATATAAAGGATTTACTTATGAGAAATCCTGCTCTTTTAGTAGGTACATTATAAATCAGAAATCAAGTTGAGATCTTTACCTACAGCTGTTTTTAATCCCATCATGCTTTAGAAAAATAACTTGTTATGTGTCCTTTTTCGGTTTAAGTCACTCTGTATCATTTACCAAATGACATGCAGCTTTTAATAGTGTGTGGCTTTCTGTTTTTCACAAGTATGTGCTGTATTCACGGTGAAGAATCAATAAAACTTTGAGAGGGAAGTCCTGTACTGCGTATCTCCCAAACTGGCAACTTTTGCTTTCTATTCTCCTGAAGATACTATCTTGTAATATTCCACGACTGATAAAGAAAGTATAAAGAGAAAATGTTGAAATCACGTGGCGCAGACTCAGCTCTCAATCAAGCCTGAAGATGCCTGTTGTCATTTTCTCGTTTCTTTGACCTAGCTCGTCTTGTCTTCAGTAGTAGTACCTTGATAGTTGTGCCTATAGCTTCCCTATCAAGACACAGCTGAAGTGGCTTGTCAGATTTATAAATGATTGTGAATACTATATTTAAGGTTGAAATAAATCAGACAGTTCCTTGAGCTTCATGTTCCACCTTGTCTTAGTCTAATTTGTATCTAAAGGAAAAAACTCAACCTCGTATTGATGAACCTGGAGTGTACTTTTACCCCGAATGATTGCCATTTTATTCTTTATCCCGTGCTGTACCTTTCAGATTGTGTCCTGTGTCACACTCCCCAAGCCTGTTGACAAGTTGCCTCAGCTTATGAGGCTTTTTGCTACTCCTCCTTTTTGCGCCGCTTCACTCATCACCCCTGCATTTACCTGAAATTATAATGAGTTTTTCTTCTTTGCTTTTTAGTTTAAAATCTTACTGCTTAGAGCTTGAGAAGCATCTTTCTTGCGCCTCTTTGTATTCTGTACAGTGGACTAGGAACTCTTTCTTTCGATTTCTCCTCTCTTTGATTACCAAGTCTCTTGGGCTACCAGTGGGCCTTGTCTCCCAGTTTCTATTTCCAGTTTGTGATCACTGAATTCTCTATTTGGTAAGGGTCTGCCTGTGTTTTGCATATTTATAATAAGGAAGTATGCTAGTATGAAGCTCCTGGGTAAAGACATAGAGTAATTGATTTGGGTGGGCTCCTTTTTACTGCATTCTGAAAACCAGAGTTTCATGTTTTGTGGATTTCAGGTATAAAAAAAATTTTGATATTGTGATTAATGGAGAGATTCATCCTAGTTCTCTGCAGCTGTTTGGGAAGTGTGTGCCTTAGTATTTGCTTGCTGAACCCTTGTTTTCTGAAGGGAACATAGTTTATATTTAAATGCTTATTGTGCTTGTTAGTTTTGTGTTACCCAGTAGCAATGACTAACACATGTTTCGTTGATCCTTCTGTAATACTGGTATCCCTTGTTACAAATGAACTTTGCATTATTTTGGTCAAAATATGTATTTCACTGTTGTGTAGAGAAGTTAGCAACTTTGATACTGAGGCCAGGATATGTTCATTTTGAAAAAAAAAGATAATAAACATTGATCCATCTTCACCAGAAGATGAACATTTAAAAAATCTTGAGCATGCTAATTGCTAAAAATGCCAAAAGTAAAATTAAACTTCTAAGTGGGAAATGTACTGGTTTTGAATGTCATCTGTTTTTATAAAGCAAGGGATATCTGTAGTTGGGCAACAATAGACCTCAAATACAGAAGCATTAGGTCTGTCTGTGTTTTTTTTCCTGTGACACTAATGACTCTGTGATATATGTCTAATGGTAGAGTGTTGCCTACATTGCATGTGACTATATTGAAATGATTATAACCAATCTTACAGTTTGTTCATCATGATGCATGCTTGCTGTTAGATTCTTAGCTAATACTAATTCATTTTGAAATTAGGTGGACTCTCAGGTCCTTGACTGTGGAAGATTTATAAATGTAAGCACAATTTGTAATAATAGTTTGTAGTTGTATTATAATAGTTTCTAATTGGTAACTCTTTATTTAAAAAGTCTCTTTTTGAGTGTAAGTTTGTCCTTACTGCGTGGAGAACTTTCATTCTGACTTCTGCAGACGAGTAAAATCATTTTCTGAGGTGTTCATTTGTTATAATATAATTAATTTTTCTTGCTTTGCATAGATTGCCACACTGAAGGTCAAAATATTTTATTTACTGATGGAGAATATATTAATCAGATAGCTGCTTCAAGAGATGTAAGTATTCCGAATCTTTTAAATTTTGTTTTGATTAGATACAATATGGAACTTCAAAATGCCAAGTTATGAGACATACTGTTGGTATTTTTTTTTTTAGGATGGCTTTGTTGTCAGAATATTTGCAACAAGCACTGAACCTGTTCTGCAACAAGAGCTGCAACTTAAACTGGCCAGAAAATGTTTACATGCCTGTGGGATCTCACTATTTGATCTGGAAAAGGACTTACATATTATCAGTAAGATGGCAAAATAATTCATATTCTGATATTTTAATTTTCAGAATCATCATTCTTTTAAAAGCAAACATTGTGTTTTCAACGGTCTAGCTTGTATTTTTAAAAAATAAAACTTTGATTTGATATATGCAAGTAAAAAATGTATGGATAGATACAGACACTGTTACTTTGTAAACTCTTTATTCCATTATGTACATTTTTTGTTACATAATTCTTCATGGAATGATTTCATAGATTGTGAGCATGTAATTAACCTAACAAGTGATCAGTAATCTTTGATTTGGATATGTAAATATAGACAACCCTAGAGCATTCTTTTGCGCTTAAGGTAATTGTAGTGTTTTATAATTAGGAATACTACTTCTCTTGAGGGTCTTAAGTTTGGTTTTTAATGCCGCTGATAGTAATATAAATGCAGTTCCTTAACTGTGGGAGGGGAGTATTTGCAATACCTACTTTTTTTTTTAACTGCTACCTCAGTAATTTTAATGAACTTGATGTTAGTGCTTCACATTGCCTGTTTTAATTTAGTTAATAGTATTTCTGCAATTCTTCATAGGAAAACAATTAAATAGAAATCATGGTTTATAAATTTTAAAAGACCAGAACTTAATTTGTAGCCTTATAACAGGATAAAATCATAAGTATGCCATATATAAATTTATAATTTCTCTAAATTTTGGAGTTTAAAAATATACATAAGCATTTATGTGTGTCTTTACAAATACATGTGTTCGAATTTATACAATAACTACATTAAGAAATGTATAAAAAAGGCATGGAACAAAGAATTAGAGGAATATTGTTGATGGTGAATGTTTTTCACATTGATTTCTATTTTAAAAATTTATTTGGAACAAGATTTCATTAATCTTTCTTTGCAGTAATAAAACTATTATTAAGTTTAAGATGCAGACTTGTGGCATATTTCCTCCTTGATTTTGAGTGACACTAAGGTAACTTTTTTGTCACTCAAAATAGTACGTTGTACTTGAAATTATTCATGTTAGAAATACAGTAGTATTTATTAGTCATACATTTTAGGTACAGGATTTGATGAGGAATCAGCAATTCTTGGTGCAGGACGAGAGTTTGCACTAATGAAAACAGCAAATGGAAAGGTAAATTACTCTTCTTGAATTAAAAAACATTCTCTGCTTTAAGAGACGATTACTGAAATCCATTGATTAGTTTATATGATTTGCATGTTTAAGTATAATCTTGGTTTTCATTTAAATTTTCTTGATATGATGAAACTACTTTTCATATTAAAATAGCATAAGATACAATTATGACAATTAAGACTATATTATAAAATATCAAGTTTTTAAACATTAAATATGAAATTTTATAATTTTTAAATTAGAATGAGTTATATTTTGTGCTTATGTTGAATAGGATAGTCTTTGTAAATTGTAAATGTGTAGAGCTAGGCTACAAGTTGGAGAAGTAGGAGCATGTGTAATTAAGTTGTAGAGATCAGTTCATAGAGATGGTAACTTTTTGTTATGTGGTAGATATGAAAAGAAAATAAGGTAGTTGAAAGAATTCTAAAAAATAAAATTATTAGACAAATGTATTTGCAGGTTTTTACAAGGGAAAATGAAATTTTTTTTGTGTTTTCTACTATTGCAAGCCTGACATATTTATGAAATGTAAATTACCAAAAGGAAAATTTACTGTCTTGAATGTATGTGAAAAATCCATTATGAGCTGTGTCTTTTTGCAAATGTTTTGCTCAGCTCACTGAAGCCAAATAGTGCTAGAGTTTGTATTCTTTCATATTTTTGCTTTTTCAATAAAAAAGGAAGCATTTTTTTCTTTGAAATGTGGTACACTTTTCCAAAAGGCAGTATAATTCTTTCTTTTTCTTTTATTGTATAAGATATATTACACTGGCAAATACCAGAGTCTTGGAATCAAACAAGGTGGTCCTTCAGCAGGAAAATGGGTTGAACTACCGATTACAAAATCTCCAAAGATAGTGCACTTCTCAGTGGGACATGATGGCTCTCACGCCCTTCTAGTTGCAGAAGATGGAAGCATATTCTTTACAGGATCTGCTAGTAAAGGAGAAGATGGAGAGTCAAGTAAGTTTTCTGACTACCTCGGCAATTAATAAAAGCTTGCGAAATTAACAAAATTTATCAGTTTCCAATACACTGACCTCTCCAAGTTTTATTTTAGTATATGTCTGGTTAATGGTGATGGTATATTGGTCATTGAAAAAATGATTTCTTACTTCATTCTAGACGTTGCAAGCATGAATTTTAAAGCTTTATAAATACTTGGGTATTTATCTGAATATGACTATTACAGCAGTGTTATTTTAAAATCTTTATTCTAGAGCATTGTTTTAGGAAACTCTTTAGACTTTAAGTGGAGTATGTTTTACAATGGAAGTAAATATTGTGTGACCTTGCATAACAGTATTCGTTATATGTTAATGCTTTTGTTATTTGTTAGCGATGAAATCACCCAGCAGTGAAAAGATAGTGTTGTGTAAGTTTTCTGCCAGGTTCAGTATAGTTCATAGATACAAGTTTAAGAGTATATTCTCCCTTCCTTCTCTCCCTGTCCTTTCCTCACTCCTGACCTCCTTCTTCCCCATCTCCCTTTTTAGTTTTTGAGATAACATTTAAATTGACATAGTACAAAGGCTTAATCCTTACCAAAATTTAACAAAGAAAAAGTAAAAAGATCCTAATTTAGTTGTAATGTAAGCAGTGGCTATAAACAATAATTGTCCTTTTTACCCAGACACAGTAAATTTATATAAAAAGAAATAATTTCTTGTTCCAAAAGGAATGCAGAAAAAAGAGTTGATTGACAAAACAGTGACTGAGGTTTACCATCTTTTGCTTATTTCAAGAACTTTGTTTTTATGAACACTGGTTGCTTGAGTTTCCCACATTTGGATTTATTTCTCGCTTTTCATATGTATGAAGGATCCCCAAAAGTTCATGGATGTACAGATAGTTAAAAAAAATCCTATGCATAGATTTCAGAACTTTTTTTTTACATCAAAATAAGCTTGTTTTATTTTACTGGGGAGACAGAAATGGTGTTAAGCTCTCTTCTACTGGTTTTCTTCTCAAAGGCCTGGGATGGGTCGGATGGGCCAGGTCAAATCAAGGAGGAGATGAGAACTCAATCCAGATTTTCTTACATTGTTCAGTGATTGATGCATTTGAGCCATCACTGCTGCTTCCCAGGGTCTGCATCGGCAGGAGGCTAAAATTGGGAGCTAGAGCTAGGACTTGAACCACCCAGCATCTTAACTGCTGGGTCACAAACACACCCCAACTAATTTTCAGTTCCATTGGTTTATGACATCCCTGGATGTATCTTTTTTTTAACCATCTCTCATCGACATGTGTGGTTGCTTGATTAATACCTGTTGAATGAACACAGAGCTTACTTAACATTCCAGCATCTAGCATAAGAGTAAGTGTGAATTAGCTTCAGAGAAAAGGATATGGAGCTATGTTATGTGTGCACACATACATTATATATATTAAATGATAATTGAATCCTGTTGATGATGTTAAAGCTAATTCTGAAATTCCTCCCCACCCTCAGAAGACTGGCAGAAAATTGGTATTTTCCATTGGGAATTTTAGTGTGCTACAAAGAAGGTTCTGACAATAATAGTCTAGATATTTACTGACTAGAAGAGTTTGGCAGGTTGACTAATTGTAATGCAAGTTATGGGAAGCCAAGAACTTTGTGAAAATAAATGGAGTGTATCATAAGTGTAAATAATGTTTTTCTTGTTAAGCTTTATGTAAAAATAAGCAGCATTAATTATTTAGATGCTTTAAATTAACTATAACTGTATGCTTCTTTTCAAGCTAAGAGCAGACGACAGTCAAAACCCTATAAACCTAAAAAGATAATTAAGATGGAAGGAAAGATTGTAGTGTATACTGCATGCAATAATGGAAGTAGTTCTGTTATTTCTAAAGATGGAGAGCTATACATGTTTGGAAAAGATGCCATTTATTCTGACAATTCAAGTAAGTAAAACAAGACATATTATCTTACTTTGATACAAAGTCTCATACTAGTCATCTGTTGTAAAGATCTGGAAAAATATGTGTGTACTTTCTATTCATTTTTCACACTTTAACATTTAGAAATCTTCTAATATTTTACATTTAGAAGAAACATTTTACAAATAAATTCACCTTGATATCTCATAACTTGAAGCATTGTACGTAGTTTTATGCCAAGCTACTGAGAGAGCTCAGTGTTCAGCTTTACCTGAACTCTTGCTTTCTCTGGAAATCTTTGCCATACTCATGTGGCATGCCCTAGGTTAGAGGCAGTGTCCTGAGACAAGGATTTACATAACAAAGACAAGTTATTATCTTTGAAACTTACTCCTGATGACTAAGCTAGAATAAATTATAATCGCTGAAATTTATGATTGTGGACTTAAGCTTGTAGTAAAAGCTGAAAGTGAAGGTGACTTCAAGAAAGTGATATCTAAACTATCAGTGTAAAGACTACTTTTCAAAGAGTGACAGGATAGTAACACTGTTTGTAGGTTAATACTAAAAGTATTTTAATTAAAAAAATGTTATGAACTCCTTTTTTCCTGAACCAGAAAATTTTAAGAATCACTGACCTTACTGAGTAGTGTTGGGAGGTGTTGGTATTGAGAGCAAGCTTTCAGGAGGTGTATGCTTGAGTTAATGTTATAGTAAGGATTTGTCCCAAGTCTGGATGATAACATAAGAAGAAGCTACAATTTTACAAACTTAGCAAAATTAACGCTTGCTGGTAGTCTTTTGGCAACACATTTCATTTTTTTGGTGAGTTACCCTGCCACAGAAATAGAAGGTTCTTCATCAGGATATTTAATTTACTAGGTTTGAAAGGCTTTTTAGAGTTTGTTGTTTTTACCAAATTTTAATCTTTCTGTAGGTTTGGTAACTGATTTGAAGGGCCATTTTGTAACTCAGGTAGCAATGGGTAAAGCTCACACTTGTGTTTTAATGAAGAATGGAGAAGTTTGGACATTTGGTGTAAATAATAAAGGACAGTGTGGACGAGACACAGGTGCCATGAGCCAAGGGGGAAAAGGTAGGTGTTTAATTTTTTTATGTTAAAAATGTGTGTTGTCATCATTCTTTTGATCGTATATTGAAAAATCTTTTTCAAAATGAATGGCTTTTTGTTTCTTTATGTTGCCCTCTAAAGTAAAAATGGATTTTAAATTTGTAAAACATCTTAAAAAATGTGGCAAATACTATGTGGCCCACAGAGTCAGGTTATTTATAGTCTGGCCCTTTACATAGTTTGCTGATCCCTTGTCATGAAGAAGTCCCTGATAATATTAAGTATCTTAAAAGAAATAGTTGAATGTGTTACATTACAATTTAAAAAGTTGTACTTGAGCTATAAATTAGCTGGAGCAGATGGTTGTCCAGTTGTCAGTTGACTGACTCCTTGGAAAAGAAATTAAGTGCTTTTCTGGAAAAGTGTCTTGTGACAAATTTTTAATAGGTAGGAATTTTACTGGGAGATGAGGTAAGGAGAAAGTTTTTTTTTTTTTTTTTTTTTTAAGGCAGAATAGTAGGGAGAAGGGGGATGCACACACAAACACAGAGAGAACACAAGAGAGAGGAGCAGAGAAACCTTGCCTTTGGTTGTTTACTCCCTAAATGACCACAGATCAAGGGCTGCATCCCGTTGAAGCAAGGAGACAGGAACTCCAATCCCATTTCCCACACGGGTGGCAGGAACTCGACCTCTTGAGCTATAATCCACCTGCTTCTCAGACACATTAACAGAAAATTGAATCAGAAGCAAGCAGCTCAGATGCAAGACAGCACTTTGTTATGAAATGCCTGTAGTTTAAGTGTTGATTTAACTCTCTGTGATACATTATCCCTGAAGGACATCTTATTTAAGGAAAGGAGTCTAAGACCCTAAGCATGTAAGAAAGATACAGCATGTCTGGAGAACAGAGGGGATTTAGAGTTCAAGTATTTTGTGGTTTGCCTCGAAGAAATGAGGTTGGAAGAAATGTGGAGTCACATCATGGCAAGCTGTCTCTTCCTGAGGGGTTTTGTTCTTCCAAAGATTGTGCAAGACTTTGGGCATTTTTAAATCATGATATCATCAGACCAGCTGGTTGCTGAGAGTAGAAGAGTATTCTAGAGTTGGAAGATCCCTGACTTGGAGTGCATGAGGATATGTTCTTTGGTCTGCTAAACATAAACATGGTCTAAGCATGGAAGAGAAAAACTAAACCCAGAAGAGATTTGTAAGTATGATCGACAGGAAGAAATAACTAAGAGCCATGTTTGACAATAGCCTTCCTTCCCTCTAGTTCAGCAAGGCAGTAGAGACAGCATTTACTGGCCCTGAGTTAAAGTTTACTATTGTCACTTTTATGTTTTACTATTTTATATGATTACTTGAATTTTTAATTGGGAACTGTTAATTACCCTTTTGTAAAACATGAATAATCTATGTGAAATTATAAATGATCTGTCAAATAGGATTTGGAATTGAAAATATGGCAACAGCAATGGATGAAGACCTGGAAGAGGAATTAGATGAGAAAGAGGAGAAGTCAATGATGTGCCCTCCAGGCATGCATAAATGGAAACTAGAGCAGTGCATGGTGTGCACTGTGTGTGGAGACTGTACTGGTTATGGAGCGAGCTGTGTCAGCAGTGGCCGTCCAGACAGAGTTCCTGGAGGGTAAGGCAAGGATTCCTGTTGAAGAAGATGTGCATTCACATTGCTTTTCTAAATTATTTCAGAGTAAATTCCACTGTGTTGTTTCTCCAAGGCATTTTGTTATACACTTACAATTCAATTAGTTATTGTTATTGTTGTTATTGTATGTATTTAAAGGCAGAATAACAAAGGGGAGAGACAGCATGTGATCTTCCAAGCACTTGTTTACTCCTCAGATGGTAGTTAATGACAGCTGAGGCTGGGCCACGCTGAAGCCAGGAACCTAGATCTCCAGCCTGGGCTTCTGTGTGAGTAGAAGAGTCCAAGTACATGGCCATCTTCTACCTCCCAGACACATTATCAGGGAACTGGATCAAAAACTGAGCAGCCAGCTGGGATGCTGGTGCCACACACAGGCAGTGATTTAATCTGCAAGCCCCATATATTAAACAATTCTTATATTTACCATTATGCCAATTTATAATTTAGCATCATATTTAAAGGATGCTTTTCTTTGATTTCATTTGTTTTAATGATTATTGAAAAACATGACAAATTTCTTCAAGGCTTGAGACTATGCATTTTTAGTTGTATTTTTCTAAGCCAATACAATACAATACAAACATCTATTTATCTTGTTGAACATGAATCTTTTCTAAATGAAATTAGCAAATGTTATCCAGAATATTTTATTAGATACACCATTTTCTTTTTAGGCACTTTCACTTTCAAACTTTCAGTGCTGTTATAATTTTTCTGTTATGTATAGTTTCTTACTGGACCACACCTTTTTTTCCAGATTTCTATATTGCTATTTATTGACAGTTAACCTGTGAATTCAGCAAAATAGAAAGCTTAAATCTGATTTTTATATTGCCAATTACAGATCACTATAACATTATGAGATGTCTTTTGCAAGATGAGAGGTCTGACAATTAGCTAGCTTGAAAATGAGGAGAAAATTTGTGAAGAGCCACAAATGAAGATAGCCCAACTGCATTTCACTGTTTGGCAGCTCTTTAGTAGTCAAGTGATTGTCCCTAAATACTGCATGAACCTACTCTTGAATTTATTTCCAGGGAGAGTCCTAGTGTACATGGTTATTTTGTTTATTGTTTTGAGGAGCTACCCTATTTTTCTTTTTTTTTTAAATTATTTATTATTTAACTTCATTAATTACATTGTGTTATGTGACACAGTTACATAGATACTTGGGTTCTCCCCTACCCTATTGTTTTTCACAGTGAGCATTATTTTACTTTCCTACCACCAGGGTTCCAGATTCTTTATATCCTGGCCCACACTTGTTTTCAAATTTTTTGGTAATAACCATTCTAATGAGTACAGTGATTAGTGATACTGATAACCTTTTCGTGGACTTATTTAGCCACATAAATATCCTTGGAGGAATGTCTATTCAATTTCATTTCATTTCATTTTTTGTTGAATTATGTGTTTTCTTTATTCAAATCTTTGTTCTCTATATATTCTAAACTTTTACCAAATGAAAATTTACATCTGTGAGTTGTTTTACTCTGTTTATATTGCCTTAAAGAATGATTGATTGATTGATTAGAAAAACAGAGTGACAAGAGACTGAGATCTTCCAAATGCACAGGTTCTCTCCATGTGGCCCCAACATCTGCGGCTGTGCCAGGACTGAGGCCAGGAGCCAGGTTCCCCATCCTTATCTTCTGCTGTGTCATGGTGTATCATTATTTTAATATTTCACTGAATTGCTTATGTTTTTGTGGACAATATTTGCATTGATTTGCAAGTTTCTATGGTTTTATTTTCTTGTGTCTGTTTCACTTTGGCATCAGAACAATAATAGCCTTATTGAACAAGATAAGAAAGAGTTTGAGAAGGATTGGTGTTATAAAACATTGTTTTAAAAATAGTACTTAGCAATTCATTGGGGCATATTATCATTTCATAGTTTTTACTGTGCAGTAAATGATCCTCCAAATTGCCACTAATCCTTTGGTTCAGTGTCCCTCCCACCCATGTGTGATACTGGGATTGAGTTTGGGGATCTTATTTAGGCTGAGCTAGACTCCCGTTGCAACCATTTTGGGAGTGAACCAACAGGTGGAAGATTTCGTTCAGTCTCTCACTCCATCTTTCAAATAAATAATCTTAAAAGGAGATTCCTGCCTTTAAAACTCAGACATTCACAAGTGGTTAGCTACTGCTGTAGGTAGGTCATTGCTCTTATATTCTAAAAATGTGCATATACAAGGGCCTGGCCAGGCCAGCCCATCCAAATTTCTTAAGGATTGATCAAAAAATAATGTAAAAGCTATGACTTTTAGAAACATTTACAATATATGAGACTAACACATTAATTCTTCATTGACCCTCTCCACAATTTCTTAGTGCTTGTCTTTAGATCATAAGCATATACCAGATGAAAAGGAACAAAAAGATGAAAAACAGGTAATTGGACACAATGAAAAGGCAGAGTGGGAATTGAAAGCATTTAAAGAGGAAGAGAAGAGGGAGGGAACTCTGAGGTTGACATATTCTGCTCCTTCACTGAAGATGCCAACACCTTCCTCAACCTAACGTGGTAGAAAACAACACTGCTGGTTTTTTAGCCAAACAATCTACCCAGGAAACTTAGTACTGTTGTGCTTCACCAAATGTGAAAACATGTAAAAAGTATTCATGGTTAATAGTGGCCTTTAAAGTTACAGAATCCATTCATAATTTTTATGAAAATATACAATTGAGGAGCGAGCATTGTTGTACCATGGGTTAAGCCACACTTGTGGTACATCATTTTTGGAGTGATGGTTTGAGTTCCAGGTGCTCTGCTTCTGATCCAGCTTCCTACTAATGCACAGAAGTTGGCCCAAGTGAGCACCTGCCAGTCATGTTGGGGACTGAGATGGAATTCCAGGTTTCCTCGCTTTGAAATGGCCTAGACTTGGCTATTGTGGCCATTTAGAGATTGAACCAGCAGATGGAAATTCTCTCCCCACTCCTGCTTCCCTCTTCCCCATGTCTCTCTCCTCTTTTTAATGAAAGAGCAGAAGAATTTCAGGTAACCATTTCTTTTTTAAAGGATTTGTGGGTGTGGCTCTGGAGAATCAGGCTGTGCTGTGTGTGGATGTTGTAAGGCTTGTGCAAGAGAATTGGACGGTCAAGAGGCACGTCAAAGAGGAATTCTCGATGCAGTGAAAGAAATGATACCTTTAGATCTGCTTTTAGGTAAGCTGGTTTAGTATACTAACCATTTTGTCCTCAACTTAGCAACTGTGGCACTGTACAGGATTTCTGTTGGATACCTGTTAAAACATCCATAGCAGTTAATATGTACAATTCTCATGATAGCCAACAAAATAGGCAAGTAAGGAACAAGTTTGGTTTTCTTTTTGTTAAGAATTTTTGTAGTAAAAATAATTGTTTTAGACAATGTTTTTACCAGCTTTTATTTTCTATAATAGCTATTAGGCAATATATGTTACGCAGCATTTTGTTTTCTTAATTGTCTAGCTGTCCCAGTGCCTGGAGTTAACATTGAAGAACACATTCAGTTACGACAAGAAGAAAAGCGACAGCGTGTAATAAGAAGACACAGATTAGAGGAGGGAAGAGGTAAGGTGTAGCTACAGAGAAAAAAATTAGACATTTTTCTACCCTATGCTAAACTACTGAAGTTTGTGGAATAGACTGTTTTAAAGAATCATTAAATATTGAAATTGGTAACATTTGGTAACTCATGAGAAAATGGGTAAAATTCCTCAAAGCATTTAAATTTTAACAGTAAGGAAATTATGTAAAGTAAGATTGGGTTTTTAACCACAAGATAACTTTATTTAAGATAAGCATTCTGTCAAGTATCAGTGACATAATGAATGACAAATGTTTAAAAATATGCTTTTCAGTTCATCACCTAGTCTTAGAATTCATCTGTTTTATCAGAGAGCAATTTTAAGTTTTGCATATCTTCTCATTTGTTTCCCTTTCATTTATAATTTCTATTAATTTGACATAGTTTTCATGCACTGCCTTCAAATCCAGGTCATAATTTTGTGTGTCTTTTTGGAAAAAGTTTATATTAGTTACACACCTGAAGAGTTAGAAGAGCCCACAGATGTTTTTGTTTTGTTTTACAAAGAAATATTTAGTGTTTTTCATTTCATAGTTGATACTCATTTCTTGCTTGAAAATTAAAATTTGCATTCTAATAAATGTATGCATTTTGAATAGGCTGAGTTACATTACAGATGCTATTTTTGCCCATTAGGATCTTTTCTTTGTAAAATTAAGACAAATTATTTGATAAGTATGATTTTATTTTGCTAAGTAAAACCTAGATTAAACATACTGTGTCTTAAAATATTTACTAGCAGTGATTTGGTAATGATAAATAAGATACATTTGTATTACCCATTTAGCAAGCATTTTTTTTTTCAGGCTATTTGTTTTAGTGTAAAGTCGAATACTAAAATATGTGTTAAATTTTTATTATACTTCTATTATAAAATGTTTAGAACACAAAAACATTCTTAACATCTACTAAACAGTGTTCATGGAATGATACAGTGTGAATGTTTGCTATTATCTTTGGCTTTGCTTATATGAAATGAAATGTTTCCTAGAAAATAGGGTAACATGTAAGTTCTGGGTCTTTATAAAAATTATAATTAGGCAGTAGTGTTTTTGTATTAATGATATGATTTACACAAGGTTGGTATTATCTCTGTTACCTGTGATTTTTTTTTTTACTTGGGAATATTAGGTTGAGTCATATGAATTGACCTAATATTCCAGCAATCTCATAGGTTTCTAAGTATAGCCAGCCAATATGATAACATTTCCTTACCTAGTGCTGTATATCCTGTTGCTTTTGTTTTCCTTTTGAAAAAGGCTGATCTTCTTGATATGCAGTTTATGCTTGCATTTCCAAAATCAAGAAACAATGAATTGTGCATTGATAAATCAGCAAAATTTGGTGACCGCAGGATATTGTTATTTATTTTAAAAGATGTCATAGAACCTATAAAATATTAATTTTTAACTGTACCCATGTAATTGTCAAGAAATTACTGTTAGTGAAATTTTGAAAAGAATTGTGTTTAATTTTATGCTTAGACTGGTTGTGAGCTATTTGTGTGTATTTTGTGAAAGTAGGTTTCATCCTCAGTTCTAACTATGGAAGTACTTCAGTGGAAGCATTTTGTCTTGTTAGTGTTTTTCTGTTGAACACTTGAATTTTTATCACCCCCTCTATGCTTGTTAAACCAGAATATTTAGTAAATGTGTTTTCTTGATAATTTGTGACATTAAGGATCTCAGTTACGATAGTCTTTGCTTTGCACGGTATTGAAATTAAAAAGAGTCTACTTGGAAGAACTACATCCTATATATTCCTATATGTGTTTCAGTTAACATATTGCTGTGCAAAGTGATGTCAGTTTTAAAGAGGAATTCTAGCTGTGGATACATTTTTTAAAATGCCAGCTTTAAAATCATGCTCAGTTCCTTTGAAACTACTTATATGAAGTCATTTAAAATAGTATCTTTTAAAACACTAACATGATCTTATTTTTATACTTCTCAGCACCTTTAAAGCAATTTTATAGGAAAACCAGTTTTTATAGATAAAAACATGAGGTGTTTGCAAAGGTAATACTCAGTTACGTAGAGAAATAACTAGAAGGTAAATATTAGGATATTAATATTTTCTTTTCCCAAGAGGTGAGAGAGTGTATAGGTAACTTACTCATTTTCCAATCATCACTACTTTTCACTTCTTACAAAATATACACTAGTCTTACGGAATTTTTAAAAATTCCATTCAATTAGATGGAAGAGTTTTTGTCAGGTGCTCCCTTTGCATTTTAAGATGGTGGCTCCTTTCAGGATGTCAGCATTGCTGAGCCCTTGCTGGAGTGTAAGTTCTTGGTCCCAGCCCACACCTGTTGCCTGGTTAGCAGAGCACAGCGGATTCTTTCACCTGCCTGCTCTGTGATGTTGATAGTGCGGTAGGTCACTGTCCTAGGTAGGTGCTTTCATGGTTGGTTCTGCTAGCCTTTTCCGTCAGAATTGCCTGGACCTGACAAGTTTCTGGGTTCATTGTCTTGCAGATTGTGTGCTGTATCTCTGGCTCTTCTCTGGCCCTGTGCTAAAGAAGACTCATAGGCTTGCTTTGGCCTCATGAGAAACAGGAATGTAAAATTTTTGTGTTTCAGCAGCTCCACTATTTGTTTTTTCTTCCTTGGCCGCTACTTGGTATTCTAGTAACTGTGCTCCTGAGTGATTGGGTTTTTCCCTGGATTGATACTCACAAATTTCAAAATTTTTATTTTAAATTTTATATCATTTGTTACGAAGTCTACGTTAATTGTGTCAAAGTTGATGGAATTTTAGTCTCAGGTTCTCCTTTAACAGAATGTTACTGAAACCATAGGGACTTTATTTTTGTAATGAATGTAGAACTTCATTCAATTTTAATACTCTTCTAGATATCTTTTTGGAAATTTATCTTTTTAGATATCAACAGTACTAATTGACAGATCTTTAATTCAGTAGTGCAAGTGATAATATAGTGTTGATTAATTTTCTGGTACTTGTTTTAGTGAAGTGATTGCTCAATGGAATTCTTAACTGTAGAAACTTCTACCTCAACAGATTAACTAATGAATGAGTGTACCAATAATCTTACCTTTACAGTCCTTTTTTCAGAATTCTATTTTATGAAAAACTAAACATAAATGTTGGCCACTTTTCCTTCTTCCCTTCCTTCCTTCCTGCCTGCCTACCTTCCTTCATGTCCAATCAAAGTCTTCTAATGATCAGCCATAGTGGGAGTGTATGCATGCCCTGGCTTGCTTGGAACATGCCCATTTTATGTCAACTGTTCGGGCATGTATCTTGTTACTGCTCTATTTTACCCTCTGTAAAGTCGCATTTGGATGATTATGAGATTGGCTTACCTGTAGTGTACAGTGGTTAAGAGCTTCAGTTCTGAAGTTAGACTTTGAATCAAATTTGTGTTACAGTTACCATCAGTATATGACCTTATGAGCCTCAGTTTTCTTAACTTAAATGAGGTGATGGCAACTGTACCCACACAGGGATCTTAAAGATCAAAGGACATAGGTGAAAACTTGGAGTTTCTACTAAGTACTAAGTAAAACAAAAATTTGACAGAGATGATAGGCCTGTTTTATCGTTGAGCTTGATCCTTCTCCATGTCTGGCTTGACATTGTTTTTCTTATAACATTGGAATGCTAATCACAAAATCTGATTATCATTAAGAACAATCTCTAACAACTTCTCTAGGTAAAAATAGTCGATCTGATTTTAAATGTGCTGTTTTAACATTAGAGTATGAAAACAAATTTATTATAGGATAATTCCAGAATTGACTTGTTGCTCTTTTATTTTAAGCCCCTAAAACCATTTCTTTTTTTAAAAAAATATTCTAGATGTATTTTATTCGAAAGACAGACTCTACAAAGAGAGGGTCTTCCACCTGCTGGTTTACTCCCCAAATGGTCACAACAGCCAGAGCTGAGCTTATCTGAAGCTGGAAGTCAGCAGTTTGTTCAGAGTCTCCCACGCGGGTGCAGAGACTCAAGGAGTCGAGTCATTCTCTGTGCTATGCTTTCCCAGGCCATGAGCAGAGAGCTAAATCCTAATCCAACCAAAGTGGAGCAGCCAGGACATGAACTGGCACCCAGATGTGATGCCAGCGCAGTAAGGTAGGGGATTAGCTTGCTGTGCTACCGTGCCAGCTGTTAAAACCATTTCTTGGATTGACACATGAAATGAAGTATTAGTTATTATTCTAATGACATTGAAAAGTACTGACACATGAAATGAAGTATTAGTTATTATTCTAATGACATTGAAAAGTACCTTTAAATTGAAATATTACGTGAAGCATGTAGAAAATACAAGTCAGAAATACAAGATTGGTATAGTTTCCCATGCAAAAGTAACTACCAGTAAACTTGTGGTATAATGTTTCATGATATTTATACATGCTTTATTATTATTTAATACATTTTTTTACTCTAATACAGGTTTCCTTTTTTAAAAAAAATCATTTGTTTATTTCAAAGACAAAGAGATTTTCCATCTGCTGGCTCATTCCACAAATGACCTGGGCCAGGCTAAAGCCAGGAGCCTAGAATTCTGTCCAAGTCTCCAGTGTGACTGGCAGGGACCCAAGGACCTGGAACATCTTCCACTGTCTTCTGAGGTGCTTTAGCAGGGAGTTGAACCAGCACCCATGTGGGCTGCCATTGTCAAAGGTGGTGGCTCAACCCGTTTTGGCACAATGCTTGCCTCCACAGATACTCTTTTTGTCCCCTTGTTAGCTGTAAAATTTGGAGTGACTTTATTGCAAGTACTATATTCAGATAATGGAGAATAAGTCAAGATTTTTCATAGCTATGTCCCTTGATTCTATTACTGTTTACATTGTTTTAGCTTCATCTTCTAATAAGGTTTTAAGAGTTCACTTATTTCACTGAATTTTGTGTGTATTATTATGTGACACATATTTTTGTACATTTAGTATCTTTATCTTCTCTTTGCATTCTTCCTTACCAAATAAATGAGATTAATAGCCAATCAGATAAAAGTCCACATTTTAGTCTGCTAACTTATAATAATGTACAGATATCTTTATATATATATGCAGGTGCAGGCATATGTGCTTATGAAAGTGTGTTCTATTATATATCCTTTTCTCATTTCACAATGTATCATGAATACATACACGTAGTCAGTAATGATGGATGTGCCATATTGTTTGGTACAACATAACACTATTTTTTTAATATATTTTTATTCTGAATTTTGAATTGTGTGGTACAGTTTCGTATAGGCTGGGATTCCCCCCAAACTCCCACCCATTTTGTTACAATAGTGTATTCCTTCATAAGGAATCATAATTCTATCAGTCTCTTATGTAAGTGTGCCCCGACATTGGTTGTACAGACAATGTCAGACAGTCCAGCATCCCATTGTCTACACATGTCCAACAGTTTCGTTGGGATTCCATCTTTCGTCTGGATGCAGGGATGCATGTTCCATTATACCCCCACGTCTGTTTATAATAGACCCCAGTACTCCATCACTATACATTACCATAAGTGAGAAGCCATGAAACAAGGTCAACAACTGGTATGAGTTGGAACAGTCCACAACAACAACAACATCAACAACAAATTACAGTACCATGAAAAAAAAAAGTGCCACTGAGTAACCAACACATGGGTGACAAAAAGGAAACACAGAAGTCTCTTGGGAAAAATGATGCCACCATATAATTAATGATGAATTCTACTAGAGAAAAGAGATTATTTGGAATGAACCAAACTGAAATAACAAAACATCAAAACGCATGGGATACAGCCAAAAAATCAAACAAACAAAAAACAGAACCACATAACACTTTAGAATGTGGTTATACTACCTTATCTTGTTGATGGGCATTCAGATTATTCTCAGACTTTATGGGTGTTTTGTTCTATCAATGAATTTATACTAGGCAGAGTGGACTTTTAAATTCGTATAGCAGAGCTTCTCAAAATTAGAATCTGTGCCAGTGAGTACATAATTTCTCATTTTTTACAGATACTTTACATTGTTTTCTGATTATTTTAAATTTTTTGCTACAGTTAACATATTTATAGTTATTTTTGAGTTTTTTAAAGCAGGATATATTTCTAAAGGTGAAGCTGTTGACTTGAGGATTGTCATTTTTTGAGATCTTGAAATGCTGATTCTGTTAATTCAGACTTCTTCATTCTCTTACTTTGAAATCTTTTGCTGTTTCTTCAGCATAGGCTACCTCTTTGCCTGAGCCACGGTCAAAGCCTGTGAACTGGCCTTACCCCACTCTTTTTCTAAGCTGTTATTCACCTGCCTCAGGTGATGCACAGATCAACACTTCTCTCTGTTAGGCTAAAATGTTCTTCACTGTTCTTAGAATGAACTCCATGTTTTAATCTCTAGGGTTTCATTTTTTTTTTAATTAATTTATTTTTATTACAAAGTCAGATATACATATAGGAGGAGAGACAGAGGAAGATCTTCCATCTGATGGTTCACTCTCCAGGTGAGCGCAACGGCCGGTGCTGTGCCAATCCGGAGCCAGGAGCCAGGAGCCAGGAGCCAGGAACTTGCTCCAGGTCTCCCACAGGGGCGCAGGATCCCAAAGCATTGGGCCATCCTGACTGCTTTCCCAGGCCACAAGCAGGGAGCTGGATAGGAAGTGGAGCTGCCGGGATTAGAACTGGCGCCCATATGAGATCCCAGTGTGTTCAAGGCGAGGACTTTAGATGCTAGGCCACGCTGCCGGGCCTGGGTTTCATTCTTAATTCTCTTATTCTCTTATTCCTTACCCTGCCATATTTTTGGTATTTCTGAACCTTTATAGTATTTGATGACTTCTTTATTGTATCTCAGTTTACATGAAGGTTTCTTGTATAGCCAAAGTTTCTACTTTCTCAGACTCTCACTCTGTTAGCTATTTTGCTTACTGTTGCAATGGTACATTGTCACTATTGTTCAGTGGTGTGCAAACTGAGTTTCTGGAGGCAGAAAATGTGTTTTGTTTAGAGGTTATTCCCTGAACCTAGCATGGGGTTCAAGTCATAACTTTGTTGAGTAATGTATAGCAGTTTAAGGACTTCTCGGCATGTTTACAGTTAGTTTTGCGGTATAAGATCTTAATTATCCATATTTTGTGTATCTCCAAATTTCCTACCACTTTGTGCTCCATTATCTGTATTGCATTTTTTCCTGCTTTGTGTGTTTTCAGTGACTTTAAAGTATTGTTTAATAAATACTTGCTCTTAAATGTCACTACTCAACTGTTGGTATTTGAGAATTGAGGCGTTAACTAGCAAATGGGAAATCTGTGTATCTCTTGATTTCACTCTCTTGCCTTTCACCTCTCTCCCTTAAATAAATAAAAATATAAAAGAAACAAGATAATGTTAATATAATCTTTTTACTATATTAATATAAATACTGCTTCCTGTTGTGCTTGGAAGCAGTTTTTAGTGTACTTTTTATTATATGCTTTATAAATCAGTTGAAAAATAATGCTTGCCAAGGAAAGGGCGCTTTGTCCCTTTTGAAATGTATCAGCTTTCTACATTTTATAAAGTTTATGTAGTCTTGTTTTGAAAATAATTGGTACCACATTACTGGGAAATTAATGTGTCAACATTAAAGTAATATGAACATGGAAAATGTTATCCTGATTTTTTCCATAGGATAAAGCTAATGGAGTTTTCTCTGTGTAGAAACATAATTGAAATTTTTTCTTTACCCAATTTTTGGTACACAGAGAAGGATATTTTGACATTTAATTGGATATTTAATAAATTTAATTGTGTATTTTCCATTTGCCCTGTCATTTAAAAATTGCACTGAAGATTAATAGAAAGTCAAGAAAAATTTGCTTTAATTAAAAAATGCCCAGTGGTTGTTTACTATTATAATTCAATTTTCAAATATTAGTATGTTATCTGTTAAATTAAGAGTGTTTTAAAATCTGAAAGTATTTTTGGTGTTGCTAAAACTCTAGAAAACTATAATTTTGTTGTTTAATGAAAAGGAATTCTTTTTTTCCCTAAGAGAAATATTATTGGGGAAAATAATTAAAATTAGTTTGACTATACATTTTGTTTCTTAAGTATTAAATGAGGGACAGTAACTAATTTGTGTGAGTATATATTTATGTGTGTGTGTATATGTGTCCATAAGACACTTAAGTAAGAAATGGCATAGTGAAGCATAGTTAGTGATCTTCTGAAATGTCATTCGGATTACTCTTTGCTATCAGATTCAAGCTGTGATTTTCTTCGTATTTTCATATACATGTACACGACCATAGAAATTTTTAAATTTTTGATTAGTCTTAATGTCTGTTTGATCGTAATTGAGTCAGACATTAAATCTGAAAGACCTTGTTAAAAGTTAATGATTAAAAATTGTTCTTTGGTATTTCAATTAGATGTGTTTCCTTTAATTGACTGTGAGTTACAAAGTTTAAATGTATATGATTTTTTAAAATTGTAAGAATTTGATTTATTTGTATTGACATCTGTTTGAAACTAGTACAGTAATTTTACAGGTATAAGATATGAAATATGTGTTTTACATAAGATGGAAATGTGACTGGGTTATGTTGGGACGATAGAATCGGAGATTTGGAAGGAGAATATAATGTCCAAAACAATTAAGAAAAGATTCTCATGTATTTTATATTTGACATATGTTGTTCATTGTGGTGTGTTCCTCTTGTGAGCTTTCCTATGCACATACAAAATGTTTCTCCTCAGGCCCCCTTGTATTTGCTGGTCCTATTTTTATGAACCATCGAGAACAGGCTCTAGCCAGACTCAGATCTCATCCAGCTCAGCTAAAGCATAAACGGGACAAGCATAAAGGTATTTGGTCTTCCTTATCAACGAGGTGGGGTACTTTCCCAGCTTCTCCACTCATTTGAATTTCGTCTCTGGGAAATGCACAAACTGGGTTCTTCTACTTTGCTTCTGTCATTATGTATACTGAGGAGAAAGGACATGCTTAACGTGGTACTGTTGGTCCATGAGTGGGGTGATTTTCTGTTTGTTTTGTTTTGTTTGTTTATAATTATGGTACAGTTCCATAGGGTCTATGGGTGATTCTTTTATATTATTTTTTCTGTTAAACTTGTTAGAAGAAGATATTTTCCATTGCCTTCAAAATTTTATAAAATTAAGAATAAGTGGAAAAGGTAAAAACTGCTTTCTATTATTGTTTATTATTTGCTGTTAGGTTACTGATCAGATATTTTACAATCTTTGGTTCTTATTTGGTTTTGGTAGGAGCTTTAGTTGCTGTTATTATGCTATGAATTAGCAGAGTTACTAAATTCAGTGTAAAAACTGCTGAGAAACCATGCATAGGTGTTTTACTATTTTACTAGGTTTATAATATTCCATTGGATAGAGGTGACAAACACACACGTGTAAGTATTTCACATTTGAGCCTTTTGTAGAGACAGTTGGAAGCCAAGTGTAAGTCAGACACGCTTCCTATTTCTAGGCATCTCTACTGCTTCCTGAGATATTAGTATTCTCTGTTAATTGTTTAAAAGAAAATAAACTTGCTTTATAACTGCTAGCTTTTGGTCAGGTAACAATAGTAAAGAATTTCATGCAGAGAAATTATAAATTTTGTATCAATTTTGTTTTGATTAGTGGAATGATAGCCAAGGCTCTTCATTGCTGGCACATCTTAGAGCCACTGTGCTCTTAAATGCCCAAGAAAAGCACTACAAAATACATAGGAACTTGTAAAAACGCAACTTTCGCATGGACAAATTAATCTAATTGCTTTGTGTGGGTTATTCTTCCTTTACTGTGAAAACTTCGGACTTAATTTTAAAAGCTTTCATGTACAGCAATAGTGTATATGCAATTTTATATTAATTGACTTTATTTTATTAAGCTTTCTAAAGTTGTCATACATAGAAAAACAGAAAAGACAAAGCGTGTTTTTAGTAGAAGCTCAAATAGAGGAGAACTTATTCTGTTTTGAACAAATGAAAATCAAGAGTATTTTAAATCTAATTTGCCATAGTAAAATTTAATTCCTTTTTTTACCAGGTGATCTAATAATGTCATGAATGTTTAAAATCTTAGAGAATATTTGGGGAATGCTAGGTAAATTAATTTAGTTGCTTCCAGAATGTGATATTTCATGATTTTTAAATATGCCACTATTAAAACAGATTGGCTTAGTATGTTTTCTCCCCATTTACGTCACAGTATAATTCCCCGAGACTGCCTGTTGTTAAATATTTGCATTTCATAACATTGCTTAGTAAATTGTTTTTGCTGTTCTATATTAATATCTTATGGACTAGCAACTTTATTTCCCCTAGATTTTTTAATAAGATGCTAAATATATACCAGGTTTATGCATTTAAAGCACATTTTCCATGCCGTGCAGTGATTTGCTGTACACATTTTACAGCAATCACTAGCTGTACTTCAGTTTTGTCTTTCCACAGGGCACTTCATAACAAGGCTTTTTATACTTGAAGCAAGCTTCTTAGCAGTACTTAACCTGTTTTGGGATTTCATGGCAAAGACCAACATTGACTGGATTTGTGGTTTTGTGAAGTGAAGTGATAGTTTAATTTCTTTACTCCCAAAATGAATTTATAGTGTAAATTATGATTTTTCAAGTACTGACCTGTTTATGTAGGTTAATAATTTATTTATTAATTTCTTTCTGTCCACTAACCCTTTGTACTCAGTGTACTATCATTTAATCATTTATTTATTGCCCTTTATCTTAGTATTTATTTTGTATTTTTACAGCCTTTGAATAAATATTTTTGTACATGTATTTTTCTTTTTTCAATCTGTCGTGCAATTTTACCCATTGAGAAGTTCACTATATTAATGCTATGCTCTGTCTTATAATGTTGGAATAGATTATAGGATGATGATTGTTAAAAGGTGCTAGACAGTGACTGTTTTGCAGAAGCCTGAAGTTTAAAAACTATGGGTTTATTGTTAGCAAGAGTGAGTTCTAACATGGAAAATTTGGAGAACTTCTGACCGATCGGAGAGAATTCAGAGGTCATGGAATCCATCTTATCCAGGCAAATCTTGACTGAAGGCAAATTTGAAAATAAAGAATTAAATCAATAGGTAGAATTGCATATAACATATAGTATGTTACTCTAAAGTGTGACCATTGTATTTAAGATAAATTCCTGCATTAAAATTCATTTCACCTACACAGTGCCTTGCACAGAGAAAATAATATATTTTAGTAGGGAATACCTGTCTTTTTCAAATCTGTTAGAGTGGCTAACTTGAAAAATCCTAAGGCATATTAATAAACATCTAAATGTATTTTATACCTGTTTTCTGTAGGAAATAATACGATAAAATACAGCCTTTTGAATTAGGCCTCAGTTTTAATTATAAATTAATCATTTACTACTACTGCATACCTGTGGAAAATTTGTTAATCTCGTAGATTTTAGTGCCTCTATTGTAAAAACAAAAATGTTAGTTCTTAAATGATTGGATTACTATGACAATTAAATTATGATTATTCATATGGGCTTTGCACAGAGGAATCCGCCATGACTTTTGTTCTTTGAAATGAATTCTTTGGCATGAAACCTGAGACCTGTTACAAGTGTAGTTAATGTAATTTCACAAAAAAGATTCATGCTGTCAAACTATTTCCTGATGGAAAAAATTTATGAGCCTTACTTATATTCAAGCTGCAAATTTGCTCTACCAGATATGACTGGCCACATAATTCCCTGAATTCAGTTAATTTACTTACTGAATTGCTTAAGCTTAATTTTCTCATCTATAAAATGGAGAAATATAGTGCTTATATCATCAGATTACTATATTACTGATTTTAACATAAAGCAGCAATAGTGAGTATTGAGTACATTTCATAATCATTTTGCTTAGTCTTCATAAGGACCTTGTGAGGTATGAACATTATTGCTGTTGTGTGGATAAGAAGGCTAAGTCTAAGAATGGCTGTTTTGTCCAGCCGTCGTACTGCTAATCAGTGACAAAGCCAGGATTCCGGTCAAGGTCCTTAGGCTCTGATCCAGAAAAGCATTTGCCCACTGATATTTTCAACTGTAGCGTAGAGCAAAATTGCAGCTTGTCTTCTACTCCTGGTTTTTTAATGATTTTGCTTAGAATACTTACCGAGTTCTATGATTGATTAATTTGCGTAATGACGATTACTCTAACAAAAGATAAATTTAGTTAATTTAAGTTGAAAAGTAGTCACTTAGGTATTGAGTCCTTTTTTCTTTGTGGGTACACTAATTCATACACATGGCATATGCATAATATCTCAGATATGTATCTACCAAAACAGTATAGCAAGGCGACATTAACTGTTTGAATATTGGATGATAAACTGGCACATTGGAACATATACATGCGGAGGAAAACACAGACATGTTAAGAATCAACTATTTCCACTGCAAATCTGATTAGGTTTTATTGCCGCTCATTGAGACTTTACTGAATAATGAGCCTGAGCAGAATTAATCTGAATTTCGCATTATTATTCTTGAGTTATACTAAATTTATGGCTACTTAATAAGTAACTTTTTTCCTAGATTTTTTAAATTTTTTAAATTTTTTTTAAACACCTTTATTAGCTTTAAAAACATAAGACTTCTTGTACAATAAAGCATAAGCATGTTTCATCTACAAAGTCAGAATATCTTCCTCATGGAACATGCAGGAAATTTCTAAATTTCTAAATTTTGGAAATTATATAAGATTTTTTTACCTCATGAGATAAATGTATATATTTATACACAATATACACTCATTCAAATGTTTATTTAAATCTGCTGTCACTTAATGATCAAAAATCTCAGCCTTCTTTTTGATTTGTGGTATTTTCCCCACTTAAAATAGTTGAACAATTTTTTTATATAAGTAGAGAATGTTTAGATGTGTGGGGATAACATGTTTCTAGTATATTAACCTCTAATAATGGCTGCTAGTTTTTAGTTGCTATACTTTTATGCAGTAAATTGCTAGCTTTTTTTTTAATTCTTCCCTGACACTATGTTTACATTTTGGGATTTGTATCTGTATTTACTCTGCAACTCAAGGGAGTGGCAGCATGATAAACTCCAAGGTATAAGGTTATACTAGTCATCAATACATTTATGCAAAAATGAATGATGCTTGATAATTTAGTGACATCTAGAAAAATTATTTGTATATAGTATGTTTTCCCTGATAAATCAAAGTGGATTCTAGTAATTTGATAATTTCACCTCAGAAAACTATAACGTTCTCTGTATCTGGTATCTAATTAAATAGCCCTTGGACATTTCTGTATTGGTTTTAGTGTTAGGCTGTCGTATGTATTTTAGCATTATCCTTTCTTGGAAAGATAAGGAGGCTTTGAATTAAGAGTATGTTTTATGGGATAAATGAAACTGAAATTTGTGATTTTGTTTTTGTTTTTTTTTTATTTGTGAAACCAGAATTAGGTAATTTAGCAGAAATCATATTCTTTATCCTACTATAGTAAAACCTCTCACTAATTCAGAATTTATGATACATCAGTTGCAATATTTGTGATATTTTTTTGCTAAAAATTTCAAAGTAATTTCTTCCTCTGAATTTTCAGGGTCATACTTTTAAGGGGAAACCTGTCTAAAATCACTAGCTTTTCAAACCAAGGGCTCAAGAAATGAAGGATTCCTTCACCGTGCCTTCAACCTCTGGGTCCAGCAGTTAATTCTTGTATGTTAAAGGACTTTTATGTTTTTGGTACATTTTTATGTAATTTTGGCATATTTTGAAACATAACGAAGACGACCAGATTCTATTTATTGTAACATTCAGTTTCATCTATAATCTGTACTGCCTGAAGGTAACAAAACTGAATTTTTCCTAATTGTTCTATGATTAAGACTTTCACTAAGTCACACGGGCTTAACTTTTCTGTTATTCCGAATTGGTGAGGTTTTACTGTCCTAGTGTTATAAAGATTTTAAAACTGTATGAAGCAATGGAGAGTCAGTTTTAGAAAGGGAAATGACAGTTTAGCACAATTTTTGTTTTCCTTGAATATTAAAGATTACATAAAGGAAATGTGAACATGAAATGATTTTCTGTTTAGCATTGTAGGGTGGATAATCAAAATGCAGATAAAAAAATGTGAGCCTGTGGATTCACATATGTCTTTGTATCATATACAGCTCTTTATGGTTTCTATACCAAGAGTGGGTTAGACTAGCTGATGTTTTGCAATTCCTTTCGGATTTGTAGTTACTGAATGCAAGGAATTTGACAAAAAGGTCATGTTTTAGTAATGAAACCCATATTTTCTTTAATTATGCATTCCAAGGCGAAGATTTTATATTGTGGTTTTAGATGCTCTAGCTACAATATGAGAAAATCTAAAGTCACATGTAGAAACCAGGGCTGGGGAACATCCCTGAAGCAAGCTTAATAGAGGGGATCATAAACAGAGGGCTAGTGGAAGAAGGAATGGAAGCAGAAGGAAGCTTCCCTTCAGAGTAGCAGTTGGGGCAGGAAGAAGTCTGCAATCAGAGTATCTGAAAAATAAGGTGGGACAGGAGAGATGAGTGAGAGTACAGGGTTGTACTACAGTTGTTTAGTCTATATGTTCTAAAGTTCAGTTGAGGTAAATATACTTTGTAAAATGGCTAGTACTAACAATATCACTAGTATAAAGTAATCGTTGAGTGACTCTGCATGCGGTTTAATGCAAACTAAAATTTCCCATATAAACTTAGTTTTCCTTTTAAAATTTTATTTTTGTAACCTCATGACCCATTTTCTTTATGAACCTGATTAGCTTTATAGGTTTTAGCCATAACCAAATCTCACCTCTGTTTTTTATTGGTTTACCAATACTTGTAAAATATTTATTCAAAGTTGCTTGTTTGCAGGTAGACTCTTGATCTGTCATTTCTAACAGCTGCAATTCTTCTTGCTTATTAATTCCTTTTTTAACATTTTTCTCTAATTCTTCCCCTAGTAAACTGACTTAAAATTTTATTTTGAAGATGAGTAATGGTTTAATTGTAAATTGTAACACTTACAGATGGAAGTGGAGAAAGAGGAGAAAAGGATGCAAGCAAGATCACAACATACCCTCCAGGCTCTGTGAGATTTGACTGTGAGCTCCGGGCAGTGCAAGTCAGCTGTGGATTTCACCATTCAGGTAGCAGCTGGAACTTTAGGGTATAATTGCATTTTTACAATTGTGCTAAATAACTTAGCTATTTAGCTTTAATAAGCCTCATTAATTATGCAGTGAAACAATATGTGGCAGTATATCTTAAGTAAGAACTTTGTATCTATTACAGTTACAAAAACTATGGTGTAATGGAGCACGTACTGTACTTGTCCAGAGATACGATTTCTATTCCAATTTTAGATTTCTTTTGTGATTCAACTCTAGAAGTTCCTGAGGATGAAGTAATCTCTGAAATCCTCTTCAACTCCAGAATACTGTGGTTTTTTATAGCATTGCTCATCCCATGTTTTTTTAATGTTCAGGGAGAAATGTGCAGCAACAAACTTAACTGTCTTAAAATATAGAAAATAATGAAATTCTTAGCAGTTATTGACTTTGGGCTTAATAGCTTAGGATATACCTCTGTGACAGAACATGTTAAATTCTGATATTATCCAATAAGGCAGACACAGATATTGCAAGTTTACCTTTTGGGTTCCTGGGTAGGAGAATTGACCTGAAGACATGGGATGACAGTGCTCTCTTTTGGCAACTGACAGAATTTATTTCCAGGGTTTCAGTTTTTATACATTTCATGAAACAGTGGTTCAAACATAACTCGGAATTAGATTATGTCTAAGAACACAGAGTACAAAGACGCTAATAAGGTGACTTAGTCAAAGAGTTATTGAAACAGGGAATAGATAAAGAGTACTGTCCGTCCTTGATTGACTAGACAGAGCACAGATGTCCACCTATCTTCAAGGAGATCACGAAAGCACATCCAAGGACTCACTGGGGGCAAGAGCACACTGTGGGGGAGCGGCCTTCCGCCTTCTCTTTGCTGGAGCCTCTTCTCAGCAGGGTGCCACAGGCCTCCACTGTCCCAGCTTTGCTACAGACTGTGTTCCGACAGATATAACATCTTACCATTTCAGTAGATGTTATTTACAATTGTGTCTAGCTCCAACCCACTATACTTAGTATTTTCTAAGATGTGAAAACATTATTTCAAGAGTAATATTTTTTTCAGATTTCCTAGATGACCCGAACCAGTGTTACTAAGTACTAACATGTTTTATATGCTTTTTGGAAGAGATTTGTATGTATAATGAGATGCATGCTTTTTTATGATCTACAAATTATTTTCTAAAATGAAAATTATATTATTCACATATGTTTTAGTTACCTATTTTAAATGGATCTTTAAAAGTTAATCAGTGAAAATCACTGGAAATGTAAAATCCAATATAGTGAAGATTTTTACAGTATGTTTTTGTTTCAGTGGTCTTAATGGAAAATGGAGATGTCTATACATTTGGATATGGGCAGCATGGGCAGCTGGGACATGGAGATGTCAATTCCAGGTACTTGGTAGCTTTTTATTTGAAAACTTTTTACTTTTATTTTTAAATTTATGTTTCTAGAATTGAAATAATGTAACACTTCTTTTTCCAGTATGGCCCGTGAATTATTAATGGTTTCTGATTTTGTGGTTAAGTGCTATTATACAGATAAATAATTATGATTTATAGCAAAGTTCCATCATATACTTAACAGTTATTGTGTTTTATAAAAGCCATCCTTGGTGGGAATTTGGGGAAGGGGGTGGGGAAATCCCAGACCTTATAGAATTGTACCATAAAATTCAAAATTTAAAACAACAACAACAAAAAAACCATCCTTATAAAATAGAAAATGGAGTGAATATCCCCAAATTACATTTTTGTTAAAAAAAACTCAACAATAAATTCAGTCATATTTGATCTTGTTTTGAAATTTTGTCTAACACAAAGCTTTTGAATAATTTTCAAATACAACCTCTTTGTTTCTGATTCTAGTTTCAGTTATATCAGTGATCAATTGTGATTATGATAGCACCTACTACTAATAGCCATTTCCTAGTACAGTTGCTGGTTGAGTTTTAGTTGGTGACAAATGGTACTTTCTCAACCTCCATTGCAGCAAGGTATGGCCCATGATCTAAAGAATTAACATGAAACTTTGAAACAGAATTAAAGGAAAAGGGGATGCCTTACCATTTTCCCCTCTCCACCCTCCCCCATGCTCAGCTTACTCTCTGGAATACATGCATGGTGCGAGGAACAGGAGATGTTGTCATAGAGATCATAAGGTGGAGACCATATTACTGAGAATGATAGACCTACATCATAGAAATGGCTTGTATGTCTGACACAGAGAACTGCTACATGAGCTTCATACAACTGAGCACTGCTTAAGTGAGAAGTTAACTTCCATTCTAAGTTCCTATGCTATATTTTTCAAGTCAGAAGTGAAGTCTGTTCTCGTGGAGCAGATACAATGCCCACATTGTTCGTTGCAATGCCTGGGTTCAGGTTCAAATTCTGCTTCTGATCCTACTTCCTGCTAGTGTGTTCCCAGGAAGGAAAGCAGTGATGGCTCAAGCTTTTGCCCATATCTTCCCTTCCCAACCCACCTAACTCCTCCCCTCATACACACGCACATGTAGGAGACAAGGATTGAGTAGGTTCCTGACTTCAGCCTGGCCCATCCACAACTGTTGCATGTATCTGGCAAGACATCCAGCAGTTCTAAGGACTGTATCTTTCAAATAAATAAAAATAAGTGGGTGAAGCTTAAAAACAAAATAGCAAGGAAGTGGCTTTAAATATGATTATACCAGTGAGCACTATTCCTTTATTTATAGTGGCTTCCTCATGTCACAATATCATGGAAGTTAACTCAGTATTTTGAAAAGCTTGAATATATCATCCTCATGATATATGAAAACCTCTAGTATTGAAAAAGAATATGAGGATTTTACAAGATCAGTTTCTCAAAACACAGAAAGTTTCATTTTATTAATTTGGTTAAAACTGGGAGGACCGATGACGTGGTGTGGGAAGCACTAAACTGGATAACATAGTTTAGTCAAGCCTCCACATTATGCCTAGTGGCTTAGAAATCTATTAAGATGGCCTCAGTGATAAGCATTCTAGGTAGCTGTTTGCCTGGATCTGTGTTGGATTAGGAAGATAGAAGCCAAAAACTGAGTTATTGAGGAGAAAGGAATGGATCTTTCTTACAGAGGAAAAGCCCCAGAGAAACGAAGCCTCCAGAAAGCAATATGCATATGCTTATTTAATTGAAATTATTAGAGGGCATTATTAGACTGTTGATAACAGCTAAATATTATTGATAAAAGTTTGTTTTGTAGCACACATTAGTGGGTTGATTAGCCTAAGATAAATATAGTGTTGAATGATGATGAAGGTAGAAAAATGTAATTGATATTCGCTTTATTTAATGGGACTTCCTGCAAAAAGTACTGAGTTTAGGCTCAAGGGTGGATACTGATTCTAATCATTTGGTAGCTGTGTGACCTTGAAGCTGTGTGATCAAAAATAAGTAAGTGCAGCTCCCTCAGAGGACTGTGTAAAGACTTCAGTGAATAGATGCTATTAGTGTACTTAGCACAGAGTAAGTACTTAGTAGATGTTAGCTGTTACTGTTGCTGCTTTTAAAATGAGTGTCAAAAGGCTCATGTGGACTTTTCCATGGCTACTTATGACATGAGTCTTTTGGTTCTTTGTTTGCTTATTTTATTCAGCATTCTCCTGTATTTCACAATTCCAGCTCTTCTGATATTTTTAGTCAATATAAACCTTGAGAGTGGGAAAGAAGCCATATACGTTAGATGCTTTTGTTTTCTTGTTGACAGTAGGATTCTGATAATTCTTATGTTCCAGAGTTTCATCTTTTTCTTACTTTCCAACCCTCCTGTGAAATCTTTGTGTTTGCAACCATACAGACAAAATTCAGATATTTGCTTTAGCTCCTATCTGCAGTGCTTCTGTGCTTTACCTTAACCTCAGTTTTCATATCCCATCGGATTGTTTTCAAATTCATGTAACATATATGTAATTCTGTTAGTCTTACATTTTCCAATTTTTTTTCAATGTATTCCCTGGAATTACAAGAAGAGTTCCAAGACTATCTACTAGATTTGGCACCAACTCTTGGAGAAATCTTTTAATCTTACCAGTTGCACCATGGAGTTCTTTTGATAGTGAGCCATACGTTTTATATGAGAGTGTTCTGTGAACTATAGATAGGGAAACTGTTACAGAAACTCTCCCTTCAAATTCTTGTTTTTTGTTTTTCTTTCCTTCATGTTAGTCACTGCCTTTTATTCATTCTGAGTTACCCTCTGTACATATTTTTCTCACTTGTTACAGTTGTGAGTTGGGACTGGTCCTGTATTTCTTTTCTTGACCTCCTTATATCTAATGAGCTCTTTTTCTGTGACATTGGCAGTTCCTCCGTGACCTGATAGAGGATCTAGCATAGCTTCAGTTTGAACTTTTTAGACTTCTTAAGTCCGTAATCTGCTGGCAACATCTGCAAACATCCGTACTCAGAGGGCAGCTTTTTGTTTGTTATATATAACCCTAAGTTTCTTGCCTTTGTGCTTATCGCTGTTTGTAGTCCCTAAAGTCCTGTATCTTCTTGTACTCTTCGCCCTTTTCACTTTATTCCGTGTACCTGTTGTCAGAGATTCTTCTTCACCCATACCCTTACTAGTAATCTCACCCTTTTGGTACTGATCCTAGGATGTGGTACAACTTCAAGCATGAATCAGCTTGTCTGTGTTTTTCATGCTGTGCTTAAGTTTTTGGATAGGAAGCATGTGCAGGTTGTTCTGTCATTTCCAGAGTGAACCAGCCCTCACCAATGGGATTGTAATTTGCTTGAACTACTTGAGAAATTGATGAGAGAGATGGGTCATCTCTCAAAAGAAAGATAAAAGCACATACAAAGGTTTAATTACATGCATGGGAGGTTCATAGATCTCCTGCACAGCACTCATGGTGCTTTAATCTAGGCTATTGCACCAGGCCCTGATCCTGCTATTAATCTGCTTCTTCACTATAATATCCCTGCTCCAAGTTTGAAGTTCTTTGTTCGTTCGTTTTTTTGTCCAGAACAGGACCTCCACTCATACCACAATTAAAAAAAATAAGCCATTAAATAGGAAACTCTTGAGCCAGGCAGTCCTGCACATCTGCCTACATCCTTGTCTTTGCCCCTTTCTGGATGTGAATGTGATGGAGGCACATGCTATGTTGTAATTCCTATCTAATTTTTCCTTGGAGATCTGTCCTTTACTCATAAATCTAGTTTCCTTGATCTTTTCTGACACATAATCTTTAGCCTTTACATCTTTTCTTAGGTTTTTGGACTTCCTGAAATCTCGGTCTTAAAAACTTGAAGCCTGTCCTTCACCATCATTTTGTGTTTAGCTGTTGGTTCTACTCTTACTTGCATTAGTACTAGAGTACTTGACAGTGGTTTTTGATTTTCATATTCTCTGACCCCGCATTTAGTTCCTTATATGCTATTGTGAGTTGCCTACTTCCAACAAAAAGTCTCTTTTGCTAAATCGAGAAGTTCCTTGCATGTTTTTTTAGAGCACTTTGTACCCACCTTATCTTTCCCCCTAGAAATTACCTGTTCCAGTCGCTTGCCTCCTGCCACATTTCCTTAGAGTTCTTTCTGCCTTTCTTGCTCTGCTAGATGAGTGTGGTGTGAGTGCTTCTCCATACCTAAGGCACTAGAAGAGACTCAATAGAGAGTGAGAACTTCTTTTCTATTTGTAGTGGTCTTCCTGGATCACATTTATTCTCAGAGCTTAAGTATTATCAGTGTTTATTTCATTGTTAAAAACAAATCTTCCTTGCCCCATGTTGATTACCTGTCCCATCTGTCTAGTTAGATCTGTTCCTTGCATAGCTGTCAGATTTATCCATTGCTTTCATTGTCTTATTCCCAATTCAAGTCTTCGTCAACTCCCCCAGACTGTGGTGCAGTTTTCTTAGATAGGTTTAAACCTGTAAGACTTCCCTTTTTACAATTCATTTTTTTCATGCAGCCTGAATAATTATTCGAAGATGTTTTATGTATTTTTATGTATTTTCCAAAGATTAATATATTCTCATTGCAGTATCTAAAAGCAGAACTCTTCTGTGTATATGTGAACTGTTTCTGTAGAGGTTATTCTAATTATAAATAATAACTAGAAATGGTTAATACATGTTTAATAAGTGGGAAAGAATGCTAGGATATCATTTATCATAATAGTTACCATTTATTAAATATTAACTGTGGCTAGACACTGATCCTTGTTCTTGACACATATGAATTTCTTTGTTCACAGGTTAAATGCAGTTTATTTATCATGTTGTCATAGAGAAAACTGAAACAGAAGTAGGATGAGTGACTTGTTCAAAGTCACAGCCACATTTCTGTTAAATGATGAAGTCAGAATTTGCACCAAGGATAATCTAACTCCAAAACCTGAGTTTGTAGCCACTCCTTATGACTGTATATTCTAACTCAATTCCTGATGTGTTAAAACATGAATTTATAGCTTAGTGGTAAAGTCAAGAAAGGAGGATCAATAGTATGAGCTTTTTCATGCATTCTTTGGATTTAATTATTGTTAAGATATCACATAAATTTTATTGTTCTCCCCCCAAAATTTTATGGAGTTCTCAAGCATGCTATCCAGGATAAGGTAACAGATATTTCCATTTAAAATGAAGATAAGACCGTTGTTTCCCAAAAAATGAGTAATTTTGTGTCTTTAAATAGGCTGGTAAATTCAGAAAACCTTTTCAGTAGCCTCCTTAAAGTCAGCAGTTGTGTCTTTTTCATCTTCATTTGCCCATCATCTAGAATTGAGACAGGCATATAATACCTAAATAAATATTTGCCGTATATTCTCATTAGTCTTTTTTCTTCTCCAATGACATTGTTTATTTGTTGTTTTTAAATTCACTTGGGTTCTAAGAAATTGACTTAATTTTTTGTTTTGTTTTAACCTAGGGGATGTCCCACTCTTGTTCAAGCATTGCCAGGCCCTAGCACACAAGTTACTGCCGGCAGCAACCACACGGCAGTACTTTTAATGGATGGACAGGTCTTCACATTTGGAAGTTTTTCTGTAAGGAAATTTTAAAACATTAATATTGCATTATACCATTGCCTTACCATATGTGTACAGTAGCTGTTTTTTCCCTGATTCCAATGAAAGTCTTGTACTAAAGTATTTACATATGCTTATTTCTGGCTTCCATTCCCACCTCACACAAAACTGAACTGACTTTGCTGTACTTTCTTCACTCACTCCATTAGAATATATTAAATTCAACAGCTGTGTAAGAGTTGGATTTGTTTATTTCATCTCAGAAATGGGTCATCTGAAGGAGTCTTTCTCATCTAACTTGTAAAGGTTAATTTTTCTTAGCATATGAAGCTATTTGTATTTTAGAGCTCTTTAAAGCTTCTTTTTTCTTTTTAAAATTATGCATTCCTTTTTCCTTTGCTTATCTTATCTCTCTTTTTCCTTCACTTCTTTATCACCCTGTGATCTCTTCCTTGCCTCCCACCAAAGTTCGCAAAGAGTGAGAATTCCCTGAGAATTTTATGTAGTTTGGACATTGTAGATTTCAAGGAATTATGAGACTGTGGTTGCTAATAAACCTATACTGTCTCTGATGTGGTTAGGCTCAGAACTCTAGAACTTGGGTCTCTGTGATGCAGTTTTAAGAAATGCAAATGTGAACTTTGAAAATAATTTAGCTGGGAAATAATTTCAACTTAGAGTAAGTTTGCAACAACAAGCATAGTACATTGCCCACCTATTTAGTCTTCAACTGAAGACTGTTCATCAATGATTTGATGAGTTGCTTTAATTCTTACCTGCTGTTTCTCCCTCTGGTTTTCTGTGTGCTTATAGGAATGTATTTGCGATGTCTGTGTATAAACTATTTTTTCATTATACCCAAATATCTTCTGATATTTTTGCAGTATTTTTCTGCTCCACTGTAGGATCAAGCAATGTAGTTCCAAAATACTTCTTTACTCTTTTTTAATCTGTGACATTTCTGTGGCTTTTTTTTAATGTGTCTAATATTCCCTCATACTTAGATCCAGAAGTAAGGTTATATTTCTCCCAGAGCATCACACCTGGAGGCACAGAATGTCCATCTAACTCTGACTGATAGTATACATTAATCAGTTTGATGTTTATCAAAAATTCCTTCTAGATTTGCATTCTTTATCATTATCTTTATCATTATTGCCTGAAACAGGCTTTGCAGTGAATTCACATAGCACTAGCATCATCCCCAGAATTACCAGTAGGCACTTCACAGTTGATTGTTAGAAGAAAATTGTCCTTACTCACGTGTGTGTTTCTGCTTATAATTTGAATACAGTCAGGTGTTTGTATTTTCTTTATTTCTGCCTAATTTTCTTGGATGTTGAGATGATCTTAGATTTGCCTATTTGGAGCCCTCAAAGGTGATTTCTGTATTTTTGTGCTATGCTCCTTTGTTTTTATTAATTCTTATTTTTTTTTGCTGGCCTACCAAGATACTTGAGGCTTATCTAACATGGGTGCTGCATCAGTCCTAAAATAAGCTATGTCTTAAGGAATCCTGGTTCTTTTTAGTAGGAAACAGTGCACCAGCCGGGTAGCAGTTACATTCATTGCTATAGGGCCTTTTTTCAGTCCTAGCACACATTTCTGCTAATATATGTAAACCTTAGAAACCATAAGTCTGGAGCTATGCCTCCAGTTCTAATCCTTTCTCAAAATGTTCTTTCTTACTTCACTGTTTATGTCCCTTCTTCCACATGAAGAATCCTGGCTCTCAACATTTACTTCTCTTCCTTCAGTCCTAATGTATGTCTGAAGTGTTTGAGAGTTAGTACAGAGCAGCAAAGTCACTAAGAAGACTTCAGAATTTGTTTCTCTTGTATTTTCCTCTGTCCCTTGCATATACTAAGACTGAAGATATATAACTGAACATTGTGTTCGTAAGTACTTGGATTCTTTCATCTTTCCATGTTGTGATTTCAATGGAATAGAGTTGGGTTCATTGTTTCAGTTTGCTTTTAGTTTAAGAGCCCTGTGTATATCCTTTGACTTAATTTTTTGAAGATAAAAAACACTAAAATGTTCATAAAAATTAAGTATGCTCAAAAAGTTGTCACACGTCACACTAGTAAGTATTGAATATCTGTTACATCTTTCTTGTATTTCTCTTGTAAAGATGCATTAATCATTAAGAGCACATACTGATGCACTGTTACGTACAAGTACAGAGTTATTTCTGTTTTAAAAGGTGATGCACTATGTATGCACTTTGCTTTTTTTCTCTTTAATAGGTTGCCTAGAAATCATTCCAAACCAGTTCAATTATCCTTTTTGTTTTTAACCTCTGTAGTACTCCATTATAAGTATATACTGTACTTTAGTATTCAATGTCTTTAGCTTGAGAAGTTGACTAGTTCCCTGAATTTTGCAGTGATGAAAATATTATTGGAAATGCATCTTTGAGATACATCCCTAAAGGTGAGATAGCTAGGTTGAAGGTCAGTGGCTTTGTAGCTTGGTGAAATGCTGAATGGTCCTCTGTCATTTGCATTTACACCAGCAGTGTATGTGAGTACCTGTTTGTCTATAGCATTGTTAACAGAATGTGTTGTCAAACCTTTCTCTTTGTGCCACCCTGTAGGATACTAAATGATCAAGTCTATAATTGGTGCTGTTAACCCACAATCCATACCCATATTTAGTATTTTGGTATTAAGAATTGAATTTCTCTTTCAGGATATTGTTTAGGCCTGTGCTTTGTGTAAGTCCTCCACAAGACTATTCTCTTTGTCTCCTCTCCAAAAGCTCAGGCTTGCCATGACATTTAAGAGCAGAGTCTGTTGCAGTTTGGTTTAATCATGTATTTTCAAGTAGCTTAAACTTTGTGATATTCTCCATTCTTAATATTGCTGAAGCTTTGAGTCACTTGAATTTTTTGCTGTCTGTTAAGTATTCATCTTGAGGGGAGGGAGTGAGGAATCTGTATGATAAGCCTTGAAGTCAGTAGGCTTTTATTGTCCTCCAACCCCAGAAATCTACAACAGTTGTAAGCTTACCTGCATTTAACTATTTATATCTGACCACACTTTGAATCTCAGTGGAAGTATCTAGGCTCTTTATCATCTTTTTGGACAATTTTTCTTCATGTTAGTCAGTTGATAGTAAGGAAGTATATACCCTTACTTATTTCAGCTATCAATGTTGATCTTTTTGTCAATCTTTATCGAAAAAAAGTAAATATATCCTAGATGTGACATATTTTGCTCACTGATCACATTTTTATTTTTGGGGGGAGGTGCAGAGTTGCACAGAGAGGGTCAAAAATAAGGGTAAACATTAAAAGGTGGTGAAAAGATATTAACTCTTGGCTTCTTTAAGCCTGTTTTTTCCATTTTTCCTACCTGATTCAGCCCAGGGTTTAAGCTCAGCTGTTCCTGCGGTTAATGGCTGTATTTTCTTGATTGGGTGTTGAAGTATTGGAACCCTGTAGAAACCAAAGAAATGGATGAGAACTTGGCTAGAGGGGTATGCAGTGCTACACGCTCCCTTGTGTCAGGTTTTTGCTGTTTTTCCTTATTCCTGTGGCTGAGATCCTTGTCACCTTCTGGTTTCATGAAGTACCATTTCTTCCTCCTACAGGGAGGGAGCACTGCATAACCAGGCTGCATGTGTACTGATCCAACACCAGTGTTTTACTTTTTAAGCTATTGTCTTAGTAGTGGGCAACTACCTATTAATTTTTAATTAAAGTCTTACTTAAGTGTCTGCAGGCAGTCTTACTATCTGTGAGCTAATAATTAATTATTGAAGACACCAGGCCTTACCAGTGACTTTGCTACTAATACGCCATGTGAAACTACATTGTATATTTTCCCAATTATATTCATAGCTGCAGTATTTATTATTTTAATCTTCTACCCAAATATTTTCAGACTGTGAGTTCAACAGTGACTTTCTTCTGTATTCTCAATTAACAATGTCACAATGATTTTTTAAATGAAAATTTTAAATGTTCATTTTTTAACGGTCCATTTGCATTGTTCATCTAAGTGTTGGCTAGTGCTAACTATTGGCATGTAAAATTATTTTTACCTTTTTAAATAATGTACTTTTTATGGAGTGACTTTCTATGAATAATAGAAATTGATTTATTGCTATATAAAGGTTTGACTCAAATTTCACATTATTTCATTTCTTCAAGCATAAACAATGAGATTTCTAATGATTATGCTCATAACTTGATAAAAATTGTAAAATATTTCTCTAGAATGTTATTAATATGAGTTTATATTTAATCTTACAGAAAGGACAGCTGGGCAGACCAATTTTGGACGTGCCATACTGGAATGCAAAACCAGCTCCCATGCCTAACATTGGATCAAAATATGGAAGAAAGGCTACATGGATAGGTGCCAGTGGGGACCAGACTTTCTTGCGCATTGATGAAGCCCTTATCAATTCTCATGTACTTGCTACATCAGAGATTTTTGCCAGTAAACACATAATAGGTAAAACTTAAAACAAATAACCCCTCAACGATAGTAAATCATTTTACCTTTTTTTGTAGTAATACGTTCTTTTTTCTTTCTGTTGGTGAAATTTAAAAGATGCCTCTAAATGTCTACATGTAGTTACACATTGTCTTTTCTGGCAAATGATTAGAGCAATAGAGAAATCTAGAAACCAGAGTATTCATGAATTACAAGGAAATGTGAGCTGAATTGTTAGACAAAACCAATATTGGAGTGATGAATTTTTCTTGTTTTTCTTCACTGTTTCTTGCTAAATAAATAGTAGAAATTAATTGTAATGGGAGATTATAATAAGTCAAACCTTGACTTTTTTTTTTAAGCAACAAACTATCAATCATGACAGCATGAATAGTTATGAGGCAGAGTGGAATAACATAGAGATAGAGAGCATGTATTATGGGTTTGAACTGCCTGATGTTTTAGTTCTTATTTGACCACTGAAAGATTTTTGTAGTTAATTAACCTCTGTGTCTTAAGTTTGTTCATCTGTGAAGTAGAGATAATAATTTTTTATGGATTTTGGAGAGATGGCAAAGGGCAATACATATAAAATTATATGTAAATATTTTTATCCCAAGGCTTGGTCCCTGCTTCTATATCAGAACCCCCTCCATTCAAATGTCTTCTAATCAACAAAGTGGATGGAAGCTGTAAGACTTTTAATGATTCTGAACAAGAGGATCTACAAGGATTTGGTGTGTGTCTTGATCCTGTATATGATGTAATCTGGAGGTAAGTGCTTCATGTTTAATATAGAAAGCAAGTTTTAATGAAATGATAATTTTGTAGCAATGTAAACTTCCTGTGTGGATAGTTTGTGCAAATACGTACTTTCCTGTTTAAGTGGTATCCATACTTTTATCGTGGCTGTTTCTGGGGTCCTTTATTATATGGCATAGTAGTTTAGATAGTGCAGTTATCACCCTACTGGGAATGTATCTATAGCAACTCCACGATTTGCTTTCTAATGTCACCTTGTCCCTGTGTGCTTCAATTTTGACATTAAAAAAATGAGAACAATTCCAGTACAGAAGCATGTAGTGAGTGCTATTGAAGTGTTTGCTATGACTATAACTATTTTTGTTGTTCATGAATTTTAGTCTTGCAGTAATTCTGAGTTTCTTTGTATAAAATTTAGTATATTTATTGTTCCCATAACTGTTTTGTTATCAACTCTGTGGCAGAACTTGCACTAAAGAAAATACAGAATAAATAGATGAACCTTTCAGTTGGGAAAGTGCATAACAGTATATTTCATTGGCAGATAAAGGCTCCTCTGGAAATTATAGATAGTTAAAAGAAGTATTTGATTAGAATTTATCATGATGCCTAATGTATATAATGAATACAGAAAAGATTTCCAGTATTGGATACTAATTGGAGGTGTATCCCAGCATTTTCAGAGTGATTCATTACAATGCTAGCTCTGGTTTCTCTCCCAAGGTATGCATTTGGCAAGCCTGAGGAAGCAAGGATCCTGTTAAGTTGCAAATGGCAGGAGTGAGAAGAGGGAAGAGAGTTTTCCCCCCTTTGTTTTCCCGGTGCCTGCTTGTGTTTCCATCAGCCAGCCAAGTCTAAAGAGACCACATGTTCTATTAGTCAAGAGGCCTGGATTTAAAGCAAAAGAATTGTGCTTTCCCGATTGCTACAACTTCTTCGCTTGTTTGAGCCTTTTCAGAGAAGTCCTAAAGACCAGAATCGATTTACATTGTAATATCAGCTTTAATTCTATAGCAGCAGCAGCAGCACTGCAAGAGAATTAAATAGCAAGAAACTACACATGAAGTGGTTACACTAAGAATCAAAGTAAATGAGTTATGGTGGGTTAGAATTCAGGAGATAGAGGAGAATAGGTATAAAATTATGTGTCTGCAGTAATTTCCTGTTTTGAAGTTAGTATACAGGATGCTAAGTTATAGATACTTCATTAATGGTTTGGATTTAGGTATATGTTGGCTTTTTGGGTAGCTCTTGTCTGCTTTGTCTCTTTAGTTTTTAAATGAGATAAATTTGCATTAACAAAACAATTGAAAGTTGGCAGTATGGGCTTTGTTTCTGGATACATGATAATGTAAATGATTAAAAATATCAACAAGTTTTAGGAGGAAACTGTGCTTCAGCTAGAGCCATTTCCCTGTGGTTTTGTTTCCCTCTGCCTGTCTCCACAATAAGATCATGAAAGTGAAACAGTGCTCTCTGACAATTTTGTTAGAAAAGAAGTAAAGGATAATGGCAGAAGGATGTTTTGGGTTCATCATAGCTTTTATTGATGTTTCACTGTCAGACTGGCCATTTATTCCATTTTATTTATGCTTCCTTACATTGTCCTTCGCTTGAATCTGTTTGATCTGCAGGAATTTTCATTCAAGCCATTGTGAATTATGTAATTTTGTGCCATGTTTACTTAATAACTTTCAACTTGGCATTTCTTAACAGAACTTTTAAAGGGTCTTTTTAGCTGTATAAAAGCTACATTTTTAGGGACCGTGATACAGCAGGTTACACTGCTGCTTGAGACTGCATCCGTGTCTGAGTGCCTGGATCTAGTTCTGCATCTGCTTCTGGACCAGCATCCTGATACACCTAGGAGGCAGTGTGTGATGGCTTAGGGACTTGAGTTTCTGCTGTTCACATAGGTCACCCAAGAAGTCCTAATTCACACCTTTGACCTGGCCCATGCCTAGTTGTGGGCATTTGGGTTATGAACCAGCAAATGAAAAATCTCTCTATGCCTCTGTCACTCAGCCTTCCACATAAATATATGTTAAATCTTTTGATGAAAAAGTTTCATATGTATACGTATGCATCAGAATTTTACATGTGTGGTTATTACGTTATTTATGAAGCATTATAACCTGTTTAAACAGTATTGTGAAAAAACAAAAAAAATGTAAATGTCAAACAAAATGCCTTAGTTACATGTTTAGCTTAGACATGGAAAATAATTAACTATTTTTTTTTCTGTTGTGCTATTTAAATTCTTTGTGTCATCAGTTATGTTTGGGGGATTTTTAAAAGCAAGACTATGTTTTGAAGTAGCTCTTGTAATGATCCTATAATTACTCCCTTTCTTGAAAGGTTTCGACCAAACACCAGAGAACTGTGGTGCTACAATGCGGTAGTGGCTGATGCCAGACTGCCTTCTGCAGCAGACATGCAGTCCAGATGCAGCATTCTAAGTCCGGAACTTGCCCTCCCAGCAGGATCAAGGGCTCTGACCACCCGGTCTCACGCAGCATTGCACATTCTAGGTAGAGTTGCTATTTAATTTGAAGCTACATTAGTACTGACAACTAATTAGGCTTGGATTTTTTTTTTTAAGATTTATTTATTTTATTACCAAATCAGATATACAGAGAGGAGAGACAGAGAGGAGCATCTTCCGTCCAATGTTTCGCTCCCTAAGTGAGCCTCAACAGCTGGTGCGCGCCGATCCGAAGCCAGGAACCTGGAACCTCTTCCAGGTCTCCCACACGGGTGCAGAGTCCCAATGCATTGGGCCGTCCTCGACTGCTTTCCCAGGCCACAAGCAGGGAGCTGGTTGGGAAGTGGAGCTGCCGGGATTAGAACCGGCGCCCATATGGGATCCCAGTGCGTTCAAGGCGAGGACTTTAGGCTTGGATTTTTTTTAAGTACTTCAATTTAATTTCATTCTATCATGTTTGTTAAGCTGTAATGATACACTACGCACAAAATAAATCCTGATTTGTATCCTACACCACGAAAGAATCATGTATTTCCAAATATAAAACAGTCTTGAATATAATTGTCCGAAGAAATGTTGTTTGTACTTAACTTGTATGTATGAACTTTTACATATAAAAATCAAATATTCAAACATATAATTACAGTATTTATTTTAAAATAAATTCTACATAGTTAATTGAATTTTTGACGTTATAATACAATTTTTCATAACACATCAACCTCATTCAAACTTAATTACTTTAAAATATAGCACTATATAGCACTACATATATGTTTATATATATGTAGTGCTATATATAACTACATAGTGCTATATGTAACTATATTTTTATATATTTATATATAAATATATAGTTGTATTTATATAACTATACATAGTTATATTTATATAACTATAGTTATATAGTTATAGTTATATATTTATATAACCATAGTTATATAAATATATATTTAATATATACATCTAATATCTAATATATTACTTATATATAGTTATATTTATATGACTGTATAAATATTTCTATATTTATATATATTTATATATAAATATCATATATAAATATATATAGTTGCTATATATATTTTTTTTCTCACTGGAACATTTATATCAATCTACCTAATCATGTATTTTATTACTTTTAAAAAATTATCTTTACAAAAACACATTTACATTGATCTAACATTTCCAATTCTGAAATTGCATTTCTGAGAAAGATTAATAGATCCTTTTGTTTTGTTTTGTTTAAGATTTATTTATTTTATTACAAAGTCAGATATACAGAGAGGAGGAGAGACAGAGAGGAAGATCCTCCGTCCAATGATTCACTCCCCAAGTGAGCTCAACGGCTGGTTCTGTGTCAATCCAGAGCCGAGAACCTGGAACCTCTTCCAGGTCTCCCACGCGGGTGCAGGGTCCCAAAGCATTGTGCCATCCTCGACTGCTTTCCCAGGCCACAAGCAGGGAGCTGGATGGGAAGTGGAGCTGCCGGGATTAGAACCTGCACCCATATGGGATCCCGGGGCGTTCAAGGCGAGGACTTTAGCTCTAGGCCATGCTGCTGGCCCCAGGTTAATAGATCCTTAAGATACTTCCCTGTTTTTCTTTTCACAAATTACATTTGGGAACCATTGTAGACATTTAAAATTAAAATAGGTTAATGTTATTTCTCACTAATACTCATGTCAAGTTATTTTCAAAAATCAAATTTGGCCAGAGTTCGATAAAGAACTTTGGAGGACTGCATTGTGGTATGGTGGGTTAAGCCTATGCCTTCATTGCTGGCATCCCATTTAAGTACCAATTCAAATTCTGGTTGATCTACTTCCAAGCCAACTTCCTGCTGATGTGCCTGCGAAACAGAAGAGGATAACCCTTGGATCTCTGCACCCACATGTTAGACCTGGAAGAAATTTTAGGTTCCTGGCCTCAAAATATCTCAGCTCCAACTATGGTGGTCATTTGGGAGTGAATCAATAGATGAAAGATCTCTCTCTTTCATTCTCTGTAAATCTGCCTTTGATATAATATGAAATAAACCTTAAAAAGAAGAAAAAAAAAACTTTGTGAGGACTCAAAAGACTCTTCAGAGATTGTCTATTCATTTTATGTAAAATGTTGTCCTGTAGCTTATGTACAAATATGACAATTCCTAGGCAAAGCAAAGTTGTTATAAGTAAAGTATTCTTCCATGAAATGATGTTAAAAGGTTAATTGTTTAGCACATTCAGCATCTATTTCCCTAATTTTAGTTTATCCCTGTATGATGTAATATCACTAATACTAAAGGAGATAATAATTGCATGTGTTTGATTTTTGTTTTTCTAGGTTGTCTCGATACCCTGGCAACCATGCAGGACTTAAAAATGGGAATTGCAAGTACAGAGGAGGAGACTCAAGCAGTAATGAAGGTTTATTCCAAAGAAGATTATAACATAGTAAACAGATTTGAAAGTATGTATATATATGTTTAGGAAGCATTGTTTTAGAACTGAAGTCTGTATGAATATTTAAAAACACGGATTGTTGTATCTGTATGTTTTAGGTCATGGAGGAGGCTGGGGTTACTCTGCCCATTCAGTGGAAGCCATACGTTTCAGTGCAGACACTGATATTTTACTTGGTGGTCTTGGTCTTTTTGGAGGTAGAGGAGAATATACTGCTAAAATTAAGGTAAAGTTCATTGACACTGTTGTCTTTTTTTGTTTGACGTTATTTCATGTTTTTTTTTTTTTTTTGATGATCACCTTTCAAAAAGGATAGAGGAGTCTAATAAAATGGTCTAATGATCTGATGAAATGGTGCAAAAAAAAAAAGGAATAGCTCTTTAAAAAATATCAAAAGTACCTATGAGGAGAGGAAGCAAAAAGAAAACTTAACAGTAAGAGACTATAGCAGTGTATCTGAAGACTTCTGCCGTACACTTCCTATAGGCCCAGGAGGATCTTTAGTTTTTCCCTGTGGCCACTTTGTGAGAGCCACAAAAATGATTGTGGAGGACTATTGATGTAGAGACATTCTGGTGTAGCTGAAAAGTTGTAAGCATTTCCACTTATGTACCATGTCTGCAGACTTCATTATGCCCTCAAGAGTTAGGATCAGGAATGAAATGACAAGAGGAGAATAGTAGGTAGATTCTGCCTTGGAGTAAATCTGAAAGTATTTTAGAATCCTAAGCCTATTGCAGGATTCATCTCTGAAAGGGCATGCAAAGCAGGTGCTCATTCTTTGAAAATTCACAAGTAATTTAATATTCTACTTTTCAAATTATCTGCTTTTGCTTAAAGAAAAAACTTATACCAATTTACGCCTTAATCTCACTAGTGAGCTTCAGAATAAATTCCCAATTAAATGCCTTTAATTCCATCAGTAACGTATACATTATTGTGTTAAAACTTCCTCACAGTGTTATTTGAGGGTGTACTGCATAGAAACCCAAGAGAACTGACCAATTTTTAACACTGTTTGCTTAACTTTGTTTTAGATATTTGAGAAACAAATTGACCACATTTATATGTTGGCATAGTTCTAATGATTTTGTGACTATTTTAAAATTCACATGAATCAATTTGAACATCTTTGCATTCATTATAACACTTGCTTATTTTCCTTCTGCGCTATAATCTTTAATTTTTTTACTTGTTGAACTCTTTGTTTAGTGCAGTCGGTAAACCATTTGCTATAATATAAACTAAGAATATGTCATCTCAAAAAAATAATAAACACGAAGTGGAAAATATTTTTGATTCTTGATTTTAATTGGAATATATATACTTTAAAATGGAGATAATAAGTAAATAAAGTAAAAATTTAAAACCCCTGTACTTTAATAGACTAAGGATGGATGGAATAATGATTAAGCATACTTCTAGTATTCTGTAGGTCCCTAAACTTCTTAGCCTAAAATTCAAACCTCATCTCTATCCATATGCAAGAATAAGAAAATCAGCCCGTCTAGCCTCGGTGCATTTCAGTGTAGCTGCTTTAGACTGATTATCTTGGGTTACTTTGATTCATCATCAACCCAGAGATCAGACTTAGTGAATTAGGTGATTGTGACTGACCCTGTCTGATAAGCTCATCAGGATTTTGTTTTCCGGAAACTGAGGATTTTTCTTTGTCAGAAGAATGTGGGAAGATGACTGTTCTAGGTAATTTTTTTGTTTTGTTTTTAATCTGAGTAGATAGGATGAGTATACCATTAATCAAAATAACGGTGATAGGAGAAAGTTGGCTTAAAACTACTAAGATTGAGACAATTAGGATTGCTAGGAGTAGGATCTTGGCTGTAGACAGATTTCAAAATCATTAGTATATAGTCAAAAAATTTAGATATCTAGCACAGTACCTGTCCAGTCAATTTTTGTATTTTATCCACGTTGCTTGCAGTTCACCTGCTACCAATTCTCCAGAATAGTAAGTTGTTCGCTTTTTCTTTTTTTTTTTAATACAGGTGAGTCCATTTTTTAAAAAGACTTTTTCTGATTATTTGCCTTTATGCTATGTCTGTTAAAATGTGTTTGTATATTTTGCTTGATAACAAAAGCAGATACTCTAATTTTCATTTATGTGATCTAACATAGATCACATATTAATTTTCTGCATATGCAGAAAATTAAGCTGGAGATAAACTAGATTTATATAACTGAATGGTTGAGAAAATGTTTTTCTCCTCTTTCCAGCTATTTGAATTGGGTCCCGATGGAGGAGATCATGAAACTGATGGAGACCTCCTTGCAGAGACAGATGTGTTGGCATATGACTGTGCTGCTAGGTACATGACTGACTTCTTGCTGAGTACAACTCTTGCATACTTAAATTTTTTTTAATATCAGGATAAGCTAGAAAATGTAAATCAGAAAGGGAATTATAATAGTCTCTGAACATCAGATACTTAAGAAGTTATGTGTTTGGTAAGGTAAATATCACTTCTAACAATGCTGCATGTAAAATAGTAAAGTCTTCTTAATTTTGTTTTAAGGAACAAACTGTTTCAACATTATGTGATAAAATGGAAATACATGTATTTCGTATTTCTGTCTTCACATACATATCTTGTAGGACCTCAAATATGCCAATATTCTAGGGATTGATAAGTCATCATAGTAAACATATGTTCAGACCAGCTAAGGGTAGCCTGACATAATCCGAGTAGCATGTTTCATAATAACACACTTGGGCACCACCAGCTTTTCTGAAATGAGTGGGCTTATCTGTGAAGTCATTCAGTAGGAGAGAGAGATGTTTTCAGTCTTCTCTATTGAATCCTAAAAATTCTCAGTACTATATGACAAATTAGTGATTTGAATAAGGGAATATTATAGTGAAAAAATAAACTGAATTTTGTGATAATGATAGTCTAGTTTACTTTCCCATAATACGTATAAAAAAATCTCAGGAGAAGGAATTGGCATTTTGCTAATAAGAGTGTGTATTTTCTTCTTTTTGATGGGGGGGGGCACTGATTAATTTTTTAATTATTATTATCATTTTATGATACAGTTCCATAGGCTCTTGGGATTTCCCTTATTCCCTTTCCAATCCCCCCACCCTTATTCCTCTATATCATTGCTAAAGTATAGTTGTTCATACAGTCATATGTCCATCATTGCGGGCATGGACAACGGCAGACAGTCCAGCATCCTATTGTCAAGATAAACAGTTCCATTGTAAGTCCATCTTTGGAAGTAGGGATGCATACTGCATTGTATCCTCACATCTGGATATGATAGTCTCCATTACACAGTTACTATACATCCCCTTAAATACAATACGAAGTCATCAGCAGGAAGAAAAAGAAATTGACAACACCGTGAAGTTAAAAAACATGCTACTGAAAGACTAATGTGTCGCTGAAGAAATGAAAAAGAAAATCAAGAACCTTCTTTAAGAAAAGGATGGTACTCTATGATCTATGAGTAATTGAATAACCAGAAGAAACTGTTTTGAAGAGATGAAACTAACAAAAACAAAAACATCAAAATCCATGAGATACAGTTTCCGCTGATTTTTGTTGGTGAAATGTGTCTCTTCTAGACAACAAATAGATGGGTTTTGTTGTTTAATCCAGTCTACTAATCTGATGTTTGGTTGAGCTTAAGCCATTTACATTCAGGGTTAATATGTATGGGTGGTAATTTGGTCCTGTCATTTTAGGAATGGGTTGTTCATTAATCTCGTTTTCTGTTGTCATTTTACTGGGATATTCTTCACATTTGCCTTTGGTTTTGTTGGGTGCTATTCCTCTTCTCTGTCAAGAGAACATCTTGAAGTATCCTTTGTAGGGCAGGTTTGGAAAAGGCAAATTCTTTTAACTTTTCTTTACTGTGGAAGAATTTTATTTCATTTTCAAAGACAAAAGAAAGCTTTGCTGGATATGTTATCCTAGGCCGACAATTTTTTGCTTTTAGAGTCTGGAATATGTTACTTCATTCTCTTCTTGCCTGTAGAGTTTCCTGTGAGAGATCTCCTGTGAGGTTAATTGGCATTCCTTTATATGTCAGTTGATTTTTTTTTCACATGCACTTTTAAGGATTTTTTCCTTATGTTCAATTGAAGAGAGTTTGATGATCATGTGTCTTGGTGAAGATCGCTTTTGATCAAGCCTGTTGGGAGTTCTGTGCCCCTCCTGAATGTTGTTTCCCAATTCTTTCTCTAGATTAGGGAAATTTTCCCTTATTATTTCATTAAGTATATCTGTAAAACCAGTTTCTCTTTCTGCACTTCTGGGACTCCCATAACTCTTATATTAGGCCTCTTAATAGTGTCTTTCAATTCTTGAATACTTGTTTTGGCCTGATCCAGTTCTGCTTCCAGCTTTTTGTTTGCTTCCCCCTGGTGACAGGAAATATCTTCCAATTCTGAGATTCTTTCTTCTGCTTGCTTCATTCTATTTTGGAGACTCTCCACTGTACTTTTAATTTGCTCTACTGTATTCTTAATTTCTGATATATCAACCTTGGTTTACTTTATTGCAAACAATAAAAAAACAATATTGCTGCTGTTTTTTGTGTAACATATTCCTCAAATTCTTTGAACTCTTGTACGTGCTGCTACTAGAGTTCTTGACCTGCTGCTTGTCAGGTCTGAGGGCTTCCCAGACCTGTCTTGGGTGGAACCTGTAGAATGCCGCATTGCTGGAGCTCACTAAGTCAAAAATGAGTTCACTCCCAGGTCAGTTTATGTGGCTGTCCTGCAGTGACACTAAAATGACGAGGAATATTCTTGGAGGTCCGGGAAAAACTGGCAAAAGCGGCTGCATTTAAAACCTTTTCTCTGCTGCTCCTGTCCCCGTTTGTCTAAGCTTTCCTACCCGCTTCTTCACCACCCTTCCTCCCGTTTTCCACCACCCTTCTTCCCAGTTCTCCCTGTTTCTGTATTCCCCCCATTCCCCATGTAAGAGCCACCAGAATGTTACGAACCAAAGAGACCTTGCCGAACCAAAAAGGGCTTTATTGCCGAAAACGAGCTGCTTATATATAGTTCGTCCACCAATCACTTCTGCACGTGGTTCACGGGGTGCTATCTGATAGGCCAGCAATCGCAGCCAGGGAGAATTAGCCTATCCTTGTGACTTCCTGCCTGCCCAACTGGCGGGACAAGTCCCGCCTCCTGGCACTCGGCCAGCCGCAATCTTGAAGCCCCTCATCCATGTGGGGTCGGCCGCTCCCCTCAAGTTTATGCTTAGTCCTTTCCCTTGCCTTTGCCTCCTTAGACAAAATGGCGCCCAATTCGGCTCTAGAGGGCTGACTGGGCTGTGAAATCCACCCTGTTCTCTCACTGCCCATCTCTGATCTGCTGCTCTGTCTCTGCTCCTGGTGAAATCAAACAGACCAGCAGGACGGACAGTTCTTTGTCTGGGTTCACCTCCCAAGCTCCCACCTGGTTGCTGGTGGAGTTCCAGCTGCTGGTGGAGTTCAGATTGGTGTTAGCTGAATGCTGCTGGAGTATCAGTCACTGCAACACCACACCATTGTGTCTGCTGCTTTCCTGTGTCTGACAATCTCCAGGTACTCCTCTGCTGCTGTTCTGTCTTCTGTTTGCTGGAGTATGTCCTCTCTGCTTCATCCTGATTAACTGTTTCTCCGTCCATTTGACGTGTCCTTACCCTGTTCTGCCATCTTGATTCTCCCCAAGAATGTATATTTTCTAAAATAAGGAGGATAATAATACATTGAGAACAAATGTGAGAACAAAAGAGGAAATCTAAGGACCATTTTTTTAATATATTTTATTGTATTGTTGTTGACAGTCTTTACATAGTTAATTACGATTAAAAAAAAACGGTTCAGGGGGTATAGGGAAGTGGGCAATACTGTTATGTCCATATTGTTTCCATCATGTATCTGAGGTAAAGGGGGATATTGAGGGAGAAGCCCCACCCGGTTTCCCGCCCACCCAAAGTCCCGGATGTGGGGCATGCTCTGAGATATTTGCTCAAGTGGTTTTAATAGTACTTCAGTTATGAATCGCTGCCAGCTTCGCTCAATGAGGTCGTCCACTGATTGACACAGTCCATGATAGGGTCTTCATTTGCCCAGTATTTCGCTGCCATCATATAGCTGAGATGAATGATTGACCTGTTCTGTCTTCTGTCTTTTCTTGGTTAGAGTTCTGAGTCCAGCAGTTCAATTGGGGAGATCTTCAAAGAAACTTTGAGGTATTCCCAGATCAGATTCCCGTATGTTCTAGTAAGCACAGGGCCCGGCACAGTCCATCTCCACGATCAGCTGGTGGTTGCAGTTGCTGGGTTGGTTCTGCTCTCAGTCCCGACTTGCACTGAAACCAATGGGTGTTGTAGTCCAACCTGGTTCTGCCCAGCACGTACTCGGCCCTTTTATCAGCGGGAGGATTGAGGGGCTGGTCCCCTCGCCGGACAGCCACTCCCACTAGATAGCATGGGCAGAAATGGGGACAGACCAGACTAAGGAAGTAGTGGGTTCCCCCCTCTTGGGTCACTACTCCCACGGGAGGACATCAGAACTAGGATGAAGGCTGGGGTGGCTAGATGGAGAGACACTCAGCAACATCCGTGAGGGCTAGATGGTTGAGTTGGTTAGAAGGAACCAAGCTTTAATACCCATTCCATTGATAGGTATAGGAGCCAAATGGGAGGCGGAACAGACTGGACTAGTCGGCTGTGCACATTGGCAGGCCAGGGTGGGAGGCGTGGCTGGAGGGGGTTATTGTGGGTCGCCCCCACTGGACTACAGCTCCCATCAGTTGATATAAGGACCATTTTGACTGTGTGCGTTAGCCATTATCATGAGATATTTTATATAATTGAATTTCAGATAAAATTTCAGGAAAACTTGTTGGTTACTTAGCAACAAAGCCATTGGGACTTATTGTTTGTCTTTTTTGCACTTATGATTATGAGTCAGAAGTAGAATATGTGGTTGTAATATATAAAAATTAGTATTAGTTTTATTCATTTACTTAACAATACCAAACTCCTGAAGTTAGCATTAAAGGCCTTCCGTATCGTGCCCTAGCATAACTTTTGGTTTGTACCTTCTGTGGCTGTTCTACATCTCTCCTAATGCATTAATGTGACATGATACCTTGCTATTTCCAAACTCTGTGTTCTTTGTATTTCTAAAGAACATTCAAGATGTGTCACCTTCCCTTATGTTCTTCATTTTTCTCAGTCCCAGCTGCAGCATTCTGTTACCTAGAATTTTCCAAGTTGTTTGTATTCTTTAACAGAGTCCTTACTTGTATACATCTCTGTTCTCTCCTCAATTAATGAATGTTTTAATGGGATTACTGTGTCACAGGCTAGTTCATTTTACATAAGTTAATCCAAAACAAAATTGTCAAAAAAAATCCATGAGCAAGAAATTATTTTTTTCCCATTTTTATATGAACAAACTGTTACTGAGACCATGTGGTTAACTTGCACAAAGTCACTGAACCAAGTCACCAATCCAGGCCTTGAATCAAGGCAGCCTGATTCTAGATCCAATTTAGACTATTTTGCCATGTTGTGTAGGTCAAGAAAAGTGGGGAAAATGTAGTGATGTCATCATAACACAGATAACTGGCAATTTTTTTCTTATTCAGTCTTTTGAAACTATTTTGATGTCATTTGATATGGGTCTTAGAATTTTTTAATCAGTGAGTTTTTTTTTTAATTAATACATTTGTAGGTGATGCACAAACATACATTGTGTTTGACTAACTTTTTTTTTCCCCCCAGAGAAAAATATGCAATGATGTTTGATGAACCAGTCCTCCTACAAGCAGGTTGGTGGTATGTAGCTTGGGCTCGAGTATCAGGACCCAGCAGTGACTGTGGATCTCATGGGCAAGCTTCTATTACCACGGATGATGGGTAAGCACAAAGAGTGAATACTGCTTAAGCAACTCTATTTTCTGTTTGTGGAATGTTGTTTTGCTAGCTCAGACAGCTTTCAGTAGGGTAAAAAGCTTAATATGACTTGATTATAAGGTAACTGCTAAAAATCAAGTTCAGGAAGGCCTTTGTCCTATTTGGTTATAGCACCCGTTAAGCTGACTGTGTCCCACTTCAGAATATTTGAATTCAGTTCCTGACACTGACCGACTCCAGCGTCCTGCTAGTTCACACTTTGGGAGGCAGCGCTGATGGCTCAATTAATTTAGTTCCACTACTCACAGGAGAAACATGGATTGAGTTCTCACCTCCTGGCTTCAGTGGTGGCCTTGGCACTGCCCCACCACTTAAACCATCAACTGGGTGCTCTTTTTCTTTCCACGTGTTTGAGTCCTGTTAATCACTGAAACTAAAGAAAACTTTAAAAATAAACCATATATCTTCATGTCAGATATCATAGATGGAACAGACACTATGTATGTCTTGGTGTTGTTTGAAAACCCTATTACCAAATTAGAACTTACATAAAGTAAGGTGAAAGTATAGTGAAAAAGTTTAATATCATAAAAAAAGTTGCTCTTAAATTTTAACATTGCATGTGAAATCAATTTATAAAATGAAAAACTTCAACATTATGAAATGTTTTAATAAAACAAGGAGAATTTTGCTATCTAGAGGTAACTTTTTCATAGAGTACTGTAAAGTACTTTTTTTTTTTTTTTAAGATTTGTTTTATTTTTATTACAAAGTCAGATATACTGAGAGGAGGAGAGATAGAGAGGAAGTGGAGCTGCCGGGACTAGAACCAGCAGCCATATGGGATCAAGGCGAGGACCTTAGCCACTAGGCCACACTGCCAAGCCCATGTAAAGTACTTTTAAGTGTTCTGTCTCGTTTGATTCCCCCGGTAAATTTGTGAAGCAGAGGGATAAGGGAACAAAATGGTACGAAAATGCTGTTAAAGAGCCTGGTTACCATGTGACAGAACTAAATCTGGGACCTAAACTCTTTCAACTATAAATTCCAAACTTTTTCTGTTCCATTTCGTGTCTTTCAAGAACACTAACATTATTACAAGAAAGGCAATTATTCCTGAGTATCAACTATTTGAAATAAGTAAAAGTTATATAATAATATATTTCAGTTTAGTTTACTTCATAACAGAGCTGACAAAAATTGAAACAGACTTATTGGTGAATATTGGAGGGGACTGCTGTAGACAGACCAAAGCAGTTGTGTGTATGCCGTTTGCTTTTGCTGTCTTGTTCTAGAGCTAAGGTAACTCTCTGTGACCTTGAACTGTGTAATTCCCATATCCTGTTCACTCAAAATTGGGATATCATTGGACTTTGAGGCTAAAGTTTATATGCATTTAGTTGAGCAGATTAGACTGGCCTTCTGTTTGTGGTGGAAATTTGAGCTGTGATTCAAGCCCAGGTCAGGCTGGGGCAGTGCTGGAGAGTTACTCTCCTTGGAAGATCCTGGTCTGGTCTACTCACTTTTACTCACTGAGTGATCAGAGCTTCAAGTAAATGATGCCACCTTCTGCTTTTTCTTTTGTCCTTTCAACAATAAATCATTCCAGTCAATACTAGATTTGAAAACATTCGTGCTATAGTCCTTCATTCCTATAAGGGATGTTATACTGTTTTTGTTTTGATTATTTTTTCTCTTTTTAGGGTGGTTTTCCAGTTTAAAAGTTCAAAGAAATCAAATAACGGTACAGATGTTAATGCTGGTCAGATACCTCAATTATTATACAGGTACTTAGCCCGCTTATGGTTACTTTGCTGCTTATTCTCTTGTTGTGGGTCAGATAATCACTATAAAATATGACATGATATGGAACAAATTTTCTGGAGCCTGCATCACATATATACTGATAAAAACAGAAGGATTAAGCTCAATTTTAAACTTTATGTAAATACTTGGCATATCTGTATTAGGCCAATTAAATTTTTAATGAATTTTTATATATCCATTTTTAATCTAGTTTTAGAATAAATTCACAAAATTTATTTTAGAGAAATGAAATTGGAGGAGTGATTTTTAGGCGTAAGACTGACTTACTCTGGTATTATGTTTATTGTTTATCTTGTGATGGAATAAATTGGAAATTCTGTTGATAAATTTCCACCTGTAATTGGAATCTCAAATAACAACTTATAGGACAAGCTTTATTTTAAAGTGCAAGAATTTTAGTTATTTGGCTAATTCAGACACATGGATGCATATGTTATCTACATATCTGTTTCTAGAATACTGCAATAATTTGAAACTTAATAATTCAAGTGAATTTAAGTCTTCACGAAAAATGGTATTGTCTTTCATACTTTACATAGTTGAAACTCACAGGGAATACCTTTAGCACAGTGATGGTCTCCTACATCTTTCTTGTTAGTAATCATGTACAGAATCTAAAAATTACAAGCACATTTTTCTAAAACAGATTTTTGTTTTCTTAATACAGTCTGTTATTACATGTAGTATGTAATTTTTTATGCTCTATTTTATTAATTACATTGTATTATGTGACACAGTTTTATAGGTCATGTAGTTGTAATGTTAAGAACAAAATACATTGCATTGTACTGCTGCTGGTTACTACTGAATGCATAATTTTTAAGAGTAACAAAAAGTTACTTATACTATTTATAAGAAAGGGGGCTTAAGTTATTTGTAATTTAAATTATTTGTGAAGACTTTGTCCTCCTACTTGAATGTAAGTTACTTGTTATCAATCCAAGACTTAGAGAAGATGAGATTTAAAGGGAGTACTCACATGGCTGAAAACCTTGTTTAACATTTATAAGTATTTCCAGAAGGGCTGACGTGTTGATGTCTTATTTGGTAATAAAAAAATTTCATGCACTCCCATGGTCATAGCAGCACAATCAATAATTGCAAAAACATGGAAGCAACCAAAATGCCCATCAACAGAGGATTGGATAAGAAAGCTATGGTTCATCTACTCCATGGAATACTACTCAGCTATTAAAAAAAAACAAAATGCAGTTCTTTGTGGCCAAATGGGCCAAACTGGAAACCATAATGCTAAGGGAAATGAGCCAATCACAAAAGGTTAAATACCACATGTTTGCCTTAATTTAAGATGATATGATGTTATGTATAACATGTTATGTTTTGAATGTTATATGTTGTGTATAAACTAAATTGAAGTATAGGTGAGGTGGTCACAGAAGGTGGCTGGGAACTCGCATTTACTTTTAACATATTGGTTACTCATTACTATGTCAATTAATTCCATAATGATGTAAATTTTTGCTGATGGTATGTTGGAGCTTTCAATTGACTGGGATGATACTCTGCTGGCTCTGTCTTCAGACCAGAGAGGGTATACCTAAGAAGCCGTTGAACTTGACTGGACAATAAGATGCTGGACTCTATGTTTGGTATACGCTTGCAATGGGGGAATCTCAACTGAACTTGAGCTGTGGTTATGCAACAAGGTGGAGGAATCCACCATGGTGGGAGGGTTTGGGGAGGGGTGGGGAGAACCCAAGTACCTATGTAACTGTGTCACATAATACAATGTAATTACTGAAGTTAAATAATAAATAATTAAAAAAAAAAAAGGAAAATGTCCCTTGACTTTCAGTGTAACTTTCCATCTCTTTCCTGCCTTAAGACTTCCAACCAGTGATGGCAGTACATCCAAAGGCAAACAGCAAACCAGTGAACCTGTGCACATTTTAAAGAGATCTTTCGCAAGAACCGTTTCCGTGGTAAGACATTTTCTTAAATATCAACTTCTTTATTGAATGCTCAGTTTCATTTTAAGGATTTGACTATAGCATTTCTTCCTCTCCTTTTCCCTTTTCTCCTCTTTCTGCTTCATTTAGTTTTTTTAAAGGCAGAGTAAGAGAAGGGGAGACAATAAGTTAGGGAAAAGGAGGTAGGGAGGAAGAGAGAAACTAACCAGTGCCCGTATGTGAAGCCAGCACTGACAGCTGTAGCTTTAACTGCTGTGCGGTAGAACTGAGAGAATGGTTTGTTGTCCTGTACTGGAAACACCAGGTTTCTCACTTGTTAACATATTTTGCTTCATGAGCATGTCGATAAATGCGTGTTTCTGCTACAGCTGAGTACACTTAGGTTTTGCTACATCTTGTCAAGTTAAACTTCCAAAAGAGCTATGGAAGTTTATAGCAATTGTGCTTTGACTGAAACATTACAGGAACTTTGGCTTCTTGGTACCATTTCACCCTCTTGAGTAGTGGGATAAGCTTGCTACTGTTGATTAATATAAGGATCTTGAAACCTGCTGTTTGTTTTTCAGTAATCTTTTTTCCCTTTGCTTGGTAATTTTTGAACCAAGTAGTTTTATGATAATTATAATCTTCGTATAAAAAAAGTTCAACTATATACTTTTTTTTTGGTTTTATTATCACTAGAGGTCAGATTTTGTGGGGGTTGGGGTATTAAGTTCTGGATTTTGAGTGTCATGTAGTATCTGTCATCATGTTATGTGTGAAACCTGTAAACCAATTCAAACTAGAAGAAAAATTCACCATCGTAAATTCATATTTTGGAACTTTAGAAATTCAAGAGCAATTTTGGGGGGTACTTTTTATTCCATGTTTATCTTTTATTAAATTTATCAAGATCAATTATAGTTGGTAAGTTTTAACATGTACATATGCACATAAGTTATTTTATATTGTCATTGATATTTAATAGTAAAACAATTGTTTAGTTTTTTTAGTGACTAGACTTTGAGTTTTGAGTCAACATATGCATGAAGTATTTTTTATGTTTTTCCTTTCTTGTGTAATATGCAAGATAGGTTAGTAGCAAGGAACATTAAAAGTATGAAGATACTCCAAAATGTTCATGGTAAAATGGAATTAAAAGATGTTTACATAAAAATTTTTGGAATATATATTTTAAAAATAAATGGAAATTACATGTTATTAAAAAAACAGGATTTCAAAAAATCCTTTTTACCAAAATAAGTTGACTTTTTTATTCCAATTTTTTCATGAAATTTTTTAATAACCTCATATTATCAAATTGTTAAATATATAACAATGTAAAATATATAATATTGATTTTTGTGTAACTACTTTTTATTGTTGCTTGTTAAAGTTCAGAGATTTTTTTTTTTTTAAAGATTTATTTTATTTTTATTACAAAGTCAGATATACTGAGAGGAGGAGAGATAGAGAGGAAGTGGAGCCACCGGGATTAGAACCAGCTGCCATATGGGATCAAGGCGAGGACCTTAGCCACTAGGCCACGCTGCCGAGCCCAAGAGAGATATTCTTAATAGTAAACTGATAGTGTTGTATTATTTGGGCTATTGAAACTTAGAAGTTTGAGAAAGTTTTGGTGGTATGTTCCTCTATCTTATGTTTGATTGAACAGCCTTTGAACTGTTTGTTCTTTCATCTTCTGTTTTAGGAATGTTTTGAGTCACTCTTAAGTATTCTTCACTGGAGCTGGACTACCTTAGTCTTGGGAGTTGAAGAGCTGAGAGGATTGAAAGGATTCCAGTTCACAGCCACACTTTTGGATTTGGAGAGACTGCGCTTTGTGGGTACCTGCTGTCTGAGGTTATTGCGTGTCTACACCTGTGAGATTTACCCAGTGTCAGGTATGATGCATTTCTTAAAAATGACTTTAGGGAAAAAATACTTGAGACATTGAGGAAGTTTGCATAGGGTTTGAGCTGTCCTAAAATAAATTCAGTTCACTATATTGCTGGTGGTTTTGCTAAGAGAATAAAATACATTGTACGTTCCTGTAATAAATTATAATGAGCTAAAAAGAAATACTGCATTAAGGTGTGTTTTTAAGTTAATTCTGTCAAGTAGAAGTGTTTAAAAAAGTGGAGTTTAAATGCTGAGACCAGTATATATATTTTTTTATTTAAATATTCAAAAGAGCCTTTTGGTTTATATTTAATCTCTAAACTTTCATTTCTATTTTGTAACTACTAGTAATTTTTAGCTACGTAGGAGTTTACTGAATCATTGATTATCTTAATGAATAATTGGATTTTACTTAGAGCTGTCTTTTTTAATCCCAAAGCTACAGGAAAAGCAGTTGTAGAAGAAACTAGCAAATTAGCTGAATGTATTGGAAAAACCAGAACTTTGTTAAGAAAAATTTTATCAGAAGGAGTTGACCACTGCATGGTGAAACTGGATAATGACCCTCAGGGCTATCTGAGCCAGCCCCTGAGCCTTCTTGAGGCGGTCCTCCAGGAGTGTCATAACACTTTCACAGCCTGCTTTCATTCTTTCTACCCAACTCCAGCCTTACAGTGGGCTTGCCTTTGTGATCTGCTCAACTGTTTAGATCAGGTAATTTAAACTGGTAAAAATTGTAGTTCAAAATCAGATACACTGCATAACCTTCTTAAGAAATTGGTGATGCCCTTAATAATGGTAAATTTGCTGATCGGTTTGGTAAATGTGACTTAAGTAATCAATGCAAAAATTTATTTTCTTGTGTGCTGGCTTTATTTCCTTTTAAATGTAAAATCAGCAGGTGTTTTATGCTACTGATTTGAATTTCTAAGTAATTGTGTATAAGAAAGAGGGCAGGAGCATTAATGAGTATTTTTATGAGCTCACTGACATCTCTGGAACTCTGCAGCCCCTGCTGCCTCCATATCTGAGAAACAGGAAGGAGAGAACCTCCTGTGAAGTGACAACACTTCTGTTCTGAAGAAATTAGAACCCTTACCTGTGTCGTTACCAAATCACTGAAGGGAGGCAGGGGCAGAAATTAATAGAATTAAGGAATACAGAAGATTTGAACAACACTGTTGATCACCATAAGCCAACTGACATTTAAAAACATGCACATGGAGAATACATCGCTTTTTCAATTTTGTCTGAAAATGTTCACCAAGACAGATATATGCTAGGCTACAAAACATACCTTAATAAATTTCAAAGAAATATATAAACTCTTAGATGACTTTAGGATATTACATTTGAAGTCAATATGAAATGCATCAAATATTTGGAAGGAACATAAGCCACACTTCTGAGTAACCAGTTGATCAAGAAACTGCAAAGAAAATTTTAAAGTATTTTGTATTCAAAGATTAAAATGTAATAGCAAGAATTTGTGATATAGTTAAAGTATTGTTCACTGAGAAATTTGTTACATGAAATGCATATGATAGCAAAAAAGGTTTAAATTCTGTAATCAGAACTTCTGACTCAGGCCAAAAGGACATAAAGTAAGAAGAAAGGAAATCATAAAAATTAAAATAGGAATCAAGAATTCAGAAAATAGAATTAGCAAAAGCTTTAACTATTCGTTCTTGGAGAAAAAGAAAACAAAAACTGATGTTCTTCTAAACAGCCTGATTGACAGAAAAGAAAAATAGGAAACACAAAATACCATCATTAAAAATAAGTAAGAAATAGCACATTAGGTCTGGATGTCATTAAAATGAAGGAGTGAGTTTTATGGTGCAGGAAGGTAAGCCAACTTAAACACCTGCATCTTATGTTAATGAACGCAAAGTCCAATCCTGCCTACTACACTTCCAAACTGGCTTCCTGGTAGTGCATCCAGGAAGCAGCCTGTGATGGCTCAAGTGCTTGAACCTCTGGTGTGTACAGTGGAGACCCAAATGGAGTTTTGGGTTCCTGGCTTCTGAATGGCTTAGCCTTTTCTGTTGTAGGCATTTGGAGAATGAACCAGCGGATGTAAGATCTTTCTCTACCTTCCAAGTAGATAGCAAAATAAACACATATTTGTGGATGACTTTATGCCAATGAATCTTACAAATCTGGAGAATATCCACACGTTTCTTTGAAGTATAAAAACATTACTTGACCAAAACAGATATATTAGATTAATAAGATGTATTATATTCATTAAAATTTGAATTCATTTTGAAAAACTACCAGACAAAATTCCTGCCCAAACTGTTGGCATTAATGAATTATATTCAAAAGATATTCATAATATCAGTCCTTTACCAATTTTATTTAAGAAAATGTCAGAGACAACAGTCCCCAACTAGTTTTGTGAGATTAGCACTGTAAAGATATGAAAACCTAACAACTGTACTACCAGAAAAACATCACAGATCAATATTACTTCAGAAACGCGAAATTCTGAAAATTATCAGATCAAGTTAATGGCATAAGTAGTATATTATGGCCAAGTGGAATTATCTTAGAAATACAAGTTTAGTTAACCGTTAACAAGCCAATGTAATTTGCCATATTAACTAAATAAAAACAGTAGATTGTGTGATCCTCTCAAAATAGCGATGCGAAAACTGTTTGACATCAGCGAAGTATGACTTAGGAAGCTTACTCCTTCTGATCAAGGATATCTGAAAGAAAAAAGAAGAAGAAAAAGAAATGATCCACAGCTAGCAACTTATGGTGCAGTACTGGATACTTTACTGTGTTTAGAAATCAGGCACATGATGTCTGCTCTCACCACTTAATAATACTGGATGTCTTGGCCCATAATCCAGTCATTACCATGACACCCCAGGCAACTTCAGATCCATGTGCTAAGGGTGTCTGTTTTTACCACACAGTTTGCTTGAGTGGTTGTTGTCAGACTAGTGAGTGCCATAATCTATCTCTGTCTCTGTCTCTCTCTGTCTCTCTCTGATTTAGCACATGCGGTGTTGTACTGTTTTTTCTTGACTGTAACGCAAATATTGGATAAACTAAGTGACTTGTATATTATTTCTGTAAGTTAGGATTTCTGGTGTGGATACATTTTTATTATAGCATTTTTTCAATTGTGATATATTTTGGATAAACTGTGGTACATGATAGATATTTTTCTGACCTTATTGCAATGTAGAAATGTAAAAGAGTTTCAGTATTTATTGGAAGTACTTTAGATGTGTTGTAATCGAGACCTTTTGATATATTTCTTTGAAAGTAGTGCCAGGGAAGACTAAGGTTTTGAGGATATCTGATTTGTTCTAGGATATAACAGGTTAGTATTTCTTGAAGGCACTTAATTTTCTACTTTTGCTGACTATAAATTAAAATACTTATGTTTTGAAGTATTTATAGTCCTACATATTGATAGAACTTAAATATCTGTATGATAGAAAATTTTATTAGGAATTAAAAGAAAAATTATATATTTGTATATATTCAGAAACTGGGATTATATTTATGCAGTATTTCTTGGGGTGGGGGCATTTTTTTAAAGGATATCCAAGAAGCAAACTTCAAGACATCAAGTAGCCGCCTCCTTGCAGCTGTTATGTCAGCTCTATGTCACACTTCTGTTAAGCTGACTTCTATTTTTCCCATTGCATATGATGGAGAAGTACTGTTAAGGTCCATTGTTAAACAAGTTAGCACGGAGAACGACTCAACACTTGTTCATCGTTTTCCCCTTCTGGTGGCACACATGGAAAAACTCAGCCAGGTTAGTCTTTTGTAAAGTCTGTTTTGTAATGAGGCACTAAAGTAGTAAAAATAATTTGAGTTAGATAATAAGCTTTTGTTTATTTGCTTTTTGCAGCACCATCTGAAAATGAGTTCCAGATACTAAGTGTGATCATTTGTTTTCTAATACTTAAAAATTTCTAATATGGAATATTAGAAATATATTAATATGGAATAAATGATTTTTAAAATGTCTTCTATAGGGGGATAATGATATGTCATAGTGCGTTAAGCCTCTGCCTATAACACTGGCATCCCATAAAGGCACTAATTCATGTGCTAGATTCTGTACTTGTTGTCCAGCTCCTTGCTAACATGTCTGGGAAAGCAGTGGATGATGACACAAGTGCTTAGGCCCTTGCCATGCAGAGACCTACATGAAGCTCTTTACCCCTGGCCTTGGCCTGACCTAGCCCTGACCATTATGGTCATTTTAGGAGTAAAGCAGCAAATGAAAGATACTTGCTTCTGTCTGTAACTCTCTAACTTTGCCTGTCCAAAATAAATAAATAAATAAATCTTTAAAAAATATATTCTGTGAAACATTTTGGTATTTTAAAATAAGCAGTGTAAAATAATAGGATAGAAAATATTTTGTTTTGTTTTTTTACTGATTATTGTGACTTATTGGAAATGACAGGAGTGAGCATGTGGCACAGCAGTTAAGTCTTGCTTGGGAAGTCCACCTGCGATTTCTGCAATTTTTTCCATTCGTAGGGGTTGAAATGTTTTGCACAGAGAATTTAGGGTTGCTTTATTTTTTTTTAATTATTTTTATTGGAAAGGCAGACCAGATTTATGGAGCGAAGAGACAGATTGGTTCACTCCCAGTTGGCCTCAACAGCCAGAGCTGAGCTGATCTGAAACCAGGAGACAGGAGCTTCTTCTCGGTCTCCCATGTGGATACAGGATCCCAAGGCTTTGGGCCATGCTGTACTGCTTTCCTAGGCCACAAGCAGGGTGCTGGATGGGAAGTGGAGAAGCTGGGACATGAACTGATACCCATATGGGATCCTAGCACTTGAATGGGGAGGATTCAGCAAATTGAGCTGTTGTACCAGCCCCTGCTTTAGAGTTTTTTGGGTTTTTTTTTTTTTTTTTTTGTTAAAATTTATTTTGGAAATCAGAGTTAGAGGGACAGATATATTCTATCCAGTGGTTTACTTCCCAGATGATCACAATAGCTAGTTCTAGGCCATGCTCAGCTAGGAACCAAAAGCTTCATGTAGGTCTCCCACATTGGTGCAAGGGTCCAGGCACTTTCGCCGTACTTTTTCCAGGCCTTTAGCAGGGAGCTGGATCAGGAGTTAAGTAGCCAAGACACAGGCCAGTGCCCATATGGAATACCAGCATCATTACAGGTTGTGACTTTTCTTGCTATACCACAATGCCAGCTCCCAGAGTGTACTTAATTCTGAGCATACCAAAAGGAATGATCTACAATTGGAGTCTTGTCCTATACAACAAGCTTCGTAGGTGGCAGTAATATTTTTCTGTCAAAGTATTGTGACGGCGAAGTCGGATGCAATCACTTTATAATGTGTGGTGCTTCTACAATACAAAGTAAAAGTAGCTCTAAATAGACTAGGCAGATTTGGAACAGATGATTTTGAGTCCCATCTAAATTTGGGTGTGCTATGTGGAAAGACTGAATGATCCTCATAGGAACATGAAGCAATGCGTTGCAACTTTCTCTTCATGTGTAACAGAGTGAAGAGAACATCTCAGGGATGACCAGCTTCCGAGAAGTCCTGGAGAAAATGCTGGTTATTGTCGTGCTCCCTGTCAGGAACAGTCTGAGGAGAGAACATGAGCTCTTTTCCTCCCACCTGGTCTCTAACACCTGCGGACTGCTGGCCAGCATCGTCAGTGAGCTGACTGCATCTGCTCTGGGATCTGAGGTACGAAGTTACACTTAGAGATGGGATGATAAACTTGTGTCTAATAACCTGTGTATTTCCCTTCATGTATCTTACCTTTGTGGCATCCAACTTCGGAAATGAATCAGCAGTGTCACTGAGTTGTTTTTTTCTTAAAAAATAAAAAATCCTTCACATTTAATTTTTTCTTCTTTTTTTGGTCTTAGGCCTCTTGTTTGCTTGCACTTCTCTTTTTTACCAATTTACCTGGAGTATCATGTAATATTTAAAGTGTATGTTTTCCTCTCATACTTAATTCTCATTTCATTTGTCTCATGTTACTACTCCACTGCTTTGTCCCAATAAAAACAAAAATATTTCCCATTGAAGGATGATGAGAAATACTGGTAAAGTCAGGCCACTAATAATGAACACATGGTATAACTGTTATAAACTGTGCATAAGAAGTTTGTCACTCTAGTCTGTGGTATTAAGTACATTAATCTTATGTAGCCATTATTACAAAGTTTTGAAAATATTGAGTACTATAAGAAAATCACTTGAACACATCACATTTTAAGGTACCTTTATATTTTATGAAGTAATGTTTTTTCCCAAATCGCTGCTTTATTCATTCTGTTTTGTAACCTGTTTTGACTGAATTGAGTGTTCTGTTTTTTTTCTCCAGCAAAAAAGCAGCCAGTTGATTTGTTTTTAAAACCATGCTTTAATGTGAGCTGTCCTTTATCATGTAAATAGTGTTTAATAACCAGCATTTATTTAATGGTCCTAGCCGTCAGGTTTCTTGTCATGGAACTTCTTGTCTCTATTTTACTTTTATAATTGTCTTTGCTTTTCTTTTTTTTTATTTGTTTATTAATTTCATTGCATTATGTGACACATTTTTTTTTTATGCGCTGGAGTTCCCCCCACCCCTGCCCAAAATCTTCCCCCCCGCCCCCACGGCGGATTGCTCCACCTTGTTGCATTTCCATAGTTCAAATTCAGTTGAGATTCTTTCATTGGAGGTTTTGACCAATCATAAAGTCCAGCATCTTATTGTCCTGGCAAGTTCAATGGCTTCTTGGTGAGACCATCTCTGGTCTGAAGGTGGAACCAGCAGAGTACCATCCCAATCAAGTAAAACACCCAACATAATAGTTATAACCATTTACAACATTATGGCATTAATTGACGTGGTATTGATTAACCAATATGTTACTAGGAAAATGCAGGTTCTTGACCGAAATCCCTACTGCCAAGGAGACCACGGGGAAAAAGGAGTGCCTTCAGAGGCCAAGAACTGTGAGGTCACCCATCCCCATTTGGACCTACAATGTGGGATGGAAGAAGCCCAATTCCTGCCTTGCAGGATCCAGGGTCATCAGAACGACAACCAGGATCCCTGAGCGGTCCGGAGAAACAGAACAGTAAACTTCCTTCGGAACTAGGGAGAGGAGCTTTCTCTGGCCCCTGCGTGCTTTCCTTTAAGAAGCATTTTCAAATCTGAACTAACCCCTCCTGTGTGCACTCATTACTGGTTTATAATGACAGTTCACCCTTTAAAATTCTAAGTCCATGCACTTGAACACATTATGGTATTTCACCCTGGGGAGCACTGTGTGGTCTTGATTGTTTTGACTTTGTCCTTGGAGGCCATAGAAGCCTTATCAGAAAATATGCCAGAGAATGGAAAATACTGAAAAGTCTGATGTGTGGGTATCCTTTGAACTTGACTGACCACTTACCCTGTGACCTTACCTTTCTCATGAGAAGAGGTTTTCATTACAGGTAGCCTAATATACACCTGTAGGTATTCCCAGAACTGACAAGAATATTTGCGTATCTCTTTTTTGGAAGAATATGAAATGCCTTCTGCAATCATGAACTTTTATTTTCTTCTGTTCACTTCTTCTGTCACTTACTGCAGTACCACAATAAGCTATCTGATCCTCTCTTAATATTAAAGTCTATAATTAGATATGTCTGTATATGTGTACATTCAAGTTTCTATATTCCTAAATTCACACTTCTATTTATTCAAATATTAAATGCCAAATTATGATGAAACTTTGGATATAAAACTATTTTCTTCAATTAAAACCTTAACTGGGAATTCAGATAAGAATGAAATAATTTGATTGAAGACAGCAGCCTGAAATCTACTCCTCCCTTGCATAACTATACAAAATTCTTCGAGCTTTGTGTAGCATAACCACTCTTGGGTTTTAGAATGTTGATGACATTTTTGATGCCTTTTTTCAGAATGAGCAGGAACTTATTTCATATGTGTTACTGGGGTAACTCACAAGTTTGTGACCCTGAAAGTATAAGTGGAAAATGCTGTGAAGTGATACTGATTTATGAATTTAGAATGAAATTCTGATTTTATTATGGGTTAGTCTGTTGGAATGTACCTTTATGTATGTATTTTATTAAGACTTCTTAGAAAGCTGGATAATTTTGTTATAGTTGTATTATTAATATTCACTCAGATTACTGATATACTGCTTTTGTTGTTCACAGGTTGATGGACTGAATTCTCTTCACTCCGTAAAAGCCAGTGCTAACCGTTTCACAAAAACAAGTCAGGGCAGAAGTTGGAACACTGGGAATGGTTCCCCTGATGCAATTTGTTTTTCAGTGGACAAACCTGGAATAGTTGTTGTTGGCTTCTCTGTCTACGGAGGAGGTGGAATTCATGAATATGAATTAGAGGTATTGGTTGATGATGTAAGTATCTCCCTAAATAGTTTTTAGCCTGCTGTGTGGACTGTATGATAGGACTTACTATCATGGTGAACGGCTTGGACCTTGAAGCTGTAGCAGATCAATTATGACTTTAAAGAAGTTGGAGCAAAGGGTAAACTGATTATGTGGATGCCATCTTACATCATTCCTGCAGCATATTGTTTGCTTTTTCAAAGGAGAAGATACTTAATGAAATTAAAAGCTAAAAAAGTGCATTGCTAAACCTCTGTTGCAATTCTTGACCAGTTTTCTGCATTGTGTTAGAACCATATTCAGATGACTAATACTACCTCTGTAAATGGTTAAGCAGCTTTGTCAGAGTGCTAATGAATGGTTGGTAGTGATGACAGAATTGATTATTTGCATCTTTCAGTGATCATAGTCTCCAAATCATTTAAATTTCCGTAAATTTGGTAAATTGGACTGAAGGGAAGCATTCAAATAAATCTGTAATAAGTAGCAACTTAAGTATAACTTCATTCTGTGGGCAGTGAGTTTGAATTAACCCCGTACTTCATTACTTTAGAATTAGCTCTCACTCTCTGCTTATAAGGAAATGAGAGTGATTTACAATATCAAAAAACAGTCCATTTAGGTTGAAATCTTTGGAAATTATATAAAAGTACATAGTCTAAAATTTTTTTTCTTCAATATGGGGAAATGAGATGCTGATAGCTTATTTTGTATGCAAAGAATAATCATTTAAACCAAAATTGTTTTTACAATATGATTAAGAATCTTGTGTGTTTCGTTATTTTCAATAGAGTGAACATGCAGGAGATTCAACTCATTCCCACAGATGGACATCGCTCGAATTAGTCAAAGGAACTTACACAACAGATGATTCACCTAGCGATATAGCTGAAATCAGACTTGATAAAGTTGTTCCCCTAAAGGTAATTTCAACCGTGTTTCTGTTATAAATAAGTTTACTGTGTAGTTTAAAAAATAGTACAGAGAAGTGAATGGCTCAGTGGCTATACCCTTGCCTTTCAGGCACCAGGATCTCATATGGGCACCAGTTCTTTTTCTGGCTGCTCCACTACTTGTCATCCAGCTCCCAGCTTATTACCTGGGAAAGCAGTGGAGGATGGCCCAAAGCCTTAGGACCCAGAAGAAGCTCCTGGCTCCTGGCTTTGGATCGGCTCAGCTCCAGCTGTTGGGGATACTCGCAGCCGTTGGGAGTGAACCAGGGGACAGAAGATCTTTCTCTATATATCTCCTCTCTGTAAAATCTGCCTTTCCAATAAAAATAAATAATTCTTTAAAAAACAATAGTGAAGAGAATTTCATAGTTTTTTGTTGTTGCTGGATATAGCTGTGAAGTTATCTTAGGAGGAAGGATAGAGTGGGAAGTGTCCCTGTCCTCCTAAGTCTGTATTGTGAAATGTATGAAATTTGTTCAATTTGTATATATAAAAAATAAAAACTTTCCTTTGTGTGTGGCTTCCAGTATACATGAGAAACCTACTGTATTCCTTGTAATTACTATTTCATTTACAATTTTTGCATATTGTCTTAGAGTCCACTATAGTAAGCAGTATTGGTAAGTTTGAATTCAATAGAAAACTGTTCTTCTACATATGCATATAAATACTGGAAGTCATTATTTCATCACAGGGAGAATTATCTATAGATTGGAAAGGATAACATCTGTATTGTAGTTTTTTCAGATTCATTTAAACATTAAACGATCGCCTCAGTGTCTAGGGTGGCATACAAGCAATGAATATTTGTCTACATCTTTTTTCTTATTGTGCCAAAACTCATTTACAAGTAAATGATCTTAACATTGTTGACCTCTAAAATTATCATTGCTTTATGTTCTATAATTTTAGTAATATCTGATCATATAAAGAATTTTTATAGCATTAAGGCAATTATTAACATTAAAGTAATAACATAATTCTTAATTCACTTGAGATAAATTTCTTGAGACTTTTTGATCAGGTAGGTTCATCAGATATCCTATAAGAGTGTAGATACTGAACACACAAAGATACTTCATTATCAATTTATCAGAAATTCCTAAAACATCAGCATCAAACTTAGATTTTCACTGTACAACAAACATCAATTTTGGACAGGTATTTTTGTATGGATGTATTTCTCATGTCTGTTTACCTGTTTTTGTCCCTAAGTATCCCTTAAAATCTAAAACTCATCACCATTATTTTTTCCTGCATTTAAAATTATATCAACAAAGTGTGTGGGTTTTTTGTTTTTTTGTTTTTTTTATAGTTAACATTCAAGGAGTGTGCTTCAGAACAGCAACTAGTTAAACTGCTTGTGTTCAAAACCCAGTTATGTCCCTTTCTGGATTTATGGTTTTGGACAAGTATTTAGTTTCTGCATGTCAGGTTTCTGAACTGAAAATTAGGAATAATACTAAGATCCTTTAAAAACAAAAGACCTATTTTGGTCATCTTAAAAGTCAACTAAATGATGTAAAGTGCTTATGGTGTTTTTTATATATCATCAGATCTGATAATTGAAAACTCATTCAGTTATACTGTCTAAATACAAGGAAACTCAATGTATGTGCTTGGTGTATTGGTACATTTCTTTTTGTATATGTTCTGTGTATTATGAATAAATATTAACACATTTTGCATTTTTATCATGAAGGAAAATGTTAAATATGCTGTGCGCTTGAGGAACTATGGTAGCCGCACTGCCAATGGAGATGGAGGAATGACCACAGTTCAGTGCCCCGATGGTGTAACGTTTACCTTCAGCACGTGCAGCTTGAGTAGTAATGGCACAAATCAGACCAGAGGACAGATTCCACAGATACTCTACTACAGGTAAGTGTGTGGCTAGAGATGAGGGAAATTTACTAGTAGGGTTAAAAATGCTAAATGGATAGTTTTGAGTTGTACACTGTGTTTTTTCTAGTGCATATTTGCACTAATTTATATAAAGAAGTCTCACTATAAAATAGTTATTTGGTATTTTTATAAAGCTGAATGCTTTATTTTTTTTAAAGATTGATTCATTTTATTACCAAATCAGATATACAGAGAGGAGGAGAGACAGAGAGGAAGATCTTCCGTCCAATGCCTCACCCCCCAAGTGAGCCGCAATGGCCGGTGCGCACCGATCCGAAGCTGGGAACCTGGAACCTCTTCCGGGTCTCCCACACAGGTGCAGGGTCCCAATGCATTGGGCCGTCCTCAACTGCTTTCCCACGCCACAAGCAGGGAGCTGGATGGGAAGTGGAGCTGCCGGGATTAGAACCGGCGCCCACATGGGCTCCCGGGGCGTTCAAGGTGAGGACTTTAGCCACTAGGCCACGCCGCCGGGCCCCAAGCTGAATGCTTTAAAATGATTTTATTTTTGCCATTTTTTAAGTCATTGAAATGTTTGTACTGGGCACCTGTGCTTTTTGTTGTCCATGGTTCACTTTAAATGGAGTTCGTTCATTTCTTTTATAAAACACCTAAAATAAATGAACACATAAACTCTACCCAGGTAGTAGTATCACTTGGATCCTGTTTTCTAGTCTACAGAATATTTTGGCGTCTCTGGGTCTTTGCTAAACCACACCCCTAGGAGTTTGAATGATCACTTTTTTCTTATTAGAACTACTAGAGGAAAAAAAAACTTATGTGGAACAGTGTGAAACAGAAATATAAAAGTTTTCAGTTAAGAAGAAGTTTCAAATGTGTATTTCCAACTGGATCTGAATTTTCTTTTTCCTTAAGCAGCACATCTAAGAGTCTAGATATAGTGAGTCCCATTTGCATTCCTCCTGGGTTCGCACCAGGTCTGTCATATAGCACTTGATGAGGGTTGCAGTTTCCTTCATTTCCCTCATAGATTATCTGGGGACTATGACACTAACTAGATAATTAATCTCTACCTGGAGATAATTATGTACGTTTTCTTCTTTTCTCAGCGTAAATCTCCATGTAAAATAGTAGTAATAGTAGTAGGAGAAGGAAGCTAATAACTTCACAAGTATAGTACACAAAGTTGCTGCTAAAATACATAAACCTTCTGTTTTTCAATCCTTATCATGAAAATTTTATTCTGTTACATATGTGCTACAGTCAGTAGTACGTTTTTCTGTTTTGAAGCATAGGTTAAAAGCTGTCTCATAGACTGAGTAACATATTCAAAGAGAAAGAGAGCCGATAGCAGTTGCTTACATCCAAACTTCACATCTTATAAAAATAAAATGTTTTAGGAGTTGTAACTGTTTCCCATAAAAGCTTTAAATACCCTTAATTTTAAATTAAAATAAAGGACAGCATCTTCCATTCAAGTTTTTTTATCTTACACAAACTAGAATGTGTTCAGAGTTTCACTATTTCCCAGGCAATGTTTAAATATTATCATGTGAATGACTTGGAGTGCCTTAGCTTTAAATGCCATCAATCTCTGGTTATTACCAAGTTTGCATCCCAGCCTTTGTGTCTCCTGATCCCACCTTGGTGTCCTCATTAGAATGACTCTGTGGAGATAGTGAATGTTAACATGAACTGGAAAATACTGTATGCCTGATAGTGCCCAATGTGCTCTACTTGCGTTATCTTAGCAACCCCAAAAGGGCAACACTTCCCCCTTATTCCTACTCTATAAATGAGAAAACCAAATGGGATTCTGGACACCTTGCCCAGAGTCATATTTCTAACGAATTATGGAATAGAGGAATTGTATGCAATAGATCAGACTATAGATAACAAACCTTAAGCCCTATGCTGCCTGTCCTCCCTCTGTAACAGTGCTGCATGTGGTTGGTAAATACCTTCATAGTACTTCTCTCCTGTCCTCATATACAGCTAAACATCTTCAAGCTATTCTTGCTGTCTGTCTCACAGTTTACATGCAGTTCATCAGTAAATCCTAGCAACTATGTTTTTAAACTGCACTAAATCTGGCCTTTTCTACCCAAACCAAACTTAACAGTCTAGGCCAAGCCCCCCTTACTGCATGGAGAATTACAATAGCCACTGAACGATTCTCCCTCCATTTACTGTTACTCCTACAAATAGTTCTCCACAGCCAAAGTGATCTCGTAAAAATATGAACCATACCAAGTTCTGTCTTGCCCCACATCCAGTGGCTTCCCGTGTACAGGAAGCCTTCCACTGAGAAACAAGAAAGAAGTGGGGCGAGGAGAGCACAAACAGAAGGACAATGCGCATGTCCATAAAACTGTAGCCTTAGTACAGCCTGGGCTCTCAGTGTAAAGCTAATGCTTTAACATGATTCTCTGTTTGCTGCTGTTTCTTTGATATCTTTGAAAGGTTTGTGTGCTAGGCACCTGTGCTTTTTGTTGTCCTTGGTTTAGCTTTAGATGGACATCATTTATTTTACAAAAATACCAAAAATTAGTGATCACATCAACTCTACCCTGGTGTAAGTAGTATTACTTGAATCCTGTTTTCTTATCTACACAGTGTTTTGGTGAATACAGCCTAGGCTTTCAGATGTTTACCCACTTGGCTGCATGGTCTGTCAGGTGTACTTTATTAAACTTGGCTTGCGTACTTACTGCCTTTAAAGAAAAACCATAGCTTCCTATTCCCACCAGTATAAAACCGGGAAAATGACCATGAACTCCAAACCTCACATGTTCTGACCACTGTCTTCCTTTCCCCCGCTGTCCCCTTGATTCGCCTTTCACATTAGTCCCACTCATCTTCATTCTGTTTTGAATTTAACAATCTGTTTGCTCTCTTTTCCCCCAACATAGTCTGATTTTCTTTTACTGTTTTTAAAACATAATTCAGGTCTTTGTTAAATGCCATTTCCTCAGAGAGGAATTTCATCTTAGAGTAACACCCATTGTTTTAAGTTGCTTTATTTTTTATTAAACCTCTCAATTTCTTCCAGAAATTGCATAGTGCACACTTACATTTTGTATTGTAAATTCGATTTTTTAAATTACAAATTTCAGGAGAACATCTGATCTTTATGTAATCCCTAACATTATGTCCTATTTTACTTATGATTGTAAACTACTTTCCTGTCGCGATGTTACAGGAGTGAATTTGATGGAGATTTGCAATCCCAGCTTCTAAGTAAAGCTAATGAGGAAGATAAAAACTGTAGCCGAGCTCTGTCTGTGGTAAGCACTGTTGTTCGAGCTGCTAAGGACCTCTTGCACAGAGCTCTTGCTGTGGATGGTAAGACTTGTTTTCTCATCATGGTCATATTTTAGATTCTTTTTTTTTTTTCTCTGTTCAGAGTTACTGAAGAAAAATTAAGGAATTTCAAAGCATTTTGTTCAGTTTAGATCTACACATAGGTTAATTTTGAATCATTCATACTTCCATACTGTAATTCTTGATTGTGTAGAATGTTCAAAAGCAACATTTTATTTTCTTAATTAACCCAGTAAAAGGAAAATTGTATCTTGATTCACTCAGATCTAGGCAACATTGTAGGCCTTGGGTTTATGTAGTATTTCTTCCATTATGAACTCTGTAGCTAGTTTCTCTCTCCTCCCTTTGCCATAGTTCAGAATGCTGTGATACAAGTAAGTGTCATCTTTGTCATGAATGGGTAATATCCTAATCATTTCACTGCAACCTTCTCCCTATTCTCTAGCTTGTTGTGTGTTTATCATCTGCACTAGCAGCGGTTAGAATTATTAAAAAATACGCACCATTGCTTTCACTCCATTACTGTTATGTTTAACGTTCACTGATAAGTTGCTTGCACATCTGACACATGCACAGTTTTGCATAAGCTAAGATTCTAGTTTTTGTTTAAGTGCTAAACCTATTTTATTCAACAACAGATCTATAAACCAATATTTGGGAGAGTAATTGGCTTATAGTATGAAGATCTTCACAATATACTCACTTGCTAACATATTCATCAGCAAAGTACTTTTCTTGGACAGAGAAGCTATTTGGCTTAATGACAGCAGGTCATTTTTGAGTGTTCTAACATGCTCATGCATTATTTTTAGTGTTTCGCACATATTAGCTCATAATTTTTTGAAAATCTAGTGGAAAAATTATTTTATTTTACAAATTCAGTTATTTTCCTCTTGTCTCTCACGTAGCATGTTTGATGGCAGAGTAATAATTTAAATTCATGACACTGGGGCCCCTGTTGTGCAGTGCATTTAGCTGTGGCTTGCAGTGCTGGCATCCCATATCAAAGTGCTGGCTCCAAGTCCCTGCTGCCCTGCCTTGGATCTAGCCCTCGGCAAGTGTACCTGAGAAGGCCACAGAAGAGTTCCAGGCTCCTGGTTGTGGCCATTTGGGGAGTGAATCAGCAAATAAAAAAAATCTTGCTTTCTCTGACTCTCCCTCTGTCAGTCTGTCTTTCAAATAAATAAATCTTTTACCTAAGTCTAGATATGAATACTTAACATACATAGCGTACTTTTGAGAGAGATGCATATGGATCAGATACATCAGTTTCTCCTGAAAAGTAGGGATAACGAAAGTATCTTACTGTGATTGTTAATTAAGGCTACACATGTAAATAAAGCCCTTAGAACAAACTGTTTTGTAGGCACTCAGGTATAATTTGCTCAAGAGAGCAGTAAATAGATCTGGAATAAAATGTGTACACTTTGAGTGAAACCATTTTCTAACTATTGTTTTAACGCCTTTTTTAGCTGATGACATTCCGGAACTGCTTAGCTCTTCCAGTCTGTTTTCCATGCTGCTTCCCCTTATTATTGCCTACATAGGTCCGGTAGCTGCTGCCATTCCCAAGGTACATAATTTTATTCTATAACTTACTTTTTTTACAAAAATGTTTTTATACTTTATAACTTATGTTTAAAAATTGTATAATCCTTGAAGCACCTGAGTTATAGGTAATAAAGATACTCATGGTTACTTTTAATATTATTCACTAAATTACCAAGCTTTCAAGTTGCCTATACAGTTGAAGATTTGGGGAATGGGAAATATATTTTATAAATTTAATAGATAAGAAAAGATTGGAACTCTGAGATTTAAATTTATGAGGCTGATGGCAAATGCTCTTTATCTTGATTCACAATAGTGTAAACGGATAGAGGTGTTTTTAAGTTGTAAAATATTGAAAGCATGGAAGATTATAAACTATTGCTTCTTTGACATAATTAAATATTTGGTAAAGACTAAGTTTAATTTACTAAGTTGTCAAAAAGCATAGTTGCCTAAAATTGCAGACCAACTAAATTTTATGCAACATCTAAGACATTAAAGATTAAAAGGTTAGTAGCATCCATAGACGGAAGTTATTACTAACACTAATTTGCAAGTATAGCAGCGCATATTAAATTCACATTCACTATCTCATTTAAGCATCTTTTTATTCACTTAAACTAGGTTGCTGTAGAAGTTTTTGGTCTTGTCCAACAATTGCTTCCCTCCGTCGCCATTCTGAATCAGAAGTATGCACCCCCTGCCTTCAATCCTAATCAGTCCACAGATAGCACCACGGGAAACCAGCCTGAACAAGGCCTCTCTGCTGGTACAACCTCCAACCACTATGCTGTCATAGAGAGTGAGCACCCATATAAGCCTGCCTGTGTGATGCACTACAAGGTACTCTTTTGTCCTTAATGAGAATGAACACTTAATACTTGGATTGAGGCTCTTTAATGATTTCAGCAGTGTTTTGCCTGTGCTCAGTAGTATAACTTCTTTAGAACTGAAGTATAGAGAATCAGCAGATATTTAGGAGCTGTTGGGTATACAAAAGGGTTTAAAGCAGAATTTTTACCTTACATAGTTTAAACTTTTATTAATAAAAATTGTTCTCAAGCCTTTTTACTTGTGCAGCACATTGTATAATGCCCACCTCCAGAATTACGTGATAGTAGTATATACAGGCATTAAAAGTTGAAATCCTATTTTCTGGATTGATATTATTTGTACCACAGCCTGAAGATTTACATGTTCAATGTAGATTCCAAAATTTTGGATTAGTATCCTTATTTGGAAAAATCAGAAATCCAAAATGCTCTAAAATCTGAAACTTCTTGAACTGACACAGTGCTCAAATTGTTTCAGATTACCCAGCAAGATCTATGCAAATATTCCAGATTCCAAAATGTCTGAAATCTTAAATATTTACAGTCCAAATGCATCAGAAAAAGGATATTCAACTATGCATAATGGAATATACATGTATGTATATACATACATGTTTGCTTATGTATTCAAGGCTTTTATAATTTTAATGTAAATAAATATTTAAAATTTAATTTAAATTTTGTTTTGTAAATCAAGAAAGCAGCAATCACCCACTTCATCAATAGATGTACAAATCTATCTTTTGTGTGGAAAATATCACATGTACAAAAGCAATCCAGGTAGTCCAGAGTACCCACCAGTCCCTCACCCAATATTTAGTAGTCTTCACATTGTTTATTTAAACCTTTTTTATTATTTCCCATCTGCTTGTAACTTACAACACATTCATATCACCTTATATGTATCTCAAAAATATAAGGTTCTTTAAAATAGCCACATTATTACACTGAAAAAAATAATTTTAATGATATCATTAAAACTAAGTTTTATGTAAAAAGTTAATTTGAGACTGGATAAGAAAGCTATGGTTTATCTACTCCATGGAATACTACTCAGCTATTAAAAAAAACAAAATGCAGTTCTTTGTGACCAAATGGGCCAAACTGGAAACCATAATGCTAAGGGAAACGAGCCAATCCCAAAAGGTCAGATACCACATGTTTGCGTTAATTTAAGAGGATATGATGTTATGTAAAACATGTTATTTTATGTATATTATGTTATATGTTGTGTATAAACTAAAACTGAATTGACAATGAGGTGATCACAGAAGATGGTTAAGAAATTGCAATTGTTTTTAACATATTGGTTACTCAATACTATAACTGTTAGTTACACAACGAAGTTAATTGTTAATTGTTAAAAGTTAATTGTTGTTAATTGTTGCTGAGGGTATGTTGGAGCCTTTAATTGATCGGGTTGATAATCTGATGGTTCTGTCCTCGAACCGGACAGGGTCTCCCAGGAAGCTGAGGAACTAGATTGGACTATAAGATGTTGGACTCTATGTTTAGTTTATGCTTGCAAAGAGGGAATCTCAACTGTACTTGATCAGTGGATATGCAACAAGGTGGAATATTCCACATGGGGGGAGGGCGGGGGGAGGGGTGGGGTGATTCCCAGTTCCAACGAAACTGTATCACATAATACAATGTAATCAATGAATTAAAAAAATAAAATTAAAAAAGAACAAAACAAAACAAAAAAAGTTAATTTGAATCCAAATAACATTGCAGTTGATGATAACTTTTAAGTCCCCTTTCATCTTTAATCCCTTCAAAAATCTATAGATCTCTCTTTCTGCCTTTCTGGTTTTCTTGAAATTTACTTATTGAAGAAACTGGATCATATTTCTTGAGTGGATGAGACTCTCTTCAGGTGATTGTTGAATCCTTTAGACGTGTCTGTTCTAATCATCCCTAATCTTCAATCATTCCGTGCAGTAGCATGATAAAATATATTAACTTGTAGTATATATTTATAAAATAGCTGATTTATTAATACTCTGGCTGACATAGCAAACTGAAGAGCTGCAAGGTCAGTAACAGCTCAGTCCAGGAAGCTTAGAGCTTTTAGATTGAAAGAGACCAGTGAAGCAGCCCCAAGTCCCAAAACCCCAAGGACCATTTGGTGAAAGTGCCTCAGCACAAAGGCCAGAGAATCTGGAATCTAACGTGCAAGGGCAATAGCATCCGCAGCAGTGAACTCCCCCACGGCAGGAGAAAGGACGGGGGAGCAAGAGAGTGCTGCTGTCCTGACTGCTAGTTCAAGCCCAGGCTAATGGGAGGAGATTTTCCCAATTACTCTGCTGAGTGACGCTCCAGACTTCTCTGGAAACACCTGTACTGACACTGCCACAATTCTGCTTTCCCTGTTCTCCAAGTACCCCTCAGTCCTGTCAATTTGACATCCAAAGTGAGCCATCAAAATTTGCATACACATTTTCTGCCTCAAATGTGGAACCAGCCATTGTTTCAAAATATTCTGGCTCCTTTTACACATACCCATGCACTGTATGTGTGTATATATTTGTGTACAGATACATTTCTGTATATATAATAAAATATAGAGAGTTTATATTGTAGATAGTAATTACAAATAATGCCGGCAAACCTAATTTTCCTGTTATACACATTTGGAATCCCTGTTCCAAGTAATACTGTGAAAATGAAAATCCAAGCATCATATTTAGTTATTCATTTGCTCTGTGTGTACATAAATGTGTGTTTTTTAGAACTTTTTTACGCTTGAATTTTATTTCATTATTTAAATTCTGAAGAATTTAAAATGTGTAAAGCAAGTCTAGCTTTTATCCCAGTCCCCATTCTCTGCTTCCATGACATGGGTAACATCTTTTTTTATTTAAGTTGTATTGTTTATCCTTCCATTGTTTTATTTAATAAACATAGAAAACACATGTACAGGTGAAAGTGAGTGTATGCATTTATTTATGTCCATTTGCCTGTTGGCCTCAGGTGACATTCCCAGAATGTGTCCGGTGGATGACAATCGAGTTTGACCCTCAGTGTGGTACTGCACAGTCCGAAGATGTCCTCCGTTTGTTGATCCCTGTCAGAACTGTTCAGAATTCAGGATATGGACCAAAATTGACAACCGTTCATGAAAATCTTAATTCCTGGATAGAGTTAAAGAAATTTTCAGGAGCTTCTGGGTGGCCTTCTATGGTGTTAGTGTTGCCAGGTGAGAATTTTTATTGTTTTTATATGTTAAATGCATGCATTTGTAGATACTCAGTAAGAATTAATTATTTAAAATGTCTCTTAGATATGTGGAGGCATTTATTAAATACTGCAGCTAACCTGTATTGCAGTGAGGAATAAAGAAGATATAATAGACTGGGTCATAGCATGATCCAAGCTTTGAGGAAAGAGGAATATGAAGATTTTGTGAAAGATTACTTTGAACACAGCAGTATACCAATATTGAGGAGCGGGTGTCCGTATACTTAGTGTAGTCCATTGCATTTTTACCCAGTTAATCCTTCTATACTAATAAGCAATTTGAATTCAGAACTTTTTCCTTCTGCTCCAAATGAACTTGTTTGTGAAGAGATCAGACATAACCAAATGCCAGGATAAAAGTCACCCATTTTGAACTAGAGAAGAGACAAGAGGTGGTTTCCCATGTAATTTTCAAGTAGATTATTTGACTAATGAAGAAAATTGATCGTAACAAAAATAATACACTTGGAATGCTTCTAATGCTCCCTGTGTTTTTAGCACAGTTTGTTGAAGTAGACTTAGAGGGTGCCCCCAGGAGACTGTTTAGGTTATTTAGTGTCTGATTCATGTGTGACCTATGTTGAAATTGATAGGAGAATTTGTACAAAATTATTTCAGTTTTTACTTGATTCTGGCCCTTTTTTTCTTCTTTAAGGAAATGAGGCCCTTTTTTCATTAGAGACTGCATCTGATTATGTGAAAGATGACAAAGCTTCTTTCTATGGGTTTAAGTGTTTCGCAATTGGATATGAATTTAGCCCTGGACCTGATGAGGTAAGAATAAGTTACCTTGTCGTTCTTGTTAAAGAATGGGTTGTTTTCGTATTTAAGGACTGCTAAATTGTATTACTGTCTTTATTCAAAAAGTGAAACAAACTTGTACTCAAAGGGGTATAATTTTAAGCATTTTATACTTTATGTTATCTGCTTTTGCTGTTTTCAATTCATTAAGGGGATGGTGTTTTGAATCATAATAGCCATTGATTATGTAATCAGTAATCCTGCTTGGATACTATATTCGTCTGAATAAATAGCATAATGGAACTTATGTCATAAAGGGACTAAGTTACTACCATATTTTCTAAGCATATAAATTGTATGAGAGAATAAAACCACTGAAATTGTAAACCTCAACCTTACAAGTTTCATGAGGCATAAGACTAAATCTCTTCCACTATCAGTTTAACCATTAGCTAGCTTGCATTTTTGTAATGTCAGGAGTAATGTTTGAATTCTGTTGATAATCGTATTATCTTCCCATACATTCTAAAGCAGCAAATTTTATGTGATTTACAGGGAGTCATTCAGCTGGAAAAAGAATTAGCCAATCTTGGTGGGGTTTGTGCAGCTGCTTTAATGAAAAAAGATCTAGCTCTTCCAATTGGTGAGTCTGGTCAGATGCTTAGGTGTTTCTTGGTACTACTTTTAATTTCAACAGTACTCATAGAATGCTATTAAAAATATCAGAAAATAGGTTTTTGAAATGTATTGCTTTATCACAGACATATGAGCAGTAACTACTTAATATACTCATATTACAGGTTGGTTTAGAATCTGAAGAATATTTTCTGGTCTTTTTATTACAAACACACATGTAAACATATAACCTGCTTACACATGTACATGCTTTATGCTGGATAGCATTTAATCACTTTTGAGATATTCCCTAAATATCCTAGAGGAAACATCAAGTCAGTAATTGGATTATTCATTCTCTGGAGGTCAGAGGACAGATCAGTAGAAACCTCATTAAACACAGTTGTTTTGTAAAGACGTAGGATCATAGGAGTGGTGAATTAGAGGCTAGATGAGGAAGAGAAGGTAGCCCAGAAAAAAGCTATGACTTGCCAATATTTTCCAAGATGCACCGAACAGGGCGAGAAGGCTACATGTAAGACTGTGAAGGAACAGCCAGTGAGGAGCTCTGGAGAATGGCTGTTCACGAGAGAGGTTGTTTAAAGTCTTCCATGGCATTCAAAAATTGTTTGGTTATTTGGTTGTTTGCTTAGCTTGGACATTGTTCACATGAGAGAAGCATTGTGCCTTTGAAGTGCTTTGAGAGGGAAGGGAAAGTAGGGAAGGGGAGCTAGGGTGGCCTCGGAGAGCTCATTAGAGCTGCTTTCCTGTGGGGAAGAACGGAGAATAGCCAGGAGCACAATGGTACCTGTTTATAAAAGAAGCATATTTGTATGATAAATGAATTTATAATTCAGGGAGTAAAGATTAAAATAAAAATACCTTAGTTAATGTGTTATGTGTCTTGATATTTTATTTCCAGAGTATTGGGAAATGAAGAGCACTAGCATTTTATTTCCCTAATTCTCACCTCCAGGTGTTTAATCTGTACCTCTTCCTTCTGACAGCAATCTGCCCATTATGTCCGTTCTAATTCCTTTCTCTCTCCCCTCACATTCTTTGTTTTCCCATTGCTCTTCCTGACTCCTTACATTCTTCTCAGTTCTTTTGCTCCTTCATATTGCTGTGTTTATGAGGATGAGGAAATAAACCTTCTCTTCATATGAAGAAATTGAAGAAAATTTGTCAGTAGCTGTTAAAATTTTGTGGGTGTGTTTATATATATGTTTTTGTTAATTTTTTGTACATGTTGCACAAGTGCCCAAGAGGAGTATGAAATACATACCTTCTGATGATAAAACCTAGAAGCTACCAAATTGTGTATTAATTGGGAACTGGCTCAGGAAGTAATGATGTGTCCATTCAGTGAAAGTCAATGTATTTGGTTTTAAAAGTAGACTCAGAATAATCAGTCTTCTCCCTTTATTGCCAAAGATAAAGGTTCACATACTTATGCATAATTACAGCAGGTATCTTTTGCCAATCACTTCATGTACACTTCTGTAGAATTGTAGCTTATATTCATCCTAAGTTATTTTGCATTGTAAAGTGTAAACAACTGGTATTTATCCAGAATCATCCATCAGTCTTTTAACCTGGAGTGATAGAATTGTGAAACTGGCATAATGAGTGCGAGCAACTAGAAACTTAAGCTATATACTGAAGTTTCTGTAACATTTTATTTGTATAACAGGCAATGAGTTAGAAGAAGATCTTGAAATTCTTGAAGAAGCTGCATTACAGGTATTGTACTTAACATAAGGATGACCTTTGTGCATTAATGTAAAGCCAGTATTTTCTCTCAAACTCCTTATTTTTATTGACCGTAAGACTTTCACACAAACTTTAATATCTCTGTTGGGAGTTATGGAGACAAATAGTGAATAACTGCTTCCCTTAATGTAAGAAGCCCAGGTGAGCCCCTGCTAGACGTTGGTATTTGGTAGCTCTGGAGTTGGACAGAGCTCTCATTGGAGAAGGAAAAGCAGTCACTTACAAGGAGTATAGGGGAAGGCTTAAATCAGCATTTGAAAGATGAACTAAATGAAGCAAAGAAGCTGCGCAGAATGGAGGAAGAGGCTTTGCTGAGCTGTGGACATAAAAAAGAAGTTTTATTTTGTTAGAAAAAGTGGAAAAGCATTTCACCATGCAAACTGGAGGTAGATGATTATGTTATAAACTTCGGTAGGATGTAACAGATGAGAAAGGTACAGCTGGTGAGTTCATACTGCCATCAACCTGTGTATCATATTAGGTACTTAGGACTGGTTGCTTATAAATGGTTGGGAAACATTGTTTCTTGGTGCTATGGTTTCCTCATATTCACATTAGCTAAGTGGCCCATTTGGCACTGTAATTTGAAAAATACTTAAGTACTACATTTCAATGAAGTGCTCTTGGATCTGATTTTCAATGTGGTATTATATTGTTCAAACTTGCTTAGAGATTATTATACTACTCTATAGCACTATTGGACTATATTATTCCAAAACCGTTGAACAATATTCACTAATAGGATGGAAACATCAGAATCTGCAAGCAGAGTTTTTCTGGCATGATGCTTCCTTGTTTAGGCCAGAGATTCTGATATGCTGCTAATGGAATTATTGTTTGCTGAGATCAACAGTGAGGGTGAATTTTGCTTTTGAAATGACATAATGGTAGATGTTAAATTGAGAGTCATGCAGCTGGGTAAGGGGTATTAATAAGATATGATTGATAAACTTCCAAAAAATTATTAGGTAAGTGCTAAGGTTAATAACTCTGCATGTTAGATGACAGTACTCTTGAAAAATGTACACCTATGATTAGCAATTTCTCATTCAAAGAGATTTTAAGACTCTGGATGAGTTGTTTGCTTAACTCAAAAGTATACAGCAATTTGTTCAGCATCTTAAATCAGGATTTGAACTCAAATCTATTTGATTCCAAAAACAATGATTTTTAAATTGCATTCCTTATATACAAATATTCTGGAGCTATAACGATTTTCTATGGAAATTTGTTTTTATATTGTAATTATTTTCAGTGAGCATTTAAAGCAGCTCTTTCCAAACACATAGATTTATTTGGTAGCTTAAACTAAAAGTTGGCTTAATTGTCTCTTTTCGTTAATTTATAAGGTTCAGACAGCTAATGAGGTTTATGTGCATTATAGCCACAATCAAGCATCTGCCTACTTTTTTACCCAAGTGAACACTTTTCTACCCATTCACCCAGGAGTGCATGCATGATTTACCCACACCAGATGGCAGAGACTGTACAAGAATGAGTCTTAGCTGCCTCTAGAAGGGACTCTGACCCTGAAAATGTGAAAATATGTTGAGGGACTTTCTAGCAGGCAGGTCTCTGATAAGGCACTTATTTTGTTCAAAGCAGGAAATACACTGAAGCACTGTGCTATTTTTATGTGTCCCAAAATTTTCTGATTTATACACTAAAGGAAATCCTCCAGGGATGGGAAGAAAATGCTTTTTTTGAGAAGCTCTACCTGAGATCTTCACATACTGAAAGACTTCATGGAAAATTTTTTATTTTAAATTGTAACATTTTGTTTCACCTAACAGGTGTGCAAAACCCATTGTGGCATTCTGGGAAAGGGCTTAGCACTGTCTCATTCACCTACTATCCTAGAGGCACTTGAAGGAAACTTACCACTTCAGATCCAAAGCAACGAACAATCTTTTCTGGATGATTTTATTGCCTGTGTGCCAGGATCAAGTGGTGGAAGGCTTGCAAGGTAGTTCATGTACTTTGAGTATTGCACTTTTTTAATGACTTTGTTTATGAAGAGAAATGAAAAAAGAGTCATTTAGATGTGAAAACAGTTTATAAAAATAATCTTATTTTAAATTTTAGACATGCTGAAATATAAAATATTTTAGAATATGTGGTAATTATTGTTTTGTTACTGTTTATTTTTTTTCAGGAGTGAAAAGCAAAGCAATGTTGACTTGTGGTTTTCATACCAAAAATGTGTGTGTGTGTAAATTTCTTTTTGGTTTTAACGTAATTTTAATTTATTTTTATTAGGTAAAGAGATTAAGAGAGACAAAGACACAAAAGATGCTCAGTCATTAGCTTACTCCCTAATTGCCTTCATTAGCTGAGACAGAGCAGAGCTGAAGCCAGCAGCTGGGAACTCAATCCACGTTTCCCACATGGGTAGTGAGAACCATCATCAGTGCCTCCCTCCTGTATTACCAGGAAGCTAGTCGGAAACCAAAGCTGGAATCTGATTCAGGCAGTCTGACTTTAGACATAGATATCTTAAAACACTAAGCTAAATATCCATCCCTGTTTATAATTCTTAAATTGCAGAGGTTGGTACTGTAACTCTGCTGTGTTTTGAAGCTAGCTGTCCCCTGATGTGCCTGGACAAGCATCAGAGAATGGCCCAAGTACCTGGGTTCCTGTACCCCCATGGAAAACCTAGAAGAAGCTTCTGGCTTTGGCCTGCCCCAGCCCCGGGTTCTAGGGCCATTCGTGAAGAGAACCCCTCCATGACTCTTCTTTTCAAAACATAAAAAAGTTCTTAAAAAATGCTTGATTGCACACAGTAATCTTTGATTTTTGTTATCCAGAATGGTGGTTCAAGATGAAGAATTTGAAGTGAGTGTCACAACTTTCTTTGTAGGCCTTGCTGTATAAAACATGATGGATTTCACAAATTTTAATGGAAGGAAGAAAGGAAGATTATCGATCAATGTATGAAAAAAAAAAAAAAAAGAAAGTATAGTTAGTACTCCTTGAAGCTAGGTGTACCAAGGAAAGCAGGATGCCATTTCTATTCCTGTTTTTACTTATGCACAACGTACATTCACCTTCTTGGTGGGGTTTGTTTGTTTTGTTTTGCTTTTGTTTTTTTCAACTTGACCATGTTACATTTCCCAATTCAATATTACATCTTACTGGTATGTAACCATCAGAAATCTCTATGCTAGTTGATAAATTTGTCATTGACTATTTCTAAAGGAGATGGAAGTGATTACCACTAAAATGAAAACAATGCTTGGCATTTTATTGGGTAAAAAATGTGTTATTTGGCTTAACTTTGTGTTAATTATTGACAATGCTAATGAATGCTTACCTTTTTATTTCCTTACTGTCAGGTGGCTTCAGCCGGACTCCTATGCAGATCCTCAGAAAACATCTTTGATCCTCAATAAGGATGACATTCGTTGTGGTTGGCCTACAACCATAACTGTTCAAACAAAGGATCAGTATGGTGAGGTGGTCCATGTTCCCAATATGAAGGTAATTACTAAGGAATTAAATTAACAGACATCTGTGTATTGACTAGTTGTAACTGCGAAGATTTCAGATGTGGAAAATGTTTGGGATCCTTTTGAACCTACCTTCTGTATGTGATGGAGATCGGAGGAAAATTGTTTCAAGTGATTAATCTCTAAATTTCATGTGACCTTTTTTGTTGTTGCTTTGTATTTAGTAATGTTATGGTAATGCAAAGCAAGAATTCTGTATATAGTGAAGTACACAAAGGGAAAATCCCCACCACATAGTGATTGAATGCTGAAACACATTTAAAAAAATTTTTCATTTGAAAGGCAGAATTACAAAGAAGGGTGGCAGGGATAGATAGAAAAATCTTCCATTCTCTGCTTCACTCCCCAGAAGGCTAAAATGGCTGCATCTACACCAAGCTGAATACAGGAATCTGGAACTCCATCTGTGTCTCCTACATGGGTGGCAGGGGCCAACCTCCACTGTTTTTTCAGGCACATTAACAGGGAGAAGGATCAGAGGTAGAGTAGGTGAGACATGAACCCGTGTTCATATGGAATGCCAGTGTCATAGGCAGCAGTGTAATTCACTACCACAACAATGGTCCCTGGGATACATGTTAAAATTTTGTAGTTTTTAAAAGTATTCAATTGCCTTTAAATTTAAAGTTTATTTTTAAAATGATGTATGTACTAAACTGCAAACATTTAAATTTGGTTTATAAAATAATAAAGAAGACAAATAGTTGTGATGTATTGCTAAATTCATTGTTAGCAGACATTATTTAATGCTGACCTTTTAACGCATACTAGAATACTTACAGCTATGTCCTCTGTGATATAATCTGTTAATATATACATCTCATTTAAGTCTTTCCTAAGAGTTGGCTGTTTAGCTGCCTAATACTTAAAATAGATTGTATCTGGATGCGACTCCTAACACCATTTTCTGCAAATGGAGGCCCCCAAGGAAGCAGTGGAGATGGCTCATGTAATTGGACTGCTGCCACCCGTGCAGTGAATCTGGTGGAGTTTCCAGCTGCAGGCTTGTGCCCTATCCAGTCTCAGGCATTGCAGGCATTTAAATTGTGAACCACCATATTTGGGGATTTCTCTCTCTCTCCCTTTCCTCCCATCTCTCTCCTCTTCCCTCTCTCCTCATTCTATCTTACTTACATATTTGTGAAAAAAATTGTATCCTGAATGATAATTTTCACAGGGAGTCCCCAGCCGTCGCCTACTGTTAACTGCATACAGTTTGGTTGTTTGAGGCACATAATCCTTTTTGCTCACAGAGTAGCTAATTTAGCTCAAGATTACTTTCAGCAGAACTGTTTCAGCTTCTTCATTTATAGCATGAAGAAGCATAACACCAATGTAGCATCTTACATGACGCAAGTGAAAAATAACAGCAGTTCATATCACTCAAGACCAGTAGATAAATGCGTATAGGAAAGCATTTGACTCAGATACTAAATAAAAATCAGTCCTAATCAGTGTCTTCTGAATTTTTTACCATGATCCAAAGGAAGAATCTGTGTTACGATCTGGACATGCAAATATGTAATGGAATAGTATATGCTCTTCGAGGTACATGCAGTATCTTTTATATGTACAAGAGACTACTCTGACATTTTCTTTTAACTTTTGTATGATATATCCTACCTCTTACCAAAGTGATTTTTTGCATAGTCTAAATTACCGTGTAGATGCAAAAAGCATCACAAATTACAGAAACATTGAATAGAACATTGAATACATTATAGTGAGCTAGCAAGTAGATAATAATGACTACACTTCAAGATGGGATTTTTTGTGATCAGAGTGTTGATCCACAAGCAGTATGTCATAATGTACTAGGGACTTGTATATCATGTATTTACTCATTCTCATTTAAGCGAATGTAGTGAATTGTTAAGACCACTTTTGGGGCCGAGCGTGGTAGCCTAGTGGCTAAATTCCTCACCTTGCATGTGCCGGGATCTTATATGGGCATCAGTTCTTGTCCCAGCTGCTCCACTTCCCAACAAACTTTCTGCTTGTAACCTGGGAGGCAGGGGAGGACGACCCAAAACCTTGGGACCCTGCACCCACATGGGATACCCAGAAAAAAACTCCTGGCTGCTGGCTTTGGATGGGCTCAGCTCCAGCTGTTGCGGCCACTTCGGGAGTGAATCAGAGAGTGCAAGATTTCGGTTTCCTTTCTGTAAATCTGACTTTGCAGTAAGAATAAGTCTTAAAAAACAAAAAGCCAGTTTTTCAATCCACAAAATGGGAATTTCTTAGCCTCGTGACTGTAAATACCATTGTTCAGGTTACTGTAATACTCAGTTCGTTTATAATGCTCATATTGTTGTGTTTATGGTATTCCCATAGCCTGGCTGTGTAATTTTAAATTTAATATTGTCAAATTTGAAAGCATTTTTGTACAGTTATATTTAAGGTTCAAAGCTTCTAATGATAGCAGAAATATATAACTGGAAGAAATTTACCATCCACCTTTAAAGTTGCTGTTTTTTAAAAAATATATAAGAAACTACTTTTATTTATATATTTTTTGTTGTATTTCATTTTATAACATTGTTTCATAGGCTCTGATGTTCCCCCATCCCCTCCCTATGCCCTCCCCCCATGGTGGATTGCTCCACCTTATTGCAGTATTACAGTTCAAATCCAGTCTTGTCTCTTTCATTGCAAGCATGTGCCATGCATAGAGTCCAGCATCTTATTGTCCAGATAAATTCAACAGTTTCTTGGAGAGACCAACTCTGGTCTGAAGGCATAGCTGGCACAATAGCGTTCCAACCAATTAAAAGCCATAACGTAACATCAACAACAGTTACCAACATGATGGGGTTAATTAACATTGTATTGAGTGGCTGATATGTTAGAAAATGCAGGTTCTTAACCACATCCTGTGACTACTTCATTAACATTTCAATTATAGTTTGTATACAGCTAGCTTCTATCTACCTTAAAATGGCTATAGGATACTATTCAGCTGTCTCATGTCTATTTTCATTTCAGTATTTAGCACTTAATTGTGTTGAAGCATAATTTTTACTGAACTTGGCAGATTTTAGGTTAGTCTAAACTGGCTTATAGCTTTAACAAGGCATATGACACCAGTTGAGGCATAGAACACTGTTGGGAGGGGTGTGCAGAGAAATGCTCCATACCCTAGTTAGGAGTAATTTGTTTTTGTGTCCTTCCTAGTAAGGTATGTGTGAGTCCCCACCGATCGCTTCCTGTCTAGTTCTAAGCTTTGCTTGTTGTTCTCTGTCTATTCTAATTTTTTGTTGTTTGTTTCGTTTTGTTGGTGGGGAGGGCTTCTGAAACTACTGTTATTATTCCCAGGGTATTATGTCAGTCTGGGTACTGATTAAGTGAAAGATCTATCTGCTGGTTTACTCACCAAATGGCCCCAATGGCCTGGTCGGGGCTAAATCAAAGCCAGGATCCAGGAACTTTTTCTAAGTCTCTCATCTTGGTGACACAGTCCTAAATACTTGGATCATCTTCCACACCATAGTAAGGAGCTGGATCAAAAGTACAGTGGCCTGGGCCCAGCAGCTAAAGTCCTTGGTTTGCAAGTGCTGGGATTCCATATGGGCACTGGTTCTAATCCCAGTAGCCCTGCTTCCCACCCAGCTCCCTCTTGTGGCCTGGGAAAGCAGTCCAGGATAGCCCAAAGCCTTGGGACCCTACACCCATGTGGAAGACCCAGAAGAGGATCCTGGCTTCGGATTGGTACAGCTCCTGCCACTGCAAGCGTTTGGGGGTGAATCATCAGACAGAAGATCTGTTCTCTCTCTTTCGTCCTGTCTGTGTATCTGACTTTCCAATAAAAATAAATAAATCTTGAAAGTACAGTGGCCTGAACTGGAACAAAGTATTAGTTTTAGAATTTATTTTTGTTTTATACTTTGCTATTTATGGATGCTTAGTAGGTCTGTGTTTTATGGTTATCAGGTTGCATACTGTGTGGACACATTGTGAAGTCAGTCTGACCCTGCTAAATAAACCTTTTAAGCAATTCCTGAGACAAACTAATTATTAGACTTAGGTGGCTAATTCTGTGTCCCTATCTGTAAGTTGCATCCTTTGAGGTGTCAAGGACAAGTATGTAATAAGTATTTAATTTTTAAAATATCATTGTTAGGTGGAAGTCAAAGCCGTCCCTGTTTCTCAGAAAAAAACTTCTTTACAACAAGAGCAACTAAAGAAAGCTCAGAGGATTCCTGGCAGTCCTGCAATAACAGCTCCAGCTTCTAATACTGACATGACTTTTGGTGGACTTGCGTCACCTAAACTGGATGTTTCATATGAACCAATGATCGTGAAAGAAGCTCGATATATAGCCATAACAATGATGAAGGTAATGTATTTTATTAGTCACAGAAAATGTTTACTTTCTATCAATTCATTTAATAAGCATTTTGGTGATTCTAATGCAGATGCAAAAATATAGGTCATAAGAGCTACAGATGTTGAACTTCTAACATTTGTAAGGATTTTATTTTTCTTAGAGTAACAGAGAGGAGGAGAGAGAGAGCTTTCATCACTAGTTCACTCCCAAATGGCCACAACTGCCAGGGCTAGACTGACCCAAAACCAGGAGATACATGGTGCAGGGGCCCAAGCAGTTAGGCAGTCATCCGCTACTTTCTCGAGCCATAAGCAGGGAGCTGTACTTGAAGTGCAGCAGCCATGAAAAGAAATAACACACATATGATATAGGATGTTGATACTGCAGAGGCTTACTCTATTACCATGGCACTGCCCCTGTAGCATATTTTTAAAGAGCCTGTTATTTTCTCACTAGAGCACCTTATCCTAGTTAGAATGGGTATAATCAGAAAGACAGATAACAAGCACTTGAACAAAGCCCAGCAAGAGAAACACTAAAACACTGCTGGTGAGCACACATATTTGTAAAGCCATTATGGGAAATAGTACAGTGATTCCTCAGAAGTCTAAAAATAGGATTGTAAGATGATCTAGCAGTCCCATTGCTGAGTAAAAGCATAATAGAAAGAAACTATTATTATATTTATTGCAGTACCATTCACAGCAGCCAAGAAAGCAATCAAAATAGGTGTACATTGGCAAATGAGTGAATTAAGAAAATGAGGCGTATATACTTGGGCACAATGGAATATTTGTCAGGCATAAATTCTGCCACTTATGGCAGTGTAGATGAAACTAGAGGATATTTTGTGAAATAAATCAGGAACAGAAAAACAAATATGTCATATTCTCAGCTTACGCATGGAAGTTATAAAGTTCTTATAGATGTAGAGTACAATGGTGGATGTCAGGGTTTGAGGATGATTTGAGGGATGGACATGTGGAGAGAGAAGAGTTTATGTCCACACGTGTGTAGTTGAGAGGAATAGCTTTGAATGTTCTACAGCAAAATAAGATAACTATAGTTGAGAGTTGTTTGCTGTGTATTTCAAAATAGTTAATAGAGAGGACTTTAAATGTTATTGACACAAAGAAACAGTGGATGACTAATGTTCAATAGTTTTGCCAGTTACCCTGATATAATCATTAGATTGACACAAAGAAGTGATGAATGTCTAAGGTTAGGAGGGTTTGCTGTTTACCCTGATGTGATCATTACAGAGTGTATGCGTATACTGAAATGTCACATTGTACCCTATGAACACGTTCAATATTATGTCAATGCAATGGCGTAGCCAACTAATCCTTGTCCCGAGTGCTCCACTGCCAATCCAACTTTCTGCACATGGCCTGGGAAAGCAGCAGAGGATTTACTGAGGCTTAGATCCCCACACCCACATGAGAGACCTGGTAGAGGTACTACCTGATTTCCAACCAGCCCCAGTTTCAGCCGTCATGGCCCTTTGAGGAGTGAACCAGCAGACGGATGATCTCTTTCTATCTCACCTCCTCTCTGTCAATCTGCCCTTCAAATAAATCAAATTTTAAAAATATATATTATGTGTTAATTAAAACCTGCAGTTTTTCCTATTAAAAATATATATCTGTTTTCACTTTTCTGTTACTGCAAAGGCATAACTGATCAGGGTTTCTTTAGTTTTTTTTTTTTTTTCAGTTTTTAATTTTTCCTAAATACTATTCCAAGTTCTCAAAAAATTATCTTCAAAGGCAATGTCAGTCCAAATTAACAAGATGGCCATTATTTGCAGCAACAGTCAGCAAATTAGACATTTTACAAGAGTAATGGCGAACCATTGAGGATGTGTGAGTAAAGTAATGTCATCATTAGATCCTGATGGAATATGGACAATGTATTAGGCCCATAGGTGATTACAAAACATGGTGATTTTGCTTCCATTAGAGACTTGTGAAACTGCTAAATTATAGCACATGCAGACCTTGTACTGTGTTAACTATTACCACATACATTCTCTAGCCAGTAGTGTACAGGAACTTCCAGTTACTACATCTGTACAGCAGTGTGTGATTTGTATTAACACTATTTGCTGGCCAAAATACAATAATTTTGCTGTTAAATTTCCATGATTTTCACTTTAGTTAATTTTCCAATGATTATTGGATATTCAGATGCTGTCTTCTTTAAAGTTGGCTTATGTATTCATTTGTATTTATTTGAAAGAGACAGAGATCTTCTATCTACTGATTTATTTCCCATTTGTCCATAATACCTGAGGGTGGGCTGAATTGAAGTCAGTGACGTAGAGCTTAATCCAAAGTTCTCGTATGGTTGACAGGGACCCAATTACTTGAGCCATACCTGCTGCTGCCCAGGTTGCGTATTAGCAGGAAGGTGAAATTAGAAGCAAACTTCAAACTCACATCCAGGTAGTCCAATATGGGGTACCCGCATCCTAAACAGCATCTTAAACACTGCACCAAATGTTTGAGATGTCTGCTAAAGACACTTTTCAGTTGTTTCTCTTTGTTTAATATCACAGTATATCCCAGTTGTGTATATGCATTATAAATCCACTCCTTCCAGGTATAAGCTTTTCTGTATGGTAGTAGGTTTTTTGTGACAATGTAAAAAAGATTTTTTAAAAAGGACTATGTTTGTCTTTTGATTTTTGCTGTTGCTATTTTTAAAGTTTTCTTTTGACTTGATCTCTTCCTTTCCTAAAGGTTTATGAAAGTTATTCCTTTGAAGAATTGCGTTTTGCATCACCAACTCCTAAGAGGTAAAGACTTTTTTTAACGAATAGCTAAACATATGTTTTCAGCTTTTTGCAACTAAAATCATACTGCATTCCAGCCTTATTTTGTGTGAGTTAATATCTTACAGCCTTTTAAAAAAATTTTCTAGTAGACTTTTTGCCCATATAGTGAAGTGTAAATTCACAGGTAAGATAATTATATTCAACTGTATGCTACCATTACTGCTAAGGTACTAGAGAAAGTAGTATGTTATAAGCATCGCCTATGCAGAATGCTTGGGGACAAAAGTGTGTCAGATACTGTTCGGGGGTTGTTCCTTTTTTAATTTGAATGGTTATGTAAAATTTACTAGTTGAACTGGCTCTAAACCAACGATCTGAAGTGCTCCAAAATGTGTTTTTCAGAGTTCTTAGGATCCTAGATTTTTTTTCAAAAATATACTTACTGATTTGAGAGACAGTGAATGAGAGGTCTCCCATCTATTGCTTCAGTCCCCAACTGGCCCCAGTGCCCAGGACTGAGTCAGGCTGAAGCCAAGTGCCAGGAACATCTTTCAGATCTCCCATCTGGGTATGGGGGCCCAAGCCCTGGCACCGTGTGCTGCTTTCCCACGTACATTAGCAGGTAATGGGATTATAAGAGGAACAGCTGGAATTTGAACTACCATCTGTGCCACAACTCCAGCCCCAGATTTTAGATTTTTGGTGTATAGATGTTCAACTTAAAAATAAACTGCCTTTGTTTAAAATTTTATGTTTATTCTTTTTTTTTTTTTGGTTATTTTTTCTTTTGCCCACTGAATTGTGAGAAAATTTCAGTGTGTTGTATTTACTTGGGCTTAATTTTTTGATTCCACAAGTAATTGTGGACTAAAGAGTTAAGAAGATATTTTTATTTTAGTATTTTGCTTATTGACTTGAAGTAGTTTTCAAAAATAATTGGGGAAAAAAAGTAGATGCATGATACTTGAAAGAGGTCATCTGCCTAGAATTTAGAGAAGGCCCTGAATCTGAGAAAGTATAATTACTTATAGATTTCATTGTTCTACATTTCACATGACTGGCTAAAAATTAGCAAGTTGTGTTGCCCTTTTTCTAATCAGTATGAATAGCAGTTGTGACATACAACCTAAAATGTTTTCTATCAGAGCAAAAACTTTCTAGCAAAGTTTTCAAAATTTATTTTTGCATGTAGGGAGGTAACATTTTTCCCTGACCTAATTATGGTTCCAAAATTTCACTACAGTGGAAGCATATAATTCTTATTAAGTAAATATGGTCAGGATAGATTTTTCAAAGCTTAGCTGCCTCGTGTGTCATGTAAATTAAGAACAAATTGACATTTGCTATCAAATAGGTCTTCATATACATAGGACATTTTAAGCCTGGTCAAGATAAGCTCTCAGCTAAGCTAATAATTACTCATTCATCTGATATTTGACAGATACTGTTACATGACCTAGGTACATTTTTGAAGAAGATAGCCATTGGGATAATATCTCATAGAATTTATATTCTTGGAAGAAATAAGCTATAGGTAATGCAACAAAGTCCTATCAATAAAAAGTTGATCTGATAGAAAAAGATGAAGAGGGGGACCAGTTGACAAAATGTTGCATGACAGGAGAGGCTGGTTTGCGATGTTACTTGACTTAACTGCTGGGTGGCAGTTGCCATGTCATGATTTGAGGAAAGGTCATTGTTGGCAGAAAAAAACCTGAGGTGAATGGAACTTGCAGTCTTTGAGGAACAGCTAGAAAGATAGTAGGGCTGGGCCAATGTTTGGTGCGGGAGTTAAGAATTTGCTTGCAGTGCTCACATCCCCTGTCACTGAATCTTTGCTCAAAACCTGGCTCTACTTCCAAGACAGCTTAGCCAGTGTTAATGCACACCTCACCAAGGCAGTAGGATCAAGTATTTAGGTTCCTGCTACTTACATGGTCGACCTTGATTTAACTTCCAACCCCAAACTTCATCTGCTGCATCCATTTGGAAGGTGAACCAGAAGTTGATAGATCTATGTGTCACTCTCTCTCTCTCTCCTTCCCTCCCTCTCATGCTCTCCCTTCTTCCTCCATTCCATAAAGTAAATAGAGAGTTGAGGATCAAGATTGTGAGCAAGATGGAAGGTGTTTGAAGATAGGGTCACAGAGCTAAACAAGATCTGTATTATATATGGTCTGGAAGGGTATATTAATGAATGGCTTTTCTTCCAAGAAAATTTGTGTAAGGTTTTATGTAGGAGGGTATCATGGTGTGATCTACAGCTTTGACAGATGCTTTCTGACTGCCTCTGGGGAATCAATTCTAGGGAATCAAGTGAAGCAACAGGAAGTTATGGAAAGTAATTGGGAATGAAAAAAATAGAATGTGTGATTACAGACAGTTCTTTAGGTAAAATAAGAAATGTGTGGCAGAAGAGATAATATGAGACCTTATTATAGAAGTCTATAATATCAAAGGAAGCTTCCGTTAGAATATGAGACTCTGAATTTGTTTACAGATGCAAATAAAGTGAGAGCAAATGGTGGTACATGAAAAAAACAAAATAATTGTAGCATGGAAAAGATATTCACTGCTCAAGAGGAAGGCTGGCTTTGGATACAATCCTGTATGTTCCCTTCATTGTAAAAGATAAGCAAATGGAAGTAGGCTTTTGAGTGGATTGGAATTTTGAGGGATGTGTCTGATTACTTTGGTTTTATCACTAAACAAAGGCAAAGTCATGATCAGCTGAGAGTAAGGATGAAGATTAGTGAGGCTTAAAGTAACAATGTCACATAGCGTAAATAATGTAAACAGAATTTAAATATGTGCTGAAATGTTATGGCATCTGCTGTTTAACTACAAATAAGTTTTCCAATATCTTTCTCGTTTTCAGACCCAGTGAGAATATGCTGATCCGTGTCAATAACGACGGTACTTACTGTGCAAATTGGACTCCAGGGGCTATTGGACTCTACACTATTCATGTTACCATTGATGGCATTGAAATAGGTATTTTTTTTTAAAGAGATCAGTTACATAGTGCAAAAGACTAGAATAAAAATCATCATCATTTTTAGTTTTGTCCACTAACCTACATCAGACACATGGATCAGTTTCATAATTTGTAGCTTGATTTCTTCCTTTAGTTGGTGTGTTCAGTAAGGCCTTAATGTTTTGTAATGACTCATGATCTCCTCTTAGGCCATATAGCTAGAATAGCTCCTTCCTTCCATGTGCTTGGTACTAGTTGAATATAATCCTCTGCAAGCCCTCTTCTCCCCTTCTCATATGTGTCTGTTTTCCTCTCCTGGCTTGAGCAGAGACCTTATTATTCATCTTTAGAATTCCCCATCTAGCTCAGTGCCCGGCTTATAATGTTGGTTAGCAAGGGTTGTTAAAGGAATAACTATTTTCTACCATTAAATTTGAAAAGCATATTGTTTTTTATTTGTGCATTTATCTTTTTCTTTTCTGTTTATAAACTGTATATTAGGATAGCCATAGACTGAAAAAACACCCATGTTTATTCATGTGCTGCTCAAAAGGAAAGATTTCCTCTGAACAGATGGACTTAGAAACTTGGTAGTGTTGGGATCTCGCCATCAACACTCATGCAGTCTGCTTTAGCATATTACAGATTCTGAGAAGCTTTGAGACTGGCACTCTTTTCAACTTTACTTTAGCCCCTTGTTATGAGACCTCTTGTTATGGGAAAAAAGGAAGAAATACTGTCAAGAATACTATTTGTCAAAGATATTCACCAAAAAAATTACATCATCATCAAACATATACAGACTTCTTTTTCTAAACAAAATAGTATTACAACTGTTTTAGCAATTACATTATGTTAGGCATTATAAATAATCTAGAGATGACTTAAAGTGCAGGAGAATGTACATAGGTTATATGCAAGTATTATAGCATTTTACAGTAAGGGACTTGAGCATCCATACATTTTAGAATCAAGGAGGTCCTCCTCCACATACACAAAAGTACCCATTGCAAAACCTGGCCCTAAATAGTTGGTTTTTGCTGTTGATGTACAGAAGTACTTCCCATTGATGTAATCAGATACAAAATTCTTCTATACCATTCTAGAGACTGTTATTCACAGCCTTTACTGTATTATTTTAACATCTTCAGCAAGCCTTCAGTTTAGCATGTTTGTTGTTTCTGAGCAAACTATTATTCAGGTAAGGCTATTCTTCTCTGCTAAAGGCTTTCAGAGAATTGCTTAGGTAAATGAAAGTTACATGAAGTATAATACAAGCAGTCACATACAAGGGATATAAGTTATAGCAAGGTTTCAATAGCAGAGGTAGTTAAGAATGCGTTTATGAAGATTTCTTTTTCTTTGAAAGTGATGATAAGATTTCAGTAGATTTTGAGAACTTTCTAACTCATCTAACAGTAGGGTGAAGGAAACTCTACCAAAGAAATATAAGAAAACTCCAGAACATTTGTGGGTTGTTTTTCTTTTGCTTTGCTTTGTTTTTTTGAGATGGGAATGAAGTTGACATAAATTCATTGCTTATTTAGAGTCATCCGTTGTATTCCCTACTGTTCCTTAATTCGGCATTCTCTCAGTGTCAGCAGGCTAGGACCTTGCTGAACTCTAGACAAAGGCAGATATTAACTCATTAATATAATTATGATAATAACTAAAATCCATTAATTCAGTATGTGTGTAATATACTTCTCACAATAACTCAGTGCTATAATCAGTCCCAATTCACAGATAAAAAAATAATTGAGACTCTGAAGTCAGCCAGTTAGTTGCAGAGGAAGATATCAAGCAGTCTAGTATAAAAACTTTAACTTACGACCATACTGGCATGGCTGGTCTCTGTCGGGCACACCACACTGCTTGTCAGTCATAGAGGTGGCAGGTGTCTGTAATGTCTGACGCTCTGCTCTGATGCTGCTATATAGCATTTAATCGCACCAGAGTTTCTTTCTCCATTAATTTGATTTTTTTCCATGTTACATGTTCCAAGTCAAAAATCTTTTTCTTGAAACATAGCAGTCCCTTAGAGTTGTGGGGCAGTTTTTCAAAATTTTCTTGATCTTTAGCCTGTTAATTAGCATAAAATGCAGGTATTTGATGTTTTAAAATAGCCTTGAATGTTTATAAAGCTAGTTTACAGAATCCTCCTCTTTTCTCAAACGTTATGATTCACTTCCTTTCCTTACAGATGCCGGTTTAGAAGTGAAAGTGAAAGATCCTCCAAAAGGAATGATTCCACCAGGAACGCAGCTGGTCAAACCAAAGACTGAACCTCAGCCAAATAAGGTCAGGGTAGGGTGAAATCAGAAGCTGGGCAGTTTACAATTTTTTCATTGACACATCAAAATGCACATCAAAGATGTAGTATTTTACTTGATTTCAGTATTCTAATTCTCTACTTTGTAATATATTAGGATATTGTATCATGGTAATGTTAATCATTTCATAGTATAGAACATAGCCTTTTTGGCTTTGTATACTGTGATTTAATTTATAAGAGTTAAATAATTAATGTTTTTGAAAATTTGTAATCAACAAAAAGTACTAAAATTAAGTATAAAAAGTATATAAATGATATATTGATGCTGTTAACAAAAATTAATAAATGATAATCTAAAAGGAAGTACATATGAAACTGCTTTTTGAAAATAAAGCATTGGTAATGGAATTTATTTTTCTTAAAGAAAAAGAATGCTTCATTTATCCTTTTATGTCTTTGTTATCCTTTTATTATGTATTCAGAAAAGATTATAAACACTTATTAGTAATTTATTTTTTTCCAATAATATTTCAATACTGTTAAATTTTGTTGTTATAACCAGACCACTGTTATTTGTACAGGAAAACCAAATAAAAATAATTTTAGAAACTTTCTCTGAATTATAATTCTTTCTATCTTCATGTAAGAAGTCTGGTTCTTTTTCCTGTCTCATTGTCTATGTTGGCCTTTTTCAGGTTCGAAAATTTGTGGCAAAGGACAGTGCCGGGCTCCGCATCCGCAGTCACCCATCTCTTCAGAGTGAGCAGATTGGCATAGTGAAAGTGAATGGAACAATCACTTTTATTGACGAGGTAATTCATGAAGATACTCCCGCTAATCAATTTTGGAAACAAAGCACAATAAGATTTTTTTTTAAGATATATTTATTTTTGTTGGAAAGCCACATGTACAAAGAGAAGAGACAGAGAGGAAGATCTTCTATCTAATGATTCACTCCTCAAGTGGCCACAAAGGCCAGAGCTGAGCCCATCTGAAGCCAGGAACCAGGAGCTTCTTCCTGATCTCCCACATGGGTGCAGGGTCCCAGGGATTTAGGCTGTTCTCGATTGCTTTCCCACGGCACAGGCAGGGAGCTGGGTGGGAAGCGGGGCTACCAGGACACAAACTGGTGCCCAAATGGGATTCCAGTGCATGTAAGGTGAGGACATTAGCCACTAAGCTACCATACCAGGCCTGCACAATAAGATTTTTAAAGTTTTCTTTTAAGAATGTATTTAAGCCACTTGAGAAATTTTCTTAAATTATTTTGCAGAACGTGTTATTTCAGTTCAAAATATTTATCAGGCAAAGAAAGCTAAAATTTCACACTGGAAAATAATGTAATATAGTGAGAACCTGTACAAATACTGAAAATGTGTATTGTTTTTCATTCTTTACAATACCAGTTTTGGATTTTTTTGTATTGTTTTACCTTCTAACTATATTTACCAAGTAATATAAGCGTGTAACGTCTGATTAATAAAATCTAAATTTAGGGAAGGACTTGTTTTCTTTTGGGAAGCATCCTGTTTTGCTGTTTGTTTATATTAGAGTGTGGTTTCTTTGTACTTCTACTCAAAGTGAAATTGTTTTTATAATCTCACCATAGAACTTACATTGTTTTGTCATTCCTGAGACTTTTTTGCCTAGAGGCTCTGAAACTTACCTTCTGGGAAAACTGAGTACTTAATGGGCAGGTCCACTGTGATCTGTCCACTTTGTAACCTTGCAGAGCTGTCTGTCTCCCAGGATTCAGGAAGGCATGGGTTGTTTATTTCCCATAGATCCACAATGATGACGGTGTATGGCTGAGACTGAATGATGAGACCATAAAGAAGTACGTTCCTAACATGAATGGGTACACTGAAGCCTGGTGCCTGTCTTTTAACCAACATCTTGGCAAGAGCCTGCTGGTCCCTGTTGACGTAAGTAAAAGGTGGTTTTGAAAAGCCTGCTAGGTGCACTCTGTACTCATTTCAGGACTTTTAACATGCAATTAAATAACTTTTACTTTGTAAATGCTTGAATCTTTAAGGGCTTCTGTGTAATGGAAATGGAGTTTGGCAGTTAAGTATAAATCTTGATGCTTGTTATGACCCATCACGGGCAGGAAGTAGTATATTAAACAAGGCCTACTGAATTCCATTCAAAGAGGCAGGGAATGAGAGTGGTTGCATTTTTTTTTCCTTATTATTTACATTATTATTTTGAATTCCAAACTGAAATGTATGGATTCAGGATTACTCTATATTGAAAAAGTATAAATGTTTATACGTGTGTTGGCATTTTGTAATTCTCTTGTGTCTCTGAGTGTTTCTGAACTTAGACAATACTATAGAAAATGAGTGTATAAGGTAACTATATTGTATTAAATTATTTGGCATATATTACATTTACTTTTCTTGATATTGCAGAATAATGTTCTTTATAGCAGTGGTTGTATAGGATTCTCTGGGGGAAAAATATTGGGACTTCTATTTGTATTTACTTTTCTTTTTATTTTTTGTATATATTTTGTTACTCCACATGCTCACACACACTACTAACAAGTATGGTAAAGTATTAGCCTACTGCTTTACAGAAATGAAACTCAATAATACAAATATAAAACGTTAATTTTAAAATCCAAATCTTAAAGTTTTCTCAATTTGTTGTTTGCAGTTAAAAGCCAAGAGGATTTTAACCCCTTGGAAAAGAGGGACTGACTCTCTGGAAAAAAATAGCTCTTTATTATCCCAAGAGTTGGCCTTATAAAGTTAGAAATCATTACTGTAACCAAATATTCTTGAGGATGTCAACAAATGTGTCTTGAATAAGATAGCTATAATTACTATTTTATATAACTTTATTTTAATGAAGTTAGACCTTTGAAGATTGTACTGTGGGATATTTACCTCCATCCCTAATAAAAGTATTACTTTGTATTATCTTTTCTGCCTTTGCCATTTCAGGTTTTTTTATTTTTTGTTGGTTGGTTAGTTTTTTTGGACTGCTTCGTTCTCTCATTTGAGGAGGTCTTTCTGGAAGGGGAAGATATTCGTAGATAAGAGAATAAGCAGGGTAGAATAGGAGTTCAAGAGTACAATGTGCTGTAGTTTTAAATCCCGTGATTTGTGTTCTTTGATGCCTTTTTCCCATCCGTTCACAACTTGTAGTATACTCTGTGGTGTGTGTTTGCGCATGTGTCTTGTGGCTATACTAACTTTATTTGCTTCTTTAAAAGTTTTATATAGAGGGAGCATGTTTCATGTGTTTCATATATATACTTTTAAAAGCGTAGATACTTCTCACTCTACCCTTTCTCCCTCCCTTTCTTACTTTCACCCTCTCTCCTTTTAATTTTCTTTTTTTTTTTAAAAAAAAAAAATTTATTTATTTTATTACAGTCAGATATACAGAGGAGGAGAGACAGAGAGGAAGATCTTCCATCCGGTGATTCACTCCCCAAATGAGCCGCAACGGGCCGGTGCGTGCCGATCCGAAGCCAGGAACCAGGAACCTCTTCCAGGTCTCCCACGCGGGTGGAGGGTCCCAGTGCTCTGGGCCGTCCTCAACTGCTTTCCCAGGCCACAAGCAGGGAGCTGGATGGGAAGTGGAGCTGCTGGGACACGAACTGGTGCCCATATGGGATCCCGGGGCGTTGAAGGCGAGGACTTTAGCCGCTAGACCACGCCGCCAGGCCCTTAATTTTCTTTTAATTTTTACAATGACATGTTTCCAATTTTCTTTTTAACTACAAGCTTATTACTTGTTGAACTATTTATGTAATACAGTCTTAAGGTCAGCGAGAGAAGGGCAGTAACAAAATTTGGAGTGAGCCTTAGAAACATTGCATGGTTTTACTGGAGTGCGAATGAAGAGGTTCTCTGACTTAGTGGAAGAAATCTACTTTCAGAATATTAAACAACAGAAAGTAAATTGAAGGTACTTTTGTTTTTCTCTAGATTTCCTTTAAGGAATAATGTGAGTTTGGCAAGGCAGAGGTTATTTTATTTTTTGTGAAGTAGAAGGGCAAAAACAAAAGCTTTCATCCACTAATTTATTTCAAATATCTGCCATGATAGAGGCTATCTAAAGCTGAAACTGAGAACTGGGATCTCAACCAATGTCTCAACCAATGTCACACTCAAGTGTGAAATATAGGCTTCTTAACCCCTGTGGCAGTGCCCTTCTCATATTGCTCCGTCTCTTTTTATTTACATCTTTTTTAAAGTCTTTTATTTATTTGAAACGGAGAATTACTGAGAGTGAAAGACGGTGATTTTCCATCTTCTGGTGTACTACCCAAATGGTTACAACAGCCAGTGCCACAACCTGCAGGCTTATCTCCCATGTGTTTGGCAGATGACAGAGCACTTTGGCCATCTTCCAGTGCTTTCCTGGGTGTGCTAAGAGAGAGCTACATCAGAAGTGGAGCAGTGGGACTCAAACCAGCAGCTTCATAGGATGCCAGTGTTGCAGGCAGAGGATGAATGGGCTGCTCCACAACACCAGGCCCAGAAGACTCATTTTTATAAATCTGCACCATAAACTAAATTTTTAACTCGCTAGCAATAGTTCTATTTAAATACTACTACTTTGTAACAAAACATTGAAGAAAATATTGGTGCCCTCATTTGGCTTTAAGTGTGGTTTTACTGGTTTTGTTCTTTAATATTGTTAGAGTTTAGAGATTAAATAGCACTTAATAATAAGATAATAATAACATCAAATAGCATCAGATGTTCTATTATAACTGGTTTTCAAAAATATTTTAAGAATAGCATTAGAGAGATGGTGAATATAGATAACTTATGAAATATTCATTATCTCTTGTAATTACTGTCCTTTTTAGGACATATCTTAAAATTTTATGTCTATTTCATTGTTTATCTAGAATACTTTCATTTGCTTTTCTAGTATTTTTCTCATTTATTGCACTCAATTGTGGAGGATTTTCTTGGTGCTTCCCAATAATTCATTAATTACTCATTAATAATCATTTATTTAAATTGTTATATAATTACCATTGCTTCTCCTAGGAAATGACATTTGACAAGGTCTTGAAAAGTTAACAGGAAAAAGTGAAGGAATTTCTCAAGTGAATCAAATGTCCAAAGTTAGGGAGACAAATTGGGTTGTAAATTGGTGAATGGTTGCAATAGTGAAACAAAGAATTGTGGGTAGAGAACAAACAAGTGCTGGAGACATTAAATTACCCTCTGCCTTCTAAGGTGGCACTTGGTCTGCAGAAGTGGAAAAGGCATACTTCTTTCTCCAATGGCACAGAACTCTTTTTCTTGCTATTTGTGTTTGTATAACTACCATTTCAGTTTTGAAGTCTCAAAAAAATAAGAACTCATTAAAGAACCCTTCTTACTCATTTTGGTTTTTTTCTACAGTATTAAATATTATACTTGCTCATAGTAGATTTTCAACATTTGTTGGTGGTTATAATTCCTTGCGTTTGATATGATCATTTTGCTTAAAAGATTTCGTAGCACAAACACACTGCTTAGTTTTCTAACTTAATTTTCTGTGTAATTTTCATGATTTAGTATATTATCATTCCCATTTTTCCAGTGAGGAAACATAGCTACTCCCTGAAGATCACAATAGAAAGTATATAGAGCTGGTATTGAAACTGAGGTTGGTGAGATTCCAAAGCATATGTCCCCATATGCTTTGATCTAGTATAGAGGTAAGGAATGACTATAGATATGAAAGTAAATACAACTCTGTATTTCTTCAGATTCTTGAGATGCAAATGAAAAGCATGCTAAGTATTAACGGTGACATAAATCAGTCTGAGAGTGCACCTGGAGAATGTTGATTTTTTTTATTATTAAAAAATGTAAGAATTTTCCCTGGTTCTTTTCTGGGATGCAGTACGAAATAGGACCTAAAGACTGGGGCTGTCACCTTGTAGAATATTTCATATATTAGGGAAGACACAAGTAAAATAATGGAGAGCCACATGACATGACATATATGGCATGAAAGACATTTGAATACTTAGAATCAAAACCTTAACTTGAAAAAACAAGTTTATGTCTGTGATTAAAAAAAAGTTAGTGATTTGAAACTTACATGCCCAATTCATTTGAAGCTTTGTTAAAATTGAAGTCTTTCAACTGCTGATTTCTTACAAAAAAAAAAAATTAAAGAGCTCTTTTTTTTAAAAAAGATTTATTATTTTTATTGGAAAGGCGGATATATATAGAGGAGGAGAGACAGAGAGGAAGATCTTCCATCCGGTGATTCACTCCCCAAGTGAGCCGCAATGGCCGGTGCGTGCCGATCCGAAGCCGGGAACCTGGAACCTCCTCCAGGTCTCCCACGCGGGTGTGGGGTCCCAAGGCTTTGGGCCGTTCTCAACTGCTTTCCTGGGCCACACGCAGGGAGCTGGATGGGAAGTGGAGCTGCCGGGATTAGAACCGGCATCCATATGGGATCCCGGGTCACTCAGGGCGAGGACTTTAGCCACTAGGCCACGCCGATGGACCCCAAAGAGCTCTTTTAAGATTGAGAAGGAAGTTGAATGGAGTGAAGCTTATACATAAGAGAAGTCAGTGATAAAACCTACAGCAGCATTGTAAGGCATCTTTATGATCCACATGTTATCTGAATTGCTGCAAGAACATTTTCAGTCATTGAACTTATAAGTTTATACACAATAATTTCTGTTCTATCATTTGGTGATTTCCCTCATCGTATTATCCAGTATGATTCTTAAAAATGCTGGGTTGTTTTGTTTTCTTTTGTTTTTGTGTTTTATGGCCAAATTCATTCTTTGGGATACTTAATTCCTGACAATATCAGCTTTAACACATCCACAATATCATTGTTTCATTTTGTTAATAGGTTTTGGTATGTGTGCATATAATCTATCTTTTTAAATGCAATAATTTTTTGCTTAAAATAGTATTCGTAAATATGCTATCTTTAAATGGTTATAAATAGTCTCTATTTTTTAGCTTAGCATTTAAGTTTCCTAAAGAGAATGCTAGGCAACAACTAAAGTAATACCATAATTTTATATATTGTGTATGTTACGTTTAATTTCTCAAGGTTATTTTGTTTTACTTTTAAATTGTCAGTTATTGCTCTGTGCTTATGTAGCACATTGAAAATTTTGTTCAGCATGAGCATTTAGCATGTTTCATCATACTACAAGATTATTGGCTTGTTAAATCTTCTGTATCTTGCTAGATTATCATTTTGGAGTAGCATCTTAGTATTTGTTCATATAGTTAGATTTTTAATATATACTTTAGTTGTCTAATTGTCTTGATAGTACTTGTATTTGCTTGAAATAGCATTTGGAGGCAATCAATTTTCAAGCCTAATTTTAGGCTAAAATATTTCTGAATTTTCAGAGAAAGCTATTGAAGTTTATCTTATTTTTAAACTCCATTTCCTGTTTTGTCAGTTTTTGAAGTGTAATTACTACATATTTATTAGGAGACTACATCTTGAAAATAAACTTACAGTAAATTACGTGGACTAAGAATTCCTGCAATTGCAGAAGAAAAGCATAAACATCAAATTTGAATTCATATGTAATAAAAACTGTTTTATTGATAACATTACCATGCTTTATACTTACATTACTTTTCAGGAAAAAAATTAGCATGTGCTTGTTATTGACTGATGAAGCACTTGATTTTGCCCATCGAAATTAAGCACAGATATAAAATACATTAGTCACCACATTGCTTCCTTTTCATTAGCTTTTATCTGGATTGCTTCTTACATTATTTCTGATAGTAGAATAGTTTATATAAAAAATGGAGCATGCTGAAGAATGCTTGATGCTGTTTTATGTCTAAGGGTCTGCACCACTGTTCTTTCTATGTGATGGAGAAAAATCATTGAGCAAATACGCCACAAATTTTTATCCATAGATATGAATGAATCAGGAAACACTTTTTTTTCCTAAAAAAATAGCATTTCAAAGTCCATTGCAATGCTTTCCCCTTTTCACAAAAAGAAAGGATCTTATTCATTAACCTTTTGAGAAATAAGGAGGAAGAGAAATATTGGCTTTTGATTTTAATTTGCTTTTATTTATAGGCATATTATTATAAAAACTTTTTTCTGGATTTTATGTCTTGTATTTCTGAGTTAGCATTTGTGTATGTTTGTGGGTATCAACATTCATTGAAACCCATATGTACATTGAAAAAAACATAACTAGTGAGTAGTAAATGAATTTTTATTGTCTGAAGTAACTTACAATTGGTTGTGGACTGTGATGTATCCTTTGTTTTGAAGTCTTAGATGATTATAGATATTTCAACTGTCCTCTTTTTTTTCTGAAACAACCTTTTATCAAAATTTTATGAGAAGTAAAATTTCACATTGCTACTCAAAAATTTAGGAACAGATTTATAAAATGATGTATGTATGTGCAAAAACGTTAAGACATTTTTTGAAAATGTTAACAATTTCCAGCTACATGATCATTAAAAAAATTTAACATTTTCAGACCTTAACATATATATCCTTAATGTTCTGTGCATTTCCTAAACTTTGAGATGGAGAAAAGTAGGCCTGACATTAGGGAAAATGTTCAGACTTTTATTTGCATATTGCATATTGCCTTCCAAACATTTCCAAATGATTTTTCTATTTATAGAGCAGAAGAAAGTTGAAAAATAACTTAGATTTTTAAATTTTATTTTTACTATTTTATTTTTGTGCTTGATATGCTGCATGCCGTTGTCATTGTAATAGTTGCATTTTCTATACGATCTGCATTCGAAATTTCATTATGAAAGAGCAGACTGTTTTCTGTCGTAAAACGTATATATCCTGAAATAAGGATCTTTAAGGTATCCTTGCATTGGTTGTCTCAAGATTTATAATGTTGTCTGGCTCTTAATTCTAGTAAATGGCATGACACACTATATCCGTGGAGAGCTTTTGACAAAAACTTATTATTTAACAGAATTTTTCTTGATCTGTGGTTTACTCAGGTGGCTTCAGTTTCCCTTTAGTACAATAACATTTCTGTCTTGGTACTAGAATACAGAAAAATGTTATTACTGTGAACGCATCTTCTGCAGTTGATATCCTGTTCCCTTTCTTTGTTGATATTTCTCTTTCTTAAACTTTGTCGCTCAGAATATCTTTAATGCTAGCCAAGGAGTCAGGGATTTGGACGTATTTGCATGGACTTCCAAAGCTTTTTTCCCCCAGGTGAGTTAATTGTAAGGAACAATAATGTGCTTTTCAGGTATTTCAACATGTGTAACAATTTTTGCATCATCTCTTTAATTCTTTTTCAGATTAATAAAATATTATTTTGCCAATAAAAGATGTGTGAAGTGCTGCAGTTGTTTCGTCTCTGTTCCTAGCAATAGCTTAAAAGAAACTTTCACATAACCAGAAAGTTGCTGCATTTGTTTTGTTCTGCCACAGTAGTTTCCAATTTAGCTATTTCAAAATGAATTTTCCTAGGTAGCACTGTGCTGACCTATGGTTTCTGTTTTTCCACTGTCTGCTCCACATTTAGATGTTCATCTGAGATTAGAGTGGGAATGGAGGGAGAAAAAGATATTAAAGCTCACTGATTTCACATACTGGTACCCAAGGCTTACATTTTGGATTAGTTCACATCTATATTTTAGGACTGCTTGAGAATGACAGACATGGTTGTATGATCTGTTGTTCCGTTATTTTTTATACTAGATAGTTTTAAAATGTTATATAAACTTTGTTTACAATTATCAATTTGTGTGACACATTATAAAAAAGTTAACTGTTTTATACTTCATATATATTACCTTACAGTGAATTGTTTGGAATCATTAGTTTTGCAAAGACTTGTAATGTTATCCTGACGCATCTGAAGTTGTTATTGTTACAAAGTTATTAGATATGAATGAAATTTCTCTTTCACAAAGTCTGTGTATATTTAGATTTTGTAATTGCTACAATTTTAGTAGAAGCAAATAAACTAAAACATTTCTCTTCCAACTATGAAATAATGTGATGTGCTTAATAGATCATTCACAACTAAACATTTTAAATGGTCATTAAAACCATTTTGCATACAGTAGTACTATCTGAAGTGTCCATATATTTTACAATCAATTTTTATCTGAAATGCTGTATGTAGATATACGTACATGTAGGTTTTACAGATACGTGTGCATGGCTCTATGAAATACATATTTTATTTTCATTTGTAAATCAAGCTAAAGTTTCAAGTACTTAAAATTCTCTTTTCAAATTAACAATATGTAATTAAATTCTATTGCTGAATACAATACACTAATTGTAATACATGTAAATAAGTTAATGTTCCCTCGTATGTATTTTTATGTATTTACTCAAGTAAAAATCAAAGAGATTTAGAAAACATTATAGAAATATTCATGGTGGATTTTCCTGAACAAGCATCTATTGAATTAATAAAATGACAAGTACACAGAATCCACTTGTTTAACTTCAGGGTTTTATTGGTAATATTAGTCTGCTTTGTATACCTATCTCTTAATATGAAATACTTATAAAAAATAGAACTACTCAGTATAATTTTGCCTTGTATGTTAGGTTTCCAAATACTCTACTCACAATATTAATCAGTGTTAATTGTATCCCATTGTGGTTATCTTTTACTCAGTTTGAATGTTAACTAATTTGTAGTTTCCATGCTGTTGTAAAAATGTGCTTATGAATTTTTTAAGGCATTGTAATGGTAATAGAACAGCCCCTGGTGTAAATATTAGTTTATATTTGTGTGGTGAGAAAATAAGGAAAGCTTACTTCTCTTAATTACATTCTCAGAGGGAGCAGTTTCAGCATAGCATTCAGGATAGTCGGAAAATTTAGGACAGGTTTTTGAATTTCAGAAATGACTTTTCAATATTATAAATTGAAATACATTGTTTTCTTTAAATGCACCATTGATGTTCTCCTTTCTGTTCTACTAAAAGCATAATCTCTTCCTATCTTTAATGTATCTGTATAGTAATAGCCTAGCAAATCTAGCAAGACACTCTCATTTATATTATGTTGAGAAAGTCTTAATTATTAAAAGTCTTTAAAGCATTCATGTTTCATTCATAGCTAGCAACTATAAATATATTTATAGTTTTTATACATATATATATTTATATATATATTTTTTAATATGTTTTTATACATATTTTTCATCATTGTCACCTCTTTTGATACTTAAGTCTCCAGTGTCCTGATAGCTATTTTTCTATATGAGAAAATTTTTGAAGTGGAAACAAGTGTTTATGTTTTGCTCATATCAACATATAGTAATGCTGTAATAATGCTACCAAATTTTTCACATGATTCATGTAGTAAGTATTTTGTTAAATACTACATTAGATGATGAAAGTGAAGTCAAGCACTGCTGTGCTGTATTTCTCAAGTTGTGGTCAAAAGCCTGAGATGCAGTTTTTCATCTGCTACACTTTGTATTTCATAATTTTTATTTTAAATATAATTTAGTGATATAAAATTTAAAGACTTTTCTTACAATAGGGATATTAACTGGCAAGTTATCTTTATATGTTCTCACTGTTGATTATCAATATTATAATTTTTAATATTGTAGACTTCATATGCAAACTATTACTAGAAGGATTTTGAAAGTGGTAATTAATTATATTTTGTTTATTGTTTTTTTTTCCTATTCAAATTTCCAGGAACCTAAAACTAATACTGATGACTTTTTCAAAGACGTAAACAGCTGCTGCCCACAGGAAGCAACGATGCAAGAACAGGACATGCCATTCTTGCGAGGAGGGCCAGGCATGTACAAGGTAGTGAAGACCGGCCCTTCAGGTCACAACATCAGAAGCTGCCCTAACCTTAGAGGTATCCCAATTGGAATGTTAGTTCTGGGAAACAAAGTCAAAGCAGTGGGAGAGGTATGGATTCTTGTAGCTTCATGCCTTCTATGATACTCATTTCTATATAATGCAACCAAAGCATCCATTTCTTCTAAAGACTTATCTTTTCTGTACCAGGTTTTAAAAATGTTAATGCCTTTGTCTTGACTCCTATTGAAAATGCTAACTTGATTTTTTGCGTGTGTGCTTACTTTCTAGTAATGTTATTCTCATAATTGTCACTATGAAAGCAGCGTTCATATTGACAAGTGATTTTTTTACTGTGTATTTAAATGTTAAGTATTTGCATGCATCTCTTCATGATTACAAATGTACTGTCATGGATTATCAGCATTTAAAATACTTAATGTGAATCAAAATGGTGATGTGATCTGATACAAAGGATTTGGGTTTTTGTTTTTTTTTTTTTTCCTCCCGTGTTTATAGGTCTCACTGAAGTCCTGAGCAAATAAATTTACTTTTAGGCCAATGTGGCATTTGTCCCAGCTGACAAGCTTAAAGATGTAGTGTGTCATGCTATTTCTCAGTGTCAGGTTCATTTTCAAGTTGTACTATAGGTACTATCAACCTAAATAATATCTGCATTTTGTATGTAAAAAGGGAAAAAATGATCCGTATGATTTTAGTGATGCTTAAAGTTGTTTATTGGTTATCTTTTTGTACTTTAAAATTATTCTTTTAACCAGAGAATTAAATGAGCAGTGTTTTGCAGAACTTTTTATTCATTTCTATTACCTCACGCTGTGGTCTTAATTTCAGAAACTGGTTTCATGATAGCAGTATATTGGAATGATTACATAAATCAAACTCTTAAGCTGTTTACTGGTTTTCATCCTGAATGCCTGAGAGTGTCCTACAAATCAATGGTGCTTTCTGTTATGTGCCAGGTAACCAATGCTGAAGGTACGTGGGTGCAGCTGGATCAGAGCAGCATGGTAGAGTTCTGTGAGAGCGATGAAGGAGAGGCTTGGTCCCTAGCTAGAGACAGAGGCGGGAACCAGTACCTCCGGCATGAAGATGGCAAGTGGCTTCATTTGTGATTTATTCCCATAACCTTTCAAACTGAGGCATTTAACATGTATTTTCTTACTTTTGTCCAAAGAGTTTAGCTCTATCCATTTTTTCAAGTTTAACCAAAACTAAAGGTTAAGGAACTCTTAGTAACCAATAGAATTGGTGTTAATTGAATACATATAAAAGAAGAAAATATAGAGAACATTTGAAATATGTGGATCCATCTTTATAAAATTTGCTTTTGATTTCAATGATATAGACTCGTGTAGCTCATTCTTCTGTACCAGTGGAGTACTGTAAGTTCTGACCTTTCTGCTACCAAATAGACTTTTAGTTTTCAGACTTCTAGGCACAGTACTTCTCCCAGGGAACTTCTTTTGACTGAGTTCTATTTCATGGAAGGTGCAGTACGTAAACGTGTGTCGTCTTTGGAGTTTTCTGTTTTGCTGTTAAAATTTCAGCCTTAAATATTTTCTACCTCTTCAACATTGATCTCTTAAGATATGCCTTTTTTTTTGTTTAATTCTGCTCCTTACTCTCCTGATGACACAAACTTATTCCTCAATGTTCATTACATGTCATCACTTAGGTGAAATTTCAGTAGATAGTGACAGAGCCCAAGGATTCCATTTTCTATAAGAACCATACAACCACTAGAACAAAACATTTTATGTCATTTTAAGTTAATATTTCTTATCTAAATACTTAGCTTGTCCGTCCTTTGTGAATAGGTAGACACACAGGTACAGGATATTTATCTTTGTATTCCTAGTTCAAAAAAAAAAAAAAGGATTTGACATATGCTGTTGTTTACAGAGTTTTACAAATACAGGTTGAATTATAAAAGTAATAGTTGGGGCCACTGTTGAACCTAATTAAAATTTGGCTACTGCTTCAGAGGACCTAGGTTTGATAACCAGCTCCAGTTCCTGACTCCAGCTTCCAGAATAATACAAACATTGGGAGACAGTGGTCATGACTCAGGTCACTGTGTTCCTTCCACTTGTGAGAGAACCAGGTTGAATCCCCTGCTGCCAGCTTCTTCCAGGCCCAATTCCAGCTGTTATGGGCAGTGCCGGAGTGAACCTCTGTTTCTTCACCTGACAAATTAGTGAATAAGTGGTGTTTAAAAAAAAAAAATCAAAATAAGTAGATAAGTGATACATACAGTTTTCTAGAAAATGCTCAAATTTATAACAATAAGGTCAGGTAGTGAGCGAATGTGCTGCTTTACCCAAGAGATAACTATTGTGTAAAGCTCACATCCCAGGAGTACTGGCCGGTAATAGATATGGATCCAAATAAGATTTGAAACATGATTGAGAGGCAAAATACATTTTTAAGTATATTATCTTTTTTTCTCCTCCACAGGAGGAAAGAAATACAATCTTTAGTTTATACGTGAATAAACTAAAGCTTGTAGGTTTCAAAAAAACTTCAGGTACTGACCAGCTGGTTACATGGCATATGTTAACACTTGAGCCAGAAAATCACTTATGTTTTAAATGCTGTATTGTTTGTACCACACTGCATACTGAACAGTTTAATAATCTGCTCCCTCCTATTATGTTTGCCAGATTAACTTTGTAGTCAAAAACAGTGATGTAAAATAGTGTCCTAGAATGGTAGAACTACTGGTCGTCATATTTTGAAAAAGGCTATATGTAATAAAGCAGACATTTATAGAATAGCCATTTCATTTATTGTATTTTTGCCACATATTCATCACATAGTCAGTTTTCAACATTTTCTTTTATAAAGGAACATTCAGATGTAAATAAATACCTACAGTGAGATCCACTTTGTAAGAGCAGTTACACACATAAGGATGGCTTAAGTGACTTTCAAAGGATCTTTCAAGCTCTGTAATTTTTTTTAACTGTCAGCACATCATAAGGTGTAAAAGTGAATTCTGGATCTGAACTGCCAAGGTACGAATTCCAGCTCTACAACTTTTTAGTTGCGTGACCTTGGCAAAATTAACCTCATAAATCTGTCCCCAATTATCATTTAGGGCATCACAAGTCATGGCCTTATAAATCCTATATGAAAGCTAAAGGAGCAAATTAACATAAAGTTGGTAGAGCATTCTAAGGAGCAAGTTTTACTATGAGAAATTATGTTCTCATAAACTTAGATGGAAGAATTTCTGTAAGATAGGCTGCTTTTTAAATTAGGTTACTATTTCTGGTGAGATGCATATTCAACCCTAATTTAAAACATGTTTAAGGTTTTCTCCATGATCAGTTAATCATCTTTTACCCATTTGTTACATACATGTGCACTTAAAGTAAATCTTATATTCTCAAATAAAACCTGGGATAATAAGAGGTAGAATGAAAAGGTATTAATGCCTTAGAATCAGTACCATTAGTTGATGTGATATGCAGATAGTCTTCTCATTGGTCTGTAACTGTATGCATTTAAAATGAGAATAAGAGGAGTTTGCTTTGTTATTTTTTTGAAGTGTAAGAAAACTTTTTTTTCCATTTTATTTTCTTTATTTTTGACAATCTTTACATAGTTAGAGCACAAAGGTTCAAGGGCTCCAGGAAAGTGGGTAAGACTATTTCCACATTGTTTTTTTTCCTGTATCTAGGGGTAAAGGGGAAAATAAAGGGAGAAGCCCCACCCAGTCTCCCACCCATCCCAGGTCCCTGATGTGGGGCATGCTCCAAGAGTCTTGCTCAAGTGATTTTATAGTTCAACAGTTATGAATTGCTGCCAGTCTCGCCACTCCAAGCACGATGAAGTCACTGCAGAATCCACTGATTGACATAGTCCACTTTAGAGTCTCCGTTTGCCCTGTTTTTCACTGCCAACATATGGCTGGGGGAGTTGATTGATTTGTTCTGTCATCTGTTTCGGTACCAGGTGTCCTCTGCAGGTTCCAATAGACTGCCATATCCTACTTGTGCACCTGGTTATGCTCTCCACTGCTCCGTCTGAGCCTGTTCGGAGGCTCGGCTCTGGCACTTGCACTCCATGGCAGACCATGGAACCTGCACTTCCCTTCATGGTTCGGGTTCTAAGTCCGACAGTTCATTGGGGAGATCCCAAAAGAAACTTTGAGGTGATCACAGACCAGATTCTTGTGTGTACTTGGCAAGAAAACTTTTTTCTGTAAAACACCTCATTGGCCGTTGATATTTCTGTGAAGGGTAGTAGGCCGTTAATGCCAGGCTAAAAACCAGGTTTAGGGTGCTAGCATTGTGGCATAATGGGTAATAGAACACTGTAACACCAACATTCCTTATGAGCACTAGTTCAAGGGCCACTGCACCACTTCTCAGCTGGTTTCTTGCTGGTGGCCTGGCCAAGCAGTGAAAAATATCATAACCATTTGAGCCCTTGCAACCCACATGGGAGACCCAGATGAGGGGTTTTACTAACCCAGTGCTGGCTGTTGCAGCCATCTAGGAAGCAAAACAATGGATGAAGATCAGTTTTGTATGTTTCTCCCTCTCTAAAATCCGACTTTCAAATAGATCAATTAATCTTTATTTTAAAAAATGAAAAAAGCTCCACTTTAATATTTAGCCATTGTGAGTTTGAAAGAGTAGAATCAGGCTGTCTTTTATGTCCATTTCTGTTCATCAGTATTTTTCAGGAGAAATACTCTATTGCTGAAATGTTTTAACTTAGATTACTATTACCTAAAGGAAGTTCTGGATTTCACATGTTTATTTTATTTTATTTTAATTTATTTATGTTAAGTTCTGCAAGTGTAGACCATATAGTACCACTGGTACAGCAGAATTCCAGTTGATTGATAAGGAACAAACACTACTACATTCCTCTACTCCCATTTTTGGCTTAAAGAAATCTTGATTTAAATATATATATATATATATATACACATATATGTATATTCACTTTTCTTGTTATTTCAATGAAATAATTACCTTTTTCTACCTGTTTGTTTTCATTTCACACTTATTTTTTTTCCAGCTGAGGCTAACATGACCTCTTAGCTTTTTTAAATTTTTGGTTAACGTGTAACTTAGTATATTGAGTGGGACACTGCAATATTTCAACTCAAATATTGCAGCATAAACCAATGTGTGATTGTTGATATTACATCGGCTAGACTCTTGAAGCTGTTGGGTTGTTCATAAGAAATAATTTAGTTTGCCTGTCTTATAAGTTGCATCTTTCCATTTGTGAATGATAAAATACTTGCTACTTCCTTCTTGAAATAAGAATTATGATACATTTAGTGGCCTTAGACTGCCTACATAACCTTGTTTATCATCCCTTCATGTAGGGAGAGTATACAATAAGTGAAAATTAGTTATATGTTGAATTTTGGGGGGTTTTTTGTGTTTGTACGTTAAAATATATTTCAAAAGAAAAGGGATGTAAGTATTGGATGCTTAGTAATTTTGCAACCTTTTTATTTCTAAGCACTCAATACAAAATGTTTGCTTTTTACCTCTTTTAAGAAATCCACTCTTTATAAAATGCCCTTCTGTGCATCACTAACAAATATAAGATTTCCTTTTCTATGAGTTTTAATATAAATTCAGTTATCTTTCTCATTAGTGAAATAAATTGGTTCTATAAGAGTGTTTCTCTTTTCAAACTTTCACTGTGTATTTTGGTAAATGAAAACAAAAACAACGAAGATTTTGGCAAGCTTTTTGGTATTTAGACCTGTTAAATCCAAATGACAGATCAATGTAAAAATGTAACCATTATAAAGTCTTTTAATAATTTCAAAATTTTTGTTGTATGCAAAGAGAGTAGCACTTAAGCTAATGGAATAGCTGTGGCTTTTATTGTAGAACAAGCTCTTCTGGATCAAAATTCTCAGACTCCTCCTCCAAGCCCTTTCTCAGTACAAGCTTTTAATAAAGGGGCAAGTTGCAGTGCCCAAGGATTTGATTATGGACTCGGAAATAATAAAGGTAGGTGTTTGAAAGTGAATTCTTATATCTGTTGTTGCCCTGTTCTCCTTTATTAAATTATAATTTGTTCTAGGAAACCTATATTTACAATGTTTGCAAGCATCCCAAAGTTTTCTGTATTTTTTTCCAATATAAGTTGGGATTTTTTTATTATTTTTCAGGCACTTAATTTACATCCTAAAAATTCTGTTGCTAACTCTAGTAAATTATTTTTTACATGGCCTCTTATTTGGAAGAGTAGTGTTAATGAGCAACAGAGAAATTTGCTAAATGATCCTTTTGAAATCAGAATATTATGTTTAATGTTTTACAATATTACATTGAAACTTATTAAACATGTATTTTTTAGCATCCCTCTTTTTGGCTGCTTTAGAATACCATGAAATTATATATTTCGATTTGGGATGTATAGTAAAACCAGAAAGTTTACGAGCCTAAGCCTTATACATATAGATGCATGTAGTAGTTTGGGCTTTATTCATTGAAGAGCTCAGCATCAAAGATGATCCAAGCAATAGGTATTTTAGGGAAACTTAAACTTGATTTCACCAAAGATAACACCTTATGTACCTTTTTTTTTTTAAGTGATGAGAAGGTGGGAAGAGAGAATGGAGATTTTTAAAGATTTATTCTTATTATTTTATTACAGTCAGATATACAGAGAGGAGGAGAGACAGAGAGGAAGATCTTCCATCCGATGTTTCACTCCCCAAGTGAGCCGCAATGGCCAGTGCACGCCGATCCGGAGCCGGGAAACAGGAACCTCTTCTGGGTCTCCCACAAGGGTGCAGGGTCCCATTGTTCTGGGCTGTTCTCGACTGCTTTCCCAGGCCACAAGCAGGGAGCTGGATGGAAAGTGGAGCTGCTGGGATTAGAACCGGTGCCCATATGGGATCCTGGGTCATTCAAGGCGAGGACTTTAGCTGCTAGGCCACGCCGCCGGGCCCTTAGGTAACTTTTTAACACACTTCTTTGCTGTGTTCCTGATCTCAGCTCCTTCATTATCTCCCGTATCATCAGTGGTTAACAGAGTTAGATGATGATGATAGGTAGGAGAGAAAAAATAGCCTTCTTGGAAATAATTTTGCCTTCCAAATTTATTTTTTATTAATTCAGGAGCTTAGTTTCAAGAAACAAATAGTGTCTGTCCTTCTACTGAACTTGCACAGCAAGTGAAGAAAGACAAATTATTTCAATATATAATATATAGAGTAAACCATCTTTTTGTTGGATATCTACATTGCTTCCCATAAAGTATTTTTAAAAATAAACCTAGATGTGTGGATATGATTTGCTCACTTACATCTGGTAGCTCTGATACGTGTCAGTTTAACCCAGTCCTTCATATGTGATTGAAGCTGTAATGTTTTCTTCGTGTCCTTTACTCTCTGCCATTGCCAGCTCTCAGTGTTTACTTATCACTACTCCTGTAGTATCTGTTTTAAAGCTATGTTTAACTCAAATTGTGTGCTTGCAGGCTTGGAAATCTTATAGTGCTGCTGTCTTTTCAGCATAAATCAATCTTAAAGCTATAATTTTAATTCTTAGAAAAGTAGTAAATTCAGTTTTCAGCAGAAATAAGCATTGCTGACATTTGTTGTTAACTGAAAAAAAATAAAGTATCAGTTTTTAAAAATGTAATGTAGTTTTACTAGGCTTTTACATGTTATTTTGGTGGAACCAGAAAAAGTACTAAGAAACTCAGATTTGGTGAAATGTATCTAATCTTTGTTTATATTTTATTTTTGATGGAAGTTTCCAGTTTTAAAACTCTGGCCTGATCTAGAGAAAGGAATCATTTTAGTGCATAAGATGGTTTTTCCTGTAAAACAGTATTTTACTTAAATCTTCATTATCGAATCTGCTATGTACACTACAGCATTTTTAATAAAATATTAAATATACAAATAGAAAACTGGTAGATACCGCTCTTTTTATATAGATTTTCCATTTTGGTGCTGCAATTGAAATATTCGTTTATAAAATTTTATTTTACTTAGGAAACATGATTGGAGAAATGTTGTTTTCTAGTTTTCTGTATCAGCACATCTGGATAAGATTTTTCCCCTCTTAAGCATAATGTACCTACTTAATTTAAATATTCTTTCAAAAAATTTTTTTCATTTATTTAAAATAAATTTTTGTTAAAAATCCTTTATATTTGGATAGGAGGGAAAAAGGCAGAATCATATTTAAGTTTAGTATGAGTCATCAAATGAGGCTAACATTTCTTTTTTATCTTATAGCATTTATGGATTTTTATGTTACCCATTTCAAGCCAAAGAGTTCATGCTTTTTAGAATTTCTTTGGCAGTACCAACTGAGAAAAAAAAAGAAGTATTAATTTCTACCTATAATGTAAATATGTTGCTAAGTTATTAACGTGTACTTTCATCCTCATTGATTGTACATTTTAAAAGCACTACTAGGATAATCCGTGTATTTTCTGCATGAAAGACACTGCAGATGAGGCAGGGTGACATTCGTCATTGTTACGCGCCATGGAGAAGATGTCTCTTACAGTACTCAGATCTTCATTTACATTTGTACAAGATTGAAGCAACTTGTCATTGATTCTTCATACACCCTTTATCCTGCCATAAACACTAGGCTTTAAAAGGGTTTAGTTTTGTAAGTGATATATTATAAAGATTCATTGGGGTGCTTCCATTTGGAAAAAAAAAACAGGTTGCAGAATGTAGTCCCTAATTTGAGTCCCTTACATTTCTGAATCGGCCCAGGATTATTTAGTGCTTAACTGGATGTCATAAATCACCATTTGCTTTGCCACGTGGGATGTTAATGAATAACAAGTTGTAGTTTTGACTGTTTTGCCTACTGCAGGTGACCAACTGAGTGCCATATTGAATTCCATTCAGTCACGGCCCAATCTCCCAGCTCCTTCCATCTTTGATCAAGCTGCAAAACCTCCCTGTTCCCTAGTGCACAGCCCATTTGTGTTCGGACAGCCCCTTTCCTTCCAGCAACCTCAGCTTCAGAGTAAGTCTGTCAGCCTTGCTTACCGCATGAAGCATTTCTGAAGCTTTGCTCCAGCTTATGTAGCAGATACTAATTAGTCATCAACTCCCCAGACTGGTTTTGCTTGGTTAGGATATTATGGCCTCCTACATTTTTGAAGTATTTAAACTATTCTGAGCTGTGATATTATATGACTTTTATGGTCTCTATTTTAATTGTAGTAGCAAGAAATATGTATTTTAAAGCCTGTTACAAAAAGTATTTGTGGCTTAAAACCTTTACTATGCATGACTGTGGTAACCATCAATTACAGGGATAATTTTCATTGCTTTATGTTAGATTTTTGTGCTTTGAGATGCTTCAAAAGAATAAACCAATTTCAATACACCAGTAAGCAGCAGAGAAACTACTGCTTTGGGCAATCTGTATTTCTTCTAAGTGTATAAAATGTACAGTAACTTAGGTTTCTCAAGTTGTGATTCCTCTTCATTTTGGTACAGTTGCAATTTGGTTACAACTCTGTCTTCTGAAATTGCTCTAGTCCTTCCCCCATAATTATAGCCCACTGTAGTTTGGAAAATAGAACCAAACAAATTAAGCATACTTCAGAGTTTGTTTTTCTTAGTAACCTCTTGTGCCTCTACTTAGACCTCTCCAACCAGAGGCAGTATAATGACAATGTGCTCTTCTCGGCACTCAGTTCCTATATTGACTGGGCGGTGTATACCTGCTTTAAATGTGTGAGGAAGTTTTTGAAAGTCTGTTTGCACACCCATTGTTTGCATTCAAATGTATGACTTACTTGCTTTTAGAAAGTGCATTCATACATACTTGATAAAATTACCAATGTGCAAAAATATTTTGATAGTTATTAGATTTTAGATTATGCCAGCTAATTTTGTTTTTATTAAGAATCAGTAGTGTAAAGTTAGAAAATTGTGGTGTTCATTATTATTACCCATCTTAGTCACAGTTTACACAAAAGATAAACTTGTCTTTGTACCTTATTTGGCAAGTTTATTTAATTGAAATAATTAGTTTTGGAATTTCTAGCTTATTATCATCTCTGGCCATTTTAATTCTCCTAAGAATTTCAAGGGAACAATTTTGTCCTCTATGTGAAATAATTTTACTTCAATGAAAAACATTGTAATGAAGACTTAGTTTTAGTTTTATGTAGCAGGATGTTTTTAACATACAGACACATTCCTATTGCAAGTTTTAAAGGGATAGGCCAGGAACAGGGGAGGAAAAAAGAAATCATAATCAGAAAAATCATACTAGAAAAAGTCAAATTGTTCTTTCTCACATTCAGTTTTGAAAGTAGAATGCACTGGTGGTGTGATAGCAAAAATATAAGATGCAAGACTCTTTGTTCTAACTAGCAAATCATTGCAAGTTTTCACAGGAGCAAAGCACAATTTTTACCATTTTAATCGGTAAGCTGTTTCAAAACACTGTGAAGATCGTAGTAAAATGAGACCTATTTGCGTCCACCAAGGACTGCAGGTTTCACATGACTTTGTTTCATCATAATGTGAAATAGTTCACACTGTGTGTGGTGTTATCAGTGCCACTACTTCTTCTAGCCCCATCTTGGAGGAAATTTGAAATCATGGCTTAGATAACTCAGATGCCAACTTTCTGAATGTCTACTTTCCTATAACCAAAACAGGTTTTTTAAAAAAAAAAAACCCTTTGTTTTTTTTAAATACCTTATTCTCAACAGAATATTAAGTAAATTGGACTTAAATTACGTTGAACAGCTGTTAATCTTTAGCAAAGCTGTAGAAAGAACAGAATCTGAACAGTATCATTTACTGCTTTAAAATGATTTAAAACGGCATTCATATGAGGAAAGGTAAATGTGATGGGAAGCTCATTGCTGACACTCCCTGCCGTCTCACAGCCATGGGTCCCGTCTGCTCTTCCTCTTGCTTTCAAAGATTACTCGTTCATACTGAACTTCCCTGTACTGAAGAGAAAAATAAACAACCATCCGTCTCAGACTTTTGTCTCACACAATGTGTGTTGAAGACTGTGTTTACTTTACTTTGCGTGTACTGATAATTATCCTTGCGCTTAACAAAATATGTGTGGAATACCATGTTTACCACTTTACTTGTACTGATAGTCATCACTCTATGCTAAACACACAACTAAACGCTATACAGGAGCACAGACACACTCATCTGTAATAAGCTTTGTTTTCTCCCTTCTACAGTGAGCACACAGGTCTTAGGAGAAATGATTGCTGTAGTAACAGACGTTGCAAAATAGGAGCACCCAGACTCAAGGCCAATTTTACTGACTAGATAGACCTTGTTTCAAATATTCTACCTTGCTTACATAGATAGTACATATACACACACATAGATACAATATGCAAAATGTACTATCTATGTATAATGTATATTCTGTAAGTTTCTGTGTAGTTCTTGCATTGGAATATTAGTATTGTCCATCTAACTTCTATTTTATTTCATTTTTGAACTTTAACTTTTAATATCTAGCAATAATTTGAAATTTAAAAAGCACGTTTTCTAAATATTACATCTCAGGTTCCCAGTAAGTAGGTAAATTCTACAAAGAGAACTCTCAACATCTCTACATTTTAACTTTAGAGTTTCTATAAGCATTATTATCATGAATTATTTGGAGACTTTTCCCTTGGAAAATAATCATTACTTTTGAAATATAATCTGGCACCTTATGTTAATTTGATAATTTTTAATTAGCAAAAATATTATAAATACATATTTCTCAATTCTGATGCCAATGAAATAGAGCAGTTACAGAAATAAAATTAATATTCTATACATAGAAAGTGTATGCATGCAGGGGTATGAGGACTTTCATTTCTTCAGCGACACATTAGTCATTCAGTTGCATATTATTTAACTTCATGGTGTTAATTTCTTTTTTTTTTTTTCCTGTTGCTTTTGTGGCTTTTCATTTAAGGGGATGTATAGTAACTGTGTAATGGAGACTATCATATCCAGATGTGAGGATACAATGCAGTATGCATCTCTACTTCCAGACAAAGACAGACTCCCAATGAAACTGTTGAATGTATCTTGAGAATAAGATGCTGGACTCTCTGCCATTGTCCATGCCTGCAATGATGGACGTATAACTGTGTATGATGAACTAAAATATAGTAATGTTGAAGGGAAACTCAGTGAAGGGGGAGGAATTGGGTAGGGGACAAGGGAAATTGCAGGGCCTATGGAACTGTATCATAAAATGATGAAGTAAATAATTTTAAAGGATAGAGTTACAAAGAGAGCGCAATGAACAGAATCCTTCCATCTGTTGATTCTTTCCCCCCAAATGACTACAACAACCGAAACTGGGGCTAGATGGAATCCAAGAGCCAGGATCTGCTTGTGTGTGTCAGGGGCTAAGTACTTGGGCCATCTTCCACTGCTTTTCTAGTTGTCTTAGCAGAGAGCTAGATCAGAAGCAGAGCAACCAGGTTTTGAACCTACACTTACTTATGCCATGCCAAGATTGCAAGCAGTGGATTAACCCTGAGAAATTTTTTAAAGTGAGTTTACAGTGAACTCTTGCTTTTATTTAGCTAGAAAATGAAGGGATCCAAAGAACGTGATACTTGGAATCCAAAACATAGAGTGATACTTAAATAACCATACTGCTTTGCCAGCATTAAATGCCAGTGTAAGTCACACCTATTCCACTTCGGATCCAGCTCCCTGTTGGATCATCCTACATTGTTTTTCCAGGTGCACTAAGAACTTGTGTTCCAGTATCCATATGGGAAACTTGAGTGGAATTCCAGGCTCCTGCTTTTGACCTAACCCAGCCCTGGCCATCGCAGCCTCCTGGGGGATGAACTAACAGATTAACTGTGCTTTTTAAGTAAATAAATAACAACTTTTTAAAAAAGAAGAAGAAACAGAATTATGCTCTTTATAAAGCAAAATTAGACTGGGTCAAAATCTTGATTTTTTGAAAAATCATTTTTAACATTACTTTTTACTTACCTATGTAAGCTTTCAAAAAATCAGAATTTTATGGAAATTGATTAAACAGTTCAGATTGTTTTATTTAGGGGGATATATTATAAGGAACATGCTTATGTATTCGCAGTCTAGTCTTTATAAAAAGTTTTTCAACTTTATTTTTCCCTTTTCTATATAGATATCATTTACCTCTCTTGGATTACCTCTTTTTAATTGAAAAATACAAATTTCTAAAACAAGAAATACAAATTTCTTCAAGATTTGACTCCAGTCTTATCAGACTTTGATTAAAAATGAGTAAATTTTCAGGGCAACTGTTATTTCTAATCCCAACTTAGTTTCTTTAATCATGTAATACACACACACACACTTTTTTTTTTTACTTCCATTTGTAAAAATAAGTTTCTTATCCATTCCAAGTCCCACCTCAGGATACACATCTGAAGGCTCTGTAACTTTAATAGCCGTCAAGGCCTAAAGTTTATCCTTGAGCCTGGATGCTTCCAGTTAACACAGAATTCTTCTGAATCCCTGCTTCTTTGTCCTGTTTATCTACACCTCAGTAGTTTTAGCAGCCAAGTCATGAGACTGGCCCTACACAGGCAACTGTAACTCTTGATAAAATAAGGAGTTTGGAGTTTCTACTGTAGAGTTACACCCTTCCATTCCATGTTTTGAAAATGGAAGCTTCATTCTCCTTTGTAATTATTTAATGATTGTTGTGCCAGACTGTGTATTATGAGATTTTAAAAATCATAAGATTCCCTTTTGCAGGATCCAGTTCCTTTGGGGTTAAATAGATTTGTTCAGAAGGAAAGATGGTCACAAATATCTAAATCCTAATTTTTTTAAAAAAACTGAGATTAAGATGGTATTGTGGCATGTATCACTGTCTCTGACCACACCAGCTAGTCTTTTATGAATACACCATATTTTGAATTTTAATCCCTTTTCACAGAAACAGCTCCTCTGTCCTCTGTGCCTGTATCCTGTCAAATTCAGTTATGGATCCTGGGATTTCATTGTACTTCTCTACTCCAGCATTTGGCAGGAAGAGCTCTCCTTCTAACACTGTATTGCCTGCCTGCCTTTTCCTCTGCCTGGTTGTTTATGTTCTTTCTGCATCATCTTTCTTTTCCCAGGAATGTCTGAGGGACTTGACCTCTTCTAGGCCTTGCTCCCTAAGTGGGCTGACCCAGTTATACAAGGTTACATGATGTCTATATGCTTATGACTCTCATGTCCATAAATACGCGATATAATGTAGATCTGTTCATTCTCTCTCCTCTCATTCCAGCATAAGTTCTTGTATGCAGGGAGTTTGATTCTGCTTATCGCTAGGTCTTCAATACACGGAATGATGTGTGACATATAATGGACTTAGATATACTTAATGTCTTACAATGAAAAACGTTAATAGATGTGAGTCATCCACCTTGCCAAAACCATAAGTCAGTCAAAAACAGTAATTCTAGTATTTTTAGAAGAGTGTATGTCTCATCGGTTTTTTTTTTTTTTGGTAGTGTTCGGATAGTTATCTCCTGTTACTTAGATGCATTTGAACTCATATGATGAACTTTATTTTAAATGTCATGAATTAAAATTTTAAATAGTGAGTTCTTTTCAAATTTAGATAAGAGGTTTTTTTTTAGCTTACTGAAAGATCTTATTCATGCTTTGAAAACTATTGTTAGATACTTTGTTTTCTGCATGGATGAATCATTAGTGTGTCTAACATTCTCTGATGACTTATAAATTGTCTTCGTCTTATGTTACAACTCTTATGAACATAGGATCTGCAGAGCAAACACTGAATATTGGGGTTGGCACTTTAGAAAGTAACTCAACATAAATGTTCATGTGGGTCCTGAGATACATACTAGAAAATCAAAGCAGTGGGTCCATTCAGAGAACAAATGACAGTAGGTTAACCTGCATAGGCCACTGTTTAAAAATTACTTACTGATAACCTTTATTTTATCAGTAATTGAGTACCAAATTAAAGAAAATTGAAGATTAGTTTAAAAGAAATGTTCACGTTAAATTTATCAACAAGAAAGTCTTGCAAGCTAGAAAGGTGTCACCTTAGGACACATCAAAAGCAGATTATTAATCAATGTGATATATCTCTAGTTTTAATTTTAGAGAAATATAAACTTGAAAAATAGCAAAATATAAGTTTTTTAGTAAGTGTGTAGTTACATACCATTTGAAATGTTTTGTTTTTGCTTGTGTTTTCTGCTAAATTTTTTTTCCATTGAATCTGTGCTGCTTCTTTGCCAATGTTTTCCACTATAGAATCTCCATCTCGCAACCTTGCTTCTCGTGAGCGCATTTACAAAAATTATGGTGTAACTGGGCCTGCCTCTGCTCTCTCATCTCTGTCTCACAAACTGAAGGGTGGGTATGCGTGCATCCATGGATGGGCCATTCTTGGGGAACATGACAAGTGTCAGCAAAGAAGTTTTAATTCACCTCGTTTTCATCTCATTTCATTTTTTAAAGTTAAAAATTATCTTCTTATTTAAAATTTCATGTATTTGGGGGTAACATGCCAATTTTTCAGTAGATCCTAGTTACATGCATGTTTTTTTATATTTGTAGGTTAAATAGTAGGCTTATTTATGTTTTAAACTCCATGAGCCCTTAGAAACTAAAACAGAAATAAAGAAAAAATAAGCCAGATTTTCAGAGTTCTAAAACTCATTTTTGTCAGAGTAAAATATTTATGTAAAACACAAAGCGCATTATCTATCAAGATACATGTGACAGTTTATTGTTGAGCTCATTTTACTGTTATGTAATGTAAAATTCACTTTGCCTTTTAGCTTTTTATGAGAAATATTTTAATAAAATGTCTACCGTCTGTTACTGGGGAACATAAAAATTTAAACCCGCATGCCCTGCTCAGAATGATTGTTTTTTTTTTTTCTTTTTTTTTTTGAATGATTATTTCTTATAGAAAAAAAGCACTAGTCGTTTAATGAATGTATGCTTAACATTTAATTAGCTTGAACATAGTGAATTTCCGTTTATTCAGGATTCTTTTGAAGTTAGAGACTGGTTTGCCTACTATCACCTAAGCTTGCCTATTATAAACAGAAGTTAAAATGTGAGTGTAAAGGTATTATGTATGGCTGAGGTTTACTACAGGCCGTAGAATGTTTGAAACTCAATTCAAAAATCATCATAAATTAGTTCACTTAAGGATATAACAATCTCAAAATTCTTTGTACGAAATATGACACATATTGTGGGAAAGTAAAATTTTCAGAAAGAGGAAAAAGCACCTCTGCTGTTATTTGTGCAACTGAACTCTAGCAGATGTTCCCCTTTCAGTTCTGAAGCTGGTGACCACTACTAGAGGTGTAGCGAGGGGTATGCTTTCTTTATGCCTCAGATGTTTGTGCTTACATTTGACAAACGTCATTCCAGATATGACACACTCCATTTTTCAGCCAGCTGCAGGGGACATTTCCACTGTGAGGAAATACCTATACCCTCAGAAGAGTACCTGTAGCATCAGCATGGAATTTTGCCTGTATCAGGTGTTCAGATCAGCCTTAAGGCACGTGAGTGGTAGAAAGTCTTTGTCAAGAACCCATTTAATTGATAAGAAAAGGTTTGTTTTAGTTCACAAAATTTTTTAAAGACGTGTGCCAAATTTGAGATATTTCTTACTTATTTGTCTAGATGCATTAGTTTCTATATTTCTGTTTGTAAACTAAGTGTGATGATAAAGGAGATGTTTCCAATTCTCAAACTAATAACAGACATACTCATATTAGTGGCCATGGCTAAGCTGATGTTTAATTCTACCAAATTAAATTGATTTGTTTCCAAAAAAAACCTATTTGTGTAGCATAAGTCACTTTATATGAAATAGTTTCTTAAATGACTTTTGAATAATTTTAAAACATTTACCTACCATGATCATATCTATTCATCACTCCTGTCTCAATATTGATTATTTTCAATAGAAATTTTCACCAAATTCTACTCAAATTAAGCCTTTTATACTGCACTTGAAAAATGCACACATATAGGAAAGGAAGTTTATGAGGAAATAAAAAGCATTGAAAGAAACTAAATAGTACTAAGTTCAGTTAAGTTCTTTTCATTCACCAAAAAATAATTTTCCTAAGCATTGGTGTGTTGTGACTGAAATATTCAGTTCATCTGAGCACACTTAATAGGCTGTTTGCCATGTCCTTTTATTTTACTTTAGGGTTACTGAACTTGCAAGCATCTAACCCGTATACAAAAACCACTGCTGTTAATTCTGCTATGTACCCTTTGGAGGCAACATTTTGAAGATATTTGAATATTTTCCATCTTCAGATGGAAATAGCAAAAGAAGGAAAAACAAGAATTTTTTAAGAAAATAGAGATTTATTATTCAGTTAACAAATATACATTTGCTGTGTTCCAGGGCCATTCTTGACATTACATCATTGAATAATCACACAGACAAAAATACCTATCCTTTCAGACCTTCCATAAAGAAGATAGCATGACGCTAGAAGAAATGAATTTCCTACGTTGTCCAAATTTGTTAACATCCCTTGTTAACAAAATGTAATAACTTGCAGTTCACAAATTCTTCTGAATGATCTGGAACCCTCTTTCAAGTTACTAAATGCTTCCGGCAGGATTTGTGGGTTTCAGCTGATCATACCACTTGAGTACTTCCATTGCATTTCTTCCATCTTCACTTTGAACATGATTTCCACTAAAAATGGGAATAATTTGGATTTGGGGTTTTTTGGTTTTTTTGTGAGGATGAAACATAATGTTAAAGGTTATACTGCTTGAAACTAAGACAGTCTGGCTCTAGTGCCTTAAAGAAAAGCATCAGAGAGCAAGAAGGAGAGATGCTGAGTGAAGGCCGGGATGCTAAAAACAAATGGCATCCCTGTAGAACTGTCTAGTGCTTTGCTTTAGAAAGGAGGGATATTTTTCTTTTCATCCTCTTTCTGTCATTCTCCAGCATCCTTGTGTGTAACAGCCCACAATTCAGACAGATGCTACTCATTCTGAGAATTCCGGCATTTCTCTTGCTAAATACACATGAGTTCTGGGCTCCAACCAGCTAAGTTTACTTAACTGGAATATCACCAATTTATAAGTAATAAGCTACATGAATTACTTCTAGTGAAATATTAACCTTCAGGTATTCATCCATTAAATTTGAATCATCCTGATCCAGTCATCTCTAAGCAGTTGTTTAATAGCCTAAATGCGTTCATTTAAACACTTGAAAATGACATAGTGCATCTACGTGTAAGTTGCTTTCCCCAAGTCAAATTATGTGAGTTTTTCTAGTAAAGCTGAGGTACAGGTATCAGTGATAATTTGCATAGGTATCATATTGAGTCTGTTTTACATGTATGAAAGCACTTTTGAGTGGTGATGGTTGCATAATTGGCAGAAAAATTTTAAGAACAATCTTTCATTTTTTATATAATCTATAAAGTTTGTAGCTATGGTATTGCTGCACTATTTAGTACTAAATTATCAGTAAGTTGAGTCATTAACAAGTTTCACTATGAAATGAACTACACAGGTGACCGAGGAAATATATCAACACCTTCTAGACCAGTCTCTACATCAGGAAAACCAGACCTGTCTTCTAAACACAGCAGATCACTTAAACCTGATGGGCGGATGGGCCGGACAGCTATGGATCCGAAGAAGCCACGGGGCACAGAAGTGTTATCTGCTGGAGAATCTCTCATTTTAAAGTCTGATGCTGCCAAGCTGAAGTCAGATTCCCACAGCAGGTCGCTATCCCCTAATCATAACACCTTACAGACACTGAAATCTGATGGGAGGATGTCTTCTAGCCTTAGAGCTGAATCCCCAGGACCGGGGTCTCGATCGTCATCTCCTAAGCCAAAGACGCTTCCAGCTAATCGGTCTAGCCCCTCCGGTGCAAGTTCCTCACGGTCCTCCTCACCACATGATAAAAATCTACCTCAGAAAAGCTCTGCTTCTGTGAAGACAAAACTTGATCCTCCTCGGGAACGTTCCAAATCTGACTCTTACACACTGGACCCAGATGCCCTCCGCAAGAAGAAAATGCCAATCACAGAACCTTTAAGGGGACGTTCAACATCACCAAAACCAAAATCAGTACCAAAAGACCCGAAAGAATCCCCTGGATCCGAAAACAGAGCTCCCTCTCCCCATGTGGTACAGGAAAACCTGCACAGTGAGGTGGTTGAAGTCTGCACTTCAAGTACTTTAAAAACAAACAGTTTAACAGACAGCACCTGTGAGGAAAGCAGCGCGTTTAAGAGTGTGGATGAAGGCTCCAACAAAGTCCATTTCAGCATAGGGAAGGCACCATTGAAAGATGAGCAAGAAACGAGAGCATCGCCCAAAATAAGTAGAAAATGTGCCAGTAGGCACACCAGGCCCAAAAAAGAAAAATCTAGTTTTCTTTTTAAAGGAGATGGCTCCAAACCTTTGGAGCCAGCCAAACAAGCCATGTCTCCTTCCGTGGCTGAGTGTGCCCGAGCAGTCTTCGCCTCTTTCCTGTGGCATGAAGGCATAGTGCACGATGCAATGGCTTGTTCTTCTTTCCTAAAATTTAATCCTGATCTGTCCAAAGAACATGCTCCTATACGGAGCAGTTTAAACAGCCAACAACCCACAGAGGAAAAGGAAACCAAGTTAAAAAATCGACACTCATTGGAAATATCATCTGCACTGAATATGTTTAATATTGCACCCCATGGACCAGATATATCTAAGATGGGAAGCATCAACAAAAACAAGGTGCTGTCAATGCTGAAGGAGCCACCTCTGCATGAAAAATGTGAGGATGGGAAAACAGAAGCCGCTTTTGAAATGTCAATGCATCATACAATGAAGTCTAAATCTCCTCTTCCTTTGACTTTACAACATTTAGTGGCTTTTTGGGAAGATATCTCTTTGGCAACTATCAAAGCTGCTTCCCAGAATATGATTTTCCCAAGTCCTGGTTCTTGTGCAGTCCTTAAAAAGAAAGAATGTGAGAAAGAGAATAAGAAAGCCAAGAAGGAGAAAAAGAAAAAGGAAAAGACAGAAGTTAGGCCCAGGGGCAATTTGTTTGGAGAGATGGCCCAGCTGGCAGTAGGAGGACCAGAGAAAGATACCATCTGTGAGCTGTGTGGAGAGTCACATCCATATCCAGTGACCTATCACATGAGACAAGCCCACCCAGGTAGACGATATTACTGTGTGTGTGGGTGGTGGTGGTGGGCTGTCAAATCGGCTAGGTTACTTTTACCTACCTGTTCTCTGAATGATTGTGTTGAAATATAGGAAAACTTTTTCCAGAATTTATAACGTCTTACAATATTTTACAATTGCATTATTAATAATGGTTTTAAGAAAAACAGGCGAAGCAATTTTGAATGTTGTGGTCAGGTAATTCAGAGGTGTACCATTTTAATATAACACCTTTTGAAATAGTTATTTTTAAAAATACTTTGTGTTACTCGAAGTATTTCAGGACTAAATACTCAATGTATTACTAAGTTGTTTCAGAAATCATAGTGTGCCCATTTTTGCAAAGTATATATAACATTGGATTTTTTTATTTTAGCGGATGTTTTGTTAAATTGTACTGATTTCCTTGAGCAGTTTCCCTTGGAAATGATAACAGTTGAATATTTTAAGTAAATATAAGGATTCTATAACATTGATATTTCAGTATTAGTCAAATGTAAGTTTTGTTAAATTTTTGCATTCTACATATCAGATCTGAAATAGTTAAGAAGTATGTGGTTATATAGAAAATCTTGTGCTTTTGTTTAGTTACATTAACATATGTAAGTAGATCTACACATAAACTCCCATCATATATTTCTTTTATAGAAATAGACTACCTCTGATATTTTTAGCACTATTTAATTGGTTGCTATTCAATAAAGTGTGTTTTTTTTCTGAAATAGTAGACTGAGAGAAAAGTGTCAGACACTTGCTTGAATAGTTTGCTAATTTTATAAGGTAATTCTGTCATTGATGTTTTAGCAGTAAGACTGAAATGATTAGGGATACTCAGAGTGTTCGGTCTTTATTTTTTTATTTCAAGGCTGTGGCCGGTATGCTGGTGGACAGGGCTACAATAGCATTGGACATTTTTGTGGAGGATGGGCTGGTAATTGTGGTGATGGTGGCATAGGAGGAAGCACTTGGTATCTGGTTTGTGATCGCTGCAGAGAAAAATACCTTCGTGAAAAACAGGCTGCTGCAAGGGAGAAGGTATTGTTTCATCCTGGGCTATTCTGTTAATAATTTGGCTGTACCTTATTTTTAAAAAATAAACTTTCCTTATGATCATATTACTACAGTAGTTAATTCCATGTAGTTGATGTTTAAAATCAGCTTGTATGGCAGAAATATTAATGTCTGTTCTCGGTCAGCTGTTTTCAGTTTTTAAAAAGGAATTATAGCTTGGGACAGGAGCTTGAGACAAAGTAAGACACCCAAGTGTTTGTCATGTAAGTGTTGGTTGTGCGTCTTCACATCCACATCTTTCTCTTCTCCCTTGGTCTCCCTCTTCACTCTTACTCCTTTGTTTTCCTCCTATTCTGTCTTTCCTTCCATGATACATTATTACACTGTAGGACTCATGGAAACCCTAAATCATTCTCATTAAGTCAACATTCAATTGAATAATTTTGCTAAGAACACACAGATTACTTGAGAAATAAGTAGGTGGGGGATTATATTTTGAAATGGGCTGTTTGGTGCAGCAAATACATTACCACCTGTGACATCAGCATCCCATATTGGATGCCTGCGTTGAGTCCTCAGCTTCTGACGCAGCTCTCTGCTCAATATACTTTGGGAGGCCAAAAGTAAAGGATGGCTCAAGTACTCTTGGGTCCCTGCCACCCATGTGGGAAACTTAAATTGAAATCTAAGCTCATGGCTTCAGCCTGGTCCAGCATCAGTTGCTGCAAGTATTTAAGGAGCAAACCAGCAGATAGAAGATCTCTGTCTCTCACTCTCTCTGCATCTTTCAAATGAAATGAAAAAACATAAGCAGATTTGTAAAGCCATTACATTTGCATTTGAATAAGTTTTAAATTTTCTCAAAAGAATGTGTACTATGTATGAAAAGAAATGTAGTTTATGTTCAATATAAAAGAATTTTCAGCTCAGGAGAAGAATGAAAAAATATTTTTGCAAATGACCATCCTTATTTCAAAATAGTTATATAAGTAATTTTTATTAAAAATCCAAAATATTTATCTTAAAGAATTAAAGATGTTAATCTGAAGTAGGATATGATCACCTCTCTTTGCCAGGTGAAACAATCGAGGAGAAAGCCAATGCAGGTCAAGACCCCTCGTGCCTTACCCACGATGGAAGCTCACCAGGTGATTAAAGCCAACGCACTCTTCTTGCTGTCCTTGAGCAGTGCAGCCGAGCCGAGCATTCTCTGTTACCATCCTGCAAAGCCATTCCAGTCCCAGCTGCCCAGCGTCAAAGAAGGCATTTCTGAGGATATTCCTGTGAAAATGCCTTGTCTCTACCTGCAGACATTAGCTAGGTAATAAGACTTGGTTATTTATTCTGTCACCTTTGGTTTAAGAACTACTGTTGATTAATAACATGTGAAGGTAGTTCACTGTTTGCACTGAGTATGTACACCACATAATACATACTGCACAATAAAGAAACTTTGGGAATTTGATTTTAGTTACTTTGACTTGCCTGTAATGGCTTAGTATATACCTCATGATAGTATTAAAAAAAAATAGAAATACATTGTTGGTTTGTGTTATTATTAAAACAAAATGCATCTCAGGAAATAAAACTCTTTAATAAACTACTCAATTTTATAGACCGTTAATAATGAGAAATGCCAAAGTGGAAATTACTCAACTTTTGTGCATTTAAATGAGTGTCAGCTGGATACCAGCATTGCTCTAGATCCTTAAGATACTAAGAAGAATCCTAGCTTCTGTGTGCTTACACACTGATGAGAAAATAGACATGTAGGTGAAGCTTTTAAAAAATCATGTGCATGCATGCTATGCTATTGGATCATGATAGGGTAAATCCCTGTATCTTCCGAAACAAGTCAGGAAAGATTTCCCAAGAGAGTCTAAATCTAGTTTTTGAAGAATCTAGAGTTTTGAAGGTGAAGTATAAATCCATCAAGCAGTTTATGGGTGGAAAGCAGTTCCTGGAAGAGTAACTCAGATGAATGAAGACACAAATGAATGAACATGAACTAATGAGCCAGGTAGTGGGGGTCTCTGTAGCCCTGCTGAATTCGAAATGTACACCAAAGGCAGAGGAAATAGTGGAAGCATTTTTGATGGAGAAGTGCATGGACTAGCTTGAGATAATGTTGTAAACTAATGTGGAGCTGAGTAAAGAGGAGCCTGTTCATCATGTTTTGTTTGCTTGGACTGGGATGATGCAGCCTGTCCTTTTCACGCAGTATTCACTGACCTTCCGTAATATCCTTTCTTATAACAAATGCAGATGTTTTTCTTCAGCTAACAAATGAAGGCCTGTAAATATTAGCTGCTGACCTGGCTTTTCAACCAACAGTTCCCAGTTCAGAAAGTGTTCTCTTTGTGTAGCAGGGCTTTATGATTTGTTTTGTTTCGTTTTTGTTTTTGTTTTATAAATGTAGTATTTGCTATTAGGATAAAATGAATGAGAACCAAATGGGAGTAGAAGACTAAGTGCATTTGAGACCAAGGTGGAACTCATTAGGCATGCCAGATGCACTAGATCTTTGGCTTCTCACAGATCACTCAGTGGGCTTCAGTTTGCACCACTTTGTTGCAGTTTGAAAAGGAAAAATCAAATTGTAAAACATGTATAAAATTATACCATAATAATAGAGTTTTAGTTCTCTGGAGAATGTACAACCCCTCTCCTGATTCATGGAACATTTCATATAATCCAGTATTTTTCGAATTTGACTCTTGCATCTTTATCCAAAAAACAACTGCCTGTATCTCAATAGTTCATGGAAAAGATATCATGAACCAAGATAATAACAAATGAAAACAGAATAGCTTTTAAGAAGTAGCATATTATCACAGGCTGTAGTTTAGGAACCAAGCCCAATACAACATTGAAATATTTTAGGTTAAGCAACTGGATAGTTGATAGGATCATTCGTTAAAGAACTAGAAGATGATAAGTTGCTGAAAGGAAACAAAGCAAGTTCAGCTTCAGATTTGAAACTTTGTAGTACCTGTAGTCTCTATGTGTAAAACTGTCAGACTTTTCTTCTCACCTGCCTACATTTGATTATTTTAATACTTTACCTTTAATTATAAGTTTACATCTGCTGCTTTTCCTTTTACGAAGGAAGTTAAAAATGGAAGTACTTGTATTATCATCATACTTTAAGTTATTGGGTTTGATTTAATGCAGGCATCATCATGAAAATTTTGTGGGTTATCAAGATGACAACCTTTTCCAAGATGAAATGAGATATCTGCGTTCAACATCTGTACCTGCCCCATACATATCAGTAACTCCTGATGCAGCTCCTAATGTGTTTGAAGAGCCAGAGAGCAATATGAAGTCTATGCCACCAAGGTATTTTAGTTCTCTCCTCTCTGTTAAATAGCCAGGGATTGGTGGAAGAAGGACTTTGGACGTGAAAAGAATGCTCTGGAAATTCTTATGTCCTTCCATCTCAGAAAGGACATTGAGTAAGCTCTACTAACTGTTGTAACAGGAAGGAAAATCATACATATGTGAATAAGGTAAGGTCTTTGATGAGAGAGATTTGTTGGAGAGCATCACCAATGAAATAATAAATCACATTGTCTGGTTTCATATTAATTACTACTGTAGTAAGTCAGTCAGGAAAGGTTGCTTTAAGGCAATCCTTCAAGGTTTCATAGGAGAAGTAGCACTGAAAATAAGTCTTTAAGCATCTTGAATTAATACTTACAGTGTCTCTACACTTAAGTATGATAGTGCCAGGGTAAAGAAGTCATTGAACAGAAGCATGCATGTGGAATGCACAGTGTAGACCCTTCAGAAACTTTTGAAAGAAGAATGACATAATGGAAATGAAAAGATACTCTCATGGTGTCAACAAAGAAAGCCAGCACATTTAATCAAAGATTTCAGCTAGGTTCACCAAATTTGCTCATATTGGCAATGGTTACCCAAAAAAGATACAAATAAAGGAGATACTTTACCGGAAAAATCAAAGTGATTTGTTGGCAAACTGTGTGGTGGAAAAGTTTGATAACATGAAGATTTCAGGCGTGACAAACCCGTGAGCATGCTGCAATTGTGGAAGACATTTTCAGAAAGAAGAGAGAACATGCTTAATAAAATATGCTCTTTTGTTAGTATTGTGCTGTTAAAATGATACACTTATGTAAAAACTATTTTAGCAAACATAACATAACTTGTATATTCCAGTGTGTGGTTTTGAATACTTGGTACTTTCCAACCATGCAAATTGCTTAACACTTTTTTAAAGCTGCTCTTGACATTTGCTCCAAGGAGTACAATAGTCTTTAATATCTTTGAATATTGTGAAGTTTCTCTAACAGAGCTAGACTTTAAAAAGAGACATTTTTGAAATGAATCTGGCAAGTATGATTCATCAGGCTATAATTACCTTTCAGTATCAGTATCTGGCAGCATGCACTTTTAGGTTAGAATAATGAAAGTTACATGGGGGAGAGTCCCATCCCAAGCAACCACAGCATTTTAAGAAACTATAAAAATCAAGAAAAATGATTCCATACTCCAATATGTTACCATGAATTGTGAAATAAAAAATGTGGCAAAGAAAAGAAACAACTTTGTGACCTACTTTTACATCATCTGTAATAGCGTACTGAGAAATCAAGTAGCTCCCACAGTCAAGAAAAATAGATTAAGGAGATAATGGAAACACCAGGACAAGTCAAGGTGGAATCCTGATTCCAAGAGATTATAACAATTGAAATAAAGATGTGGAAAACCAATTCAATATAAGAATAACTGGTAACTTTGAAGACAGTACTGTTTATCTGAAGTCATGCTATGAAAGAGTACCCAAAATGTGAAAGTATTAAATCTTCAGATTAAAAAGAAATTTTTACAGCAGATGTCTGTAATAAACATTGTGCGTTATTGAAACTTCAAGAAATAAATGAGAATTTTTCAAGTATATGAGCAAAGAAAACCAACTCATGTTGAAAAAGAAAAATTAGGCTGAATTGAAATGTTTTTATAATAACTGAATTATAACAACAATGAAATATTTCTGCAGCTCCCCTCAAGAAGGAAACCCTACTTTTGGAAGTTTTACTCAGTATCAAATACATTGAAATATAAAAGATCTTGAACATTAGCACACATGCCCATACTGAAGTTAAGAAAAATCAAAAGAGAAAAGAAATTAGCACAAAAATCTGATTATTGAGTTAATCAAAATATCGAACAACTGATGAAACATGTAAAAGAGTGCACAGTCAGGTGGGCGTAGTTGAGTAGGTTGTGCTATCACTTCGGAAACCTACATCCCTTATCAGAGTGCTAATTCAAGGCGCAGCTATTCCTCCTCCGACCTACATTCTTGGTGTGAATCTTGGGAGGCAGCAGATGCTGGCTTTTGTCCTTGTGTCCCCAACCACACTTGAGAGTTCCTAGCCTGACTTTAGCCTAGCTCTAGGCTGTTGTAAATGAACCAGTGAATGGAAAACATCTCTCCCCCTGCCCTTCACTCTTCTCTTCCCTGTACTTCCTCTCTCTCCCTTCCAAGTAGATAAACATATTTAAAAGTGTCAACAGTATGTAGTGAAAATATAATAGTTCCGGAGCACATAAGTATAATATTCACAAAGTCCTGAAGAAACTGAGCCAAGTATTTATATTTGGCCAAATTGAGACATTCTCAAGCATACAATGATTCAGAAAATGTAACACCTCTGAACCATTCCTGAAAAGAAAAAAGAAACTGTTTTGACAAGCTCAAGTTTTAAAAAGTGATAATCCATTGGAGTAGTCAGCTAGCTGAGATTTTTGCTTCCTAGCTAACTCTTGCTGGTTGCTGTCTGACAGCGGTGGTAGGAGCACAACTGGAGAGAAGCCATGAATGCTGGTACACCTACAGTACCCTAGACCCTGGCAGCCCTATCTACTGGAGGGAATTATCCAGCCCATGGTAGCCTGGATTGAGTTAACAGATGTCTTTTCTTCCTGCATTGAGTTTTCTTACGTTGCTTGCATTTTTCACAACCATTATCACTTTTATAAGAACAAGCCATTTTTTAATTTGGTAGAAATCTTTTGAAAGCAGAACAAATATCTGTCATATAGTAACACCATGTGCAAAGTGAATTCATTTACCATACCTTTACATTCCAGTAGTTCTGGATCCAAACAGCCCAAACTGACATCCAGGTACATTTATTTGTGAGCATTTAATTGTTAAGAATATGAATAAGCTAAAAGAGATGGTGAGAAAAGAATATAATCTGTTAGTTTGTTACTTATTAGGAAATGGTTTAGATCTTACTGAGGGACGTAGGATTTCATACCTGGCTTTGAATGATGGAAAGGTGGTAGAAGGGCTTGCAGTACACAAGATGAGTAAAATGTTTCAGTTTGGAATTGAAATGAGTTAGCAGAAAGAACACATGAAAGGATTGGTTTGTAAATTTTACTTAAAGACAAATGATTCATATTTCTCCCTTTTGAAAAGGTGCATTCTTTGATGTTTCTGTAGTAAGTTGAATAGCTGCTCATTTACGTATACTTAGATGAAAATCACTGAGTTATTTAATAGAATGTGAGCCTACAATTAAATTGGTGTCAGAACTTGACGTGTCCCCTCTTGGTGCACTTTGATTTAGCCATGCTCTGAACAGGGCTCAGGGCAGTACTTTCCAAGAATGTGAAACCTATCGATATGTTCAAGTACCACAAGAAAAACAAACTTTCTGTTTTATTCAGTATTAGCATCTGCATGTCCATTTCCTCTCTCTTTGGGGTACTTAAAATTGTACTTCCTGACATGTGAATTCGCCTCGGTGCTTTTGATTCTAGAATGGACTTAAGACAGTTAACATAACTGTTTTTAAACCACAGCTCAAATGTAGTTCTGAAATGAGTCAAAATGTTACTGCATTTTCTGATTTTGAAAGAGACTGTCACGCTGACTTGAGTTTGTTTCTCAGCATGACATATAGGTTCTCATATTTGACCACTCTGTTATAAAATAGGTATGATGACACTTAAGTCTTTTTCTCCAAGTTTTCAGCTGTTAATCTTGTTGTGTCTGCAGTTTGGAAACTAGTCCCATAACTGACACTGATCTTGCAAAGAGAACCGTATTCCAAAGGTCATACTCGGTTGTTGCTTCTGAATATGATAAACAGCATTCCATCTTACCTGCACGAGTTAAAGCCATTCCTAGGAGGCGAGTTAACAGTGGAGACACAGGTATGTGCACGGATCCTACTGCAACAAACTTAAGAAGTTGTTTTATTTGCAGATGTTTTTCCAAATTAACTTTGAAAGAAAAAGGAATGCATTAATTTTTAATTTGTGATAGACATTTCTTTTCTGTTACACAGCCATAAATGTACCATTCTAAATTTTGCTTCTGGTGCTAAAGATGGAGCTTGCTCCAGAATAAATTGGCCTTTAAATTTTACATGTTAAGTATCAGTGCTGCATGTTGCTACCATTATTTCAGCCAGTAAGTTTCAGTGAACTTGCAGTGCCGGTGGCTTACACACTCAGAGTTGTCTTCCCACTCACAGCAGACCGTGTAATGCTTGGAGCACATGGCACCTGAAAAATTATTAAAATGAGGATGGAAGAAGCGCTTAATCAGTATAAAAGTAATATGATCTGGGCCAGTTATTATCAATAAGCCCTGACTTGGTGGGGCGTTTAGCTGCAGGAATAATGAAAGAAATTTAAAATAATAACATGATGAGGAACGTCATTTTATAGACCACATGCTAAAGTTTCATTTGGGCCAAAAATCATGAGCAGATTTAAGTTGATGATCAAAGAACTTCAAGAAAAATATTAAGCATCGCCCTATGATTTATGTACTTTCATTCATCAAATGTTTTTGACCTCTTATTGAGGTATCTCTGTTACAAACCTATTATTTAGAATATGATAACAATGAGATTTTGGGTCCACTTAGGATAGTATAAATCTAAAGGTTTTAGAGCATTTTAAAAAGTGTTAACTCTGAATTCTTCCCTGAATTGAAACTGACCTCTACAATGTGATAGTTCTATGACTGTAGCAAAATAAAATATTTAATCTTTCTTATACCTAATTTCTTCCTCAGTGAAAATTTGAATTACTGTAATTTATGGCATTTGCAACGAAAAAAGAGGAGTACTCTAAAGTGAATAAGCGAATCTTTGCTATCTTCATAATCACAAGCAGTACCTGATGACATTAATTTTCTTTCTTTTTTTTTTGAATTAGAAGTTGGTTCTTCCCTCTTGAGGCATCCATCGCCTGAGCTTTCCCGGCTAATCTCAGCCCACAGCTCTCTTTCTAAAGGAGAACGAAATTTCCAGTGGCCTGTTTTAGCTTTTGTTATACAGCATCATGATCTAGAAGGTCTTGAAATAGCAATGAAACAAGCCTTAAGGAAATCTGCTTGTCGAGTTTTTGCTATGGAGGTATGAATGCAATAATGAAATTACTATTTCATTGATCATGCAAGTTGTATTGATTCTATAAGCATTTTTTTTCTTTTTTTTTTAGTTAATTATTTTGCATTATGTTACAGTTTCATAGGCTCTGGGAATCCCCCCCCCAATTCTATAAGCATTTAATGATGCAACTTTTGTACAAAAATAGATTGTGTTAAATGAAAAGACATAGCTCTTCAGTTATAAATGTATCCAAAATAGCTTACCTATACTTCAAATCTTTAAAAATAGTAGGATTGCTGTATATCACAAACCTTTATACAGTAAGTCATTTTTATTATGAATTTGGTAAATAACTTCATTGATGAGAATGAATGAAATGCAATGAAGTAAATGATATAGATACCTTTAGATGTAAAGCTTGAGAAACAGTCCTTGTGAAACCTAAATGCAAGTTGGAAAAAATTTCTCAAGTAAATTAAGCAAAAATTCCAAATAAAAAATGGTTTGAAACAGAATTTGGAGCTGTGTTTGCTTTTTTGTTGTGTGCTTTCTATGAGCAACAATAAATCTTTGGTTGTTAAAAGCAGCAATACTGGACATGTCCAGTTCAATGAATTTTCAGATCTTCTAGTATATTTCAGATCTTCTAGTATATTATCTTCTAGTATATTTCCTTGAAACACTTAGCCCAAGTGTTTCAGCCCATTTCTAAGTGAGAAAATTTCTCTTTTTTTTGATTATTTTGCTAATTTGATTCACTTAATAATCATTTATTTAGGCTTTCAACTGGCTTCTGTGTAATGTCATCCAAACAACTTCTCTCCATGATATTCTGTGGCATTTTGTGGCATCACTGACCCCTGCTCCAGTGGAGCCAGAGGAAGACGAGGAGGAAGAAAATAAGACAACCAAAGAAAATGCAGAGCAAGTAAGTTTTAGTTTTTCTCATTTTCATATAAGTTAAGTATTATGCAGGCAGATAGTATAGTGATATGCTTGGAGAGATTCACAAATTGTCAAACATGAAAGCAAGAATAACGTTTCAGTACTCTGGGTAAAGAATTAGCTTTGTGTATTTTGTGCAAGTTCTATTTGTAGCAAAAAAGCTACAAATAGATTGTAATACCACTTCTATGAATATCTCCTATCAGGTTTGTATGTGTGAAACAATCGATACACACAAAGTCGATTTTGCAAAGAAGATTGAAGACAACCTAAACAATTATTCTAAAATGAACTAATGGAATAAACTGGTATTTCATTCCCCAGAATGCGGTTCAGATAGATATTGTATGTTACATGTCTAATAAGTAAGTTCTCCTCAGCATGTTTAGAATCTAGGATAGTGTAGTAGAAATTGCCGTTAATTGAGGCTTTAGGTTGACTATGGCAGCCAATGGACATTGGGAGGGTTGCTTCACACTGGGATTTGGCAAAATCAACATCATTTCAGAACCATTCAAATCACTTGATTAGAACCCTCAGAACATGTACTAGAGTAGGACTGGGTTGATTTTGGGTGATGGTTCCCCGTCCCTGGGTGATGGGTCATTTGGGAGGCTAGGTGTGGCTTCCCCATTTTTCTCTCTGCTTCCCACAGAGACAAAAAGAAATGGAGAATTAAGGAACAGTGATTTTACTCACTTTTCCCTGATCATAGATCTTTCCCACCCTGGTCAACACTGTAATAACCATCAAATAAATAAAATAAATTTAATTTAAAAATTGTCAATGGGGTACCTAAGTGGCTGCCTATGGGGAAAGGGAGATTTATTTTTATGATATTCTTTTATACCTTTTGTATGTTTTACTATGATATAAATTCCCTGCTCAAAAACATTCATATTTTACTATGATATAAAACTCCCATCTGAAATGAGAAACCCAGTGTGAAACCTACATCTATGAAATAGATGCTTTATGGCTAAGGAGATATACTTCAGTTGAGCAAGTCTTAGATACTTTAAAATTTATTCCGTGTACAAAATTACTGGACATAATTAAAATGACATCAGTAGTCTCTGAGATCAATAATCTGTGATATAAATTTTACATACTTATTTGAACCAAAAAAGAAGCAATTTCTTCAGATTAGGTGAAAAAAGCTAGGTTACTGCATGAGAGTACTTTGAAAAGTTTATAAGAAATGAAATGAAAAGATAAGTTTAATACAAAAATATTTTTAAATCCATTAATATAAGTGATATTCAAAAAGCTCGTGAAAAATTTGGGTTATGAAAAAATATTAAGCATTAATTTCAAAAATTTTTTTGTGTCAAACTAAACTTATTTCAATTCCCACAAACTTGAAATACCCTTGGAAGTACATACTACAGACTAGGTTTTGGTGATGATACGTACAAGATTCCCCCAAGAAAGGCAGCAGCACAAAGACTGAAATGTGGGTTTGAGTTCTAACAAGGTCAAACGTGATTGGGAACTGTTTTAATGGAAAGAAAGGCATCCTTGTGGTTGAATAGACTGGAATAGTTGAAACAGCTTCTGTCTTTCAGTGGTAATTTTTTCCTAACTGACCAACCACTAGTTTCTGCATAATCTCCAATAATGTTCAAGACCTACTAAAATCAGAAAAAAACCTGAGAGTTTATAAATCAATTATAGCCTTCAGTCATTTTTTTGCCTGTACTTTGTATCTAAGTGGAAATATCTTATTTCTGCTGCCCAAATTAGCTGATAAAAATTTCTATCTTAGAAGGATACCTGTGTGTAGGAATTGCCTCTGTTAGAGATTGGATCCACTTGGGGCCAGAACTCCTGCACTGTGTCAACTGGCCTGGAAATCGCTGCCATCTTTGCCTCCACTTCCACAGTGGTCCCACATCTTCCGCGTGTGTGTGTGTGTGTGTGTCCCTGCCTCCTCCCCCTTGACTGCATGACTTGCTTAGCTCTTGTAGGTGTGTGCCTTTTATGAACCTTGCTTTAAAATGTACCTGCTTTGTGTTCTGTGAAGCTCCAGTTTCAGTTAACCAGTTAATTTTTTATCAGTTTCTTGATGCTATGAAGTCTCCTTTGCTAAAAATTTGTAGCGTTAGTTTTCCATTATAAATTTTAGTTCGTATATAGTAACAATTTGTGGAGGATCAACCCCAGTTTGACTTTCCAAGCTGTGGCCCATATGCCTAAGCAAGTATACCTTAATGCATATACACATGGATTCATTTGGTAGTAGATTTGCGAGAACACCAAAATTAATACCATTTATTGTATTTATTTCTTTGCTGATGGATTTGTAACTATCCCTTTTTCCTTAAAAAATAAGGTAAACATAGCTAATTAATCTTTGTGTATTGCGTATAGGTTAGTCTTGTTATTTATTTTTATAAATTTATAATATAAAGCTTTTACTTATTTAATGGTTTATTTTTATATTTGAAAGGGAGAACAATAGAAAAAGAGACAGAGAGATAGACCAGCTTTCCTTATGATGGTTTACTCCCCAAATGGCCACCTTAGCTGAAGGCAGGAACTAGGAACACCGTCCTGATCTCCCACGTGGGTGGCAGGGCTCAAATACATGACCCATCCCCTATAACCTCCCAGGTTCATGTTACCGGGAAGCTAAATCAGGAGTTGAGTAGCCAGAACTTTAACAAGCAGACTGGTATGAAATGCTGGCATCACAAACATCATCTTAATACACTGTGCCACAATGCTAGCCCCTACATAATTGTTTTTTTAATATACATATTGTTTTTGTGAGGGAAATTTTCTTCCAGCACAGAATCTGAAAATTTTGTTTTCCTTGTCTGTCTCAGGAGAAAGATACTAGAGTCTGTGAACATCCACTGTCAGATATAGTAATTGCAGGTGAAGCCGCTCATCCCCTACCTCATACATTCCACCGTCTACTTCAGACTATCTCCGATCTCATGATGTCTCTCCCCAGTGGCAGCTCATTGCAGCAAATGGCCCTAAGGTAAATTGGTATTGAAGTGTAGCAGATACACTGGATGAAAGATTTTGTGGAGAATAAAAAGTACTGAATTCCCAAAAAACCTCTCTAAATAAGGACAAAGAGTCCTTACGTTTTGTGTCTCCCATTTACTTATGGAAGATTTAGATTGATGAAGTAGTTGGGCTTAACACATCCCTGAAGAATAAGACCAATAGAAGCAAGATTTTTTTTTTTGTTCCTGTTGATATTTTTAAAGTGTAAGATGCACCACACCGTAATGAATAAGTATGAAATTTCCAGATTCATAAATTTGAGTTGGTTCTGTAACATTGATTTTCATATATTTAAAATGTATAAACTTTAGAACGTAACTTGTTCTGAAGGAACTGTCTATTCCTAAAGAACAGAGCAAACAGTACCAATTTTGTACCCAAGGTTTTGAAGTGTTTACTTTTCACTAAAACATTGTCTGGAAATATGAAGTATATAGTAGACTGTTATTGAAGAATACCTTAAAATTTTCTGGAAACTATGTCATACACTGCTTATGTATCACCTTCCTAGATGCTGGAGCCTCAAGTTCAAGCAATCTGATCATCAGTTCCTCCACCAGAGCAATGTCTTCCATCACATTAACAACATTTTGTCAAAATCAGATGATGGAGACAGTGAGGAGAGCTTCAGTATCAGCATACAGTCTGGCTTTGAAGCTATGAGTCAGGTCAGCCTTTTGACTGTCTGATTTTTTGTTCTGTTATTTGTCAATCGTGTATCACAGAGGAATGGTTAACTTACTCATTAACACATTGATTCCCTATTTTTTGCTCTGTTTAATGGAAGGTGTCTGTTTGGGTTTGGATAAATATATATTCATTTGTTTCTTACAGGAATTATGCATAGTAATGTGTTTAAAGGACTTAACCAACATTGTTGACATAAAAACTTCAAGCCGACCTGCCATGATTGGCAGTTTGACAGATGGATCCACAGAAACCTTTTGGGAGTCAGGAGATGAAGACAAAAACAAAACTAAAAATATCACCATAAACTGTGTGAAAGGAATCAATGCCCGCTATGTGTCTGTTCACGTGGACAATTCCAGAGACCTTGGGGTAAGAATAGAAAGCTAATGTATGGCTCATTCACAATTTTTAGGCCTTTAGAAATCATATCCTCTCATTTCTTTATTTTGTTAGAAAATTTTTTCATAAAGATATATTTTCAACAATATAAATACAAACATCAAACATTTCTTTTTATAAATCTTAGTTGCCATACAAAATGGAGAATGGGTAGTAGTTTTGTTTCTGGGTTTCTCTTCTTGCACTCAGCCTGATGTCCTCTAGTTGCATCTGTTTTCCTGCAAATGGGAGAATGCCATTATTTTTTATATTATATACTATTTTATATATATTTATATATATATTATATAATGCTATATACTATTTCATTGTGTATATATATCACGTTTTCTTTGTTCATCTGATACATGCCTTTGTTGATTACATATTTTGGCTACTGTGAACAGTTTTGCTATAAACATGCTGATAGAGGTATGTCTTTGATACAATATGTTCATCCCTTTTGGTAGTGGGATTGCTGGATCATATGACATGTCTGTTTCTAGTTTTTCTTAAGATATTTCAATACCACTTTCCATAGTGGCTGCACCAATTTACATTTCCACCAACAGTATACAAACGTTCCCCTTTCTCCACATCCTCACATCAATATTTGTTACTCTTTTCTGCTTTGGATTTTTGCCACTCTGACAGGGATGAGGTTATCTCTTGTGGTTTTGATTTGTGTTTCTTTGATGTTTAGTGATGTCGCATGTGCTTTTCTCTGAGCTTAGAAAAACGTTGATCACCTGATGGGGCCATTGTATAATACCAATCGGAAGGAAGGGAGGAGCGGAGGGAGGGAGAGGCAGGAAGGGATGGGCCAAGGAAGGAAAAGAAAGAAAGAAAGAAACATAGAAGGAAAAAAAAAGACGACCTACGCTAAGCAAAATACAATGACTTCATGATTTCTACATCTGTGACTTTCCTTCAGCTATTCCCGGGTTGGAAAACTTACCCTTAAACTCTTCCCCCAATCTCTTAAACACAGGAAAGAAATCCCCTCTGGCATGACTCTGCTATAAATTTTCTGTCCCCTTTGCAAGGTTCTTTTTAGTATGACTCTGCTGATACTTCATAGATTTTGACCTATTTTGTTATTAGCTTGAACTTTCTGTTTCTGACTCCCATTTCTCCTGGGAGAAAGTAGTTGCTGGACCAACCTAAGCAATCATGATTTGTGTGCTCCATAGCCTCGGTCTAAGTATTTCAACTAAATTCAGTGCTTTTTGATAAAAGGTAGTAAACAAGGAGAATCTGATTTGCAATCAGAGCCCTGCTTGTTGTCTACAGGAATCTCTAACTCCTGTCCATTGGTACAGATTGAATTCTTCCCTTGGATTTGATAAGATAAAGGGTTATAGTTATTCTAATACTAAAAGCTTGTGGCTTTTCTGCCCCAAGAATTTCAGTTGGTACAAATACCAGAAATTGAAGTCTAATCATCCAAACCATTTTAGGACTCACTGCTCAGAACAAGGTTATATTTAACTTGTGGTGCATTTTCCCTCAGAATAGTGATTAGATTCAACTGAACATTTTTATCTTAAAGGAGATTATCTTAACAGCTTTCATTTTAAGAAAACATGTAAGCTGTTATTTCCTTTTAGGAGTCTGTGTGTAGGTCCTCCTCAAGCCTGTTGTGCTGTTTCTCAGTATGCCTCGTATAGTACCTTACACATGACATTTTCATCAGCCTGTAGTACTCATTGAATAAGTGTTTTCAGGAATAGGTTAGTCAATTGACTGATGTGCTTTTCATGAAATTTATTCAACGCTAAAATTTCTGCCTTAACTACCTACGCAACTTTTTTTTTTTTTCCAGTTTTTGAGAAGGCATTGAACTTCTGGTTAATACTGATGATTTCCATTAATGTTGCTCTCTCTAGTTTGGCAAACGTCTTGAGAATGATCTCATTTATTCTCTTATACCTTTTTTCTAGATACATAAAGTAACCTGGGTATATTTTGACACTCATAAATATTGTTTTATTTTAAGTTACCTTATCGCTTCTCGGCCTTTCGGCTAAGATCAAGTGTATTTTAAGTTACCTTGCTTTCTTTTTCCTTTCTAAAGTAGTGGGAATATAGCAACAAGAGTGCTTGCATGAGTGGCAAGCCAAATGGTTAAAAGGCTTTATGAAGACAGAGAATTGAATGTCAAAGCTTTGAGTTAAGAGAGGGAGTATGAAGCTATAATGAAGCAGCTGGAGAAAGGTTGAAATTTGATACTTACAATGGAGTTTGCAAGAATGGGGAAAGACTACAATTTTAGGAATTGTGGTTAATTGAACGGAAAGTCTGGAGTCAATTAGGAATGACTGTGAAGAGTTGCTGTGGATTGGAAGGTTGTAAGAAATCTCAAGTTCTGAAGCAGAAATATGACATAACTATTTTGAATTGTCTGTTTTAGAACAAAGTTACCTCAATCACCTTCTTAACTGGCAAAGCAGTTGAAGATTTGTGCAGAATAAAGCAGGTAATTGAAATTTTGTCGTTAAATGACTTGTTACCTAGAAAGAAGAATCCTCTTAGCCTCTGTTGGCACACTACCGAAGTACTGGTATGAATAATCCATTGCAAAGCACTAAACTAGCAGATGCTCCATGTGTAGGAACAGTAGCTACCATCCCTGTGCTAGACATTCTACCTGCCACTGTCTTTCTCTAGTCATGAGCCATTATATTATGCGTACAGTCTTCCACCCTCCTCTTCACACAGAGACTTGAGGTGGGTTTAAAATTCATCACAGATCAAATTCACAACACCTTAGTTCACCTACACTTCAGGTTAAAATAGGCTGTGGTCTAGTCTGAAAAACCTGTCATTTACAGCATTGCAGCCATAGCTAGGTTGCAAGTAAATCCAAAATCCAACTCTAGAAACAAGTTAACTAGGTTTGTGCTAGAGTGACACATTCAAAGCTGTTCTTCAATAACCACTTCATCCCACAAAAGTTGACCAGTTTCCCAAATTACTTTGAAAAGTGAATTAGATTTTAACAATAATAAGGTTTGTTAAATATTTTGAGAAAATAATTCTGTTTGATGAAATAGTAATTGCTTATACTTAATACCCCTTTTAGAAAATTGACATTATTAGTTACAATAATTTCAACCTGAATTTCTAAACAATATGTGGTGTGTAAGTATGTTTCCCCAGATCGTTTCTAGTTTACCAAATGCCAAAGGGACAATTTTCATTTTATCAATGAAATAATGTCAAAAGCCTTCTCACAGGATATTGACACTCAAGCCTTGAAAAAAGTTATATTCCCAGTGAATGTCAGTATGAAACTGCAAGTGTGAAATTATATACAATGTAATTTTTATTCAAAACTAGAAACTGCAAGTGTGAAATTACATCCAATGTAATTGTTATTCAAAACTAAAGCATATTATGTAATTACACATTGCAAATAGATATCTATAAGTGGAACTTTAATTCATGACTTCACAAAACAGGACCCCCATTGCTGGTTTTTTATTTGAAACATAGTAGGTGTAAGGTTTGTAATAATTGTTTGTGATGTTGTCACTCATATAACTTGTCCTGGAAAGCCATGGATGATCAAACATGGATATGAATTTTCAACATCATTCACTGAGGATTCATTAACTGGCATTAACCTCAATTTCTTAATCTGCATAATAGCTATTATAAGTAATAATACTTATCTGTGCAAGATTTAAATAAGATGAATCAGTGTGATATAACCTAGTAAACTTTACTCTCTGAACAGTTGTTTCAGCTTGCTGTTATTAATACTAGTTTATGACAGTGATAAAAGTGACACAGCTATATCATCTTCCTGTCGCTTTTCTGTTCAAACAGATTGATCTGGATTCCAGGCATATTGGTTGGGTAACAAGTGAACTTCCTGGAGGTGATAATCACATCATCAAAATTGAATTAAAGGGCCCAGAAAATACATTAAGAGTTCGACAAGTTAAAGTCCTGGGCTGGAAGGATGGTGAGAGCACAAAGATTGCGGGCCAGATTTCAGCCAGCATGGCCCAGCAGAGGAACTGTGAAGCAGAGACACTCCGAGTATTCAGACTCATCACCTCTCAAGTGAGTGTCCTGACAACCTGTCCTAGCATGGCTCACGTTGACATACACGTTTTACAAAGTTAACAAAGTATTTTGTAAAATGTGTTAGAGACTCATGGCTCCAGCTATGATCCTTTTTTGTTTCTCCTAGCCCTAAATACGTGTGGTTTCATGTTGCTTTCATAATCCAGAAAATTAGTGGTGTATATAGCAGGAGTAACAATTCTTATACAATCAGTTCATGAGTCCTGCAGCATTCTTTTTATAAAAAAGGAGATATATTTATTTATTTGAAAGTTAGAGTTACAGGAAATGAGGGAGAAAATAGATCTTTCATCTACTAGTTACTCTTCAAATAGCCTCAACAGGTGGGTCTAGGCCAGGCCAAAGCCAGAGCCACGAGCTTCATCAGAGTCTTCAATGTGCTTGCGGGATCCCAAGACTTGGGCCATCGTCTGCAGCTTTCTCAGGCATAGTAGCAGGGAGCCAATCTGGAAATAGAACAGCCAGGACTCCATCCAGTGCTCATGGGGACGGGGCATCAGCTTTACCTGTGAAGTCACAATACTGACTCCTGACCTGTAGCTTTCACAGAAGTAATCCTTCTCACGAGCCTGTCTTCTTCCTCAGGTTTTTGGAAAGCTCATTTCTGGAGATGCTGAACCTACACCAGAACAAGAGGAAAAGGCACTGTTATCATCACCTGAAGGAGAGGAAAAAGTATACAATGTATTTATTTGTATTCTAAAGTTTAATTTCATTTTTCTCATTTTCATATTTTTGTTTAGTGAAATAATCTTTGCAGTATTACATATTTTAATGGGTACGTGATATTTATTAGTTTATTTATAGGATTGTTTTAAATTATTTGCTTATTTGAAGAGCAAAGTTTTATAGAGAGATGATTCATTCCCCAAATGGTTGTTAACAGCCAGAGCAGGGCAGGCTAAAGCCAAAAGCTAAGAGCTTTGTTGGGGTGTCCCACATGGGTGACATCAACTCAAGCACTGGAGCCATTAACTACTGCTTTAACAGTAACATTAGCAAGGAGCTGGATTGGAAGTCGAGTAGCAAGAACTCAAACTGGCCCCTGTGTTTTAATTTTTTATTTCTAATTCGAAAAAATATGAAGGAACTATCTCAGAGAAATCCACAAATCGTGCATCTAAAATTGCTGGTGTTTTAAGCAACAGTGAAGTTTGTTGTATACCTTTGACTGTATTGAAATGTTGGCATTTATGAAATGAGCGAAGTCCTTGGTTGTACTGTACCCTGTCAGTTGTCTTCTCTTCTGCCCTTCATCTTCTCTTGACAGTTCAGCTCCTGAAACACATCCTCCCCATGAGCATCGTTATGATCTCCCCAAGCAGAACAAAAAGCAGCTTTCCCTCTGTTGAATTGTGTGTCAGTCTGGCTATCTCTTACTGTTTTTCCCTTGCTGTCTTTATCTGCATGTGTATTCTACCTCTTCTGTTGGACTACAACAACATTCTTAAAAACTCTATGCATGGCATTTGATGTTTAGATCCACCATGCCATGTCACACACGCAGGATGTAAATTTTTACCAGGATACCTGTTTTTACAGTGTTCTTACAATTTCTTTTAAGAGGCAATTTCTGTACTTACTTATCTAAACTAAATAATAACCTAAGAAGAAAACTTCATCTACTTCCAAAAGAGTAAATAAAACTGAATAGTTTTAGTATCCTTGTGCCTTAAATGCCTGCAAACACTAAGGTATTTCAAAAATTTGTTAACAATTTGAAGCAAAATGAATCTTTGTGCTGGTGCAAAAAAAAAAAAAATGTGTAATTTACATCAACTTTTTGAAGACCCATCATAATTAGTGTAGCAGGCCTTTGAAAGGAAACTTTCAAACACTTATTAATTTAAACACATGCCTTCTAAATAGACATCTTCAAAAAGGGTCTGATCAGAATGTCTTACAATTTTTCTACCAACTTTGAAGTACCTGACACAATAATTTTCGTTATTTGAAGTCTCTTAAAAAATGTGATTTTGCAACTCTAGTAATTCAACATGTTTTAAAGATCCCATTTGAGTGACTGCCAGACTGGATATTCATTAAATCAATTGAATGTCATCAGTGTTATTTCTTTAAAATTTTTAAAATTTATTTCTGTTTATTTAAAAGATAGGAAAACCTGAAGATCTTCCATCTGCTGGTTCACTATTCAGATACTTGCACAAATCAAAGCTAGACCTGGACAGTCAGGAGGCTAAAGTTCAATCTCATTTTCTCAGATGGGTAACAGTGAGTAATGTGCTTGAGTTGCCGCTTGCTAACAGGTGCATTAACAGGAAACTGGAATTAGAAGCAGGGCCAGGACACCAGCCCAGGCACTCCAATTAACCCTCTATTTCCACTTTATCTTTAAGTACAGGCAGCAAGAATTTCATATAGTATATAATCACATAATTAAATGCATGAAAAATTTGTACTTGACACCAAAATTCACAAGATATTATGTCACAGTAATTAAGATTAGTATGCCCCAGGGTGATCAGACAAGGCTTCCTGGGAAAAATTAGACTTGAGTTAGGTCTGAAAGAGTAAATAATAGATAGGTCAGAAGAAAGGATGAGAGTGAGGACTTACTGCAAAGCTTGTTATGTTAAGGAGTAACAACAATAACGCTAATGCTTAGATGCCTGTGAAATGATACAATTTTCAAAAGAATCAAATTCAAATTATTGAGTAATAGTTTGCATACAAAAATCTTCATTTTAAAATATATTATTCAGTGTGTTTTTACTATGTGTACTATTGTGAAATCATTATCAATTTTTAAAATGACATCACTTCTAGAAACTCCCTTATGCTTCAGTATATACAGTATTGTATGTATCCTCCCCTGACACTTAGAACCTGGCAACCACCGAACTGTTTTCTACATCCCCCATAATGTTGGCTAGTTCCCCAATGGATAATTGGGACAACCCACAGATTCAACCTGCTGGTATCATGCCTCAGTGGGTTGCATCATTGGTTGCTAAATCTTGTTTATTTCACTTCTTGATGTGTATTTGAATTATTTCTGCATTAGGCCACTCTTAGTAAGACAGTTTGGAGGTAGTCGTTTGCTACAGCAGTTAAGACACTACTTGGTATGCCCAAATTTCATATCAGAGTACCTGGGTTCAAGTCCTGGCTCTGCTCCCACGCCCAGCTTCCTGCTCATGCGTATCTGAGAAGCTGCAAGTGACAGCTCAAATACTTGGGTCACCAACACCCAAAAAAGAGAGCCAAAATGACTTCCTAACTTCTGGATTCAGCTTGACCCAGTCCTACCTGTGCAGGCATATATGAATTGAGCTGGCAAATTGAAGATAATCACAGCCCTCCATCACCTCTATGTCTTTTAAATAAATAAATATATGAGGAGAAAAACTCTGATCATTTGCAGACAGGTATTTGTGCAGATGTGTTTTCATTTCTCTTAGTTGAAAACCAGTGAATAGGAGTGCTGGTATGCATAGTAACCATATGCTTATAAAATAAGAAACTGCCAGGCCTGGCACAATGGCTCAATTGAATAATCTTCCTTGCAAGCACCGGGATACCATATGGGGGCTAATTCAAGTTCTGGTTGCTTGATTTCCCATCCAGCTCCCTGCTTGTGACCTGGGAAAATAGCAGAGGATGGCCTAATGCCCTGAACCTCTGCACCCACATGGAACACCCAGAAAAAGCTCCTGGCTCCTACTTTGATCAGCTTTGCTTTGAACATTACAACCACTTGAAGAGTGAACCAACAGATGAAAGATGTTTCTCTTTCTGTTTCTGGAAGTTTGCTTTTCCAATAAACATAGATAGATAGGGGCCTGGCACGATAACCTAGTGGCTAAATCCTCACCTTCCATCTGCTGTGTGTATGTATATGTGTGTGTGAGTATATACACACCTGTTATTTAGAAATAGCCATACATACAAACACTATAAAGTTTTCTCCAAGTGGGTTTTTTAATGACCGGTGAAGCCATAGAAACCACCCCTGCTACTGAGCAGGAGTTGCCACAGCCGCAGGATGAGACAGGGTCTGCAACAGAATTGGACAGTGATGAGTCTGTGCCAGAGCTTGAGTAGCAGGATTCCACACAGGTAACCACACAGCAGGCCCAGCTGGCCACAGCAGCTGAAATCAGTGAAGATCTCGTCAGTAAGGCTAAGCAGAGTCCAAGTGAAAAGAAGGCACAGGAGGCCATGTCCAAGCTGGGCCGGCGGCAGGTTACAGGGTCACCAGTGTCACTGTCTAGAAATCTAAGCATATCCTCTTTGTCATCACAAAACCTAATGTCTACAAAAGCTCAGCGTCAGACACATTGTTTTGGGGGAAGCCAAGATTGAGGACTTACCTCAGCAAGCATAGCTAGAAGCAGCTGAGAAATTCAAAATTGGAGGTGAAGCTGTCTCCAACTGTACAGGAGGAAAGAGAAGAGGAAGAGGTTGTTGAAACAGGTGTGGGAGTTAAGGATGTAGAGTTGTCACATGTGACAAACAAATATTTCCAGAGCAAGGGCAGCCCAAGCCCTGAAGAGCCACAGCAGTGATACTGTAAATGCTGTTATGGAATTAACAGTGTAACCATCTGAAAAACAAGGACCTTTTCTTGTTTTCGAGTCTCAAAGAGTAATGCAACTTGGTTCAAAATTTGTACTGTTTCTATCATTAATAAAGCTATGGCTTCTTGTTGGATAAAAAAGTAGAATAGCTAGATTTAAGGTCCTCAGCCTCACATGATTTGTTAAGACACATTCCTTTTCATCACATGTTATTTTTCTTAATTGCTCTTCTCATAATTAAATGCAAGATTTGAGCTACTAACATTCTCAATTTTAAAATGAATTTAATCTAAATGGCTTAATTTGACTACATTAAGGAAGTCTATGAGAAAGTAGTATACTGCTGTAGATTTGTAAGTCCTAAAATTTTGTTCTTGGTGTAGTTACTTTGGTCAATAATGATTTCCTCAAGCTTTATTCTTTGTCTTCCATTGTGTTGTATACCTCAACTTAAAATAATCCTCATAACCATTTTTAGGGTACTTAAAAATGCCAAATATATAAGTGTTCAAGAAACTGCCTCATTTTTTTTTTCTGTGTAAAGGCAACATCAGATGCTGACCTGAAAGAACATATGGTTGGAATTATATTCAGCAGGAGTAAACTGACTAACTTACAAAAACAGGTTGGTTAATAGCCATTTGATCAACTTTCAAGTTTGTTTTTAGGATATAAAATATTCCTCAAAATGTGTGGAGCCTTTTTTTTAATGATGAGTGTTTAGTAGATCCAACAAAATATTTTTAGAGAAGAAAAGTCCTGTGCATTACTTCCAAGATTTTCTTGGAATTGTTAACTTTCTTGCCTTGCAGTCATTTGTTTTTCATTTTGCATGTGGATTTCTTTATATTGGTGTCAGATACCCAGCTTTATTAGATTTAATTTGCATTTGCTATGTAGCAATTAATAGTGTTAAATAAATCAGATTTAGTATTTTTATGTATGAAATGAGATAGGAAATAATGCTAAAATGTCTATATAATCTAATAACATAAATATGGCATTTCAAAATACATTGCATTGTTTTTCATTCTCCGGGTTTTAACTTTTTTTTTTAATGAGTTAAGAAGATGATATGAAGAATTAACTGGGAAAAAGAACATTAGATTGAGCGTCAACTTACATTCAACTCCTTTTTGTTTATTTTACCACTATTAAATCAGGCTGACAGATTAATTTTAGGTTTGCTGTGTTGCCTTGAAATAGGTGTGTGCTCACATCGTCCAAGCTATCCGAATGGAAGCCACCAGAGTGCGTGAAGAATGGGAGCATGCCATCTCCAGCAAAGAGAACGCCAATTCTCAGCCCAGTGATGAGGATGCTTCCTCCGATGCCTACTGCTTCGAGCTGCTCTCCATGGTGCTGGCACTGAGCGGTTCCAATGTTGGCCGGCAGTATCTGGCTCAGCAGCTGACACTGCTTCAGGATCTCTTTTCACTGCTTCACACAGCCTCTCCCCGAGTCCAGAGACAGGTGATGGGTTATGCCACCTGCCTTTGTGCTTTTCTTGATTGAAACTTCTTCAAGAAGGAAAAACAGTCACACAGCAAAGAGAATCCCTATAAGAGCCTTTAAAATGAATATTTTAAATTTTGTTAATAACCTGTATTTTTTACTATATTGTTTTATTTTTGAGTCTATAACAAGAGTATAGAAGAGCAAAATATGATCCATTTTGCTAATGTGTTGTGATAATACCTTATTTCCATGAAATGTATAATGTCACTTAGTCCTGATCAAGATTAAAAGGCTGGTTTTTTTCTTGCTGAGCCAGTCAAAAAATTAAAGTGTTTCCGTGGTATTTCTTTGTCAGAGATTTCCAGGTTGCAGAATGGCAAGCACATTAAAAGATGAAAACATAAAGATAAAAATCTTTGAAATGGATCTTCTTATGTTTTCTTTCCAGGTGACCTCCTTACTAAGACGAGTTTTGCCTGAAGTGACCCCCAGTCGTCTGGCCAGCATCATAGGAGTAAAATCCCTCCCCCCAGCAGACATCAGCGATATCATCCACTCCACAGAGAAAGGAGACTGGACTAAGCTGGGGATCTTGGACATGTTTCTAGGATGCATTGCCAAAGCCCTCACTGTACAGCTGAAAGCCAAAGGAACCACCATCACAGGGACAGCTGGCACCACTGTGGGCAAAGGAGTAACAACAGTTACCCTACCAATGATCTTTAATTCCAGGTTAGCCGTATGCCTCTGTTAGTATGAAAATAAACCAGAGCCACTGTTCAGATTTAAAATGTGATTTCTGATTTCACTGGCCTACTCACCAAATTAAATTCATAAACAACTGATCCATGTATAAAAGGAATGGTATACATAATAAATGTTCCATTTTCAATTTCTAGTAAATGGAAAGTCGGCTGTATATTTTGTTACAATATTTGCACATATATATAAAATATACACATATATAAAAATAAACTTCAGTATTATGTTAATAATCTTCCATTTTCTGTTACCATATTTAAGTAACACGAGGGGAGTAAATGTATGATCAGTTAAGGATTTTTGTATTGCATATTTCCTTTTGAAATTCCAGTATAAATTATAGGCATAATTTTATAGTGTTCTATTGGGAAACAACTTTCCTTTTTAAAAAATGTATTTGTTCATTTATTTGTTTGTTTAAAAAACGGAGTTACAAAGAAAAGATGAGACAGAGATCTTCTATCCACTGGTTCATTCCCCAGATGGCCACAGTGTTTGAGGCTAGACCAAGCCAAGGCAGGCGCCTAGAACTCTGTTTGGGTCTCCCGTGTTTGTGGTGGGGGCCCAGACACAAGGGCCGCTTTACAATGCTGTTCCAGGCCCATTACCAGGGTTTTGGATCTGAAGAGGAGCAGCCAGGACATGCACCAGCATTAAGGAGTTGCTGGCACTGCAGGTGGTGGCTTTACCCATCATTCCCAAATGCTGGCCCCAATTAAGACTTGCTTAAGCTGGGCCCGGTGGCATGGCCTAGCGGCTAAAATCCTCGCCTTGAATGCCCCGGGATCTCATATGGGCGCCGGTTCTAATCCCGGCAGCTCCACTTCCCATCCAGCTCCCTGCTTGTGGCCTGGGAAAGCAGTTGAAGACGGCCCAATGCACTGGGACCCTGCACCCGTGTGGGAGACCCGGAAGAGGTTCCAGGTTCCCAGCTTCAGATCGGCGCGCACCAGCCCGTTGCGGCTCACTTGGGGAGTGAATCATTGGACGGAAGATCTTCCTCTCTGTCTCTCCTCCTCTGTGTATATCTGGCTGTAATAAAATGAATAAGTCTTTAAAAAAAAAAAAAGACTTGCTTAAGCTAAAGACAAAACCTAAAAATAGTATAGGAAAAGATTTACAAATTTGGCAGCATGAAAATGTATGAAACCAACTTAATTGAAAAACTATTTTAGCCTATGTAATAGACAATGAATTATTAGACATGCTAGTTACAAACTGAAGAGAAAAGGGCAGATTATTGATAGAAAAATAAATGACAAGAACAGTTATTTAAAAGACCCATTACAAGTTCAAGTAAACAAATATCAATTCAAATAATTGCAAATAGTGGTGAATAAGTATTTTCATTTGATAGAAATTGTTTCAAGCTTTTTGAGTGTCAGATTGAAAATTTCTCACTGAATATATATGTTAATTTATATCCTTTCACTCAGTCTACCTTCAAAATTGCTACACATATGTGTAAAGATGTATGTGAAAGGATATTCTTGAACTGTGTAATAGAATACTAGACATCAGAACAGCTACTCAAGCCAGTACATGACAAAAGTCTCACAACACTAGGATGTTATAGAGTATATTCCTTCATGTGGCAAGTCTTGCTAGGATTTAAAAAAAGTTGGCTGAACTAAACAGTGTGCTTAGTGATATAATCGATTTGCATTTTGACAAAAATTCTAAATTATTTCCATGCAGACTGGACACAATTATTTTGCAGTCCATGGAGTATATTTCAAATATCACTGTTGTAGAAGATCCAAACAGAACTAATGTACAAATGGGAATATTTGAATGGAATCTTAAATCAAAATGCTGCCTCTCAGAATTGATTAGATGAGTTTTAACTGGCTTTGTTCCAAAGTATTTTTGTTGATTCAACCCCCTGAAGAATTAAATTAGTGCATGCTGAATCAACATTGTCATCTTTTTATTGGTAGCAACTTACACACTGATCCTTTCCCGGTTTGTAAATAGTGGTTTTTCTTTGTAGCTACCTTCGACGAGGTGAAAGTCATTGGTGGATGAAAGGTTCAACTCCCACCCAGATTTCAGAGATCATCATTAAACTTATTAAGGACATGGCATCTGTAAGTTCCCATCCTCCTGACTATAGCTACAAAGCAGAAGCCTTGCTCTGCTGTCTGGATAAAACTGCTTTACTATGGTTTTGTTTTACTTCCAAGACTGATTTTTAGTGTGTTCAGTATTATGCCAGTGCTTTTCAGTGAGTCATAAACTTTTCACTTGTGTATACTATATTCATTTCAAACTCCCCAGTCAGTTTACTTAAGAAAAATAGTTATCTAAATCTTCTAAAACTTTAAGGCAGTAAAACTTCTAGAAATGGGAGTTTCTCATTCTCTTCCATCCTCAAAGTTGATGAAGGCTTTCTTTATCAGTGCCCCATACTGCTAAGATGTTGGCTTTGGAGGTTGAGCTAGGAGTGTGAAAGGCAGGAAGTACCTGAACATGCCTGCTGTTATTTGTCATAAGATGTTGATTCCTAACGTTCCACTGTATTTCTGAGGGTGGAGGGTGGCCTGAAACAAGTGATGTGCTGTGGTGTGGTATAATGGTTCCCAAGAGGCACAGCAAACATGAAGTGTTTTGGAGGTTGAAGAAAATTGAGCTGCTCCTTGGAAGATTGATAACATGTGTATGTGGGAAGTGGGAGAAACATTCTGGAAAAAAGATGAGATTCTATCATTTTTTTCCCTCTAGCGTGAACATTTTCTCAATCTTTGTGACCATCAGATTTTTCACAAGGTGTTTATTGGTTGAAAATGTGAAGGAACATCTAAATCCTAAAATAGTTAATTGTTAATGTTCATTAAAAATCAAAGCAAGAAATAAAGGTAGTTGCAGTTTGAACATGTTTACTGTGGGGTTCTAATAATACTTGTCTAAAGTAATTAGCTCAACTGTATAAATTTCACATTAAATAAATAAATATACTTCTCAAGTATGGATATGATTGTGTCTTTGTGGAAGATTTTCCCCCAAATATGATAAGAAATGCTGTTGGACCTAAGGAAAAGGATTTTGAGAAGTTGAATTTTTCATTGAGCAGGGCAGAATTTTTAATTCAAAATCTATGCCTTTTGATCTAAAATGCCACAATCCTAATGCAGACAAGTAAAGCTTTCCCTTGGATGTGAGATACTTTTTGAGAGAAGAGAGAGTTATAGGCATTTATCCTAATAATCAAGTTGCCCACATCCCACATCCAACTACCTGCCTTTCATCCCCCTCTTTGGCTTGTGGCTCCAAATCCTACTGATGCCAACTCTGGGAGGCAGTAGTGATGGCTCAAGTAACTGGATTCCTGCCATCTGTATGGAGACCTGGATTTGGTTCCAGTGAGCAGCTTTGGCCCCAGCCCTTCCTCTGCCATGGAGTGTCTGGGGGTAACTCAACACTTGGAAGCTCGCTCTCTCTCTCTCTCTGTTTCTCTTTCTCTCTCTCTCTCTCTCTCACTCACTCTCTCTTTCTCGATCTCTCCCGATCTCTCCCCCACTCCTCCTCCCTCTCAAATAAGTTAATTTTTACATAGGGAAAATAGTTTGTGATAACATATTTCAGATTGCTTATTAAAATATTCTGTTTGGCTCAACAGGGTCATCTGTCAGAAGCGTGGTCCCGGGTGACAAAAAATGCCATTGCAGAGACTATCATTGCCTTGACTAAGATGGAAGAAGAATTCAGGTCTCCAGTGAGATGCATTGCAACAACTAGAGTGGGTGTTGTTTAATTTGATCTGAATCACAAACATATTCCTTTCTAGTATAGATTTGAACAAATTTTAATCAATATATTAATTTAATCCATAGTGCCTTTTTTTGTCAAATGTGATATTCTTTGAAGAGATATAAAGAGTGTTTATCAATTAAGGGCTAAATACCATGGTCATTATTCCGCACTGTTATGTGTTCTGCATCTCTCTCTTTTTTTAAACTGTTAGGAATGCTAGGGATATATTGGTTAGTACAGGCTAGATTACATTGGGTGCTTGTGTATTAGCTTTCTCTTGACCTAATTGCCGTAGCTCATCACAGATGTTCTGTGTCAGAATTAATCTGTGAGACACCAAAAGTCCTTCGAAGACAAAGCCCTTACTACTCCTTCCTGATGACCTAGTTTTTCCCTAACACAGAGTACAATAGCTTTCCTACTAGTCTGTGGGTTTTACTTTGAAGAAAGAAAGTGCTTGCTCAGGTTGGCATGGCATTGTTGAGGAAGTGGTATTCCTCAGATGAGACACACGTAATAACTTTTAACATGCTGAGATTTCCTGTCCCAGACATTTCCAAAAGAGGTCTTGAAACAAGGCAGCATGACAGCATTAGAAATGAGTGAATACTAGGAGAAATTTCTTGGGTTAATCCCCAAAAGTCTGGAAAACAAAAGATAATTTACCTTTCCATAGAGAAGACCCAGTCTGTACCATCAGGCCTGTGAGTATTTCACATCTGAAGCAGGTACTTGGCAATAATCCTTTCCCACTATTCGTTCTTCTGCTCTTTTATTTTGAATTCCACTTCTTTTACATGGTGTGGTTTTTCTTTTTCCACCTGCTGCACCATCACTTCCTGTCCATGTCCAGTGATATGCGGTGCATTTCCTAAAGTGGAGTCAACCTAGTGATTTTCCATTTCCTATCAATGAAAACTGAAGGTTATCATTTTAGCCTCAGAAAATTGTTTAACTATTTTTGAACAGTTTTCTAAAGTTTGATATCTCTTGTGGAAAAGTACACCAAGTTCAGTGTTAGACCTGTTGGAAAAAAAAGGCTAATAAGGAACTGTTAATATCTAAAAGGATTTAATATGTACAATGGTATTTTGCAAAGTTACAGTCATTGTATCATCTTATTTAGAAATTAATGTCTCTGACAATGGTACTAGATGGAAAAATATGCAGAAAGTGTTGATGTGGTAATTATTATATGTGAAAGTTGACTTATTCATATGCTGCTTATGTATTAGACCAATAAAAAATAATTTCATGTGCCAGGCAGAAGACAGGGTGGTTCATCAGAGAAAGTCTTTGTTAAATATTTTGATAAATGCTGTGCACATAACACAGCAACAACCATGTATGCCTGGTGGCACAGTGGGAACACTTCAATGCCACTGAAGGTGCAGGTCCAGTTCAGCCATCATATATTGATGTCCTGTCATGTGTCGTAAATTGTGAGTTTTCTAAGATTTTCCTGCTAATCATCAGTGTCACTGTGTTGCCTTTCCACAGCTCTGGCTTGCTCTGGCCTCACTGTGTGTTCTTGATCAGGACCATGTAGACCGCCTCTCTTCTGGGAGATGGATGGGAAAGGATGGACAACAAAAGCAAATGGTAAGATCAGAATCTAATTTTCCTCAAAGTTAGCTATATTGTTGCTTTTAAAAATTAGTAAATACAGGTACAATTAGTGGAATTCTTCAAATATTATATTCCATTGGTCAAGCTTCTCACAGGTTCTTCATAGTCTGTTAGAAACTTTAAGATTTTTTTTTTATTAGAAAAACAAAAGCAATCTTTCTGAGTCATGTTTCCATCGTATCAGCTCTTGTTTCCAGTCTGACTCTGGCTCTATGTCTAGATTTTGTGCTAAATGTAATCGGTCTTAAGATAGGAAGGAACACAGTAATAGAGGCAATATGACACCCTTATTCACATGCCTTCATCGAGTGAACGTGGTAGATACGGCCAGATTTCTTAGAAGGAAAATCTTTACATACACTCAGCATGTTCTTGTTTGATCGGATTTCCAAATGGAATTACTTTTCATTTGTCTTACAGAATGTTTAGAAAATAGGGAAAATACATCTAAGTCATTAAGCAAAATCTGTGTATGCATTTTAATAGTCATTGAACTTGCATGACGCATTAATCATTGAATTTAAAGCTTTGAGACATTTATAATTAGGTACACTTGCCGTCACGCTGTTTTGTGTTTTGTAAAGATTTATTTATTCATTTGAGAAGTAGTATAATAGAAAGAAACAGCAGGCTTTTATCTTCTGATTCATTCCCCAGATCATCACAGTGACACAGGCCATAATGGCCTGGAGTGGTCCAAACCCAAGCCAGGAGTCTGAACTGCATCTGGGTCTTCCACATTGCTAACAGGAGCCCAAGTGCTTACGCCTTCTTCCTCTGCTTTCCCAGGTGCCTTAGCAAGGAGCTGGATTGGAAGCAGAACAACAGTCAGGACTCACTCCTTGCCTCTGATGTGGGATACCGATGTCACAGACTACAGCTTAGCCCATTCTGCTACAGTGTCAATCCCCATTCTGTTGAATGTCCATATTCTAAATTGTTTATAGACATCAGAGCAACAATCTGTTATTATTGTAAACAAATTTTGTCCAATTGGGGTTGGCACCGTGGTGTAGTGTGCTAAGTTTCTATCTCTGGAGAGCTTCAAGTCCTAACTGTGCCACTTCTGATCCAGCTGCCTGTTTATGGCCTTGGAAAGCAACAGAGATGGTTCAAGTCCTTGGATTCCATACCCATGTGGGAGACCTGGAAGAAGCTTCTGGCTCCTGGCTTCAGATCAGCTCAGCTCCTACAGTTGCAGCCTTTTGGGGGAACCAGCAGATGGAAGATCTCTTATTCTCTTCCTCTCTCTCATTCTGTCTGTAATTCTGCCTTTCAAAAAAAAAAGGAAATGTTTAATTTTTTAAAAATTACCTCTGACTGATGTGATAGTCTGAGATGTTCTTGCTAATCTAATATTAAATGTGAAACTGTCTCTCTTTAGCCTATGTGTGATAACCATGATGATGGTGAAACTGCAGCTATCATTCTATGCAATGTTTGTGGGAATTTATGTACTGACTGTGACAGATTCCTTCATCTCCATCGACGAACCAAAACTCATCAAAGACAGGTGAACATTTCTATCTTCATAATCAGAACAGTATTTGGAACATGAAATAAATATATTCAGTAAATTCTGAAATAAATGTGGGACAGCAGCATGGTATAGTAGATTTTAAATCAAGGACCCTGGCTGAGTCCCCAAATATCTCACTTGTTTTCAACTGTAAATTAAGCAACTTACTATTCTTTTCAAGACTGATTTTTCCCCATTAAAAATGGGGGTATTATGAAGATTAAAAGAAGGTTTGGGATATCTGGAACCTTCTAGGGAGCTCCACAAGTAGAAATCAGTGTTACTGTTGAATAACATAGTTTTATATGTACTCTTTCAGAGCAATGCATAAATGCATTTTCCCATTCGTTTCAATGAAACAATAGGTATTTAAAGAAGAAGAAGAAGCTATCAAGGTTGACCTTCATGAAGGTTGTGGTAGAACCAAATTGTTCTGGTTGATGGCTCTGGCAGATTCAAAAACAATGAAGGCTATGGTGGAATTTCGAGAACACACAGGTAAAGTGACAAGTCAAGCATGCCTATCCATTATGACCAAACCAGATGTTACCTCATATAAAATGAATAAAGTTGAGTGCTATTTTCAGATTTAATTATAACATCATTGATCAAAGTCTATTTATTAGACAGTGTGTTCTGTGACAAAAAGAGCTCTAGACTGGAAATCAGGAAACCCTAATTAGCTGTGTGACCTGAATCTAGTCATTTACCCTCTCTGGAGCTCTGTGTCTTCAGTGAGTGGTTGTGAAAAGGCACGCGTGGCTGACAATCTTCAGAGCGCCGTAAGGAGGCCTCTCGCTAATGGGGGTCTCCACAGACAGCATGCACTCCCCTGAGGTCCTTTCTCTGTGCTGGTTGTAGCCTCACACCAAGTTCCTGCACCATGTGAGCCTAGGATCTCGTTTCTCTGTAAGGCTGTAAGGTTTTGTGACATTTTTTCAGAGACATAGATCTGTTTGTTTGTTTTTTTTTTACTAGGATTTTTGAAATGCTATTGTCCCTATTTATAGTAGCAAAATAATATTAAAGGTGGGAAGATACAATTCAGATAGTAACTGTATATTTAATGTACTTGTATCTCCAAGATATAATGTCATCAAGATTTTGCCTTTTTTTCTGCAGTAAGGTTAAAGTTGCATTGACTCTTACAAATTCTCCATTTTTAGCACCTGTGCCACCTGCCACTTGTCTGACAACAATTGCTGATATGGGGGGGGGGGGTGATGTGATAACAAACCTGAGCAGATTTAACTTGGTATAAATGTCTTTTCATGCTACAAGGGTGTGGTCTTGTTCCCTGCCCCCAAATTTTTTCTGTAATTTATCCTATATTATGTTAATCGGTGTTCTAGTACCAAACTGTCCTTGTATTTATGACATGAGCTACCCTTTTAAAAAATACTGCTTCCTGTAATTATTACTCAATTCAGTGTATTAATATTATATTGACTTTCAAGCTTCATACTCTCATGATAGACTTTCTTTTATGTCTTATAGTTTTGTTAGCATTGGAGGATTACTATTTTCTTTTATTCCATACATTTTAATTTTTATTGTTACATTTTATCTATCCTGTATTTGGAGTAAGAGGCTTGCACATCTCTTCAGTTGGCTGGTCATTTACTCTTTTTCTGTTTATTTTTCTGAAAAAAATGTGAGTAAGTAATTTGGGAGTTTATTTGCTTTGAGACATATCTTTGGTTCCTTCTTTCTTTCCTTGTTAAATATTCAGTTTCTTTTATTCGTTTTTTGATGGTAATTTAGTTTTAATCAGGGCAGCTGCATCCCTTCAGGTGTGAAACTGCCAGGTGATTTCCCAGGAATGTCGACTGATACCCACACATGGTTTACTTTTCTGTGAATTATCAGCTCCATTAAAAATGCAAGAAACATAACCTAAAGGGCTTTTTTTTCTGCTTGAAATCAGGCAAACCCACTACCAGCAGCTCTGAAGCATGCCGCTTCTGTGGTTCCAGGAGTGGGACGGAGTTGTCTGCAGTTGGAAGCGTCTGTTCTGATGCAGACTGCCAGGTGAGTTGCTGTTGTACTGTTAGTCCAGCCCAGAGAGGAGTAATACACACACCCATTCCCACGTGACTTAGTATACGTAAGAGCTTAGCTCAGCACCACTGCGATCTTTCTGTTGCTTTTGTCAAGAGTTAAATACTTCATAGAAGCTAGAGAATGAAACAAATAAGCCTCTCGAGCCCAAACTAGAATTTCTTTGTTTCTCCAGTTCCACAATTACGTGTATTGAATGCTTAATTTTATACTAGAAACAGCTTAAAAAAAATTGTGGGCTATATTTGCTACACCTCTTCCACAGTTTATTCACTTAATCCCTGAAAATAAATTTATTGTATCTGATAATTCTTTGTCCTAAATATGATTTTACATCATTCATGCATTCTAAGTACTTCTAGATCTTTAAAATTTAGATAATGCTGAAATATCAAGAGGTAGTTTTTTAATTTCTGTTTTGTCAGGTTAAGAGTGCTATTTGACAGATTATATATCAGGAATGTGTGCTGCTTGCAAGGCATGATAGGAAATGCATCAAAGTTGTAATTCGCTTTGTGCCAGAATTTCCTTTCTCTGTAGTAAATTTTTTAAAATCACATTGAAAGAAAAATACTTTTCTAATTATTATAAGTGTCTCAAGCAATGAATAAAAATAGCTTTATTATTACTGGTTGTAATAGTTACTTCCTGTGGGAAAGTAATCATAGGACATGAAGACAGTAGATGTAATTACCAAAATGTTTGTCTTTTTGATCGTTGTCTGCCTTCATTGTTCATCATTAACAGGAGTATGCCAAGATCGCCTGTAGTAAGACCCACCCTTGTGGCCATCCCTGTGGCGGTGTTAAAAATGAAGAGCACTGTCTGCCCTGTCTACATGGCTGTGATAAAAACGCCGCGAGCCTGAAGCAAGATGCAGACGACATGTGCATGATCTGTTTCACCGAAGCCCTCTCCGCAGCCCCCGCCATTCAGGTTGCTGGGCTTTTAGCCGTGTCTGAGCCCTGGGAAGAAGTCTCTCTTTATGTCACAGGGCAAAAATGTCCTGTTATATACATCTGCCAGGCGATTCAAAGAAAACCTCTGTCTCTTCATGGTCTCTTTTTGGATATTGTGCATACCAACTTCACTTGTGATTTTTATGAACCCATGTCACCCAGATATATACAAAATGTTCAGAAGAGAGGGAAGTTTAGACATACTAGAAGTAGTCTTTCCTGAATCTCTGAAGTCCAACATGATTTTTACAAGTCATTATATAATTGATCTATACCTGGCAGCAATTATTTCTGTACATTATAGAAGTGAATACTGGATTTGCTAAATAAGGGGTTTAACTCACCAGTTTATGTGTATTTTCGATTCTTATGAGTTCATAATAATGAGTCTTCTCAAAACTATCTTAAATAATCTATGAATGGTTGTATCAAAACTGAAGGGTGTTTTTTTAAGACTTATTTTTATTGGAAAGTCAGATACACACAGATGAGGCAAGACAGAAAGGAAGATCTTCTGTCCATTGATTCACTCTGCAAATGGCCACAATAGCTGGAGCTGAGCCAATCTGAAGCCAGGAGCCCAAAGCCCCTTCTGGGTCTCCCACGTGGGTGCATGGTCCCAAGGCTTGGGCTGTCCTTGACTGCTTTTCCAGACCACAAACGGAGTAGAACAGACGCCCGTATGGAATCCTGGACATGCAAGGCGAGGACTTTAGCCAATAGGCTACTATGCCAGGCCCAGAACTGAAAGCTTTTAAAATAGTTCATAAATAAGAGCCCAAAGCCCCTTCTGGGTCTCCCACGTGGGTGCATGGTCCCAAGGCTTGGGCTGTCCTTGACTGCTTTTCCAGACCACAAACAGAGTAGAACAGGCGCCCGTATGGAATCCTGGACATGCAAGGCGAGGACTTTAGCCAATAGGCTACTATGCCAGGCCCAGAACTGAAAGCTTTTAAAATGGCTCATAAATAATAATGAAATAATGAAAGTTCATTATCTTTATTTCTAGATTTTCCCCTAGCTTGTCTAAGTAGAACCTTACATGGACTCCTTGCCCAAATATGTTGATGCTTTTATCAGTACCATATGTGTTTACTTCCTTCTCATTTCTTTCTTTAAGCTGGACTGCAGTCACGTGTTCCACTTACAGTGCTGTCGACGAGTGTTGGAAAACAGATGGCTTGGTCCAAGGATAACATTTGGATTTATATCTTGTCCAATTTGCAAGGTATAACAGGAATCTAAAATTATCTACTATTTATTTTCATCTTTTTTGTTTTCAAAAATAAGTTTCTGTCAGCATCTCTGTGGCCCTGCCAGTTTACGTAGCAGCCTCCTCATCCAGCTGGTGCCAGAGAATCTTATAAGTCTGTCTAGCTGCCATTGTGCATTTGAAAACAGCTACTGATTAAAAGCTTGTATGACTTTATTTTTAAAGGGGGGAGGAGAAAACTGGGAAAAAAGCTTGCTACATTAAATGTTTCACATGGGCAAATTCATTTAAACATCATTATGCATCACTACTTTCAGGCCTCCTGAGGGTCCAGATCACATGACACATGTCAACAACCAGGTGGAAGAAGCTGCCTGTAGACACTGACACCTGCCAGCAAAGACTGAAGTGGAAAGTTTCAGTGCCATTAGGTGCTTTGAGAGCGAGCTAAATAAGCAAAAAACTGTACATTTCTCTGCAGGAGTATTAAGCAGAGTAGGAAGTTGTTTTGACAAGCTAATAATGGCTTGAAAAAGTTGTTTAAAAATGTGACAGTGCCTTCCTCACTGCTTTTGTTATTGTCCTATTAAACTTTTCTAGATTTTTTTTGTCTTCATAATTGCAAGCTGGTGTGAGAAGTTTAGCATGGGGATGCAATCATTTCTTTTAGATTGAGGAATAATAAAAAAGATTATGGTATCTCATTTTCACTTTTCATGTGGATGCCACAGAGGAGAGTCACAGTTAAGAGTTTGCAAAGATACTTGAAAGTGGTACAGAAAATACTACCTGCCGAGGAAGCAACACACACACACACTCAGACATGCACACCCACTCACCCCCAACAGAGGAAGGGTATGCAGATATTGTATTTATGGCAGCCACGTGAGCTTTATTCTCTGAAGAGCTAAGGCACCCAGAGATACATTTAGACCCAGGAAATGGGAAGGGAATAAAATGGGATTTTCATGTACTGGGTCCTGTGTGCCCTGTTTGTTATGTGTCCTTCCTAATTCCTTGAAAATACGTGAATGTAAGGACTTTTCCAAGATTATTTTTTAAGGTTTAATTAATTATTATTTATTATTTTTAATTCATTAATTACATTGTATTATGTGACACAGTTTCATAGGTACTTGGGTTCTCCCCACCCCTCCCCAAACCCTCCCACCATGGTGGATTCCTCCACCTTGTTGCATAACCACAGCTCAAGTTCAGTTGAGATTCCCCCATTGCAAGCGTATACCAAACATAGAGTCCAGCATCTTATTGTCCAGTCAAGTTCTTAGGTATACCCTTTCTGGTCTGAAGACAGAGCCAGCAGAGTATCATCCCAGTCAATTCAAAGCTCCAACATACCATCAGCAAAAATTTACATCATTATGGAATTAATTGACATAGTAATGAGTAACCAATATGTTAAAAGTAAATGCGAGTTCCTAGCCCCCTTCTGTGACCACCTCACTGACATTTCAATTTTAGTTTATACACAACATATAACATTCATAACATGTTATACATAACAATTTTTAAAGATTTACTTTTTATTGTGAAGTCAGATATACAGAGAGGAGGAGAGACAGAGAGGAAGATCTTCTGTCCGATGATTCACTCCCCAAGTGGCCGCAACAGCTGGTGCTATGCCAATCTGAAGCCAGAAGCCCAGATCCTCTTCTGGGTCTCCCACGTGGGTGCAGGGTTCCAAGACTTTGGGCTGTCCTTGACTGCTTTCCCAGGCCACAAACAGGGAGCTGGATGGGAAGTGGAGCTACTGGGATTAGAACCAGTGCCCATATGGGATCCCAACGCATTCAAGGCGAGGACTTTAGCCACTAGGCCACCTCACCGGGCCCTTCCAAGATTATTTTTAAGTAGCCTTTTATTTAGAAGATGTTTACTGAAAAGCTGTCTCCTGATACAATGCTTGGTGCTTAGGGGCATTCTAAATGTCTGTTGGATTAATTATTCTGCTAAAGAATATAACTTTTTAAATTTCAGAACAAAATCAACCATATAGTATTAAAGGACCTACTTGACCCAATCAAAGAACTCTATGAGGATGTCAGAAGAAAAGCCTTAATGAGGCTGGAATATGAAGGTCTGCATAAGAGTGAGGCTATCACAACGCCTGGTGTGAGGTTTTATAATGATCCAGCTGGCTATGCCATGAACAGATATGCGTATTATGTCTGTTACAAATGCCGAAAGGTATGCTGTAAGTTATACTGTGTTTTAAAAATTAGAGTATCCATATACTTAAGCAAGTCAATTTATGTGTTCATTTCTCATTTTGGTTACATCTTAGGTTTGAAGTTAAAACTAAACAATTTGATATGGTGGGATTTTTATTATTACTATTAAAGATGTATTTATTTGAACAGCAGAATTTCAGAGAGATTCTCCATCTGTTGATTCACTCCCAGATGGCCACAGTGGCCTGAGCTGGACTGATCCAAAATCAGGAACCAGGAGCTTTGTCCAAGTTGCCTACTTCGATTGCGGGGCCCAGAATTTGGGCCATCTTCCATTGCTTCCTAGGCACATTAGCAGGGAGCTGGATTGGAGTTGGAGCAGCCAGGACTTTAAATGGCACCCATGTTGGATACCGGCATCTTAGGCAGCAGCTTTACCACTGTGTTGCAAGACTGGCCCCTTAACAGTGTTTCAAATTGAACTTACTTACTTTATTTTGAATTTTTATGTAAAAGGACTTTTTGTAAAATATAAGTGATGTTTATCTACAAAAACTACTTCCTAGATATCACAACCTCCTGTTGCCCAATTCAACTGTTTATCAGATGAACTTCTCTGGTTTGATTATGTTAATCATTCTTAAAATTCTTACCTTTCAGACCAGTATCCTTTTCATTGCCTCCTTCCCTGATGTCATTTGTCTTTTACTCCATCTGGTTCCGTTTTATTTACTTATCCCTGAAATAGTATTTTCCCACTCTTGCCTCCTAACTTTTGGCAATGCCTGCTACACCCATGCCTTGCTTTGCTCACTGCAAAGCACCATTAGGACCATCTTAAGTCATGTGACATTAGGATACAAATATTAAACTGGCTGCCAGACATTTGTGTCTTATTATATTCATCAGCCTTGAGGCTCCTGATGTCTAAGTCCTGCCAGTTGTGTCTCCAATTCTGTTGAATCCTTTATTCAACAACCATAATCACCATCTTTGGTTATTAGCAGGAGCTTTCTTACTGATTCCATCTGTGCAGTTGCTGAGCCATCCATTGCATCATTTATAATTAACACTGCTAGTTGTAGATTAGTATTTCTAGGTCTTGTCTAATTCTGCTTGTAATCCTATAGCCGCCATCCACCTCTATGGTCTCAACTCCGGATTGGCTACTATTTGTGCTCCATGCTCCAACATTCTCCCCAGATACAACCATATTTGCTTACTGTCTAATTCCCAAGCTATCACACAGATTCTCCATGGTACACTCTTTGCTACTTCCTAGCAAACATTTTACTCAATTACCACCAACCCTATACACACATTCTTATATATGCGGTGAAATCTGTCATATTCTACTTAAGAATTCAGCTTAAATTTCTTTTTCTTTATGTAGTACCTGCCTTTACAATTTTAGATTGGCCCCTCTGCCAACTTGATAAATTCCCTGAAACAAAAAGGTGTCTTTCATTTTTCTGTCTCCAATACTTGGTACTTTTAGAGAATGAATTAATGAGTGAAGGAGTAACTGAAAGAATGAATAGTTGCCCACTACAACAACAGCAAAAAACTACCGATAATGAATGGAAGACTGAATGTGTAGATGATAGTCTATAGCCATTAATATATATTTCTGCAACTTGCATTGTTACAAATAATGTTATAGCCATGTTCAGTGTGCTAAACATCAGAAGTGAATATTGTGCTACTACAGGGTTGTCAGTTAGGAACCCAGGCAGAGGTCTTAGCAGATTGAAACATCTGAAATAAGCAGTAGGCCCCCAAGACCAACGGAAACCATTTTAGGTCCAAATTTAGCTGGTGGGTGACCATATATAACCTCTGCATCAGTGGCCACAAACCTGTCTTTTGGCCTGCTTTTCTAGTGCACAGCTTGTTTATTCTCAGCTGGGATATAGCTTTTAGAGTGTAGGACATTGTGCACATGCAAATTGTCCCAATTGCTTGGCCTAGTTAATTTTGTGCCCCGGGAAAACACAGGTGATAAATCATCCATCGTGATAATTTATTCAAGTGCCTGTGTTGGATGTGCTTGAGTTCCTGGATATAATGTAGCTTTATAAACATGCGTAGCATTCTAAATAGAATTATCAAAATTGATTTTTCTTTTTGAAAATGTTAATAGGATCAGAAGGTTCTTGAAATTTTTTTCCTCCTTCCCACAGGTTTTGGTATCATTATTCTCCACTAATAACTTGTTTTAATTTTTTGTTTTACAGCATTAGAATTTGGGAATTTCTAGCCATGTATTCTAAGTATAATCTTTAAAGCAATATAAGAATATGTTTAATATTTCAAAATAAGGAAATTACTCAGGTTTTGTTACAACTTAAATGTAGCTAGTATGCCACACTTTATACTCATTCAGAATGTTGTCTGTTCCTCTTTACTCTGCTTTAAGAATACTGTGTTTGAGCTCTCTACATGAGCATGAATCCTTTCCAGAATTGTAATTCCTTTGTTTCTTAGTTCTGCCCTAAGTCAGCATTATGGGCATACACTTGGCACTGAAAGAGATAATGGTTGTATTTTTTTTAAGACCTCCTAGTCTTGGATTCAGTGCTTTCAGTTCCTTGTTATAAATTGAACAAGACTTGTTTCCCCAAATTCATGAGGCTTTCGAATTCCAAAATCTCATGTTAAAAGTTCATGGAGTACCATTTAATTAGCATGGTAGGTTGATCCAACAGTGGTAAATTAAAGGAGCCCAATGTGGGAGTTTAAGTCATAGGGATCTTGGGAAGTAGTTCTCAGTATAGGTGATTACTTAGACCAGGTTTAGCCCAGTTATCCCTCTACTTCCTGGCTTACTGTGAGATTGTCCCCGTATATGTGTTTGCCATTGCCAGCCGCGACCAGATGCCAGACTAAAGGGGCCAACCACTCTTGAATCATGAACCTACAGTTTTATTCTAAAATAAGCCTTTTCTTTCCCGAGAAGTTCCTCTGGGATATTTGAATTAAAGTAACAAAAAGCTGACTAATTCACCTATAGTGTGTCACTACTGCCAGAGTCCTTTTTTTGCTGAAATCTAAACCTGATTTCTCTTTAGGCCTATTTTGGTGGTGAAGCTCGGTGTGATGCTGAAGCTGGGCAGGGAGATGACTATGACCCCAGAGAGCTCATCTGTGGTGCCTGCTCTGATGTGTCGAGGGCTCAGGTGAGCGGAGCATGTGATCAGATAGTTCAGAAACATTCGTTGTTTTTTCAAGAAAAAATGTAACCAATATGGTAGAAATGTAAACCATGTTTTTGCCCTAAGATGTTTCCTGGTGGTTTTAGCACATTATGCCATTTTTGGAGTTATTTTTTGAATATTTTCATTTCCTAGTTTTTTTCTATGAAATGATCACTGTCTTTGAACAATGAAAAAATGAACATATTATGTTCAAGTCAGCAGTCAGACTTTCAGGTTTGTTCTTCAACGAAATCGTCACATTTTATCTATATAATTGAAGGATGAACTATTATGAATTTCCAACTAGCAAAACCAGGAAATGCTCACAAGGAAATTGAATAGCTGGTAGAGATACGTTTAGAACATGGGGCTTTCTCTAGGTGGCCTGGGCTTTGGTGAGCTTCGTATGTTCTCAAAATAATAATGAGCTATGCATATAACTGTCCCAAGCAAGATTGAGATAGTCCCACTGTAATCTTCCATCTTTCCCTCTCTTTTTGGTATAGATGTGTCCCAAACATGGCACAGACTTTTTGGAATATAAATGTCGCTATTGCTGCTCAGTGGCTGTCTTTTTCTGTTTTGGAACAACACATTTTTGTAATGCTTGTCATGATGACTTTCAAAGAATGACCAGCATTCCTAAGGAAGAACTACCGCACTGTCCTGCAGGTATGCTTTCAATATTTTAGAATCAGAATTATGATCTCCAGAGATACTTCAAAAACTTCCTGGGAAAGTAGAGTTTAAAAATAAGAATCTATTTTGGTGCAGAAACACTTCTGGAGCAATAACTTTAGCTTTGAATACATAGGAAAATGTGCATAATGAAAAACCTGTGCTTGGATTTCAAAGTATTCAGTATACATTTACTATACAAAATATTTGTAAATGAACTTTTAATATGATTATTCTATGCACTTTTTAAGGTATGCTAATGTATGGCATCTAGTTGTATTTAAGGTTTAAAGGAAAACTGTTTTTGTTGTTGTTTTTAAAGATTTATTTATTTATTATTACAAAGTCATATATACAGAGAGGAGGAGAGATAGAGAGGAAGATCTTCGGTCTGATGATTCACTCCCCAAGTGAGCCGCAGTGGCCGGTGCTGTGCCGATCCAAAGCCAGGAGCCAGGAACTTCCTCCACGTCTCCCACACGGGAACAGGGTCCCAAAGCCTTGGGCCATCCTCAACTGCTTTCCCAGGCCACAAGCTGGGAACTGGAAGGGAAGTGGAGCTGCCAGGATTAGAACCGGTACCCATATGGGATCCCGGCATGTTCAAGGCGAGGACTTTAGCCACTAGGCCACGCTGCCGGGCCCGGAAAACTGTTTTAAGTGGTGGATACCCAATTCAAAGTGGCCTAAAGAAGCAAAAGAATCCCTTGACTCCTCTATAAATGTAAGGCTTTCTGCATGATGGAGAATGTGAGTTCTCATCATGAGCAAGGAGCCAGGTGAAATAGTAGAGCAGGTGCCCTTGGATGACAGTGAAAAAGGTTGTTGGGCACCACTTAATGTGCTTAATATCCTCTTCTAAAGAACCTGTCATTCCTCTACCCTAGGACTCCATATACTGTTATTCAGTGCTAGTAATAATAGCTAATACTTAATGGACCCGTAAACTGTGTCAAGCCAGGATCTTTGTACACACCACCGTTTTATAATTTCCCCTTTATATATCAGAGATGTTTTAAATCCCAAAGAGATAAATGGGACTTCTTTCGTGTTGTTCTGGATAAGGTTGTTCCTTCTGATCTTATGATGCTTTTCTCCCAAAGTGTATTAAAATTTACAGGTGTTATATTGAAAGCCAGACTAAAAAACTAAAGCATTGTTCCCATCCCTGGTGCTGTGAAGCAGGGCTTCAGCATTGCGGTGTAAACTCCGTCTCTAGTCGTGAAACAGTTAAGCTCCTTGTTTATAAAGGAACAAAAATACTCAGTATGATAGGAAGCTCATGGCTTGATGCAGGCACATAAGTTTCTTAGTTTATTTTGTGGGGCTTTTAAAGATTGATTGATTTGAAAGGTGAGGTGACAGTGGGATTTTCTGTTGGTTCATTACCCAGACAGTGGCAGTGTGTGGCATGGCCCCAAACATCTGGGCTGTCTTCTGCTGGTTTTCCAGTTAGGACTTCAACTAGTACTCCAGTAGGGAATTATAGCATGGCAAACAAAACCTCATCAACCACACCAACACTGGTCTTACATAACTAGACAATAGAGGAGTACAGATTTTGTATGCTTTGTAATCCTAGTTTGATTATCAAAAAATATCTTGGCTTCTTCCAGATTATTCTAATTTATGTTATTTTACAGTTTGAATTTTAAGCTGAGTTGATTGCAGTTTTTCCTGCTAATATCCCTTCAAATACTTAAATTTTTGTTTTTTAATTTTAGTATATTTTATTTGAGAGATAGACAGCTCTCATCTGTCAGTTCACTCTGCAACAACCTGGGTTAGAATGGCCAAAGCCAGAAGCCAGAGGTTCAATCCAGGTGTCTCATTCCGTATCAGGGATCCTGTTATTAGGCCTCCTGCCTCCCAGCAGAAAGCTGGATTTGAAGGCAAAGCCTGGACAAAAACCCAAGCTCTCCAATACAGGAAACATCTTTATTGCTGGACCAAATGCCTTCCCCCAGATAACTTTTTTTAAATAATGCTAATAGTCAGTCTTGTCATTTTACCAGTTTTGCCTTTTTCTTCAACAAAGATAGGATAATGGTTTATTTATACTTACATTTGTTTTCACTTATGGAAAAGCATTTGCATCTGGAATAATTTTTAACTAGACTAAATTGAAAGATTTTTATGACCATTTGGTTCATTGCTATTTGCTTTAAAATGATATACCTCTTACATAAGTCATTTATTTACAGCAAGTTTGTTTGTTAATAGAAAAAGATCTGTTGCATACAGTGTTTCTCTCTGGGGCAGAATGGTATAGGTAAGGGACCCAGTTACTTGCTCTGTTTTCATGTCTGTTGTCTTGAATTTTTTATGGTTAACATTTTTGCTAGTGTAGTTAGAGGATAATTGAAGTCCTAAAATTCTGTATTTGGGTAGCTATAGTCATGTTACATCTTGGATAACTTTTGAGATACACGTGTGCATGTAAACTCTTCATTATATTCCTTTGCTTCCTTCAACCCTGCTCTAGGTCCCAAAGGCAAGCAGTTAGAAGGGACTGAATGTCCACTCCATGTTGTCCATCCACCAACTGGGGAGGAGTTTGCTCTGGGCTGTGGAGTGTGCAGAAACGCCCACACTTTTTAGAACACTCAGATCCTTTGTTGACAGAGACAAGTTGCCTTCTTCCGCCAGAGGATTCGGCGAAGTTTGAACTCTGCTCAGGATAAGGACGGGACCATTTGTACATACATGAAGATGAACCATTCACAGTGCAAGAAGGATGCCAAATACCTTGTACATAAATCTTGCTATGGACAGTTTCCCCATTATTTTGGTTTATCTTCTTTTGAACCAAGACATCAAACTTGTGAGGTGTTTGCATGTGGCCGTTACCGTCACTGGCCTGTGAAGCATTGGACATTCATAGATAATTGATTTAAAAAAACAAAAAAGAATCGCCTTGCCCATGGACTAAGAATGATGCTGGCTTTTAAGCAAAAACAAAAATAATAATAATAATCATTGTTTATTGTATACTGCCTTTTTGTAATCCTGTACAATTGCATCACGGGTAGGGATTTAAAAAGAAAGAGGAATATTCTGGTTTATTTCCTAGACTGTTATTTAAAAAAAAATTGTGTTAGGACAGCATATAAATGTAATAAGTATCACACTGTATATAAAGATATCAATGTTTGTCCTGTATAAGAATTACTAAATTACAATGCAGTTTCATTTAAACTTCTAGGTTAAGTTTGAGCCTGAAATTTTAATGAAGTGCAATACTGAGTGTGCCTCATTATCTTGCAGCTATAAACATATTGGAATGTACATGTCAATAAAACCACTGTACATTTTTATACAGTGATAAAGTCTGACAATTGTGTAAGATGTTGTTTGAGAACAATGTTTAAACACTTCTAAAATCTAAAATATATCCAGTTTGCCTTGTCAGATTATTTATTTACCAACACAGCACAATCAGTTCTTCTCAGGAAAATAAGAGTAGTAATAAAGTGTAGTATTAGAATCTTAAATTCAAGTAGATCGGACTATACATTAACATATTCATAAACTTACACCAGAGGCAGAAGAAAATATTTTAGAAATTAATCAGATTCTACTAAACCAATAGGTCTTTGAGCAATTTTTAAAGATTTTTAAAGAAATTTTATTTGAAAGGCAAAGTTACAGAGGAGAAACAGAGAGAGGTCTTCCATCATCTAGTTCACTCCTTAAATGACTACAATAACTTAAGTTAAGTAGATCCAAAGCCAGGAGCCAGGAATTGCCTTCAGGTTTTGCACATGAGGGCAGAAACCCAAACCCCTGGCCATCCTTCACTGTTTTCCAGTGGAGTAGCCAGGACGCAAACCGGTGCCCAAATGGGATGCTGGTGCTAATGACAGAGGCTGAAGTTACTATTCTACAACACCAGCCCCAGTGATTTTTCCACAGCAGTAAAATCACTAATCTGTTACATTTGACTTTAGTTGTTTAGTTAGATTTTTTTTTTTTTGCAGGGGTAGATTTTTTTTTTCTGTTTTCTCCATTTGAGCATGAAATTGGTAAATTATTATTCAGTTCATCATAAGTCATATTTTATACATAAGTTTTGCTCCATTTTATTTTAACTTCCCACTGTTGGAAATCACTGAAATTAATCTGTCAGTTTTAAAACCAATCTCAAGTTTAATGACATTGTGTTTACTGTTTCTGTAAAGTTTAAAACAGTCTTTGCCTCAGAGATCAGATTTGAGCACAATTAACTATTTCATAAAACGTTCTGATTTCATAAAAATATCCGGATGCGTAAGACCTTAAGAAAAAGCTTGACTGATTCCGTTTTTATTGTTGGAAAGGAGTAGTCGAGAGGCAATTTGAGCTACATTTTTTAAACTAAGGAATATTCCAGACCTGGCGCAGGGGCCTAGGGGCTAAAGTCCTCACCTTGAAAGCGCCAGGATCCCATATGGGTGCCGGTTCTAATACTGGCTGCCCCGCTTCCCATCCAGCTCCCTGCTTGTGGGCTGGGAAAGCAGTTGAGGATGGCCAAAGCCCTGGGACTCTGCATCATCATGGGAGACCTGGAACAGCTCCTGGCTTCGGATCGGCTCAGCACCAGTCATTGCGCTCAGCTGGGGAGTGAATCATCGGACCGAACATCTTACTCTCTGTCTCCTCCTCTCTGTATATCTGCCTTCCCCATAAAAACAAATATTTTAGAGCATTTTAATATCAGAGATACAGAAAAAGGCAAAAGGAAAAAGTGTGCTTTAGACAAAAATGTGTAAGTAGAAAAATCTGAAGTGGGATTAAAAAGAAAAGTCTGACAACACTAGCTTCAGGTTGCTTTAAAATGTTCCCAGGAAACAAAAAATTGAGACAGAGACTAAAGCTGTTCCACCACTTACTGCTGAGAAGACAGAGAAGAGAGTAAGGCCATTGCTCACACATTGGGTTGGAAGCCACTGGCCACAGCAGTGAACCCAGCCTGCAGAGTGGCATCCAGATGCAAGACTTCATGCACAGTAAGTGAGCAATATCATCTTGGATGCATTAACTGTGCTGGCAGATGAATCTGCTCCAGTTTATAAACTGTAATGGAAAAGAAGGAAAACAGGAAGTAATCGAGATGGCTTGGCTAGCATGAGCCTTCTCAATATTCTAGTTAACAAGAGGAATAAAACAGCAACGCTCTATGGTGCACACACCTTTACTTCTCCCTTATGACAAAGTCACTTGTAATCACACTTTGTCTAGCATCTTAAACCAGAAAAGAGGAGTAAATTATAACAAAATGCAGAAGGGAGATGGTTGTGGTCGGCATTTGGCCCAAGCATCCTGCACGCGAGTCTGTCCTCCACGTGTTCTGTGGAACAGAAAATAGCAGAGTCACAATAGTGGATGTCAATGACTTCCTGGAAAGAAACTTTTTTCTAGGAAATGCCATTTTGCTCAATTTTCTGGCTAGATTGTCCCTAAAACCTTATTCTGTCAATAAGTATTAGATGACACATATGGTGGTGGCTTAATTCACTTCTTGTTCACAATAGATACTGGTTTGCCTTTTTCAGATTTTTCATTTGGCAAGTCTCTTCCTGCCCACGCTGTCACCATCCTCGACCTGTAATCAGACGCTTGTGTTTCTGACAGTGGCTGAATGCTGCAACGTTGCATTTTCCTATAAACCACCAAGAGCAGCTGGAAAGCACAGGCATTGAAACTGGAAAAATTCTGTCTCCTTTTTTCCCATTTAACCTTAAATCAGCCACTTGTAACTTACAGTGTCAATTTCTTAGAAATAATACTAAATTGAAATCAAATGCAAAAGTCTTTAGAAAAGTGCTTTAGGCCAAAAAAGAGAGGAACCAAGGCGAGGAACAAGAAAAGTGCAGGAAGAACCTTGAAGGGTAATTTTTTGACAAGCAAAAGTCTGAACACCCCAGTGAGGGCATGTGTTTCTCAGGGGCAAAACAAGCTCTTTTGCCTCATTCTGTCAATACTGAAATATTCACTCCAGGTCCACACTTAATGGTCCACTCCAGCTAGGGTGGAACTCTGTCCCTTGTGGCTTGGGAACTGGAGGGTGTTTGATGAGTGAACCACATGGGCTAAGGAATAAACATGCTGCCATATGCCAGGCTGGGTGCTTGGGCATGATACAGTCACAGAACACATACACACAGAACTGTGTAAATAATGTTGTTCAGGCCACAATCACCTTATTGAGAGTGCTCAGTGGCCAAGCACTGGACTAATGCATGGGTGTCTGGAGGCAGGAATAACACATCTTCCCTGCTCAGGATGTGGCATACGTGGCAAAAGGGACATTGCAGAAATAGTAAGAAATGAGACTTTGAGACAGGGAGAGTATACTGGATTAATCTACTGAGCCCAACATAGTATGTGTCCTAATCCAGTAAAGGAGGGATTGAGAGGGTCAGAACCAGAGAAGGTACAATGACACGAGCAACGGCCAGAGCCGGAGGCCTGAAGACACTCCTTGCTGCCTTTGAAGATACGGGAAACGGCCAGCTGGCCTCCAGAAACCAGAAAAATCAGGATTACAGGTTCTGCCCCAAGAGCCTTTAATAGTAATGTAGGTCCGCCAGCTCCTGGAGTCGGCCCATTCTAGATTTCTGATCTCTACACAATAAGGAATGTTTGTGTTTTAAGCCACCAAGTATTGTTCACTTACACATAGAGCAACTGAGTCCCAAAGAGAAAGAATATTTCTAACATATTTTATTGACTACACACAGGGATAGTATTGTTAATATACTATTAAAGTCATAAAATGAGTTTTACCTGTTTCTCTTCATTTTACAGTGTGGCTTCTAGAACATTCTACATTGCATATGTGGCTTGCATCTACTTCCAATGAATAGTGCTGGCCTAGGATCTCTTTTTAAGTTTTTGTTTTTTTACTTAAACATGTGCTGATATGTTTACTGAGGATGATAACAGGAAGCTATCCCTGTATTAGCAGGAGCTGGTCAAGGCTCTTGTCAGAATCTTGAAAGGATTGTACCATCCAACCCTAAGCAGGTTAACAAAGACAGCTGGAGTAACTCCAAAGGGAAAAATGGAGCTGGGGAGGCAAAAGGCTGTGGAGGAGGCCTGGCTCAGATCAACCTTGGTGGAAGACTCAAGAGAACTTTAAAAAGTTAAAGGAAAAGTAATGTTTTCCATGAACCTTTTAAAGACTATTATTTGTGCCAAGGAACTCGTCTATAAAACGCCAGTGATCTCTCTAACTTCCCCACATTGGTTATTTTTTCTCATCTATTTTCAGCTAGGATTCAAGAGGGAAAAAAAATGAAGATCGAGCCCCAGATAGCTGAACAGCAAGGGAAAACGGCAACAACATAGTATTTGCAATAGAATGACAACTAGATGGGTTTAGCTGAAGCTGAGCTGCATGTCACCTGGATCCATCTCACAGATAAAATGCTATGCAAAAAAAAAAAAAAAAGGCATATGCTGTGTGAGCCCACGAGCACCCCAGTCTGAAGATGGCTATTTCCAACCACGACAGTGGTGACAGAATTGAGAACAGTGGTTGTCTTAGAGAGGGCCTGACTGGAAGGGTGCTGGAAGGAGAGGCAGTTGCTCAAATATTCTCTGTTTTGAACAGGATGGGGATTACACAGATGTGCAAACTGTAATGAATCAGCAGGAGCATTCAGTTAGGACCCCGCAAATTCTACCTGTACTAAACCAGTAAGAAGGTCACAGAGCATGCTTGGGCAGAAGTGGGTTTGTACCTAAGCTCGGATGCCAAGCCAGACCTGAGCACATGCTTTCAAACTTGTCAAGGGAAGCACTGGCTGCTTTGGAGGAGGGGACAAACTCCAATCAGGGCTTTTCTGATTAACTTCTGTTTGTTTGTTTTGAATGAGTAACAGAGAGCATGCACTTCTACCTGCTCCTAACTCCCTAGGTGGTTGTAAAGGGCAGAGCTGAGCCAACCTGAAGCCATGACGCAAGAACTTCCAGGTCTCGGGCCCGGCGGCGAGGCCTAGCGGCTAAAGTCCTCGCCTTGAAAGCCCCGGGATCCCATATGGGCGCCGGTTCTAATCCCGGCAGCTCCACTTCCCATCCAGCTCCCTGCTTGTGGCCTGGGAAAGCAGTTGAGGACGGCCCAAAGCTTTGGTACCCTGCACCCGCGTGGGAGACCCGGAAGAGGTTCCTGGTCCCGGCATCGGATTGGCGCGTACCGGCCTGTTGCGGCTCACTTGGGGAGTGAAACATCGGATGGAAGATCTTCCTCTTTGTCTCTCCTCCTCTGTATATCCGGCTTTCCAATAACAATAAAATCTTTAAAAAAAAAAAAAAAAAAAGAACTTCCAGGTCTCCCCCCGAGGAGGCAGGGCCCAAGTACTTAAGCTGCCCTCTGCTGCTTTCCCAGCTCATTAGCAAGGAGGAGGGCTGTCCATGGAGCAGCCAGGACATTAACCCATACCCATATGGGATGCTGGTCTGGCAGGCAGTGGCTTTACCCACTACAGCACAGTGCCAGCCCCCAGTCGGTGCTTCATCCTGAAGAGCAAGGAACACCCATGTGCCTCCCAAGACCTTGCCCACTTTTCCCCAAAAAACACTCACTACCTTTTCTCAGCCATGGAAGTCGAAGTGAATGACTCAGTGTCTGATGATGTGTGAAGGTAGTGTAACATTGAAAGCTTTGATTTATGCGAGTATGGCATTGAATACCAGAACATTAAGTTTCTCAAAAGAGAATAAATGTCTTCCTAGTGTGTACAGTGTTTGTTAGGAAACTCATTGCTTCACTGAAAGGCCTTACGTAAAGGTCCAGAAGGGAGAGGGTCCAGTAGCTCCCCAAGGCCTTAGTGCAAAAATGGGTCCGGTACCACTGCACAAACCAGACATAAACCACGACCCAGTGCACAGCGTAGAGAAGCCCAGTCTCACTGCCTCCGCCAAACTGGACATGGAAGAACTGACAATGCAAACTCAGCATTGAGTGTTCTTCGTGTGAAGGAGTTATTAGCCCGGTGGCAGGACGCATGATGCTGCAAATGTGTATGATGTGCTGTTCCTCAACGTTCTCACGGGGAGTGAACAGGAAAAAAGGAAATTGATGAGACTGCAGAGGGTGATGTCAGTGGGACTAACAAAACAGCCCTATGGAAGTGACCACCTGGAAAGAAGGATTCCACTTGAAGCCAAAGCTCTCCAGACCTTTATTCATCCGTGTGTGTGTGTGTGTGTGTGTGTGCGTGTGCAGAAAGCCCATCTGGGCACAGATTGGGGCCTGATCACAACATAGCCTATCTCTGTTGTTCAATGTGTTTGCACATTTGAGACACAGACAACAGAAGAGCGTTTTGGGCTTTGGGATTGAATTCTAGGTGACTTGAATGGAACTGCTGAGCAGGAGCTGACGTCTCGAATCTGCACACTGAATAGGAATAAATGCAGCATGCTCAGAACAGAGTGTAGCCTAATACAGTTTACTCTAAAGTCAACACCATGACTAGAGCCTTTGATTACACTGCAATATAAATTAAATATGTGATATCTCAAACACTAAAAAAGAATGACAGATGGAGACAAGGAAAGTCATTATATTCTTAGAAGTGTATCCATGGGCTACATTAAATCTGTTCTGTTTGTATCAATATCACACTAACATTTAAAGAATAGGACCCAAGGTTATGCCATAGTAGACTACGCCTCTGGCTCTGGAAAAGCAGCAGAGAATGGCCAAATACCCACGTGGCTCAAAGCAGCAGCCCCTAATTCCTCGCGTCAGCTCTGGCCAGTTGGGGAGTGAAACAGCAGATGGAAAATGCCTCTGCAACTCCCTCTCACTGTAACTCTGCCTTTCAAATACAATTCTGTAATGCCACATCATGTTTAAACAGTGTCATACTTGGGCTAGGTGTCTGCGCTCACTGTTTAGGCATCACTTGGGATGACTGCATCACATGTCATAGTGCCTGTGTGTGAGGCCCAGCTCATATTCCAGCTTCCTGTTGGTGTGCAGCCTGGGAAGCAACGGATGCCAGCCCAACGCATTGAGTTCCTACCAGACACGGAAGACACTGGACCTGAGTCTGTGGGCCCCAGCTCTGGCCAACCCAGCCCCTGCCCTTGTGGGCATCTGGGAACGGAACCAGACTCATGAGTAAAAGTCATGAGTAAAAATAACTAATACACTGTTACACTCACATCTACAGAAGAATATTCTAATCAGTGCCTCATTGAGCCTTGGGACAAACACCCTTAGGCAGGCAATGGCTGTATCGGTGGGGCTGTTCTGGTACAGGCTGGTAGATGACCCCATTCAAGGCTGCTATGTTAGGATGGTAGAGTGAATGGGAGTCCACCCTCTCGGGGTGGACACTAGTAGGGGTGATTTGAAATGTAACAAACTTTCTCTTCAAGGCTGAGAGCCACTTGGAATGAGAATATGTCCCTTGTGATGCATGTACAGCCCACAAAACTCTGAGCTAAGCAAAGCATTTCTCTTGGTAAAGTTATTTGTTTTAGGTTTTTCATTGTAGTACCAAAAGCTGAGGGCTATCCTTACTGTTATTCCATCAAAGACATCTTTTTTACTGATCACTGTTAACAGCTTCCTCATAGCATTTGCATCACCATCAATCTCTTTAATATTCTGGTGGCTTCTCCTTGTTGCTCAGCTCCTGAGATATTAGCTAATACCACGAATTTTAGGTTTATGTTCTGGCAGTGCCTTAATTGTAAGTACTAGGTAGCATTCCAATGTGCCAGTGCTAAATATCAAACAGCCCCAAAACTTGAAAAAAAATGTATTGAAAGCGTAAAACATTTGTTACTGCCACGCATGAGTGTGTGGACTGAGAAAGCGCCAGGGGCAGTTCTGCTTGTGAGCTTGTGCTTGGCAACAGAGAGGAGCCAGAGGCAGAGCTGTTGGAAGGCTCAAGAGGCTGGCGCTTCCAGACACTTGTTTTGCGGCAGCTCATGCTGACTGACAACCGGGGCTCAACGGGGGCTGTCCATCAGAGATCAACCATCACATAACCGGCCCCTGAGGCTTTGCCTTCTCACAGCATGACTGGTCCCATGAATGTCTGAAGTATAGACATTCCAAGAAGCCTAGATAAACGATGTGATCTCTTATGATTCAGTCTTAGAAATATTAAAATATCATTTCTCCTGTATTTTGTAGGTGAAACAGATCACCAAAGCCAGGTTCAAGGGTAGGGGAAGTGGAATCCATGTCTTAATGAAAGGAGTCACATTTGTGTCTGGGAAAAGGAGGACGAGATTGTGGCTTTGGCCGTTGCTTTCTTTTTCTTTTTAAAGATCTATTTCTTTTTATTGCAAAGTCAGATATACAGAGAGGAGGATAGACAGGGAGGGAGATCTTCCGTCCAATGATTCACTCCCCAAATAACTGCAATGGCCAGTGCTGAGCTGAGCTGAAGCTAGAAGCCAGGAACCTCCTCCAGGTCTCCCACGCGGGTGCAGGGTCCCAAGGCTTTGGGCCATCCTTGACTGCTATCCCAGGCCACAACCAGGGAGCTGGATAAGAAGCGGAGCCACTGGGATTAGAACTGGCACCCATATGGGATCCTGGGCACATGAAAAGTGAGAACTTTAGGTATCTGGCTACCATGCCAGGCCCTGTTGCTTTTTAAAATTTCTTTATTTGTCTTATTGGGTTAAATAATTAGCTTTGGCATAATTAAGCTTATTTCTACATAACTTTTGAATCTATTAATGCCACTGTGTCAGAATTAATATCTTTTACCTATTCTGAAATGTATGGATATGATAATCTAATCAAACTTTACACACGATGGAGCTGACCATTCTTAGTTGAAGTGTTTGGATGAATAATGACTTCTTGCCCTGTCTGTGTAGCCACAACACCAAACACTGGTCTCTGCCTCATCTTTCTTGATGGCCTTTTCTCTTTTTTTCTTTCAAAATAATTTGTAATCATGAAATAACTGAGGACTTCATCCTGAAATTTATCAATGTTTCCTCATGCATTTTGTGTGATTGCACTGTGACTACATTTCCTGTAAAGCTTTAGTTGTAGAAATCCTAGGCAACATGCTTAAGAGTGTGTCACTCCAGAAAGGTTTCTATGTTTGTTTCTACCAAGTGCTACAGAGCATTATTAGCCTGGAAAGACTTACTACAATAATGTCATAACGGTCAGATTCTTGGGTTGCAAAAAGAATATAAATGCAAATTTTAGCCAAAGTAAAGGCAAACATACGGTTATGGATGCTCAAGAAATGTTTTCAACCAGAGACCAAGGTATAGTTCATCAACCTATGTCCTAGGTCAACCACTCTTTTAAAAGATGAAGATCTTCAAAATCCTGGCTTTCCAGAGTTTTCAGTCAGAACTTCTCTTGTAAACTCCTCTCCTATCTCTATAGGCCATGAAAACCAAAGTCGCCGTCTCTTCAGAAAGTTCTGTCTCAACCTCTCTATTTTGAATTTAAGGACTTCATATCCACTCCCCTCAATATTTCCTCTTTATTTCCTAGTTTCTCTTCATTTTTTAGTCTCTTTGTTTTAATATATTATCTAGGAAAAACAGTGATTTTTCTTCTTGGCTAACTGGAATTTATACCAGCTACTGAAAAACTCCACTTCCAAAATTTACAATTTCTCATATCCACCCAGTTTAGGAGCTGGCCTGTGGAGTATATGTGTATATAACTGAAAATGAACGAATCATTAAAAATTTTCACTAATAACAGAACTCATTCCATATAATATCATAAGGGAACAGGGATTCACATCTTTGGGATAGCCACATTTCATACTGCAAAGCCTGGATACACTCCTTGATTCTTCTCCCAATTCCATCTTCCTGCTAACTTGCACCCTGGCATACAGAATACTTGGATTGAGTTCTGTGCTCCTGGCTTTGGCCTGGCAGAACCCTAGCTGTTGTGGGCATCTGAGGATGAACCAACAGATGAAAATCTCTCTGTGTGTCTCTGCCTTTCAAATGAAATTAGTAAACAAAAATTTACTGAAAACAAAAGTTACACAGATCAGGAAAACAGTTCATAAATAAAAATTAAGCAAAAATTTGCTTAGCACAGACAAACAGAGCTTAAGAGAGATATAGTGACTTGGAAGGCAGATAAGATGAAGGTATAAAGACAGAAAAGTAGACAATACAATATTAAATTAGGGTATATAGAGACAAATCTACCAAAAAATACCCAATAACATGTGTAAACATTCTCCCCATTAAAACGATGGAGTTTAACTCCCTAACCCATCAGCACTGACTGTACCTAGTGACTTCCTTCTAAGTAGTACCAGTATGGTACCATTTAGAAAAAAAAATACAGTACAGCAACTTGATCTCAACCTCTAATAATGTTGTTATCAGCAGGAGTAAGTCGTGTTGACGTACCCTTGATATGATATGATGAGAAACAGACTTTATACCTCTTTGTGGTTTCCTCCCAAATATCAATAATCCAAGTCCAGTCATGTGAAAAATGCAAGACCAACCCCCAACTGAAAAACATTCTACAAAATACTGCAACAGGACTTCAAAGACTTGTGAATGTTGCTGAAAAACAAATTCCAAGTTAGTGTTTTAAGAAATCACAACACGGTCTTCACATATGCTGATCCTGAGAGCTGAAGGTGGGAGGTGGTTGTAGGCGTGGTCCACCCTTGGAGGACATACACTAGGAAGAACTCAAGAGCAAAACCAAAGCTGACTAATTGTTGGTCTGCTCCTTATTATCACAGGCACTGGCGCTTCAAACAGGTTCTAAACTAAGATATCTTTTGCATTGCAGCAATTGGCTGTCCTGCCACCCTTTGATCTTGAGTGATATTTACATAATTGATAAGGGGCAATTAGTATTGAAAGGAAAGTAAGTGTCTTTTTACAATTTGTTTTTCTTTTGGCAAAGTGGCACATCAACTTTTATTTTTTTTATAATTTTTACTGTTTTTGATACAATTTAGTTGGCGGTGGGCTTACAATTTATTTTCATCTACTTGCAAAGAAGCAAGGGAGATGAATCTCTGATCCACTGGTTTGTTCTCCAAATGGCCTGAGACAGCCTAGGGCCAGGCCCAGTCCTGGAGCCCAGGACTCCAGCAGGGCTTCCACGGGGGAGAGAGGGCTAGAGCTTGAGGCATCTCCTCTTGTCTCCCAGGCACACTTGCTGGGAGCTGGATCAGAATCTGAGCAGCCGGGACTGAAACCTAAACTCTGTTAGGGGATGTGGGAGTCCCGAGCTACAGCTCAGTCACTACACCACGACACATGCACCACTTCGAAACAAAAAGGCAAAAATAAAATCCTCGAATAACAGGTAAGAGGAGACATTCAGTAGGTAAAATGTACCAAATCCTTGTGTCTTTTAGAAGGATTGTGATGGGTAAATATAAAGGGTTAATATAAATGCGTAAATATAAAGGGGCTATAACTAGAAATGATAAACTATTAATGTAATTATTTTAATCATGTTTGCTTACTTAGTTGTTTCGTTGATCATACTTTTTTAAACTAAAAAGGAGAGATTTATTTATTTGATCCACTCCCCAGACAGCTGTAACTATGGAGGAGGCTAGGCCAGGAAGAAGCCAGAAGTTTCTTCTTGACCCACCACAGCTGTGGCAGGGGGTCCAAACCCTGGGGTTGTCCTTCCCTGTGCTTCCCAGGCCTTTAGGATGAAGCAGGAGCACAAGGGGGAGGCAGTGTTCATGCAAGCACTGCGGGTGGTAGCTTGACCTGTGATACCACAGCACCTGCCGCAGTCACAGATACTCTTTACCCTCCTTTAGGTAGACAGGCTTGTTTTTCTTGTATGCGACTGGTTTTCTGACCTGTAATATGCATCGTTACTTTTCTTAGAACGTCCTATGGTCCCTCTTTATTCAGTCTTTGAGAGACCTAAGACAATGTGTGAAGGTACATTATCAGGGGGCTGGAGGTTCTATGTGTAATTTCATGATCTGATTGATAGCTAGACTTTTAAAAAGAAAAAGCACTGATATTTCCTAACATTGCAACTTCATGCCATCTTACCTACGGCTTTTCAGGAAGGGGGAGACTGAAGGGGTCTCAGACATCATTCTCTTCTGATCTCCAGCACGGGAGTCAGAGAGATGGAACACATCTCTGGGTGGAAAACTGTTTGGTTTCTCTAATGGCTTTTGAGGGGTGGGAGGCAGGAATGGGGGCTGGCTTAAATGACGGCTTTGCTCCTAAGAAGACCTCATCGCATGCAAACATTCTAGCTTTGCAAACAAGTGAATTGAATAGCACCTACACATTGGGACGATTTGATTTCCAAAAGCCTTCTGCCACCAGCTTGTTCCACAGCTGCACGTTGGCTGTGCCTCCAGCCCGGGGAGTTCCCTACTGCATCCCGCAGGTGCGGAGGTGTGTCGCTGTCGCCGGATACGGAGGAGCCTCGCTGGCTGGGAGCGCCGCGGGCTCCGGGAACTCGCCTTCCTGATTTCGGCCGCTCCACCTCCTCACTCCGAACCTCAGACCGTCGCTTCGCCGTCGAGTTAGCTCCCTCCCGTCCAGGCTCAGCTCCCAAACAAAACATCCCCTTTGGGCACAGGAGTCACGTCTCCACCAGCGAGGCGGACGACGCCTCTCCCAGAGCCGGGAGGCAGGCGGCCGCGCGCGGCGCGCTCCCGTCAGGCCGCGCCGCGGGACTCGGCGCTCGCCCCGCCCCCCGCGGGAGGAGACGCGCCGGCGAAGGCGCGCGCCCGCGAGCTCCGGGCGCCATCTTGGACTCGGTGTCTGGACCGAGGAGCTGGGCAACTGCGTGGTGGCCGCGGTCCGCTAGCAGGCAGTCCTCTGGCAGTCCCGGGACTGAGAGGGAAGGCGTCTCGTCGGGTGGCCGGACTCGCGAAGGTGGAACCGCGTTGGCGTCCGCCGGGGGACCAGCGCCTCGGATGCGGGCGGAGCGCGGGGGGCCGCGTCCGCAGGAGCGGGAAGCGGGGGTCCCGGGGGGCCTCATGTGAGAGCCGCAGGACCCGCCGCCGCCGTCCCCGGAGCCCGGGGTGGTGTGTGGGGGAAGCCGCCCCCGGCAGCAGGTAACGGCGGAGGGGCGGAGCCGGAGCCCCCGCTGCCTCGGCGGGGCCCGGAGGGTCGGCGGAGCGGCTGTGGGCGGGCCGGGGGCGCAGGGCCCAGGGCGCCGGGTGACAGCTCCTCTCGGGAGCGCGGGGGGCCGAGGGGACGCGGGGCGCGGCTCCCAGACCTTGGAGCTGGCTTGGGGGCGTTTCCCCGCGGTGCCTGCTTCAAAACATGTCAACAAGGCGTGGTGCGTGCGCGGCAGCGGCCCTGGATGTGGGGTGGTGTTCGGGACCGGGGAGCTCGCGCACCTCTGGGCTCTGCTGCTAGCTTGAGAAAGGATAAAAAAGTGGGGTGTCAGAACCGCACCCCGCCCCCATGCCAAGAGTTGGGCGGCTGGAAACGTCAGGGAGAGTCCGTCCTTGGAGGTGGCGCCGCGGGCGGGGTCGCCCTCGCTGCGTAGCCTAGTGGAAAACTTGGTCCGCTTGGGCCGGGTAGCCGCGCGTTTGGCTCCGCGTGCAGGGCTGGCTACCTGGGGTTGCAACCGGGCAATGGGAAGCCAGCCCAGGAAATGATGGGCCTGCAGCTCCAAGCAGGCAGGCGAGAGTGGTGACTGTTTGGCTGTTAATGGTTCCAATCAAGTGGCCCTTGTTTCTTGCTAGAACCCTCCCCCAACTTTGAAAAAAAAAGTTTGTTATTCTTGACGTACTGTCATCGTCTCCCAGGAGTCTGTATCGGACCAGTAGGCACATTTTAGCCCCTATATTCTCCCTGTGCCGTTTAATTCTTTGAGACTTAGTCCCTCCTTTTTGTTTTATTGTATTCCGGTTAAAGATTGCGTATTAATTTTGATTCTAGTGCAGACGGAGATGCCCAAACAGCTAAATACAAATAGACTGTTAATAAAACTGCATGTGTGCTGTACAAAAGGGTGTGTGGAAGGATGCCCGGCCACTGGCCTCTGCTGTTTGTAATTGATGGCTGAGTTTACTACTCCTCCTAGAGTTTTCAGGAATGTCAAGTTAGCTCACCAGTTCCTGTGTAGCTGAACCAGGATTTAGTCTGTTCTCATTAGATTGCTTTCTTGCACCTACTGGTGATATTAGCCCCTCACCAAAAGCTGTAGTGGTCAGCACTGCATGATTTGGAACCCTGAAAACTTGAACAAAATCAAACTGTCAGAGTTTTACAGATTCTTGCTTTAGTTTCTCTAGAAGCTCTTACTGATGTTCATCCTTCGGTTTAGTCTTTGGATTCAGATGGGGAGGTGCATTCATGGTGACTCAAACTAGGCGATAGAAAGGTGGCCATGTAGACTATTTGTAGACCGATGGGTGCTTAAAAATTGTTTAACTTTCTGTAGAGTTTCATTTGTAAACATTGAATAAAGTTTTTTTTTTTTTTTGGAAGCAGTGTGAATTTTTGTATGAACAAATGAGGCCAGCTTGGAAAAGTTGCCATTTGAAGGTTCTATTAGGTGCCTGCTTGTCCCTCTGCTCTTAAATGAGGCAGGTAGAGAGGCCTTACATTATTTCCCATTGCTTAACGTGTGGAAGTATGTCACATTACAGTCACAAGATAATGATTGCCAGACTTTTTTTTCAATCACTTATAAACTAGTAATGCTTAAAATGCTTTGATGCTCATCTGGTCTTTTTATATACTTCAACAGATGCATATTTAGTGTTGCAAACTTAAACACGTTTGTCATCTTCCCCCTCTGTACTTGCAAAATGGGACGATAATGAACAGGATACGATTTCTATTGGTAGTACCAAAAAGTATTAGCAAAATCATTGTGTAACTAAGACTGTTAATCTCACTCATTTACTTTTGAAAATTTTATTACTCTGAGAAGCAGAGAGAGAGAGTGAGCTTTGGTCTGCTGATTGTGTCCCAATGCCTGTGGTGGGCATGGTGGGACTAGGGCTGGGCTTGGGAGCCTGGAAGGCAACCCAGCTCACCTGTGGAAGGGACAGCAGCCTAATTACTGGAGCGCCGGTAGCACTGCCTCCTGGGACGTGCATTTGCACGAAACTGGAGTCAGTTATAGGAGGGGTTTTTTTTTAATTATTTCTCCAGGAAACAGGTGATTAGCATTTTGTTATTAATACATATAGATTAAGACAACTACTTTAGCATTTTTTGAATCTCTGTCAAAATTATTAGCAGTTTATGATAGAAAAGATAAAACTGTAAACCTAGATAGCAGACTCTATTGCTTGACCCAGATCGCATAGGCTAAAACTGAAGTCAGCCTTCAGAGTAAGTAAAGCATGATAATGGGCCATAATGACAGTGTTCTCTGTGCCTCCACTAGGACGTTAGTACATCATTATTAGTTGTTTTTTTTTTTTTTTTATATTAAAAGCACAGTCAAGTGTTGTGTCCTGAGCCAAAGTGCTGCGTGGAAGGAATGCTTGCAGTCCAGCTGCTTGCTCGTGTGCCTGGGGAGCAGCGGATAATGGGTCAGTTCCTTCAATCTGTTTGGTATGTGGGCTGGACCCAAAGAAGGCTCTTGGTCCCTGGCTCCAGCCTGCCCCAACCTGCAGTTCTGTGGAGAGTGAACCAGCAGATAGACATCTTTCATCTGACTCTTCTTTGCACTCTGTCTTTCAAATGAATGCATACATCTTAATAAAGATTACACAGTAGATTACTACTGTTTGTCGAGTCAACTTTGAAAAAAGTCTGAAATTCAGGCAGGCTGTCTTTCATGAAACTACCCTTTTGTTGTCAGTTTCATTACTGTTTTCTTCCTTCCTTTCCCCATACTTGAATAGGCAGCAGTATAAGAAAGAGGGACGAAGGATGGGCGGTTATTGTACATGTTGGCCTCTGGGCTCTGCTGTTCTGCGTCTGCCCTATGGCCTTGAGCTCCTCCACAAGTTTTGCTAACTTTGAGTGCATGAAGTATATAGACACACATGATTTGCAGTCAATCACATGAACATCCTTTATCCCACAGGGGATTTAGACATTTTTATGCACTAACGTAGCATAAGAGAGTTGGGCCACAAAACCTTCAGTAGGTTTTGAAGCCAAGGCTAGGTCCACACCAGCCAGAACTGCTTCCTGGAAACCAAAGTATTGTGGGCTCTAAACCAAATATGAATACCAGTAGGGATGTAGAGTTACCTCACTATAAAACCTTCCATACTTGTCCAAGTAACAAATCAAGATTTTAAAAAAATTGCTATAATGCTGATGTTTAACTGATGTTAAACAAGAATGTGTAAAATATAGATAGGAAAAGCTTTGTGCCAAAAAGAAGAAAATCCAAAATTAACAGGAATAGTTATTTGGTGAATCTGTTTCTAGTTTGTGTTTATCATATCCAAGCGTGTTCTCCGTGCCATATGTACACACCAACACACACCCCATTAAAAGAAAAGGCTTATTCTCTGTGTTCTGGTAGGTAACTTCTTCTTACTGTGCTCTGTTCTTTAATACTGGACTACTTTTCTGTGTTAGAGTTCAGTGATCTTTTAGAAACCGTAATATTTAATTCTTCATAGAAACTCCTTTTTTTGGAAATTTATTTTTATTCGCAAGGCAGATTTACAGAGAGGAGAGACAAAAGTCCTGCATGTGCTGGCTCACCCCCCATACTGCTACAACAGCCAGAGATCTGAAGCCAGCAGCCAGGAGCCTCTTCTGGGCCTCCCACATGGGCCGAGTGCTGCAGTGAAGAATTAGCATTTGAGCCATTGTCCTGGCCCCAGAACTGCTTATCTTATGCCCCTTTTATAAACCAGAGCCCAGGAAAGTCAGTAATTTTCTGAGTTATATAGCCAATAAAAAGTAGGACCCTTTTCCAGATCCCATTTTGTTTGACCATAATGTTATCAGATCATTAAAAGATTCTTGAAAAGAAACAAGTGGAATGAAGGTAATACAAATGTAGAAGTCGTTCAGAAATAGAGAAACATTGTGACAGTAAGTGCATTAGAAGAGGAGCAGCCGCAGTCAGCACTGTGCATGCGGAGCAGGCATTGCTTTGGTTTTTTTGAATAGAGGGCAGGAATGTCCAGTATGTCACAGTAATCTACTGTGTTAGCTTGCTTTAATTCACAGCCTTTCTGAAGATTTAGGAAATACAGCACATGTCCTCAGATGACTTTCAAGAACCTTTAGGTTCCCTCTTATATTCATTTTAGGTAATTGACTACTTAGTGCTTGAGATACACGTTCTTGGTTTCGTTTCAAAGCCATAATAGATTTTGCCTCTTGAAAACACCTGCTAAAACTGTAGGACATTTGTGCAACCTTGGTTGATCTCCCTTGGTATTTTTCATTAGGTTTTGTTTTGATAATATCCTTAAATTCTTGGTCTAGTTCTTAGTATTTATGTTCGTCTACATCAACACAAACATTTCTTCGACAGAAGGATGAGGTTTTTTTGAGTATATTCAAAGTATGTGTAATAATAAAAAAATGATGCATTTTTCTGACTAGGATGAAACGAGGAAGAGATAGCAATCTTAATTCATCAGAGGAAGGTTCTGTAGAGAATTCCAAGAAACTGAGGACTACAAGTGAGCATTCTCAGAACTGTGATTGGGGCAATCTCCTGCAGGACATTATCCTCCATGTGTTTAAGTATTTGCCTCTTCTTGATCGGGCTCATGCTTCGCAAGTTTGCCGCAACTGGAACCAAGTATTTCACATGCCTGACTTGTGGAGATGTTTTGAATTTGAACTGAATCAGCCAGCCACATCTTATTTGAAAGCCACCCATCCAGAGCTGATCAAGCAGATTATTAAAAGACACTCGAACCATCTACAGTATGTCAGCTTCAAGGTAATACTTTAACTTCTTCTTTTGGAAAAGAAACCATTTAGTGACTCATGATATAAACCAGTACATCTCACATCTTTAAAATATTTGTCTTTTAGGAGGAAATACTTGAAAATTTAGAATTATTAGATTCCTTAGAAGCAGTCACAAATAAGTGTGGTTGTTTATTGGAGCTACGTTATTAAACTGTAATTATCAGAAACTTGAGAAAGCAAAGGAAAACATTAAATAAGCATAAACTATTGACCAAACTCTTAACAACAGTCAGTTATTACCAACTTGAGGGAAGAAGAATATGTAGTAAATAAAAATCAGAGAAATTTTAATTGAGTAGTATTTGATTGCCACAACTACCTAACAAGGACTGATCTTTGCTTGTTTTGAATATAGAGAAAGCAAAGAAACTTCATGCAGAAGATTTTGATGAATATATTATAGAGAGAAATATACCTGGAAAAACATCAAAAGAGAGAACCTTTTGTTTTCATTGCTGGAAGGGACACCATTGAAAATCATGCAGTGATGAGATAAATGAGGTGGGGTGGCATTTTGGGATGTTACGCTGCCTGAGTTAGACCTGTAAGCAATGGGCCTTAACGTAGAAGTTTTCCATGTAACTAAAGACTTGTCTTCCCTCTAAGTATGCCGTTTCTTCTTAGGTTATTATTACTTGTTGAGTCTTGTCTATCCAAGGGGTATTATAATGATTGGGTATTCTATAGCCCTCCCAGAAAAATGCACAAAGGCACTTGCCAAATACAGCAAATAAAAAAGTGCTGTGGGTAGTTAACTGAATGTATGCAAGGATAGGGTAGTAGTGGTGGAGAAAGCAAACATTCAGAAACACCTCATTTGGTATTTAAGGAAGAAATTGAAAGAACTTTCTCATTGGTTTTAGTCATTTCTGAGTTGTATTGACTGTTCTAATGTAAATGCTGTAAAAGAATAGAATACACTCCTCTGTAGATCTTAAAGACCAGTTCCATCCAGTAAAATTGACTAGGTCAGTTTTATTCTTTTATAGTTTTGTGACACAATTCAGTTGTATCCAGCATGTATAATCCTCCTAAAACTAGTCATATTGTAAGTGCTTTTTTTTTTGGTTTATTTTCCTGGGGAAATAACTTCTGATTTATGTACCAGAAAAGAGCCATCTCTGGGCTTGCCTGAAAATATGAGTAATCATAGAGTGTAGACCAAGGAGGCATATAGTTAGTTATGTCTGAGTAGTGGTTCACAAACTTTTGTGCCACACAACCACTTAAAGGGCTTGTAAAGTCAGTTGGTTCTCACCTTTGAAATTTCTGACTGAGATGGTCTTGGTTGAATATGACATTTTAAACATGTTAACAAGCATCCAGGTGATGCTGCTGCTCCTGGTCTGGGAATTGCCTTAGGTGAACTGTCAAGTGTAAAGAAACTTGTAGTCCTCAAATTGTAATATAAGTTAGTCTTAGCTTTACTACTGGAAACCCTGGGGGATAAAGTATTATATATGAATCTAGACATAATTGATATTACTTTTGATTGTTTTGTTTGCAATGCTTTTTGTCTTTGGGAACAACTGATGTATTGGAACCTCTCCTTGAGGGAGTTTTTGGTCCTATCACCTGTCTCTCTGGGGATGTCCAGGCAGGAGAATGTGTGAGAGCAACTACTTCTTGTTTCAGATTTTCTTGCTTTACTGGCTCTACACTTTCATTTTACTGTATGTTTATGTTTCCATTAAAAAATATTAATGATGGGTACCATGTTGTGATCCATCTGAACAGTCTGAGTAGTCAGTTACTCAGTTCCTGCTGCCTTGAAATGTGTACCGTAGACATTGTGTTTACATGTTTTATTAATCTACCAGATAGGATTATTTTTCAAATACTAAAAAATAATTAGTCTATGAGTTATGTAGTCAGTTTTAAATATATCAACTTAAAGCAGTTATTTCAAGATTAAACATACGTGTTACAGTGGAAGCTGCTTTTACAATTACACTTGTTTTTCAGAGGAACTCAGAAGTGGCTGAATTTGTAGGAGGTTAAAACAATGTTCTTTATATTAAGTGCAATAGACTAACAAATGTGTTGCTTCTGTAGAACTAAGCACGAAGGGTTGCAAATATGTGTGAGAGTGAAAGTTGTTTTCTTTTCTAAGGTGGACAGCAGCAAAGAGTCAGCTGAAGCGGCTTGTGATATATTATCACAACTTGTGAATTGTTCTTTAAAAACACTTGGGCTTATTTCAACTGCTCGGCCAAGCTTTATGGATTTACCAAAGGTATCTGCCCATTTTGTTTTATTAGCTGTTAGCAGAGGTGTTTGGTGAAAACCTGCCATGTTTTCAGGTAACAAGGAGAATGTAAAGAAAAACAGTAACAGTAGTACATATGATGGAAAGCCAGTTACTGTTTAGAATGTTCAGAAATGTTATTTTTTTTTAAAGGTTTATTTTTATTACAAAGTCAGATATACAGAGAGGAGGAGAGACAGAGAGGAAGATCTTCCGTCCAATGATTCACTCCCCAAGTGAGCCTCAACGGCCGGTGCGCACCGATCCGAAGCCAGGAACCAGGAACCTCTTCCGGGTCTCCCACGAGGGTGCAGTGTCCAATGCATTGGGCCGTCCTCAACTGCTTTCCCAGGCCACAAGCAGGGAGCTGGATGGGAAGTGGAGCTGCCGGGATTAGAACCGGCACCCATATGGATCCCGGGGCGTTCAAGGCGAGGACTTTAGCCGCTAGGCCACGCTGCCGGGCCTGAGAAATGTTATTTTTAAAAAAGGTTTTAAAGAATCAATTTGTGCTGCTTCTTTGCTAAGATTAAATAAAGGGTAAATGATTTTACAGAGGATGCTGTAGGAAGTGCTAAAACAGGCCCTGCACAATGGCTCAATTGACTAATCCTCTCCCTTCAAGCACCAGACTCCCATATGGATGCTGGTTTGTGTCCTGACTGCTCCACTTCTCACCTTTCTCTCTGCTTGTGGCCTGGAAAAGCAGTGGACTATGGCCCAAAGCCTTGAAACCCTGCGCCCATCTGGGATATCCAGAAGAAGCTCCTGGCTCCTGACTTCAGATAAGCTCAGCTCTAGCTGTTGTGGCTACTTGGGGAGTAGACCAGTGGATGGAGGATCCTTGTGTCTCCTTTTCTCTGTAGATCTTCCTTTCCAATAAAAATAAATATAAATTTTAAAATAGGAGAAAAAAGTGCTAAAGGTAAAGTAAGTAAATAAGGGTGGGAAACAAGCATATTAGAAAAGATTCCACAGGTGAGTCTTTAGTACTTTCAGAGCAGATTGGTGAAATTAAAATCAAAGCAAAGCAGAGCAGGGCAACATTGAGAGCAGAGACTGCCTGCTTACAAAATGTAAGGATTTATTCTGGAGTATTCTTCAGTGTATAGGTTTTGCTTAAGTAACTATTTTTGCAGAGTGTTAAATGTATTACTGTATATTTTAACATGATCTTGTGTGATTTTTTTAAAAAGATTTATTTATTTTTATTGGAAAGTCAGATATATAGAGGGAAGAGAGAGAGGAAGATCTTCCATCTGTTGATTCACTCTCCAAGTGGCCACAAGGCCAAAGCTGTGCTGTCCGAAACAGCGAGCCAGGAGCTTCCTTGGGGTGTCCCCCGCGGGTGGAGGGTCTCAAGGGCTTGGGCTATTCTCGACTGCTTTTCCAGGCCGCAAGCAGGGAGCTGGATGGGAAGCAGGGCCGCTGGGATTAGAACTAGTGCCCACATGGGATCCCAGCACATGCAAGTCAAGGACCCCAGCTGTTAGGCCACCGCGCCGGGCCCGATCTTGTGTGATTTTAACATTAGCCTGTCTCACACTACTGTGAAAATGGAGAAGAAGGATGTGTTTCTAGAGATAGCTGAGAAAGGCTGCTGATGCTGAGTAATAGCAAATAGTAATTTGATGGTTTCCTTTTCTGAGCACAACACATATTTAAAGTATAAATACCTTTTTAAATAGCTAGCAGTTTAATTTACTGACATGGCTTGAGAAAGTAATATTACTAAATCTAGATATATTTTAACCCAGGTGCTGGAGTTTTTGGTAGTAGCCAAATATATTGCCAGTTGGTTTTTAAAGTTTTTAAATTAATTTTTCAGTGCATTCTCTGTCTCGGTCTTTCTGCTTCTCCAAAAAAAAAAAAAAAAAAACTTCATTGAATCTGAACATGTTTTCTCCCGGTGTTAAATAAAGGATATGGGCAAGAGCATCTGTTCTTTTTAAGGTCCTAAGTACATTTTAAGTGAGCTTCTGTATTCCAAATCAGTCTTGCCTGGCTTTTGGGTTGGTTGGTAACTAATTTGTTTTGAATGATTGTGTCAGTAGTTATTACTATTTTTAACATTCAGTGCTGTGTAGCTTGGAGTTATAGATGGAAAAAGGGGGTTCGTATTTGTTGAAGTGCCTGAAAGGTGTTCTCAACTGGAGTTGCTCAACTCTCTTTGACTTACCAGTGGGTGCTGTGGTTGAGGGTTCCTAGGCCTTGACATCCCCTCTTCCCTCCCCAGGATGGAAATGTTCTTCTCCAAGACAGCATTCAGTTACCTTAAGAGAGTGCTTTAAGAAGGTAGTCGGGGGGGAGGGACAAAGAACTTGACGATTTTTGCTATGGAATATTATAAAATTTTTCATAGAACACATGTATTCTGGACTTTGTAAAGATTCCTCTTGCCACAGCCGACTGAAGAGTTGCTTCCCCTAATGCAGTTATGAAATACATAATTAGGATTCATATGTGTCACTTGTATTAAAATGAAAACTCCTGATTGATCAGATATAAAAATGAAAAATGTTTTATTTATTTATTTTTTTGCTTTTCAGTCTCACTTTATCTCTGCACTGACGGTTGTGTTTGTAAATTCCAAATCCCTGTCCTCGCTTAAGATAGATGATACCCCTGTGGATGATCCCTCCCTCAAGGTGTTGGTCGCCAACAACAGTGATACACTCAAGCTGCTGAAGATGAGCAGCTGTCCACATGTCTCTCCAGCAGGTATAGCGTGTGTGTTTATCAGACACATGAAAATACACTGATATGTTTATCCACTTCAAAAAACTGATCATTAATGTTAAAGGTAGATTGTTCATGGGATGATTTCCTCTCTTTTGCATTAAAATGTTTTTAGTGTCATCATAAATTACCCTAAATTCTGTAGCTTAGATGCTGACTTTGAGCTTATTTTCTAATCATACTTGACCATTTCTGTACAGTATGTAAGGGAATGTGAATCAAATTAAATAGGAGGTTAGCCTAATGTGCCTTTTTAGGTGAAGTAGCATTTCTTCTAATTGTAATTGAGTTAACGGGTAGGATTTTGAGTCTAACGGTTACAGAATTGCTTTTATTTTCTGTAAAAGAGTGAAGAGCTGTTCTTAAATGACTGCCTTATACTTTTTTACTTACATTGCTTTCCCTGAGTTGAATTTAGGGGCCAAGAACCCATCAAATGAAGGAATGTCATAAAAGCTCTTTCTAATACCTCTTTCATGGAATTTTCTGAGTATCACTGCAGTGTTTGTTTTATATTTTGTATGTAATTCCAGGTAGCTCATATTTAAAAATAAACATGCATTTCGTATTACTCTCTGCTGCCTTCATAAGTTCTGCCACTGACATTCCTTCCGATGTTTAGCTGTGTTTAATAAACCTGTTCTTGAAGTGACAGCATTATGTCTTTGATCTCTTTACAAACTACTTTGTACCCTTTTTTTGGTTTTTTTTTTGGTGACTAAACCTTGCCTTTTTCCCAAGGGAATGATTTTCTTTTGAATGAAAGTTATTTGCTTTTTTTCCCCTATTCTCCCACAAGGATGTTGGTAATGGGACTGTCCAAAGTTCACTGCTGTGTTTTCCTAGCCTCATCTGCTAGGGAGATGGTAATGAAATAGTAGAAGGAAAAGCATGTTTTGGTAGCTGTTTCCCATGTGACCTTGATTACCTTTTGTGTACTGTGTATGTCAGCTTGTGGGAGTTAAGTCTACTTCATAGCCTCATATTGTACAAGTTCCTTTGTACCTTGACCTCTGGCTATCTATCTGTTGTACTCACATGCAGATTTTACTGCCCGTGTTTGCAGTTTGTACCTTTCTGTAGTGTTAAATACATTGTGTGCTATGGAATACTCTAAAACTTTTTTTCTCCCCTTTCTCACTTGTTAAAAATGTTGAGCCCCTTTATCTGGCTACAGTGCAGCCTTTAGTTTCAGCTCTGTGTTAGCAGTTGTAATTGTCCTCCTATTCTGGGGTTAGTCTGACCTGTGTGTTTCTATAGTGTTCAGGAGGTCACAGCATTTGCCTCCTTGTGTAAAGGGCTCAGAGCCCTGGTGTCCGACACAGTGAGCTCAGTGTTCTCTCACGTGTGCACTGGAGTTCTGATAGCATAGTGTAAGTTGGTCCCATCTGATGGCTTTGGCAGAAATTGTTCAGGAAGGAAGGAGAAAGAAGTATCACTTGGTAATGTTTTTAATTGGATATAACCACGTGAGATTTTAATTTAAAACTGAACATGTTCCTATGTTTTCATTGTGTTTTGCGTATTTGGACAGTGTTTCTAAGTTGAAATTATGGACTATTACCTGCTCCACTGAACATTTTATTAAACTGGTCCCCCATTTCATGTAGTCATCATATTGTCTATTAATTTTGATACTTAATAACTGTTCTTTTTTTGTTATTATACTCCTGATATTTCTTTCTGATTTTCCTTCTGTTTTCTTTGCTGGTTTCTCTTTTCACCCCTTACATTGTGATGTTTTACTTGTGTTCTGTGTGACTTTTTTGTACTGTGGGTGATTTCATCTTCGTTGGCTTTAGGTTGTGATCTGTATGTTAGTACCCCCTATTCTGGGTGTCTCTGGAACTTCAGAGCTGTTTTGTTAAATTCCAGTAGCTCTGTGCTCTAGAATGTCTCACTAAACTTTGGACTAAATATTCTCCTCCTTCAGATCTCTTAATTTTCTATGCTGCAGTGCCAGAAGAAAAACTTGCTAAAGGGCTCATGTGATTAGATCAGATAATATTTTTATGGGTCAGTTCTGCCACAGATATATAATCATGGGTGTGGTATCTTCTGTTCACAGATGTCAGGTGTTAGGGCATGGAATATTGGGAACTGTTTTTAGTGTCATGCTTCTGTAACCCCCTTACTAGTTAATAAGTGGTACCTCAAAATTCGTTTTCATTTTTGATTACCATTTTCCACGTGTTGTCTCTGTAAATCAACCTTTTGGAGACTACAAAGAATGGCTATGTGTTCCCTTGATAGAAGACATACGTACCTCTTGGAGAACGTAGCAGTAGCTGAATACTAGAGCATTGTTATCAATTCCTCCCTCTTATGATGGCTCTCCTCCTAGTGATTGAGTTTTTCTATTTTATCTTCTCCCATTGCTGCAAAGTTTTTACCTCGTGGTGGCCTTTACCTTTTATAAGCAGTAAATGTATGAATGTAAGAGTCATTTAAGCCTGTGTTATTAGTCCAGTTTTACTACTTTGAGCTAGCTGCCTTCTAAATTAGAAGTAACTGGTTTTCTAGATTTATTTTCAGTGTTGGTGGGTATCTGGTATCTAGTTATACTTGACAGTAAACAGTGGGTGATAATACTGTGTTTTTTTCCATTGTTTTAAGAGATGTACTGAGTAGGTTATTTATCAGCTATTACGGAGTGCCTTTTGGGGTAGGATTCTTAGGCAAGGTCACTTTAGTGATCAAGTATGACTCTTTGGCAGTCATCTGTTGCTAGAGTTAAAGTTTGGGGTGTTTAGGAAACATGGTACACTAAGTATAGAAAACTATGTCTGGAACGCTTTCTGGGTATGCTAAAGTTTCTAGTGTCATAATATGTATTTCCATTAATGGAGTTGGTTGGTTATCTTTGCTTCTTTTACCTAGTGAGATCATAGTATTTTTGTTAAAAATTTGATAAGCTATTTTTTAAAGATTTATTTATTTTTATTGGAAAGGAAGATTTACAGAGGGAAGGAGAGACAGTAGCCAGGAGCTTCTTCCAGGCCTCCCATGTGGGTGCAGGCCCATTTGGGCCATCCTCAACAGCTTTCCCAGGCCGTAAGCAAGGAGGATGATGGCAAGTGGAGCAACCAGGATACAAACCAGTGCCTAGTTGGGATTCTGGCAAATGCAAAGCAAGGACTATAGCCACTGGGCTACTGTGCCGAGTCCAATAAGCTTTTTATATACTGTTAACAATTAGTCTTAATTATTTGAAGGAAACATTTTATTTTATACATTTCATTATGTAAATCAGTTTTATATGGTTATGTCTTGTCTTTTTATTAGCATCAGGGTTTGGATTTCAAAATGAGTCTAACCTCTTAGAGGAATCATGTAATTTTTCTCATTTAAGTTGTAGGTTTAGTGTTAGTGATAATTATTTTGTAAAAAATGCTGATATTACTGGGATAAACTTAGTTCTGGAATACTTTGAAATGACACACTTCCTAATGTTACGATTTTTCTGAGTTGGTAAGTGAATTTCATTAGAATTTTCAATTGGTTCAATTTTCTTTTAGAAAATCTGTAATTGTAAATGCTTATGATTTATCTCAGAATTAAGTTTTACAACTAATCATGCATAGCTTTGTGGCAAGGGAAATACAACAAGATTTTGTGGGATATGTTCATGGTTAAAGTTTTGAATAGATGAACTTGTATAATAACTTGGAAATAATTGTGCTTTTCTTCCAAGGTATCCTCTGCGTGGCTGATCAGTGTCATGGCTTACGAGAACTGGCCCTGAACTACCACTTACTAAGTGATGAGTTGCTACTTGCTTTGTCTTCTGAAAAACATGTTCGGTTAGAACATTTGCGCATTGATGTAGTCAGTGAGAATCCTGGGCAGACACACTTCCATACCATTCAGAAGAGCAGCTGGGATGCTTTCATCAAACATTCACCCAAAGTGAACTTAGTGATGTATTTTTTTTTATATGAAGAGGAATTTGACCCATTCTTTCGTTATGAAATACCTGCCACCCATCTTTACTTTGGGAGATCAGTCAGCAAGGATGTGCTTGGCCGTGTGGGAATGACCTGCCCTAGGCTAGTTGAATTAGTAGTGTGTGCTAATGGATTACGACCACTTGATGAAGAATTGATTCGCATCGCAGAACGTTGCAAAAACTTGTCAGCCATTGGACTGGGGGAATGTGAAGTCTCATGTAGTGCCTTTGTTGAATTTGTGAAGATGTGTGGTGGCCGCCTGTCTCAGTTATCCATTATGGAAGAAGTGTTGGTTCCTGATCAAAAGTATAATTTGGAGCAGATTCATTGGGAAGTGTCTAAACATCTTGGTAGGGTGTGGTTTCCAGACATGATGCCCACTTGGTAAAGACCGCATGATATAGGGCATGACAAATAGCACCTTAACTTCAAGCCAATGTATTGTAAGTTTATTTGTTGTAGTTCTGACATAATTCTATTTTGTGGCAAAGAAATTTGACAACTTCAGTTGAGTATATAAGGATTGTTTCAGAAAACTCCATTTGTTTCTTTAGCATAACAGCAATCAAATTTCCAAAAAGCAGTTTCAGATGTAGAAGTAATAACCAGTAATAAAGATTAAACAGTTTACAGGCTGAAGGATACAAAACCTATATATTTTAATATCCAAAAAATGAGCACTAATAGGTTTCTTGAAATGTTACGTTCTCTATGCATTTTTTAAAAATGTAAACTTGACATTTTAGGGTCTTCAGTTATACATACACCTGTTATAAGGTGTTTAATATAGCTCAGGAAAGTGAGCATTTTGTGAGAAAAATGGATATGTCATATCTAATGAAACAGATTGAATGTTCTCAAATGTTACAAAGCAGTTTAAAGAAAAAGAAGTAATCGGAACCCTTAGAAAACATGTCACACAGTGGTTAATAGACAGAGCCAAGGTCAAATTAAAAGAAAAATAGGTGGAATGTAAGGGAGACAGTGTTTAGGTTTGTATAAACTTCTAGGTTTGCTCTGTAATCTGCTAAACCATTTAAGTTCTCTTCTGTGATGTCACTTTGTATGTGGCAGTTGAGGTATTGTATGTAAAAAGTAAGGAATGCTTTACCATTTCTTTTTGGTTTTCTTTATCTTTTGTTTAAACTAGTTCTGAAGTATTATACAGTAATCAAAATGAAAAGCTTATCTACTTTTAAAAGCCAAATTGAAAATAATTAAGGCTGGAACTTTAAAAGGTTTAGAAGTTGTTTCCAAGAAAGAATACTAGTTCCCAGTGAATTTTAGTGATGGGTCTTTTTTTCCATTTTGGAATTATATAGTTTTAAGTAGAATTTTAAAAACCATAAAAGGAGTGCCACTGTACAGTTTAGTATAAACAGTACATTTTTTTTTCTTTTTTTATGTTTGCAAGGAAAGAATCTTGACTGAACCCGAACTGCAACACTGCATCAAAGTGGAGGAATCCACCAGGGGGGAGGGGCGTGGGGAGGGGTAGGGGGACTCCCAGAGCCCACGAAACTGGCACACAATGCAAAATAATCAACAACAAAAAAATCGGACTTCTCAATAAAATAAATAAATAAATAATTCTTTAAAAAAAAAATCTTAAAAATAGCAATGAAAGTTGCTTGTTCTGCCTCTAGGCTTAAAGAGGCCTTGTGAGTTTCTGTTTCCTTGTGCACTTCCAACTTTTCTGTGGGCAGCAGCTGGCTCTTCAGCCTGGACCCCAGTGTGGACAGCCTAGGACCAGCCCCCGCTCTGTCCTTGCCAGTGTGCAGACCTTGCCCGTTTGATGAAGATTGCCTCCTCGTCAGAGGTTTCAAAGTAGAGGTTTTGAATCACCTCTTTGTTTGCAACGTGGCGGGGTTTGTAGTCACCCCTCAGCCAGTGCAGCCACCTCACCCAGAAGCCCACCTGCTTATTATGTTTCTTGGGTGATTCGAAGAAGTCATCGCTTAGACCTTTTTCTATATCTACAGGTCTTGCCCTGTGAGAGTAAATCCCAACGAGACAGGCTCCCATTATTAAGATCACCATTGCTACAGTGACAGATATTGCCATGATGAGTGTTTTGTGAAGGGTGTATCTTGGGACTTTTTTTTTGAGCTCAGTTGACTCGATCGTTACCGCATCACTCTGGCGTCCTGGGCTCTCACTGATGTAGTTCTCTTCTTCCCATCGGTCTGCGTCCCATTCTACCTTGGCCGCCTTTACTGGCTGCTGCTCACTGAGGAACTTCATGAGGAGGCCCGTGCTGGAGATGAGCTTGGCACAGGACAGCTGCACCTGGGGGTCCGCACAGTCCATTTGCAGAGTATGGATTATGTGTGAGATGAACTTTCTCACATCATTATTGGGGATGAGGGACCGTAGCTGCTGGTTCAGTTGACTTTCCAACTGGTCCCCTGGGGATGACTGCAAGGGGTAAGTAATGCCTGTGGGCATGGAGGGGATGTCCTTGCCCATGTTAGGGTTCCCCCGTTGCATTTTCTCGGTCACCACTACTGAGTTGGGGGCAATTTCAGGGGAACCAGCGGCCAATGGATGCCCCTGGGTTGTGCTGGCAGGGGGAGATTTTCCTAAGTAATTTCCTGCAGCAAGGCTGGCTTCAAGAATGTCTTCTGCAGGAGATATTGAAAGAGCCTTTGCTTCCGGGGATGGAATATCCTGAGAACTCGGGTCTCCAGAAGAGGGAGAAGGCTCTCGGGGAGGGGAATCGATGAGACTCTGTAGGGCAAGGAACGGAGGGCTCTTTACAGAGCTCTGTGTGTTGCGGGAATTCTTCCTTCTCAACTGCAGTCTCCGTTTGGCTTTGCGGGTTTTGAACACTGGATGGAGATCAATTTTATTGAAGTGGTACTTCACTCTGGAATCTTAAACAGTAAATTTTAAAGAGGCTGTGTTTAAGTTCATAATCATATTTTCAAGTAAATAAATATTGCTCAGTGAACTGGAAAATTTTAATAGAAAAATATTGCAGTTTTGTGATTGTTAATTTGGTTGAACTGATTTTTATATTATTTAAGTAGCATTTTATATTACTTTCATATCAATAAGGGTGATCCATGCATTTTAGAGTCTGTAAAACTACAAAGTTTGGGGCCATATTTCTTTCTTTTTGAAATTCTATAAGTGTTGATTCTGGACTCTATTGCTAATAGTTCTTCCCCTCCTAAGATGAATTAGCAATGATTTACTCCTAGTGGAATACAGTAATACTTGAAATGGCTTTCTACAGTAGTTTGACTTTTAGAAAGTGTCTCAATAGTTATGGAAGCTAAAAGTCCTAAATAGACGACCTTCCTAAGAATGAAATATTTTCTTTATAAAGTATGCTTTTCAAAAATAATGGTATTTTATCCTGCTGCCACATAAAAATGAGAAAAAGTTGATACAGAATTGAAGGGTAAAATAAATTATTTTATTATTTCTCCTGTTGATAAGTAGTAAAGACCTTTGATTGTGCAAGAAATATCTATTATAGTGGATGATGGCCTTTTTTTTCTCCTTAAACAACTTTGGAAAATGGATTTGACAGTACATAATCAGTTCTTCTAATAACCAAAGCTTTATTTGAAAATTTAGTTTTTGTACAAATTGAATTATATAATGCTTGAAATACTTTGTCACTTTATAAGTAAAATGCATAGCACTAAATTTGTTTATACTGTAAAGTACATGTTAAATGCTTTTATCAATTTGAAAATAAAGATAGTTACTAATACTGTTGTGTTATTTTTACAAACTACCAAGACACACCTATTATTTGACTTTAAAATTTGTTAATTTAGAAATTTGTGGCTTTAGTTTTAAATCTCTTTAGTGAATGTTTAATGAAATAAGCTGATGCTTATAAAACTAAAAATTTTGAAAGGTTAATTGATTTAAAACATTACGCTAAGAAAAGATCCTCCATTCAGGATTATTTAAGAGACATTTCAAAAGCATTTCAATTTATTTATTTGAAAGGTAGAGTTACAGAGGAAGAGGGAGAGATCCAGGGATTTCCTGGCTCGTTCTGCAAATGGCTGCTGTGGCCAGAGCTGGGCTGATCGGAAACTGAGACCCAGGAGCTTCTGCATCTCCAAGTGGGTGCAGGCCAAAGACCTGGGCTACCTTACCTTCTGAAGTTTTTAGTTGCAAGAGCTTCCATTGATGGTTCATTCCTCAAATGCAAAAACCAGCAGCTGGGATACAGCTAGGTGTCCCAGCAACCCCAGTGACTTGAGCAATTACTCCTACCTCCCAGTGTCTGCATAAACAGGAACTTGGGAGTCAGAGTTGGAGCTGGCATCACACCAAGGTACTCCAGCATGTGCCATGAGTGCCTGAACCAGCTGAATGTCCACTCCATACTTGGTTTAAAGAAATCCAGAAAGGTTTGAAGAACAGAAACCTGATTGAACCAGGAAGGGCAAATTTTGCCTTGGAAAGCAGGGAGAAAGCATACTGTGTGGGTTTTGGAACATTGCAGTATCAAAGGAAGTATGGTCCTGGACTATGGAGAGCCACAGGGGAAAACTATAAAACTCGCTAAGGCTTGCGGGCTTCCCTCCATCAATTTGTTTTTTTAACTTCATTTGAAAGACAGATTTGTATACAGGAGAGAGAAAAAAAGTTTTCAGTCTGCTGGTTCACTCCTCAGATGGCTGCAGTGGCCAGAGCTGAGCTGATGTGGAGCCGAGAGAACCGAGCTGCTTTCTGGTTTCCAGTGGGGATGCAAGATCCCAAGGACTTGGGCCATCCTCCACTGCTTAAACAGAGCAGGCTTGGAAGTGGAGAAATGGACACAAACTGCTTATTTGGGATGCTAATGCAACAGGGGGAGGATTAACCAGACACACCACTGTGCCAGCCCCTCCCCCGTCATTTTGAAAGATTCCAGTACTATGGGTTCCAAATGTTTATCAGTATTTATTTACACTTTGACCATTGTTCTTCAATTGCAACTGTGCATTACATAGCACTTTTACTTATTATTGGGTCAGATTAATGAGGACAGATGACATTTCAAAAAATTGTGGAGAAATGAAGTATAGTGATACAGCTGTTACGATGTCCACAGGAGGTCCTGGCATGATGGCTCAGTGGCTAAATCCTAGCCTTGCAGGTGCTGGGATCCCACATGGGCACTGGTTCTAATCCCGGCAGCTCCACTTCCCATCCAGCTCCCTGCTTGTGGCCCGGGAAAGCAGTCGAGGACAGCTCAAGTCCTTGGGGCCCTGCACCTGTGTGAGACCTGGAAGAGGCTCCTGGCTTTGGATGGGCTCAGCTCCAGCCATTGTGGCCACCTGGGGAGTGTTTCTCAGTCTCTGTAAATCTGTGTTTCCGCTGAGAAATAAAAATTAAAACGAAAACACCAGGTGCTCCGTAGGCCTAGTTGCATCCTATGCCAAAGTTCCTGGGTTAGAGTCCAGGCTCTGCTCGGATTTCAGCTTCCTGTGGATGTACATTCCAGGAGGCAGCAGGTTGAACCCCTGCTGCCCACATGGGAAACCAGATGGTGTTCCTGGCTCCTGGCTTCACACTGTTCAAGTCCAGCCCAGAACTATTATGGGAGTATGCCAGTGGCTAGGAAATGTTCACCACTCTGCTGTTCAAATAAAAAAAATTTTTTTAAAGATTTATTTTATTTTATTATAAAGTCAGATATACAGAGAGGAGGAGAGACAGAGAGGAAGATCTTCCGTCTGATGATTCACTCCCCAAGTGAGCCTCAACAGCCGGTGCGCACCGATCCGAAGCCGGGAACCTGGAACCTCTTCCGGGTCTCCCACGCAGGTGCAGGGTCCCAATGCATTGGGCCGTCCTCTACTGCTTTCCCAGGCCACAAGCAGAGAGCTGGATGGGAAGTGGTGCTGCCGGGATTAGAACCGGCACCCATATGGGATCCCGGGGCATTTAAGGCGAGGACTTTTAGCCGCTAGGCCACACCACCAAGCCCTCAAATAAAAAAAATGTTCAGAGATATTTACTTAGTATAAAAAGATTTTTTGGAATCCGTGCGTATTATTTCACTAGAATGTTAATGAAAAACAGGAAAATAATTATGAGTGCACTAAAAACATTCTTTATATTAAGCTTACCTTTTTCCCTTTTCCATGAACTTTTTGAAAACCCTCTTGTATTCTAAAGTCCTAATGTAATTCAAGCTGCAGCAAAATGGTTTCTCAGAGAAAATGTTATACATTTATACCTTAATAGCAAAATAGAAATCACATTTCAATTAGTAACTCAAAAGGGCAGTCTGGTTTCCCGACAGCTGTTTTGAAAATGGTGACTCCTTCTCTCAGGAGCTCTGCTTCATCATCAGGCGCAGGTGACAGGTTTGATAGTCCTTGCATACTTGTGGGAATGCCATGCCATGCCAGCCCACCTGAATCTATATGCTACCTTTACATAATCTCTCCAGTTATTAATATTCTCAGGAACAATGAAAGATCTTGTGTTTTTCTTTTTAATTTAAAATATTTCAGAGGCAGGCTGAGTGCCTGTGTGCCTTCATCTGCTGGTTAGCTACCAGCCTGCCAGCGGGGTCCAAATCCAGTGAAACAGAACTCACTCGAGGTCTCCGGTGCCAGGAACCTGATCAGGGCATGGGCCATCCTATGCTCCCCCTGGGTGCTCTCCAGCAGGAGCTCCAGTCAGGAGTCCAGCTACTCTGACGAGATGCTGGCATTTCAGCTGCTAGGCCAAATGCTTGCCCCCTTCAGAGCCTTTTCCCCTTCTTAACACAACTATCTGAATCTTGCTTTAAAAGTCAAGTTCCATGTACAGATGTAATTCTGTATTTTTCTGTTGACATAAACTACTTAGTATAAGGATCTTTGTCAATTTGCTGTTTCCCCAGAGCAGTTCAAAGAATCTGGCAGAAGTTGGTATTGTGCCATGTGTAGCCACCAGATGAGGACAATGCGGAGATGTAAGGTTTCTTGTGACATGGTCTGAGAATTTTGCAGATTAATTGGGAATTAATTTAGGCAGTCCACAGGTTAAACAGGAGGCAGCGAGGTTGGGTCCTCACTATGTGTCTGAGGACTTCACCTCCATGCATTAGCAAGGTGTAGCTCAGCACTTCTCAAGCTGGTGGTGACTCCTGAGCAATAATTATGAATTCCCAGACAAATAACAAAGGTATATGGAATACAAGCCCACATTTTATTAGATTCAGCAGAAACAAGAGGCTTCAACAAACTGCTTTAAAATGAAATCCTGCCTCTCAGTCTCCAGGCTTATCTCCTCACAGACAGGAACATGTGGTGGACAGTCCGTAGACGGAAGATCATACCTTGAGTGAGCTGTAAAGCCTGTATGGTGCATCTGATTCAGCTAGCAGAACCTGGGTCAAAATGAACTACATTGAACTACCAGCTGGGGAGTCATGGGACAGTCACTTAACCTTCCTGGGCTGCAACTCACTTGAATCAGGAAAATACTAGCTGTGATAAGGCATTCTGGGAGAGCTCAGGGATAATCACTGACCTCCCAGGAAGCACTCAAACAACTGAACCTGGCTAGCGTCACTGGTATATTTACAGTCAACGCTGGTTGTCTTCTCGGCTTCTGCTCCAGGATCTCACACAGACTGGTGTTTTTTCCATCAGTAGGAAAACTTGCAGCTGATCATCAAACACTTACAGGATCTCCATAGTCCATTTGATGGCCGTAAGGGAAGCACAGCTACCTGGAACTCCTTATCAAAAACATCTTTTGCAAGTGTGCTGGCAGGTTTGGCAGGAGTTGGGGGAGCTGTGGCAAGCAGCGTGAGAGTCAGAAGGTACTTGTTTACCTAGCCATGTCTGCAGCCAGATTCTTCCATGTCCTGGTATATGTGGGACTGCTGAGTTCTATGCTATCAGCTCAAAGTCAGGAACTTAACAAAACTCTGGAAGGGCTGGCAAGACAGGAATGACAATTTTTTTTTTTTTTTGATTAATCGTTGCTACCACTGATCGTGACCTTATGATGCCAGACAGCCATGACTTCAATCTTGACAACAATCCTGACAGATTTTAAGAATAAGGAAGCAGGCTGAGAGAAGTTGCTTCAAATCACAAAAGCCAGTTAACTACTAGTTCAGAATGAGAGTTCCTGCTCTTTAACACTATTCTCCACATCTGGAAGCGCACATGGTCAAGTTCAAGTGAATGGAATGCAGTTAGATTACTGGACCTGTAACAGGGGCCAAGCTGGCATAGCCATTTTTAAAAATATCGAAGTGAACACACCATATGAAAAGCGGTTATCACTCCACAAAAAAACAGTTCCCACCATGAAAATGTTGGGGATATTTAAGAAATCTTGGCACACCAATATCCACAACTTTAAAAATGCTGGCTCTGAAGACTGTACATGTCTAATGCAAGGCACAGTTCTCCGTATTAGCAAAGGCGTGGGAGTTGAAATCCGGATCACACAGCATGCTTGCTTCTGCCAGGAGAGGAAGCGTTTCCATTGCTTTTGAGAGTCAATCCCTGAGAAGTTACGTGCAGCAATTCTGCCACTGTGTGCTTTCACAGTCTGCTCCAGGGTGAAAGGCTGAGCAATCACCAAATGTAAACCTAGCCGCTGACACAAGATGCTGGTGGCGGGAGAGCAGACAGTAGAATTCATGTTTCATAAAGCAGGCAGTGTTGGTTTTTTGTCAGGTAACGGGACTTCTTCATATGTTATTCTAATAAATGGAAACTTCATAGGTAAAAACCAGTATTCAAAATTATAAAACAAGTAGAACTGTCTGTGGAGAACCACTGAATCGAAAATTTTCAGGAGATTCAACAGAAAGTCTTTGGTTGATAAATGCGGTTGGAAGGGATAATAAAATTTTTTTATGGCTGATGCAAGAGTCTTGTTTCCTGTTGGCCCAAAAATAGATGTTTCATTTCCCAAGTAAGTAGGTTCTGTACTGTAAAGAAATATTCTTGTGTAGTTGGTTTCTATCTTCTTGAACTCTGCTCCAAGCTCAGCCAACTTCTCGTATGTCCTTAACACAAATTTGGAACAGTCGTAGGAGTCAAACCACGTTTCTGCCCCCCTCTCGGGGCTGGCTCGCACAGTCCATGTCTCATAGTAAATCCCTGTTTCATTGTCCTTTTTCACCCATTTTGCCATTTTGTTAAATATGTCTCCTAGTAAAAAAAGAAAAAAATCATCTGTGTGAATAACAAAGCGAATCATGGTAGTTTCAGTTAAATGCTTCAATCTACTTAAAGCTATGTATGCATATGAATAGGAACTAGTTTTTGAACTTCCAAATGCACATGTCACAATACAAATCCAAGTTCAACCACTTTGTATTTCATTCTTCAAGGTTGCTGAACCACAAACACCAGACATAATGGGAATAGGGAAGTCTTCTATACTAATTCTGTAATCATTATAATTCTGTAATTCATTTGTAATTCAAACCATTCTCTAGTTATAGTCAAAGCAAGACTAAACAAATGAAGGATACCTTTTTCTCAACCAGTCTTGGAATCAAAGGTAAAAGAGAAACGGCAGGCAAGGGAAGAACTGTGTGGAAGAAGAGATGAGTGTGTGGAAACCCTTTTGGGAAGACAGGAGAAATGGTGGAGTTCTTCTGTGGCCAAGCATGATGCGTGCACTGTGCACCAAGACTACAGACTGGCCTACCAATGTCCCAAGGTGCACCATGCCCTGCCACCCTGAACCTGTGCTATGTCCGTGGTCCTCCTGTACCTGCACCAGGTGTGGGATGCAGCTAATCACCATCCTACCCAACATGTTCTTCTAATGAATTAACTAAACAGGTAATGTCTTTGGCTAACTTTGTGGATTACACAAGACTCCATGGTGTCTAATCCTCTCTCTTACCACCGTAGAAAACATACTCAGTTGGTTACAACCTTGTCTGGGAATTTATACCCCCTAACACAGCCAGAAATTGTAGCATTTCTCTGTCACTGTGTACAAACCTTTCTTTGGTTACTCCAACCTGAATCCATAAAATACTTGTATTTTGTAAAATGGATAGTGACTGCTAATATTGATTTTATGGAATCAAAACAGTGGAGTATTCTAAAGCCTGTTTTCTTAGAACTGGGGATACTATTCTTAGACGTGTTCAACTTGGAAAAGCCACTGATGTACTAAAGAGATAAGCCACTGCTGTGCTTCAAAGCACTATTTTGTAACATGAAGAGAGGTCAGTGAACAGGATGAATTACAAGGCAGATGGAGGGCTTAAAAGATTTAAGTGCTGGCCTACTGTAAACTTTTAGCGGAAACAGTGATTGCTTGTTCATTTAATCATTTATGTCAGAAGGAGGAACTTTTAGATAACAATTCAGGTAGAAATGGAGAAGGGAGAGATGTGACTTGGCTAACAATCGAAGAGTAGCTATTTAGTTCACTGAGCATTTCTAAAAAACAGATGGAATTTCATATTGTTGCGATGATCTGGGGCGCGTGGATTAGGAAGCAGGAGGAAAGATCAGGAAATAGTAATGGTGTATTCAGTTAAAAGGCCCCAAATTCTAGGCCTGACTGTACCAATCCCAGCTCTGTGGTCAAAACAGTCAGGTTACCTAGTTAAGCCTTAAAGCTTTATTTGCAGAAAGAAAATGGAGACTTTACTCTCCCCACTGAACTGTGACTTACACCACTCAACATGACTTATAATAAAAAGCTTTACAAGCAGGATGCACAATCACCTCCTCAAGCCTTAGTGGTCAATGAATAATGATCACAAATAGTGCTATTCTTTCAGATGTTTCCACTCTTCAGAGAAAAACCATGACACAGTGCTTGGTACACCACGTGGATAAACAAATGCTTCACCTCTAAAATAAAAGGGCTGATTCATTCTCATTCTATGCGACAAGGCAATGGGCCAAGAGAGTAAAACGTGACCTAGGGCCACCCAACGTGTTACTGAGGACATTCCTGCTGAACTCGTTTCATCACTGCCTAACAGCACAGCACATGCAGCCAAATTCCAACTACTTCAGCACAACTTCCCAATAAATCCAACTGAACCAACATCCCTGAGGTCCACTCCCGCACTGCTCTGCTGGAGATCACAGTCCCTTGGGCAGCTTGTTTAGAGATGGTCTCCTAGGTTTGACTGTCAGGACTGCAGTCGCACTTACTTAGCCCCTCTGTGTCCCTGTGTTCCCCTCTATAAAAGGGCAAAAATAACAGTGCCTGGCTCAGGGGCTGGCCGTGATGATACACAGAATGTCCAGAACAAGGCTAGACCCACAGTAGGTTCTTATAAACAGTAGCTAGGATTCCTCAGTATGATATTTTATTGCAACTGAACAATTTACGTTGAGCTTGAGTCAACAGGTCCTTTACCTGGGCATTTTATGGATTCCTTCCCCCGTGTTATTTGGAACATTTAACTGGAGAAGGCATTTTAACATTTCTTTTTGTAATGAAAGTAGAGCAAAAGCTGGGCCACTCTTTACTCATGGGTGAACTTCTGCAGCAATAAAAAGGCTGGTTCCAGGAGTACATTTTAACAATGACCTGTTAGATCATTGCAGAAATGACTCAACAGAAGTGGTTTTGTGTGTGTTTGGGGAGGTCTATGAGTATTGATGTAATCACCCATATTTTTGAAGCTTACCTGATATGGTCGCTACTAGAACTAACGTCCCATTTTCCTTCCAGTGGAGATCATCAATTCCTTCAAAGAAGCAGGCAGCTCCTTGATTACACCAGAAAGGGGCATTCATTTCCGGTCGGAGGTGAGGAAACGTGCAATTGCCAAGCTGGAAAAGCTCATACCATTCCATTGTGTAGTTCTTGCCAGTCAGTGTACTCCTGAATCCGACGGCATCATGCATGATTTTCTGTGTGAAAATAACAGATGTAGAGAAACATGGCTGTGAAGTTCCTATGGGTCCAGACAACCTGGTGGGAGCAAACGTGCTAGACCCTAAATGCCTCTGCTGCTGCCTTTCCTGTGTCACCCGCCAGCTTGGGCCCCCATCCACCCTGGTTAGGGACACTGGAGCTCATAGGTGCACCTGTCATTTCATCTCCTCCCGCCTCTGAGTGAGTACTGCAAGTCAGTCTCAGGCAGGAACTCTTACCTCCGTTGGGGCCAGGTGCCAGGTCATAGGAATTGGATTTAGATGAGTTCTTTTACAAGGGATTAAAGCAATTATCAGATTAAAGCAACCATCAGATAAGTGATTACTCCCTCAAATCCATTGTCCAAAGTTATAAGATCAAGATGCACCCTCACCAAATGTCCCAGGAGGTCTCCATATTTAAATTCCCACACTGGAGCTTGCAACCGAAAGACATCGATGACATCATCATCTTTCATAACTGGGAAGCTGGAGCCAGTTGGACAGAATGTGTACTTGGCTTGACAATAAGGATCTGGCTCTGGACGAAAAGAAAAGCGTCTAACAAAGAAAAAAAAAAGGAAGCATTAATTCAACCACAAATCGTTTTTTCTTTCCCATTTTAGAATCCAGTTTTTAATCAGGCAGAGTGTCAGGAACAGACTCAGGGCTTCGGCCTGCCGCACCACCTTGTATGAAGCCCCTAAGTGATCCAGACTTGACTAGAAGTCTATGGGAGGCCACGCACAGGTTACACATAAGCACTGCACCATTTCCTATTAGGGAGTTGGTATTTGTGGGGAATCTTGGAATAAATCCTTTATGGAAACAAAGGGAAGGAGTATACATTTTACTTGTGACCCTGGGAATAATCTTCCAACGATGTTTCTAATAGCAAAGGACCGATACAAAGCACACGGACAACCATACCCGCCCCTATTCCCTCCCTGTAACAGGGGGAGGACTGTAAACAAAAGGCTCATCAAGTTAAACATGATGTTCAAACGTTTACAGAAGAAATGGTAGTCCTCAACGTGTTCAGTCTTCCAAACAATTCATACGTTAAGATTGTTCAAGTTATGATTAAACAGAGTATCTTCTATGCTTACTTAAGAATTAGCCAACATGCATTCAATTACTACTTACTGAGGTTGCATTCTGAGCAGGGCACTATACCAAAAGGAGAGAAACAAACATTAAGACACTGTTTCTTTGGTTGTTTCGCCTGGGGGCAGGGACTGGGAAGGCATGAAACAAGAAAAGAGGCAGGAGAGAGTTTTATTCAGCACACGATAGGTAGGGACAGTGAGGTTAAAGAAATAAAGACCTAGCTTAGGTTTTTAAAAGTACTTGTAAAGAAAGTAATGGCAGGGCCCGGGGCAGTAGCCTAGTGGTTAAAGTCCTCGCCCTGAATGCGCCAGGATCCCATATGGATGCCGGTTCTAATCCCGGCGGCCCTGCTTCCTATCCAGCTTCCTTCCTGTGGCCTGGGAAAGCAGCAGAAGATGGCCCAAGGCCTTGGGATCCTGCACCCACGTGGGAAACCCGGATGAAGCTCCAGGCTCCAGGCTTCGGATTGGCTCAGCACCAGCCGTTGTGGCGGCTTGGAGAGTGAATCAATGGATGGAAGATCATCCTGTCTCTCCTCCTCGCTATATATCTGCCTTTCAAGAAAAAAAATTTTAAAAAAATTGAGGGCAGAAAAGGAGAGAAAGCAGTACTTTCAGACACAGGGCATTTGAAGGAGCTCCAGCAGGTGTAGAAAGTAGAACTGAAGCTGCAGGGCAGGTCTGCAGGCGGGGAGGCAAGCAGGGGCTGTTATTTTGTTGTTAAGAAACTGTGAACAGCACCACCTAGAGGCAGACTACGGGAGCGGCGAGCTGGAAAGAGCCCTAAGCAGAAGTGAAGGGAGTAAACCTCATTTCACGAATTATAGGGGGACAGATTACAAATTACGGCTGCCTTAGGAGGTGACTGCAACAAAGCACAAAGCAGGCAAGAAAACGGGGCCTAAGACGGCTGCAGTAGAGCTTAGGTTGTGGAGGACTACACAAGAATTCAGCTCAACAGTGCGTTCACCTTTGGCACTTGCCGCTGGAATAGAAAGCAAAATGAGAACTAGCCTCTGTCCCCCAAAAACCCACGATCCCCAAGGTCCTAGCCAGATGTCTTATTTCAAAGCCCCAGCACGTCGACACGAATCGTGCATTTGAAGAGCCCGAAACCATGATGTTCACTGAAAACACTAACAACTCTCCCAGTGTTTATGAGGCTTGGGAACACGGTTTCATAGGCACTTAAAGCAGCTTAAACAAAAGTGTAACTGCACCTGGGCTTCCTGGACCTACAGCATAAATCTGTTTTAGGTCAAGGACAGTTTTAAGAGCATAACTTAAATGTGAGGAGGCTGGATGACAGCACACACTTAATCACACGAAACTTTGAAAGATGTGGTAAGAACTCAAACTCGGCTCTAATAGTCAAAAAGTTACAGATCTATGGATCTTCTCCTTTCCTTACTGAATATCATTTTAATAATATGTCTGAGAAAATCAACTTCAACCTCAAAGTTACCATTTCACATCAGACATAAAAAGGCGGAAGGGGGAGTGGGTTGGGAGCGAAGCAAACCCATGGGTGAACAAGAGCACGCGGCCTTCCGGGGCGGACGACAGCTGGGAGGGACGGCGTTTCAGGTCGCCCACAAGCCTAAGAGGGCTCCGCCGCCCCGTTCCTGCCTTCTCACGCCGCGTGGGCGCACAGTTGTCTGGCACTTGCCCCAAGCTCGCACAGCAGCTGCGACCCTAGGGCCGCCAGAGCCCAGAACCACGATAACTAATGACGGGACCCGGAGCAAACTCCCGCACGCGACCCTGACGCCACCGCCTGCCCAAGTCTCCCGGAAGACGGTCACCGGAAGACTTCACCCTCCTTTCTCGTCCAAGGGGGCGCGCCCCGGCCGCCCCGGCGCTCCTCAGCCGTGCGCCCCGCGCCCGGAGGTGGCGGGCGTCCCCGAGGATCCCCTTCTCCCCCCGCCCCCGGCCCGCAGAGCTCCGCGCGCCGCCCACTCACTTGTAGGGCACCGGCCAGTGGCGCCGGGCGGGGACGCCCGCAGTCGCCGTCAGCCAGAGCAGCACGAGGCCCCAGGCGCACGGCGGGAGTCCCCGGGACGCGGGCCGCCGGCCCAGGCTCCCCGGCTCGGCGCGCCCGGCCTGCGCCATCGCGCGGCTCCCGCAACTTCCGGCCGAGCGTGCGCAGAGGCGCGCCGGCCCGCCCCGGCCTGAGGCGCGGGCGTCAGGGCTGCTCCTCGGCGTGTGACGGCCCGGCGCGCGGCCCCGCGGCCACGCTGCTCCCCGGAGCCCTTCCAGGCCTTGAGGGGCTTGCTTCTCAGGCACGGCCTGGCCTCAGGTTCCAGGTGAGAGATTTTTCTGGGGGAGGGGAGAAAATTCCCCCTAACTTTGTCCCAGTCACCCCAAAACCAGACCCCAACTACCAAACACTTCAGATTCTGCCCTTCTTTGGATTCTGCAGCGTGGCACTGGTAGTCCTCGCCGGGCCCCACGACGCCCGGATTAGGTGTCCACAAATATACAAATGAATGAGGAAGAGCCGGGCAGGCAGGGGTAGTGACCAAGCCTCTGCAGCCGGAGCCAGCCACGCGCACGGGCCACGTCCCTCGGTGCTGCCCGCTGCACGGGTCTGGGTGCGAGCACACATTGTACACATTTCTATTTACTTCTGTTGGGAACAGTTTATTAACACTCTACAAATAACTCCTTCAGGACAGAAACTTTATCACACTGTTAATAAAAATGGACGGAAAGCTTTGTTAGGCCTGAGCTTCTGCACTAGGCCCCAACAGTCCAGACGTAAGCCTGGGGTCACTGAGGCAGGCTGCCATGGCATCACACTGAAACGCAAAGGAAACGGGAAAAGCCCTCAAAGGATGAACTTTTTTCGCAAACAGGAGATTCCCAGCCACCCATCAGAAAGGCACAGGCTGAGGAAGGCACCGCTGCTCTGGTCCTCACAAGCAAGGAACAGAAACAACCTTGCTGTCAACCAGTCCAACCAGTCCATCCCAAGTACCCAGGCATGCTGTTTTTGGTTTGGATGGGATGTTGCCTAATGGTTGCATCACTAATAGAAGATAGCCTGGATTTTAAAATGTGTTGGAAGTTTGTCATTTCATTGTTTTAGAAAGATCGATTTACTCAAAAGACAGAGCTACAGAGAAAGAGGGAGAGACACAGAGGTCTCGTGTGTGCTGGTTCACTCCCCAGATGGTCACAAGAGCTAGAGTTGGGCCAATCTGAAGTTTCTTCCATGTCTCCCATGTGAGGACAGGGACCAAGGCCTTGGGACGGCCTCTGCTGCTTTCCCAGGGTCAGAGGTGGAACAGCTGGGATTCAAACCGGCATCCACAGGGGATTCTGGCACCACAGAGGATTAGCCTGTTAGGCCACAGTGGGCAGTCCTGGATTTTATGTGTCTGTATTGCTGATTGAAGTGGTACGGACCACTAAGTGAGTGGGAATAGAATCAAAGTGCTCATGCATCTGACCTTCACTAGTTAACCATTCTCAATAACCCTGTGGGAAAATGCTGTTACTTCCAGCGTGAAGCTCTGTGAGCAGCAAGATACTGCTAAATTTCCCAACATTAGCGAAGGCAATGCTGGTGGATGTGACCCTGGAAGGACCTTACCTTGCTTCCAGAACTCTTACTGCTCCCCTTTGCACCTCATGATGTATGACCTGGGATACGTGTATGTGTTCACAGCAGCTGTTCTGGGAATGGATGGTGACATCTCGTTAACTCCCTCTTAATCTGAGCATCCCTCACTGAGGCCATGGAAATGTCCTACTGGGTCAAGGGCAGGGCAGAATTGTTGTCACAGGTATGCATTCTTGTATCCCTGACTAACGACTTGTATCCAACCCGCAGGCTTAAGGCAGGTTTCCTGAAAACAGGTGCCAGGCTTCATTCAGCACCTGGTATATAGGGGCTGAGCGATTTTTTTGTTAGAGAAAAATGGGCTTATGGTTGAGGGTCCCCTGGGGCTGGGGGAAGTAGAGCTGCATTTGCTGAAGATTGTAGATTCCATCCTTCCAGATTCTTCACAGCACCCATTGCGGGGGAGGGGGGAGGGGGAGCGGGGGCGCGCCTTGTCTCTCCTTCCTGGCTCTGCTCCAGAGCCTCGTCCGCCGCCAGAGGGCGCGCGGATGTCGTCCCGAGTTGAGAAGAGGTGACCTTGGCCATGGTCCTGTCGCAGGCTTTCTGTGGGCCCTCAAGCTGGCCCGCAGCCAAATGCCAGAAGCTCGGCAGTCCCTGGCCAAGCCTTATTTCTAGCCCTCAGCCTTCTTTCTAATTTCAAGCGGTAGCCAACACTCCTCGTGCTGCCCAGTTCACTTGCTCAGTTCACAGCTACTGAACTGAGCTTTGGACAAAAGATGGGCAGGGAGGGTGCCCCCCGAGGAGGCCTGAAGCCAATCCACTCCTGCCCCATGCACCTGCAGCAGGCACCTGACGTTTATCTGTCCTCTACCGCCCCACACTTGTTGTTATCACAAGCACCTTCTTCCTGACGTCAGTCCTAATACCTAGGGCAGGGTTTGGGAGTGCCTAATACCTAGGGCAGGGTTTGGGAGTGCAGGAGAGAAAACTTCTGATTTGTTGACAGATGAGATCAAAGCAGACTTCCAGATCTCAAAGACTGCTGCTCTGCTGGGGGGAGGATGTTCCGGGGCTTAGAACAGGGGGATAAGCAATGTGGTGCCCGCTTGGAGAAATCACATGTGAGAGCTGTGGGTCCCGGATGTGGGACGTCGGGTGCCAGATTTCCCATACTGTAGTGAAGAAGTTGAGATAAGGAACAAGGCAGTTTGTATCTTAGGAGGAGGATAAGCAGGAAGCCAGCATCCAGCCCTGAAGGGTGCACTTCCAGCCTTTACATTCAAGTAAAAAATGTCTCCTGGGTACTTTCTACCCCATTACAGGACTGCTTTGCCCATAAGAGGGTGTTTGGTCTGGTTTGGTTCATGCTCATTCGGGCCATTTTGAAGTGTAGAGTTGGGAGGCATTTGGCACACTCACACTGTTGGGCAACCATCCCCACCTGCACACTGGCTCCATGGCCCTAACTGGCTCTGCAGCCTGTAGGCAGTGGCTCCCGGTTCTCACTCCCCTCCTCCCAGCACTGGAGAACCTCTGCCCTACTTTGTGAATTTGCCCATTCTAGGTATCTTGTGAGAGGGGAACCTCACCACAGGCTGTGTGCTCTTGTGACTCAGCACACAGCCTCAGAATTCAACATTGTGTCAACATTGTGCTGCCTTTTCAGACTGCAGTGTGTGTATAGACCATGTTTGGTTTATTGTTCTTATGTGAAGGGCGTTTGGGCTCTGTTCCCCTTGTGGGTATTATGAATGATGCTGTCCATAGTAATGAATGTGCAAATATCTGCTTTTAATGCTTTTAAAAAAGATTTTTAATGAAAAGGCAGATTTACAGAGAAAGAAAGACAAAGAGAAAGATCTTTAATCCATTGGTTCACTCCCCAGGTGGCTGCAAAGGTCAGAGTTGAGCCAACCTAAAGCCCGAAGCCAAGAGCTTTTTCTGGGTCTCCCATGCAAGTGCAGGGGCCCAGGGCTTAGGGCCATCTTCTGTTGTTTTTCAAGGCCATAAGCAGGTAGCTGGATGGAAAGTGAAGCAGCTGGGACACGAACTGGTCACTTTATAGTATATCGGAGCTGGCACATGGAGGATTAGCCAGTTGAGCCACTGTGCCAGGCACTCTGCTTTTAATTCTTTTGAGCATATGTCTAGGAGTGGAATTGCTAGATCCAGTGGTAATTCTGTATCTTATTTTTGAAGAACCCCTACAGAAGCTGCACCAGTTTTTAAGACATTTTTAAAAAGTTCTTTGAGAGGCAGAGTTATGGAGGGAGAGAAGGAGAAATGAAGAATCTTCCATCTTCCATTTGCTGGATCACATCTCAAGTGGCCACAATGGCCAGAGCTGGGCAGGTCTTAAGCTAGGTGTAGGGGCCCAAGCATTTGAACCATCCTCCATTTATTTCCCAGGTCACCAGTGGGGAGTTGGGTCAGAAGTGGAGTAGCTGGGACTCGAAGCGAACCATAACCCATACGAGATGCTGAAAGTGCAGGCAAAGACTTGACTTGCACCGTTCTTTTTAATAGTAAAGTAGATGTTACTCCTCAGTTGTTTTTTTTCCCCCTACAGGTCTTCAACTTTGAAGCTAGATGACAACTCTATTCTGTCTCCTGCTTGTGTCTCCCCAAGACAAATGAGGACTTCTTTGAGGTCATACCTAGTTAATGATAGAGTAAGTCCTAGAAGCCAAGTCTCTTGTCTCTAAAACTTAAGATATGTCCAGCACCTGCCTCACTTGAGGGATATTAACTCAGCGGGGTGATTATCTGTGCATTTGCTCCACTAAAGTACTTACTGATGTGCCACTGGGGAAGGGCAAGGCCTGCGTTCACTGGCTGTGGTTGTTCAATGATGTCCCATCTCTGTCCTGAAGGTGACTCCTGTGGAGGTCAATGGACTTGTTTACTCTTGATTACAATGTGGCAAATGCTTCAGCACTTTGTTAAAGTATCCAGAATTCATGCAAGCATCAAAAGCATGTGTAACTACTTGGCAGGGGATCCTGTTTATTCCACTAGGGGACTGAAGGCTGATGTATTTCCAGAATTGCTGTTTTACCTCTAACTTCATATTTCCTTGCATCCTCTTGCCTTTCAAAAGTTCTGTCTTCTCACTAAGAATAGGATAGTTGTGTGCTTAAAGTCTCAGGGCTCTAGAGTCAGATAGGAGCTGTTGCTCAATTTTATGAAAATGAAACAGAGAAGAGAGTGTTAAAAATGATACTGTACATCTTCATTCAAATACAAAGAGTGGTAACAGGAGGCCGGAACCCATGGTACGCTTCCCTGTCCCAGTGACAGCCTCTGAGACAATCTCGGGATGTTGGAGTGTAACTAGGCTTTTGTTCCTCTCATCAATGTGGACCTGCAAGCTTTGGCTTTGAGTAGAAGCCAGGGAAAAAGGTCAGATGCAAAGGTTGCTGCTGTGCTTTGGATTATGTGTTTGATTGCCACCCAAACTCAAGGTGACGCTTCATTCCACGATGTAGCAATTTTGGGCAGTGGGGACTCATGCAGGTGCTTGGGTCATGATGGTGGGGGACCCTTCTTCATAGATGGATCAAGAGGGACTGGATTGTTATTGCTTGAGTGGGCTCCCATGAAGTGTGTTCAGTTTCCTGGGCTCTGTCCTTCACTGGGATCTCTGTGCCCACGTATTTGCCTCCCACTTTTCTGCTGAACTCTTGGCAGCTACAGGAGACCCTTGGTAGTAGCTGATATGATCTTCAACTTCCAGCCTTTGGAATGGAAGCCATATACCCCCTTCTTTCTTCATAAATATCCAGTCTCAGAGATCCTGGCAGGTAAAAAATATGAACTAATAGGCCTTAATAAACACCTGCCTCCCCAGAACTTCCCCCTTTGCTTCCAAGTCCTCACACCTCCCCTGATCTGTGTGCCCTGCTGTGTCTGAGCAGGGTTGGAGAGGAGGGAGGGACAGTCGCACCAGGTCTGTCTGAGTGTGGGCTGGGGAGATTCATCCAGAGCTTCGTGGGGCTGTCTGCTTGTCATATATCAGCAAGAGCTGCAAATTGTTCTGCTTCAGGATCTTTGCGTTACAGCTTCAAAGATTTTAACTCAAAACCATGAATTCCATTTCTCATTTGCCTTTGAACAGTGATTGTCAACCCCGTGGGAGATTTTAAGCATGGGAAGGCACAAGCTGGCTTTTCACCTCCAGAGAGTCCACTCAGTTGGTCTGCTTGGTCACCAGAATCTCCAGAGAGCCCAGGCTGCTTATTACTGCTTTCAAAGCACTGAATGGTGTATCGACTCTCTTGTGTCAGTGAACTGTACAAGTTCTTTTCAAATACATTCAATGGACACATAATAATTACACATACTTACGGAGTTGACTATGGTATTTAAGTACATGTTCAGTGTATGTAATAGTTGGCTAAGCATACTAGACATATCCACCACTCAGTAAGGTTTTCAAGTCAGTAAGCATTAATTAAAATGAACAGCTGGCCTCACAGCGTTCGGCTAACCCACCAGGTATAATAATAGCATCCAGCTCATGGCAGTTCAGGTGTGCCAAGTCTTGCACGTCCCCACGGGCTCTCCTGGCACTTTCCTCCAGCATATTTCCCCTTTTCTTCTCTGGGCTCTTTTTCAAGTGATTAACGCTGTGCATCTGCTCAGCATTAGGAGTAAATACCTTCACCTTCAATGATAGAAATAAAAACCAAATGATGCCTTTGCCCCGATGAAAGCAAATGGGCACATCAATCTCGGTTGAAGCAGAAAGCCAGAAAGCCACTAAGTGATTCTGTGAGCCTGTGGGGCCATCTGAAGCTTCAGGTATCACAGCTCAGCTACAAGGAGGAAGGGGCAGGGCCTTGGCAAAGAGGGAGAGGAACAGGGCCAAAAACGAGCTTCCAGACAAGAAAGCAGTTGGCTTTAAATACATATATCTTCACACATGGGAATATGTGTGTGTGTGTGTGTATTTAAGTGAGAAAGGAGGGACTGGTGTAGCAAGTGAAACCTCCACCTGTGCCAGCCCGCATCCATTTGGGTGCCAGTTAAAGCCCCAGGTGCTGCACAATACAGATGATAAATGGTCAAGGTGATGGATATATCGAAGTGTTTTTGTTTTTTTGTTTGTTTTTTTTACCTGTAAAGTCCACTAGCTGTAAAGGTTGCAAAGCCCTGACGTTTAGGCTTGTGCTGTAGCATTTGTCACCAGTATACTTTTTTTTAAGGAGCAACTTCAACAATTACAAATTACCATATTGACTTTTAAAAATAAAATTGATAGATTTAAATTTATTATAAATGCTAGAAAATCTTTTTTAAAGTATTTATTTACTTTTTATTGGAACGGCAGATTTATAAACAAAAGAGTCAGAGAAAGATCTTCCATGTGCTGCTTCATTCCCCAAGTGGCCACAATGGCTGGGATGAGCCTGTCCAAAGCCAGGAGCCAGGCTTGCAGGTGAGGATTTAGCCACTGGGCTGTTGTGCCAGGTCCAACTTAAGATCTTAAGGAAATGTTGTTTTCATGCTCTGACCACATGTATATGGTCTTAAAAATGCATATTATAGGGTCTGGTGGTGTGGCCTAGCAGCTCAAGTCTTCGCCTTGAACACGCCTGGGATCCCATGTGGGCATCGGTTCTAATCCCAAGAGCTCCACTTCCCATCCACTCCCCAAGTAGTCACAACAACTGGAGCTGAGCTGATCGAAAGCCAGTAGCCAGGAGCTTCTTCCAGGTCTTGCATGTGGGTCTAGGATCCCAAGGCTTTAGGCCGTCCTCTACTGCATTCTCAGGCCACAAACAGGGAGCTGGGTCGGAAGTGGCGGATATGGGATCCTGGTGCATGTAAGGTGAGGACTTCAGCCACTAGGCTACTGCACCAGGCCCTAAAGTATATGATTAAAAAAAAAATCTCTTGTAATGACATCCAAAGCAAGTTGAATACAGTGTTTCAAATGGAAGAATGGATCAAAATGCAAAACTCATTTCAAGAAACATTATTTTTAAAAATAAGATTAACCACAAAGTGGGAGAAAATATTTACAAAATACTTATATGCTAAAAGATTCATTTACTCAGAATATTTAAATAACTGTTATAACTCAGCAACATGAAGATAACCTAGTTAAAATAATTGGAAAAATTGGGAAAGAATAGTCATTTAGAAAAATGCAAATTAAAACTGTAATGAGATGCCATTTCATACTCACTGGAATGGCTAAGGTAAAAAGATTCACAATCCCAAGCTTTATGGAGAGTGAGGAGAAACAAGAACTCCTCCTCAGCTGCTTGTGAAATCTAATATGATAGAGCTACTTTGGAGAACAGCTTCCCCGAAGTTCAGCATAACATTTACCAAATGGCCCGACACCCTCACAACTGGGTATCTACCCAGTGGACTCCTGTATCCACACACAGATTTGCAAGTGAATGTTTCTGAAAGTGCCGTCTATACCGGCCCAACCTGGGAATAATCAAGCTAATTAGCTAGCACATGAATAAGGAATGTGTGCTATATATATCAACAATGAACAAGTGCTGGATGATACGTGAAGGAATCTCAAAGCCATTGTGGTAAGTGAAAGAAGTCAGACACATGTTATATGATCCCATTTATATGAGAGTCCCGAAATGATAAAACTACAGAGACCGATCCTCATTTGCTAAGGACTGAGGCAGAAATGGGATTAATTATAGGCAGGTAGAAGGAGTTTTTTTTGAAACAATGAAAGTATTTCCAATTTGGATTGTTGTGGTATTGGTACAACTCCCTAAAATTTACCAAAACTAATAGAAATATGTAGTTGAAATGGGCCATTTAATGATACGTAAATTAGGTATCTACAAATCTATTAAAACATTCAAATATTCCTGATTAAAAATAGAACATATTGTCTGCAGAGGCAGGTATATCCATTGCACTGTGGGGAGGTTGGTAAGAAGCACAAGCTAAGTCATCTGCTGGAGGTGCAACAGACCAGAACTGCTCTCCATTGACCATAAATACACCTTCAAGGTCATCTTCTATAGCCTTGAGGTTCATGAAGTTCATAAATCAGTCCTTGTAAAAGATTAGTTTTTGCATGTGGATCACAGATTACTTGAATTGTACACTAGTGAATAATTCTCAAATCAACTTTTTGTGTTTCTTGCATGTTTATTATCTCAATTTAGGTGATTTGAATTATCGTGCAGAATTCAGGAAGGTTCTTTCCAGATGAATGCAATTTTTTTTCCTGAGTCTTTCCATTTTATAGCAGGTGTTCCTGGGCAGTCCAAATAGCAGTTCCTTGCTTTATAGCAAATTATTGATTCCCCAAATACTGAATCACTTAAGGATCAATGAGCCTCAGGAGTGACTGTGGATGGAATTACTGTGTACTGAATATTGTGGCCTCTGAGGGGAAGCTCCTTTTAGAAGTGAGGTTAGAACAGAGCAGTCCTCTAGGTCTTCAAGATTTTCTACCGTTTTTATAAGACTTTCAGCTGTGTCGCTGGGCAGCATTGTGGAGGCGTTGGCTCTGAACTTTTTCTGCAGATCTTCTTGGCTCAGAGGCCTTCTCCAGTGACCATAGAAGGTATCCGAGCGCCCAGTGAAGGTGGCTCCATCCCCAAGGGTGACGCTCACCTCGCAGTACAGTGTGTCGAAGCTTGGAATATTATCCGGAGGGTGCTCCAGTGCCACCTTCTGGAGCAGCTCTCTAACCTGTGGTCTGTTGATTTGGGATTGTTGGAATGATGGGATGGTGACAGCACCATCAAGGAGCATGGCACAGGCCACATACTGGAAGGAATGACGAGCTTCGTGTTCCGAGTCTGGGAAGGGCCTGTTTACATATGGGACCTCTGGAATCCTCAGCACAATTCTCTTGATGTGCTCAACAGGAAGCAGACCTTTGTCTGTCACCAGGTGCTTTCGTACCGATTCGGCTGCCTCAGCTACCCAATGGGTGGCCAGGTGGGCAGGGAAACACTTGACAGCCACATCCTGCTGGTCTAGCAGCCAAGTGTAGGTGTCCAGATTTGGAAGGACTTTGGGGTTATAGTTGTCATAGAAGGCCCCAAATCCTGTTTTCAAATCCAAGATCTGCTTGTTTCCTTGGAGACCCAGCATTGCCAGAAATGCAGACTCTATCCCAAGCCTGGCAGCATTGCCAATATGAAGGGGCTTGGTCTGAGTAGCAGCATTTGCCATAGGTGCTCCTGCATGAGAGATGGCGATAGCCAGAGCTTCTTGACACTTTGTCTTGCTGAGCCCTAAAAGCTTGGCTGTTGCAGCAGCACTGCCCAAAGTTCCTACCACCGAGGGAGGATGGAATCTGAAAAGCAAAGCAGCAGAGTTGGAGAGGTATGACGCTTACCCACGATGCAGCATGGTGTTGTGGAGATCATGGACAATTCTGTCTGATTGCCGAGGGTCAGATCTCAGCTTTACCACTTACGGGAAGTGTGGTCTTGGGAAAACATTCAACTCCCCTGTACCTTTCTTGTGCAAAATGATGAAAAACAATAATGTTTTACCTTACAGAATTTTGAGAGTCTTGAAGGAAAGTATGTGTGCCTAACTCATAACCAGTTCTTTTAAAATGTTAGTGTTAATAATTATTGTCCTTAAAACTAGAATTGTTGATGGCTGGAAGCTCAGTGAGCGAATGTAAGAACTGAGAGCCTTGTAAAGACTGTGAAAGTTCAGAAACCAGTATTCTTGTTTCGCCTTCTAGCAGGCTGCACCACTTGGCAAAATAAATATGAAGCTGATCCCTTTCATGCAGCTAACATTTGATCTGCAGGATGGATTTTTAGGATTAGGCTATTCTGAATGTTCTCACTATCCTGAAGGACGATGTGAATAGTGGAGCAGGTTGTGCTTTTAGGATAGGATTAGCAATACTCAGAGGACCTCTGGAGATGCCAGAAGGACATGACTCACCTTGGGATGAAAGGCCCCAATTTATTTCATGGTCCTCGTTGTTTCATTGAATCTAAACTGAAAGGAAAGATGTCCAAGGCATTTCCCAAGTCTCACTTTTATTACATACAGGTATGAGATCTAGCATGTGAGTGGAACTGACTTATCTGCTAGCATTGATGTTAACACCTTTAGCTGAGTTAGTCTCTAGGTCAGAAAGCTCAACAGAAGTCATGACTGACAGATGAAGGGAATGTGGCTGTCTCTTGTTGTGTCAAATTCTCTCCATACCTCTTTGGTATGTTGTTGGCTTCCTTGGAGAAACGCATTAATCGGCCTTGCACTTCAATTCCAATGTTGAAAGCCAACAGCAGGTCAAGACCAGACAACTTTGGACTCTGTGGCAAGGCTTCTGATAAAGCTGTGACAACGGGAAGGACAGCCCCAGAAGGGTGGGTGGCAGGGTGCCATGTGTCATCAAAATCCATTGAGTGGATCTGCATAGAGAGAAATAAACAACAAAAAACTAAAACATGTTTCCTTAAATTAAATGGCTTTTTGAATCAGCAGAGATTTAGGTTAGCAATAACTCTGTTTGATATGAAATTTCTTGATCTGATGCTCTAAAACATGAAAATTGGCTGTGATAATTCATCACATAGTTGGGCACTGGAAAATGCTGACCCTTTGCCCTGAGAATGGTAGGAGCTTTGGGGGGAGCTTGTGATCCTCATGGAGCTTGATTCTTGGCCCAGAGGGCAGCAGCTGCATCTTCCACAGCCTGCAAAAGATCTATATTGCTCCTTATAAACAAAACTGGGGCAGGCCTTTGGTTTAGCAGTTGAGACAATGTTTGGGACACCCACATCTCATATTGTAATGCATGTGTTCAAGTCTCTGTTCTGGCTATTAGTTCTGCCTTCCTTCTGGTGCACACCCTCAGAAGGATCAGGTGATGGCTCAAGTGCTTGAATCCCCTCTACAAACATGGGAAGACAGGATGGGGTTTCTGGATTCTGACTTCAGCCTGGTCCAGGCCTGGCTGTCATGGGCATTTGGAGTGGTGAACTAATGGATGCTAGATCCCTGTCTCTGCTTTTCTCTCTCTACTTCTTGAATTAAATAAATGCATTTAAAAAACACTAGAGTTGATGGACACTCCTTCCTCCTTATCCTTTAAACAAGCCTCACTGAAATAATTTATAAGATAATTTATTCTGTATTATGTTTTATATTTTGTACCTTTTTATTACACATTAATTTCAAACTTTCAGAAACATTGTAAGAATAGCACAGAAATCCAGAGCTCAGATTTAAAAGCCATTATTTTATGCTGTGAGGGTTTATTCCCCTTTATCCAGCTATTCATTTTTCCTCTATATAAAATAGTTGGTAATAACCGAAGTTCATTTAAAAGTGGATTTCTATGTCTATTTGATGTGGCTGGAGCATTTCCCACTGCTTGCTGGACGTTTTCTCCTGAATGAACCACTAGATTTGACTTTTAGCAGTCTGAAGTGCTGTTCCCATCAACCACAAAAATTTACCAGAAACCCCAGTCTGTTCATGTCCACATTGCATCATGTAGATTGATTCTGTCACACAGAAAGAATACTAAATCACCTTTAAGATGGGAAGTGATGGAGATTTTGTTCAGAAAATACTTGTTTATGTGACCATTTTCCTAGTATCCATTGAATGAAGAACGTGCTACTAGACAAATCACGTATTAAATAGGAAGAACCGATGTGGAATTGACTGGGCATTGATTTTTGCATTTTTTGCTAACATATGTTGAAAGTTGGATGCTGGAATACCTTGGCGTTTGTTCTTACCTAAATTTTGTCATTTTCTATACTTGATGATTCATTTAGGAAGCATTAAATTCCTATAAAAATAAACCCTGAAAAGTAGAGCTGGTGTTGTGGTGCAGCAAGTTAAGCTGTCAGTTATGATTTCTCCATCGCATATGAAGTTGCTGGCTCATGTCCTAACTGTTCCAATCCAGTTCCTGATGTTGTGCCAGGGAAACCAACAGACAGTGGCAAAAGTACTCAGACCCATGCCACACATGGCGGAAATTCCTGGCTTCTGGCTTCAGCCTGGCCCTGTTTTATCTGTTGTACTCATTTGGAGGCATGAACCAGCAGATAAAAGATACCAATTGCTATCTCTCTTTCACATAATTAAAAACCTTTTATAAAACATGAAAACTGAAATTAGTATCTAGGATAAGAGAACAGACCACTTTCTGAATTTCAGTTATCTCAAATCTGTGTCATCTGTCATGTGGAAGCCGTGCAATTCCTAAGACATTTCTTGGTTCCAAAATTACGAAGATGATCTGATAGTTGGAAAGAGATGTAAACCTGCTTACAGCCACTCCATTAACAAAAGCAGCATAGGTGGGTGGGAGCCTGAAGTCTGGTCGACCCCAAACAGTACTGGTTCCACCAGAAGAGTAGACCTGAAACAGATGGACACGAGTGATACAGAGCACAATTTGCTAAGCCATCATATCAGGCATTGTTATACTTGGAGGTATTATGTTGATAGTACTTAATTGGATCTTGTGGGCTAGATAGAAGACTTAGTCAGTGGGTTGCTCTCTTGCTTGTGGAAGGATATGAAACCTTCCCCATGGAAGAGGGAAGGAATGCTGTGGCTCTATCACAGATTGCATCCAGAGTCTGAAGGTTGTTAATTCTCAGGCATAAACTCTGAGGAAGCTGAACTGTGTAGACTATCCAGTGGGAAGTGGATGCTATATCTCCAACATCCGTGCTGTTTTCTGTCCAGAGTGTTTGAGCAGCTTTTTCTTCCAAGAGTCTTAAATCAGACGGTCAGTGGCAGGCACTAAAACTTCTAAGACAGTCGGATTAAGGATGTTTTCAGCAGTAAGAATGAACTGGGAGGTAACACTAGGTTTTATGATAGAGGCTCAGGAAGGGATAGAGATAAATATTGAAACTCAGATAATAAAACATAAAAAATAAACCATATGAGCAAATGACATATATAAAACTAAGTGTAGAGTAAATAAACCAAACCCACACACCCTTTGGTGTACACCAAAGTAGGCATATGCACTTGCTGGATTTTGTCCTTGAAGCCAACTTTGAACTTACTTTACTGTATTGGCTGGCGATGTGAAACACTTCTGTGTTTGTTCCCAGGAACCCCACGCCCAGCGTATCCAGGATCATTCTCTTGCTCCTCCAAATGACAGAATCTGTGAGGTGTCCCGCTTTCAAGTGGTGAATCATGTTGGCAAAGCTCTCTGTGACAGACTATAAAAGGAAGATGATTAATAGTCTTACACGCTACAACTTTTTACTTTTAAACATTTTGCTGCACTAGAGGAAACCCATTATATCAATTTTAGTTCAGTTTCTAAAAAATGATGTATAACAAGCATGTGTTCTGTATGAGGCAAGTTTCTGTGTTTAGTTAAGAACACTGATGGATGGGGGAAGGGAATCACAGAATGTGAAGAGAGGCAGGTAGGTGTGGGGACATCTTGCTCAGGTAAGAGGATAGCTGGGATTGGAGGGGGCACTAGAGCAGCTAGTAATGACTGTTGTTAGAAGTAGGCCCAGACTATTTTGAGCATTTAAAATACATTATCCATTTAGCATTTGCGGTTTTTCTGGTAAGTACCATGAGTCTCATTTTGCAGGTGTGAAGCTGAAGTCACTGATTCTGATATCCTTTACCTGGACCACTAGCCCTGGACTACCTGGGATCCTGTTGAGAATGAAAGTGTCTGGCCCCAACTGTAGCCACTGGGATTAGACTTTCCTTGCAATTAGCATTTTTGGGAGCCAACCACAGGATTCAGTATTCCTTCAGTATGTCTAGGTGATGATTACATGCTGTGGCACTGTCACATCTGAACAATAGCTCCTCTCTACCTGGGACCATGAAGCATTGGAAGGTGGCTTGTCTGATGCTGAACAAGTCAGAAGACTAACATACACATTGACCTTTGAAAATTCAATAGGAGCAAAGGGTATAAAACATCTTGAGAATTTTAAAATGTCGGTTATATGCTAAGTAAACATTCAACATACTGATATCATTAATGTGACAATGTTTGATCTGTTGGTTCATTAAGAAAATCAATTGCTTTTGAAAATAGAGCTATGAGGAAATTAGAAATTAGATGTATGACTTGAGAACCACTGTCTGTTGTTCTTGTTGGTGGAAACTGCCTGGAGATGTTGATATTTGGCCTGGCTGTGTAAGCTCAAGGGGGTTAGCTAGGTGAAGGTGCAGAGGATGAGGATGAAGTTTAGAGGTGCAACTACCTAAAGATAGTCTGAATGTGGCACACTTAAGCTACAGACCTTCATGCAGGGGACAGGGTAAGGAGATGTGTTTGCAGGCTAGGACTGAATGATGAATGTTAGGCTGTGCTGAAGATGGTGACATGGATGGGGAGCTACAGGGCTGTTTGAGAAAGGAGCACATCTGATTAGAACTGGGTCTGCAAAGGTTGCCACAGGCAGCTGTATAGATGGTCAGTCGGAGAGGTGTAGGTGATGGTGGTGAAGACACTGCTGCAGCAGGCTACATTCTGGAGAGGAAACAGGAAGATAGCAGGCTTGGGGGCAAGCAAGACAGGCCCATGGTGGACTTGTTGACTGTGGAGGGCCTGTGGTCATCCCAATGAGAAAGACCATTCTGCTTCCACCCAGCAAGCTTGACAATAAAAAGTCTCGCAGGATTATTTACACTTAAAAGCAGAAGAGTACTTTGAAAGTTCTTCAAATATCATGTTTTTCAATGCATAGACAATTATTTTGCTTCCTACACATCTCCATAAGAGCATATCTGTTGTATACAATTAAAAGTATCCATTCCAGTAATGTTTCACTATATGCATAGTCCTTAGTACTACACAGTACATTTCAGTCACTTCCCCTGCTCCTCTGTTATATTGTTGCACAACTTCCTTTGTCCCTCTAAGCATTAGGTGCTCTGTTTTAAGCTCTCAGCTTTAGGGTGAGAAGTTATTGGATTAGGGGACCTAGCATGGCTGAAGCTCTGATCCTGCACTCAGTTCCAGATTACAGTTATGGAGTTGGAACTGGAGCCCATTTGCAAGTCCTTCAATCTGGCCACAGGCCAGTCTCATTCTTAGAGTCCTGCACTTTGTGTGAAGCTTGGGCTGCTTTCTGCATCTCTGAAGCTTTGCTTAAAAAAAGGACAGAGAGAAGAAGACTTGGAGACAGATTAGGTGCTGGTGTAAACATTGCTGATTGAGCTAGAGGAAGACAGGATTTATCAGGCTAAATGCTTATGCTCAGATAAACGTTTGAGGGCAAACAAAGGAAGGCAGAGAAGGAACAAAAGCTGGCCTGATCATCTGCCAAATAAAAATTATGATTTCACATATGGGTTGGATTTCCTGCTCCAGTTGAAAGAATCTGTCCTACAGCCCTGTCCCATCCTGATTCCCACAGTTGAGTGTTTTTAGTGATACATGCAGTCCACCTTTTCAGGTTTATATCTGGGCTGCACTGCCTATGGGGAAAGGTGTGTTTGGGGACAGGTGGGAGATGGGGTGCTGACAATGGAGCCTGGAAGGTGGCTCTGGCATCTATCCACAAGAGACCATGCTGTTGGTAACTTATGGAGATGAAATTTTGCGCTGTCCTCTCACAGGTAAGACCAGAATATTAGCCCATAAACTAAAGAACAAGTGGGCTCTTCCTGTCTTCCTGTCCCCTGAAGGAAAGGGACATGAGAGACATATAGCCACACTACTGTCTGCAAGCTTTATGCCAGTCTGTTAAAATGTTTACCTAGTCTGCTTGTTTTTCTTATGGCACTTACATTTTTTAGTTACAATGATTAATATAGAAATTAAAGCATAATATGTGGCCATTTACTGAACAAATAAATTCTTGTGATTTGTCAGGCAGTTTTTCTAAGCTCTCTAAAATACCTGACAAAAACAGTGTGATTCCTGTGCAAAAAGCTTATCTGTGACAAAGGACTGTAACAATAAGCAGATAACCAGAAATGCAGTTGTGTAGCAGCAAAACCAGCACTTCTAAAACTCAGAGGTGAATGGGGATAGGTGTTTAGCTTAGTGGTTGAAAAGCCTGTATCTCATGTCAGAGAACCCAGGTTTGACTCCTGCCTCAGGTCCAGACACCAGGTTGCTGCCCACATGCCTTAAGTTCTTAGAGTCACACTACCGATGGGCACTTGGGGTGTGTTCCCAGGTCCTGGTTTGTGTGAACCAGCACACCTGAGCACTTCTCCCTCCTCAAGTTAGGTTAAAATTCAGTGAACTTCTGTGATTCAGTTTGCTTCCTGAGATATATGACAGATAAGCTTCTTATTTGTCAAACACTGTTGGAAAGTTAGATGGAGTTGATTAAGTAGCCCAGATGTTATAAGACAAATTAAAGTACCATTTTGAAAGCAGAAGAATTTTTAAAGAGGACTAGTTCTGAAAAAGTGTGCAGTTGTCCTGAGGAATGTGAGAAAGGAAGCAGTATGCTAGAAAAGCATAAAATGTCACAGTACCTTGAGCGTCATGTTGTCCTAAAGAGGAAGTTTACTTCGAGAGTGAACTGGCAGAGTAATTCGTCTGCTGGCCAGCTGCCTTTATACCCTTCGCTGCCCTGAAACATTGCCTTTCATTTTTCCCTGACTTCAGAGTTTACGCAATTTCAGCATTTCCCAGCCAAGAGCACTCACTTCAACTTCCTCTGAGATGTTTTGTTTCATTTACTAATCTATAAAGAACCAAATCACACTGGGAAGGACATTCACGATGCGCCTGATTCCTTACATGCATCAGAGAAGTAAATTTGTGAGAAAGCAGGGACTGCCTCTTGTGCCTAGCTGCCACATGTCAGTATTAAAATGACACTGTCTAAATGAGATGTTTCACTCTGAAAAAATGAATCTGAAGGAGATAATGATGTGCAGAAAAAAATAGGGAAAACTATCACACATTGTTCATAATTAATAATCTTGCTTTTAAGATTGAAGCTTGGAAGCGATCAAATGCCCCCAAGTAGTGGATTGATGAAGAAACGTGACAAAATTACAATATTTAAGGAATGTTTCCTACTGTTGATCACCAGTATCTAGGGAGAAACAGGCCAAACTGAAGTTTCAAGTTTCTGGTAGTTTGCCATAAAGAGCCTAGAGGGGGCATTTTCAGCTGTGTCCTTTGTCCCTGAATTGGTTTCCTTGTTTGCGTATCTCTGGTTCTGTTCTCTGTCTTGTTTCTGGGTTGTCTCCCACCCTCCCTGCTGGTCCTAAGTTGGGTTTAGTACAGTTTATACATCCGTCACCATGGCTTGGTTTGTGCAACCATAACTCTGCCCACCTGGCACATGCACAGTTGGTCCAAGGGCCATGTTAGTGAAATCTTGAGTTTGCTACACCTGCAGTGGCAGAATTTACTTTGGGGAGGACTGCATTTTGGTTTTGGAGAAAACCTCTGTGAGCCTTGTGGTTTTGCCCCAGTCCTAGTTTAAGAAGAAATGTTGGTATACAAAGAGTAGCCAAGCCACTGTGTGTAAAAATGCAGGGAGCTAATTCTCTTGAGAGCAGGCAGGGATCTGGGAAATGATGTGGATTAGTTTTGCTTCTCTTGATTAAGGCCTGTGGAAAAGGAGTATTGGACTCCAGAGAAAGAGCTAAGGGCAGGGTCAGTGTGAACCCGCATGGATTGATGGGGTGGTGCCATGGTTATAGGTTAAGAACTGCAGAGAGAGGTGGCTGGCAGGAAACCCTGAAACCCTTTGTGAAAGGTTAAGGGAAGACAGATTTTTGTTTGGTTGTGTTGTTGTTAACATTTGGGCCATCCTCGACTGCTTTCCCAGTTGACGAGCAGGGAATTGGATTGGAAGTGGAGCAGCCAGGAAATGCACCACTGCCCCTATGGGATCCTGGCACATGCAAAGCAAGGATTTTAGCCACTAGACTACTGTGCTGGGCTCAAGGACAGACAGATTTAAGAAATGGTGAGATAGGGCTTGGTGTGATGGCTTGGTTAGCTAATCCTCCACTTGAAAGTGCTGGGAACCCATATAGTCTCTGATTCATGTCCCAGCTGCACCACTTACAACCTAGCACCCTGCTTAAGGTCTGTGTAAGCAGTGAAGGATGGACCAAGTCTTTGAGATTCTGCAACTGTACGGGAGGCCCAGAAGAAGCTTCTGGTTCCTGGTTTCACATCAGCTCAACTCTGACTGTTGTGGCCATTTGGGGAGTAAACCAGTGAATGGAAGATCTTTGTCTCTCTTTCTCTTTGTAAATCTTCCTTTCTAATAAAAATTTAAAAAAATCTTGAAAAAAATAGGAACAGTGAGATCAAATATCTAATTTGGTTCTGGCACTGTGTTGTAGCAGTAGAGGTTCTACATGTGATGTTGACAATGCATATGAGTGCTCACTCATGTTTTGGCTACTCCACTTTTAATCCCGGTCCCTGCTAATGGCCTGAGAAAAGCAGTGGAAGCTGGCCTATGTGTTTGGGTCTTTACCACTCATATGGGAGACTAGCAGAAGCTCCTGGCTCCTGGTTTCAGTCTGGCCCAGTGCTGGTCATTGCAGCTATCTGGAGAAGGAACCAATAGATTTAAGATCTCTCTCTGCCTTTCCCTGCCTCTCCCTTTAATACATACACAAATAAATAAATAAATAAATAAACAAACAAATAAATAAATAAAATTTATTAGAAATTAATTTGAAGTTTATTTAATATTTATTTTTGTTTTTTTTATTGGAAAGCCCTATATACAGAGAGGAGGAGGGACAGAGAGGAAGATCTTTGGTTCTCTAATTCACTCCCCAAGTGACTGCAACAGCTGGAGCTGCACCAATCTGAAGCCAAGAACCAGGAGCCTCCTTCAGGTCTCCCACACGGGTGTAGGGTCCCAAGGCTTTGGGCCATCATTGAATGCTTTCCCAGGCCATAAGCAGGGAGCTGATGGGAAATGGGACTGCCAGAATTAGAACTGGTGCCCACATGGGATCCCAACACGTGCAAGGTGAGGACTTTAGCGGCTAGGCTACCTTTCCAGGTCCTGAGGTCTAAGGAATATTTTGGGTTCTACTCATATTGCAATAGCTGTTAAAGTGGCTTTCCTAACCATTATCCAGACAGAGGGAAATCCAGACCCAGGCTCAGCATTAGCAAAAAAGTCAAGATACCATTCCAGAAAATACCTTATTTACTCTTCTTTATTTGAGAGAGATCCTCAAATGTTAAGTTGTCTGGGCGGGTGGTCTCAAAAGTGGAAACAGAAACAATCCAGGTGAGCATAGGTGAGCATAATCATAACTACGGACTCTATCAACATGCCTCCTCGGGTCTGCAGTAGCAGGAGTCTGGAATCAAGGAGCCATGACTTTAATCTAGACACTATGATGTGAGATGCAGGGGCCCTCACAAGTATCTTAACATCTGTCCACAGTTCTGGTGGATTCTAGAGCCATCTTCCATTGGAACGCTGGATTCCTATGTGCAAAGATCAAGATGGACATTTGGGGTGGGAGCGGGCAAGGTGGGTGGTTTGGGGACGTATTTAAGAATAATCAAATTATGAACTGCTGTGACCCATTGCCAAATTATCCATATAATTTAATATTTAGAGTTATCAAGTTGAAAGGAAGCACATAGTTTACAATCAAAATAGAAGCATCATTTCAGTTAGCAGATTTTTTAGAACGTAAACAGTTTTTTTGCTTTAATGTTTATATTTTCTCCAATTATATGAATAAATTAGCATGGATTCTTTTAGTTTGCCTGAAGAAACTGTGAGTCAGTATTATTACTTGAAATTTTTTTTTTTTTTTTTTTTAAAGATTTATTCATTTTATTACAGCCAGATATACACAGAGGAGGAGAGACAGAGAGGAAGATCTTCCGTCCGATGATTCACTCCCCAAGTGAGCCGCAACGGGCCGGTGCGCGCCGATCCGAAGCCAGGAACCTGGAACCTCTTCCGGGTCTCCCGCGCGGGTGCAGGGTCCCAAAGCATTGGACCGTCCTCAACTGCTTTCCCAGGCCACAAGCAGGGAGCTGGATGGGAAGTGGAGCTGCCAGGATTAGAACCGGCGCCCATATGGGATCCCGGGGCTTTCAAGGCGAGGACTTTAGCCGCTAGGCCACGCCGCCGGGCCCTATTACTTGAAATTTACATAAAATAAAATGAAGAGCCCAGGAGATAAATATAAACATATATATTTCAAGTTCAGAGTGATGTTTAGAGTTGGGACTCATAAATTATTTCTACTTGAAACTGAAGAATGAGCTGTGATGACCTCAGCCCTTTAATGGGGAAATGGCTTGATGAAGAAATAACATTTGTGAAGTCTGTTGAGCTTTGATGGCAGTTCTGTTTAGTTTCTCTGGGCTTCAGGTTTTGCCGTAGTTTAATTCAGAACAAGAGTTCAATCTCTTGCTAGTTTAATTATGCACCTAATATTATGGAACTATGACAAAGGCTAGTATCTTCTATGATTTTAATCAATATTTTGTTTAAAATTTTTATCTATTAAAAAGAGTGATAGAGAAAGATTAAATGAGCTCCCAAGTTCTAGCTCACTCCTCAGATGCCCACAACAGCTGAGAGAGGGCCAGCTGAAAGTCAGAAACCCAGAACCCGCTCCACATCTCCCACATGAGTGGCTGGTAACCCAACTACTTGATGCATTACAACTGCCTCTCAGGGTGCACATTAGTAGAAACTGGAATTATCGGTGAAATCAGAACCGGAACCAAAGAAGTGCCTTAACCGCTACATCAAGCACCTTCTCCATCGCACAACTTTTTTCCCTTCTTGTTTATCTAACCTAGTGGTCTTAGCTGGGGATGAGCTTGTCCCCCAGAGGATATTTTGCCAGAGTCCAGCTCCAGCCGAGAGTTCGGAGCTCGGGAAGGGTGCGTGGAGTTGGCGATAAAGAAAGACACAGACACTGACACTTGGTGCGTTCTCACACCAGCCCAAGAAAAAGCTGTCCTTTTTATTTACTCAAAACCTCACAAGCTTCTGCACAAGCAACTAATTGTTCTATTTTTTTACTTCAAGACTAAGGGGGCATGTACAGACATTCGGTCATTCCGTCTGCACTTCAGGGCTAAGCAGGTGTCCCCAGAGATAATTCTTTAAAACACTGTATTCATATTCTTCAAAGCAAGCCATTATTCATTCTTCAACAGTAGCCAGTAGCGGCAGCCAGGACTCCAAGGCCAAGGCACATGCAATTACCTGCTCATCAGTAGTACATTCCTACCACATTTCTATTTCTACAACTTGCCCATTATTCAATGGGAAAATAGTTTACAAGGGGAAAAATATAAATCTAAAAACAAAAATTACAAATATTAAATCCCTCTACAACTATAGACCCTGCAACCCCATAAATAAAACAATAATCAAAAACATTTTTCTTTAATAAAAGCATCCTTAATTCCTCTAGCTAAAAATTATAGAAGCAGCTAAAACAGCTACATTTTCTATGCTCCAAAAAAATTGCAAAAACAGGCTAGCCTATAAAATAACAATAACTATACTTATTGCCATAGCAATTTCAGCTCTCACTCCCATCACTTGCATTCCCGTGGGTCCACTGGGTGCTACCTGACTGGCCAGGCCCTTGGAAAGGAGGCAGATCCACCTCACCTGTGACCTCCTGTTTTCCTGCTGCCTCCTGGCCTTGAACCAGTCATTATTTTAGGGCAGGGCACTCGTGCAGTGCTCCCAACAATATTTGGCAGTGTATTGGGATATTTTCATTGTGACATCTGGTAGATGAGACCCTAGTATGTTGCTAAACATCCTACAATATACAGGACAGCTCCTAGCAACAAAAGCAAAAATTGTCTGAAATGCTAATAGTACCAAAGTTGAAAACACCAGCCTAAGTGTACAGGTTGTTTGTGGGGGCCCTCCACACTATTGTAGGTTTAGGTGTAAGTGCTGACACTGTGTTCCTTGAGGTACAGGGTTTCCTCTTTATATCCCTTTTATTTGGGAAAGCTCTCTTTAAGTAGAGAGCAGATCTACTCTGTTAATTACTGCACCCCAGCATCTGTCACACAGGGCTCTGTACACAGCAGATACTCCCTGAATAGTTAATGACTGAATTACTGCAAACCTGGTGTTTTCAGTCAGTCCTACTAACACATAAGTTAGCCTGTCTTTATTCACAGCAGGAAAGTGTCAGGCAAGGCAAGGTCAATAGATCTTTCTTTTTATTTTGACAACAGCAGTTCAAGTTCTAAAGAATTGCTTGTGAGAGACTGGCAACTCTAAGAGCACTGAATTAGGAGTGCTTGAAATAAAGAAGAATGACTGTGAGTGTAAACTATTTTTAACAAAAGATAAATTACTTTGTTCAGTTTCTTCCAAAATGGCGGAGTTGGATATTTGAGTTTGAATTTGTCTTTTCTTGCCTTGCCCTTCCTGTGCTATTATATGGCAGAAATCTCATGAGTCAATTGTAGGGTGTTGTTGAAGTTTCGTTTTCACTAGCAGCTGACATTTTCGGAGAAATCACAGTGGTGTCAACCGGAGTTCATTTCCTGGATTATTATCTCTTTGTTCATTCACTTGATATAGTGCAATATATTTACCAGGAGAAATTTTTTGAAAATATGAAATTTGTGATAAATAAAGTTGAACTTTCTTAAATTGACAATCCTTAAAGTCTTCTCCGTCTTAGGCCATTATGAGGCAAGAAAAGAACCCATTTTTATTGAGGAGGATGAAATCGTCTGTAAGACAGCAAGAAGAAGCACTTTAACATAAATATTTAAATTTTTGTTTTTGAACTTTATTTAGTGAATCATCATGACTTTGACTATAATGTAAATTAAACAATCGTAGTTTCAAGATGAATCTTACTAAATTTGAAAAAATTCCCAGATGTTTAAGAGAATTCCTCACACAGTCGATGTTCATTTTGTAAGAATATGTGTGCCTCCTACTCACACTGACTCTCATTATCTGTCCATTTTTGAAACCAATTTAATAAACGTGAAAAATCTTTACAAGATTTGTTTTACTTGAAAACCAGAATTCCTGAGCATTAGGAATTATTGCCACAAACTCACACATTAGATGCAGCAAGTCACACTGGGAGTCTTTATTTGCACCATAAGAAATGGCGGAGTGCAAGAGCATAAGGGGGTACATTTAATGAAATCAAAACTTTAAAGAAGCAGAATTCTAAAGTAGCACCGGATCTAAGGTGGCATGAGTTTTATCAATCTTCGGGGCTGATACTTGAGTCGCATATCACACTGAGAGAGTGAGGAAGAGACTGAGATAGAGAGATCATTCACTGCCTAACAGGTGCCACAACCATTACTGGGCTGATCTCAAGCTGCTAGCCAGCAGCTTCTTCTGGGTCTCCCATGTGGGTACAGGGTCCTAAGGACTCTGACTATCCTACACTGCTTTTCCATGCCAGCAGCAGGGATCTGGATCAGAAGTGGAGCAGACAGCCCGTGAAACGGTGCCCATGTGGCATGCTGGCAATGCAGATAGAGGATTAGTGTGCTATGTCACTGTGCTGGACCTGTAAATTTTTGAATTTTTAAAAAGTGTACAGGTAGAGTAATTCCCAGAAACTTGAAATGATAACTGTGTGACTGTAAAAACATCACTTAAATACAATTGACCCTGCATGTTTTATTATAAAAAAAAATCTTCCCACTTGCAGCAGCTCAGGGTAGTTATAATTTATCCCCTAAAGAAAAGTATTGTAGCTTTCTCATATGCATAAAATATCCTGTTTGTGTTTCTTAGTGAACTAGCAAATGGTGGTATTGCCTTGTACAGATGTTTATCAAGAGCAGAATAAAAGGGCTCAGTGGTTTATTTAAATACCTGTGTCAGGCTTTAAAATATGTTCCAAGCAAAATTGTAATTACTTATGCAAAGTCAGCAGGCAGGATAGAGTTGGTTCTTATTCCCTTGAGGATAAATTTAGGTGTAGAATTATCACAGACCACAAAAAGCTAGTACCTGGAAGGCACCCACTGCAGAGATCAGCCTAGAGCCTTTCATTCCCATGTCACACTAGAAACTCCAGGGAAACCACTTCCGTTTTCATCTGAGGGACATCTTCCTTTGCTGTGTTCCTGACTTAGCTACTCCACTCTCCTTCTGAATTTACATTAAGTCAGTATTGGAACTCTGCTTGTATTCTGCAGATCAGGTTACCACTTGAACCCTGCAATGTCTGTACTTTTCCGTTTCTGTTTCCTGCCCTGGTGAAATGACATGGCTTGGCTATTGCCGATGGGTTCTTCAGTGGTGTCCATTCAGCGCCTCTCTTCTAATGAGTTTCTTATTTTGGCAATCATGTTTTTATCTATAAGAACTATTTCTTGATGTCTGATGGACATTTTAGTGTTTTCTTATTTTATGGATACTATAACTACTTAATGTCTTTAAGGAAAATTACTTTAAGCATTTAACATTTTCCTTTGGAATGACTCACAGTGTTTCTTCATCTTGGCAATTCTGTTGGTTTCACTCACGTCAACTGTTTCTGTGTTGTCTTTCCATAGTGGTAAATTCCATGTTATCCAGATTGGTCATGGGGACTGAGATATGGGTCTCAGCTGAAGGATCTCTCTGACTCTGGTAGGTGCAGTTCTGTCCCCTCAATCTCTCAAGCCAGCATGACCACTTCTAGGCTTGGAGCTGGCCAACCCAAGAGATTTTCCATAGAATGGATTTGGGGATAGTAGATCCTTGCAATGGGGATACGTGCACTATAGTAAACTGTGGGTGTCTCTATTTTAGGGGTGAGATAAGGGGAAGTTTTCAAAGGTGAAATGAGGAGGATTGCATAAGGGTATTTTGCAACCAGAATTTTTGGTGACAAGATTACTAACAAGAGTGATGTGACACTTTACAGACACTCATGGGGCAGATGTACTTGTGGATGTGTGTGTGTGTGACTGCAATGGCTTTGTGCAATGATGTGATTCTAGGAGAGTCTTTTGTGACTTATTCATGTTCCCAGGAACATGCACTAAGACAAAATGTTCCAGTCATCCAAGGAGGGAGATAGGGAACTGGGTCTTATGAGACAAGGAGTATTAGATGAACAGTTCAAATAATGAGACCCAGGACTCCCAGTCCAGAACAGGAATGCAGGTCTTGCAAAGTTATGAGTGGACCCAAATGTACAGGAGAAGAGGATGGAATCTGGGTCAGGGAACCCTGAGAACTGGTGTCTCGTCTGCATTCGCTACTTGCAAAGAAAGGGTGACTCTTGGACCCCAGTATTGTGGGGTAGGAGTCAGGAGGGAGATTTCAAGGCAATAGTGGTTAGTAAGTCCTCACTCCCTGTCAGGATAACAGAGAAAATATACATTCACTCATGAATATAGGCTGCACCATGGGAGAACAAAGCATTAGAGTGAGACAGAATATTTCCTAAAGGAAAAGAGGTGGGAGTGAAGAGGAATATGAAGAAAAAGGGAGGGAGGCACGGAGGAAGGGAGGGAGAGAGAAGGAGAGAAAGAAAACACCGGTGTAGCACCTCTAGTTGTGGTCAGGGGGAATGATGGAGATTCCTCCAGTTGCTGGGCTCTTTTGCAAGGCAGGGGTTGGAACTTCCATAGGTGTGACACCACCTGGGAATTTTATGGTACCTTCATAAGTTCTTTGGAGAGCTTAATATGCATATTTTCATGGAATCACCCCATAAGTCCTGGGTGGAACTGGTGCATCCTAGGAAAGGGAGTATTTTGATTGACAAGTAGGAGGAAAGTATTGCATTTGGTGTTTTTAGAATCTTCCAGCTGACACAGACCTTTCTAGCCTGTTGTCTCCGGGGTGATCTGCCACCAGCAGAGTGATGGTCTCAGTAGCACACTTACAAGAGGCTGATACATTGATCAGGATTCAATGTGCCACTTGACACTTTGGATACTCCTTTGCCTTGTAAGGCATGTTGGTGTTCACTGTCTTGGGTCCTTTCTATGACAGAGTGGCTGGGAAGCCAGGTGAGTGATGACATGTTGCTTGCCCAGTGTGGAGCTCGAATGAAGCAATGGAAGAATGTATTCAGCCTCTCCAGAGAAATAGAAGCCATAGAACAGTTATAGAGATCTACTGGTCTCTTCACTGTTACTCTTAGTGAAATAGTAAGGTTGGCTACTTTATATGGAAAGGAGGCTTTTTAGATCACAGTTCTGGAGCTTTAAAGATATGGCACTGCATCAGTTAGGCCCTAGTCAAGACATTGTGGTGGGTAGTGTCACAATGGAGGAAGTATATATGTGGTGAGACTGGAAACCAGAGGGACTGAAGTTCACCAGGAGTGTGTTGGTGCCTTCTGAGGACCCAGTGAGTAAGAAACCCATGAGTCCCTCTTCAGTCCTCACCCTGAGGCCCTGTCTCTTAGAGGTTCTTCGAGCCGTCAACATCACCATTCTGGGGCCTAAGCTTCTAATAAATGATCCTTTGCAGGAAACATTTGAGCTATATCTAAGCCAGAGTAGTAGCTTTATAGGAAATGCACTGTGGGAACTGTCCCATGCAGTCCTGAGTGCTGAAATGCCTTGCCTTTGGCTACCATCTGCGAACTGGAGAGCCGGAAGAACTGGTGGTGCAATTCAGTCTGTTACTGTCATTCACTTCTTTTTGTTGTTGTTGTTCCCCTTTAAAAAGTCCATACTGATCATCTGGCTGTGGTTGCAACAAATAACGTGACTGCACGTATTTGTTAGGCCAATTTTTCCGAGTAGTGTTTAAAGAGGTTGAGTTTGAGTTCTTGTAACTGCCAAGATAGAAGCTTACCTGTGACACAACCTCACACATTGTGGCATGTCACCTCTTTCTGACCCTATGTCGTAATCCTTAAAAGTCCGTTGTGATGAGCATTTAGCCAGTGGTTTAAGAGTAAGGTTTTTTTTCCCCTGAGCCATGGTGTTGTGTATACAATGGCTGCTGAGCTTGGATGTTAATTTTATAACCTGCAACTTTACTAAACTCTCCTGAGATTGATGAGTTCTTTTTTTAAATTTTTTTTATTTTTGACAATCTTGACATAATTAGGGTAAAAAGGTTCAAGCACTATAGGAAGATGGGCAAGACAATCAGTTCCATATTGTTTCCTTAACAGATCTGATGTAAAAGGGGATTTTAAGGCAGAAGCCCCGCCCAGTCTCCTACCCACCCCAGGTCCCAGATGTGGGGCATGCTCCCAGGGTCTTGCTCAAGTGGTTTTGATAGTTCAACAGTTCTGAATTGCTGGCACTCTCACCATTCCAAGCACGATATGGTCATTGGAGAATCCATTGATTGACATGGTCCATCATATAGTCTCCATTTGCCCAGTATTTTCACTGCCAACATATAGCTGAGGTGTTTGATCGACTTGTTCTGTCCTCTGTCTTTTGATGGTTAGTGTTCTGAGTCCAAAAGCTCAGTTGAGGGGATCCCCAAAGAAACTTTGAGGTATTCCCAGACCAGATTCTTGTATGTACTAGCAAGCACAGGGCCTGGCACAGTCCATTGCCCTGATCAGCTGGTGGTTGCAGTTGCTGGGTTGGTTCTGTTTCCACCCCTGTCTTCCACTGGAACCAATGGGTGTTTGCAGTCCAGCCTGGTTCTGCCCAGCACATACTCGGCCCTTGCATAAACCAGTGGGAGCTGCAGCCTAGTTGGAGTGACCCACAATAACCCCCACTAGGCCCGCTCCCTACCCTGGTTTGCCAGTATGTGTGGCAGACTAGTCCAGTCTGTCCCACATCCCCTTCTGCTCTCATACATATAAATGGGAATTAAAACCTTGTTCCATCCAACCAGCTCAACTATCCAGCCTTCACAGATGTTGTTGGGTGTCTCTGTTTAGCCACCCCAGCCCCTGTCCTAGTTTTCCTGCCCTCCTGTGGGAGGTGGTAACCCAAGAGGGAGGAGCCCACTATTTCCCTCCCAGGCCACTCCCACTTCCAGATTATGCACTCTCCAGGTGGTTCTGTGGTTTAACTTGACAGAACTAGCCCCAGTGCCAGCTTCTGCCAGCTGATTCTGTGGCTAAGCCCCAACAATCCTCACCCACTCTAATTGTAGCTTGTGCCAGTAGGAATAATCCGCCCAGCCTGGTTTTTCCCTGATCTGGTCCACATGAGGCACACAGGTGTAGCCCTGCCTAGTCTGGTCTACCCCCATCCCAGCTCATGCTCCCCAGTGGGAGTAGCTGTCCAGCAAGGGAACCACCCCTTATTCCCCTGCAGGTTCTGCCCCCTCCCTTCCTGGTTCTCACGTGTGCTGGTTAGGTGCTGCAGTCACATCTGACGCAGGCAACCTCACCTTGGCATTCAGTGTTGTGTACTGCTTTCGTCGCGACCAAACCTAGCTCGGCCCACACTCTGTTCTGGCGTTCAGATTTGCCAGTGGATGACGTGAACTGATTCAGCCTGGTCTGCCCCCGACCCATGCCAAATGTATGCCAGTGGGACACTTTCCATAACCTCTTGGCTGTTTCCTTCTATGCTTCTTGCACTTACCTGCAGGGTCTGTGTCCTGTCAGAGGAATTGCCCAGGCTCCTCCATCAGAACCCCTCCAAGTGCCAGATTTCTCGCATACCAGGGGGTCCATGAGCCAGCACTCCTCAGTTCACCTCCTGTCCTAGCAGGAACAGTGGCTTTTCCTAACTGACCTTCAACCCATTCTGGTTCTTGCTGTTGGATGTTTCAACCCAGCCACGGCTCACCCATACCCACATATAGCTCATATATGGCTCAGTAGGGGTTGAGACCTAGCCTAGTATGTCCCATATCTACCCTGGTCCTCCAGAGCACCAGAAGGTGTTGCAGTCTGGCCCGGCCTGGTGCGTCTTGTCCCAGTCCACTCTTGTGCCAAGGAAGACTACAACTGTAACCTGATCAGAACGCAGCCCCATTCCAGCTCATGTGCCCCTTGGTGGGAACCTCCATCCAGCTAGGGTGTCCCCTTAGCCCCTCAGCCGGGCCTGTTCCCAGCCATAGATCACACACATACCAGTGGCTGCTCTGACTCAGCTTGGCACAGCCCCTCACCTGTTGCGACCCCTGCCTTAGACACTGTGACTCAGCATCCGTGCTCACGCAGACCAGTTGGTGCAAGAACCTAGCTGGGCATGTCCTGTGCTCCAACCTGGTTTCCAATCTTACTTGTGGGCTAAGATTTGCTTGTACTGCCTTGGGATATATGCCCCAAAGTGGGATTTCTGGCCCATGTGACAGTTTGATTTTTAGTTTTTTGAGAAATCTTCATCCTGTTTTCCACAATGGCTCTACTAGTTTACATTCCCACCAGTGCTGTTTAAAGAGTTCCTATTTCTCCACATCCTTGCTTGTTTTTGGCTAACTTTTCTGAACTGAGGTGTTAGCTCATTGTAGTTTCTATTTGCATTTCTCTGATGATAAATGGTGTTGAGCAAGTTTTCATGTGCCTGTATGTCTTCCTTGAGAAATGTCTATTTAGGTCTATTGTCTACTTTTAATTGGATTGTTTTTGTTTTTGAGTGGTTTAAAGTCTTTATATATTCTGGAAAGTAATCCCTTATTAGGTGCCTAGCCTGCAAAATATTTGCCCTCACTCTGTAGGTTCTCTTTCCACTCTATGGATTGATTACTTCCATTGCTGTGCAAAAGTTATTTAGTTTGATTAAATCTCATATCTATTTTTTAAAATTTTCTGTGCTGTTGGTGTCTGAACTACACATGACCTCTCTTGTTAAGAAACAGCCATCAGCCTACTTTGCCGGTGTGTGGTTGATAGGAAGATAAAGAGAAAAACCTTCACAAATTTACTTAGTTTGCTTTACGAGGATGAAGAATGTTTCTTTTTATTGTCCCAGGTCTGTTATTTCAGCTAAAACCAGAAAGGCTCCAGGTTATGTGGGACTCTTAGCTACTCTTCTGCAATTTCAGTAAAATAAATTTTGGAGCCAAGTTTTTTTTAATGTGTTTTGAGATTGAGAGGGAGGGACTGAGACTCCTATCCTCTGACTTACTCCCCCAGTGTCTGCAAGATCAGGTGCTGGGAATTCAAACTAGGTCTCCCACGTGGATGGCAGGAACCTAGATACTTGAGCTGTTACCGCTTCTCAAGGTCCCCATGGGCATGAAGTTGGAATTAGGAGCTAGAGCCGGGATGTGAACCTAGGCTACTCCCATGAGGGGCGCTGGCATCTTAATCTCTAGACCAGTTTCCACCCTGAGTGAAAGGCAGATTTACAGAGAGAAGGAGAGAAGGAGAAGAAGAGAGGTTGATCTGTAACCCAATGGTTCATTCCCCAAATGGTTGCAATGGCCTGAGCGGAGCCAATCCAAATTCCAGAATAGGAGACTCCTCTGAATCTGCCACACGAGTGCAGGGGTGCAAAGACTTGGGCCAACCTCTGTTACTTTCCCAGGTCACAAGCATGGAGCTGGATTCCAGGGAGCTATAAGACCAGACAGGATATGAATAATTGTCTATACAGGATGCTGGCAGAGGATTAGCTTGCTACGTTGTCATGCTGGCCAATGGGAGCAAGTTATTAACAGCAAATACTTTTCTCAAGTTTTTCTTAAGTACAAGTAGCTCTTGTGATAAGAGGGAGCTAGAAGCACTGACATATCTTAAGGTCTATTCTTAACGAAATTAATGAATGTGGCTATCTGCTTTCACTAGAACTGTCTTTTTTTCCCACCTCCTTTTTCAACAGTGATGATGGATTTGTGTGAAATGATGGACTAGGTGAGAATCCCATGTGAAGCCATGGGATTAAGTGATTTGAGTGGCCCCTGACTTTGAGGCTCACAGAGAGGAAATCCTCTGTGAAAACCCCTACTCTTCAAGGTATCTCAAAGGCTTCAAGCCCTTTGACTTTTAGAAGAATATGCCAGCCTAAATAATGTTAATCTCCCAAGATTAATACATTTATTTTAAGTTACAGGGCATTACACATGCCATAGAAAACTCCAAGAATATTCAAACGGTTTGAGGTAAAAAGTTTTTATTAGAAAAAAAAAAAGAAGAAATCTACATAAACTAGTAGGATACAAAGTTCAGTGGTCTCAGACTGAACACAGGAAATGGTGTCAGCTCATTGTCAGCAGTTACGTTATGTGCAGAGAGGCTTATGCTTACTTGCTGCAATCTGAAATAATACTGATGATAAACTCTGGTATAGAAGCAAGCATACACCTGAAAGATTTGTATGAGGTACTTGTAGAACAGTAAGTTGTGAGGTTATGAAGAAGACCTTGGATGGTATTTACCTCAAGCTGGCAGGCATGAGCTCCCATCCTACTTAAATTTCATCTGGGTCTGACCAGAGGATTTTGTCTTTGTGTCAACATTTATCGCAGAACCTGTTTAACTTGCAGTACCCAGGCAACCCCGCTTTAATTTTGAGTAGTGAGCTTATCATTAGAGAACTGCGGTATCATGGTCTGGAGTGCATGTTCTTAGACTAATTTGTGACTTGAGAAAAATGAGACCCATGCAAGTTATAAGTGTTTGAATTGTAAATCTGTTTAAGGGCAGATATATGTTTAATCCTTCTTGAGGGGAGATGTTTCTGCCCTCTGTCGCTCCTCAGAGCTCACATAGACATAGGTGGATATTTTTATTGACTTTGTATCCTGCTAGGTAATTTCTTTGGTGTCCCTAAGGTTGTTAGATTAAACACAGGGTGCCAATTAAACTTGAATTTCAGAGTAACAAAAAATTTTGCAGTGTAAGCGTGTCCCCTGTTACTGCTTTTTGCATACTTAACGTTAAAAATTTATTCATTGTGTATTTTCAGTCCGGTTTAATGGGGGTAGTCTATATTTTTGTTTGCTAATTCTGGCAAGCCTGCGCATATCTTTTACTTAGGCTCAGGTCATTTACGGATTGCAGTTTTATTTTGTGTCTCAGATGTAACCATCCAAATCAGTGAAGTCTCCTGCTCACATGAAGACATTAAAACATTAGCCTCAGGTTTGTAATGCTTCTATTGAACCACAGAGTCCTGCACTCACTTGACACTTGCCTTTTTGGTACTGTGGCTACCTGCTGTGTTTGAAATTTCAGTTTCACTTTTGGTGCCTGGCATTCTTTTATGTTTTCCCAAGTTTAGACATGCATTTAAGAGAATATATATGTTTGAGTATTTTAAAATTTATTTAAATTTTTGTTATTATTAAAAAGAGTTATTTATTTGAAAGGTGGAGTGCCAAAGGGAGGAACAGAAAAGGAGGGAGATCTCTCAATTACTGGTTCATTTTCCCAAATGGCCACAGGAGCTGGGCCAGGCCTATGTCAGATCCTGGAACTCCATTTCGGTCTCCTGTGTGGGTGACAGGGACCCATGTATCTAGGCCATCATCTGCTTCTTTCCCAGTCACGTTAGAAGGAAGCTGGATCGGAAGTGGAGAAGCCAGGATTTGAATAGACACTGCAACATGGCTTGCAAGCATGAGGTTGTATCACCCTTTATTTCACTTTTTAATTAAATTTTTAAAAATGTTATTTGAAAGGCAGAGAAAGGCACACAGAGTACAGAACAAAGAAACAGAGATCCACCTTCCATCCACTGGATCACTCAAATACCTGCAACACAGGCACTGGATCTGGCTGCAGCCAGGAGCCTGGAACTCAATCCATTGTCTTCCACATGTGCTTTGAGGGAGTGGGGTGAGGACATTTTTGTTCTAGATTCTTCTCATGTACTAAGAATTCTTACTGCTAACATAAATAGATAAATTTTATTCAGAAGATGAGAAAGTGAACACACACACACACAAACATGGCTCTTGCACAGAGAAATACCCATCACAAATGGGATGTAGGTGGGATAAGGGAAGCAGAGAAAGGAAAGCCAGCCCCTCCTTCACTCATGATCTCTAGTGGAAGAGAGAATTATCCCCCCACAATCGGTGGGCTCTTTTATGAGCTGAGAGTGAGGTGCCTTCACAGGCATACAGCCATCTGGAATTTTGTGTCTCTATGAGATACTACATAGAGCTTAATGTCTACCCCTTCCCCCAGGTCCTGGATGAAGCTGACACATCACTGGAAAGTGAGTGTTCTGCTTTACAAGTAGGACAGAATACCTTGGGGTTGGGGCTTGGATTTGCAGGTGCCTCCATCTCAGCGAATCCTACCTCGCTTCCAGCCCATCTCATAGCATTTGGACCGTTGCCTGCTGACTCTGACCGTGCCCATTTGCAAGAGGCTGAGTCAGAAGCAGAGGAACTGGGAGCCAGAGAGGCATTTTCATTGAGAACGTGGGCATCCCATGCAGCATTTTAACTGCTGTGCAAGATGCCCACCCTTGATTAGTGTGTTTTATCCAGAGTTTTCAGACGTTTTCAAGTGAGGGTGTTTGAGATGATTTGGTGTTTCCTATCAGAGGAAATTCAAACCCTGGCTTGGCTTCCATGATGATCAATGGAGGCCTTTGTTATCACATTGACGTTGGGAAAATGAATCTATTATTCTCTGAACTTTCTGAGTTGTACTCATGTGGAGGAAGTGATGAGGGTATCTCAAAAAGTATGTGGGCAAATGGAATTAAAATCTGACCCAAAATATTTTCTTAAATATATGTGTAGTTTTTTCATAATATGTATGAACTTTTTGAAGACTGCCTATATGAGTTCATTTCAATATTTTTTGATTTATAAATTTAAAAAATATTTTTGTGATAACTTTTTAAGATTTGTTTTACTTTTATTTGGAAAAGAGAGTTACAGAGAGAAGGAGAGACATACAAAGGATGATCTGCTGATCTGCTGGTTCACTCCCCAGATGGCTACAGTGGCTGTGTTGAGTAGATCTGAAGCCAGGAGCTTCTTCCAGGTCTTCCACATGGATGCGGGGGCCCAAGAACTTGAACCATCCTCTGCTGCTTTCGTAGGCCATAAGCAAGGAACTAGATGGGAAATAAAGCAGTTGTGATGTGAACTGGTGTCCATATGAAATGCCAGCAGTGCAGGATAAAGGTTAGCTTATGATGCTAAGGTGCTTGCCCCTAAATAATAAATTATAGACAGAGGTTTACTGTGCCACTAAATGAAGAATTAGACAAATCAAAAGAAAAAAAAGAGAGACCACAGATAAGCAAGGAATATTAAAATGTAATCATTTGGAAGAGATGTTCAAATTCAGTCATATAAAGTTTTAATTTTGAGACAACAGCGTTAGAGAAACATTAAGCCTGTGAAATTAGAAAATATGTTATCTCAAGGACACTTCAAAATTTTGTATTGAAATAAACTTACCTTTTAATTGCACTTGCTATGAACCTTTGGAAATCCCCTTGTATTATACATGATGAAATATATTTTACCAAAGTATACTGAAGGTGAAGGTAAAATGAGACATTTTGAAATGGATATTTTTCTAACACAAACACATTTGAATATCAAAGGTAAAAGATGCATGGAAAAAGACGATCAAAAAGCACCTAACTTTAGAAAATGGAATTTGTAATTTTAGATGGCTTAATCACTAGGTCATGTGGCATTATTGTTCCGTAAATACACCCTCCAGGGGGTCTCCTTCCTGAAGGGTTGCACGTCTCCTTCCTTGCCATGCTATGGGCTTGGCTTGGAAAGCAGAAGTGCTAGCGTGTGATCTGAGGTCTGTTTTCAGTCTACCATGACAGTGTTATAGTAGTATGGGGAAGAGCAGAGACACAGCTAACCCTCGCAATGCTGAACAGGCACTAGAAAAAGCCTTTTTTTTTTTGGAAGCTGCTGATGTTTAGAGTGCTGTTTGTTACTGCAGTGCTCTTAGTCTTGACTGGCATGGGTACCATCTTTTCCTAGGCACAGTGCTAGGAAGTAAAGACAGAACCCTGAGCAGGTTAGATGGAGTCTTGCCCCTTGGTATAACTTCCATTGTAAAACAGACAAGAGAGAAATTCACTGTATAAATAAATTAATGTAAAAATAACAGAGATAAATGTTTTGAAGGAAAGCAACTCTTGGTGAAATTAAGATGTATTTATTTGGAGGGATATCCAACACAGTTCCAGAAAAATGCCAAGACTGTTTACAAATCAAGCACAATGCACAGTTAGACCAGAGCCATATTAATATAGAAGATGAACCAATGTTTCCAGTCCCTTGAGATAAATGAATACCCATTCAGAAATCATACTTATTTGAGTTTCCTGGAGATAAGGCAGAGGAGAAATTGTTGTTTCATAAAATTTGGGTTGTGGGGCCCGGCGCCATGGCCTAGCGGCTAAAGTCCTCGCCTTGAACGTGCCCCGGGATCCCATATGGGCGCCGGTTCTAATCCCGGAAGCTCCACTTCCCATCCAGCTCCCTGCTTGTGGCCTGGGAAAGCAGTTGAGGACGGCCCAATGCATTGGGCCCCTGCACCCATGTGGGAGACCTGGAAGAGGTTCCTGGTTCCCAGTTTCGGATCGATGCGCACCGGCCGTTGAGGCTCACTTGGGGAGTGAATCATCGGACAGACGGAAGATCTTCCTCTCTGTCTCTCCTCCTCTCTGTATATCTGACTTTGTAATAAACTGAATAAATCTTTAAAAAAAAATTGGGGTTGTGCATTTCAGGTTAAAGGCAAACACTTTCAGAAACTGGACCTTTCCCTGCCTTGGATCAAGAAGCAATTTATCAACTGGGTATCCACATGGGGAATATTTAGCAGCTTCATGAACAATAAGTAATATTAGGCTTGGAGAAGTCACAGTAACTTTTTTTAAAAAAGATTTATTTTAGGCCTGGCGGCATGGCCTAGCAGCTAAAGTCCTTGCCTTGAACGTGCCGGGATCCCATATGGGCACTGGTTCTAATCCTGGCAGCCCCACTTCCCATCCAGCTCCCTGCTTGTGGCCTGGGAAAGCAGTTGAGGACAGCCCAAGGCCTTGGGACCCTGCACCCGCGTAGGAGACCCAGAAGAAGTTCTTGGTTCCTGGCTCCATATCGGCACAGCACCGACTATTGTGCTCACTTGGGGAATGAATCATTGGACAGAAGATCTTTCTCTCTGTCTCTCTCCTCCTCTCTGTATATCTGCCTTTCCAAAAAAATAAAATAAATCTTTAAAAAAGATTTTATTTTATTTATTTTGTTTTTCTTGGAAAGGCAGATATGCAGAGAAGAGAGACAGAGAGGAAGATCTTCTGTCCGCTGATTCACTCCCCAGGTGGCCGCAGTGGCTAATTCTGAGCCAATCTGAAGCCAGGAGCCTGAAGCATCATCAAGGTCTCCCATGTGGTACATGGTCCCAAGGTTTGGGCCACCCTCTACTGCTTTCGCAGGCAACAAGCAGGGAGCTGGATGGGAGGCTGGGCTGTCGGGATTAGAATTGGTGCTCATATGGGATCCTGGCTTGTGCAAGGCGAGGACTTTAGCTGCTAGGGTACTGTGCCAGGCCTCACAGTAGCATTTTTAAAAGAATGTTTCTTGTGTAAACCACCTATAAAAGTTGAAGAGAACAACTTTGTTTTTTCCCTGGGAGTCAGAGAAAACAGAGAAAATCTCCCATGTTCTGGTTTACTTCTCAAATGCCTGCATATGCTGACACTGGGACAGGTTGGAGCCAGGACCTGGGTCTTCCACATGGGTGCCAAGCACCCAGGTACTTGCTTCATCACCATTGTTCTCAAAGTATCAGGGACAGAGCTGGAATTTGAATCCCAACAAGGGATGTGAATATTCCACTGGGCTCCTTTGCTTGGTAAGTTAAATGCTCACCCTAAGAAATGAAAATTAATTAAGGGAATACATTTTTATAGAAGTCATAGGTAACATATGCCAGATAGATGAGTACATTTCTGCTACATAACCCATTTCTGGAGGCAGTACTTAGAAAAGCGGCAAATAGTTGGCATACTGATAGACAGCCCTAAGACCCTCTAGAATACCGGAAGTTCCATGTTAGTAAAGGCTGGAATTAAATTCTTGTGGTTGGATTTTTTTTTCACCCTGGGACTTACTATCCATGCTATTTCCCTGAAGAAGAATCCATCCGTCCAACCCTTCCAGAGGAATGCCAAATTGCCAATGTGTAAGGTCAATCCCTTCCTCAAACCAAAAAGATTATTGTCTCAACCAACCCATTAAAATATTCAGAGGTTAGCATCACCAAATACAGATGAGATCAGTGACTTGGGTCAGAACATCTTAAGGAATTTTGATATTATGAATTTGTTCAGCCACCCCAGAACTTGGGTGGGCATTCCTGGATCACTTAAGGAATCGTGAGCACTTAGTCTGAGTCAGAGCAGACCGAGGGATCAACAGCCAGAGTCATTGGGTTTCCTGGAAATCTGATTTGGTCATGTGGATCAGGGGAAAGCCATAGCCAGAGCCATTTGCTGTAAGATCTTATCAAAAATATTTCTTATTGCTTCTCATTTCTGTAGCACATCTCACATCTTTCTCACATCTTCATGGCTCAATTGAGACATTTAAGATTGTATTTTCTGAAAATTTTCTATAACTGGATGTATTTTTTGGTTGACCCACTAGTCCATTAAACAACAAAAATCAAATCTCAGCTGATCCTAGTGTCTCCCCATCCTTCACCCTCTGTACATTGTGGGAGGAGGAGGGTTCTTAGGTTGCCTCAAAACATCAGCTGGGGGATATAAGATACCTGGCCTCAGATGGTCACTGTTGATCTAGGCTGTCTTTGACAGGTACCTTCCCCCCCCGCCCGGCCTCTGGCCTTGTGTATTTGCTGTGTCAGCCTCATAACAAGTGAAAATTCTATGGTTTCCTCTTTTACTGTTACTTACCTATCCCTCCTGGCCTCCTGGGGAGAATGTAAGCCTTGGATGGTGTTTCAGGGTTGCCTGGCCAGGTAACCCTATCTTCATTTCCTTCTATTGCTTTCAGTCTGGGTGTAGGGTAAATGGGCCTTTCTGAAATATTGCCGGTGTTTTGCAGGCTTAGGAAATGCATCCAGTTTCTAGCACTTGCCTGCCCTCCACAGGAATGGGGCCGGGGTGGGACTTATTTTAGAAATACTCCAGTGCCTCATCTCTCTGCCTTCTCTGGCTCTACTCTTTTTTTTTTTTTAATCTATTTTATTGTATTGTTGTTGACAATCTTTACATAGTTAATTACGGTTAAAGAAGAAAAAGAAAAAAAAGGTTCAGGGGGTATAGGGAAGTGGGTAATAATATTATGTCCATATTGTTTCCATCATGTATCTGAGGTAAAGGGGGATATTGAGGGAGAATCCCCACCCAGTTTCCCACCCACCCCAAGTCCCGGATGTGGGGCATGCTCTGAGATATTTGCTCAAGTGGTTTTAATACGAATTGCTGCCAGTTTCGCTCGATGAGGTCGTCCACTGATTGATATGGTCCATCATAAAGTCTCCGTTTGCCCCATATTTCGCTGCCAACGTATTGCTGAGATGAATGATTGACCTGTTCTGTCCTCTGTCTTTTCTTGGTTAGAGTTCTGAGTCCAGCAGTTCGATTGGGGAGATCTCCAAAGAAACTTTGAGGTATTCCCAGACTAGTTTCTTGTATGTTCTAGCAAGCACAGGGCCCGGCACAGTCCATCACCCTGATCAGCTGGTGGTTTCAATTGCTGGGTTGGTTCTGTTTTCGGTCCCAAGTTGCACTGGAACCAATGGGTGTTGCAGTCCAGTCTAGTTCGGCCCTTACATCAACCAGTGGGAGCTGCAGCCTAGTTGGGGCGACCCACAATAACCCCCACCAGGCCCGCCCCCTACCCTGGTTTGCCAGTATGTGTAGCAGAAGACCAGTCTGTCCCCCATCCCATTTGGCTTTTGTACTTGTCAGTGGGTATTAAAGCTTAGTTCTATCTAGCCAACTCTACCATCCAGCCCTCACGGATGTTGTTGAGTGCCTCTCTATCTAGCCATCCCAGCCCCCGTCCTAGTTTTCATGCCCTCCCACGGGAATAGTGACCCAAGAAGGGGGAACCCAGTTTTTCCCTCCCAGGTCTCTCAGTCCCGGTTTATGCACTCTTTAGGTGGTTCTGTGATTTGACTTGACAGAATTAGTCCCCAGTGCCAGCTTCTGCCAGCTGATGCTGTGGCTGTGCCCCAACATCCCTCACCCACTCTAATTTATGCTTGCACCAGCAGGAATAATCAGCCCAGCCTGGCTTTTCCCTGATCTAGTCCACATGCAGTGCACAGGTGTTGTAGCCTTGCTTAGTCTGGTCTGTCTCTATCCCAGCCGACGCTCTCCAGTGGGAGTAGCTGTCCGGCAAGTGGACCAGCCCCTTAATCCCCCTGCCAGTTCTGCCCCTCCCTTCCTGGATCTCGCACGTGCTGGTTGGGTGCTGCATTCATATCCAGTACAGGCAACCACGCCCTGGCATTCCATAATGTGTACTTGTTTTGTCGCAACTAAACCCGGCTCATCCCACACTCTGTTCTGGTGATCAGATTTGCCGGTGGATGACATGAACTGATTCAGCCTGGTCTGCTCCTGACCCATGCCGAATGTGTGTCTGGCTCTACTCTTACTGGCAGAATCTTTACTTGGTTTTGAGATGCAATCTCCCTTGGCTTTGATCATGTAGCCAGCCACACCTCCTGATAGTGGCATAAACTTTAGGCCTTACGTGTCTTAGTCTTTTCAAAGTCTTTGAGACCAAGATGCTGGAAATTTGTGTCTTTGTTTCTTAACAACCCCTCTCAAGAGAGGCAGACTTAGCAACAGCTGTCTCTGGAGGGGTAAGGCTTCAAGAGGCCATGAGAAGTACAAAGAACTCACTGCTGCTTTCTTTTGGATTAGTGGCCTGCTCCCATAGTGTCATGCTAGAGATTAGGGAGGGTGTCAAAATAGTGATTAGGTGGATGGGCAGGGACTGGGACAGCCGGCTTCCTCCAGTACTAGTTCTGGATCGTGTTTGAGAATCCCATGAAGATTGTGAATCTGTTCTGTGGAAAATGCGCATTTCCCCAAATTCAGCATGAATTTCATCAGGTCCTTGGGTTTCAGGAAAAGAAAAACAAAACAAAAACAAATAAACAAAACTCTACAGTGATACTTGTCTAGTTGTGTAGAAGAGGCCTCCTAAAGCTCCAAGCAAAGTGCTTAGCTTGCAAGATTACTCAACCAAATTTTATAGAGAAATAAACAGAGGATAAAATTGGAATGGCAACTTCCTAGACCAGGTGACTAGTTAGGCTAATATATATATATATCTCAGATCAAACTGTACCTCCTGGAGTGGTCTTGATAGCCTGAAGAGCTACATCAAAACCAACAAGTGTTTGAAGTTCAGCAATTTGTTTACAGAGCTGTGTTCTGTAAGGTCAGGGGTGCTGATATCTTCAGAGTATCAGTTGGTCACTAGCTGGAAGCATGACAGAGCTTCTTGTTACTGTAATGTTGTTTATATGAATACCACCGTTTCCAAACCCTGATGGCGAATCGCTGAGCATGGGGGTCAGTTAGCAGAGAGCTAGGACAGTCGGCACCCTGAGTGACATTCTCCTGCTGCCTGACCCTTAGGAGATGTCTACTCATTCCAGTTGTATCAAATGGCTTGTTCTGATAGCATCTTGTTCTTGGCCATCTCAACTTGCAACAAAATGCTAGCCAACAGAATACAAAAGTAGATCAGACAGATTATTCATCTTGACCAAGTGGGAATCATTCTAGGCATGCAGGGATGGTTCGACATTCATAAATCTATAAAAATGATATATCACATAAAAATCTGAAGAAAAAGAATCATCTGATAGTTTCAATAGGTGCAGAAAAAGCTTTTGACAAAATCCAACATCACATGTTAAAAACTCTAAATAAGGTAGGCATAGAAGGAACAATCCACAACATAATGAAAGCAATATATGAAAAACTCAGTGCCAGCATCATATTAAATGGGGAAAGATAGGAAACCTTCCCATTAAGATCTGGAACCAGACAAGGATGTCCACTGTTGCCACTGTTATTTAACAGTACTGGAAGTACTTGCAAATGCTATTAGACAAGAAAAAGAAATCAAAGGAATCCAAATTGGAAGCGAGGCAGTCAAGTTATCCCTATTTGCAGATGACATGATTCTATACATAGGAGAACCAAGAAACTCAATAAAGAGACTGCTGGAACATATGCAAGAGTTTGGTAAAGTGACAGGGCACAAAATCAATAAACAGAAATCAACAGCCATAGTGTACACAAACAACTCCAAGGCTGAGGAACTAACCAGCATTGTACCCTTCAAAATAACAGAGAAGAAAATGAAATACCTTGGAATAAACTAACAAAAGATGTGGAAGATCTCTACAAGGAAAACTATAAAACATTAAGAAAACAAATAGAAGATACTTTAAAAGTGTAGAAACATATTATGCTCCTGGATGGGCAGTCAGTATAATCAAAATTTGCATATTACCAAAAGTAATATATACATTCAACATGATTTCAATCAAAATACCAAGAACATTCTTTATAGAACTGGAAAAAATGATACAAAGGTTCATCTGGAAACAGATAAAAACCAAAAATAGTCAAAACTATTCTGAAGAATAAGAACCTCGTTGGAGGGATCACAATCCTGGACCTTTGGATAGATTATAGGGCAATGGTTATCAAAATAGCATGGTACTGGCACAGAACCAGAAAGACAAATGGAGTAAAATAAAAACCACAGAAGGGAACACACACATGCATAGCCATCTAATGTTTGAAAAAAAAGTAGAAAACAATCCAGGGAAAAAGGAAGGTCTCTTCAATAAATGATGTTGGGACAACTGGTTAATAGCCTGCAGAAATAAGAAGCAAGACCCACACCTTTCACCATACACAAAGATCAAATCTAAATGGATAAAACATCTAAACCTATGCCAAGAAACCATCAAACTTCTGTAAGGAAAAGTTGGAAATACTCTCCAAGATATAGGTATAGGCACTGACTTCCTAGAAAAATCATCAAAATCAAAGGAAGTCAAGACCAAAATAAACAAATGGGACTACATTAAGCTAAGAAGCTTCTGTACAGGAAAAGATCAGCAAAGTACAAAAGCAACCAACAGAATGGGAGAGGATCTTTGCGCACTACACAGGAGACAAAGGGCTAATTTACAGAAAATACAAAGAACTCCAGAAAAACCATGACATCGAAACAAACAAACCAGTCAAGAAATGGGTATGAGAAATTGGAGGATGCTTTTGAAAGAAACAAATCCAAATGGCTAGCAAACATGTGAAAAGATGCTTAAGTTCCCTGGCATTAAGGGAAATTCAAGTAAAAGCAACGCTGAGGTTCCATTTAATGCCACTAAGAATGGCCCACATACAGAAAACTACCAACACCTGATGGTGAGGTTGCAGGGGAGTGAGGAGAAGGAATCCTAATCCACTGCTGGTGGGATTGCAGGTTGGTGCAACCACTATGGAAATCAGTATGGAGAATACTTAGGCAACTGCAAATCCACCTACCATATAACCCAGCAATACCACTTCTAGGAATATATCCCAAAGACTTGTTACATGAGAAAGCAACATGTACCCCAGTGTTCACTGCAGCACAATCAATAATCACAAAGACACAGAAATAACCTAAGTGCCCATTAACAAAGGACTGGATAAATAACCTAAGTGCCCATTAACAAAGGCCTGGATATAGAAACTGGATAAAGAAACTGTGATTCATCTACATTCTGGAATACTACTCAGCTATTAAAAACAACGGAATGCAATTGTTTGTGGCCAAATGGGCCAAACTGGAGACCATTATGCTAAGGGAAATGAGCCAGTCCTAAAAGGTCAGGTATCATTATGTTTGCTCTAATATAAGATAATATGATGTCAAATCTAAGGATTTTACATGTGAATTCTACCCTATTGCGCCTCCTATTTATTTGTACTCTTTCAAATAACACCTTGCAATGTAACCCATTAATCAGTCATCCATGAGACTGAGTGCTTGTAATCACCTGAGATCATTAATGCCCCTTTTATCACTGTTATTGCTACTGCCCATAAGTAATGAGGATCTAGTCCTTGTTGTACCTTCACTAGTGCCTTGGGACACATGCTGACATTTATTACTATGTGTAAAGGCATGACACTCTTCCACCACCCTAGCATCACATTGATACCTTTGTTATATATTTGTTAACTTCATGTGAATAAAGGTTCACTATTTTTCTTTTTTCTCCTGTACTAAAGGGGATGCATTATAGAAACGTTGCAGAAATTAATGTATTCATAGGTGGAAACAGAGAGAAGTAAGTCCTTATGCATACACTACGCTACAAGGTTGGACTCACAATGAAATGACTGTTAAGCTCCTACATTGTTGGGAGACATCTCAGTGGCAGTATGGTGAGCTTGTGAAAATCCATGAAATACACTCATTGTAAGACTGGAGGGGAGAGCAGTGGGGAGGGGAGGGAACTTCAGGAGGGGGAAGGGAAATCCCAGTGCCCATTAAACTGTACCATAAACTTATTTTATTTTGATTGGAGAGGGAGATATATAGAGAAGGAGGCTTGGAGAGAAAGATCTTCTATTCACTGGCTCACTCCCCAAATGGCTGCAATGACTAGAGCAGAGCTGAGCTGAAGCCAGGAGCCAGGAGCCTCCTCCCGGTCTTCCACGTGGATGCAGGGGCCTAAGGCTTTGGGCCATCCTCCACAAGCTGGGAGCTGGTTGGGAAGTGGAGCATCCAGCACACAAACTAGCAGCCATATGGGCCTGGCATGTGCAAGGTGAGAACTTTAGCCACTAGGCTACTGTGCCAGGCCCTCTCCAGTTTCATCTTTTGCCACACTGTATAAGCTCCCCTCAGCACTGAATGTAGATGCAATGTTTTCCCTCCATGTTGTGCATGTGCAACTCACGTGGGGGCCTTTCCATTGCCCTCTCTGTCCAGACAGCCTTGTCCTGCCTCTTATTTGTTGACTGCTTGCTCCTTCCATTACCCAGCATTAATACTTCCCCTCTTGTCAGAAATCTCACCCTTCTCCAGTCCCAGCAACTTGTGTCTTCTCAGCATCTCTAACACTCTCCTTGCCTGTCTTCGACAGTTCTCAACACACCATTCTGTAATTACATTTCTGTCCCCTTGTAGCTTGTCAGCTTCCTGAGAGTGGACTCCAGGTACCTTTTATTTTTTTTATTTCCAAGGTTTGGTGTTGGGTTATTGACAGATGTTCCGTAAGTATCTGGTGAAATGAAGGAGTGAGTATAAATTGTTAGAGCAGCACAGCAGGCAAGGAGGAGTGTTGAGTAGAGAACCCAGGAATCACTGAAAGACAGACTGCACATTCTCCTGGGCTCATAGGGGAGGCAGTGTAGCACTAAGATCCCAGGAGAAGACAGTGAGTAGAAATTAGCTGGGTGTAGTACAAGGGGAAAGAGCATTGCTGACAGGGAAATTTGAGGTTCATGTGGACAATGTTGCGTAACTGCACTTAGGTGGGTGTGAGGGTAGGGGTCATAGGTGAGCTGGGAGGGAGCTTGCAACAGGACAGGCGTCTTCAGCACCTCCCAGGGCCATAGTGGACCTGGCTGAGAACTGAGGGCAAGCAGTGCCACCTACTGTGCCAAGCTGGTTTTCTGGTTTCTTGAACCGGGAACAATCAAGTGCGTCCCTTAATTTCAAAATACACTGATACATACATGCAGGTTTTAAGTCAAAACCTCTTATAGAACAAGATTATCTGTATGTTTGATATATGGAAAACATCCAAGAAGTGAAAAATTCTAATGTGTAACATGCTCTTGTCATCAAACACTTAGAAAAAGGTCATGCCCCAATCAATAATTGCAAAAACTTGGAAGCAACCAAAATGCCCACCAACAGAAGACTGGATAAGAAAGCTATGGTTCATTTACTCCATGGACTACTACTCAGCTATTTAAAAAAATGAAATGCAGTTCTTTGTGGCCAAATGGGCCCAACTGGAAACCATTACGCTAAGGGAAATGAGCCAATCCCAAAAGTTTAGATACCACATGTTTGCCTTAATTTAGGGTGAAATGATGTCAATCAAAAAAATAGTACCTGCAAATTGTAATATTTCAACCTCAAACAGCCCGTATCACATGCAATAAGATATTGTGATGTAATCAATGAATCAACAATCAATGTGAGTCAGACTGCTTATGATCTACATTAAAGAATTGTAAAACCTAATATACTTTTAATACCCTATGTTATTCTGTAATGGGTCGGGAGAGCAGAGAAATCTTCTACCATCTTAGAATGTGTGAGGAAGACGTTAAGTATAACTATCAAGAATATAACAGGTAACTTATAGATAACAGACTAGAATAAGCATTAGACATTAACAAAACTATAAAGACATACAGGGGGAATCACGAGTGATCTTGACAACCTCCTAACAGGAGGTCATATGCACAGAGTGGGGGGGACCCCAAAGTGGAGCAGGCAGACAGGAGGAGGCATGTCTCCCAACCCTGGAGACTCCTGGATCCTCACCAAGGACTATCAGTACGGGCACCAAGAGCTATATCCCAACTGCCAAGGAGACTACAGGGAATTGGACTGCCCTTGTAGGCCAAGAACTGAAGTCATCTACTTCCTTTCGGATCTCCCACATGGGATGAAAGATGCCCAGATCCTTCCTCACAGGATCTAATGTCATCGGAACAATAGCCAGGAGCCCTGAGCGGACCTCAGAAACAGAAGAACAGCAAACTTCCTTCGAGACTCGGGGAAGGAAGCACAGCAGGCGAGGAGGAGTGTTGAGTAGAGAACCCAGGAATCACTGAAAGACAGACTGCACATTCTCCTGGGCTCATAGGGGAGGCAGTGTAGCACTAAGATCCCAGGAGAAGACAATGAGTAGAAATTAGCTGGGTGTAGCACAAGGGGAAAGTTAGTTCCAGCTTTGGATCTGCGCCCTCTCTTGCAATGACCATCAGGGTCGCTCTGGAGCATCCCCCGCCAAATTAGATTAAATAGACAGAGACCAATAAGGAAAGCTTAGAACCAGACAGGAAATGGTCAGCTCAGACTCACATATACCTTACTAGGTAGGACACAAAGATTAAGAGTTCTCTGCACATCCCTCCTAAAACTGTTCTGTGCCTCAACTGTTGACATATGCCTTGTTAGAGTTATAAGCCAGTTTGGACTATCCTAAAATTCGCCAAGTTCAGTAAAAATTATGCTTCAACAGTATAAACTGCTAAATATAAAAATGAAGATAGACATGAGACAGCTGAATAGTAGCTATAGTCATTTTAAGGTGTATATCAGCTGGTTGTGTATAAACTAAAATTGAAATGTCAATGAAGTAGTCACAGGACGTAGTTAAGAACTTGCATTTTCTAACATATGGATCACTCAATACCATGTTAATTAACCCCATAATGTTGCAAATTGTTGTTGATCTTATGTTGTGGCTTATAATTGATCGGGATGATATTCTGCCAGCTCTGCTTTCAGACCAGAGATGATCTCCCCCAAAAACCTTTGAATTTATCTGGACAATAAGATGCTGGGCTGTATGCTTGGTATACGCTTGCAATGAAAGAATCATGACTGGATTTGAACTGTGATACTGCAACAAGGTGGAGGAATCCAATATGGGGGAGGGCATGGGGAGGGATTGGATTGGGGGAATCCCAGAGCCTATGAAACTGTGTCATGAAATGAAATTAAAAAAAGAAGAAAAGAAAGGTCATGCCTTTAGCAATCTGAAATGTTTCTGCACAGCAAAGGAAACATTTAGTAAAGGACAACCCACAGATAGAGAATAACCATTTTCAATTTATATGTTAATTAAAAGGCTAATATTCAAAACACAAGAAATTCAAATTACGCTAACTAGAAAATAAATATGTAAACCTATCTAATAAGACTTGAGTAAATATTAATCAAAGGAGACTTACAAATGGCCAAAAACCATGTAAACCTTCTCAACATTTCTATTTATCAGAGAAATGCAAATTAAAACCACAATGAGAGATCATCTCATGCCTGTTAGATTGGCTACTGTCAAGAGATGCAAAATAAGTGTTGATAGGGAGAACATTGTGGCTCAGAGGATTAAGCTGCCGCTTGGAACCCCTGCAACCCATAGGAGCACTGGACTGCTGCACTTTTGCTGTAGTTTCCTGGTAATGTGCCTAGGAAGGCAGCGGAAGATGGCCAAGTTCTTGGGTCACTGCTGCCCATGTGGGTGGCCAGGATGGAGTTCCAGGCTCCTTACGTTGGCCTGACACAACCTCAGCCATCATGGTCATTTTGGGAGAGTGAACTAGCTGATGGAAGATCACTCTTATCTCTCTTGCTTAATACTACCTTTCAAATAAATATACAAAAGTGAGAAAGTGAGAAAAGGAAGTATTTGTGTACTGTAGGTGACATTTTCAATTCATGCCCTCCCTTCAGAAACTGCTAAGTTTCCTCAGAAAAACTAAAAATAGAATCATCATGAGTATGACTCTGAAATCCTTTTTTGTGGTTATAATAGTCAAAGGAATTGAAATCAGTATGTCAACGATATGTTGTAACTTCCAGGTTCGTTGTAATGCTATCATAATAGTAAAGCTAATGAAAACAATCTAAATGCTCATAACAGATGAATGGAATTAGAAATGTGGTATGGGTAGGACTGTGCATGATAGAGTATTCAGCCACAATCTTGTTATTTATGGCAACGTGGATAGAACTGAGCATCATAATGTTAAGTACGTCAGGCGAGGAGACTAAAATCCCATGATGTCACTCAAGTGGAATCTAACAAAACCGAGCTGACAGAGCTCAGGAGCAAAATGAGGCTGTGGTTCGGAGGTCTGTGTGGTGTGAGGAAAGCAGAGATGTTTAGTCAATGAGTGTAAAGTTCCAGCTGGATGGCAAGAATGTCCATCCAATGGATGGCAAGGTGCCCACAGTTAATAATGTGGTAGGTAATTTAACATCACTAAAAGAGGATCTGAAATGTTCTTACCCAAAGAAATGATAAATATTTGAGGTGGTGAAAATGCTAGTTAGCCTGGTTTACTCATTCCATATTGCACCCCATAAAGCCACACAAATGCCGCTTGTACCCAAAATGAAACTTTAAGAAAGGCTCTTACTTTTTTGTTGAATACTAATGGTCTCCCCTTCTTCTTCTTTTTTTTTTTTTTTTGGTCTCCCCTCCTTGCAAGGTTTTCTCTATTCCTGACATCTTCATTCTGAAGTTATATAAACATCTCAGACTTAATCATGGCTGCTAGTTTTAGTGATCGCTGTTCTCCGTTGAGATTTTAGTTTCCATGCTAATAGTGATGTCCATATAATCATATCACAGTTATTAGTAATATTAAAATCTGGGTTCTCAATATTTCTTTTTTTTAAAGATTTATTCATTTTATTACAGCCAGATATACACAGAGGAGGAGAGACAGAGAGGAAGATCTTCCGTCCGTCCAATGATTCACTCCCCAAGTGAGCCGCAATGGCGAGTGCGCGCCGATCCGAAGCCAGGAACCAGGAACCTCTTCTGGGTCTCCCACGCGGGTGCAGGGTCCCAATGCATTGGGCCGTCCTCAACTGCTTTCCCAGGCCACAAGCAGGGAGCTGGATGGGAAGTAGAGCTGCCGGGATTAGAACCAGCGCCCATATGGGATCCCGGGGCTTTCAAGGCGAGGACTTTAGCCGCTAGGCCACGCCGCCAGGTCCTGGGTTCTCAATATTTCTTGCTTTATCAGTAATTTTCAGAAAAATCTGGCAGTGTGTATAGTACCTGACACAGCACTGTGTGTAGAAGCAAAGTATCATTTTCAGTGGAGCTGTGAGAGTTTCAAAGGTGCTAATGCTTATGAGCAGATTTTTATTTATCTGTTTGAAAGTCAGAACTAGAGAGAACAATCTTCCATGTGTTGAATCACTCCCCAGGTAGCCACAATGGCCAGAGCAAGGCCGGGCTGCAGCCCAGAGCCTCATCCTGGTCTCCTGCATTAGTGGCAGGGGTCCAAGCTCTTGGCCCATATCCCATTGCTTTTCTCAGGTCACTAGCAGGGAGCCGGATCAGAAGTAGGGCAGCTAGATATAAACTGGTGCTCATGGAAAATGCTGGCCTTGCAGACCTTGGCTTTACCCATCAGCCCAGAAACTAGTCCCTGAAAAATGCTATTTTTACTTAAGATCACTTTTCTCTCCAAACTTTTAAAGTTAATGCTTTTTTTGGCAATGGAATGGGAAGACGGGGCAGCTGCAGCAGCACAGTTTTGCTGTCCGGTTCTTTCCACAGATTCAGAAGTTCCTGAGGATGTTCTTTTCTGCTTCTGTTTACTTGTTAAAAGCTAATTGGGTGTGGGTCCTTGCTGTGGCATAGCAAGTAAAGCTTCCACCTGTAATGCTGTCATGCCATATGTGTGCCTGTTTGTAACCTGGCTGTTCCGTTTCTGATCCAGCTTCCTGCTAATGACCTTGGACAAGCAGCCAAAAGGTCCCTGTTACCCATACGGGAGAGCTAGAAGAAGCTCCTTGAGGTTCTACTCTCCTGCAGTGTGGTGGCTCAGAGAAGCTCCAGATAGACTGAGGGCACTGGTTGCTTTGCTCTGAGATGCTCAGACTTCTAGCACCTTCACGGGAGGAGATGGAGGGGAGCGGAAACATGCAGGGGCTGTGCTTGCAGTAACTATTTTCTCACTAACTCTGAGCTAAAGTTAGAAGCTTTTTCTAGCTGGGAAAGACTATTGGATTCTCTCTGCTAGGATCTTCTCCCAGATCTTTCTCCATCACTTCTAGACAGGTACAAATTGTTCTAAAACCAAAAGCTTACTCTGTTCTTGGGTTCCTCCAGGTTTTCCACATGGCTAAATAACATTCAGAAGAACCCACATCAGTTTGTGTTTCATGGTATCTGTACTTTGGCAGGTGCCATGAGAGCGGATGAGGTCAAGTGTGTGTGTGTCATTGACAGCAGTGTTCTTTGTACTTCTGGAAAGGCCAGAATCAACTGGAGGGCTTGTCACCACATGGATTCTGGGTCCCAGGACAGGAGTTTCTGGTTTATAGGTCTGGTCTGGTACAGTGGCTTGGTAGTTTGCAATTTAAGGTGCCAGACTTAGCAAATACAAACAAAGTGTCTGATTAAATTTGAATTTCAGATAAACAATACATTTATCTTAAAGGCAAGTATATTCCAAGTATTTCATATTAGCCAGTAGCCCTATTTTTGAATCATAGACTTTGTTCATAGATTACACATTGCAATTTGCATTTTATTTGACAATCTGTATTTTATTTGGCAATCCAATTTGCATTCTGACACATTCCTTGGTGGTGGGGATGTATGTCACTGGACTGGAGACTGCAGCTTGCCAGCGGGTGTGGAGCTGTGTGAGAGCAGAGTCCTGGAGAAGGGCACGCAGCCAGCCAGAGCACCTGAGAACAGTGCAAGTGAAGCCACAGGGCTGTGTTCTCATGAGCCAGAGGAAGGAAGGCTTCAAAAAACCTAGTGGTTCACAGAATTGGACATATACATATACATATAATGTATGTATACATATGTACATTTTTGTTTGACAATATTGAAATATGGAAGGCAGGGTCCAGATTTTCAGTTGACATGATAAACATCCTTCCTAGGAATCCAAAATTCCAGCATTTAAAGTTCCTAAAATGCAGTTTCAAAAATAGTGCGAGAAGGCTTCTGGTCAGGCCCTGGGTTGCAGTTGAAACTTTGTACCACTAGGTGGTAGTCTCCCTCCATCATGTGTGGATCTGTATTCTGAAAAAGCAAAGTGGGTGCAGAACCAACCTTCATCTGGCATGACTTTATCTTGAGTATTTACCCAGTACTGGGACCCTGCGGTATTTGTAAGAGAAGGGCTATGCACTCAACACTTTGTAGAAAGTGGAGTTTATGTTTATCTACTCTGTATAGCGTCAATTCATATTGCAATTTTGAGAATAAAATATCAGTATCCCTAAATGCTGTTACTTATTATTGATCCCACAGGGCTACAGTTTTATTAGAAACACAGTTGAAATGCTCATGATTTTCCCCCAAAGTGATGTATTGTGTTAGCTACACAGTTTTTACATGTTAGATCATAAGACACAAAGTCCCAGGTTATTAGTTATGTGTTAGCTATGTATATTTATGAAGGAATTGGAAGGTGTTGGAGGCAGCTGAGAGGAAAGGACCTCTCTTTAACTTGTCTGGAAGCATTTCCCATCCTTGTGAGTGCATAGCAGACATTTCTGAAGATAAAGAGGACACAACTCCCTTCATATTCACCGCCCTGGGCTGTAAAGGGAGAGCTTGGTCTATTTTCCTAAGTCATCTGATATTCAATTCAGCAATTCCAAATATAAATCCATAAACTTTTCTCTCCTTGCACTCCTGTTGCTGTGTAGTGTGTTAAGTAACCATGTGCCTGTGGCCCTGGCATCCAGTCTAGGCATCATTTGGAGTCCTGGCTGCTTCTCTTTTTGATTGAACTCCCCGTCTTGGGAGCTGGTGGAGGATGCCTCAAGTGCTTGGACCCTGTTTTTTAAAAATAAGAAAAGTCTTATTTTTAAAAAAGATTTATTTTTATTTTTATTACAAAATCAGATATACAGAGAGGAGGAGAGACAGAGATGATTCACTCCCAGATGATTCACTCCCCAAGTGAGCGCAATGGCTGGTGCTGCGCCGATCTGAAGCCAGGAGCCAGGAACTTCCTCCAGGTCTTTCACATGGGTGCAGAGTCCCAAAGCATTGAGCTGTCCTCAACTACTTTCCAAGGCCACAAGCAGGGAGCTGGATGGGAAGTGGAGCCGCCGGGATTAGAACTGGCGCCTATATGGGATCCTGGCGCGTTCAAGGTGAGGAATTTAGCCACTAGGCAATGCTGCCGGGCCCAGAAAAGTCTTATTTTTAAAAAAATAAATATAAACAGATAACAAGGGAAAGTTAGTTGTTTAAAAAACACATTAATTTCTTTCTCTCAGATTACTCATCCAGTTCCACTTTCGATTCATGGACATTCATTCATTTATTCGTTGAGCCACCCGTTCCTGTGTAAGCTCAGGTAGTTCAGATGCAAAATGGAAATCCGATGGCCTCTGGTTTGGGTCAGCCTGAAGCCAAGGGTGAGACGGGGTCGGTGAGGAAGAGAACTGATCACCGATCTAAAGAGAACATTGCCACTCATCGCTAAGGGATCAGCTTTGGTTCAGGTGTGATGACAGCTGGGAACATGGGGTCCCTGTGTGACTTCACATGCCTTGTAGCTGAGCAGCTGAGCGCGTTCTCCCTGGATGAGTGCTGAACCTGCTGACCCTGGCTGTTCTGCACCCGTGAGCCTTCCGGAGCCTTCCCTCCTGCCACCTTGGTTACACATGTGTCAACTAGTGAGATTTGTGTGATGGTGTTGGATGGGACTTCTGAGTTTCTAGTGCTATCTGTCTTCTTGTGACCATCAGCGCTTGCTATGGTCACATGTGGGGAGCTCGACTCCCATTCACTCTAGTTGAGTCAAGGGAGAAGCTAGCAGAAAACCAGCACTTTTTTTTTTCACTCCTTTCCTATTTAGTTTCCCAGTTAAAAGTTCATGCTGAAGACAGGAGCAGACATTTCCTTTTGATTTTACTAGTGGAAATAGGAAGTTTATCTTTAACAACTAGAGAGAAACAGCATACAAACCAAACCTAGCAATTTGAGGCCCTTGACACAAGCTAGTGCAAGTCACCAAGTGAGGTGATGTTTGAAGGTCACAAGAGAACTTAAGTGAGATGAATATCAACTCTCAAAGAAGCCGAGCAGGTGCTGCTCTTACAGTGGACTCTGAGCTGCAGGCTGCATGTGTTGTTGAGCAAGGCTAATGAGGTACTGACCGAGAGGAGCAGCAAGGGCTCGCGGTGGGAAATGATCCTCCCGTTGCCCACTCCTGCTTAGAAACTCCGTGCTATGCTCTGCCGGCCTCCTGAACTCCTCCTTGGAGGGGAGAAGAATATCGAAGAGTGATCCAGTGTCTGTAAGTGCTATTTTGAGAAAGCCTCACTCTGTTCTCATTGCCCTCCTTGCACAGTTTGGATTCCTTCCATCGTCTGAATCACTGCTTTGTCTGTCCGTCGATGCTCTTGCTGGGTTAATTCAACTCTAAGCCTTCTCTGGGAACTCAAAATAGCTGAAGAACAAAACACATACTTTTGATGTTTCTGCATGGGGGCATTCTTACTGCCTTACCTTGTTCCTCTTTGATGGATATCCCAGCTACTCCTCTAGATGGAATTTGAAGGCTTGATCAGGGCATCCCAGCACAGTATACACGTAGCCTTTGTTACATACTCTCATGAAGCCCTGAGAAATAGTCCTTTAGTTATTCGAAATTGCTATCTACCTAGAGGAAAAATATTATTCTTTAACCCACATAAGCTAGGGCTTATCACATCAAATAGGTGATTATACAAATACTTTAAAGATATCAAACATGCATTCATTATTTTGTCTCTTCTATTAATTTTTCTTGGAACACTATCTGATAGAAAGGAAAACTTTAACAACCAGATTATTTTCTTAATCCACCAAGTTTACCTGTTCCTTCAACCAACATTTGTTGAATATACAGGGATGTTAATTGATTGCAAAACTGTTTTAAATTTCTGCTTCTTTTGGTCAGGATAGGAAGTCATTCTGGACCTTAGGCACCCAACACAGTGCTGTCCATGTGATTGATACCCAGCAAGCGGAGACAGCTACTTCAGCTGACCAAAACAATGAACGCTCATTACTCATACGGGTCAGTGTAGTTTCTAGTCTAAAAGGGCAAGAGGGCTGTTGGAGATTGCTTCAGGAAAGGAAATCATATGATCCAAATACGCACAATGCTCTCAGCCACTGAGCAGTGCTCCCACTGTCCTTGAGGGCATTTGGCCTTAGTTATGTTAAATTGAGGAGGGCAAAGTTAAACCTGTGGCTGTGACCATGTGACACACTAGGACAATGCCAAAATAAATGGATTTTTAATTTCTATTTTTAATATCTCTCTAGGTTTATGAATGGGTTTTGAATAATTATGAACATGGACTTACAGACTCCATGGAAAATAAGTAATCAGAATGCTTTTGAATGTATCTTTTTAATAAAAACAATACACTTTCTTGAGGTCATTTCAGTTTTTTACAGAATAATTAGGTGGGAAGTACTGAGTTCCCAGGTGGGAACTCTCCCTTAATTTTCCCCTAGTGCTAAAGCTTGCATTGGTGCAGTACACTTGCTATAGGTGACTAGCTGACATGAATACAATGGATACAATTTGTTTATATTTTATCAGGATTCATTCCCTATTGCAAGGTTGAATAGGTTTTGCCAAATGGGTGCTGAATGGTTCAATTTTTAGCCTGTATAAAACTATGTAATATACAATTTTAGTAGAATGGATAGGAGAGAAGCTGATATAGCTAAAAATCAATTTTTGTGATAAAGTGCTTTAAGTTACATGGATTGGTGATGTTATATCTAGTAGCTTTTTTCCTTCATTGTAACATACTTATAAAAGCAGATTTAGTAGTAACTTCTCACTTGCTATACTTGTTTGGTTACCTTTACTGAAATAAATAACACTTATTATGAAACTCTTTGAAATGTTGGTAACAACAGCATTGCCTTTACATTAAGTCAGACTTAACAGTAAGAAAAGCATTTTGACATTTCCCCCTGACCCCAAATCTGTCATGCTGAGTGTTGGAGCATCTGAGATGCAATTGGTCTGTTGTGTGGCACAGACCCCGGGACACAGGATGTATTGATCATGTTTCTAAGTTCTGTAACATGAGAGCTGTCAAATCAAGTTTGGAGCCTTGAAGATGGGGGGATAAGATTAGAAAAAAATGCTATTTTTGCCTAAGTGCTTGGCAAGGCAAGTTGTCAATCCCTTTGAAGTTGTCTCTAGATGGATCCACAGCTTACGTCCACAGCAACTTACTTCTTGTTTAAGTCAGCTTTCTGAAAATGGGTGGTTCCAGTTGTTCAGAAAATTTTCCTTCAGCTAGACGTGATCTTTAGATGCCTTCTTCATGTCTGTACCAGGTTTGTCCCTTGGTGTCAGGAAGAACTTAGTCGTGCAATGGTGTGAATATTTGTTTTTCCTCCATTCGCCTGTGGTGACTAATTCCCATTATGACAGTGTTAAGGTGTGGGGCTGTTAGGAGATGATTTGGCGCTCACAAATGGGTTTATTATCCTTAGAACAGATGTAGGAGGGAGACTGTTTGCCTCTTCTGCCGTGGAAGGATGTGGAGAAGAGGTCCCATCTTGGAATTGGGTCTGCACTGGACGCCGAATATGACAAAGACTTGACTGTGGCTTTCTCAGCCTCCAGACCCGTTGTCTTGTTGTAGCAGCCTGGGCGGACTAGGGCAAGCTGTCATCATGTCACAAGAAGTACTCCCTTCCCGTGCAGTCACCAATGCTTCAGGCTAAAATCAAGAACACTTGCCAATTATATGGTTTGAATTTTTTCACCATGTTACTTATTCTTTAAGCATACTTTTTTTTTTTGCTGATTGAAATAGCTTATCAGATTATGAGGCCTAGAACCATATGTCAGGTGTAGTTTTCTTGTTATTCTGTGCACAGCTGCTGCACTTCCCATCCAGCTCCCTGCTTGTGGCCTGGGAAAGCAGTGGGGATGGCCTAAAGCCTTGGGACCCTGCACCCACAAGGGAGACCCGGAAGAATGTCCTGGCTCCTGGCTTCCAATAGGCTCAGCTACTTGTGGCCACTTGGGCAGTGAATCAGTGGATAGAAGATCTTCCTCTCTGTTTCTCTTTCTCTCTGTATATCTGACTTTCCAATAAAAATAAATAAATCTGAAAAACAGAAGACAAAGAAGTGAATTTTGGAATAGTCATTTTTGTTAATTTCATTTTTTATTTGAAAGACACAGAGAAAGAAAAGCAGATACAGATCAACAATCGGCTGGTCAACTCAGCAAATGTCTGCAGTGGCAGCTGAAGGGCCAGCTCAAGGCCAGAGAGAAACTCAATCCGGGTCTCCCAGGTGGGTGGCAGGGACTTGAGTCCTTGAAGCCCTTGCCTACTGTTTTCCAGCTGGAGTCAGGTGCAGAGTTGGGGCTTGAATTCAGGTACTCCGGTAGGGGATGAAGGCAACACAAGCAGCGTCACTGATGAACTGATGCTGGCTCCACATCTGGAATGTTTAAATAGCTTTCTCAACATTTTAAGTAAAGCCAAGAGAGGAATAGAGAGGACCATCCAACATCAAAATGCAAAGTTTTACCGTCTGTTTTCTCCTACAGAAGAAGCAGATCTTTTTCATCACCATATTAAGCAGCACAAATTTGTTTTTGTTAATATATATACTTTATTAATTACACTGCATTATGTGACACAGTTTCATAGGCTCTGGGATTCCCCCATCCCCTCCCCGTACCCTCCCCCCATGGTGGATTCCTCCACCTTGTTGCTGTATTACAGTTCAGATTCAGTCAAGATTCTTTCATTGCAAGCGTATACCAAGCATACGGCCCAGCATCTTATTGTTCAGTTAAATTCAAAGGTTTTTTGGGGAGACCATCTCTGGTCTGAAGGCAGAGCTGGCAGAATATCATCCCGATCAATTAAAAGCCACAACATAATATCAACAACAATTTACAACATTATGGAATTAATAAGTAGCACAAATTTGAATGGTAGAATATTTGGAGGCTATTTCCTTACTGTGACACATTATGCGGATTTCTATAGTAAGGGGAAAGCAACTTAGGAAAGGTCCTCCTCATTTAATTCTATCAAACAAATGATCGTCTAATTACATAAAAATTTGGTCATTATAATCCAGCCAGCGGTTTGGCTTCTTGTCCAAACCTCACAGCAAAGAATGCAGACTTTCTGGAACCACACATTTAAATTGCTGTGGTTGAATGAGCCCTTCATCTTTCTGAGTAACATAAATGCAATACTATTCAGCCTTTACCAGAACTCTGGAAGAAGATGTTTAAAACTCAAGGTCAAAAGGTGAATAACTGATGATTGTCACCTTAGTTTCACACTCTTGAAAATTGGTCTTGTTCTAATTTCTTTTCGGGCAAGTGGGTCTGTCCTGTGGTGAGGTGCCCTGTTTGAGAGGCCTATAAAAAGACATTAACTCCAAATTTAGCGCAAGTGTAAAGTAATAGAATGACACTCTTGGGTAAGCTGGCTCTAAATCAGGTTTGCCAAAAAATGGTGAGCAGTTCCAACAACACTGATGTAAGTGTACAGCACACAAACTGACTGCTTTGAAAAATAGTTGTTATTTGGCACTAGATTCTATGTTGATGCTGATGAGTGCAGAGTTCTGAACATGGAGGCTGGAGGCACCCAAGTGTGTCCCAGCCCCGACTCAGGTGCCACTTGCCAGGCATCGTGAGCCATCCAACTAGAGTTTCTTTCTGTGCAGCCCAGGTTGGAGAATGCTTCCTGAAATTGTTGTGATGAGTGACCCCGAATGTTTGAAAGCACTCAAAACAGCAAAGCACTAGAAGGTGGTAATCCATGTACCATTCACCTCCAAGCTTATATCACAGTTTGAGACCAAGGCCTTTAAATGTTTAGGAAACATCAGTGATATCAATAATTAACCTTGGTCAGAAATTCCATAATCAGAGCCAAGTGTGTGAGGTTCCGTTATAATTTTTTAGTGCTTAGTTTGACATGGTAAAGTGAAAGTAGGATGTATTTGTTCAATTGTTTTTTAAAGAAGATTTCTCAATTTGGAAGGCAAAGTTAGAGAGAGGAGGAAAGATAGAGTCCTTCCACCCCCAGCTCACTCTCCAAGTGGCAACAATGACTGGGAATGGGCCAGTGCTAAGTTAGGCACTTCTTGGCGACCCAAGAACATGAGCTGCCCTCAGCTACTTTCTCAGGAGGCTCTGAAGTGGAACAACCTGGATTTGAAGTGGTATTCATATGGGATGTCAGCCTCACAGCCTGACTACACCACAATGCTGGTCCCATATTTGTTCGATTTTATAAGCCCCAGAAGGCCAGTGGATACTGCTTGCTGTTGAATCCCAGAGCTAGATCTCAGTGGTTCCTGTAGACTGACTATCCTTGTCAAGAGCTAATGTGATCATAACCAAACCGTGTAACTATGCTAAAAGTCCTGCTTTTTGCAAAACATAATGGTATTTGAGGGAGCCAGAAATAAGATAGTATTTATTGTGTTTCCAGGACTGAGATGGGCAAAGAGGAGAACAGTGGTGTGTCCATTCTATTCACAGCTCCAGTGTTTCCACAGAGTCTCCCTTGAGGCAGAATTGTGCCATCCACAGAAAACAGCAGAAAGAGGAGAGTCTTGGATTTAACCCATTCTTGACCCTAGTTCTTGCCCAGAGTCTATTTGAGTTTCTGGTTCACAATACTTTAGGGCACAGTCACACTGACTTCAGAGGACCATCTCAGCTCTCATCACAAAGAGCTGAGTTAATCCTTGTCAAGTTATTTATCCTCCCTTTTCCTTGGGTTTTTCTTCTGTAGCATACATATGATAAGTGAAAGGGCATGCTTTTTACTGGAGGCAAGGCACTCATAGAGGTGAGAGGCTGTAAATTGTGATGTTTAAGAACGGATCTCAAAGCTGTCCTGCCCCGGTTCAAATATCAGCTCCAGCACCTATCTGCTGTGCATGCATGAGCCTGGGAACGTGAATGAACTTGTCAGCATTTTAGTTCCTCATGGGATTATTGGTGATAATTAAGCAAATTAAATGCACAAATAGTTCTGTAACAGGGCTGGTACACAGTAAGCACTAAATATACACTTGTTATTACTTGGGTATTGCTACTTGTTTCCTGGAAATGCTTCAAATATTGTCTATCAGGATATGGAAACAACAATTTGAAAATGTGCAACATCATTAATTTTGTTTCTCTACTTGGTTCTATAAAATGCAAAAGAATATAGTAGGGGTAATCAAGCAATATTGGAATAGTCATGACATTGTTTTAGACTTAGCATTTTGGCAATGTCTCAATTTCTTAAAAAGACTTATTTATGGACCTGACATGGTAGCCTAGTGGTTAAAGTCCTTGCCTTGCATGTGCTAGGACCCCATATGGATGCCAATTCTAATCCTGGTGATCATGCTTCCCATCTAGTTCCCTCCTGCGCGTGGCCTGGGAAAGCAGTTGAAGACGGCTCAAAGCCTTGGGACCCTGCGCCCACGTGGGAGACCTGGAACAGGCTCTGGGCTCCTGGTTTCAGATTGGCTCAGCTATGGCCATTATGGCTACTTGAGGAGTGAATCAGTGGACAGATCTTCCTCTCTGTCTTTCCTCCTCTGTGTATATCTGACTTTCCAATAAATAAATAAATCTTTCTTAAGATTTATTTATTTATTGGAAAGTCAGAGCCTAGAGAGAGAGAGGGAGGCAGAGATACAGAGAGAAAGCTGGGTGAGCCTGGAGCCAGGCAGGGGCCACACACTTGGGCCATCTTTGCTGCTTTTCCGAGAGCATTAGCAGGGAGCTGGATCAGAACTGGAGCAGCCAGGACACCAGTGCCCAGATGGGATGCCAGCACTGCAGGCAGTAATAACCTGCTATGTCACGGTGTTAGCCCCTCAAATAATGTTTTTTCAATTCTCTTTTTAAAATTGTTTTAATTATTTATTTGAAGGAGAGAAGGAATATAAAGAGAGATTGATTCCATCTGCAGGTTTACTCCCCAGATGTTCCCAACAGTGCTGAAGGAGAGAAAGTCTGTGGCCTGGAACTCAATCCAGGCATCCCACATAGCCGGCAGCAAAGTCAGGAACCCGATTATTTAGGCCATTTTGGGGGGATGACAAACGTATACAACTTTTATTCAGGACAGCTTATGATTGTGTCTCTTCCCCTCCTTCCCCATGACATTCATTTATTCAGTCAGGAGTTACTGGGCAGGCTTGGCAGGCACCAGGGTTAGTCGTGGGCACGAATGAGTCTGACACTTGGAATAGTGTTTTTTAAATTTTTAAAAAAGATTTATTTTTATTTTTTTTTACAAAGTCAGATGTTCAGAGAGGAGGAGAGACAGAGGAAGATCTTCCGTCTGATGATTCACTCCCCAAGTGGCCGCAATGGCCGGTGCTGTGCCAATCTGAAGCCGGGAACCAGGAACTTCTTCCGGGTCTCCCACGTGGGTGCAGGGTCTCAAAGCTTTGGGCCGTCCTCTACTGCTTTCCCAGGCCACAAGCAGGGAGCTGGATGGGAAGTGGAGCTGCCGGATTAGAACCGGCGCCCATATGGGATCCTGGTGCGTTCAAGGCGAGGACTTTAGCCGCTAGGCCATGATGTCGGGCCCTTGAATAGTGTTTTACAGCTGCCATGTCATTTTCACACAGCTCAGCCTCATTCAGTCCTCAGAGGCTCTTGCTTCATTTCACCTTTGTTATTCCTCCTCTTAAATGTTCTAGTTCTTTCAACACTCTTCCTTACTTTCCTCAAATCTGTGGTGTGCAAGACATGGACTGGTGCTTTGGCACAAGGCGGGGTGGAAAGCTGGTAGGGGGTCGGGGAGGAGATACAGCTGAGTATTTAGGTCCTGTGAGGTTTCCATTATCCTAAACTTTGGGATCAAGGGACAATGTATTTGAAGGGCACACTATTTCTTATTTAGAAAAACAGTCCCTTGAAAGGGACCAGCAACTGTGAATGTGCCTAGCACTAGAAGCTGGACAGAGACTAAACGCTATGGTAGTGGTCTTCCACGACTCTTCCTAGCACCTCCAGGCGAGCATATTTAACACACTGGAGACCCTTGAGTTATGACTGCCTCCTCCTCCCCCATAAACACCCAGGCCCCTGAGCCCCAGCATTGGAGTCCTCCAGTTATATTTTCCCCATCCAAGATGCAAGAAATGAGGTACACAAAAATCATCACTGCTTCATTCATTAACACGTGTCTCATGTATAACCTGGTTTCCATAAGGAAATACCGAGGACTTCTCTGTGGTAGACTTGCTTGTGCATGTTATGTCAAGAGGCCGGGCCCATTAGTCATGCACTCTTGTATATAAGCATGTGGTGTCCCTCGCATTGTGTTTGTACTCAAGTGATCACTTTAAGAGTGCTTTGGAGGGTCATAGGATGATACTGAGAGATGACGCAATGAGGCAGGCTGAGCTCCTTCCTGACCCAGCTCCTTTTGTTTAATTGTCCTTCTACAGGCCCATCCCACAGGACTCCTCAGGGACTTTTTTTTTAAACTAATATTTATGTAAATGTCTACATATTATTATATCTCCTCTGTAAGACTGCAGCTGTCAAGATGGGGTGTGTGGTTATTTTATTTATTTATTTATTTTGCTGCCCAGAACATTAGTACTAGCAGATCCTGGAAGGATACTGGTGGAAAAAAAATGAATGAGCAATGGGCTTTGTTCATTTCCTGCCATATGCCAGGTTTATTCTCAGCACTGGGGACGTAGTAATGAAGCAAGTGGATCAGATTCTCAGAACTTGACTTCCTAATGCAGGGAAAGGGAAGCTGCTGGCATGGGGGCAGAGAGGGAAATGAGCATGCAGAAAGTCTGGAGAAGCACCTAAACAAAGTGAGGAAGCCGCTGGAGGCAGGGCTGGGATGGGCCATGTGTCTCTTAGACAAAGGGAAAAGGAATGACAGAGGCCCTAAAGAGAAAGGAGGCTTTGTGGCTAGTGCCCGCAGCTCCCAGGAGACCACAGGAGATGCTTGTGGGATTGCTACAACCACCTGGACTGCTGCTGGCCATGAAAGGAACCTGGGCTTTCGCTATTGGTGAGACGGACAGTCACTGGTCGTCCGTCGAGCGGAGTGACCTATTTGGTCCCTCTTTTTTCTCTTCTTGTGCTTCAAGGCCCAGGTGGCTGAGGGTGATGCAGTTAGGAGAGCCATACAATCATCCAGACTGGAGGGAGGCGGTGTTGGCTTGGTCCCCGCTGGAGACAGGGAGAGGATGGGACCTGTTGATCCTGTCTGCAAGCACTGTCGAAGGCAGAGCTGATGGGGTTTGCTGAGACAGCGCCCCAAGTATTGACGCAAAAATATGCTCAGATCTGACACAAACAAGGTGTGTTTTTGATATGCAGAAGAGACTGGTTTTGTCAGGCCTGGCACTGATACAACAAATAGCACAATTGCCTAGAAACTTAGCAATGGAGGTGGGAACTTTCATGTCGTCTATTATTTATCCCAAAGAACAAGGAAAGAGTGGGGAAGTATATTTGGTATCCAGATCTGTCTTGCAATTAAGCAGGCCTGCTTGGGGCATGATCTTATTTCAGCACACTGACGCGAGCATGATCATTGCTCAGCAGACACTTGGAAGTGAAAACGACACTTATCCGTGAGGAGACTGTAAAGCTCTTTGGGCGGGTAAGCAAAATGGTAAACATGATTATCAAGAACGAAGATCAGGCCTGGCACAATAGCATAGTGGCTAAAGTCCTCGCCTTGCACGTGCCAGAATCCCATATGGGCGCCGGTTCTAATCCCAGCGGCCCTGCTTCCCATCCAGCTCCCTGTTTGTGGCCTGGGAAAGCAGTTGAGGACGGCACAAAGCCTTGGGACTCTGCACCCACGTGGGAGACCCGGAAGAGCTCCTGGCTCCTGGCCTCGGATCAGCTCAGCTCTGGTCATTGTGGCTACTTGGAGGGTGAGCTAGTGGATGGAAGATCTTTTTCTCCTCAGCAGCAAACACTGAGTGCCCAGCAAACATGTGGTGACCCGATGTCCTCTTCTCATTCTACTTGGTTTCCTGAAGTGCTCAGGTGCACATATCTATAAATGGGCATCACAGTTGGCAGTGCACATGGAGGCAGGAGCCAGGAGGCCCCACCCACTTGGGAAAGCAAGGAAGACTTCCGGGAGAGAGGTGGTCTGCCATCTGATGTGTAATCTGAGCGAGACGGGCTCTAGAAGATACTGTCTACAAACTCCCTCCTCGCGATTGGAGGGAATCTAGTCAGAGCTGAAGGGAGTGACAGAAGCTTGGGAGGCAGCTAGGCCCTCTGGCAGGATCCACAAAGGTGGGCTCAACAATCAGCTGCATAAGCTTTCTGGCACCTTTTGCAAAGACAGGCACGAACTCAAGGTCTTACACCGCTCCCATCCCCTTTCAATGTGGCCTCTGCATTGTGCAGAGAAGGCTACATCACACCATTGGCAAACCTTTCTACTGCCAAGTCCCGAGTGGCCCGAGTGGCTGAGGAATTCCTACTTGGAGGTTCCCTAAAAGCACTAATTCCCGTACCCAAGGCATGAGCCCGCCTAGAGCGCCCTGCGTAGGACCCTGAGGTCAGGCTATGGCTTTCAGGGTGGCTCGTTTCGAGGTCACGACGAGGCAATGTGAATCCAATCCCGGCAGGGGCAGCACCTTCCTTCTTCAGGTTTTTGTTTAAGAATTCGCGGAGTTAAGGCACCCGGCGAACGCAGCGCCCCAGCTACACGGCTCGTACGGGCCAGTTCCGGGGACTGCCGGGAGGTTCCTTTCGCCTAGCGGGGTTGTGGGAGCGCCGGAAAGTTAGAGTCCTCAGCCGGAGCCCTCGGGGCCCGCCGGGGCTGGAAGGGAATCGGAGCGCTAACTGCTTCTCCCAAGACGCGCCCACTTGCCTCGCGGCCAGTCCCGGGATTGCAGAGAGGGAGAAAGTTGGGCGGGAGCCGGCCGGGGAGGGGGACGGCGCGCAAGCCGGGTAGGAGCGGGCCGCCCCGCGCGGCGTCAGCGTTTAAGATGCAAATCGATCCCAGGCGCTCGCCCCACCCTCCCGCCGGGGAGCGCGGCTCCGCCGCTCGGCGGCCGCCCACGCCTCCTGCGCGCCGCGGCGCCCGGGCGGCGGGCTCTACTTAAGCGGCGCGCGGGCCGCGACCTGGCACTCGCCTGGAGCGCGCGGGCGAGGCGGACGGAGGGCGCCTGAGCTCTAGGAGCGCACACAGGTGCGCTGGCTGCACTGGGCTCCGCGCCGAGGTGTGCGTGAGCGTCCCGGGCTGGGGCTCCGTGGAAAGCGGCTGCGGCTCTTAAGCACAGTCGGGCTCCCTGCCGGAGCCGGAGCCGGAACCGGGACGCCTCTTGGCCATGGCTCTGGCCGACAGCACGCGAGGACTACCCAACGGGGGAGGTGGCGGAGGCGGCAGCGGCTCCTCGTCGTCTTCCGCCGAGCCGCCCCTCTTCCCCGATATCGTGGAGCTGAACGTGGGGGGCCAGGTGTATGTGACCCGGCGCTGCACTGTGGTGTCGGTGCCGGACTCGCTGCTCTGGCGAATGTTCACGCAGCAGCAGCCTCAGGAGCTGGCCCGGGACAGCAAAGGCCGCTTCTTTCTGGACCGGGACGGCTTCCTCTTCCGCTACATCCTGGATTACCTGCGGGACTTGCAGCTGGTGCTGCCCGATTACTTTCCTGAGCGCAGCCGGCTGCAGCGCGAGGCTGAGTACTTCGAGCTGCCGGAGCTCGTGCGTCGCCTCGGCGCGCCTCAGCAGCCCGGCCCGGGGCCGCCGCCGCCACATTCACGGCGCGGTGTGCACAAGGAGGGCTCCCTAGGCGATGAGCTGGTCGCTCTGGGCTACGCGGAGCCCGAGCAGCAGGAGGGCGCGTCGGCCGGGGCACCGTCGCCCACTCTGGAGCCGGGCAGCCGCAGCCCGTCCGGGGGCGCGGTGGGCCCACTGCTCACGCCGTCCCAGTCGCTGGACGGCAGCCGGCGCTCGGGCTACATCACCATCGGCTACCGCGGCTCCTATACCATCGGGCGGGACGCGCAGGCGGACGCCAAGTTCCGGCGGGTGGCGCGCATCACCGTGTGCGGCAAGACATCGCTGGCCAAGGAGGTGTTCGGGGACACCCTGAACGAGAGCCGGGACCCTGACCGGCCGCCGGAACGCTACACCTCGCGTTATTACCTCAAGTTCAACTTCCTGGAGCAGGCCTTCGACAAGCTGTCCGAGTCGGGCTTCCACATGGTAGCCTGCAGCTCCACGGGCACCTGCGCCTTTGCCGGCAGCACCGACCAGAGCGAGGACAAGATCTGGACCAGCTACACCGAGTACGTCTTCTGCAGGGAGTGAGCTCCCAGGACGTCTCGCGACTCCGGCATTTGCCCCTACTCCTCGCCAGGATACGATTAGGAACACCCCCTTCCTCCCGAACCGAAGCCCTCAGACTCTCCCCTCGCCCCGCAGCTTCCTTGTCTCCCGTCCCGTGCCTGGCCCAGACCCTTCCGCCGCCCTCGCCACCCACTCCAGAATTTGCGGCTGAAAATCCATCCTCTGGGCTGCTTCGTTTTTGGATTCCTTCTAGCAGAGGGGGCCCCGGGACACTCCACACCCCCACCCATCCTGTGCTTCCTTTCTCGCTGCCTCAAACCACCCCTCCCCCAGCTTGTACCTCCCTCTGGATCCAGCTGGGCCCCAAGTCGCTGTGCACCTGGGAGTGGCCGAAGTCAAGTTCGGAACCTGATTGGACCATGTCCACTGCGTCGTAGAGCCCTTGAGATATTCCGGATCCCTTGGGACTCCTGTGCGGTGTAAGGGATCCGACTGGGTTAACAGTGCCCCAGAGTAGAATTGTTTATTTTTTAAGAGGTTACTGCAGTGTCTGACCCTCTTAGAGGTACTTCAGGGACTGTCAGTGAAATTTGGAAAAGACCCAGGTAGCTCGCTGGCACGTTGAAGGTCCTTTCTGTTCCTTGCCCAATACAGGGTCTTGACACTTCGCAGAGCGTGGACCCTTCCGCCTGCGGAGGAGGCGGCCTTTTATTACAGGAGCCCTCCTCTCCCTTCCCTGGCTAGACAGTGCTTAGGGGCAAGAGGGACGGAGGGAATGAGGGTGGTGGGATGTCCTGGCCGTGTCAGTGACACGAAGGAGGCTGGGCAGTGGGCTCTGCTCCTGGGCTTTAGGATAGTTGTTCTTGCAGTGAGTGGTAGTTAATACCTCTAGGATTTTTGGGGTGGGGTGGGGAGGTAGGAGAGGGTGGGAAGAGAGGAATAGGTGTAAACTCATGTATTATTTGATGGTTGGGAGTTTTTCCATTCCGTTGAATAGATGCACGTTTGGAAATACTGAATGGTAAATGCAAATACTCAAAGCATTTTTTTTGTTTGGTAAAGAATAGTGATGGAGCTACTCTTAACTGGCAGTTTATTCATCTGTTTTGAGTCCTAAATTAGAATTTGTGAATAGTTATATAACCTAACCAAAGAGTTGCCCAGTAGGGTTTTAGTTTTTGAACTTTTGTTTCCTTGTGATTGTAAATCTCAGTTTTTAGAATATTTACTTGAACAAAGTAAGTTTGCTTCTTGGCTTTTTAGACTTAAGAGCTCATGGGAAAAAAAGAGAAGAAATCCTTATTTCCTTCAATGCCTGTAGATATTGACTGCTGGGTAAACCTGAAAAATGCCACTTTCCCCAGACAGTTCCTGTGAAGTTGGAGGTACCGAGCTGCCGGAAGGATCAGCAGCAGGGTCTGCCCCTCTGCAGATGGCTACTGTGAAGGCCAATGCCTACTCCCAAGTGAGCTGAGCAATAAAATGGTGATTTAGGTAAAATGTTACAAGCAGGAAGAGAACTGGTTGCCTTACCCCCCCTCCCTGCACATGGAATCAGTCCCCCATGCATATCATTTGTACACCAGAAAGTGAAAGGGAGCCAGACCCCTGTCCTGCCTCAGGCTCTGAAGCTGTCCTTCTTGTACTCTGTGACCACAGAGCAGCCTTTTGTTTGTTTCAGCACTTTTTTCTTTTTCCTGAGGTATGTTTTTAGGGATTTTGTAAGTCCTTCTCACTGTTTAGTGCTATTTTTTTTAATGACTCTTGTACTGTTTCTTACTCTGTAACAGATGTTCAAATGGGAACAGCTTTATTCTGAGACTCATCTGTTCCAATCTGTATATACCACATATGAACATTTTACATGAATCATTTAGTTTTTCAGTTCATTTACTAATGTTATCAAATTTCCTACCCGCTAATAACTTGCAGCAGATGAGGTGCACTCTAAAGAAACAGGTTTGATGCATTTATCAGGTATTCTTGTTCTTGGGGTCTTGGGAAATTGTGTTAGGGAAAAAAACTGATTGTAAAACTAATCTTACAATCTTTCTCTTGGCTGGCATATTAATTGTAAACAGATGCAGTGTTGATTAGGTGTCTACTTAAAAAAAAGCAAAGTACCTGCATTATTAATCCACTAGCTTTTTTTTTTTTTTTAATTGAGAAAGGGGAAGACTTGGTCTTTTTTTTTTTTTTTTTTTTTTTGAGTTCCATTTTTAGCAAAGTTGTTCCCCACATAAAAACTGTAGTTTTGAGGGAAATGGAAGCAGAAGCTCAGAAATTCAGGAACTGGTGTTTGGTCATATGCTGAGTTTAGTGTGCAGCTTGGGTATGCCTTACAACTTCACGTGTTTCAAGCCTGCGATGATTGAGAATTGTCATTCCTGGGCCAGAGGTGAGCATCCCGGACGTGGCTCCAACACCCATGGCATTCTGTCGGACTGAGAACATTTTAGGACAGATTGAGTCCTCTAACAGATGGCATGACTTCATCATCCTGAATTCCTCCATCCTGTCTGCACAACACGAAGAGTCAGGGGAAGCTTCTCCTGTGTTGTCTGGGCCACCCAGGTCTTGAGAATTTGCTCTCTGGAACGTTGAGTTAGACGATTGCAATTAGCTGTACACAGGCACTCCCACTGAGCCGGTGCTGTTCTGCACAGCTGTGTGGTTTACGTGGCTTTGAAGGCTGAGAATTTGGTGATTATGGACAGCTGACTTCTCTTTCTGGGACTGACTGCTCCCTCTGAAGCCGAAGTTGTTAAATGAAAGCTCTCTGCTTTTATGCCTGAAGTGAGGGCTGGGTAGGAACTTATGTTTCATTGGGAAGGTGGTATCCCTGAGATAAAATAACTTGACGTGAAAACTATTGAATGTCTTCCCATCCATGTGCTTAGGCCATGAAGCCGACCTTGAGGTCTCAGTGTGGGCTGGGGTGCTGGTCATTACCTGGGAACTTGAAAATGGGGTGCTGAGGGTTGACATTTCAGTAACACAGGAGAATGTCATCAGTTTGTCAGATGGTTGTGACTACATTCATCTCAGAGTTATGCCGTGACAGGCGTTGCTTTAGTTACCGTTTGACATTCAGAAATACAAGAGTATGACATTGAACTTTTTATAACATTTGATTTTTTAATTAAAAATAACAGGTTAAAAACAAGAGCTACCATGTTGGACACACTCTATGTTTTAATATGTGTAGACTGTGGGCCTTACTCTGAGTTTTCAAGTAATACCCTGTGGAAAATATTCATTGAAGGTGTGTGAGTCTTAACATTATTTGCCCTCTGAAACTGTGCTAATTGTGATTCTCATTTTTTTTGGAGGGGAAAGGGATTGAGAGCAAAGGGATAATGTAAAAAGTAGCTACAATTGTGTTCTCTTTGAAATTAGACATATATACACACACACACTCACACACCCATAAAGATAACCTGCAGCTCCTCTGAGGAAATACATAATATGCGAATAGACACAATGGACAACTAGCAGTGCTTGTCAAATATTCCAGTTTTTATTGGGATTTCCTATGTGCAAGGTGGAGCTTTCATAATTTTGTATTCTTCAAATTATGGTAAGTTAAAATCATACTCAAATCACTTTTTGTACTCCTACATGAACTATGGTAAATTACAGCACATTTAGGAAAGTGTTGGCTGGGGGATTGAATTCCTTTTTTTTATAGTCTAGTTTGCAAATAGTTTGTTGGCTTGAGTTTTTAAAATAGTAAATGGGAGTATTTTTATTGTATCTTAATGGCATCAACTTAATAGAATCAACACTTTATTTGGATTTTCCTATTTTTTCCCTTAGTATAAATCACTTAAAAGCTAAATTACTTTTGTTACATGCTGTAAGCCTGTCTCTTGAATAGTAAGTAAAATATGCTTATTTACAGTATCTATACTGCATAAAAAGGCTTTCTTATATTTAGAAACAGGTTATGTTGAAGTTAACTTCTTTGTCACAGTTTTGGGCAATAAAAATCTGAAAGGGTGGACACTTGAGGACTTAAATTCTTTGCTGGGCTCTTGAAGTGGAGTAACAATTCAACCAGAATATCTTAGAGTGTACTCTTGTATGATAGGAGGATGCACTAGTTGACCATGAATTGTCACTTATGTGTTTTGTGATTTTTTTTTCAAGCCAAGTTTTAAATTCTAAATGTGTTTTGAATATGTGGACATTAATTGTAATGTAAACTATTACCAACTGTCTCTGTGACTTTAAAGGTAGGTAAATTTGTTACTATTATTGAATTAAAATGATGGTCATTTATAATCACTTCTGACCGCTATTAGTAACCATTTACTGACAAAGGGTTACAACATCCAACATAGGTTATTCATTTTGAAAATGCAAATTATGTGTTGTTTGAGTTTTTTCTAGGCAGCTAGCTAAAGGTGAGTCCTACAGAGCTGTCTGGAATTCTGAAATTGTTTAAAAATATTTATGGGCCATTTTCTTAAATAGAAGGAAGAGGAAAAGATTATTCTATGCTTATTAGACTTTTCTAACAAAATAGAACATGAAGGAAAAAAAACCTTTCTTTTTTAAGATGCTGATGAAGTTATTTCAGATGTGCCCAAATTTTGAGAATTACTAAAGTCATCCAGAGATTTTTTTTTCCTGTTCACAACCTGTTGTATATCGGAAGTACTAAATACTGTTTCCTCCCTGTGATTATGTGACTTGTTATGTAGTCTATTAAACACTAAAGAAATAAAACATTCACTCCTTTAATGACTCGCCTCCTTGGGAGGGTTGGCTTGGACACTGGTCTCATTTCCGTGCTTCTTAAATCCTGGGAATGCTTCCTGAGTTGGTGTGGGACTGATGATGCTTTTCTGCCACCAGAGGACCTCACCACAGAGTACATCAGTCAGTTGGGCAAGGCATGCAACTGTTCTTTCCTGGAGTTAACTGTCCAGAACACACCCATGGTTGGTATCAAGGTGCAAGAAAAGTCTTTCACACCTATTTCCGTTGATCTCAGTCTTTGCAGCCTGTTGCTTCATGAATGTGGGGGTTGCATGTAAGTAGACAATATCTCTTAAGTGATTGTGGGGATTGCATGTAGGTAGAGATGATCTCTTAAGGTGTGTAAGGACAAGACAGTAATGGCTGCAAGCTGAGCATTCGTTGAAAGCTCAGTTCACGAAGATGGAATGTGGAGACTGCTGGGAACGTGTGTGCGTTTTTTTGCCTGGACTGCTGCTTCTCTGGTCTTGATGTCCCTCCTCTGAAGAAAGTGCCTGGTGGCTGTATTGGGAGAGTATGAAACCTGAGCCCACTGCCTGTGGCACAGGAAGCCGTGGGCTGGTTGGGTAGGACAAGCCAGGCCTCGCCCTTCCTCTTTTCTGCTGGCTGTACTTCCTCTGGGTAGCTTTTGCTTTAAAAGTCTCTGTGTGAACATAGAAATGAAAGATTTATTTTTAAAGATTTATGTGGGGAAAAATTTAATGTAAGAATGAATGTGGTCAAAAGCAAATCTCCCTGCCATTGTCTCTTTGTGGAGACATGCTGTACAAGTGTAGATGTCCACATACACCCCCATGATTCTGCTTAGCAGGATGACACCTGCTCCGTGTTTGATTTGATTTTTACATTTCTTTAATTGTTTAAAAAATTTAATTAGTTTTTAAGATATTTGGTATAACATGTAGAAACAATTCTAGAATGTGCTGTTTTTTTCCCCACCTTTCTTCTAACCCTCACCCTCCCTCAGCCTTTCTTATCTGGGAACATGCATGAAGATGTGACAATGATCTACCTCATTTTACTTGATGACTACATGATATTTTGCCTGATATGCCTTTATCTAGATGTGCTGTTCCTTACTTTATTATTCTTCTATTAAACTTAAATCACCAAGTTACTTTTTCTACCACAGGGAACACTTCAATATAGTGTTGTTTTCTCAAAGATTTCTTTATTTACAAGATTTATTTATTTTTATTGGAAAACAATATTGACAGAAGGAAGGAAAGAAAAAGATTTTCCATCAACTGGTTCACTCCCTGAGTAGCTGCAACAGCTGTGGCTGGGCTGATCTGAAGCTAGGAACCAGGAACTTCTTCTGGGTCTCCTCTATGAGTGTGAGGGTCCCAAGGCTTTGGGCTGCTCTCTACTGCTTTCATAGGCCATAAGCAGGGAAGTGGATCAGAAGTGGAGCAGCCAGGACTGGAAGTAGTGCCAGTGTGGGATAGGAACAATTCTAGGTAGAGGATTAACCTGTTGAACTGGTGCACTGACCCCAAGATTTATTTTTTTATTTGAAAAAATTAGGGGGAGAGACAGAAGGGTCTTTCACACCATGCAATGGCAAGGGTAGGGCCAGGTCTGACCAGGAGCCAGGAGTTTCATCTGGGTGTCCCACATAGGTGACAGCTGTAATCACTTGGGCGATTTGCTTTTCCCCTTACCAGGGAGCTGGATCCAAAGTAGAGTGGCTGGGACATGAACCAGTCTCCATGTGGGATGCCGGGCGCTTGTAGGCAGTTTTACTCACAACACTGGCTCTGAATATCTTTTTAAAGCCATGGAGTTCCACATTAGGGACTGTGTAAGTGATAGGACTCATTGGAAACTTGCAGAAATGAGGATCATGTTGGTATGAATTCTGGATGCTCCCAAATTTCCTGAGGTTATACCCTCTTCATTATGTGTGGAAGAGTGTAAGTAGAAATGCATCTAGCCCATCTCACCTGCTAGACGTGACAGTGTAGCCACACAGTACATGCAGTAGTGACTGTCTTTCCATGTGACTGCATGACTGACACCAGCTGTTTCCTGCCTCTTCCTGCCTTTGAGAGAAGAGTATTGGGCCATGGATTTCCATCATGGGGAGAAATGAAATTCGAAATATGCATAATATACCTAGTGACTATGTAAAGTTGAAGGATGATTAAGTGGCATCATTGTAGGTCAAGAGTGCCAAATGAGTCTAGAGGCTTCAGGTGTATTAGTGTGAAATTGCTTGCAATTTTCATAATGGGGACGAGCCACCCTTTTTTCCCTTGTCTTTTAAATTTTTTTAATATTTATTTTTATTGCAAAGTCAGATATACAGAGAGGAGGAGAGACAGGAAGATCTTCTGCCCAATGATTCACTCCCCAAGTGATTCCAATAGCCAGTGCTGTGCCGATGCGAAGCCAGGAACTTCCTCCAGGTCTCCCATGTGGGTGCAGGGTCCCAGTGCTTTGGGCCATCCTTGATTGCTTTCCCAGGCCACAAGCAGGGAGCTGGATGGGAATGGGGCCGCTGGGATATGAGCTCATATGGGATTCCACTGCGTGCAAGGTGAGGACTTTAGCCACTAGGCTACTGCGCCAGGTCCAAAAACTAGGTTCTTAGGAATGCCATTGCTGTATATGACTATAGAAGAACTATGGTGGATTCCATATTTCTCCTTTTCTTAAGGGTTTATTTATTTATTTGAAAAAATTACACACACACACACACACACATAGAGAGAGAGAATGAGAGAGGAAGAGCTGAATAATAATGAAAGTTTCCATGTTCTGATTTACCTTGCCAGCTGGGCTCAATGGTCAGGGATGAGCCAGGCCGGAGCCAGGAGCTTCTTCTGAGTTTCTCATGTGGGTAACAGTATGCCAAGAACATAGGCCATCGTCTGCTGCTTTTCTCAGGTGCAGTAGTGAGCTAGTTTGAAAGTGCAGCAGCTGGGACTCAAACTGGCACTTGCAAGGGACATCAGCATTGCTGGTGACGGCTTTACCCACTGCACCGCAACACTGTTCCTGGATTCTATACTACTTAAAAAGAAAGGACTAAGAGTTGGAAAAGTAAGGGAAGCTATGGAACAAATATGGGAGCACCTTCTGGAATACCAGTTTTGTTGATATGTTTGTATGTGGACTGGGAAGTTAGGTTCGTTTTATGGAATGACATATTCACATGAATTTAAAAGGTGAAATTGTAAATGTTGAAAAGGTAGACTGACTTGTGCAATGCCAGGGACAAGTTCATCCTATTCATCAATAAGAACTTTGTGGTGGGAGAATTGACAACTTCCAATAATGTATATTGAGCTTGTCTTAGGGTGAATAGTTTAGAGAAAATGTTCATCTCTTAAATTCTTTGCTTTCCTATGCTTATGTGAGAAAGCTAGGAGTGAATGCCCTTCTGGTGCTCACATGTACCTGTATTCCCACTGTCCAGTCTATGAGCAGCCTGTGGGCCTAAGAAAGGATCACTTTAGGCTATTCATTCTTGACTGCCACCAACTTTCCTCCACAAACAGCCACTTAACATTCAGACATTCCTTCCAAATCTCATGAGTACTCACTGTTTTAGTCCATTGTCTACCTTCTATGGAAGAGTGCAATAGACTGAGTACATTATTACCAGTGGAAGTTTTTGGCTTTCTATTTTGTAGGCTGGGAAGTATAAGAGCATTGAGCTGAAATCTGGAGAGGGCCAGATGTTGTATCATAGTGTGGCAGAAGGACAGGCAAGCATGTGAGAGGGAGAAAATTGTGCCAAACTCATTATTCTGATCACAGAGCCTGTCCCATAATAACTAACACACTCCCAAGATGACCACTGCCTTCAGGCGTGACAGCAGAGCACACCCTGGCCTGATCACCTCACAAGGTTCTATCTCTTCACACTGTCACAAAGGTGACAACATTTCAACAGGAGCTTGGGAGGGGACTTTCAAATGATGGCACCTACTGTGTGGCAGACTGAATCTGAATCTGATGACAGCAGACTTGTCAGACACGAAAATGCTGAGGATTAGAAAGGTAGGTGAGTAATAATAAAATATCTTGGAGATGCAGTGCTGTGGCAGTCTGAGCAATAAGGAGTTGAGAAAGAGGTTTTCTTTAGTTCATGTCAAAATTTTGCTAGAAGAGGAGATGCCAAGGAGAGAAGAGTTACGGAAGGGGCCTGGCGATGTGGCTAGCTGCTAAAGTCCTTGCCTTGAACACGCCAGGATCCCATATGGGCACCGGTTCTAATCCCGGCAGCTCCACTTCCCATCCAGTTCCCTGCTTGTGGCCTGGGAAAGCAGTCGAGGATGGCCCAATGCTTTGGGACCCTGCACCTGTGTGGGAGACCCGGAAGAAGTTCCTAGTTCCTGGCTTTGGATCGGCGCAGCACCAGCTGTTGCGGCTCACTTGGGGAGTGAATCATCGGATGGAAGATCTTCCTCTCTGTCTCTTCTCCTCTCTGTATATCTGACTTTGTAATAAAAAAAAATAAATAAATCTTAAAAAAAAAAAAGAGGAAGGGGAGCAGGAAGGGGAAGGGGTGTGGCCTTCTCAACACAGGCCAGTTTAGTGAGGAGACCAAAAGCCAGAACTGGAAAGAGCTGTGTGCTGCTGGAGCATGAAGGCTGAAACACTGAGAGAATGATAGTATTCCTGCCAAAAAGACAACCAAAAATCCAAACCACACAAAGAGAACAGCAACAACATAAAAACCAAACCAAACCAACAACAACAGCCACCAAAATCTATAGCTGTGGAGGGGCAATAAGAGATTCCAGTAAGCCTCCTCCCTGAAAGATTTGGACTGTGAATGAGTGTTTCGCCTACTGGGGTTAAGACCACTGTGTCCCATATTGAAGTGCCTGGGTTTCATTGCCAGCTCTGGTTCCTAATCCCAGCTCACTATACTAATAATGCAGATCCTGAGAGACAACAGGTAGTGATTTGGCATACACTTAGGTCCCTGCCCACCCAGATGGGATACACCAATTAAGTTCCAGGTTCCTGATGTGGGCCTGACAGAGACCTGGATATTGTGGACATTCGAGGAGTCAACCAGCACATGTCTGCCTGTCCCTCTCTCTATGTAACGCACACACAGAAAATTTAGGATCTAGTTCTTAGAGTTAATTGAATATTTTAAAACAAGCTGTTGGATAATCAGAGAAACTGATCTAATCAGGAAACTGCTGAGAGTACAGTGCTTCTAGAAGGCCATAGCGAGCCACAAGCAGATCGAGCTTTTTCCATTTTGTTCTCGTTTTGAACCTCTCAGGGTTGTACCAGATTGAGATTTGTTTATATTGGAAATACCATGTTTAATGAGAAATTCCATCAATTCCTACATCTCATCATCAAGTGACTTAGTCTAGAAAGACTTAATCAGTGGTTTGGTAGGTTCTTTATTCTGTACCTGTTGAGATGCTTAAAGAGTCCTAAATACCAACTTGTACTTTGAACATTGATAACCATTGAGTGAACACCTAATTTATTTGCGGTTATAGCCCTCTGATTTTGGGTGTGCTTCCTTTGCCTCCAGTAGTGAATGGAATGGTCGACCGTTCAATTATATGGTTTTTACTTCTATAAATTCTGAAAATTACAGAAAACAGCATCTTTGGGCATTCCACACTTTGAATAGCTGGAGTTTTATTCTCTCTCCTCCCCCCAACCCCGTTATTCTAAACACATTTACTGGCTGCTAGGAATGTTTGTTTTTCTCCATTTTTCTTTTTTTTTTTTAAAGATTTATTCATTTTTATTGGAAAGCCGGATATACAGAGAGGAGGAGAGACAGAGAGGAAGATTTTCCATCCGTCTGTTGATTCACTCCCCAAGTGAGCCGCAACGGGCCGGTGGGTGCTGATCCAAAGCCGGGAACCTGGAAGCTCTTCCGGGTCTCCCTCACAGGTGCAGGGTCCCAAAGCATTGGGCCGTCCTGACTGCTTTCCCAGGCCACAAGCAGGGAGCTGGATGGGAAGTGGAGCTGCTGGGATTAGAACTGGCGCCCATATGGGATCCCGGGGCGTTCAAGGAGAGGACTTTAGCCGCTAGGCCACGCCGCCAGGCCCATTTTTCTCCATTTTTCAAAGTGATAAAGACAAGAGCACAGTGGTGCTGACTCCTCTCACTAGTTATCTGGATCTCTGTTACCACAACTGACACTTCTCAAGTTCTTCACAGCTTATTTCATACTTTATAAGCTTTCTTCATTTTGCTCTCAGGTTGGCAAGAGAAGAAGAGAATCTAAGGTTAGAACAAGCCCTTCTTTCTGTATATGGAAATCTCTTATAGAGGGTTTTCATTTTATTTGAGGGACAAAAAGAGATTGGAAATGAGCTCCCATCCACTTTTTTATTTCCTAAATGTTTGCAACAACTAAGGCTAGGCCAAGCCAAAGTGGGAAGCCAGAAACCCAATCCAGGTCTCCCTTGGGGGTGGTAATACCCAAATGATTTGATTAATCTATCATCAATACTACCAGGGTCTGCATTAGCAGGACACTGCAGTCAAGAGCCAGGACTGGGTATTGAATTGAGAAGCCCTGGTATTCGACCTTATTGTCTTAATAGTTAGGCTTAATTCCTGTCCCAGAAATATGTTCTTGTTTTGCTTTATCTTTCATCTTTGGAAAGCATCGAACAAAATAAGTCACCTGGTTTTGGAAGGAGTTTGAAAAAGTTTAAGTAAGAATTTAGACAATTTGGTGACTTTGATCGCTATTTCTGTCTTATGATGTCTTAGGCTTCACTTTTCCTTGACTCTTACCTTTTGTCTATTTATGAAAGAATGCTTGTATCATTATGTTATCTTTTTTTCTGTATCAGTGAGAAAAAGAGCTATGTTTAAATTTGCCGGTTTCCTTCCTTTGCTTTAAGAAACAACACTACCCCAAATCAACAATCTCTTGTTATACATATATATATATATGTATTTATTTGCCAAATCATAAGTATAGTTGGGTAAATAAAAATGACTATCATATATGACTTGGAAATCAGAAATTAGGGTGACATAACTGATTTGGGTATTTGTTTCTGAATAGGTAATATGTGGCAGTTGCCCTAAAGTGTCATGAGAATTTATGGCTAAATATGAGAATAATTGACAGTGTTTCCATTTTGTGAAGGAAGTCAAGTTCACTGACAGTCATCTCTGTGGCTTTCCTCTGCAGCTATTATTTGGTATAAGTTTTGAAAACCTTGTCTGGAAAGTTTTAAGAGGTGCCTCTAAGAGTTGTGGGAAAGAAATTTGACCTCCTTTAAAATCCTGGAGTATAGTGTTCCAAATGTTCTGCTGGTAAGAGTTGTGAGTTGACACTAATGACAGTTGCAAGGACTTTTAAAGCATTAATGACCTATGCAATGAAGCTCTGACCTACACTAGTGAAAGTTGTTTTGTTTTCTCTGCTCAGGACCACATGTGCTCCAAGTGCTAGTTCTTTCTCTGAAATAATGTCAGAAACAGCTGCTAGTGCAAGTTTGGAGCAGTGGTTCTTGGAGTCTTACTTTAAAATTGGAAAAACAAAACAAAACAAAAACCATAAACCAACCCCCCCCCCCCATAACAGTGATGATATATTGTTGCTGTATTTCTTCTTTTTAATACATAGCTTCCTTCTCACATTGGCTTAAATTCTTAGTTTCATGTTGTTTTCATCATGTAGTTTAACTAGAGGTTTGAATCAATTTGAGAATAAATAGCACAGATCAGTATTTTTATTTCAGTGTCTGAATCCAAGTCTATGATTGTGAAGTGAAATGAAAACAAGCCATTGTAAAAATTAGAAAAAAAAGGGGAACTGGGGAAGGAGGAGAGTGGTGGGAAGTGTGGACCGGGGTGGGGTGGGGTGGGAGGTATCACTGTGCTCCTAGGTCTGTACTGTGAAACATAAAATTTATTCACTTTATACAAATAAAAATTTGTTCTTCCAACTATATATATGTTATAGAGAATAATAAAATATATAAATCTTTATTAAAAGAAGGAAAGTGTAAGACAGACCAGGGCCTCAACCAGGATGAGGTCATATGGGAGTGCATATGTGGCCAACTGCAGCCCAGAAAAATGGGTCTTAGAATGAAATCTCCCTCGTTGGTGCCTGAATTATGGCTCGCCAATTTTCAGAATGTGGGAAACCTGTTTCAGTCTTTTAAGCCAGGCAGTCAGTCTGTTGTTGGGGTATGCCCATCAGGCTAACACTTTAGTTTTCTCTTAGCTATAGGGAATCCACTGACAATGATCATTAGCTATGAAAGAGCAGACACAAGGGAGTATCCTTATCTTAAAAAAGAGCTGAAGATAAGTTGGCATGCACTTTAACAAGGAACTAAGAAGAACTCATTCTTTGAAATGTCACTGACCACTGCCTTCTGGGGTAGTTTTGGAACCAGGACTCGGAGTTACATGGGGCTTTGGTTAGGTTACTGACCACTGCCTTCTGGGGTAGTTTTGGAACCAGGACTCAGAGTTACATGGGGCTTTGGTTAGGAATTCTGGGAAGGACATTTAGAGATTGTTACTTCCATCTACGCCAATCTTCTTCTCTTATGAAAAGAGAATTTCTGGTATTTTAGTACTAGAAAAGACAATGTAGAAAGTCTTGTGCAGTTCCAAAGTTTGGAGTTTTGTGATAGTTGGATAAATATTCATTTTGAAATGCAAAGCATTTTTAATAGCTTTGTATTTTAGCTATGTTTCAAACAACTTTAATCCTTACAAATTATGGGTAACTAAAATAAACTTTTAAAGAAAGCTTTATGAAAAATATCCTCCTTAGTTCTTAATATTTTGCATTTGTGCAAATTAGTTGAATATCAAAGTATAAGACTTTGTTTAAAGCCCAGATGGACATACTTTTCTCTTAATATCCTTTAAGCAATGAACATAATGTCTTTTTAAACAAAGTGAAATGCATTTAAAAAAAGAACTTTCAAGTTATAAGTACAAAAGCCTGTTAGTCTAGTTAATAACTGTGTATTTGTACTTGGTAAAAATATTCAAAAATTTCTTAAAGCGTATATACTATGAAAAATTTAGCATAGATTTCAAAAAAATTTTATTGCACAAAAGATACACTTACCTTTCAATTCCATTTTCCATGAACTTTTTTGAAGTTTTCTTGTAAGCACAGACAGAAGTTCATTGCACACATTTAATTTCCCTAATGGTTGAAGGAGAAATAGCGAATAGAATTAACTAGACTCTGCATAATGGGAATATATGAAGCACAAGTATGAAATATCGTTTCTTTTATTCCCAGAGGAAAGTTGAATAGAATTCTATAACTAGCCTCCTTCAGAGTAATTATATATTTCACTATGAATTACAGGATATCATCTTAACATTTGGCAAATGATTAGTTGGTAGAAGGCAGGGACTTACACAGGTCAATTTTGGGAGATATGAAAAAGTTTTGGTACTGGATGATGGTGATGGTAAAGTAAGAATATGTTGCCAATGCGGAAGAACTACATACTTAAAATGGTAAAAATGGTGACATTTTATCACAAGATAAAAATAATGAGTTTAATAAACACCACACAGGATATAGAAAATTATAAAGAGAGTAATACTCCCTGTATAAACCTACTAAAAACCCAAAGGTTGACATTGAAATAACCTCCAATTACAAGGAGTTGCTGTGGAAAGTCCCTCATGTTGTGCTTTGCCAGGAACAAAATGCCCAGACATGAGCAATTCATCATTTAATGGCATATGAATGAAAACAATACAATCCACCTTTTAGTTTTTGGTTGCTTTTTTTTTTTTTTAAAGATTTTATTGTTATTATTATTGGAAAGCCGGATATACAGAGAGGAGGAGAGACAGAGAGGAAGATCTTCCATCCGATGATTCACTCCCCAAGTGAGCCGCAACGGGCCGGTGCTGCGCCGATCTAAAGCCGGGAACCTGGAACCTCTTTCCGGGTCTCCCACGCGGGTGCAGGGTCCCAAATCTTTGGGCAGTCCTCGACTGCTTTCCCAGACCACAAGCAGGGAGCTGGATGGGAAGTGGAGCTGCCGGGATTAGAACCGGCACCCATATGGGATCCTGGGGCTTTCAAGGCGAGGACTTTAGCCGCTAGGCCTCGCCGCCGGGCCCTGCTTTTTAATTTTTGAAAGATCCAAGAATATGTGTGTCTGTTAATATGTGCCTAAATCTGCATCCTGTGAATTTTTTAATTTTGGTGTTCTGTCCCTCTCCAATAGTTCAAATAATTAGGAGTTAACACTCAAACAGAATTAAAATGAAATCTTGCACAATTTGGAATTTCAAGGACTCCCCAAGAGCATTATAATTCCCATTCCACAAGCTAGAGGAGGGAATTATCCATTGCTCAGGAATTAAGAAATAGTGTTTAGACTCAGTGTTAACAAAGATCCTATTCTACATGATTTTTAATTAACATTTTCATTAATATATAAATTAATGTAGTTTTGGGGGGTTTATAGCATGGGGTAAATTTCTATGAAACAAAAGTGTATAATAGAGAAATCACATTTGGAAGTTTTTAAAACAAGATTGATTATTTATGTGAAAGGCAGTAACAGAGGGGGAGGGAGGACGGGAAAGAGAGCAGAATAGGGCAAGAGAGAGAAGGAGATCTTCCTCTATCTGTTTACTTCCCCCAGACATCTTCAATAATTGGGGTTTTACCGAGCAAAAGCCAGGAATTCCATCTGGTCTCTCCCATGGATCACAGCGGCCCAAATACTTGGAACAGTTTCCATTTCCTTTCAGGTATATTAGCAGGTAGCTGGATCAGAGGCAGAGCAGCAGACTCCAACTGGCACTCTGAAATGGGATGCTAGTATCTTAAGGAGCAACTTTAACCTGCAGTGTCACAACACTGACCCCTGGATTGTTTTTATGAATGCATATTTTTATTTTAATCGACATGATGTTTGTACAGATTTATGGGATGTAATGTTATATTTCACTACATGCATATAAGTGCTTTATGATCAGATCATGGTAATTGGCATATTCTGTAATTTCAAACATCCATCATTTCTTTGTGTGGGGAACATTTAAAATCTTTTTTTTTCTTAACTAGCTGTTTTGAGGACAGTTTTGATTTTGACAACTGAAGAAAGACTTCTACTACTGACATTTGGTGAACAGAGTTCAGGGCTTCTACTAAACATCCTAAAAATGTACAAGGTAGCCCTTCTGCCCCTCAACATAAGCCGTTGCTTGCTTCTGAATAGAGACAGTTCTGCAGTTATGAAGCCCAACGAAAGCAAGGACAACGTAGAGTTGGTGTGGTGTGGGATTGGTACCTGTGGATCAAGCTGTTGATTGCAACTGAATAGCAACAGGAAAACGATATGTGGCCTGTCAGATTTTAGATGAGCTAAAATCATAACCAGAATGGTGGGTGGGCAGGCAGACTCATGGGGAGGGAGAGAAATGACTCCTGTCTGCTGATTCACTTCCTAACATCTGCAGTAATCAGAACCAGGGACCTTCTGCCTCTCAGAAGTTGGAATGGGGATCTGGGGCTGGAATTGAACAAATGCACTTGAATGAGAGATGTAGATGGAATAATTACAATGTCTTAACTGCTATCCAACAGCTCATATCCAGGAAGCCAGGACCTTGAAATACTAAACACAAGTCTGGCCAAGCAACATATTAAATCTGTAGTTAAGTAAGACAGTCTCTTAGCTTCAAGCAGCAAAATGAAAGAGACCCTGTAAAGATAGATTAGGGTGGGTTTGAGTAGGTGAATGTGAAAAAGCTCACAGTAATCCTGCAAGGTAAAAACAACAATGTAGACAGGTAAAACAATGGTCATGAAGACCAGGGTGCCCATTGGAGTCTGGGTCCCAACTCAGACTGCTGTGGGGACAAGGACCCCCAACATAATGTGGTTGTGAGTCCCAGCTGTCTTGGAGAGAGCTCTGCCTGATTCACTCCAGATTCTTGTCTTTCCACACTTAAGAATACAACTAGAAGATGTAGATAGTGGTAAGCAGAAAAGTAGGATTTATTCAAAGGCAAGGGGGATAGTACATATTCAGATGTGAGTGAGAGCAGCCTCAGGAGGGAAAATTGGCCCATCCAGGCTGGAGTTGCCCTTTATAAAGGACAAGGGCCAGTGCTAAGGGGAGAGCCTGCTCAGAGGAGGTAGGGTTTGGTTGGGGATCTCCAGACATCTGATGCTTGTTGGAAAGTGAGGCTTAGCTGTGTGGTGGGGAATGGGTTCACAGAGTCTTTAGAAACATTGGCTTGCGACTGGATGTGAGGGAATTTTGATGGTGTACAAAGCTTTAGGTGCTTGCAATCCTTAGCTTCATTGCTACTCACTAGCTACCTGCCTCCTGTTATCAAGGCCACCTGAATCCAAGTGTCTTAGGGGTGGCTTCTCTGCTTCTATGTTTATAGATATTTCCCAGATGTTTCTAATGGGCAGCTGGGATTGCAAAGTGCTGTCCTAGAAGAAGAAAAATGATCAGAATGGCGCTCTGAGACAAGCTGCCACCTGAGATGAGGGGCTGCCTGGCTTCTACCTTGCTCTGTCTATATTGTGTTCTGTGGGGGTGTGTGTGGGTTACAGCTGGAATGTGCATCTGGCAGGAGGCTGAGACAGGGTTTTGCAGGGGTCTTCAAGCCTTAAAATCTAATGATGCGCCTGAGGTAGAACTAGTCAGGCAGGGATTTACTTTTTATTGGTAATGAATAACTGAGTTTAAATTTAACCTTCCAGAGAACTCCTGAGTTAGTCTGTTTTCCATTGCTATAACCAAATACCATTCTGGAAACTTTGAAAAAGAAAGTTTATTCAGCTTATGGGTTTGGAGGCTGAAAGTCCAGACAATGTGGCCCCAAGCTCTTGCAAGGTGCCTCCCAGCTGCATCACATTGTGGACAGAATGTGTGTGACAGCAAGAGGTCATGAGGTCAACTGGAAACAAACTGCAGAATAAGGAAGGGCCTGTCTTGCTCTTCTAGAACAACTCGGTGAAATGCAACTGAGAGGCTTCCACGAGAATGATATTTATTCCTTCGCGGGCAGTGTCTGCAGTGGCTTCCCATTAGGTGGTTCATGGTCCATCTGCCTCCTTCATTGCCACACTGGGGGACCAAATTTCCAACACATAAATCTTTGGGGATACATCCTCAAGCCATGGTGGTTCACAAATTACTGAGTGCCACCTTTGAATGAGATAATCTATGAGGAAATATACTATTTCATGAGTTAAATCATACAATGACATTCTAAGAGAAAACGTGTAAAGCCATGGAAGCATGGTGTCTTAGGGAAGTTCACAGCTGATAAAGGCAGCTGAATTTTCACCTTGGAGCCCATGAAAGGCCAATGATCTGCTTGGATGGTGCCTCTCCTGGCCTCCTTTTAATTGCGGGTGTCTCTTCTCTGCCTTCTCAGGTCTCCAAAGGAAAACATTCTGTTGGTAGATTCTTGGGACATTTTCAAAGGGAATGAGTAAATGGCGTTGAGAATCTGTTCTGATTTCATTTGTCTCTGGCAGGGCCTGGCTGCAATTTAATATTCTATGCTGTGATTTTATATGCAGCTTTCTTCCTATCTTATAATTCCTGTCAGGGGTATATATTATTACCCATTAGTCATTTTTCTTGGGTTGGCCCATAATGCTCTGAAGGATGGCTGGTATATTTCAGTAATTTTGCTTACAATTTGATTTGCATCCTCTAGAATCCCAATTTAGTTTCATCAGCACATTTGTACATACAACAGCTGGGTCCTGGAAGGGATCATTTACATACCTTTGCAACTGAAAGCCAAGCACTGGGACCTAGAATCCGGCCAGATATTTTTTCAAAGCTTCACAAGACATTTTGAAGTAAACTCTGCCTCCTTATTTGTAGCAATCTGTTTCAGGGAGATGTTCTGTGAACAACTGAAAAAAAAGTTGGTTGTCAGGCAACTTTCAAAATTTTATTATTTAATTTATTTGAAAGTTAGAGAGATTGGGGAGGGAACAGAGAGGAATTTCCCCATCCTCTGGTTCACTTTAGAAATGACCAGATGCCTGCAATAGCATTGGGTATGTCAGATCGAATCTGGGAGCCTGGAACTGTATCTGGACCTCACATCAAACAGGTAGGGATTTAAGTACTTGAATCATGTTTTTGTGCTTTCCCAGGGAGCAAAATAACGGGAAGTTGGGGTTAGAAGTGGAGTTGTGATTTGAACCAGGCGTGCTTGATAGGCGATGCAGGAATCTCAAGTGGAATTTTAGCTACAGCATCAAATGCTTGCTCTACCAGGCAACTTTTAAGCTGAAACCCTTACCTAGAAAGCTTTAAAGAACCATCAAAGAACATATTTTATCCTACTTAAATGTCAGGCAAAAATATTTCCCTTCTCATTATAAATATCTTAATTATCAGATAGATAGGAAGTGAATCTTCTTGCTTGGTGAATGATTAAAAGTAGATAATTAGCTAATCCAGAAAGATTGTGACTGAGTATGGCTCTCCAAAGAGCCGAAGCTATGCAGCAGCAGCAGTAGTGTGAGAAGGGCATTGTGGGAGGCTTACAGCAAGCTCAGGATTCCTTTCACCATTTCCCTAGCCTGAATTTAAATTTTTGAACTGTAGTTCTGGTTTGTATAGAAGCTGAAGAATGCCCCTGCCACTATCTTCGTAGCTGCATCCTAATCCTGGAATTTGTAGTAATTGGGGAAAGGGTCTTGACAGATGTGAATGGAGTCTTTTGAGATGTGATCGCCGTGGCCCTAAATGCCACCCCAAGGTCCTTATACAAGAGAGGCAGAGGAAGATTTGACACAGAATATAGAGCAGAGATTGGAGTGATGTGAATGTCAAAGACAGCAGTAGCCACCTGAAGCTGTAAGAGGCAAGTGAGGGGTTTTCTCTCAGCTGGCAGGAGGCTTATAATCTTGGATGTCTGCCCTCTGGAATGTGAAAAGATAAATTCTTATTGTTTTAAGACACCAGATTTGTAGTAATTTGTTACAGCAGTCATAAAAAACATAATCTGTGAGAGTTTACTTCATGATTAGGCAGGAAATTTATTTAAAGAAATTAATGGTTCTAGTATAACAATGCCACTGTGGTGTTGTTTTTCCCCCATAAGAAATAAGTCATTAATTAAACTTATGTTTTGCATTTATTATTAGATTTTGATCCAGTTATTCTATTAAGTTCTTCATTTTAGGCAAGTACAGAGGGAACCTGGAGTATTGATGAGCTGGAGGATCATTTGACTATATGGGGGATCTCCAGACATGGAACAAAACAATATGCATAAGTATCATGGAATACTTAATATTCCAGGAAGGAGAGAGAATGCTGTTATATATTTAGCACTTATCACTTTACCGTTTTACTTCTCTTTCCAGTTTCCATGAGAGAGCTAAACCTATTGTATTTTACCAGCATAAAACAGTGATCTGTAAGACAGCTTGGAAATGAAATTGTACTTCTTTTAGTGGCTATTGGGATGAGTTTCAGATTATGGTGATTCTGGTCAGATATGGGGAACACACAAGCAGGATGTCCTTATGCTGCTCAGTCAACAGCAGAGTGGTGTCGGACGGCACTTTTCCTTCCTCTGCTGCTTGTTGGCCTCGCTTCACTGGAGCAGCTCGAGCCGTACACTGCAGTGAGGGCCTCCCTGAGGATAATGCGGGCCCTTATGAGAACCCATTTCTATACAAGTTGTGATGCCTACTGATACATTCTGGAAAAGCTAATAGATTTTTAAAAAGTTTATTTCATTTTGTGACACAGTTTCAGGCTCTGGCTAATAGATTTTAAGTTTCAGCCAAAAGCCCTGGAAATATGGATGACACAAACTGCTGGAGTTTTGAAACAATACTCTTCATAAAAACACTTCATGAATTTTTGTATTTAAAAACCAGGGAAATGCAGTTCTTTCTATCATCATTGACTCTTAGGAAAACAGCTGCTTCTCACTGGGGACAGTCAGAATTTTATAATCAAGCTGCAAAAACAAAAAATGTTTGCTTTTGTAAAGGACTTCAGTAATGTTGTGTGGCAATGTGTTTGCTAAAATATATTAATAAGCAAGTATGTGTTTAAAAATTACCAAGTATATGTTAAGTTAATGGTCAATAATTCTATCTTCCCAGCACCTTCCTCATGGAAATGAGAGAACTCTTAAACGAGAGATTTGGGTCATTTGTAGGGGAAATCTAATTTGTTGGGTAATTTTTTGTTGGTGAGCAAGCAGTTAGGTATTTACAGTTTTCACGTAGTCTCTCACTGCCTTCTAAATTCATCCCAAGGCACTGTGCTGTACATTGATGAAGAAGGTAGGACAGTGTCTGTGCTGTTAAATATTTCTTTAAAGCCTTTATCAATTTTCACCATTACGAAACCACTTGGGTAAGATGAGCCTGAGAGTGGATTGAGGGTTGAAGGTGTTCATTGCAGAATGGTCTCCCACATCTCAGAGTCCCTAAGGGTTCCCTCGACTTCAGAAATGATTGGTAAATATTTCCCAGCAGAGTACTGCTTTTCAGATAGCTTAAACGGCAGCAAGAGTTTTAACCTATCAGTTCAGTATCACATATTTGAGGTAGAATAGAAGGTTAGTTATCAGATACAGCAGATTCTCCCAATGAATGTTTGTGAAGTGCTATCATTTACTCAAAACCAGTCATTTAGAGTATGACAGACCAATTGAGTGTGGAAAGAAAGGAAATCATAGACAGAAGGCACACATTATGGTAAATGTAGAAAACAGGCAACAGAGATAAGAACACAGAAAGCCAAATAAGGAAAAATCTTACAGAATGAAGGACAGGAAGAAGATTGTGCTAAACAAAATTCACATTAAAACTGAATTTCAGAAGTGCAGAGAGGTTATCAAAAGCCATTCACGTGAAATCACTTTGAAAACGGTTAGCAGTGCCAATGTGGTGAAGTAATGTCTTCCAGCTAAAGTGATATTTTCTGGATGGACACTGGCCCTAAAACCACCAGCCTCTGAAAAGCAACACATGTTTCCCTTGGCATTTTGGAATACATTTTGAGAATAGCATTGGGTAGGTAACTATATTATCAATTGTCCCGACTAGGGCTTTTTTGAGTAAAAGAGAGGCCATGTAAGTCATCACCAAAACACAACATAAACTGGAGCCACTGGCAAGCTGGGGGATATATTTGCCTTGGGCATGGATTGTGCTATTAGCAAGTTTCTATTCCACTACACTAAGAGAACTTGGCTGATAAATATTACAATAAAAATAAACAAATATGCCATGTGTATCCAGATGTTTTCCCATGGTGAGAGGCTAAAAAGGAACACATTATAGTGTAAAATATTGTTGACTAAACAACAGGTAAGCTTGGGCGCAGACACCCCTCACAGCATGATCCCTGAGTCCTGTTGTGCTCCTGTACACTCAGACCTTGATGAGGTCCTAGGATAATTCTGCCTGTTGTCAGTGGTGTGGATTGCAGACCTGGAAATTCTGTCACTCCAGTTACCTCTCAGGTGATTTTCCTGATAACATTTCCTATAACATTTGTAGACTATTTTTGTTGTGCTGCTTGAGTTTTGCATGGCCCCCAGATATAGATATGAATCATCAGTATTCCCTGAGACAATGGCTGCCTGCACAAGAAGGACTCATGACCTTGCTATTGTGGTTTTTTTTTTCTCGAACTTGCTGTTCCTCATTTTAGTCAGTTTGAAAAAAAAAATCTGTTTTTTAGGGAGTTACAACGAATCTCTCCAGAAAATCACTGGTTTTCTGAATTTTATGGCTTCTCTCAGGGGTTATTAAAGTGTACATCACCCTTGGGATCCTATATCTGGGTGTTTCTTTCTCATGACATAAGAGTTGGTCATGGCGATTCAATTGATTTGCTGCTCCTGTGCCTTGATGATGATTTCCTCTAGGAAACTGATCAACTTATTTACAAAATAAGGACCTGTGACAAGGGCTCTTAAATTCTTAGCAACTCTTTTAACAGGCGTCTCCTTAGAAATCTTAGGAATGCGAGATTTTGAAATAGGGTGAGGACAGGTTAGAATGGATGGAGAATGATTAGCCAAAGAAAAGTAGAGACAGAGTAGTCCTGGGAAATAGGAGAGGACAGCTGAAATTCAAAAGACTTCACCTCTACCAGACCTACGCTACAAATGTTGCTTAAAGATACATCACAGACAGAGAAAAATTGCATCTACCAATTCAAAAGGCAAACATGGAGAACACCCCAATAAAATGACAGAAGAAACTTAAATTACACAGTAAGAATATATTGCTAAAGTGACAGAAGCAAATCACTACCTGTTGATATTAATCCTGAATGTAAATGGCTTAAAATCATCAAGCAAAACAATATAGATTAGCAGACTGGATAAAAAAAAACAGGACCCGTTTCTCTGTTGCCTACTAGAGACACATCTTATCAGCAAAGATGTGGAAACTGAAAGCAACAGGATGGAAAAGGATATTCCAGGCTAATGGAAAGGAAAAATGAGCTGATGTAGCTATTCTGATATCAGATAATATACATTTTGGTGTGAAAAGCATTAAAAGAGATGAAGAAGGACACCACATAATGATCAAGAGACCCATTCAGCAGGAAGAAATCACAATAATAAATATATACACATCAAATGCCAGGGCACCTAGTTACGTGAAATCAATATTAATGGGTTTAAAGAGAGAAATAGACTCCAATACAGTAATAGTGGGGGACCTTAATACCACAATAACCTCAATGGACAGATTGATACCTCAGAAACTCAGCAAGGAAACAACAGAGTTCAACCAGACATTAGAACAATGGACTTAATTGATATCTACAGAACTTTTCCTCCTACAAATGCAGAATAGACATTTTTTCATTACTCCATGTACCTTCTCCAGGACTGATCACATTATAGGACACAAAAGAAGCCTTAACAAATTAAAAAAAATTGAATAATATCATTCATTAATCTTCTCAGACCATCATGAAGTGGAACTGTCAAAATACCCCAGAAAATACGCAAATACTGAATGACATGTTGCTGACACAGCAGAGAGAACTATAGACCAATGTCTCTGACGAACGTAGATTCAAAAACCCTCAGCAAAATGCTAGCCAACAGAATCCAGCTTTCACCAGGATTAGAAGGGATTTATCCCAGGCATGCAGGGATGGATCAACATATACAAATAAATTTGAGATACACTACACGAACAAATTAATGAATAAAAAAACCCATACAATCATCTCAATAGATGCAAAGAAGACATTTGATAGAATCCAATACCACTCCATGCTAAAAACCTTAAGCAAGATAGGCATAGAAGAAACGTCCCGTAACACAATCAAAGCAGTATATGAAAAACCCAATGCCAGCATCAAACTGAATGGGGGAAACACTGGGAATTTTTCCACTAAGGTCTGGAACTTGACTAGGATGTCCACTGGTCTGCTATTCAACATAGTATTGGAAGTTCATGCCAGAACTATTAGGCAAGAAAAAGAAATGAATTCAAATCATAAATGAGGAATTAAAAAATTATCTCTGTTTACAGATGACATGATTCTCTACATAGGAGAACCAAAGACTATATAAAGAACCATTGGAACTCATAAAAGAATTTGGCAGGGAAGCAGGATACAGAATCAATGAATATAAATCAATGGTGCTATAATACACAATAACTCCACGGCTAAGAAAGGACTTGTAAGTACAGTCCCCTTTAAAATAGTTGAGAAGAATCTTGAATACCTTGGAATAAACCTAACAAAAAGGTGGAATACCTCTATAATGAAAATTACAAAACACTGAAAAAAGAAATAGAAGACATTAAAAGATGGAGAAATTTCACCTGTTCCTGGATCAGCAGGATCAACACCACTGAAATATCCATATTACCACAAGCAATATTCAGATTCAGTGTGATCACAATTAAAATTCCAAAACATTTTTCTCAGAAATAGGCAAGATGATACAAAAATTCTTTTGGAAACGTAAGAGATCACAAATAGTTAAAGCTATCCTGAAGAACAAAATCAAGCTGGAAAAATCACAATTCCAGACATTAAGAAATACTACAGAGCAGTGGTAATCAAAACAGTTTGGTACTGATACAGAAACAGAGAAGATCTGTGGAACAAAGTAGAAACCACAGAAGGAAGCCCTTAAACAAGAAAACTAAAAATAATCCAGGGAAAATGGGTGATCTCTTCAATAAATGCTGTTGGGACACTTCAATAGTAACCTGCAGAAATGAGAAGCAATACCCACACCTGTTACAAAATCAACTCTAAATGGATCAAGGGGTCTAAATCTGCAGGCAGAAACCATCAAATTCTTAGAGGAAAACAAAGTATTCTGCCAGATGTAGGAATTGGTTAAGAGTTATTAAAAAGTCACCAAAAACATAGTCATTCAAAGCCAACATAAATAAATGGGACTACATCAAACTAAGAAACTTCTGTATAGCAAAGGAAATGATTAACAAAGCGAAGAAGCAACTAACAGAATGGGAGAAAGTCTTTGCATATTAAACAACAGATAGGGGACTAATATCTTTATTTATTAAGAGCTTCACAAACTCAATAAAAGCAAAACAAACAACCCTGTGAAGAAATGGGTGAAGCAAATGAGCTGGCACTTTAGAAAGAGCCAATTGAAATAACTAATAGACATCTAAAAAATTCTCAGGCTCCCTAGCTATGAAGGAAATAACAAATAAAAACAACATTGGGGCTCAAACTTCAGTGAGATTGGCCTACCTTCAAAAATCTGCTAATGACAGCTGCTGGCATGGATGTGGGGAAAAAGATACCCTACCCACCTTTGGTGAGAATGTAGAGTAGTGTAGTCACTGTTGATGAATCTCTGTATAGACCCAGCTATCCCACTCTTGGGAATATATTCAAAGGAGGTAAAATCTGCATATGAGAGAGTGACTTGCAACCCTATATTTACAGCAACACAATCTACAATAGCAAAGACATCAAAATAACCCAGATGTTTGTAGAAAAAGGAATGGATAAAGAAATTGTAGTATATCTATTCTGTGGAATACTATTTATCCATTAAACAGAACAAAATCCTACCATTGTCAACAAAAAGGTTCCAGCTAGAGACCATTGTGCTGAATGAAATAAGCCAATATCAAAAGAACAAACATCATATGTTCTCTCTGATATAAGGCAACATTTTTGCAAAATAAAAGATAAGTATATATATATGCATACACATATGCAAATGTGTGCATACACATAGTCTCATAGATGAACTATATAATGGAGACTAGAGTACCAGGAAATGAGGATACATTGTGGTATGCATGTCTACTCCTGAATAAGTGGAGGACTCCCAGTAAAACTTTTAAATATACTTTGTCAATAGGATAAAAGACTTTCAATCATTGTCTATGCCTACAATATCAAGATGCACTTATAAATAGCAGGATGTTGCACTTGTGACTGTTGCTGAAGAACTACACTGAAGCAATAATTTTGGGGAAAAGAGTTGGGAGAGTGGGGAGGGTAGATTGGGGTAATCCCTGTACCTATGAAACCATATCATGAAAAAAAAAAAAGAAATCCTAAAGTCATCTTTCTGTAATCAAAGTTCTGGCAGAATGTATTTCCATTTCTTCTACCCTCAATATAATAGTGAGCATGCCATAGCAGCACTATGTGTGTCAACTGTCTGTGATGATGAGTAATGTACGTTTGTAAATTTGGCTATTGGATAGTTGAAACATGACCAATTGACTTAGAATTAATTTTTAAATTTCATTTATTGTAACACCAATTAAATGTAATTAGCTACACAGGGTGAGTGGTGAATGTGTTGGGAATGGTATAGTTTAGCACCAACCCAATGGCTATAAAAAGTATCTGTTCAGTGATGCCCTTGCCACAGTACAGTGCAGCAGTGCTTCCCGCTTAGGAGTTATCTGACAGGTTCACATTAATCCCACTGAGATCAATTAAGCATCCACCTGCCATACTCCATCATAGCAAGTAGATAAACTAAAGATTTCCAGAGGGATGGTCATCCTGTAATGTAAATGAACATTACACCAGATTCGGACTACTCTTGCTCAAACACCATCTCCTTTTAAAATTTTAGTCATTTCTTCAGGTTCTCCAATCTACTAATGTAGAAAAACAGTATTAGGGCTCACCAAAATACTAATAATGTTGCAAACACTGTGTGAATACCCTTTGTATTAGCAGTGTGAGTAGTGTAACATCTCTGACTCAGTATTCTAATTGCAATTCATGGAACCTCCAAAGAAGAAACTATAAATGAGACGAATAAAAGAAAAACAAGAGTATACAAGTCAGAGAATTAACAAAGGGCTGATTAGCAGACTCTAGCCACTAGAGAAGGGTAGAGACACAAAATGAGTGCAAAGCCACTTTGAAGGCAAGGTCCTAGAATGAGAATTCACAGGCTCCTGCAGCAGAAAGTCCTTGGTAGATGGGCTGTGGGATGATTCTGGTCTCCCTGAACCTGACATGAACTTTCTTGTTTCATGTTAGGCTTTTCCTGGATCCCCTGGTATAAATCTGTGCAGTTTGAGTTTTCCAGAGAAATAGAACCAGTATTACATATATCAGCATATGTTATATATTATGGATTTTATAATATAATATATACCCTACCTATCTATGGGCATACATTTATTTAAAACATTTTTAAGGATTTGTGGAGAATCTGAAATTTATAAGGCACAAAATTTTAAGTTTCAGTAAGAGGTGATGTCACAGCAGTGAGCTGAAATTCCACAGGGTAGCAGATTAAAAGCTGACTGATTGAGACAGAATTTCCATGTAAACAGCTCAAGGAAAATACTTTCATAGTGAAAGATCAGTGTTTTCTTTCTCTCTCTTTTAAAAATATCTGTAATTGTTTGAAAGGCAGATTTACAAGAGTTACAGAGAGAGAGAGGGAGAGGAGAGACACAGAGAGAAAGATTTGTCTGCTGATTGACTCCCCACATGGCCACAATGGCTGGACCTCAGCTGGTCTGAAAACAACTAGAAGCTCCTTCCAGGTCTTCCACGTGAGTGCAGGGGCCCAAGAACTTGGTCCATCTTCCGCTGCTTTCCCAGGCAACAAGCAGGGAGCTGGACTGGGAAATGGAGCACCTGGGACACAAACTGGCATGCATATATGGGATGCTGACACAGGTAGCTGGAACATTAGCCTGTTACACCACAGCACAAGCCCCAAATCCCAAAACTTATGATTCCTATCTTGTTACAAGCTAGTATTTGTCAATCAAACTTTCCCAGTTACTCCCTCCCCACTCTCCTCCATGGCCTCTGGTAGTCATGTTATATTTGCTGCAAATGCCAAGATTTTATCTTTTAATTGCTGAATAGGATTCCACTGTGTATATTTATCACATTTTCTTAATCCATCCATTGGCAGATGGACACATTGGTTTGTTTCCATTTCTCAGCCATGGTGAATAGTGCTGCAGTAAACAGGGGAGTGCAGATGTCTCTTTGGCAGATGGATTTCATTTCTTTTGGATATATAACCAGGTATGGAGTTTCTGGATCATATGGCATTTCGTTTTTAGTATTCTGAGAAAATTTCACACTATTTTCAACAATGACTGTACTAATTTACATTCCCACTGACAGTCAAGTTTTGCTTTCTCCACATTCTCGTAAACAGTTGTTATTTTTTATCTATTTGATAATAGCCAATCTTACTGGAGTGAGGTGATATTGTGTTTTTGATTTGAATTTCCCTAATTACTGCTGTGAAGCATTTTGTTCTATGTACCTGTTAGATATTTACACTTGTTCATTTGAGAAATGTCTGTTTAGATCTAATGCTCATGTTTAATTAATTAATGTGCTACTGAGTTGTTTGAGTTCCTTCTATATTCTGAATATATGTCATTGGAATTTTAATAGGGACTGCCCTGAAACTGTAACTCACATTTTAATGATCTTGATTTCAGTCTAAGATCATGGATATCTTTTCACTTTTTTGTGTGTTCTTTCATCAGTGATTTCTAGTTTTCATTGTAGAGCTCTTTCACATCTGTGGTTAACCTAATTCCCAAGTATTCTATTGTGTTTTTTGGTCACTATTGTAAATGGTTATCAAGGATATTGGACTGAAGCTTTCTTTTTCTTTTCTTTCTTTCTTTTTTTTTTTTGTGTCCTTGCCTGGTTTTGGTATCAAGGTAAAGCTGACCTCATAGAATGAGTTTGATAGAATTCCCTCATAGCAATATCCAGTGGAAGGCAGAGTGAAGTGGGCTAGCTACTGTGGTTGACAGGTAGGGCTAGGAATGGCAATGCTGGTTGTCAGGTTCAAGTTTGGAATGGCATTAGTGAGGCAGGAAGAGAGGGTGCAGTATGGTATAGGAATGTTACATGATGAGGGATGGCTCAGCACACTGTCAATAGGTATAGAACCACAGAGCTCAGCTGAGCAGAGCTTGTCTTGTCTGGAGCTGAAAGTCTTGGTTTATTTTCCTTGGATATAGTGTCTTGTGTTTCTTTTGCATTCCTCTAGTTTATTGTCCCTCCCCTTCCACTTAAATAAGGTCTTATATTTTCTATACTCTTTATAAATATAATCAAACAAGTTAGTGAGTAGTAGGAGATACACACTTCATCTTGACTACCAAATTCTTCCTTATCCTTCTTGCTGCTATCAGAGGCCAAAAAGATAGAATTCTTGTTCTATCAAATATGATTCCTTTGATGATGATATTTGCAATGATTAATATTGCCCTTCTGCCCTTTCTGTAAAAGTAGTTAAGGACTGGTTATGACTCTGAGCTTGATAGGCGTGGGAAGACCTAAAGACTGTACTCAGATGGAGGCCCAGGTATTGCGATGCTGACGATCCTGCAGGGGAACAGCTGCCACAACCAGCTCCTGCTGGCAGCCAGCAATTAGGCAAGAGGACTCTCAGAGTTCAGGATGAACAGAGCCAATGGACCATCTGGCGGACTAAAAGGCAAGCCTGTAAATCATGATGAATATTCCAAGAAACGATGTGTGTGCATGTGTGTGTGCCTAAACATATGTGTCATAGGTCAGGATATTCCAGCTTGAAAATTAGTAATTTAAAGGAGTATTAATGCATACTAATGGCATGAAGGACCATTAACTTAAATGATTATTCAAGGGCCTTGATCTATGATCTGTATTTTTAAAATTTGGAAGGAATTAGAAGGTTTTAATTTACTGTATTGACAGAGGTGGTCAGCTAATAAAAATGTGTGCTTTTCTGCATTCCAGTAATCTAGCATGTGTGAACATAGATAGATAGGAATATATGCATCCATATACACTTACACACACTATCAGGATTATGGAAACTGACGAAAATAATGAAATTGCTTCTCCTAACTTAAACCTGATAGTAAAAAATAGTCCACAGGTTCATATGGGATTATATATTCTCATATTGGTATATGCTAGGTTCTTACTTTGACACTACTATTGAATATTTATGAATAAGTTTTCTAGATTTTCTGAAGCACAATTTCTTCATCAGTAAAATGAGGAACTGAAGTACCTGATCTTTCTAATTCATAAAGTGTTTATTGGTCAGTTTATATGAAAATACTTCACAGAATTTGTGGGAAAAAAGAATTAGAAGACAAGCTTATTTTTGTGCAAAAAATTAGTTTTATATATATATATAATTTTTCATTATATGCATTTTTCCATGAACATGCATGGCTTTTGTACTTAGTGACTTACCTTGCAGGTGGTAAGTTCTCATAATGATACAACAAGTTTAACTACCCTTTGTTCATTCATTGGCTATCTATGTGCCGAGAAACTGGTGTGTGCTAGGGATCATGCCAATTGCTGATGCCACACTGATGAAAAAGACAGGTGTAATCCCTGTCTTCTTGGTCTTTTTGGAAGTGGCTCAGAAAATTGAAAGATTCTTGGGAGATTTTGTGTTGCCGCTAATTAGATGCATGATTTCAGGATAGATGTAGAAAAGGTAATAATATCTTTTGAGATTATTTCACAGGAAGTCTATGAGAGTCAAATGCTGATAACTGTTTTAAAATATGAAAAATGCTGTTCAGCTCTAACCTTTTATGAATGTGAAGTGAGGAGAGAAAAGAAATTGAATAATGAGAAAACAATCATGGATACTTTCCCCAAATAAGGATGGAGATAAAAGAATTCAAGAGAAGGAAGAAAATCCACAAAGAGGAAAGTGGAAGACAAGTGGGAGGAAGAAATGCATAAGAAATAAAAGTAGCTTGTACAGAAAAATAGTTTAGTACCTTAAACTTATTGATTACATCCCAGCAGTATTTCTTGTAAAATTTGACTAATACTTTAAAAAAGAAAAAACAATTGATCCTCAAATTCTTAACTCTAAGTTTTCACTGATTTCTAAAGCTGATTTCTATATTCTCTGAAATATGTGTACAAAACGGCATGCATTTACTTTTCTTGTTGAGCTTGGCTTTTCTGCTTCACAAAGGTCTTTGCTCTGGAGTAGGGGGAAGGGCAGGTAATGTTGCAGAAGAAATATTGTACCTGCTTGATGGTGTGTTTCTAGTTGTGCTTGAGAGTGCATGTTCTTGCTGACACGTGACATCAGAACCCACTTATTTAGAGGGTAAGTCTTAGTAGTCTGTGTGACTATTTCATTGGCTTTGTTGAAGGAGCTTGGAAAAGATGAAGTGTTTCAGTGATGCAAGAATAAAGGTAAGGAAGAGAATACAGTGAAAGTCTAGAGGTATGCTTTCAAGGTGGATATGAAATTTTTCTTCAGTTTTTTGATTCTCCTAGTTGTGTTTGAAAAATTCATTCATGTTCTAAGGCTAAAGGGGATATATTGCTACCTTCTGGACAAAAATGTTCAGACATAAAGTTCTTAGGCCATTCTTGCTCTCATGTGCAGAGGAGCTATCATTTAAACAAACACAATGATGAATTATTATGACATTGTACTTGGAGATTGAGTTTTCAGTGACACTTATCTAGTCATTTCTGATTTCTAGCACTTCAGCTAATCCTTTATAGTACTCTTGATTTAAACCCTAATTGTCATCTGCTTTAATTTTTCATCTTCTGGAATGACTTAGTTGAAAGGAAAAATTGCTGAGTCATACTTTATAGCTATCTTTTTTTTTTTTAAAGATTTATTTATTCTTTATTGGAAAGTCAGATATACAGAGAGGAGGAAAGACAGAAAGGAAAATCTTCCATCCATTGATTCACTCCCCAATTGGCTGCAACTGGCCAGAGCTGAGCCAATCTGGAGCCAATAGCCAGGAGCCTCTTCCAGGTCTCCCATGTGGGTGCAAGGTCCTGAGGCTGTGGGCCATCCTCAACTGCTTTCCTAGGTCACAAGCAGGGAACTGGATGGGAAACTGGGCAGCCAGGATAGGAACCAGCGCCCATATGGCATCCTGGCGTGTGAGAGGTGAGGACTTAATAGCCACTAGGTTACTGCACTGTGTGCACAGGTAGCATTTTATGAAAAAAATTTCTCTGTATATTAAGAATTTCTTCTCAGAGCAGAAACTTTCAGTAACGTAGGCAGCAGGGCCTAAGTGTCTGTAACAAGCATATGGTCTATAGGGGAACTACAGAGGTGGGGCAGCTTATCTTGAATGTTGGCAGCAAAATAAATATAAATTAACTCTTCTTACATTGCCACTTCAGGGAGGAAATTACAAATGAATACTTACTGCTCTGTATCTCTTCTTACGTGTCTCACAGAAAAAGATTTTCTTGGTCAAAGCATCTTTGCTAAATTTATCTTTAGAGCGACTGCTATTTAATCAGATCTTTGCAAGATTTTACCTTGGGATTCTGAAAAGAAAAATTGCTCAGTGTGTTATATTTTTGCTATTTTTCTTTTTGAATAATGCTGGGAATAGTTCATAAAATATTTTGGTCAACAAGTGTTCCAGACTTAGCCTTGGAGATTAGGTTGTCAAATGAAGATAGAGTTTCCAGAACTAGGATCTGTGATGGCTTAACTGTTACTCTGTCAAGTTGAACAATGACTTTAGGTTAACTTGTTTACTTTAGAGAGGGAAACATGGAATAAATGCTATTTTACCTCTGCTCATTTATCTCATTTAGAAATAAGACAATAATCTTTAGTGGAAAAATATTAAGTTAATTCCTGAAGAGCGAGTTGTGATTGTTTTTTTATGTGTACATCATCCCTTTCATTTTCCTTGTTCTCAACTAATATTTATTATTATTTATTGGAAAAGACAGAGTGACAGATATATAGAGGCAGACAGGCCGGCACGCATCCCCAGATAGCCACCAACAGCCAGCTCTGGGCCAGGCTGAAACCAGAACCTGCATTTGGATTTCCCTTATGAATGGCAGAAGCATGAGCTTTTGGGCCATCTTCTGCTGCTTTCCCAGGCACATTAGAAGGGAGCTAGATAAACCTAGCAATGCATTCATTTACTTACAGGGTAATTTGACAAGTTATAGTTGCATATACTTTTTATATTTATTTACTTATTGGAAAGTCAGATATACAGCGAGGAGATACAGAGAGAAAGATTTTCTGTCTACTGATTCACTCCCCAAGTGGCTGCAACAGTTTGAGCTGGACTAGTCCGAAGTCAGGAGCCTCATCTGGGTCTCCCACATGGGCGCAGGGTCCCAAGGTTTCGGAGCCATCCTTAACTGCTTTTCCAGGCCACAGGCAGGGAGCTAGATTGGAAAGCAGGGTCACTGGGAACCGATGCCCATGTGGGATCCCTGTGCATGCAAGGTGAGGACTTCACTCACTAGACTACTGCGCTGGGCCCAGTTAATATACTTTTGAGGCACAAAATTGTAATTTATGAATAGAATAATTACAGCAAATGAATTAACACATCCATTTAAATAGTTATTCTTTCTGTGATGAGAACATTTGACATTTATTTTCTTAGTGATACTGAATGCACAATATACTACTGATTAATCATCTCTTGTCTCCCTGAGCCTCCATATCCTTTTCCTGGTGTCTCCCCATCCTGCCACCCTAACCAGGGAAACTACTATTTTAGTCTTTACTGTAATGATTTTCATTGTTTTAGATTGCACATGTGAGTGAAAACATTGATTTATCTCCATGTGCTTGGCTTATTTTTACTCCAAATACTGTGCTCTAATTACATCCACGTTTTCACAAACGGTAGCTTTTCTTCCTTTTTACAAGACTAAGTAGTATTGGTGACTCCAAGGAGGAAAGGACAAAGGAACACTCACATTTTGTGCATCTTCTTACCTATCTCATCAGAAAAAGATTTTCCTGGTCAAAGCATCCTTACTAAATTTATCTCCAGAGTGACTGCTGTTTAATCAAATCTTTGCAAGATTTTGCTCTTGTGTTCTAAAAAGAAAAATTGATCAGTGCAATATGTTTTATTATTGAAAATAACATTTCGGGGTGAGCATTTGTTTCACCAGATTAAGATGCTGCTAGGAACACTTGAATCCCATGTCATCATGGACCCCAGCTCCACTTCGGATCCAGCTTCCTGCTAATGCACAGCCTGAGACAGTGACAGTGACTCCAATATTTGGGTTCCTGTAACTGTTTTTGGACAATTGGATTGAATTAGATGTTTCTGGATTCATCTTGGCCCAGATCCTGCTTCTGTCTGCATTTGTAAAGTGAACCAGTGGTTAGAATTTTTCTGTTTCTGTGCCTCTAACTTTCAAAAAAAAATGATAAATCAAAAAAATTTGAAAGTTTAAAGTGAGACTGGGCTAGAAACACAAAAATTAAAACATTCTTTGATAAAACAATGTCCTGTGCAAAATTTGTAAAATTCTGTTTTGTAGAAGAAATTGAATGTCAGCACATCAGTCATAGTTTGTTAAATATTTTCTCCCAAATCTAATGGTATGCTTATTTCCAAGTGTTTTGGGTATGTGGCTGGTAGTGAAAGAATACATATGAGTTATTTGCTGAGAAACTTTGGTTGGTGTAGGTTTTTTTCCCCTCTTGGATCAAGTGTTGGAGTCCCCAAAGCAAGGACATTAGGTACACCACTTGTATTTTAAAAATTTAAAAATATTTTTGTTTAATTCAGAAGAAAAAATAGAGATCCTTTGTCTTCTCTTTATTCCCTAAATGCCTTCAGTACTGGGACAGGACAAGGGCAAGAGCCAGGAGCTCAGTCTGGTTCTCTGACATGGCTGCCAGGGACCCATATGCTTAGCCATCATTTGCTGCATCCCAGGGTACACATTAACAGAAAACTAGAATGAGAAGTAGACCCAGGTCCCAAATTCAGGCATTCTGATATGGAATAGGAGCATCCCAAGTATGTCTGATATGTTACTATGTTCCCAACCAAGCAAGCCATTTTGTCTGGATAAGCTAGAATTTTAAATGTAAAATTGGTTATTCAATTTCACTGTTAGTTAAATATTCATCAAAGATATCAAGACCAACAGAATTTTACCTTTTGCTTTAACATACCTGAGGTTTTGTTTTATTAATTACATTGCATTATGTGACACAGTTTTATAGGTACTGGGATCCCCCCCACCCCTTCCCAAACCCTTCCCCCATGGTGGATTCCTCCACCTTTTTGCATTACCACAGTTCAAGTTCAGTTGAGATTCTTTCATTACAAGCATATACCAAGCATAGAGTCTAGCATATTATTGTCCAGATAAGTTCAATGGCTTCCTGGGGAGACCATCTCTGGTCTGAAGGTAGAGCCGGCAGAGTATCATCCCGATCAATTAAAAGCCCCAACATATCAGCAACAATTTATAACATTATGGATTTAATTGACATAGTATTGAGTAACCAATATGTTAAAAAAATGCAAGTTCTTAACCACATCCTGTGACTTCTTCATTGACATTTCAATTTTAGTTTATATACAATCAGTTCTATACACCTTAAAATGGCTATAGATTACTATTCAGCTGTCTCATGTCTATTTTCATTATATTATTTAACATTTTATAGCATTGAAGCATAATTTTGGTGAACCTGGCTTTTTTTTTTTGGGTAGTCTAGACTGGCTTATAACTCTAACAAGACATATGTCAACAGTTTAGGTGAACAGTTTTAGGAGGGGTGTGCAGAGAAATCTTCAATACCCCTGTGAGGAGTAACTAATCTTTGTGTCCCACCTAGTGAGTTATAAGTGCATCCCTGCTGGCTGTTTCCTGTCTGATTCTAAGCTTTCCTTGTTGTTCTCTATCTATTCTAGATTTTTATTTGTTTGTATGTTTGGTTATTTGTTTGTTTTCAGGGGTTTCCAGAGCGATCCTGATGTTCATTGCCAGAGAGCATGGGGTCCCAAAGTTGGAACCAGGCAAGGACCAGAGAGAGCTCCCGTCCCTAGTCCCGAACATGCCTGAGTTTTAATGTTTCATTTGATAGTAGAACTTTCATGCTTCAAGTACATTTTCTTGGAACGCACTTTCCAAAGCTATTAATGGATGGTATAGGGAGACTACAAATGATTGACATTTTTCTGTGGTATTCACTATATTTTACTATAACGTATTTTATATACATTATTTTACTATAACGTTCTACTAGTTTGTTACAGTTCCTACCCACTGTCCTAGAAGCATTCTCAATGCCTTCTCCCACCATTTTCTGTTTTGGTTATAGGTTTAAACAATTTTAATGATCTGGAAATAGCTTTCTAAAGTAATGAAATAAATATGCCAAAGGGCTCTTCTTTTCTGTTTTAAATTTTAATGGTTATCCTCTGAGTTCATTTTCTTTTCAGCTAAAGGCAATTGTAGGATGGATTCTATTCCATTAGTGGTGAAATAACGATCTCTGAAAACTCATGTAGAAGTACCATATGGCTTCAGTGGTGTTCTACTAGCAGAAAATCATGGTTCATAACTTTTCTAGGTGAAATTAAGTTTAGGGAATTAACCAGCAAGATTAGACTTAGGACTTTTTTCTCTCATCTATAAATCTTATATTCTTACAAATGAAACAATTAAATGTAAATCTGATTTTTGTTTCCCTTCCTGAGCCAATCCTCCCACCACCCTAAGAAAAATTCTATTTTGGCATCTAGCTTCAGTTTTGTGGATTCTCAGGACATGTGCTGTCCTAGAAACTTTGGTATCTGCCCTTGTGACAGTTTTGGCTTCTCAGGGGTTTGATTCATATCCCTCTTCAACTAACCAACCTTCCTTTAAGTTCCTTTTTTTCTGACTGAAGTAATCTATTCGGATGCTGTGTCCTGCATATAGATATAGCCCCTACATATCTTGCTTTTATCTAATTAAGTCCTTCAGATCCTTTGTTACTTCTTGTTCTTCTGTCTTGGTCACCAACCTTCTATCTTTGTTTCCCTTCCTGTTTAAATGTTGTATTCTAATACTTCAGTCTTTCACAGTATCAATACTTAGTCCCCATGGAACTTCTTTTATAGCTCCTGGCAAAATTCAAGTATGAGTGACTGTAACTGCTCATCTTCTACAGTTAAATTTTGCTGACTACAAAACTTTCCCACCAAGTAGATTGGGGCCATAGAAGGTTTAACGCAGTTAATTGGCTTATAAGAACAGTTGTAGACTGATGGCTATATACTCAGGGAAATGCATGGTTAGGTGATTTACTTATTGTGTGAACATAAACCTAAATGGTAGTGCCTACTACACTACTACATATTTAGCCCACATGGCCTATGTATAATAATTTACTGTCCTTAGATGAATACAACATGATGAATACAATATGAGGCTAAGTTAAATGAGAATAATATGAAATTGAGAGACATAGTAAATGTAAGACATTGGAAGATGCTGATGGCATGTCACAACATGTTGTTTTACAGTAGGTGGTTTTTTATATAAATAGGAGTAATTTCTAAAATGATAAATGTATAGTGTGGTAAATACACAAATCAGTCACATAGCCACTTACTATCATTATCAGATATTACAGACTGTTCCTAACTGTATATGCTGTACTTTTGTACACCTGATAGTGTAATAGATTTAGTTACAAGAGAATCACCACAAACATGTGCAGTGCATTATGAAATGAGGTTATGGCGCCTTCAGTATCACCAGGTGATAACAATTTTTCAGTATCACTATGATTCTGTAGAACATGGTTGTAAGTGTGGTCTGTCACTGCTCATCATTTTGCTTTGTGGAAATGACTTTGCCTTGTGGCCTTGACCCTCTTTGCCCCACTGAGATTTTATTAGTTCTTGCCCTTTGAGACTTTCTAGCAAATGATATTTGATTATCATTTGTTTTACTCAATTGCAACTTGGTTTAATTGTTACCACAAAGTGATCTTTGTGGTTTTTTTTTTTTTTACGTAAGCCTCAGTGTCTAGTAGAATGCTTGTCACTCATTAATAAGTCTATAAATTTTTCTTGTGTGACTGCTGTATATGTATTGAAGGAAGGCTGTAGAAAAATGTTTTCTAGGTGCGTGTTGTCGGTTGGCATCATCCTGAACACTTGACTTGGGTCATCTTATTTAATGTTCAAGATAAAACAACTTTCTGAGTTTTTGTTGCTATTTCAGTTTTATAGATTGAAAATCAAAGCTTAGAAGAATTGAAATAATTTCCCCAAGTTTACATAGTTTTAAATATAGGGATTTATATTCAATCTCATTTGTCCTCACTGTAAAAATCTCACATTTTTATTTTCTTAAATTTTTAAAAATTCCATGCAAACAGGTCCAAGAGACAGCCACACTTCACTCATTCCCTTGCTCCCCTCCGCTACTCCCATTTCCTTTTAGCAGTTTTTCTAAGACACATTTGTAATCCACCCTATTTAGAGTCACAGCCTGAATTCACCACTAATCATAGTATTCAACTAGCAAAAAAGGTAGGAAGACCAAAGTTTCACTTGATTATAAACTTGGACTAAAACTCATATCCAAAAGTGACCATTTAATTCATTTTAATTTTTAAATTCTACATTAGCTGCTTGTACTTTTCAGGGAAAATCTATGATATTTGTCTTTTGGGTACTGGTTTATTTCACTAAGATAATGGTTTCAAGTTGCATCTGTTTTGTTGCAAAGGACAAGATTTTTTTTTTTTGGTATGGCTAAGCAGTATTCCATGTACATTTACACCACAGTTTCTCCATCCAGTCATGCATTGATACATATATGTGTTGACTCCTAATCTCAACTACTGTGAAGTGAGCTGTAATAAACATAGGAGTACAGATAACTCTCTTATATGCTGATTTAATCTTGTTTGGGCAAATTGCCAGGATTGGAATAATTGGGTTATATGGTAGATCTACTTCAGATCTCTGACTAACCTCTGTACTGTCGTCCATAATGATTGTACTAGTTTACATTCCAACCAAGAGTGGATTAGAGTATCTTTTCTTCAACATCCTCTCCAGAATTTGTTATTTTCTGATTTCTGCATGATAGTTATTCTACCTGGGGTAAGGTGAAACCTCATTGTGGTTTTTATTTTTATTTTCTTTATGACTAGTGAGCCTGAGCATATCTTCATGTGTCTGTTGGTCATTTTCATTTCATCTATTTTATTTATTTATTTATTTATTTATTTATTTATTTATGTATTTTATTTATTCATTTATTTATTTCATCTATTTCATTTCATCAAAATCGTCTATTCACATCCTTTGCCCATTTCTTAACTGGATTTCTTGTTTTGTTGTTTCTTGAGAATTATAGATATTGATTGTTAATCCTTTTCAGTTGCAGTCTGCAAGTATTTTTACCATTCTGTTGGCTACCTCTTTATTGAGGGTTTCCATTGCAATGCAGAAGTTTGTTAGTTTGATGTAATCCCATTTGTCTATTTTTTCTTTAATTTCCTTTGCTTCTGTGTCTTTTTGAAGAAGTCTTTGCTTATGCCTATGTCTGGAACAATATGTCTGATATTTTCTTCCAGTAATTTGATAGTATCAAATTATATGTTTACATCCTTGATCCATTTGAGTTGAGCTTTGTGTAAGTTATATCCTCCTCCTGCACATGCAGATCCATATTTTTCCAGCATAATTTTTCTTTAAGATTTATTTTTTAAATTTTTATTGGAAAGTTGGATATATAGAGAGGAAGATCTTCTATCCACTGATTCACCCCCCAAGTGGCCACAACCACTGGAGCCAAAGCAAAGCCTGGAGCCAGGAGCCAGGAGCTTCTTCCGGGTCTGTCATGCAGGTACATCATCCCAAGGCTTTGGGCTTTCCTTGACTGCTTTTCCAGGCCATAAGCAGGGAGCTGGATGGGAAGCGGGCAGCTGAGATAGTAACCCAAATGGGATCCCAGTGGGTACTAGGCAAGGACTTCAGCTGCTAGGCTAACCGTGCCGGGTCCTCCAGCACAATTTTAAAAAAAGATTTATTTTTATTGGGAAGCAAGCTTTACACCGAGAGAAGAAGATACAGAAAGAAAGATCTGTGTGCTGATTCACTCCCCAAGTGACCACAATGGCCGGAGCTGAGCTAATCTGAAGCTAGGATCCAGGAGCTTCTTCCATATTCCCCATGTGAGTAAAGGGTTCCAAGGCTTTGGACCATCCTCTACTGTTCTCCCAGGTCACAAGCAAGAAGCTGGATGGGAAGTAGTACAGTCAGGGCATGAACTGGTACGGTATCCTGGTGTATGTAAGGCAAGGATTTGCTCACTAAGTCATTGCGCCGGGCCCTTTTAACATAATTTTTGAGGAAACTGTCCTTTTTTTCTGCGGATTGATTTCAGGCCATCTGTCAAATATTAGTTAGCTTTAGAGGTGGATTACTTTTTGAGATTTCTTGCTTACCTCCTTGACCTACATGTCTATTTTTATATCACTACCAGGCTGCTTGTTATAACTGCTATTGTGATTCTTCTGGCTTTGTTTTTGTTCGGGATTTTAAAAGTAGTTGGAGTCTCTTGTGTTTCCGTGCTAATTTTTACATTTTTTTTTTAGCTCTAAGAAAAATATCCTTGCTGTTTTGATGGGGATTCCATTGAATCTGTAAATTACTATTGATAGTATGGACATTTTGATTATCTCAATTAATCGATTATATTAATTGTTTCTTTGGCAGTCCTACTTGTATTTTAGAGTATAGATGCATACTGTGTAGTACCTGTAATTCCAGTATACTAACCCATATATATGTATACACACTATGTACATACACGCTATACAATATATAGTACTTTGCATGTTGCTTGCTTATATCAGAGAGAGCATATAGTATGTGTCTTTTTGAATCCCAGAAGCACATTTCCTAAATATGTTGACTATTTGTTTTCATAGAGGTTATGCAGTAAAAGCCGAAATAGATATTTTGTTAATTGTTTTTCCAATACCAACTGTTGAATCCTGTATTCATTCTCTACTAATTTGTGATGCCTCATGTATTATTTAACAAACCCCCATGACATACTAAGGACTCTTTTATGGTCCTATACACCTCTCCCCAATTCTGTTCAGTATTCATGAGCTGATACCCTAGTAATTTCCATGTTGTGGTTTTTAGTATGTTTTAAAATGTGATTGTACACTTTTCCTGGGAACTTCTTTTCTATGTTTCCTAGGCTCTCTGCCCTCATTTTAAATCCAGACCAAATTTGGATGTGCTATTGAAAGATGTGTGGTAATTGTGTCTCCAATTTCCAGTTATATGGGAGTTGCTCGCCTTTTAGTGTAGATATGGGAATTCTAGTGGGATGTGTCATGATTGTACTTAGAGATCTTTCTGGTTTATGGCAGGATTCCAGGTAACTACCAAACAGTGGGGATTTGCTAATGGGATGGGAAAGTTCTTTGCATCCTGGTTAAATTTCTGGGTTTAGAGACCGGAAGTTGAGATAGCAGGCTAATTCTAGTGTGCTCAGCAGTAGGGTAAAGTTAAATATCAGGGAAGGTCTGAGCTTATATTTGGTTCTTGATGTTCACAGACAGGGACCAGTATGGTCCTCTTACCACAGGGCTGATTGGACCTTCTCAGCTGCCTCCTCGGTTAGTATCAGCACAGAGAAATGGCTGGAAATAAGGGTGCAAAGGTGGGGTTGTGAAATTCTGGGGTTAACAGAGGTGGAGTATCATTAGAGATGAGCTGAAAGAGTTGATTGGGGGTCTGCCTGTGAAGAACTTTGCCTAAGGCCTTACCTTAGGAGGAACCCTTGAGGAGAACAGAATCAAATTAAATGAAGCTGAATACATATAAAACATTCATATTTTAATTAGCTATATTTTTCTTTCCATAATGTTATTTGATTTATGTAAAGGGGATGGGAAAAAACATCTGAACTGGAGATTTTGCAATTGTTTTGGAAATTTCAGACATGGGCGTAGGTTTTTGAGTTATTTTATGGCCTCCTAACTTTACATTCTGCATGCTAATCTTGTGGCCTTAGTATATTTGTGGAAAATAAACTAATTTTAGTATTAGCCTAATCAAAATACAGGAAGGCAGATCTTCTGTAATAACATAATATGGTATAATCCAAAGCTTAATATATTTGTATCCTGCTTTAGGCAAATTTAAGTTAATAGATAGTTACATTAAAAAATCAATTGGAGCATAGTTATTTGCTTTACAAAACTTCCATCATTAAATTTATGTTAAAAAGCCTCCAATTTCCCCTAGGACATTTAAAATCTGATTTTGTTTGCTAAATCAAATTTTACAAACACACACACAAACACAAACACACACACAAACACACACAGAGAACTTTATTCTGGTTAATAACCAAGTAGTACTAGTTAATAAGGATGAATGCACATTTTTGAGTATGAGTTTAAGTATCTATAGCTCTTGCTTTGGCAAACCAGAGTGCTGGTTATTTTGTTAACAGCAAGCTGGATATAAGTTGTTAGGGATACATGGAAACTGAAATATTAATAATCAATTTCTGACTTGTAGAAGTCAAGTGTGCTGAGGAGTTCAGGTTTTCCATGCAGACCCCATCTAGGTGTTTCCTGCCATTCTTTAATAGGATTTGATGGGAGAACTGACCAGTTCAATGTTGTGGAAGCAAGTGTTGGGGTCGGGTTGGAGGATGCTTGGGTTGAAGAAGAGAATCAGAAAAGGTTTCCTTAACATATGTGATCATTTGACAGGTGGTAGTGATCTGAGACTTATCCATTCTGTTGTTTCAGATTTAGGATTTAAGGTGTGAATTGTGGGGAGTTTGTTTACTTCTTTCCAATGTGTCAATGGATTTTTTTAGGGATTCTTTTTATATGGGATTAGAGTCTAGGTAGGCTGGAGGTTTTCTCAATGCCTCCACTGACTGACTAGTTCAAATTAATTTTATCAGCGAAGCTACTCATCTATTGCTATTTGCTATGTGTACTTTTAGAGTGCTCCTTAGGTGCCTGGAATTATTCTTACCACTGTACAATTATAAACTCACTTCCTAATTTACCTGTCCAATATGTTAGTCATTTTATGCATGTTACAGATGTGGATGCTAAGCCACAGAGATATTAAATAACTTACCAGACTAGCAATAAAAGCCGATCTGCAACATGCTGGATTTTGTAGAAGCATAGAATTATGGCTGGATTCCATATCCTAAGAATGTTTTCTTCATCATTAGTGTATTATTGAGTGATTAAAAGTCTTTCATCTTTTTTATGATGATTTAAAATTTTTCTTCTAGGAAGAAATTCTCACCTGAATTATTTTCCTATAGTAATTTCAATGATTTTAATACTGTGACTTTATCAGCTTAACTGCTCTTATTTTCAGAATGTGCACTAATTTTATAAAGAAAGATAAAAATTATCAACCACCTAGTCCAAATTTCACTTTTCTGTTGTTATCAAAAACATTAAATCAGTTTATATCTCATGAAATATATTTTGTAATGTATTTTAAAGAGAGAGGAAAATCAAAGTGATGGGAAAGATCTTCCATGTGCTGGTAGGCTGCCCTAATACCTGTAAATGAGGCTGGGCTGGGCCAAAAGCAGGAGCCTAGAACTCAAATGGAATCCTCTTTAATGAGTGGCAGGGACCCAACTATTTCAACCATCATCACTTTTTCACTGGGTTCATGCTGTAAGGAAGTTAGAAAAAACATAAAACTCCTGGGCCAGGAGTTGGGAATGCTATCCCAATTCAGTTACTTCAGCCATAACTTCTGCCTTTCGAGGTCTGCATTAGCAGGAAACTGGAGTCATGCTCCAAAGCCAGATATTGAATCGGGCACTCCAAGATGAGATGCAGGTATCTTAACCATTAGGCTAAATGCCTGCTCCAGGAACTACCACTACCACAACTATTATTATTATTATCATTATTATTATTATTCCTATTTTACACACTGAATAATCGAGACCTTTACATGGCTCAGTGACCTATCCTAAGATCCCAAAACAAGGGTTTGAATGCTTTCAAGTTGAAATAATCATGACAAATTGTTAAATGTTTGAGGACATGCATATATCTATGTCAATGGACATTATATAATGTCTACCTGCACTGAAACATCACATGGTACCTCATAAACAGGAATACATTTTTATGTCTTCAGAAAATTAAAGCGTCAGTAACCAGAGTCAACAATATGGCAGGGTGGGAAGCCAGTAGTTAGCTAAACCCTGCAGTTGAATCCCAGTCTCTTAGCTGCTGCCATATTTATTGTTTTTTTATTTTTCTTTTTTTAAAGATTTTTTATTGGAAATTCAGAATTACAGTGAGAAGGAGAGACAGAGAGGCGGATCTTCGGTCCACGGATTCACTCCCCAAGTGGCCACAATGTCCTGAGTGAGTCCCATGTCGCTTTGTACTGTCCTTGATGGGTTTTTCAGGCCAGGAATTGGGAGCTGGATGGGAAGTGGTGAGTGTAGCAATCAGGACATGAACCAGAGCCCATATGGGATCCCAGCACACGCAAGGGAGGACTTAAGCCACTCGGCTACCGCACCAGGCCACCCCTATTTATTTTCTTTTGAAAGCATTATCCTTACCTCTTTTTCATTATTCTGTTTTGTCATAATTACTTTTCTTAATTATCTAATCATATGATCCTGCAAAGGCTAAAAACCATAATAATAGGGACATTTTCCAACCTTCATGAATACTATCGCTGTGAGGAAAATGATCGCTGCACAGATAAGATGAAAGAATGACAGATTGCATCCAAATGTGAAAAATTGGCAGGAGAGGATTATGTTAGTTTCCTCCATTTTCAGAAGTCTGACACAGGTTAGTTATAAGCCTTAGGGACACAGGATTCATGGTTCAGAATGGAGACTTAGGACGAATTTAAAAGACAGGCAGTCAAATTATTCCAGCTTATATATAACTCTAGATATAATTTATTTTGCCTCCTGACTGAACCAAATAGAAGTGACTTCCTGCTGGTGATTTTCTTCTATTAATATTTTCGAACATCTAGACTAAACATTCTGTTTTTATACTGAGATTAAAATTTTGCAAAATGACAGTATTAAAGTCCACCAATTCTCACCTACTAAAAATTGATTGGGAGTGTCTATGTGTGCAAGTATAAAGCAAATAGCTGAACTAGCTCATTGCAAATAAAATAATCTATTAAATATTGTAAATTAAAATACAAAGACCGAAGGAATAATAAACACATGTATTTGCCTGACACGATGAGCTGTGATTGGAGGACTTGATAAAACTCTGGTTCTTTACCTGTGATGTGACTTATTGTCTTCAGAAGGCCAGATCCAGGTCATAGGATTAGAGTTGTGTCGAATGTATTGAATCAGAATGTGGAATCTTGGCTGGAAGGGATTTGTTTCTGAGAAATCATTTTCTTTCCCTCTCTCTCTCCTTTTAAGATTTATTTATTTTTATTGGAAAGTCAGAAATACAGAGAGGAGGAGAGACTGAGAGGAAGATCCTCCGTCTGATGATTCACTCCCCAGTTGGCTGCAACTGACCGGTGCTGAGCCGATCTGAAGCCAGGAACCGGGAACCTCCTCCAGGTCTCCCATGCTGGTGCAGGATCCCAAGGCTTTGGGCCATCCTCGACTGCTTTCCCAGTCCACAAGCAGGGAGCTGGATGGGAAGTGGAGCAGCCGGGACCAGAACCGGTACCCGTATGGGATCCCAGTGCATTCAAGGCGAGGACTTTAGCCGCTAGGCCACAGCGCCAGGCCCCATCATTGCCTCTCTTACCTGTCTGTAGAGGTAGTAATCCCTGAGAAGTTTGAATCCAGGTCCTGCCATGTTGATTAAGATTCTGCAGTATTTATTGTTATGGATTATGTAATCTAAGATGATCTTTACATATTGAATCTTGGAACTTCATTGATTCTTTCAGGTCCAGATAGACTCCATTAATCTTAAGGATAAAATTCGCACTTTTGGCTCTAAACTTAGCAACTAACAGGTGGTCATGACCTCAATAGAATCTTTTCCTTCTATTCCCAATCATGTAGACTTATCTAGGACAACTTCTACATAACACAATATTGGTTACTTCTTCCCTTACACACTTCACCGTAACTGAAGCGTCAGCTCTTCATCTTTTGCTTGACAAACTCCTTTTCCTACTCCAAGGTTAAGCTCAGGCATCAGCATTGCCATAAGCCCTTCTTTGTTGCTGTATGTTGGGATGACAGCCCTTGCTATGTTCCATTAGTATTAGACACATTATGTAGTACTTCAGTGCTGTGTTGGTTGGAATCCAGCACCCTAGTACTGCATTTTCTACCCTGTGATGAAACAACCTGGTTGTTTCTAAAAAAAAAAAAAAAAAGAACCCCAAGTAAAAGCAAATTATCTGGGGGAAGAACCAGTGCCTCCTGCCTCCCCCTGACCTTCCTGGCTGTCCCGCCCACCAGGCCACCCTGGAGAAATGTTCCACGTGCTCCCAGCCCATCCTGGACTAGATCCTGTGGGCCATGGGGAAGGCCTACCATCCTGGCTGATTCACCTGCTTGGTCTGCCACCGTGGCCTGGACAGCGTCCCCTTCACGGTGGACGCTACCAACCAGTGAACAGTCTGATGGCAAAGACAGTATCTTAGTCATCTTTATTTTCAGGGCTTGCTACAGGACATCGAGTTAATTCTCAATAAAATTTATGAGCTCTATGAGAAGGCTAAGAAAGGAATTAGAATAAAACACCTCTGAATATTCCTGCTGATATGCAAGGTGTCATTCTGTCTAGGAGTAGCATGGACTGAATCCTGGGATTGCCCATTTCCTGATAGACATGATCCTAATCAGGGGGCTTCTCTGCTTGTCTGGATACATTCATTGTAGGCTTAGGTTTGGCTGCTAAAACCTTTTGGCCTGTGGGAGCTATTGATAGTCAAGGGATTTTTGTTTGATTACATGTCCTTGGGAACAAATATATGGAAAGCATTTACTTAAGTTGATCCCAGATATTATGTTGTGTTGCTTTTGTTTTTGATATTTATTTTCTCTATTTAAAATAGCTCAGTATCTGTTCACACAGTGTGTAATTCTGCAACCCTTGAGCTCAGCATATTACAGGTTTTAATGCCACCACAGCTTAGAGGCTATAAATGTTTTCCTGGTATCTAGACTCCATGAGTATCTAGACTCCATGAGTATCTAGACTAATCAGTTTTACATGTCATGTAATTTTCCATTAGAGATGGAAGGCAAACCCAAATACAAAATATTTATTGACTGTATTATGTGCAAAGTTTCATGACAAATAACATGGTAGGTCAGTGATGGCCTAGTTGAGGAAAAAAGGCAAATCTATGTAAAAAGGGAAATTTTGAAGTATTTAAAAAGGGAAAAATAATGGCTCAAAAATAGCATAGGATGGGATGTGACTTGAATGAGCCTGCATGGAAGTTGTGTAAAGTTGGAAGCAGGCAGCACCGTTGTGGTCAGGGAAGGACCTGTGAGAATTTTGGAGGGAGCAGATATCATTGTGATGTTGGTAAGTGGGTTTATTGTTTGGTGGAGAGGAAGAGAGAGGACTTTGCAGATTATGGGGATTGTTGGCGAGATCACTGATTGGTTGGCGGGGGAGGAGTGGCTTGGTGGAATAAGAGCACCTGTGGAAGGAACTGCAGTGATGGAAAGGGTTAAGATCACAAAGGAAAAGCCAAGAAGGATGAGTCCCACTCTACCGGCGATTAAAACAGTTTACTGGGTAGTGTTTCTCATGATGTGGTATTGGTCCCTGGACCTCACCTCAAATAGCATGACATGGATGACTTGGTAAAAAGCTGAGGATGTAATTGGAAGTGTCCAATGGCATTCTTAATATATAATATCAGTTCAGTGCTTTAGATGGCATATTGTAAGTGTAAGACAGTGAGTAATAGTTTCCAAAGGTATATAATGCTCAATTGGAAAATCACAGAGGTACATCCAGGTAATGGGGTGGTTGTGTGGTGTTACCTTGGAGGAGAAAAACTTGGGTGGGTTTTTAATGGAATGTCATGTATTTTACTGAATGTTAGATAAACAAATCTGGAGAAATTACTTGTTTAATTCAATTGGGATAGTTTATTTCGTGTTTGTGCTGTTCAGTCATTATGGAATGAGAAATTATTTTTTTTTGCAGGTCAAAAGGGGTTCAACTCTACATTTCTTTGGTTGAATCAGTGGTTTTTAACTCTGGCTCCACCATTTGGGCCACCCTTGAACTTAAAAGAATCCCGCTCTAAACCATCAAGACCAATTAAATCAGAGTATCTGGGTCTGGTGCCTAATTAGGATTTAATAATATTTAAAGGCTTACAGGTGATTTGCAGAATTGGGGCCCACTGAGTAAATTGTTCAGATTATTTAACACTGAATTGAGTGTTGGCATTGAGGTTTTTGGCCATCCGATGACATAAGCTTGGCAGGATTGGAAGTAGAGCTGATGCTGAAAGTCTACAGTCCAAGAGGAGGAATCACTGGACTGCACCCCTGAGGAGTTCTAGGCATTTGCACACAGACAGAGGTGGTCTCAGAGGTGCACTGGGATTGGAAGTGCTGTAACCAGGGAAGCAGGCAAGGTAACCAGACACAAGGATGTGGGAGCAGTTGCTAGGGAGAGACAGCAGCATCCTGCCAGATGGTGCCTGACATTGCCACAGCACGGAACTGTTTTTAATAGACAGAGCTTGTTCTTGCAGCCCAGCATTTGAAATAAGCCATTCTAAAGGCAGTTTTGAGCCCAGGCCTTTGTGGTGGATGTGCTTTGGTGGCTGCTACAGCAAAGACTTCAGACAGCCAGATGGCAGCGTCAGGAAGGGGTCTATGAGAAGAAGAACAAAGAGAAATCTCTAGGGAATTTTGCACAGCAAGAGAGGGCCCTAAAACACAGGTGGTGCCAAAGATGAGTTTTCTTTGGCAACACTGTAATGAATTGTATGCCCAAGCTCAAAGCTTTGCCAGGATCCAGTCATTCATGAAGGATGGTTCTTGGTGTGGAGGTCCTTGCCATGTGTTTCTATCAGATGGAGTACAGGGGTAGGGACTTTGCCGAAGACTTTTCTTAGGTATGCATGAACTTCCTGTTCTTATAGACCAGGCTCAGTGATTTTTAATACTGAAATAAGTCTTTCAAAGCAAAATCAAAATGGCTTACATGGCCTAAATGTTGGCTTTTTGAATAAATAGCTGTCCTTTGATTTTAAAAGATGTATTTATTTATGTATTTGAAAGAGTTACAGAGAACAAGAGGGAGAGAGAGTCAGAGAGATCTTTCATCTGCTAATTCATTCCCTATTTGACCATGGTAGCCAGTATTGGGTTGGGCCAAAGCCAGGAGTTTCATCTGGGTCTCCTGTGTGGGTGAAGGGACTCAAACACTTGGACCAGCTTTCACTGTTTCTCCCAGGCCACCAGCAGGAATCTGGATTGTAAGTGTAACAGCTGGGACAGAAACTAGTGCCCATATGTGATGCTGGCATCTCAGGTAGCAGCCCAACCTGCCCAGCTGGTCCGGAAACTTATTTCTTTTATGTTATTCTTTTTGTATGAATATTTAAGGTGGCAAACATTTGAAAATATTCATGTTTCTGGGCACTAACATCTTTGCCATGAACTTGAGAACCTAGTGCCAAATGTAGATTGCGTCTGTAGGGGTGGTAGTGCTGATCACTCGGATGGCATTGAAAGAAGAGGGATGCTGTTGCTATGAAGCAGATTTAGTGTGCCGGTTCTCCTCTGGGGTCCCAAGTATAACAAACAAACAGAAAGATAAAGAAAAGCACTTCTCATGCTGTGAGGGAGTCAGGCAAACATGAATTATTGTCTGCTTTCAGTCTGAGACTGGGAGAAGCACGTGGGAGGCCATTCTTATTTCTGGCAAAAGGCTCAGGCTTCTACTGTGTTTTTCTCAAGGATCCAGCTCAGTGTCTAACATGGGGCTGGGGCTGACCACCTCCCTAACTTCTTCCCTTGCTGTGGTGGAGGATTCATAAAGGCCACTGGGAAAGGGACAGGGTGATTTCCATGGGAGAGCTTCATTTTTACTTAAAAATATATATAAAGTTTCCAGGAAAAATGGGTGAGGACTTGTCAATGAGCCTTCAACTTTCTTATTAAATTTGAGGCAGCTATAAATCCTGTAGTTTCTTGGTTTGGCTAATTATTTAAGAAAACCTCCTGCCATTGGGAAGAACATATCCTCTCTTAAAACAGTTATGTATCAGGCTGTTTCAAAAGTTAGAATAAATTGCTGTTTTTAGAAGCTAGTTCTATCATGCAGTCCTAGACAAAGCCAGACTGCAGATGACATGTGCTGTCAGAGTTGTTCCTTCTCCTTTATTAAGATGCCAGTGATTCTCCTTATTAAGATCTGGCACCTTGATGAGGTGTAAAGGATTGCTCAGAGCTTGAAGTGTTTTCTCTCCAGGAACAGTGTATTTTGTAAGCAAATTTGCGTATTTTCACTGTTCTTGAAAGGAAGTTGGTGGGGGGTTGGAGAGAGATCACGGTCAGGAAGAGGGAGAGAGTGAGAGATAGAGAGTGAACTCTCAGCCTCTGGTTCCTTCCCCCAAAGGTCCTCAAGAGCTAACCTTAGCTAGGCAAAAGCCAGGAGCCCAGAACTCAACCTGAGTCACCATCATGAACCGTTTTTTGCTGCCTTCCAGTGAGCACATATGCAGGAAATCATATGCAGTGAGCACATATGCAGCAACAGAGGCGCAGGGGTTGGAACCCAGGCACTCTGGTATGGGATGCAGCAATCCTAAGTATTATCTAAACTGCTTTGCCAAATGCTGTCCTGCCAGGAAACACTAGTAACAGATCAAACCTGAAGCCATAGGCTACATGCCACTCTGATGAAGGGGCTTCATCTAGGCTGGTTCACTATTGCCCAGAGTTGAAAAGCTCCTGGAAAGCAAGTGGAGTAGCAGTACCAATTCATGCTGTTTAAGTTCAGTCTTTGAGGATTGTGGCCCCCCCTCCTGTCCCTTCTTGTGTGGAAAGTGATTTCCTGCTTATTTTCCTTTTCGCCTGAAGTTCTCCAAGGTTGCTTAGAACTTTAAGGAGAACAAATCCAGCAATTCATCTCTACCCAAAGTGAGGCAGAAATCTATTTGGGTTTTCAGGGAGTGTTCAAACCCTTGGAATTGCATGAGCATCTTTTTGCTTGTTTTTGAAAGAGGGAGATTGATAGCTTTCATTAGATTCTCAAAAGGTTCTGCAACTGCCTCCCACTCCACTCCTCTGCCCCCCACCAGGACCACAGATGCTCCTTGATGGCATTTCAGGCAGCAGGTAGCAGGTGGAAGAAATTATCTGAGGTCTCTGGGGCCTTCATGGTGCACAGCTCACATGGGTCAACAGTCAGGTCCTGCCAGAGTTTCCCACTGCATACTCATCTGTTAATGTCTTCCCACAGTTGCTTTCTGTTGACTGTAGACTCAGCATTAACACGGTGAGCTTCTAATTGAGACTCACAGCAGCCCCGGGAGTCTCAAGATTGATATCTGAATTATTCAGCAGTCTTTTGGTTGCACGTTAAACAGAAGGGAATATTTATTGCCTCACACAAAAGGGATAGTTTGGAGAAAGTTAAGGGTTTGAGGACGATTCAGCTATGTCATCAGGATTGAGCCAGTGTTATCAGGTATTGCTTTCTCACACAAAAAGGTAGCTACTAAGACTATAGTTTTTTTTCTTCTGATGGTTTAGAAGACACAACATAAATACTCTTCTTTTCTTCTTCCTTCCTCCTTTTCCCTTTCTTGCTCTCTCCCTCTTATCCTAACTCCATTTTCCCTTCCCTTCTCTTCCTTTCCCTTCCCTTCTGACCTATGCCTAAGAGAACATTCTCATCACCTCCCCTCCAGGATCTCTTCACTGTGGCTAGGTGAATAAGGCCCTCTGATTGGTCAGACTTGGATGACATGTCCACTTCTGGAGCTGATGACCTTTCTCTGAAAGTTATGAATTGAGGGAGGGTGGGAAAGAGGTGGTTCTACAGAGGGAAACTGTAGTGTTGTTAGCAGGAGAAAGGGGAAGGAATACAGGGCAGCAGAAGCAGTAGAGGTCCACTACCAGCTTCAAATCCAGGCTCATTCAACTGCTTCAGATATGGAAGAAATCCTAGAATGGCTGACAGCTAAGGAACTTAGGATGCCTTGAAATTATATGAAAGAAAAGTCTTCCAGATTTGTAATTAGGCCTTGTTGGAAGACCCATGGTCTTCACCACCTTCTTATAATGTAGTTGACTTAAAATCAGCAGATGACCACTGATCGAGAACCCTGTTTTTAAAGATTTGTTGTTACTTTTTTTAGATTTGAGAGGGGAGAGATAAGGAAAGAATAAAAATAAGTGAGAAAGCATTCATTTACTGGCTCCTGCCAAATGATCAATATCCGTTGGTCAATCCCATGCTGATGCTAGGAGCTGGGATTTCAACCCACATCTCCCACAATGGTTTCCTGCTTGAAATTTCACCTGTTTGCATGCCAGGGTCTGCTGTGACAGAAAGATGGGATCAGCAGTTACAGCCAAGTACCAAACCCATGTACTATATTAACAGGATATAAGATGTAGGCATCTTAACAGACCAACTGCCTTTTCCCATTTTCCCACTAACTCTTTGGAGGAACCTCATGCATTTGGAAAACATGACACACTGTATCCAAGAATGGGAATTTACAACATGTTTATTAGAAATGCAGATTAGAAATTCTAAGAAAATTATTCTGAAGATGTCTGTTTCAACATCTAATCCAGAATCTGATTTGATTATTATTTTTTGAAACCACCTGCACCGTGCATTAGGACACTCTACTATATATAGCATTTTACTTTTCCTTCAGGCTATAAAGTGTGAGTCCAAGTCAGGAATCCAGGACAGCTCATTTACAATGAGTGCTGTGTGTTCCTTATCTAGCTGGTTCAGTTTCAGAAATTCTGGGACACTGTATCTTCTAGTTTATGGCTCCTCCCCACGGTACATCACTATGCTTTATCACGCCTCATTGGCAACAGCAAAGCCATTAGAAGAATGCTTGTAGCACAACATAAGAGAGACACGATGGCCGAAGTTCAGTGCTGGGCCCTCAATGGGTCTTGCTCAGTGTTGTGTGCCTGAGACACTTGCATATCAGAAGCAGGTTTCACTCTCTGTTCTCTTTCAGTCACCCTCTGCTTCCTCCCAGGCCTTGCACCTTGGCATCACCCACTCAGCCCTTCCAGTTACCATTCCCTAGAATTTTTTCCTTTCCCCTCACTTGCATATTTCTGACTCATTCATGATGGCAACAATAGCCAGTATTTATCAGCAGGCTACTCTATACCATACTCTGTACATTTTAGATATATAAGCTCGTCTACTTTTCTCAGCCACATAAGATTCTAGGTCCCATTTTGTTCCTATTTAATAGAGGTGATTACATATCACAGTTTGTGTCTAGGGACTTGCGTAGTTAGGAGGATATGGCAGAGAACAACCATTCCTGGCTATGGTTGGCTTTATTCCCTTGGGGGAACTATCTAAGGTGACACCCAATGAATATAAACTGCAATGATCATGAAAAAAATAGTAGCTGGCCCCACGGGTGGGCTGTTTTCTCCCCTAAGAAGTATTTTGCCCATATCTCTTGTCTTGGAAACATAGACTACTTCAACTTGAGAGTGATGCTAATGCTGAGAATGTTGGGTACTGCATTGAGTAATGGGAACAAAATTCTGGATCCAGGCATTTGGGGAATCGTTCATCCCCCCTTAAACAGATAGTGCACAAGCCTGTCGACTATGGACCGCCTCTCTGATGCCATCATCTCTTGCTTTTTTGTTTGTTTATTCCCTGCTTGGAGTTTCCACAGTGGGAGAAACCAGAGTGCTTTCATGGTGTGAGTGAAGGATGCTGCTGCTTCTAAATGTGCCAAGATTCTTCCTCTGTGTCAAAACTCAGGAGCTGCTTTTTGTTGATTGGGCTTACCCCAAGCCTTGGCACATACATGTGAACACTGTCCAGACTCTTTTCCTGTGGTCTTCAGCATCCTATAATTCAGTCAAAAGTTAGTGGCCAAACATACGGCCTTTACTCTAAGTGTGTACATTTCAAGCAAGTACTTGAGCTTTGGCACACAATAAGAAGGGCTTTCTTTCAGATGAACTAAATATGTCCTTCTCCATGGCAATGTCAGTTTTATTTTAAAGATTTATTTATTTTTATTGGAAAGTCAAATATACAGAGAGGAGGAGAGACAGAGAGAAAGATCTTCCATTCACTGATTCACTCCCCAAGTGGCCACAATACTAGAGCTGAGCCAATCCAAAGCCAGGAGCCAGGAGCTTCTTCTGGGTCTCCCAAGCAGTGCAGGGTCCCAAGGCTTTGGGCTGACCTGCTTTCCCAGGCCACAAGGAGGGAACTGGATGGGAAGTGGGACTGCCAGGATATAAACTGGTGCTCATAAACTGGGATCCCGGCGCATTCAAGGCAAGGACCTTAGCCACTTGGCTACCGTGCCACGCCCGGCAGTGCCAGTTTTTCAAGTTTGCTTCTGTTTGGAAGAGTCTAGAGATTCTGACATCAGTATTTTGTGATTATGTGTCTGTAGCTTCAGAAAGCATGTTAGTAAGTGAAGGAATGAGAAAACCAGGTGATGCAGGCACGGCTGGCAATGAGAGGTGAGGCCAGGGGAAGAGAGGCTGCAGACAGTAACTAAGAACCCATGCCCAGAATGGGACTGGGTGGAGAAGGAGGTGCAGGGTTTCTGAGCTGTGTGCTTTACCCAGATAAGTGCATTACAACCTAAATTCCATAAATGGGTGGGCAGAAATGACAGTCTAAATGACTGAGAGGCCCACTATGATGAACAGTACTAGGTTACCACACTGGGCAGAAAACTAATATTAAACTCTTAACCTCCTGTACCTCTGACTCCGTCCCTATTGGGACTTAGGTCCTCAGAGAGTTGATTAGCTTAAAATGAAGTTAGTAGGGCAGAGCCCAATCTAATTTGATTAATGTCCTTATAAAAAAGGGGAAATTTGGTCACAGGAACAGGTGTGTACAAAGGGATGTTGATGTGCAGAGGCCTGGGGACAGTGCCATGAAAGGTCAGTGCAGAGACTGAATGTTGCTGTGAGAGCCAGGAAACATCCAGGGCTACTAGAAGGGGACTGTGAGGCAGTATGGCTTCAGAGTGAGCCTGGTCAAACTGGATGATACTTTGGTTCTATGTTTCTGGTTTCCAGAGATGGAAGACAATAGATTTCTGTTTTCCTGAGTCTGGCATCCCTAGGAAACGAAGAAGAGAAGACGATGACATGTGGCAAGCATTGTTGTGTGCCAGGTACTGTGACCTGTGCTTCCTTTCATCCTGATGGCAGCCCTTGGGCATGGAGGTTAAGGAATTGTCATTAGTACACAGTGAACTTGGGGTTTCAAAGTGCAAACTCCTCTCACCACATCCACCACATCCATCACACTGTGGCTCTCAGTCCTTTGAGCCTTGGTAATGAAATTGATGGTTAACCTGGGAAGTGTTCAATTTGAGGCTTCCCTGGAAATTTGGTGGGCAACCTAACTGCTTGATCATCGCTAAAAATCTGAAACCATCATACTGTGCTATTACTTGTTTGAAACTTCTGTTCTATCTCACTAGTTTTCCACTTTTACTTCCTTCACCTCTCTGGTTTTTGTGTTTCCTGAATCAGCTCCTAGCCTCAGGCAGGCCACGTGAATTTTGTGAATTGTTTAGGAAAATGAAATTTTGATTCGGATGTCTTTAATGGCTTTGTCTTTCTTTGTACTAACACTTAAATGTCTCAGGGGCTTCTATCAGTTGTAGGGGGTCTAACCCAGGATGGAGAGACATAGACTCATCAGCTTAATTATCTCAACAAAGATAATTGGTTTACTACATTGAGCCTCATTCTTTTTTGTGGGGGAATGGTACACAGCAAGTTAAATGGGCATGACCCTCATTTGCATACACATTTAGATTAACTAATCCTTTAAGTTCCACAGTTATTTTAGAGTAGACTAAGGGAAGTACATACATATGAAACAGTGAAATCTGACTTTGGGAAACATCAGGGCTAAGCGTTGAAGTTTATTTCAGTAGGTGTCAGGACAGGGAGGTGATGGAAATGACGGGTGTCTAGATAACCTTGCTGTCTGTCTGCTGTGGTGGACAGCAGGATGGCAGTTATTGTGTGTTGCTGTAATGGCAGAATCTTCTGGGACTTGTCCTCAGGAACTTGCTGGAAATCTTCCTTCAAGGTAGTTGGAGAAAACTATACAGAGTGCTGTTTGCTCAGAGAAACTTGCACAGAACTGCCCAAGGGAGGATTGCAGGAAGCTGTGGGTTGCTGGGTGGTTTTGGCCAGGACATTCTTGAGAGCTGAGTGCTGGAGAATCTGCCTCTGCTGTAGGAGCATGACCCTAGGAGAGCTATCAATTTAGTAGGAGCCTATAAAGCAAGCACTGAACCGGGAAACAGCATTCCTTCCTTCTGCAATGTCTCTAACAAAGCCTTGGCTGACAGAGACACATTTAAAGGACCCTGTTCATTTTCAGAATACACAAAAACAGTGCATTTAGAGTTGAGAAGCAATAGATTGACATTTGGTCTACTGAGTTATACAATTCAATTATATATATACATACATATATAATATATACTTGAAATTATAGTTGTAAGTAATATAGAGTCAAAAGCAACTGGCTTGCAAATTGGCACTGTTTCCTCTGGCCCAAAACCAAGTAAGAAAGAGGACTGATGTTTCACTGTTTACAAATGAATAATGGCAATTCTTCAGGAAGGAAAACATTTTCTAGAATAGATGAAAAAAATTTTTTGCCTGTGGGTCCTGCATCCTGAAAGAACCTGAAGTGAGGGAAGAAAATTTCTATTTAAATCAGATGACTGAGTAAAGGAAACCAAGGTCACCAGTATGGGTGGGTCTCATCCAGTGCTGGAGGAGCCTGAGTAGAACCCAAAGGTGAGGGAAGGGCCACGCCCTGTCTTCCCCAGCTGAGGTGTCTACCTCCTGCTTGTCTTACGTCATGGCTCCTCCACCTCCACTCCTTGCTCAAGCTTGTGGCCTCAGAAGCCCCATTATTCCCGCACCTTTGGATGCAGGCTGAACTACTCCACCAGCCTTTGATTCCCCAGCTTACACCAGGAAGATCATGGCACTGCTTAGGCTACACGAAGGTTTGGGTCAACATCTATAACAAAACTTTGGCATAAATAGATAAATATTTTTTATTTTAAAAGATCTATTTTATCTTAAAATAGTTTTATCTATTTTACTTGAAAAGCACAAGGATATAGCAACAGAGCGAAAGAGAGGGATCAGTATTGTGGCTACTAGGGTTAAGCCGCCTCCACCTGGGACATTGGCATCCCATATGAGCGCCAGCTTAGGTTAGTAGGCAGTTAGGTCAGGTCCCAGAACTAGAACAAGAGCAGAGTCTCTCAAGAGTAGAGGAAGTGCTTGCTTATTCCTGGAGGCTATGTTTTATCATGAGAATAGGTTAGACAGGATTACCAGTTCCAGCCTTCTGAAGGAATCCTTATTATCCCAGTCCTAAGCTTGTTACTCCAGCCTCCTGGTTGGTCGTTACTCCACACCTCTGATTGCTGATTAACTGTTATTCTGCTCCTCTTCTAATTGGTTTAATCTAACTAGCCACTTTTATGCATGAAACAGCCTGTAGCTGTGGGTTTCCTGGCAAGTCCTTCCTTGGAGCTCTCTTCATGACTGCTGTGGCAGGAGGTTTCTCACTTCAATAGATCTTACTTTGCTCACTGTCCTTGTTATGTGGAAGTTCTTCTCCAATGCGAGATAAGAACTGAAATCACTTTCATTGTCCTTTAACTAATGCATGTGGGAAAGCAGCGGAAGATGGCCCAAGTGCTTGGGCTCACTTGAGTGACCTGGATGAAGGTCCTGGCTCCTGGCTTTGGCTTGTTCCATCCTTGGTCATTGTGGCCTTTTTGGGAGTAAGCTGGCTGATGGAAGATTTTTCTTTCTCACTGCTTTCTTCCACTGTCTCTGTAATTATGATAAACAAACAAACAAACAAATCTTTAAAAAAGAGAGCGAGAGTGCGACACACAGAGAGAGAAGGAGTGTGAGAAAATCTTCAGTATGCTGGTTCATTCCCCAAAATAGTCACAGGGCAGATATTGATCCAAACTGAACACAGGAGCTCAACACTTCATCTGGGTCTCCCACTTGGATGGCAGGGACTCAGTTAGTTGACCATCCTCTGTTGTCTTGCCAGGCACATTAGCATGGAATTGGGAGAGGAACTGCTAGGACTCAGTGCAGCACTCTGATGTGAGATGCTGGAGTCACTGGCAACCACTTAGCTCACTGCACCACAATGCTGACCCCACTCTATGTAAGTCATCCTCGCTCATCTTTCTGGAAAGCCCTAATAGTTGAAATTCAAACATAGAGTAAGAGATGAACAAAATCATCCTTCAATGAAGAAAGCCTAACTGAGTGAAAAAGAAGAAAGCAGGCATGTTTGACAAGGTCTAGTGGCACATTTTAACCTTCCCATGTATGTTTCTTGTTACCAACATTTGAATGAGAGCAGTTGGCTCTCCATATCTGTATGTTCGACATCTGTGGATTCACGCAGCTGCCGATTAGTATTGGGAAAAAAATAGTGTTTTTTGTTGAACACATATAGACTTTTGTCTTCTTATTATTCCATAAACAACACAGAATAACATCTATTTAGAAAGTTTTGTATTGTGTTAAGAATTGTAAGCAAACTGGAGATGAGTTTGAGTACATGGGAGGATGTGTATGGGTTAATATGCAAATACTAGGCCATTTTATATAAGGGACTTTGGAATCTGAAGGTTATGGCATCAATAAGGATCCTAGAACTAATTCTTACAGAAACAGAGGTGACTGTTGATGCCTAAGTTGTGGATGCCCGCCTGTCTGAATCTCATAGTAGTTTTTGAAAGCTAAGGCTTTGGAATTTAGTCTCAGGTCTTTGACTATTATGGTTAACCTACCATTATCTGGAAATGACGAGGGGAAATATGGTTTCTTTGCAGCAGTGAATTATTTTATGTGAGTTTTAGTACTACAGATAGGTAGATGTTCCTCTGACCTACTTTATCTGCCCTGACTCTTCTAAGGAAAGCAAGCAAAGGAAAGTACAGTATTACTAGCCTAACTCCTGCAGTCAAGTCACAGACAGAACTAGGAATCAGCTTCCTTTCATGGAGCCATTCTTCATGATAAACAAAAATGTTTTATGAAGAACTTCCATCGTTCCTATAGAACTCATGATTAGGTTGGCGTTGCAAAACAGAGATATGGTCCTGATTAACAGCACTGTTGCAAGAGGCAGTGTGCCTGGTTTGTTGTTTATTCTGTTTGATATCATTTGAGTTACATAGGCTTCCCATTAAAAAAAATAAATGGGAGGAATGGCATTTATTTGATGAAGTTGCCATAAATATTTGTAATTCTCAGAATGCTGTAAAAATACAGAATTGGTACTGTTAAGATACAAATTGATCCAAGGACCAAGACAGGTGAGCAGAGCATAGGTGCTATTGCTGTATCGGCTAGCACACTTGCTAGGGGAAGAATTAACTGCTGAATTCCTCTTTCCTGGATCCGCTAAGATGTCCTACTTAGGAAAATGCAGGCGTGTCAGCACGTGTAATAGGATCATGCTAATGAGAATGGGCATCCTGATTCAAAGCTGCATTTTTAAGGTGCAGGGTCAAACTGAGAGAGGATGGGAGACAGCCCTGCAGGGATGTGAAATGAACAACAATACCCAAGGCAAATGTTTCTGCTGAATCTCAGGATGAGGAGAGGGAGCTGACTAGCATGGCTGTAGTAGGGTCAAGAATTCTGCAACACAGTTAGAGAAATACTGGAAAGACAGATTGGGCTCTGGTGTATTAAATGTTCAACTGTGGTCTAAATGTTACCTATTTACCTATTACCTATGAAGGTAATAGGGGTGTTTTGGTACTGTTGAGGGTTTCGAATTGTGCATACGTGGCCCTTCTCATTTTCTTAACAAAGACAGCATCCAGTTTTTAGTAGCCTTATCTGATACATTTCTATAGACTAGATTGCTGTAGACTAGTTGACAGAAGTGACCCTAAGGGGAATGTCTTTTTTCCTTCTGATCACCCACTATCTGTACATATTGTGTTCAAGTTTGGAGAACTCCCCAACAACAAAACATTTCAGAAACAGAAACCTACCCAGCAGCTCTCATGATGAGAGCATGGGCATATGACTTTGGCTGCTTGAGTAGCAAACTTGCTGGGTAGAGTCTGAGAAATTGATCCAAGCAGGTTTTGGGAAGAGGACACTTAGAAAAAACAGAGCAACCAGACTGCTAGTGAGATGGCAGGGCTGGAAGAAGTGCCTAGCAGCACTGATCTCATTGGAGATTCCAAGGCAGTCAGGTTTGGGACACAAGGATGCATAGAAAGGACAGGTGTTATGGGGTAGAACAGTGAGCCACTACTTGCAATGCCTGCATCCCATATGGAAGTGCTAATTCATGTCATGGCTACTACACTTCCAATCCAGCTTCCTGCTAATGTGCTTGGAAAGCAGTGGATGATGGCTCAATTCATCTGATTTTGAGAATTGTTGAGAATCAACAAACATTTATTTGGTAATTGAATATTGAATGATGCATCAGACATTGTTCCAGTCACTTGAGGTGGCCCTGGGTAGCTGTGGTGAAAATGTGTGTCCCTTTATTTCTCTGCTCAGGGTATGGGACTCAGTTACTGCCCTCCTGTTGTGTTTGTGCTCAGCACTTTGAATGAGCCATTACTGTTTGGTATTTGAACATGGTGGTAGTTGTGGAGATGGCAATGCTGGTCCAGTTTTGTGATGCAGGATTCCTCCAACAGTGATTTTGGCTCAAGGACTTTTCATTTTAAAATATTTGCTCATATTTCGAAGCTACTAGAGGGACACACACACACACACATCCAGAGATGAGAGAGAGAGAGAGAGAGAGAGAGAGAAAGAGAAAGAGAGAGAGAGGGAGAGAGAAATATGAATGAATCTTCTGTCTGTTGGTTCATTCCCCAGATGGTTGCAACAGCCAAGACTGAGCCAAACTATGGCTGGGATTGTAAAGCTTCATTTGGGTCTCCCATGTGGGTGCCGGGGCCCAAATATATCAATTATTCTCTGCTCTACCCAGGCCATAAACAGGGAGCCAATTTGGAAGTGGGACAGCCTTTCTGAAACTGTGGTAATATTCACTTTGAGATTAGACAGTGTGGTGGTGGCTGGAGATAACACCCATCTGCACATAGGGATTCCAAGGTGCCCTGACATGGGGTGTGTAGGGAGGGAGGGATTGTACAGGTGAACAAATCAGTTACTCTTGTCTCCATCCTCACATGCATGGTCCCAGAGATCCTTGCATAACCAGGAAGCAGCCTGCTCTACTTCCAGGGCCAGGACTTGCAAGTCAGGCTGCTGTGTGAGTCCTGCTGAGATGGGAGATGGTGCCCATCCCCCACACTGAAGTCCCCACAGATGCCAGCTAGTCCTGGTTTGCCCCCTTATACCAAGACTCACAGCTGAGCAAAGAAGCTTGTGTCAGCCCCAGAGGCCGAGACCAGCTATGTGACCAGTATTTACCCTTCCACTCTCATGGAGGAGGCTTAATTTGAAATAAACACTGAGCAGTGGTGAATACAAGGATGCGTGGATAGCTTGTGTGTAACTTAGGGAGCTTTCTAGAGGAAGGATATCATTGCCCTGATTCAGCACTCTTTGTAAGAGTGCTAAGAAGAGGTGTCTGGAAGATTCTTAGACTGATTCTGTGATCTGAGACTTTATTCCTAAGTTTCCTTCCTTCCCCTTCTCCTTTCAAAGGAGTCCGACCTGCAGCATTTTCTGAAGTCCCTCCTTACTCGCACCACTTACACCCCTAATTTCTTAATCTTTCACAGGTGTTTCCCCAAGTAATCTCTGGTATATCTAACCCTGCCTGAACCAAACTAGCACATTTAAACAACAGTCCAGAGCCCTTTATTGAGCATAATCTTGGAGACCAATCCCATTGTCAATGCTTCTGAAAACTCTGAAGGGTTCCCTTTTCCTTGGATTTTACATGTGAAGTTCCTGGACTCACAGACTCTGTTTTGTGTCATTTCAAGTGGCTTCTCTCTCCATTCCACTTCATTTCACCCGCTGAGCCCCTTTCCTTGTTTTCTTTCCAAACTTACTTACTACAAAACCTTTGGTTTGTGTCGGGCTTCACTTACATCATGTGACTTTTTTTTTTTTTGTCCCAGATGTGAAAACAATTTGAAAGTAAACATACCTGATTTCTGTTCTGAGTGTTCCTTAACCCCTGCCACTAGGCATCTCTCACTTTGACCCTTACAAGCAGCAATTTCTCTCTCTTTCTCTCTCTCTCTTTGATAGTGTTTGTATGTCTTTCCCCATCCATTCAACTATTTTTCACGGCTCACTGCCATCCCCAAATTTATGTATACCTCTTGTACTGAGGCTAAGCTTTTGACTAAGCTCTCCCTTTTCCCTTTACAGATTGTCTTTGTGAACCATCTTTCCTGCACAAATATATGTATCTAGGGATTTCCTAACAAAAGACAAGGTCCTACCTAAATAGGTTTCTAGCATCAGTTAATGAAAGTTTTTTTTTTCCCAGTCAGTACACAGGTAGTCTCAAGTATAATAGGTGCTCTGCTAGAAATGTCTATTGGATAGTGTGTGCCACAAAGGAGGAGGATAGGATATCCAGTGTGAACTGGAGGCAAGTGAGATGGCCTGTACAGGCAGCACAAAGTTCTGGTAGTGTCCTTTTGGTTGGAATTGACTGGGGAAAGACTGGTTGGAGAACAGTGGAAATATAAGGTACTAAGAAAGGCGTTATTGTGAAAAAAATGGCACCACTGACATCAAACGAGCTTCTTTGCTGTTCTACGTGCCTTTCTTACAACTCATTAAATTCCAATAGGATGTATTGTTTACCATTATACAGATGAGCAGGATGAGGCCCAGGGTGAGTGACTACTCATATTGTCAAGGTTATAGAGCTGGTAAGTGATGAAGTCAGGATTTGCATCTAGGTGGGCTTGTTTCCCTGAGGCTCTAAGTTAATGGAACAGGCCTACTGTTGGTTTGGATATGAGTGGTGTGGAGAAGGCCAGAGCTAATCTTAGAAGCTGGTCCGCTGGTGTCTTCACTTCACCTCACATGCAGAAATGTCATTGTTACTGAGGTACACTATGGTATAAAAAACCACCTTCAACATTTATGGCAAGCCAATGCTATTTACTTTAGCAAGTGTCATGAATGACACAACTGCTATTTACTTGTTGCAATACCATACACAAGGGAATGGCAGGTTTTTCTGATTTTAACTGTCATACATCTTTCAATGCCTCCATCCTATACAGCTTATAACTCAACTCAGCCTTTTTATTTCTGAGTTTTAATAAAATGTTTTCACTAGGATGTGTCATCCTCCCTTGCAATTAAAAAGAGTAAGGATATATGAGTCAAAAAGTACATTTTTATGCTTTTCCAGTTCTCATCTTCATGAGCTGTGGAATAGAATAAAAATGATGACAGGAGGTGGTTAAAAGATGAGTCTATGGATTGATTTCTGTGTCCTCTTTGCAAAGCAAGTTAGACAGTGTTTATATTAAGGTAGATTTCCTTTCCAAAATTTTATAGATTTTTGTAAGACCAAACTGCATTGGCGTTCAATTGCTTGCAAATGTAAAATTATTTTAAAAGTAAAAAAAAAGACTTCCAGTTTGTAAATTTCCTGTGCTATTCCTTTGAAGCTTTATTTATTCTCCCTGAAAGCATACAGCAAATCTTGATTGCAATAAAAAGTAGATGTCTTACATGCAAGATGGGGGCAGGGCAACAGCTATTAGTCAGTTGTGTGATAAATTGGCTCAGTGCATAACATAAGCAATTTATATTCCTTATTCACAATCACTTAAATCTAATTGCTTTAGAGACTAAAGGTGATTTCTGATTTATGCAGTAAATTGTTGGAGTTAAAAGTTTTTGAGCATAAAAGGTATGCAGAGGTCTGGGTGCCTTTGGGGAAGCCCCATGCTGGTGTGTAAGTGTTGTCATAGCTCTAATCTCCATTATTTCTGCTCTTGTTTTCTTTGCAGACCAAAGCTGTAGGTGTCAGTTTTTGATGAGTATAGTGCAGCGGGCTTGACAGTGGGACACAGAGCACACCCACAAGTGGGGCAAGGCCAGACACACAGCTGGCTCACCCAATGAGCAGCTGCTCACACTAGCTTCCCTTGCCTGGAGTCATGCTCAGGATGTCATCATAGGACCCATAGCCCCTGTCTTCATAAAGGCTTTGTGGTCTTTCTTCTCCAGCTTGTCCATTTACCCCTGGATTTGTTGAATGGTTGGACTCCCTGTATGGAAAGCAAATAATGTTCCTCTTTGCCAACAAGTACTTCTCCGTGAAGCAAGTATCTTTTGGCATCTCTGAGTCTCTTCTGCCGCCATATTCAATGTCCTAAGAGTGAGGAAACAGTAAACTTTTATCTGATAGCACCAGAGAAAACCAGTTCTCACTGACTGTACTACCCATATTTCCCGCATCCCACACTGTAGCTCACTGAGAAGTCTCTATAACCAATTTCAGAGATGTGCTCTGGAGACTTTTCATAAGTCAGACCCACCATCATCTTCACTGCAGACATCAAATATTCGTTATACATCTAATCCTGGATGGATTTCTTTTTGATGCTGGTTTAGTTCATTTCCTGATAACATAATAGGAAACCTGAGACTGGGAAATGTACACAGGAAAGAGGTTTCATTTCATTCTGGAGGCTGGCATGTCCAAAGATAGAGTGCTGCTATCTGCACAGCTTTTGGTAACAGCTTCATGCTGCTTCAGCTCATGGCAGAGAGTGAATCGGTAAGCAGGTGTGTGTGAAAGACAGAAGCAAGTGAAAGTTGAGGAAGCTGGACTCACTATGGAAACTCGCTCTTTTTAAATGTTATAATAAAATTTATTTTATTTTTGATGATGTTTTCATATTTGAGAAGGATGCATGCCCATGTGGACCACTGATTATGGTGGGGAGGGTTAATGAATGGGGGAAAGTGGATGAGAAAACTGTTTCTACTAATCTCCTTTTTGCTTCCTGTATCTGGGGAAAGTGGGGAGAAAGAGGTGAGGGCCCTTCCAGCATTCCAACTGCATCAGTACCCAGGCATGGGGGAGAACACCAAATCTCATCCAGGTCTCCGATGTGGAGCATATTCTGAGGGTACTGTTCAAGCATTTTTGATAGTTTTGAGATGCTATTGATTTCTTTGTTCCAAGGTTGAGGAAATCTTCCCAAGACCCATTTGCTGATGTAGTCCATCATAGAATCTTGATTCACCCAGATACTCACTATCCAAGCTTGTATCCAATTTGTTCTGCCCTCAATGGTACTAGATGTCCTCTGCAGGCCTCCTGGAAATGGTTGTAGTGTCCCCCATGTACATCTGGGCATGTTGTCTGCTGTACAGGCTTCAACAATCGAGGACACCCAGTTCTGACATGTGCCCTCCATGGTCAGATCACAGATCCTTTGATTTTTCCTGGGGTTGGAGGTCTTAGTCCAGTGGTCCAGTTTAGGGGGTAGTGCCCAAAGATACTTCACCAGAGGTGATCCCAGACCTGACTCCTATGTTTACCAGCCAGTGCAGGGTCTGGCTCACTCCGTTACCCACATCAGCCTACACAAATACTGATGGTTGCAATTGTCTTGTCCGTTATGTTCTCAGCCCCATCTCATATGCAAACCAATGGATGCTTTGGCCCAGCCTAACCCTTCCCACCTCTCACTTGGTGCTCACGCACACCATTGGGAATTGCTGCCTAGTCATAGTGACCCCCAGAAACTCCCACCAGGCCTGCCCCCATCCTTCGTTTCTGCACATGCCTGTATATGCAGCAAACTGGTCCAGTCTATCCCGCATCCCATTTGTCTCATACACATCAATGGGGGTTGGAGCCTAGATCAGCCTGACCAATTGTTATCCAACCCACATTCATTGGTGGTTGCTGCACCCTGCCTCAGCCCGGTCTCCCCTCAATTCCAGCTTATGCTGGTGGGTGCTGCAGCCTAACTAGCCTAGCCAGCCCCAGTCCAGCCTTAATATGAACTGGCTGGTGTTGTGGCCCAACCTGGGACTGTCTTGCACTGCATTCTGATTCTTATATCTGCCAGTGGGTGTTATGAACTGGCACAACCTGGTCTACCCTCAGACATGACCCACATGTATGTCAGTGGGTACTGTAAGCTGGCCTGGTCTGGGCTGCTCCCAACATGGATTCTTGTACTCAGCAGCAGGGACTGCGTCCTGACAGAAGAGAGCCACAAACTCCTGTGACCTCCCGTCATAGATCTTGCATACAGGATATCTTAGCCGATTGTGACTTGGCCCAACTCCTGTTCTGCAGGTATAACGGCCTTGCTCAACCAGCCCACACCCATTAGGGCTCTTATTGTTGTATGCTACAGCCCAGCCCTGCCTGGCGCGCTCCCAGACCCTGCTCTTGCGTGGTTCAGCAGGTGCTGAGACTTAGCCCAGCCTGTACCATACCTAGCTTGGCTCTTGTGAGCACTAGTGGGTGCTAGAGCTTAGCCCAATCTGTTACACCCCAGACCCAGTCCACACCCATGCTGAGTGTTGTCACCCCCATTCCAGCTCTTGCACTCAACAGTGGGAACCATTGCTCAGCTGGGGTGTCCCCTTAGCTCTCTAACCAGACCTGTTCCCAGCCACAGATCTTGCATGTGCTGGTGGTTGCTCCAACTCAACCCAGCATAAACTATCACCTGGTTTGACCTTTGCTATCATATGCTACAGCCTGACCTGGTCTGGCCTGCTCCCAGTCCCAACTTTCACTGGGGGTTGGACAGCTTAGTGCTGCCCAGCCTGCCTCCATCACTGGCTTTCATGAAAACTGGTAGGTATGATAACCTAGCCTAGTCCAGCATGGCTTGGACCCCATCCTGGCACCATGTGTGTGCTAGTGTGCTATAGTTTGGCCTATCCCTGCCCAGTCTACTCCCACCCCTCCAACCTCTTGAGCCAACCCACACACCTGTCAACAAATGAAGCAGTCTTGCCAAGCCTGACCAACACTCAGCCAATCCAAATGCTCACTAGTGGGAACTATAGCCCACCAGGGGAGTTCCCAAATTCCCCTACCAGGCCCAATCCCAGACCCAGATCTCATGCATGCCAACCTATGTTAAGCTTTTATCCAGTATAGTCTGCCCTTCAGTGTTGGCCTTTATGTATGCTGGTGGATGTTGTGGCTGAGCCTGCCTCATACCCAGTTCTTGGATGTGCATGTGGGTGCTGCAGCCTGGATCAACCTAACCTGTTCCCAACCCCAGTACCCATGAGTGTTGATGAGTTCCGTGGTCATGCCTAGCTTAGCCCAACTACCATTCCCAGTTTTTGAGCAAACCAACTGGTATGGCAGCCCTACAGAGTTGAGCCGACAAATCCTCCACAGAATCTGTTCCCAACTCTGGTTCTTTCTCCAAATCACCTGATCTCAGCCCCCTCATTTAACTACGTGCAGTAGCCTGGTTGGTAAAAGATCCCCAGAAGTCATTCCTCCCCTGTCACATTCTCTCCCTCAGCAGTCTTCCCTCCCACACATCACCAGTCCCTGTTCCCTGAGCAGTCCACAGCTCCCATGCCTGCAAACATACAGATCCCTGAACCCAGTCCTCTGGTAATGTGTCATGTGCCCTGGGTTTCTGTCTGCCTTTCTCAGGGCCTACATATGCTAAAACTTGGGTCCGTAGACCCCATTTGCTGGTGTGCTGGTGTCTGTCCCCCACATATCTTTAAAAAAAGAATAGACAACTCTGATGGCATGCTGGTATCATTAACACAAATTTGACACTAACCAGGCCCAGCTATTAGCTGCTTTTCTCTCAGTAGTGTAATACTAGGTACACTGTAACCTATGCATTTGCCTGCAGCTGGCAAGGAACTCACTCTTGCATACCTCTGTAAAACACTGAGATCTTACACATGAAAGACATTGCTTCATTTATGAGGTCTTTTTGCCCATAAACCAAATACCACTCCACTGGACCCTGCTTTCTACCACTACTGCAGGGGAAACTAAGTTGTAACATGAAAACATGAATTATCATGGGGACAAATCTTAGCAGATGTGAAATAAAAATCCATGCAGTTCAAGAGATGACACCGTGTTCAATATGTTAAGCCTTGTCCTGTAAGGCTAGCATTTTACATGAGTACTCATCCAAGTCCTTGCTGCTCTGTTTCCAATCTAGCTACCTGCTGCTGTGCCCCATGCTTGAACCCCTGTCACCCATGTGACCTAGATGAAGTCCAGGCTCCTGGCTTCCGCCTGTCCTAGCCTTGGGTATTGTGGCTATTTGAAGGCATGAACCAAGAGATGAAAGATCTCTCTTTTTTTTTTAAAGATTTATTTATTTTATTGCAAAGTCAGATATACAGAGAGGAGGAGAGACAGAGAGGAAGATCTTCCATCTGATGATTCACTTCCCAAGTGAGCCGCAACGGACGGTGCTGAGCCAATCCGAAGCCGGGAACCTGGAACCTCTTCCGGGTCTCCCACGCGGGTGCAGGGTCCCAAGGCATATGGGCCGTCCTCAGGTGCTTTCCCAGGCCACAAGCAGGGAGCTGGATGGGAAGTGGAGCGCCGGGATTAGAACCGGCGCCCATATGGGATCCCGGGGCATTCAAGGCGAGGACTTTAGCCACTAGGCCACGGTGCCGGGCCCAAAAGATCTCTTTTAACAGCAGCTGTGGCAGTGACAATGGCAGGACAGCAAACTTTAGACTAGCGTGCTCCACTGACGCTGCAGCTCTGCATGTTGTTTGCCACGCTGGACCACAGCTTCCTCTTTTCAAGTTTTCACATGGTTCCACCGCAGCACCAGGCTGTAGGGGAGAGGTGCTGCCCTCCAGAAGGCTCTTCCTCTGTACCCGGGGATGAGCTGAGAATTTCTGCTGCTTCATTAGCCCTCAGTGGGCATGATGCAATCAGGCCATATCTCCGCACCATTGACCAGACGTCCTGTGCTGGATAAGGGAGAGCAGATTAAAACTGTACCACTTCTGCTTCAGAAAAGCATTAAGGATAGAGGTTGCCAAACTCTTCTACCTCAAGGTCTTCTGTACTGTCTTTCTCCTCTCAACTCATCAATCAACAACACAGTGAGGAGTTTCAGGGAGGGAGTCACTAGGAGACCCAGATTCCAGTTCTGGCTCTTTTCTGTAAAATTCTTGGTCTCTGGCGTGTCGTGTACTGGGCTACATGAGTACACATGAGTAGTGTACTGGGCAGCACATGAGTATGGTGGACAAAGGTCCCTCCAAGGGAGTGCAGAAGCTCTCCCTCTGTCCCTGTGTGGCATTTCACGCCAGGACTGGTACCCCACAGTGGCCACATGGCCAGAACTCTGCTGTTACTTTCCCCCGTCTCCTTCCACAGCCCCAGAGCTTCCTGTTTGCCAGCCCCTTCTGTGTGGAGCAGAAGGTGCTGAGAGAGCTGCTGCTCAGGAAGGAAGTGCGAGGAGTCTGTCTGTGGCAGGAACTGGAACCTTGCATGGCTTCGGGTGGGTGAGGAGGAAAGGGCAGCAGCATGTCTGCAGTTTCTCTTTGCTTAATGCAAATGGAGACCAGATTCCAGAAAGTCAGAAATCATCCCATAAGTACTGTTTCTGAGATGTTTTCTGAATTTGTTCACTATTCTACTGTGGGACTTTTACACACAAAATAACCTTTCGACACTGAGGGCTCCTTTGAAGGCTTGGCACGGTTTCTCAGCCACTGGCCTTCCTGTTGGGCCAATATAGCTGCCAGAAGTAGCTCATTGTGTCTTGGGACAGTGGGGTTTCGTGAAACCCATGATCTCATTTTCATACTTTCCTTTTCCCAGGCCAATCTTGGACAACAAATCTTGCGCACAACATGGGACTGAACAAGCTGAAATGAAACCCTTTGGTGATGTCAGCAATGGGTTAAAGGGAATTGCCATGAGAAAAGCTGCCCCATTGTGACACCTTCATTATCTGGCTATTCCTGATGAAGTCTTCGGGATGGCCTGATTTATTCAGCAGACACATTCAAGATATTGAGATTTGTGACTCATAGTCCCTGCCACAGAGGTGCTCAGTGGAGGCTGAAATATAAAGTATGCATGATAAAAATTGCCTGTGATTTCCTAGAAATGGCTGCCACCCTTAGCGCTTAGCATGTGAAGTGGCAGATGGAGTGACAATGTTGTCCCAGCCAATGAGGACAAGTGCAGTCATTTCTTTCTCACACCAGTGTATTTCTTACCGAGATGGAGGAGGGATCCTGGAATATGATGCTGCTCAAGGTGAAATTCAGGCAAAACTGCTCCTGTGAGAGAAGGGGACTTTGTTGTTTCCCTTGAAGCAGGAAGGGGAAATTCTAATTTTCTGTTTGAACTCAGTGAAGGCTTCTCACTAGGGCTGGGGCTTCAGTGGGTGAAAAGCCAGTCATTGGCTGGGTTTCTGGAGGAGCAGTGTCAACAGATCTAAAGACTAGAAACAGATGCCATTGAACAGAGCAGAATCCATCCTGAACAAGCCTTTGGTTGCCACTGCAACTCCAATTGCCATCATCTGCTGTAGTCCTGTCACCACCATGACCCCCTCGCTGCTGTTTCTGGAGACCATCCCAAGTGAGTGGTGACATCTCGTTTAGGAGGCTGAAAGCTATAAATAATGGTTTAAGCAGACAGCAGACTCCTTCCTCTCTAGGCTAAGTCTCAATAAGGGGGAAGTTTGCCCCCATCTTCCTCCTTCTCCCTTCTCTTTTTGTCAAATCTCCATTTGCAAACCCACCCCCTCAATGGGCTTCTGGTGCTGTCTTGCCTTGAGGTTCAGCTAGGAGTAATAAACTTCTACCTCTTACCCCAGTGAAATTTGTAAGTGAAAAAAAAGTGACAGGGAAGAGCAGTGCTTAGTCCAGAAGAATGGATTTTTAAGGAGTTGCTGAGTAGGCATTCAGCTTTGCTAGCTCTTGGGTCACTGAGATACTTTGGAACAAAGTGCCTCTAAATTGCCTGTCCTTTAATTCAGACCAGCTGGGTCACTTGCCAGACATTTATTAGTAGGGTTGACTGGGACACAAGTTAATTTCTGATCCTGCTCTTAAAATGGCAGCACTCATAAGCTGGAACTGCTGACTCTTGGCAGGCTGGAATGTGGTTACTTTCTTTAGGCATTTTGGTACTATTTCCTTTGGCTTCTATGCTGAACATCTTTTACAATTTTTTAAAAATATATTTTACTGTCTATTACAAAGGGGATTGAAGACCCCTGTGGTATCTGATTAGGATGTTGAGGGTAAGGGTAAGAGGGCAGTGAGGTGGGTGAGATGAATGTTTTGGTTTGTTCTCCTGTGTCTGCAGAGTGGAGGAAGCACTGAGGGATGGGGGAGTGAGGGAAAAAGTGATTTGCTCCTTGCTGTCAGAATACATTATTGCTCGGGGAAGGAGACTGTTGTTTCATGTTGCCTTTTAGATCCTGAATGGGATAGAATATCTCAAGGGTGTTATTTGTGTGGTCTTGATTGTTCCGAGAATTTGCCTACTCTGTTACACTAGAGGTGAGAAATTCTTTGTAATACCTGTCTGCTGATCTTGTCTATATTCAGTGTGTCCACAGACCTAAGTGCTTGCTGTAGAGCCTGACCTGGAGTGTTGTTCAAACTGTGTTTTCCATCTTTTGATGCGGCAGTTGAAGTTTTCTGTTGGTTTAGATGAACTGGCTGCCTTGTCTCTTATGGTCATCCGAGTATTCTCTCCACTCTGGTTCTCAGCAACTGGGGTGGCTCAGTTCTTCAATATGTGTTCTGGGGTTGGACCACATGTCTATGTGATTTTCCCAGAGGTTGGGGATTGAGCACTCCTCTGGTTGGGGAGCCCCCTAAAAAATGCTGTGTCACATAATACAATGTAATTAATGAATTAAAAATAAAAATAAAAAAATAAAGAGGACATGCATCAAAGCCTCCTGCTTTATGAACATGTGAGACACAAGCAAGAATCTTCACAGCAGCTTTATTTAACACAGAAAAACAATGGAAGATGAGGCAAATATTTACCGTGAGGAAAATACAGCAGAGGACATGCATGCTGCTTAGAAAATATAGAGAAATTAAATATTGATGTTCAAAAGAAAAAAAATGTAGTGGCTCGGGTCACTGTAACTGAATATCCTATATAGTTTGGATGGCTTAAGCAACAGACATTCATTTATCACCAATCTGGAGGATTGGAAGTCTAGGATCAAGGTCGTAGACAATTTTGTTCCTGGTTAGGACTCTTCCTCCTTTGTAGGTGGTTCTCTCTCTCTCTCTCTCTCTCTCTCTCTCTCTCTCGTTTATTTCTTTTTATTGCAAAGTCTGATATACAGAGAGTAGGCGAGAGAGAGAAGAAAATCTTCCATCTGATGATTCACTCCCCAAGTGAGCCGCAATGGCCGGATCTGCATCAATTTGAAGCCAGGAGCTCAGAGCCTCTTCTGGGTCTCCCATGTGGGTGCAGGGTCCCAAGGCTTTGGGCCGTCCTCAGGTACTTTCCCAGGCCACAAGCAGGGAGCTGGATGGGAAGTGGGCTTCTGGGATTAAAACTGGTGCCCATATGGGATCCCAACAGTTTAAGGCGAGGACTTTAGCCACTAGGCCACTGTGCTGGGCCCTGTAGGTGGCTGTATCTTATGACAAAGGGAGAGAGAATATCCTGCATTTATAAGGATGCTAATTGAATCATGGAGACCCCACCACTTCTCAATCTGTCACCTCCAAAGTTCTGTATCTCTAAGTACCACTAAATTGGGATTGGTAGTTGAACATTAATTTTGAGTATACAATAATTTAGCTAATTACATTGAACAAATCAATTTAATTTCTCTGGACCTGAATTCCTTTATCTATGAAATGGCTGATGATAATAGGATCTGATTTCAGAGTGGGTGTAAGGATTGAGTGAGATGGAATGTTCAGAGTGCCTAGAATTTGATAAAGACTGAGTCATGTGTAGCTCTTCTCCTTTCACTATCTTCTTAGCAGATTTACTTAGTATTGTATCATGCCAGTATCTTTAAATCATAAACAGATCTGAAAGGAATGCTAGAAACCATCTCACTAGTTCTTCCTATTTTCAGATAATGAACTGAGGCTAAAAAGTATGCCACAACCCAGAAAAAGATTGATTGTGCTACTGCGGCCAAACAGGGTCAAGAATCCAGCTTCTGAGGACAGTTGTGGTGGAAGATTTTTCTCTCTCCTTTCTCTGTAACTCAGCCTTTCAAATATATAAAATAAATCTTAAAAAAAGAATCCATATTCTGAAGACCAATACATTGTTCACTCTTTTAAAAAATATTTATTTGAAAGACAGAGTTACAAGAAGGGAGGGAGGGATAGAAAGGCAGAGAGGGAGAGAGAGATCCTCCATTTGCTGGTTCACTCCCAAAATGTCCATAATGGCTGGGGTTGGACCAGGCCAAAGCCTAGAGTCAAGAGCTTTTTCTGAGTATCTTACTTGGGTGTAGGCCCAAGTACTTTGACCATCTTCCACTGCTTTTCCAGACACTTGCTAAGGGAGCTGGATATGAAGCAGAGCAGCGGGGACTCGGATAGGCACTCCTGTGGAATGCCAGCATTTCAGGCAGTGTCTTAAACTGTGCTGCCAATATGCTGGTCCATCTATTGTTCTTTCAACAGTCTCACTGTCTCAAATATTAGTTGCTGTGTTAGTTACAGAATATACCATTCCAGACTTTTACTTTGACAAAGAATTTACGTTTATAAGATTAATTTTTAGCGCTAAAATATTTGTTTATTAAAATTTGAATACCCATTTGGAGCATCAAATAAAGAATATTCAAATCTAAAGCAGGACAAGTATTTTCTTTGGGGAAATGTCACCTAGTTCCTATAGGCAGAGGAGACATAAATAAAATGGCAGCAAAATTCAACTGAGAAATAACTTATCTCACATGCCATCAACAGAAGATCAAGAACAGTATCAGTTTTATTAAGAAGGAGGAAGAATGGAATATTCAGGCCAGGGTAGGGAAATGAAGGACAGGTGAAGGTAGGATGCAGAAAAACAAGACATAGGCTAAACTGGCTATATACAGTCAAGCTCTTTCTTAAAACACACTTGTAAACCCAACTTCTCTTTCTGCACCTTCTGAGACTCCCATAACTCTTATATAAGGTCTTTTAATCATGTCTCTTAATTCTTGATAGTTTTTATTTTGCTTGACCCAGCTCTGCTTCTAGCTTTTTGTTGTTTCCCCCTGGTGACAGGAAATATCTTCCAATTCTGAGATTCTTTCTTCCACTTCCTTCATTCTGTTTTGGGGACTTTCCACTATACTCTTAATTTGCTCCACTGTGTTCTTAATTTCTGATATATCAGCTTTCATGTGATTCATTTCCTGTGTGACATACTCCTTAAACTCCTCGAACTCCTGTATTATTACATGCTTCTTGTTGATAAGAAGCTTTATAACAAGTGTTTTGAATTCTGTATGCCCCACTTTCTCGATGACTTCCTCAGTGAATTCTGAGGTTGGCAAAGGGTTTTGCTCCTTTGCAGGGGAGTTTTAAGTAATATTTATTGTGCCTTTTTCTCTTCTTTGGTCTTGGTCATTGTACTTCTGGTTAGCAGAGTCTTCTCCTTGGGGCAGGTGTCTAAGCTGTGTCACCCACAAGTCTAGAGTTTGATTTTACTTATTGCAATTGGTACACAGCTCTTTGTTTGCAGTCACTTGTGCTACTTCCTCCAGCGAGTTCCAGGTCTGGGTTGTTATGTTAGATTTCCACCAGGATCTTTACAGCCCCAGCTCCTGACTCACCAGTCACCACCTCCTGTGATACAATGCTGAGGCTGCACTGTTGTCTATAAAACCTTTCCCCCACTTCTGGTTTGGAGCAGGTCCCAGGATTAGGGAGACACCAGGTGTCCTATATAGCTGTATTGTTGGTGATGCTGTTAGGTATGAGGGCCACATGGACCTATTTTTACCTTTATGATGCCAAAGTTGGTATTATTTTCCCTGTGGGACCAGTGCAATGCACTGAGCTCAGTGGGTTTGCTCCCAGCTTAGTGCATGTGCAGCTCGCTATTGTCCCTGAAGTCTTGAAGCTTTTACCACACTGTACAAAATGGCAACTGATGTGCCACTACTAGAGTTCTTGATCTACTGGCTATCAGGTCTGAGGTCTACCTGGACCTATCTTGGGAGAACCTTTAGGATGCCACATTATTGCAGTTCACTGTGCCAGAAATGAGTTCACTCCCAGCTCAGTGCATGTGCAGTCCTGTGCTGTAGCCTTTGTCTATCTAGACAAAATGGCACCCAATTCAGCTCTTGGGGGTGGACTGGGCTGTGAACTGTACCCTATTCCTGCATTGTACATCTGGGACCTGCTGTTCTATCTACTCCCGATCAAATCAAACAGACCAGTTGGACAGGCAGTTCTTTGGGTTTACATCCTGAGCTTCCAGTGATCACCTCTTCCCACCTGGTTGCTGGTAGAGTTCTGGCTGTTGGTGCAGTTCAGATAACTGCTCGCTGAATGCCACTGGAGTATGGGTCACTGCAACACCACATCGTTGTGTGTGCTGCTTTCCCATGTCTGTCAGTCTGCAGGTGCCCTTCTGCTGTCGTTATGTCCTCTCCTATTTCCTGGAATGTGCCCTCTCTGCTTCACACTGGCTGATATTTCTCTGTCTGTTTAATGTGTCTTTACTCTATTATGCCATCTTGATTCTCTTAAACTTTTTTTTCTGTAATCCTTGCTCTTTCCACATCCATCAGCCTGTTGTAGTCACATAACCACATTGGAAGTCACATGGGGTTGAGTGGATACTTATGTGTTATGGTATAGGTGAATACATTCGTTTTCTTGTTCATTGCTCAATCTTTTGAGTGCAAATACTCAGGAGCTTAATTCAATAGTGGGTGCTGATCACATCATACATCAATGTACAAATTGGAGAAATAAGTGTTGCCCAAGGGAGAGATCCCTGCAATGAATTTAACTTTGAGGAGTTATTTGGTTGTTAGCCCACAGCTCTCCTGGTGGCTCTTCCAACTGGACTGTACCTTCTCCAAAACTTTATATGTAATCAGGACAATTATTTATATGCAGAATAATTGAACTATTTTCTCCAGCTATGTAAATATTTAATTTCAACCTATTTTCTCATCTAGGTTTTTGTTCTGCTTTCTCCTCTTGCATTCTGGTTTTTATTTCAAAGGCTGCTTGTGAGTCCATTGATTGTGGAAACAATCATAAGAGAAGTGGGACATATTACCTACTAGCCTTAGTTACATATGACACAATACTGTCTTAAGTGAAATGTACACTATTTCTAAGAAATTAGTCATTTAGAGAATCAGGGTTAGGGTTATGGTTAGTTATTTCTTGGCATATTTCCACGAAGCATTTTAATAATAAATCTATTTGTATTTATGGAATTTATTTGACTTGTGTAATACAGAGTGGAAAATATGTCTTGATAGTAATGATAATGTTATGGTGAGTATGACATAGGATCTCGCACTAAATGAGGGAAAAGGATAAAAAAAGGAGTGCCAATGATAAAGATGGTTTTTGTATTAGAACCAGCCACAACACTAATAGTGTTTCTTCACCTCATGATGGTAACTATGATGTTGACTTTCATGTAAACTTTGGAGATGAACTTGGAAGGTTGCAGTGTTTGCCTTTAATGATGCAGATTGAAACTGAAGATTAATTAATTTTAGATGAATGCCTAGTGGATTGTGAGTGATCCATATATTCACTATAGGAAATTGGAATTCTAGGTTACTCTAAATTTGGAATCTAATCTCATATACCCATTAGCCATAGAACAGCCACTGACTCCCACCAGTACCAACCACCAGAATTATAAACCTCCATAGCATATAAAAATTCACTGACTAATTGTTATTCTTCAGGGTTTATTTTGTGCAGGTCAGTCTTGCGGATCCTAAAGAAAAGGTTGTAGATGTGAAGTGTGGTTTGGAGGGTACAGTTAATGAATAATAATCTTGATGTCAAGAGGACTTCCCTTAAGTGAAGCAATCATCATTGTTTGAAATATAGGCATTCTGGACTCTATGTTTGGTATACGCTTGCAATGGGGGAATCTCAACTGAACTTGAGCTGTGGTTATGCAACAAGGTGGAGGAATCCACCATGGTGGGAGGGTATGGGGGGGGAGAACCCAAGTATCTATGTAACTGTGTCACATAATACAATGTAATTAATGAAGTTAAATAATAAATAATTAAAAAAAGAAATATAGGCATTCAATTACAGATAGACATGCTATATGTCATCTAGGAATTCATGGTTTGGCAAATCAGCATCATGCTTGATTTGATTTAATTAAACAATACAGGCTTTCAGCTCATCTCAAAAAGTTGACAGGAAGGTCAAACACTTAAATGGGAAGTGATATGTTCATATAGAAAGATACAGTTCTTGTACTTCAAGGTTATGATTTTGTAAATATTATTATATGTGAGCAATAATGATAAGAATAACTTGTATTTTTTGAGCATCTTCTAGGTACCAGCCCCTGTGTAAAGAGTTTGTTCTAATTTGTACAATATTGCTCTTTATAACTCTATCCTAACAATTAATTAGGATAAGATGATCCCAAATTTGGAGAAGATGTAGAATCAGAGAACTAAAGTAAGCTGATATGCATCAAGGGGGCAGAATATTGCATGAGTAGAATATATATTAATTTGTTTTCTGTTGCCATAACAAAATATTTCAGGATGGGACATTTATAGAGAAAGAAAACTTAGTTCATGCAGTTTGGGAGTCTGAAGTTTAAGATTGTATGGCCTCATTTATTCAACTTCTTGTGGGGTGGCTTTAGTTGTGCCATATGTAGCCTAGAAATGGGAAGAAAACCAATAAGAAGGGACTAAGCATGTAGGGTGGCTCCACTTTGAGGAAACTGTCTTGAGACCTTCTATTCATCCTTCCAAGGATGGTGCCCTTGGTGACCCAGTTATCTGTACAAGGCACCACCTGATAAAGGTCCCACTGCACCTCAACATTGCCAAACTTTGAACTAAGATGCCAAAGATTGAACCTTTTGGCGACATACTCAAACCATACTAAGATCCAAAATTTGTCCCCTTCTAGAACTTGCTGTGTTTTACTGAAAAATGTTATAGAAAGCTGTCATTCAGTTAAGCTTTAGCATCCATACGGGATGAGTTTTTATTTTTACATTACTTATTATGTTTTTAGAAGGAAAATGTTCAGTAAAATGTTCAAGGGCAAAGATGTTGAGGAAAGCATCTGACCGCCATGGTGGACTCCTCAGCAAGAAGTGTGTAGTAATTAATGTAGATTTAGCGCTGTAGCACATTTGAGTAAGGAATATACAAAGGCTAGAGCACAGTAAATTGTCTATTCCTCATGTGACATAGTAATGGGTTCTATTTGTCTCTGGATCTGTCAGCATTGCCTTACAGCTTCCAGTGTGGTTCTGTTTAGTGCATCAAGCTGATGGATGGGGAAAAGGCAAGGCTTGGAGAAAATGGAAATTTCACATGTCAGACCTGTGAGTCTTACACATATCTTACACAAATAAATTCCACATGTTAGTATTCAGATTCAAGTCACATCTAAAGATGAGAGGAATTGGGAATTAAGATGTAGCAGTGTGTCCAAAAAAGATGAGGGAGGTGGCTATCAAGTCTGACATAAAGTGGCTTTGCTGCACCTAAATATTAAAAAAACCCAAAACCAAAAAACTTGACTTTGCATGACTAAGGCATCTTGCAAATTGAGCAGCATCCACTAAGTGGCCTAGGTGTTCTGAATGATGTCTTTTGTGGGAACTAGGGAGGAGGTTTCTGAAGGAGGTAGATGTAAAGGTTGGGTTGTGTTCAGTCCATCCATTTTGCTAGAGTTCTTCTCTCATCTAGAAATTCAAAAGAGTTTTGATTGATGATATTTCTGCATATGAGACAGCTCCTCAGCAGAGCGGGGACAGTGTTTCTAGGTAGCTTTCCTGTGGACAGAGGAAGCAGGCCCTTGTAACCTGGGTTTTCAGATGTTGATAAAGCATTCATTTGGCTTTTAGGGTAAAGAAGTAACAGATTACAAAAGAGGATGGCTGGACCTGGCACGGTAGCCTCACAGCTAAAATCCTTGCCTTGCACACGCCAGGATCCCATGTGGTCTCTGGATCTTATCCCTGTGGCTCTGCTTCCCACCCAGCTTCCTGCTTGTGGCCTGGGAAAGCAGTTGAAGACAACCCAAAGCCTTTGGATGCTACTCCCATGTGGGAGACCCAGAAGAGGCTCCTGGCTCCTGGCTTTTGATCAGCATTAACTCTATCCATTGCGGCTGCTTGGAGAGTGAATCATCAGATGGGAGATCGTCCTCTCTGTCTCTCCTCCTTTCTGTATATCTGCCTTTCCAACAAAAATAAAATAAATATACATATTTTTTAAAAGAGGATGGCTGAGGGATGAGGAGTTAGCCATTGGGGCAAGAGTATAATCTAATGCCATTTCTTTTTCCAAGATTTCTGTTATTGCTCTCATTTTCCTTCAGTGGACATGGGTTTTTTTTTTTTCCCTAATGGAATATTTATTCAGGTCTGTTACTTCAAGACTCCTGCCTTCATCACCCAAGTTATGCAAAAGTGTCATCTGTGGGCCTGCTTCCGGAAGCTCTGTGGGGAGTAGAGTCACAGTGCCAACACCAGACATAGTGACCTTTAAGGAGATGGCATTACTTGGATAGCTTTGCCTTTCCTTTCATTATACATTTTCCAGATGTTTACCTTTCCTGGGTTTATTTCTAATTCTTGTGAGCTGGAAAAACTTCAAATAAGTGAATTTCTTGTAGGAGCTTAGCTGTGGCATGGAATTGGGGGTGGATATTAGTATTTACAACTTTTCACACACGACGGGTCCCATAGACTGGGGGTTCAGACTCTACAGTGATTTTTGGGTAGCAGCCTGGCGAGATGCTCGCCGGAAGCTACCAGCAGCTTTAAGCTCTCAGGGTCACAGGGAACTGGATGCTCTTGTTCCAGCTCTGGGTGGAGTTCATTTTCGCATAGACGTGAGACAAATTGCTGAGCTGGGAAGTCTAATCTTCAGATAGGCACTAAGTAACAAAGGACAATATAATCATTTAGTGAGACTGGTGCTGGAGCTGAAAATGCTTGATCCACATCTAAAAATGAAAGCAACTAACGCAGGAGAGAGTGGGGAATGTGTCCCATAGGAGAGGGACACAGCTAACACAGGACAGATAGAGAATGTTAAAAAAAATTGAAGGGCCCAGCGCAGTGGCCTAGCAGTCAAAGTCCTGGCCTTGAACACACCGGGATCCCATATGGGTGCTGGTTCTAATCCCGGCAACTCCACTTCCCATTCAGCTCCCTGTTGGTGGCCTGGGAAAGCAGTCGAGGACAGCCCAAAGCCTTGGGAACCTAAACCCACAAGGGAGACCCAGAAGAAGCTCCTGGCTCCTAGCTTCGAATTGGCACAGCACTGGCTGTTACAGTCACCTGGGTAGTGAATTGTTGGACTTATGATCTTCCTCTCTGTCTCCTGTCTGTATATATGCCTTTCCAATAAAAATAAAATAAATCTTTAAAAAAATTGAAAATGAAAGTATGTTCTTAATGCTTTTACAATCTATGTATTAACAGATTTGAAGAGTCTCAGAACAGCAAGAATAAGCAACAACAATTCAATGTGATTTTTTTAAATCACAGTACAGAGATGTTTTACAAAGCCTTCTTCATTGCATTCACTCTTTGCCTTCAATGTTGTCTATTTGGAATAGAGCCAATCATCTTGACCTTGTTCTTTTCAAATCTTATTTGAAAGGCAGTATTATACACACACACACACACACACACACACACACACACACACAGAGAGAGAGAGAGAGAGAGAGAGAGAGAGAAAATTTTCTCCATCTGCTGATTCGTTCCCTAGATGGCTATGATAGCCAGGACTGGGCTAGGCCAAAGCCAGGTGCCAAGAGTTTTGTCCGGGTCTTCTAAATGAGTGGAAGGCATCTAAGCACTTGGGCCATCCTGTGTTGTTTTTCCCAGGTCATTAGCAGCAAGCTGGTTTGAAAGTGGCACTGCTGGGATATGAACTGATGCCTTTATGGAATGCTGGCATTGCAGGCAGAGGTGTAACCCACTATATCACAATGCCAACCCCAATCTCGTTCTTGTATATATACAGAGGCAAAATTTTGTTCTATTTTAGTTAATATTCTTTGCTTGGCACTTTTTAACTTCAGATCAGTAGCACATTGTCCTCAGCTATATAGAGTTTAACACCAGATATGGCAGCTCACTTTCATGGGTCCAAGTATGCTGTAAGTAGTAATCACCGTCGGGAACCTCTCTGTACATATTGGTTTATTTGAATAACTCTCAAAGAGTAACAGTTGAGGAAGTATTAATGAAGTTATCTTTTAGGGAGGACTGAATGTGCTGATGAACATGGAATGGCTCTAAGGGGAAGCACACGCTACTTTGTTAAGGGAGTGTTGATTTGTTGAGTTGTGTCTGCTATAGAGATGTGTTCAAGTTGTAAGATTGGGTATTTGTAAATGTACCCTTAATTGTAAACAGAGATTTTGCATATGTAATAAAGCTAAAATTGAATCATCTTGGATTATGGTGTGCCTAATGAAAAAACTGGCAGGCCTATCAGTTAAAAGGACAGATTTGGGCATAGAGAGAACACCCAGAGAGAACGCCATGTAGAAAGAGTGGTGGAGGTTGGATAAATGGAGCTGCATGTCAGAAAGACCAAGGACAGTTGGCAGGCACAGAGGCTTGGAGAGAGATCTCTGAAATGAGGCATGTCTGGAAACACCTTGGTTTTGGATTTGTACAATCCAAGGGAGAAAGAAATTCTATAATTTCCAGTCATCTAGTTAGTGGTGTTCTGTTATGCCCATTTTAGGAAATGAACATGGAGGGTGAGGTTAGTCAGTCTTTTTTATCAACTGTGTCTGTGATGCAAATTTGCCCTGTTTGTGTACGGCAGTGTCTACTGGTGGGCAGCTAATGTTGGTATAATATTATCTCCCACTTGGATAGAGAGGACTGCTGTCTCTCCTTTTCTTTTTCGCTTTATTTTGGAATCTTAAAAGCTCACTTGTTGGTAAAAGCATCACCATGATGCCTATAGTTCTTTTAAAATATGTGTTGACAGGGAACCTATGTTTTTCTTTTACCTTTTCAAATGCTCGAATTTTCAGCAAGCCCTTTCTTGTCAATACTGCAGGGGCTTCAATCAAATAGCACTTGAAGGCCTTTCAAAGACCTGCAAGATTGAAAAAGAGTCCAGCCTGTTAGAAAGGGGAATAAGAGATTTTCCACTTCCTTATGATTTCTAAAAATATCTTCTCTTTCCTTTCAGGCAACACCTATGAAACAGAAGGAAACGTCAGCTTGGAAGATGAGCAGAGGTGTGGCAGTTCAAGACACAGGAGATGAAATTCTGAGGTTTGTGCTGATTTACTGATTATCTCTGAACAGGCTGTTAAGTCTAAGGAGACTGTTAAAAACCACACCAGTGTCTCAGGCAGCCTTTGATATTTAGAATTGAGGAGGTTGAGGCAAATACAGCCCAATTAAGCATGCAGTACTTTAATCAAATACGGATTAAGGGCAAGCAAAGACAAAAATAGTATCTTTACTGATTTCTGGGAGATAATTAAATCAGACTTACTGCACAGGGAGAGAATGGATATTATAAGTCTATAAAAGAGACCTTAAGTTCTGCAACATTAAGACTCTCGCATCAATTCAGAAATCCTCTCATTTCCTCATGATACGGAATAATCAGAATAGTTAGGAGCTGTTAATAAAGGTCACATAGGGTGAACAATAAAATGTTCTCAGCCTTGTGAACATAGTCACTTACACATACAATGAAGAATTAAAGTAGCTGCTATAATGTGAAATTTCTTGATACCAACAGGTGATTGACTCCTATGTTGCTGGAGTTCTTGCTGAACATTACTATTGTTGATTTTGGCTAATACTCCATTGAAGGTTTTAACAAACTTTAGAACATATTAACAGGTTTGGATTATGTATTTTTATTTCTATGTGTATTTATTATCATCTACTTAGTTTAATCAACTCTAGTTATATGATCTAGTTATTTAAAGCATGTACTATATTTTTTTTCCATAATGAAATCTTGGACTTCTCTCTTTTTAGAAAATAATGTGTAATTGTCTTTCTGTTGCAACAACCTCTGCTGCAGTCTGGATCATGGTTAGATTTCCTATGTAACTGCAAAATTCTTTATGGCGCCTTTGTCTCTCTCAAACCCATGGCAAGTCTAAAAAAATTTTTTTTCTCAACTCTTGTCATTCTCCTGGAAAGAGCCCAGGGCAGCTATTTTGCCTGAAAAGTTCGCTTTCCTGTAGCCTCTTGACTCATGGATCATCAAAATACATGCTTTTAAATGTATTAATTACCCAGAATGCAACTACGTATTTAAAGTATGTCCTTATTTAAGGTTTATTTCCTAAGTAACTTATCATCAGGGTTCTTGGTTATAAACAATAAAAATTGACTTTGGGCAACTTAAAAAGTAGGGGATATGGAAATTTGCCAGGTGCTCAGCCAATCTGTTGGAAAGCTGAGAGCAGGACTTGATAACAGTCAAGACCTGAGGCTGTTTGGGAAGGCTGGGGATGTTTCCAGAGAAGGAACATCTCTGTCAAGACATCATAACTGGGAATTCAAGATTCCAAGCCTTTTCCATCATAGAACCGTTCATATAAAAAACAAATTTTGGCAGCTGACTTTCTCAGATTGTGGCTCTTCTGTGAAAGAATGGGGAAAGTTGGTTTCTTTGACATTCTAATGGGAAGTAGGCACCTCAATTTACTGTGCCATGGAAATAATTAAAAAAGAAAGAGTTTTCTGAAACACAGCTGTATTTTATAGGTAGAGGTGGGTGCTAAAGTGCTAATACATTAATCACATTCAGCTATGTACTGTAATAGCAAACATTTAGGTATTTGACTTGTTATATATATATATGTGTGTGTGTATATATATATATATATATATATGTATATATATATATTCCTGTATGGTTTGCATATATACAAGTACTCTGCCACATTTAACAGTATCTTGCAATGAAAGTGCTTAATACTGTACATTCAAAATTTTAGATTTGGTGTGGACTTGAAAGTCACAAAACACTTCTCTGAACATTCACTTCTGGAAATAATTTTCCTGATCTGAGTGCTTTCTTTTTTAGGGCCTGGTGGAGAAGGAATGAGAGCAGGGATGTTTGATCTGTTGGTTTATGGAGCGCTTCACTACTGGCTTGGAGGTGAGCAGAACATTCATTTGGTAATTATTGAAGAATGACATTGAAATGAACAGACAGAAGAGTTCCAACTGCAGTGGGATCACTGATTTTCAGAAATATTCAAGGAAGAGTGGTGTCTGGTTTGCGATACAAAGCAGGTAGTTGGAAGGCTTAAAGGGAAATGCATTTGCAACCATACAAGTTAAGTCATTTTCAAGAACTATGACTTTTAAACCAAACACTGTCATACCTTGTGATTGATGACTGCAATTTTTGTCTTAATTTTATTGATAGGGGCAGAGGTTGAGTTGTTATCTATCTGTATTTATGGGTAAACATTTTCATCGAATTGTAGATATGATAAATTTTTATTTAGAAATGCTCTATATCACTGGGAAGCAGGGAAATTCAAATCAAACCACAATGAGATAGCATCTCTCTCCTGTCAGAATGATGATCATCAACAGGATGGAGAGTAAGTAACAAGGAGAAAGGTAACTCACATAGATTGTCCCTTCACATGCGAAGTAGCGCTTAACTCACATAGATTGTCCCTTCACATGCGAAGTAGCGCAGCCGCTGTGGAAAGTGACAGATTGACCTACTCTATGAATTAGCAAGATCACCCTGGAGTTTGTCCCCAAAAGATGAATTTATTGTATCAAAGAGATACCTATTCCACTATGTTTGCAGCAATGTTGTTCACAACAGCTAAAACAAAGCAACTAAGGTATCCCTTATCAGCAGAATGGATACCTACTGGAAATTATTCAGTGATAAGAAAGAGTGAACTTCTGTCAAATGGATGGAACTGGAGAGCATTGTGTTGAGTGAAATAAACCAGACACAGAAAGACAAATACCACGTGTTCTCCTTTATATGTGGGAGCTAATATTAAAAACAAAACAAAACAACTCAATCAGGACACAGAATATTGAGTCTGGGAGAGATAAAAGGTTTTTGGATAAAGCAAATGGGGGACGTTGAGTGTGATTCACTATTCAGACAAAGATACTAATACGGGATGTTAATAGGGGAAGTGGTTTGAGAAGTGTGTGGGCATTCTTTTAATTACTACCTCACAACTTATGCTTTTATAAATTAAAAACATATTTGAATTAGAATTAGACTGATTACTATGTTTTTATATTGTAAAAGTTTTATCTAAATACCAGTAAGAGGTCTGATTTTTAACAGTGATTTCTATTTAAGTATATTCCTGGTAACTTGAAAACACTGATATATGTGATGAAAAACTAATCCTTTGGAGGGACTTATAATATCTATTATATACTCTCTTGAAACTATATTTGTTTTCCCTGGAAGAGGGCAGACGTTTAATAGAGGTAATTATTCTTAAGTTCTTTATCTATCAAGTTCTTTAATTGGTTGGGGCTAAATAAATTCTGTGTGCAAGTTTCTTTTTAATCCAATACAACTTTGACTTCATTCATATTTTTTGCTTTTACAGTTCTGACATGATGGTGTTGAGCTCAGTGTGTTTTGTTTTTCTACTGCTGAATGGTAGATAGTAGTTTATCACCCTTAAGGCAAATTAAGTATGTAAGACAGGATGATCCAATCTCAACTGTTGTTTTAATGATTTGGGGTTTCATAAGCTTGTCTCCCATTTCATTTTGGCTTATTTTATAAAGATATTTATTTAAAAGTCCTGTAGGAGGTGGGTAGGGGAGGGAGGGAGGGAGAGAGCAAGTGAGCACTTCTATCTGCTATCCCATTCACTGGTTCACTCTCCAGTTGGTCCTAATGGCTGGGGCTGGACCTTTATAAAACCAGGAGCTTCTTCTTGGTCTTCCACATGAAGAGCTGGAGCCCAAGCACTTGGGCCATCTTCTGCTGCTTTCCCCAGGCCATTAGCAAAGATCTAGCTTGGAAGTGGAACAGCCAGACCTTGAATCATCGCGAATATCACTCACTTGGCATGCTGATGTCTCACGTGGCAGCTTTACCTACTACATCACAACACTGGCCCCTTGTCCACCATTTAAAAAATTAAAGTAGGAAGTGCATAGAAATGTGTTTAGTCTCCAAGGTGAAGCAGGCAGACTCTGCATTGTTATGATTTTCTTAATGATAGGCTCCTTAGCCATTGCATTCAAACACCTTATGTGGTCTTCAAGGCATAAATAGAATTGTGGTATTCTCAAGCAGAATTTTAATCTACAAACCCTTAACGTCAGAATAATAGTTCGCAAGGACCCAAGGGAGGACTGTTGGAGAAGCTGCTGGACCAGCAGAGAAGGAGAACATATGCAGGAGCAGGTGTTAGGGAAAGATGTACCAGCACATTGTACCTTGGGAAGGAGGGGACATGGTACTCTCTGAATTTCCTTCTATCATCTCACTCCTTCTGTGCTATCTCTAACCAGTTCTAAGTCCCCTAGAAGCCTTTATCCATGGGACCGGTTGCTATAGCTGGACAGAAAGGCATTTCTGCTATTATTTTTTACCATCTCCCTGGAGTAGGCTAATATTATCAACCACACTACAGAAGAAGAAACATATGTCCTAGGCCACCAATCTAAAGAAAATGGTAAAGCAGAGATTAGAAAATTGTTCTGTACTTAGTTACCTAAGAAATGTTCATGATTTTTCATGTGTATAGTTCCAGAATAAGTGTTGAGAGTTTCAGGATTGTCCAGAAAATTTCAGAAGGATAATTCTCCTTTTATAATACCCCCACCAACTCCAGGATTTTTTTTTCTATAAAATGAGGAAGAAAACATAAATGCCACTTTTAAAAAAATAGATTTTCATACCTCTATCCAGAAATAGTGGAACATTGGGTACTGTCCTGAGACCTACTATTTTGGAGACTCATATACTCAACTTAAATCAGCATCTGGAGTTACGATACTTTCACAGGAAGGAACAGAAAGAGGGGTCGCTATTATCTGATGTTAAGACAGCCTTGCAGGATTCATGCATAATTAGCTGCATATAAAGAGTTTTTTATCAAAGGTCATTGAACCCAAGGATATGGTTGGTTGCTGGGCATTACCTGGGTGACATGTCTCACAGGACTCATGTAGTTTTGTTTTAGCTTTTTTGCCTCAGATATTACTTCTGTCCATGCTACTAGCCAAAACTGAGGGCAAATTTGTGCAGAATTTACTTTCATAATAGTAGAGTTTAGAGCGAAGGTGCTATGATAAACACTAAAAATGTGGTAAACTCTGTAATACTGCATCAAGGTGGAGGAATCCACCAGGGGGGAGGGGAGGGGGAGGGGTGGGGGGATTCCCAGAGCCTATGAAACTGTCACATAATGCAAAATAATTAATAAAAAAAATGTGGTAAACTGACTCATCCATTGATTTAGTTCCTGTTTTTTTAACATTTTATTATCATTTTATGATACAGTTCCATATTCCCTTATCCCCTCCTTGATTCCCTCCCCCCACCTAGTTCCTCTATATCATTACTAACATATAGTTCTTCATACTCAGTCATATGTCCATCATTGCGGGCATGGACAGTGGCAGAGTCCAGAATCCTATTGTCAAGATATAGTAAACAGTTTCATTGTAAGTCCATCTTTGGAAGCAGAAATGCATACTACACTGCATCCTCACATCTGGATGTTAGTCTCCATTTCACAGCTACTGTATCCCATCAAATGAAAGTCATAATACAAAATCAACAATAGAAAGAAAAATAGAAATTTACAATGCCATGAAGTTAAATAACATGATACTAGATATGACAGTCTCCATTACGCAGCTAATATACATCCCCTTAAATGAAGAGCCACAAAACAAAATCAACATCAGGGAGAAAAAAGAAAGTAACAACACCAAGAAGTTAAATAACGTGCTATTAAATGACTAACGTGTACCTGAAGAAATGAAAATCAAGAACCTTCTTGAAGAAAATGATGCCACTGCATGATCTAAGAGTCATTGAATGATTTAATCAGAAGAAAGTGTTTTGAAGAGATGAAACCAACAGAAAACAACAAAACCCATGTGATATAGTTTCCGCTGATCTTTGTTGAAGTGTGTCTCCTCCAGACAATAAACAGATGGGTTTTGTTTTTTAATCCAGTCTACTAATCTGTGATGTTTGATTGAGCTTAAGCCATTTACTTTCAGAGTTTAATATGTATGGGTGGTATTTTGGTCCTGTCATTTTAGGAATGGGTTGTTCATTGGTTTAGTCTTCTGTTGTCTTTTTACTGGGATGTTCTTCCCACTTGCCTTTGGTTTTGGTGGGTGCTATTGCTCTTCTCTGTCAAGAGAACATCTTGAAGTATCATTTGTAGGGCAGGCTTGAAAGAGGCAAATTCTTATAACTTTTGTTTACTGTGGAAGAATTGTATTTCATTTTCAAAGACAATAGAGAGCTTTGCTGGATATGTTATCCTAGGCCGACAATTTTTTTCTTTTAGAATCTGGAATATGTCACTCCATTCTCTTCTTGCCTGTAGAGTTTCCTGTGAGAGATCTCCTGTGTGTTTAATTGGCATTCCTTTATATGTCAATTGATTTTTTTCATGTGCACATTTAAGGATCTTTTCCTTATGTTTGACTGAAGAAAGCTTGATGATCATATGTTGTGGTGAAGATTGCTTTTGATCAAGCCTGTTGGGAGTTCTGTGCCCCTCCTGAATGTTGTTTCCCAATTCTTTCTCTAGCTTAGGGAAATTTTCCTTTATTATTTCATTAAATACATTTGTAAACCCAGGTTCTCTTTCTGCACCTTCTGGGACTCCCATAACTCTTATATTTGGCCTCTTAATAGTATCTTTCAATTCTTGAATACTTTTTTTGGCCTGATCCAGCTCTGCTTCCAGCTTTTTGTTTGCTTCCCCCCTGGTGACAGGAAATATCTTCCAATTCTGAGATTCTTTTTCTGCTTGCTTCATTCTATTTTGGAGACTCTCCACTGTACATTTAATTTGCTCTGCTGTGTTCTTAATTTCTGATATATCAAACTTGATTTGCTTTATTGCTTCCTTAAATTCTTTGAACTCTTGCATGTGCTTCTCAGTTTTGATCAGAATCTTTAAAATTAGTCTTATGGATTCTGTGTCCCCTATTTTCTCGATGTCTTCCTCAGTTAACTCTGGAGTTAAAATAGGGTTTTGCTCCTTTGCAGGGGAGTTTTCAGTAATATTCATTGTGCCTTTGTCTTTTCTTTTGCTCTTGGTCATTGTACTTCTGGTTAGCAGAGTCTTCTCTTTGGGGCAGGTTTCTAAGCTGTGTCACCCACAGGTGTACAATGAGATTTTACTTATTGCCATTGGTACACAACTTTTTGCTTGCAGCCACTTGTGCCACAACCTCCAGCAAGTTCCAGATCTGGGTTCTTATGTTAGATTTCCACTGTGGTCTCCACAGCCCCAGCTCTTGGCTCACCACTCTCCACCTCCTGTGATACTGTGCTTTGGTTTCACTGTTGTCTCTGCAACCTTTCTCCCACTTTCGGTTGGAGCAGGTCCCAGGAGTAGGGAGACACCAGATGTCCTATATAATTAGGTTGTTGGTGGCACTGATCTTGTTGGAACCTGTTGGACGTTAGGTCTGGGTGCCACACGGATCTATTTTGACCCGTATGATGCCACAGTCGGTATTATTTTCCTGCGGGACCAGTGCAATCCAGTGAACTCAGCGAGTTCTCGCGAGCTCAGCATATGCGCAGTTCACTGTTGTCCCCTGTAGTCCCAAAGCTATTGCTACAGTGTACAAAATGGCGCCTGAAGTACCACCACTACAGTTCTTGATCTGCTGGCCATCAGATCCAAGGGCTACCCAGACCTGCCCCAGGTGGAACCCGTAGAATGCCACGTTGCTGCAGTCCACTGAGTCAGAAATGAGTTCACTCCCAGCTCAGCATATGCTCAGTCCTTTCCCTTGCCTTTGCCTCCTTACGCAAAATGGTACCTGATTCAGCTCTATAGGGCTGACTGGCCTATGAAATCCACCCTGTTCTCGCACTGCCTGTCTGAGATGTGCTGCTCTGTCTCCTGGTCAAATCAAACGGACCAGCAGGACAGACAGTTCTTTGTCTGGGCTCACCTCCTAAGCTCCCAGTGAAAGTCCCTTTCCACCTGGTTGCTGGTGGAGTTCTGGCTGCTGGTCGAGTTCATTTCGCCATTAGCTGAATGCTGCTGGAGTATCAGTCACTGCAACATCACACCGTTGTGCCCGCTGCTTTCCTGTGTCTGTCAGTCTTCAGGTACTCCTGTGCTGTTATTCTGTCCTTTCCTATTTCCTCAAATATGTCCTCTCTGCTTCATCCTGATTAAATGTTTCTCTGTCTGTTTAAACGTGTCCTTACTTTATTCCGCCATCTTGATTCTCCTAGTTCCTGTTTTTTAAAATTTAAATTTACTTACCTTTATTTGAAAGGGAGAGTAGTACAGAGAGAATGTGAAACAGAGAGTCTTTCATCTGCTGGTTCATTTGCCAAATGGCAGGAATAATTGGAGCTGAGCCAGTCTCAAATTTGAGGTCAAGACCTTCTTCCAGATCTCCCACGAGGGTACATGGGAGCAAGGACTCCTCTTCTTTCCCAGTCACATTAGCAGGCAGCTGGGTTGGATTTGGAGCAGTCAGGAGTCAAAGTGATGCCCATACGGAATGCTGGCACCACAGGTGGAAGTGCAGCCTGTTTCACTGGCCCTGATTTGTTTCTTAGTTTGACTGCACTGGGCTGTGTGTGAGTTTTGTCAGATCACAAGTTACCAAGCTTCAGGAACTTATCTGTAAAGTGGAGTCCATCTTTCTGTTTTTGGCAGGATGTCAGGTGAAGGTGCTATACATAGTGGAAGCTAGAACTATTTGAAATACTTTGGTCTGACCTGGGATTATAACCCAAGTATTTCAGATGAGGTTAGAATTCTGCTTTTTGAAATTATCATCTTGTAGGATCATATGTGAGGATGAAATTTTTAACAGAACACCAGAGTGTTCAGAACTCAGATCTGTGCATTTGTAGTTGATCATTATTTCAGCCTTTTCCAGTCTGTGTGACTGCCACTAAATCACTTCATGTTCTTTGTAAAAGTGTTGCTTACCCACCCAAGGTTAGCTAAATTTAATGTTCTGCAGTTTATAAGATGATCAGTTGTTAGTAACAGCACAGATATACTGTCCTTCCTCAAAAGTTAAAAGGGTTTTCCTGTTTCTGTTGTTGTTGCCCGCATTGCCATTTTTTTTTGCAAGACAGCTTTGTGAAGAAGAGATGGAAACATCACCCATCAAGAGACATCTGCTACCCAACCTTCATCTACAGGGCAAAAAAGACCTGAATGCAAGAGACTGAACACAAAGAGAAGCAAAGGTGGGGGGATAAGTAAGCAGAGTTTAAATAGACACAGAGCAGTGTAAATATTGACTTATGACAGAGTGTCCATAGCAGGGATGCTATTTATGGTACTTGCTACTTTACTTATTTAGTTATCTCTGTGTATAAGATTGCAAAAAAGCATGTGAGAAAAGCCCCCATCATTAAACCTCTGTGACAAAATGAAACATGATAGGAAAGGAAGTAGGCAAGTTTCTATAAAAGTCTAGTTTGTATCACTTAACTTGCTTTCAGATTAAATGCTTTCATGTTGTAAAATAACTCCATCTAGACTGACAATACAGACAGATGCAAAATGTATGTGGGCTGTAGGATGTCCTACAAAGAAGAGAGTAGATTATGTGATCACCTAGTCACAGGATACATGTCTTCCTGTATTTGAAAAGTTGTCACACTAGACATATTTTGTATGTAGGCATTTGGCACACTTGTTAAATAACAGTTGTTACGTCTCAGTGGCTAAGACTTTTCAGGTAGGAGTGAAGAAAGGATTTGATTTAGTGCTAATGATGGCTTCTCAATGTTTGAATCTTAGCAGGTACAGTTTGAGCAACCTTACCAATCCCCCATTATTGGACCAATAAATAAATCTGGAGGGAGTATTGCTTTATACAAGGGGATCTCAGCCACTGCTAACAGGTGTGCTCCAGAATGTTGAGTCACCTTATGGTCCAGCTGCTTGTCAAGGCAGAGAACTGAATGAGATGTATTGCTTGGTGGACTTTGACAGACCTAATCCCTCTCAGCTGCGGTGTGTTTGTGTTAGGCCTGGGAAGGGTTGCTTGGCAGGTATATTTAGAATATGGGCAGCTGGTGTTGGCTAAGGGATTTATCAGATTAGTCATCCCTAGTAACAATGATGTGAAGTGTTTTTCCACAATTACTAATTGATCTGTTATGTTTAATTTCCATTCAGGCTCAGCCTTTCAAAAAAGTGTGGTGATGGGGAATCTGTTTCTGAAAATCAAGTGCTGTTTTTTGAGAGCCCATAGGTTGTAGCTATTTGTGGAATTCAATTTGTAGAGGTTGATTAATGTTAAAACATGGAAAGCTAACAGAGGGCTCTGAGAAAAGCCCTGGGCTCAAAGGGCTGAGAGTATGATCATGGAGAGGTAAGACTGAGGACAGTATTTACCCACCTTTTGTAAGCCCTTTTCCTTGCCCAGCTGTTCAAATACATCTACTATATTATAAATTACTCAAATGACATGCAGCCAACTGTGGCCTTCTGTTTTATGAAGGTATCATAGAGATGTTTTCTGTTGAGATATGGGGACTAGCTTCAGGTTGGTCACATAGCAGGTATTCTAAACAAATACTCACCAAATTCCATTGAATTCATTGGTAGTCTCAACAGAAGCACAAGGCTGATAGCGAAGAGATCATTAAACTTTAAAATGTGTGTTCCGAAGGAACACTGTGGCATCTTAATTTGAGAACATGTTTTAAATTAGAAAGCTAATTATCTGTTTAGAATAAGAGCAGAGGAATAATTCTGACTGCTTTATAAGGACTCACACTGTTCTTAATTTCATTTGTGTGTTTTGCTTGTTTGTAAGCAAAGAGCTGCATCTGTAACTCAGGAGTGAAATAACAAATACATAAAACATGACTAGATGGAATGAGCGCTCTCACTTGACATCTCAGTTTTTCTCTGTGATAGTTTCAGTTCTACACGACAAAGTTTCCTGATAGCAAATTATCATATTCAATCTCGAGAGTGCCCAACATGTGTTGCAAACCTGTTGTGGTTCCTGGAAGAAACAGACTCTGGGGAGAGAGGAAAGGAGAAAATTTTTGCTTTTCTTAAAAAAGCTACTACGTGGAGGACATACTGTTCCAGAACAAATAGTGCCAATAGGAATGAATGGCTTTAGGTTGGAATATGATTATAATTGTTAGAAAAATGATCTGCTTACTTTTTTTTTCCTGTCTGATGTGTAAGTCCTATAGTAGACATTGGATGGTCACCTCCCCAACATCTTTACCTGTTGTCCCTACCACTTGGGGATTTATCTTTTTTCCTATTTTCATAGTGTGCTATGAGAGATATATAGGAACAATGCAAAGAAATATATTTAGGACAAGAAGACTAAAATATAGGCACTTGTGAGTGGAAGAGAGGTTGGGTATACAGAAGAGGGTGATATGTAAAGGGGATATTTCCCTGTTAAGGCTGTGTGCATTGTTTTGCAATGAAGTCATTAATTACTTGTGTTAGTTTAAGAAATTGACTTTAGAATGTCAATAATTTTATCCAATTATGATTGTGCATTTAAAAAGAGATCTATTTACTGATGTGAAAGGAAGGGTTCTAGAGAGAGAAGGAAAGGCAGAGATATTCCATCTGTTGATTCACCTCCAAAATGGCCTCAATGGCCAGGACCTGACCAGACCGAAGCTGGGATCCAGGAGCTTCATCCTGGTCTCTCTTGTTGGTGAAGGGACCCAAGTACTTCAGCCATATTCTGCTGTTTTCCCAGTACATTAACAAAAAGCTGGATCAGAAGTGGAGCTGCTTGGACTTGAACCAGGGCCATTATGGGGTTCTGGCATCACAGGCATTGACTTAACCCACTTATACCACAATGTAAGCCCCTATGATTGTATGAAGACTGAGATCAGTCTGATAACTGCAGTCATAAACAGCGTTTATTCTTGAATCACTTAATAATTCAGGTGAGCTCAGACTCCACTTAAATTGTGGGTAAGCAGCCACTCCTCCTGGCACTGTGTGTTTGGGGCAGTCTGTGATTTAATGTTCTGAAAGGCCATCTTGCCTCCCTCTTTGTGGGGAACCCTGCACCTCTCCCTTTTCAATACTGCAGACATGTGCGCCGTTTGCATCAGCAATGAGTACTTTGCCTGAGAGATTTGTTCTGCCTGTCAAACGGTATGTAAGCTCTCCTGGGTAGTTGTGACTCTGGGCTTTTACCAGTTCCTACTGAGTGAGCATCATCTGCCTTAGAAATGGCACTTCACAGTGATTTCCTACTGTTTAGCATTTACTGCTCTGTGGGATCCAGCAGTTCACGGAAGGTAGAAATTTTTAGCCAGACGGGCTACTGGGGTCATCCTGCCCACCCTTTGGCTCACATATGGGGCATGGGAGGCTGAAGGAGCTCCGAGGCTTTTCCTTCGTACATTGCACATGAGTGGTAGAACGTGGACAAGGAGCCAGCTCTTCTCGCTCCCTCAGTTCCTGCCGCAAGATGTGTTGAAGAGACCTCCAAAAGTCATCCTGCTCATCAGTGTGCATTTTGGAGGCTGGAAATGAAGTTGAATGATTTGGGATGTAGGAGTCCAAAAGACAAGAAGTAAAGTTGTTGTACAATGTGGAATGTGGGGAATTCAGAAATAGGGAGAGAAGTTAATGGATTTGATGTGGTTCAGATTGATGATAACAGCTACGTGGCAGCTTGAAAAGATCTTTTTTTTAATGCCTGTAACATGTTCTCAATTTAGATAATTCTTGGAAGTATAAAGAAAAATTAAAATTAGTCCTGATTCAGCTGTTAAGAAATGATCAAATTGGTATTTTGAAATTATTTAAGCATGCCCAGGCGCACATAATCAAATCAGATCTATTGTATATATGATTTTGTATGCTGCTATTTCACTTCGTATTATACAATGAGCATTTTCCTCTGTCATTGAGTATTCTTCAACAGTATGATTTTTAAATTGCCGAATAATACTTGCAGATTGTTCTATTGTTTTTTTATGGTGTTAGATGGTGAATGATTGTACTTGGATAATATGGAATAAATTGGATATAGACTACAGAAACAGGTGTCAGGGTTGGGCACTAGGGACTGAGACACCAGCAAAGAAGAATAGTGGCAACTGTAACCAAAAACTGTCTCTCCTTGGCAAGCTGCAAGGGAAGGCAGTTGGAACACAGGTGGCATAAAGTCAATTCACATGATTTAGACAACATAATAGTTTTTAAAATTTTGTTCTCTCGCATTATCACACATTTATCAGACGTAGTGTTGTTTAGGTCACAGGCTCGTCTTTTTGGGCTGTTGATAGATCACGACCTCATCCCATCAGCCAAAGTGGCAGATGCATAACTGACCTTGTAGAACCAAAGCTTTTGTTATCCAGTTCACATGGCCCCATTTTACACACAGACTTTAGATGGTGTCACTGCATAGTGCACTTGCATCAGAAGTAGGGCACCTTGAGCAGGGAAAGGGAAGATTTAAAATAGTCTACTCTGTTCCTTGTAAGTCAGCTTTGCTAGCTTGTATGATGAAGACTGAGGTGATTGCGTTTGGTTAGTTATATATTCTTGTTGAGACCTGTTAATTGGGAGCTGACAGAGAAGGAAGCACCACCATTACCACCAAAATGAAAGCCAAGAGCAAGATCCAGATCTGTCCGTCATCTGGGGATGGGAAGAACTTGAATGGTTACAGAAGGGTCTGTAACCATTGGTGAGTGTGAAAAGCACTCAGCAAGAGAAAGGGGCTGAGAGACAGAAGAAAATGACCTTCCCATGTCTTGGTCACAATTGTGTCTTTCATTCCCCTCCCCCCCCCCGTCTCCTCAGCCTTCTACTATTTTGATCATCAAAGAAGCAAAGTAAATAGAATTCAAGTAAAAAGCACACAGAGAATAGTGCTTATTTCATAATTCCAGGGATTGTTCTTGGGTCTGACAAACTTGCACAAGGTTCTGAGAACAATACAGGATACTTAGCATTCTCTGTGTTTTCATTGTGGCTTGGGCTGATGAATCTGTTGCCAGCAGTACCCATTTTCCTCCTGTGAAGAAATGTCCAATTCCTTGCTGTTTGTGGGGGAACGAGTGTGGAATGCAATTTCTTGCTTTCCCAGCAATTTTCTGCCTTGCCTGTGTGAAGTGCTAATGAACATCTCACATGTGGCAGGGCAACATCATGGAGACATATTTTATGATTTTTGAACGATTCTGACTTTGCAAAGTCCAACTCTCAAGGAAACAGTGACAAGATCATGCCAGCAGACCCATTATCCCTCCTCTGAATTCCCTGTTTCAAGCTGATGCTTTGTGTCACTGCTTTGACATTAGCCAAGTGGCTATGGCATCCTCTGCATTCCACCTTAGTGATTGCACCTTTGTGTTCAAATCTTTGGGAAAACCTGGCTTTAAGAAAATAAGTCTTGAACTTTAATCTCAGTTCAGTTTAGACGTTCACTGCCAGTTGTAAATCAAAAGTGTTAAAACATATTTTATTTGCCATTTTGACCCATTAGAGTAGGACATAAGTAAGGAGTGGAACATACTTTCAGACTGTGGTTAAATGTCTAAAAGATTTCATGTTAGCACAAACAAATGAATTGACCTATGCAACAGAGTGAGGGGAAGGGAAATCAGAGTCTGGTAATCCAATATTAATTGTGGGAATGAGCTGACTTGGCGTGGCCACTGGTAGAGCTTCATTTGGACATGGCAACCTTCATTGTGGGATTGATTGGTGGTGTTAGGAATCTGACCACGCCCACAGCAGATCACCCACAAGTTCTGTGAATGACAGGATCATGAAAGAGGCATGGAGTCAGAACTTTGGAAACTGCAGAGACTGATATAATTGCTATGTGGAGGAAGCATTTTGTGTGCATGGACAGATGAAGAACCCATACCTGCACCTCTGGGTCCAGCCTGCTTCCTATTTGCAACCCAGGGCTTCCTCTGCCAGTTGAACATAGTCTCTTTGGAGAGACAAGAGGGAGAAAGAGAATTTTTAAAAAAGATTTATTTTTTTAAAAAAGTTAGAGAGAGAGTGTGTGTGAGCAAGTGCTGACTCAATCTCCAGATAGCCAGAATTGTTAGGGCTAGACCAGACTGCTGTCAGAAGCTAGAAGCTCTTCTCACGTTTCCCACATGGGTGGCAGGGGCATAAATTCTTGGGTACCATCTTCCAGTGCTTTCCCAAAGCCTTTATGAGGGAGTTGGGTTGCTGGGATATGAGTTGGCCACCTATATGGGATTCTGGCATTGCAGGTGGTAGCTTTAGCTACTTGTCTGCCACAATGCTGGTCCCAAGATAATGGTTATTTAAGTTTAATAAGATGTACAAAGTTGCAGGGCAGAAAGATGTGTTTGAGGATGCATTCCTGGGCACAAATCCAACTTGCATTGGGCTGACTGATTCTGACATTTAATTCAGACTCTTTGTTTATTTCTGTTCCATCGTTGCCTTCTGCTGTTATCATTCCTCTTTTCAGTGACCTCAGAAAATTCTCCTGTTTCATAGCAAAGCTACCATCTGAAAGCTCATGGCTGCAAAGCATGCCAATTAAAAGGCCTTTGATTACTAACATTCCCAGGAAAAGATGTATTTTCTTTTTTTTTAATTTCTTAGTCTCTATTAGGTAAGAATGAAATCAAAAGATGCCACAACTCAATAAACTGCATGATAATACACTTGATTTACTCTGAGTGTAACCTGGTGTGATGAATAGATATAGGCACTAAGAAAGATTAGTTAGGAAAGTCCTTCAATTTCTGAAAGAACGTCAGTATTTAGAGGAAGAATTAGTAGATTGACATTTGTAACTGGAAAAAGCAATAGGTCAGTATTTGTAGTTTAGAATATCAAAGGCTAAAAAAATTAAGATTATGAATTGTGAAGAATATATATTGGGTTGTCATGTATTGCCCCAAAATAATATGAAATAGAATTTAAAACTATTTGTCTAGGTACAAGAGCATTGAGATCTATGTGTACACACACACACACACACACACACACACATATATCTACAATACGCACCTTCCATGAACTTTCCAAAGACTTTCAGCCTTTTTTTGCACCAGGATGAACTTATTTTTAAACTCTATTTGCTCATTCTCTAGCTGTATCTTTATGTATGTGTGCCAAAATGTGTATATATGTAAATATATATATATATGTAATATGTATCTGTTGTGTGTGTGTGTATTGCTATAGGAGATGAGCAAATGGATCTATTATACATTACATATGCATGTATGTATACATGTAGTTTATATATGTAGATACATAGATACACAGAGATAGAGATACACGGAGATATATTGATACTTTTGGTTTCAAGCTCTGTGGTGTGTTGGGCACTCTTGGTCAATGACTCTTCATCAGCTCTTGTGATGTCCAAATGAATAACCAGACACCAATGTTGTTTTTTAAGATCCTGACAATCAGGCAGGACCTGTCTTCTTTGAGTGACCCTAGGCACCTAAAGGTTAGTATCTTCCCCGCATTGATGCTGCTGGTGTCTTCCTCCTTTGATACCTGTAGCCACTGCCAGAGATCTAGTTTCAGTGTGACAGGATGTCACAGGAACTAAAGAGTTTGGATTTGAAAAATGAGGTTTGAATTTGGTTTTTCCAAATGATCTTGGGAAAACTGCTTAACTTTCGTTGGTTGTGATCTTACTCATTTTTTCCACAATATTATATTGTGTTATAATATTTGTCTGTAATATTATGTTACAGATGGTTGCTTATCTCTGTTTTATATTGAGACAAACCAAGGTTTAGCAAAGGTGAGGAATTTTCCAAAGAGTACTAAAGGTCCCCGTTGTGTCAGACATCAGAAGCTGAACACAGTATCTGGTACACAGAAAACCAGTAAAATATAACTGTGTTGTTACTGCCATCATAACTCAGAACCAAGATAATGGAAACATTGCAAAAGATGAACGCAAGCCCTCAATATTGGGTCTGTGCCAGAGTTATTTTGGAATAGGGAGTCATTCTCATTTGACCTATGACCCTAACCACATGTAAGACTAACCTTGATTACAGTGGTAAATGCCATTTGTAATTGAAGGATCTGGTTTTTATAATTCCATTTCTTCTGTAATGAAGAATTACACTTTTGACATTTTCAGTTAATGCTCTCGATCGCCCTGGGTTGACATGTGTGGTCCAAGGGCCCTTAAACCAAGAACTGAAAAGAAAATAAAAAAGACTGAAACCTTAATAAGTCTTGTTGAAAGAGTAGAGTTAAATAAAACATTCACAATTAGTATTGTTTTGAGGTCTTTAAAAATGTTAACAGTCTCTATGCATTAAAAAATAGGGCAGGTTTTTTTTTTAAGAAAAAATAAGATAAAATGTACATTGATTTTTATGAGGAAAACACATAAAAATTCTTGGTTTATAGGGTATGTTATCTCATGGCTTCAGTATGTAGAAATGCACTCTAATTTTTGTTATCACTTCTTTCCTAATCTTATTAGTGTTTCAGGGATTAATCCTTTGTGCTCTTGTTTTTTTACATAGAGGCCTTATTTTTTTTCTAATTAACCCAGAGTTAGATATTGTCCTCATTTTTTTCAGTACATTTAGCTAGAGGGATAGATGTTGCAAAGGCATGTTTCAGTACGTTTTAGCCTCTCTTCTCCACTCCATCCTTTTGAACTTCCTGCTGCATCTGAAACGGTCTCAAAATTCCCGAGAGAGCAAAAATAATCACTTCATGACAGAACAAAAACTACTGTAACCATTTTAATTTTTTTTATTTTAAATTTAACTTAGTTTTAAATAAATATGTTACTTATTTTTTTTTTTAAAAAAAGTCAAGGCTACAATTGTATCGCATTTTTTAAATAAAATGTTGACCCAAATCATCTGCATACATAGCTAAGGCAAAGGCTAACGGTCCTTCTAGATCCTTAGGGCAGGTGAACAACTGTGTGCCTGACAAATGTGCATTCTCATGGATGTTTCACAGGACAGGTGCAGGTCATACCAGCTAATGGGCCCACATGGAAATAAGTAAAGAATAAACTCACTTAGGGGCAGCTGGCAACACTGATATGTAGCCTTGTGGATTTCTACTAACAGCTCAATGAATTTCCAAATAATTGAAGCACATGACAAATGCCAATTGGATCAGATTATTCCTGGTTTTGAAGGAAGAGAAGGAAACTTATTGCTTCACATGTGCATACACATTTATGAACACAAGAAAAGGGAAAACATGTGTTGCTAGAATGTGTCAGGCCTGTGAGACAAGAGAAGTCAGACATCAGGCCTGGGTCCTAATTGGAATCATTTATTGTGATTTACTGCTTTTTTTCCACCAAGAATTTATTAGTCTTCAATGTCAAATTAAAAATGAAAACAGAACTTTTCCTTTCATTTTGTAGTGCAGCAAATGAGAAAGCTTTTATGGATTTTGTAAATAAATGAGACGGTGAAAATTTGTTTAAGGAATCCTGCTGATTTTTACTGTGGAAAGTACATTATCCTTCAAATTTTTTCCTATATAAAGATACAGCTAGATAGGAGGATTAAGTTCCATTGTTCTGTTTCACAAAAGAATGAGTGTAGTGACTGATAGTTTATTACGTTTTTCAAAATAGCTAGAAGAGACAACTTGAAATGTTTCTAATGTAAAGAAATGGTAAATGTTTGAGGTCATGAATACTTTTAATATCCTGATTTGATCCATTCCACATTGTATACATATGTCAAAATTGTTTTTTTAAAGATTTATTTTATTTTTATTACAAAGTCAGATATACTGAGAGGAGGAGAGATAGAGAGGAAGTGGAGCTGCCGGGACTAGAACCAGCAGCCATATGGGATCAAGGCGAGGACCTTAGCCACTAGGCCACGGTGCCGAGCCCCCAAATGTGAAAATTTAAAACCGTACTCCAGACAATGTTTTCCCAAATGAACCTGGAGAAATTAACAAATTTTGACTATTTTTGGAGGAGTTTGTTACTCCAAAGGAGTTGTACACGTTATAGTGTGTTCATTGAAAACTACAAGAGCCAAGAAAAGGAGAGTTTATTTTAGAAGCCCAAGAATATATAATTAAATCACTCTGCTTGATTCTGTCAGAATGTCTAAAGCCGTATAGAATCCATTTCTTAGTAAGCTGTTCTTGATAAAGATGGTTCATGCAAGGGAGAAGTTATCCTGCCCCTTGAAGGAGATGTTGTAATGGTATCAGCTTCTTGCTGAATCACAGCCCTTTCAAATGTTTCCCCCAATGCATTTATCCCTACAAGAGAACTCTATCAGGAACCTACAAGCACTGGAGTGGATGGCCAGTTGTAGAAGTACTGTGAAACTACTACTAATGGAATAAATGGAAGATAAACTTTCTTCTAAAAACTGAATTTCTCTTTAGGATGTGTTTGTTGACTTTCCCCTGGTGTATAGACCTGGAAAATGTAATTTAAACATAAAAATGTTTTTTGTGGGGGCCTTCAAAATCTTGTCTCATACTGTGGCTTTTTTGCTGGTTTACTGTAATTGACAGTGTAGAACCCAGTGGGCTGTGTGGACTACTGCAGTTTTAATTCAGGTTTCTCATGACAAAAAAAAATACAATTCGTTTGAGTGTTTTGTGCCACAGAACAAGGTCAAGATGGGTTCTTTTTGCATGACAGGAAGGAGCTTCAATTAAATATACACTCTTTCTCTGTGATTAAAATGACTGTGAGATAAGCATGCTAGTGTTTATAGAAGATGATTCTGGCTACAATAAGGGAATGAGACTAAATTGAGAGCATTGCGGCAGTCCCTGGAAGCAACAGAGGTCACCTCGTGGAAACAGTCCTAACCCATCCAGGTCTGCTCAAACTCTGATGTTCACACAATGACCACATTGTCAGGTAAGCATATCCTAGCACATCTTGCCATTGTTAAGTGATACATGATTGTATAAAGATGATTTTCTCAGAAAGATGATTTTTTTCACAATGTGGTTGTTACTATTGTAATTTCATAGCAGAACGAAACATCTCTTAAGAGATACCGCTCTTATTGCAACGCTATAATGCTATGTGTGTTGTATCAAAGAGGGCTTGTACAGATGCATCTACTGTTTGTGGAGAATCCATGGAAACATGGTAAATTGGAATAACCAAATGTGTTGGTGTTTTTTGAATCTCACACTTCCAGGCGTTGACAGCAGGGTTAGGAAATAGGTCACGTCTTTTATAGAACAACCTTTCTGATGGGGCTTGGAGATTCAAGGTAACAAGTCAGATTAGAACTAGGAGTAGACTTGATTGGAAACCAGGGTGGTCATACAATTTCCCCTTTCTTGGACTTTATTATAGTAAATTGTAATTTGCACCATTCAAATGCAAATGAATTTTAAAAATCCTGTGTGAGCTTCATGTAATTCTTTGGCACAAGTGCTGCTCAATGTTTCATTTATTTGACAGAATTTAGTGAAGCAACTGATTCCAAGGAACAAAATGTGAATTTGAAAGTGCTCCTCTCATTGGAAGGGATGGCATAATCATATCAAAGTCACATCTGGTTTTATTTTGCTGTTTCTTGTCTTGGTTTCCCTACGGCGTATGTGACCTGTAGGGTGCAATGTTCTTTGCTTGACTTTTCCTTGTTTCCCAGATGCCAATTCTCCCCAAAGTTATGCTTTCAATTAAACACTGACTATAAAATGAAGGAACACAGGAAAGTTCAGAGCAGCATAATAAGCTGACATTATTATAATGGAAATGTGGAAATTCATTCAACAGTAACACTTCATTTTTGGCTTTTCTGAACCAATCTTGTAGCAGACCAAAGCACTCACTATGCAGGTCACTTTGTAAGTCACCAAACCCCAGTTGGCAATTTATTTTAATGTCTTTTGTTCCAGTGGGAAACAAAATATTCACACAGCTTTTAAAATTCTCCAACTGCTCATTGGTGAGGATTTCAACATGAGGTTTACAGGGAGAAGCTTGTACTTGCTCTAATTACGAAGCCAGTGCCAGCAAAGGCATGGATCTTTTTAGTCTTCAGACTCAGGAAGTAGACCTGGTGATTCCAGCCCTGTGATACTTGCTCTGCTCCGGGGTTTACAAGGGTGGCCCTTATGACTCAGTTCAGGCTGCTGAGTGACCAACTTAGGGAGGTTTCAGATGCGCTTCTTGGTCAGGTTCTTTCAGTTGGAGAACATGCTGTGGTACTTAGTATATCTTGCAGGACAGTGATTAACAAGTTTACTTCCTTGAAAAACATCTTGGAAACAGATTTAGAGTTTAGAGAGAGCATAAGAAGGTGCTGAGGCCCCCAAAGATCATTATAGAAACTCAGCCACTGAGGTGAGGGTCTTCTTGTGGAGCCTTTAAGAGATGGTTAAGGGATGGGTGATTAATGGGATTGGTGGCATTATAAAGAAGCTGCAATGGGATGATTTCCCCTTTCTTTCCAGCTTCATGTGTTCCTCCCATCTGCCATTCGATCGTGCAACAATACCTTCTGTGGAATAGGCTCCTATCACCCTGAATGTGCTTGCAACAAGATCTTAGACTTTGCATCTTTCAGAATAGGAGAAAAAAATTTCTAGTGTATAAATTATCCAGTCTAAGATGTTTTTATGATTATTTATTTTTATAGGAATGTCAGATATACAGAGAGGAGAAGAGACAGAGAGGAAGATATTCTGTCTGTTGATTCACTCCCTAAGTGGCCACAATGGCCAGAGCTGAGCTGATCTCACACCAGGATTCAGGAGACTCTTCCAGGTCTCCCAAATGCATGTGGGATCCCAAGGGTTTAGGCTGTTCTTAACTGCTTTCCCAGACCACAGGCAGGGAGCTGGGTAGGAAGTGGGGCTGCCAGGATATGAATCATTGCCCATTTGGGGTCCTGGCATGTACAAGGTGAGGACGTTAACCACTAGGCTACTGCATCAGATCCAAGATTTTTTTTTTTTTTATAGCATCAGGAATTGATCAAGTCAAAGGTTTCAGGAGATTCTGCAGTAAAGACCCTACTTAGCTGTATTTAGCCCAGTGATTGAAGATAGTATTTCTGAACATGAGATAGACTGGCTCTGAACATGAGATAGACGTGTAGTCAACTTCCCAACTCATTGGTAATTATGAAATTCAAGGAAATTCCTCCCATATACAATGGGAGTTCACTGTGTATCATTTGATGAGGGGTCCAATCTCATCAGCTTATTGTGGAAAGTAACAGGAGCACATAAATCATTTGACTCAGTGCTAAGATAATAGTCAATGCTGGTACTCATTTTTACTATGGTAATATCATCTAGTTTGGCCTTATGACTTTTGGAGGTAACATCAAGAAACTATTTTCCCAAGAGAGTGTGATAGGAAACGTTGGTAAGATAATGCAGAGCGTCTAGTATCCTATTATCAAGATATATTTAACAGTTTCACTGGGAGTCCAATTTTGGTTTGGAAGTACAGATGCATACTGCATTGTATCTTCACATCTTGATTTGATAGTCTCCGTTACACAGTTCCTCTGGATTTCAAGATATGCTTAAATAGCAGAAAGGTAGACTTATGACTGTTTTTTGAAGGACTATACCATTGTAATAATATAGGTGAAATTAGTGAGGGGAGGGTATTTGATAAGGAGGGAGGGGAAATCCCAGAGCCTATGGGTCTATAATAATAGTAATAATACATATATCTATATCTATATCTATATCTATATCTATATCTATATCTATATCTATATCCATATCTATTCTTTCTATCTATCTATCTATCTATATATCTAGATATATATAAAGAAATGCTGATAAGGTAGACTGAGATTTGAATCAGTGACCTTAGAGAACTGAGAGGACAAGAATCAGTTGTATCATGTGAATATTAAATTGGCAAATACCCTTCTCACAGTGCTGTCAGATGGACTACTGGTATAGAAATTTTGGTAAATGATGTGAGATTAACTTTATTAGGCCTATCTTCTGTCTTGAATATGAAAAGCTATGTTCTTGGATTTAAATGTTCAGGGTGCTTAAGAAGAGAAATTTGTTTCCTTATGGATAACAGGAGCTAACCGAGAAGCTAATGTTGTCATCCCTTAGAGGGTAGCTAGGGCCAAGTCACCTTTTTCAGTGAGGTGTATGATCCGTACTTGGTTTTTAGGCTCAACTGTAATGTAGAAATGGTTTGTGCTCAGTTTTGGCAACTACAGCCTTAGTTTTCTTCTTTCCACTTGAAGCATTGTCCATCCTCTCTCAATACCTCATTACCTGGGCATCTTGCTAAGAGGAGACACAGCATCCCTGAAATCTCTTTTAATTTGGCCAAACGTTTGAAAGGTTCTGATAATTAATTCATATAGATACATAAGGCAGGATTTCAGAATTTCTGTTTGATGGGAATTTTTGCCTGGATAATTCTTCATTGTGGAAGGCCATCCTGAATATTCTAGGACATTTAAGCTCATCTCTGGCCTCTGCTTAGTGAATGCCAGTGGCACTCTTTGAACTTTGACAAGCAGAACGATCTCCAGCCATTGCCAAAAGATCCCGGGAAGTAAGAGAGGAGGAGGAGACAAGGCCCTTCAGCTTCCCATTGAAAACACCTGTGTATAAAGTTTTTGCAGCAGCTAACTCTGTGCCACTCTCTGAAGTTGTCTTCTTTTTAAGCATCTACGAGATCTTCTTAAATAAGAATTGTTTATTTTTTGAAAGGCAGAGTAGGAGATTTTTCTATTCTCTGCTTATTCTTCAAATCAATGCAAGTCTAGAACTCAGTCTGGGTCTCTCACATGGTTGGCAGTGACCCACATTTTGGGATTCACAGCTGATGCCTCCCAAGATGTGTGTTAACAGGAGGCTGAAACAGCCAGGACTTAGCCACAGGTACTCTGAGTTATGGGTGTACCAAACAGCACTTTAACATCTATCCCAAATGTAGTTGCATAATTGCCAAGGATAGAACTCTGAACACAAGGCCATTTCTAAGACACAAGTTAAAGAATGGTTTTGTATTCTAGGCAGTTATGTCTATATTATTATTTAACAAATGGACCAAATCTGTAGAGAATAAAATATTTCTAAGGGTGGATAACTTGAGAGAAGTGTTGAGGGTTCATCTATATACATGTGAAATTTTGAGGTCTGTTTCCTATGCTTCAGTCCACATTTTATTTAAGAAATATTTTTAGGTGCTGGTGTTGTGGCATAGTGAGTAAAGTCACCACTGGCAACACTGGCATCCCATATAGATGCATGTTTAAATTGTGGATGCTTCACTTCTGATTCAGCATCCTGCTGCTGTACTTGAGAAAACAGTGAAGAATATCCAAGTGCTTGGGCCCCTTGACCCATGTGGGAGACCAGGTAGAAGCTCTTGGCTTCCATTTGGCCCAGTCTCTGGCATTGTGGTCATTTGGGAAGTGAACCAGTGTGTTGAAGGCATTTCTTTCTCTGTAACTCTGGGAAGGTCTGTTCAATAAATGCTGTTGGGACAACTGGTTGATAGCCTGCAGAAACAAAAAGATAGACCCACATCTCTCACCATATACTAAGATCAAATCCAAATGGATAAAAGATTTAAACCTACATCCAGAAACCTTCAAACTTTTGGAAGAAAATGTTGGAAACACACTGGAACACTTAGGGGTAGGCCCTCACTTCCTAAAAAAGACTCCAAATGCAGTAGAAATCAAGACCAAAATAAACAATTGGGACCTCATCAAACTAAGAAGCTTCTGTACAGCTAGAGAAACAATCAACAAAGTAAAAAGGCAACCCACAGAATGGGAGAAGATCTTTGCACACGACTTAGGTGATAGAGGGCTGATCTCCAGAATATACAAAGAGCTACAAAACAACCAAAATGTCAAAACAAACAACCCACTCAAGAAATGGGCACGGGAAATGGGCAAACACTTCACAAAGGAACAAACCCAAATGGCAAATAAACATATGAAAAAATGCTCAAGTTCCCTGGCAATAAGGGAAATCCAAATTAAAACATCAATGAGGTACCACCTAACGCCAGTAAGACTGGCCCACATGAATAAAAGCACCAACAACACTTGTTGGCGAGGTTGCGGGGAAAAGGGAACCCTACTCCACTGCTGGTGGGGCTGCAGGCTGGTACAGCCTCTATGGAAATCAGTATGGAGAACATTCAAACAACTCAAATACAACATACCGTATGATCCAGCAATAGCACTCCTAGGAATATATCCAGAACATTTGTTTTATGAGAAACCAACATGCACTCCTATGCTCATAGCAGCACAATCAGTAATTGCAAAGACATGGAAGCAACCAAAATGCCCATCAACAGAGGATTGGATAAGAAAGCTATGGTTCATCTACTCCATGGAATACTACTCAGCTATTAAACAAAACAAAATGCAGTTCTTTGTGGCCAAATGGGCCAAACTGGAAACCATAATGCTAAGGGAAATGAGCCAATCCCAAAAGGTTAAATACCACATGTTTGCCTTAATTTAAGATGACACGATGTTATGTATAACATGTTATGTTTTGAATGTTATATGTTGTGTATAAACCTAAATTGAAATGTCAATGAGGTGGTCACAGAAGGTGGATAAGAAATCGCATTTACTTTTACCATATTGGTTACTCGTTACTATGTCAATTAATTCCATGGTGATGTAAATTTTTGCTGATGGTATGTTGGAGCTTTTAATTGATCGGGATGATAGTCTGCTGGCTCTGTCTTCGGACCAGAGAGGGTATACCTAAGAAGCCGTTGAACTTATCTGGACAATAAGATGCTGGACTCTATGTTTGGTATATGCTTGCAATGGGGGAATCTCAACTGAACTTGAACTGTGGTTGTGCAACAAGGTGGAGGAATCCACCATGGTGGGAGGGTTTGGGGAGGGGTGGGGAGAATCCCAGTACCTATGAAACTGTGTCACATAATACAATGTCATTAATGAATTTAAAATAAAATTAAAAAAAAAAAAAGAAATAAATATTATTTATATACTTATATATAATATAAACATGTATATATCTTTTATTTTATTATCTGTTAATTTATAGAAGTTTCTCTCTTTTCTTTCCTCTTTATATCCCCTTTTACTACTTCTAAGTTATTACAATAGCATAGTCATTAACCTCACAGTAAGAACTTTAACTTTCATATATGTGTGTATGTATACATCTATATCTATCTATATCATGTCATGGCAGTGAAAAAAAAAAACAAGAAAAAATAGAATACCGTAACATAAAAGTATAACAAAAAATAAAAATGAAAATCCTACTTTTACTCAGGAGTGAAGTTGCATACTGTATATAGCACCTAATTCCCAATGTGCTATTCTCACTGAAAGAAATCATATTTTAAAAAGAAATATTTTACAGAAGATTTATTTATTTTTGTTTGGAAGGAAGATTTTATAAAGAGAAGAAGAGAGATAGGTGTTCATCCACTGGTTCACTCTGCAAGTGGCTGCAATGGTCAGGGCTGAGTTGATCTGAAGCCAGGGGCCACGATCTTGCTTCTTCTGGGTCCCCCATGTGGGTTTTGGGCCTCAAGGCCTTGGTCCATCCTGCACTGCTTTCCCAGACTGTAAGTAGGAAGCTCGGATGGGAAGTGGAGCATCTAGGACACAAGGAGGTACCCATTTGGGATGCTGGAGACATAGGGCTGAGGATTAGTGTGCTACACCATCACACTGGTCCTTAAAAGAAAAATAGTTTAAATAGACACATAGAAATTGTGTATATTTATGGAGTACTATGTGGTATTTCAATACATATACACACTGTGTAATGTCCAACCAGGGAAAATATATTGATGCCCACAATAGCTAGGATTGAGTCAGGTGAAGGCAGTATCTGGGTAATCAATGTGGATCTCTCAAGGTGAGCTGCAGGGACCCAGCCAGGGAAGCAGCCATCACTGCTGCTTCCGAAGATATGTGTTAGCAGGTAGCTGGAATCAGAAGTCTGCCGAGATTGGAACCAGGAACTATGATATGGAATGTGAGTAACCTAAGCAGTTTCTTAACTGATGTTCCACATGCCTACACTCTTTTCATAAGTAGATAAACAGATAGTTCATTAGCATTATCTATAGTCACCTCACTGTGCTACATAATGCCAAAACATTCTACTCTTGTTGCTTAATACCTGATAATCAGCCTTTCTGAATGCCTCCATGTCCCTGCATTCCACATTTAAAAAAAATATATATTTTTATTGGAAAGGTAGATTTACAGAGTGAGATAGAAAGGTCTATAATCTGCTGGTTTACTCCCCAAGTGGTCACAATGAGCTGATCTGAAGACAGGAGCCAGGAGCTTCTTTTGGGTCTTCCACCTGGATGCAGGGGCCCAAAGCTTTGGGTCATTCTCTTCTGCTTTCCCAAGCCATAAACAGGATGCTGGATCAGAAGTGGAGCAGCTGGGAATAGAGCTGATGTCCATGTGGGATGCCAGCACTGCAAGATGGTTAGTCTGTCAGGCCACTGTGCTGGCCCCAATTCCACATATTTTTGATGGTGGAACATTAAGCAATGAAGAAGGTCCCTGCTATCAATCTACTCTGGTCATTCTTAAAGTAAAAATGATCAACTGGTAGTTTTTTTTTTTTGCCTCTTTGTAACTGATTTATTTTTATCATTCAGTAAATCCAATAGCAGGACAGCTCTTCCAACAAAGGCAAAACTAAATCCTACACCGGCAATATTTCAGAGTGCCTCTGAGTACACATTTGGTATTACATCCAAGAAGGATAGGGGCTGAAGAACAAGGCCCCTATTTTTCCTTTAGTTTGAATTTGGTTTTGTGAGTTAGATTTCTTTGCATGCATATTTCTCCCGCTCTCCCCTCCTTAGTTGCAGCTCTTCTCTGAACTTTTCTTTAACAAAGAACACATACTGTGCAAGGAAAACATTGCCTGTAAATAATTTTAGCTATAAAATGGAACTGTTTGGAGCTCTGTAATTGGGCCTGTGGTTTTGAAAATAAGGACTTCCAACATCTGAATATGTTGTTTGATTGGTCCACAGGGAGAGACGCTGAAGTGTCCGAGAGACAAATTTTTGACCTTCCAATGTTCTAGTTTATTCCGCAGGACCCTTAATCTCCTTTTACCACAGTAAATATTTCTTTTGTGTGTGCTAAAAGACCACTGGAACCACATAAGTCATAGCACTGAGAGAGAAGAAGACTTTCAAAGGTTTGTATGGTTGGCAGACACAAATATATGCACTTTGTAGGTAGAGGGCAAAGTAACTGTAGACATTTCTCTATGGTCACAGTGTGGATTGGGACACCAGCTACAATGTTATCAATGAAACCCAGGTTTGTAGCAATGCAAAAGCTTTGTGCCTGTCACAGAACAAATAATGAACTAATTTATTTTAGATATTTAAAATGTGCTCAGAATTCTCATTGCTTTGTGAAATCCATCCTTTAAGAATAAGGAGGGTGCTGTGTAAATACGCAGATTCAAAATCAAAACAGTCCAAATAGCAAGAGACCTGACATGTGCTCAAGTGATTTGTTTGAAAGCCAGATGTTAAGGAGATCATCCATCCCAAGGTTGAAAACAAACATTCCTGTTGATGAAGCAAGAGAGTTTCCATTATTTTGCGAAACCTGAGAGAACACACTGCATTCTATTATAATCTTGCAGTTTTCTCTTATAGTTAACAAAGTAAGTCCTGAGACTAGGAAGCATGCTTCCTGGAATGCTAGGAACATCTATTCCAGAAACCAAGGAATGATCTGGGAAATGTTAAAAATGGGAGTTAGATGAGGCCAAGGTTGGCCATGAACTTCTGCTGCAGTGCCAGTGGACAGAATAGTGGTCTGTTTTCTTCTCCTGTTGTGGAGTTGGGGGATCTCTAGCACCTGAAACCACAGGATACTGAATCAATGCTGACTGGCTGATGGGACCCATCACTGCCACCTTATCCTTTCTGTACCTTGAAGACACAGAGGATTCAGGAAGATGGAGATGTGGGGCAGATGTGGTGGTCCAGTGCCATGGAGAATGGGTCATAAAGAAGATTGTAAAAGTAAGAGAACCTTTATTTAAAATAGCTAAAGTTTAAGGTGAAAATTTGTTCAGAAATATAGAAGGGCCTCACCAAACCCAAGGACAAGAATTGAGTCAGGACTCAGGAAACGGAGATAGGGATTCTACCTCCTCTGAGCTTTTCCTCCAGCTCTTGACTCTGCTTGTTTCTCTTCTGGGCCTTCTTTTGTGGATTTGAACATTAGCTTCCTCCGCTTCTTTTTTACCCACAGCAAACAAACAAACAAAACAAAACAAAAATTATCAAGTTCTAAACTTGATAATTCATTTTTTAATTTCCTCAAATGGGCCCTGGAAAAAGATCTCGTTGATCTAGATTGGATGAGCAAAGAGAGTCTTCTGGTACTGGCCCTGGACAGAGTGAGAGAGTGCTTCACTGAGCTGATGCATAGGTACACACAGACTTTGGCATAATCCATGGTATAAATAGGTGAAGATGACACAAAAATAATCATTAGTCACAGGCAGACTTACTACCTGTAAACAAGAAATGAGAGATTATATCAGTTACCACATAGGAGTTCTCTGGCGGCTATCATGTGTTGCAATCATCAGAAATGGCTTTTGTAGGAAGGAGAATTTGTATTTGGTGGGAAGGATTTGCCAGATCTTGAGTGAGAGATGCAAAGAGAAGTCTTTTCAGAGAGAACCACCCTAGAAAATAGGCTGGAGGGGCTAAGAAACACCTCATGCAGTCACAGGGAGATTGACTGGATTGTATTACCTTAAACCTATAAAAGCTATGCAGGACACATTTGGATGAGTAGGGTGACACCAGATTACAAGGAACTTTAAGATCTGAGTACAGGATTTAAGTTTGGCAAGCAAGATTGAACAGGGAAGGTTTGTGAAAACTGGGGAATATGCTAAGGTGAGGTTTTAGAGGATGGATGTTGTCAAGCTAACAGCATGGACAAACTGACCCAGACATTGCAGGTGGGATGGTTTCCTGGAGGACTGCTTTGGAAGTCAGTATAAAATACAGATTGCTAGACCCCAGGTTACCTCTCAAATCAGCATCTGTGGGACTAGGCCAGGATTTCTAGGTTTGGCAAAGTCTTTGGATTAAACAAGTGTGAGGAGAGACCTGATTCTTGTCCAGCTATTTTTCAGCCTGAACCGTTAAACCTAACTTTTTGGGATAGGCTAAAACTTCCATTCTTTGAGAAGTGTAGTCAATTCTTTATTAATTGAAGTAAGGACAATAATAAAAAATCCTGAATCTTAGCTGGTTTAAAGCTGAATGAGTATTAATGATCCTACTTCCCACGGATTTCATTCACCTTTTTATTTTATATTGCAAGGTTGATTAATGGAGTGCTCATCTTTGAACCTACTGTCCAGACCAAAGCTGGGATGCTGACAGTTACTGAAGTTCACCTGTGCCATGCCTTTATGTTACCTCCTTGCCCAGTGTTTGTCCTTTGGACACACATCCTTCTGCATCCCATATTAATCATTGCTTTATCTTCCTTTTTATGTGGTTTGTTGTATCCATTCAGTGTTGCTAGAAAGTTTATTATGTTTTGTTTTAATTGATTTTGGCTTTTAAAAACAGTAACACGCAGTATGCAATGATTTGAAACGAATCAAATTTTTTAGAAAAATTGTTAATTTTATTTGAAAGGCAGAAAGATAAGGGAAAAAATGAGATGGAGAGAGAGACCCTCTGTCTGCTAGTTCATCCCCCAAATCACTGCAACAGCATTGGGCCACGCTGGAACAAGAAACCTAGAATGTCATCTGGATGTCACACAGGAGTGGCAGGGTCCTACATATTGGAGCTCTCATCTGTTGCCACCTAAGTTGCTAGATCAGACGTGGAGCTGAAACTTGAATCCAGGCCTTTCATCTGGAACACAAGTACCTGAGCCCTGGCACAAAACACCTGATCCTCAAACTGCCTTCTGAAATTGGGCATTTCATTGCTAAGATTCATCCGTGTTGTTGGGGCCACTGTAGTTTAGGTGACCAAGTTGGGGGGATGATCTCCCCAGACCTGGGCTGAATTTGCCAACCACCGCAACAAGGGACCCAGGGGCACTGATCACTTCGGTTTGCTTGCCTTCCCAGTGGTTTCTTCCTTTCCCCTGGCTGCAGTCAGAAACTGTGCCTGCCTATTATTGGGAATGATCATGGAAGTGGGTATTAAAAGCATGGTTAGTATGCAAATTCCAGAGTTCATCATCAGGCCAAGAGCTAAATAACCCTCTGGCTGATTTTCTCATCTATGACACATACTGTATACTATCTTAAATTTCACGTAAAATTTCATACATTCTGTTATGATACAGCACATTGTTATCTAATTATTTCCTCCCAAAGTACATGTGTTGATGTTCTAACTCCCACATCCTCAGCAGGTGCCTGTAATGGAAGATACAGACTTTAAAGGAGTAATTAAATTAAAATAAGGCTATTGGTGTGGGCTCTAATCCAACATGACTAGTTTTAGAAGAAAAGAAAAATGGGCACAGACACACACAGAGGGCAGACAATGAGCAACTAGATGTCCATCTGCAATTAGAGGGGAAGATGTCTGAGGAAATGAGTCCTGGTGACACTTGACCTCATGTTTCTATAGTTCATAAACTGCTCAGTCTGTGGTATTTTGGTTGATAGTCCTGGAAACTAATATACATCTTATTATTTTTATTATTGCTACTAGAATCATGGTTAATAATTTTTTTTGCAAGAAAACTTCCAGGGTTCAAATCCTGGTCTTACCATTTATGAATTTATAAGACCTCAGGTGTCTCTAGTTTCAGTAACACAGTATCCACATCCCTCTGGGGGCCTCACTTTTACAACTTAGTGTTTGTGACATAATACAGTAAATGAGCATGGAAAGTTTTTGAAAGGTGGAAGAATGGATTGCCTAGTACCTTGACACTTATGGCATACCACAGGCTAACTTCCTGCCTCCTAGATAGCTTGCACAGGTTCTTCATAAGCCTTCCAATCCAAACCATCCACAGGAATAGACATAACAAGCTCTGAGAAAGCCTGCTTCCCTTAGGCAGAGGACCAGGAAGCATTCTGGTAACATTTATCCTACTCTGGCCAAATGCCTAATGTCAGTGAAAAAAAAATTCTTTTTCCTTTCTGTCCTTCTTGCTGGGCAGAAGTAGGTAACATGCTCTGATAACTCAGCAAAAATGAGTGGGAATCCAGGCTTTCTATGGGAGCATGGTCAAAGCAGCGCGAAGAGATAGCTTTTCAAGTCTCTTGCAGGGTGATACCCACAGAACTGAGAGTGTAGTTGGATTTCCCTGCCCTGCCTAGTGGAATCAGCCTTACAGTTCTCCTGCCACAGTAGTACCAGAAGCTAAGTTGAGTTTCCACCATTATTCAGCAGCAATGATGCATCCTGAGGAGGTATTTGCTTGGCCTGGGTTTTTCCATGGTATCCCTGGGGCCAAAAGGGGAGCTCAGCTTTCACCCACATCCAGTAGCAACAAGACAGTTACAGGTGATGGGAGGTGAAGCTAGTCCCTCTCTGGGGCAGCTCAGTTGGGTGGCAGTTGGTGTTCCATTTTAACTGGGAAGGTGTCATACAGTGTAAGAGGGAGTGGTATAGGAATCTCTTTTCTGCCATAACGCAGCGTGAGCCAGCTTCCTCCTATCACCATGCTGCTATTTTCCCTGCCGTGTAGGAAGTTGAAAATATAAATCACCCACCCTTGCACTACATTTCACCAAGGAGGCTTGTCTGTTAAAAACACAAGTTTAGAGAAGATCCAGAGTCTTCTTGTGTAACACCTAGAATTATCAGGAGGAATTACAATATCAACAAGAAAAGATAATCACCAGATGCCAATATTAACATGAATCAGATTAGAAAGTTAGATGACAAGGAAAGCAGTCATTATAACAATGCTCCAGAAAAATTAAAAATAGAGTGTCTTGGCAAAGAAATGGAAACTATATAATATACACATACACATATAATATGTGGCATATTTTGAATACTAGATAAAATGTATGTTTCATAATGAATGTATGTAAAAGCCACATGAAAATTATAGAACTTGAAAAACTCAGTAACCAAAGTCACACCTAGACAGGCTCAATAGTTGAATGGAAAGGGTACAGTATATAATCAGTGCATTTACTCAGTATGAAGAAAAGAGATAGCAGACTGAAAAAGAAGACCTTAGAGAAATTACTAAATCAACTAGATTTCACTTTCATCCTCTAGCCACTAATGTTATACAAATAAAGATTTTTTAAAGGTGAAAAAAGAACATATTAAAGGAAGCTTTTATTATTAAAAATCATATATTTTTATTCACAAATAAATGCAGCACATTCATAATTGAACAAAAAAGATCATGAGTACAGCTAAGTTTAAGGAATGTTGTGATAATTAAGATGTCTAAAAAGTGCTTGTGTGGACAGTGAGAAGTGCACAATTTCTTTCTAAAAAAATGTAACTATTAAAATGATTGTAATTGCCCTATGTAGATAGTCATGTGATTTGATTGTATGTCTTTGTACTTCAACTCAATAACCTTTTATTAATCACCAATTGTATGCTAGTAAAAAATTACATATAGCCTGCATGGTCTGATGGAAAGAGTTTGTAAGTTCTTAAACTGGAAAGGGTTAGATTCTCTCCAGCATCTGTCATTTCCGACTCAGTGATCTTGAACATAGTTTTGTGACTTGTATTTCTTCTCTGTAAAAGGGAGATCAAAGTAACTCTCTAGCAGTGTTGCTTCTTATTAGGATTAAGTAGGCATCTGGCACATTGCTGAAGTGGAAGATACCAATTCCCTTGCTGTGATTTCCATCAAAGTTTATTTTTGACATTCTTATTGAGGTATAATTGATATTTGAAGTACTGTACATTGCCGGAGTCCAGCTCTAGCCAAGTTCGGAACTGGAGAAGGGTGCATGGAGTAGGTGTAAAGAGGAAAGAAATGGACCACTACAGTTTCAGGATCATAATGGACAAATGCAAGAAAGCTGTCCCTCTTATTTATACAGAAACCCTCACGAGCTTTGGCACAGACTTTTGACTTCATGGTCAAGTGGGTGTATCCAAGTATAATCCTGCTGTTTGTTTCACCTAAAAACTCTCAATAGAAGTTCTCAATAGACGGTTTGTATCAATCAGTAACATTCCTACTACAATCTTCATTCTACAACTTAATCTTGAATCAGTTAAGAGAGGAAATGCATCACAGAAGGAGGGAGCTAAAGATCAAAGATGGTCAATGGGGGCAGCCGAGACAGGGACAGAGACAGCATGAATTGTAAAAGGCCCGTTTACTAAAACAGTACCAGCAACCTCAATTTCCAAGCTCACACTGTTAGTAAACATTAACTCCACAGAGGCAGACAATGCCTAAATAGATCACATAATTCTCAGTGGGGTGGTTGCATGTCCATGCAAAGGGAGGTGGAGCTGCATTCAGGTGGTTGTAGAGACATCCGCTGGGCCCTGCCATACAGCGGAAAATTCCTTGCGGCCCTGCCTGCAATGGAACAATACTCTTCATACCTTCATGTCCCCCACATCCACTGCACGGACCCCAGCAATACTTATTTAATGCAAACCTTAATTATGAGTTTGGGCCTATGCATGCACTTGTGTGGCACCACCAAATGTAGTTTTCTCATCAAATCCTTCCCAAGTTTTCATCAAACATTTTTACACAAATGGAAAAATGAAGACTAAAGCACATATAAATCTTCTACTTAATCAAGGAATTCTTGAGCAACTGTTCTGAGCTTGACACTGTAGTAGTTTGTGAGGAGTATGAAAGGAAGAGAAGTTTGACCTCCTCCTCGTTTGACAAACATGTGCTTGGGTGAGGAGGTGACAGCACTGCATCATTGCATGGCAGAGCTGGAGGAAGCTATGCAGATAGCAAACAGCTCAACCGTGCAGACCTAAAAGCTAAGTGCTGATCTTAAAGGCTGAAGGAGAGATCAATGTAGGGACAGGTAGGGAAGGGAAATTTTTTTTAATCAGGATTTGGAAAACCTCATGGGTTTGGATGAACAGGCAGTTGGAAGTCAGCACTATTTCTTGAGGGGCTGAGAACTTAGACCTAGCAAGCAGCAAATAAGAGGTTATTAGAGTTCTTTTGGATTTTTTGATTAACAGGTATAGAGAATGCAATGACAGGACAGACAGGAAGTTGGACTCCAGCCTCTTGGGTACTGTTTAGGAAATTACTTTGACACTAAATGCAGCTCTGGTCTGAATTAACTCACAAGAAGCAAAATGCAATGATAATTACCTGATAGATATTTTTACTCTTTTTCCAGTGCTAAGTTTTCAAAATGCCTTAACCCTTTAGTTTACTGGGAGTTCTGCTGTCTGAAATGGCTCTTTCATGCATACACCCACAATCACACTTACAGTAATGTACTTTCACATAGACACTGCTAAACCAAAATAAATTTGGTCTAAAGCAGCTTCCGTATGATAGGTGGACTTTGCCCAGAGCAACATAGTGCTGTCACAGGTGTACGCATAGCTCCATCCATCCACCCACCCACCCCACCTTTAAGTGAAACAAATTGGAACTGACCCTACGAGTATATTTTTTAGCCAAGCAACTGAGTATCAGCCAATTGTGACAGCTGAATGCAGTGAATCAGAGATGGAAGGCTGCCACAACATGATCACTTCAGGCAAATGCCAATTGTAGCTAAACAGGTTTTTTTCTGTAGGTGATTCCATTGATTTTCTGGCTATAAATATAACATATACACATGATGGTGGGACAGTATGTGGCATCTTCCCTCTGGGGTGCTCCTTAGGTCAAGAGCCTTTGCCTTATTTTAGCAAACTCTAAAATGTAACTGGTGTCAGTTTTTCTCTTAGTAACATGTAATACCCACACATACTTTCACATATACCTTTGCACACATACCATATACAGATGAATGATTTTTAAATGTCTATGTAGAAATAGAATCAAGAGGTAAGCTTATTTTGTTGCAGAAATTTCAAATATATGTATAAGTTTTTACATAATATAACTTTTTGACGGTCCCTTATTCATAGAAAGTAATATGCATAACTACATACATACCCACACAACATATACTCTATCAACACATCATACACACCCAATTGGTCACATATGCTCAATTCTCCAATATCCAAACACATATGTACAAATGCCTTTCAAGAAATTCTAAACGATTTTCCTCAGTATGACATAATTTTAGTCTGTAGATATAATCTACTATTTAGTTAAAAATGATTGTATTAATAATAAAAAGATCACGTAAGAAATAACATTTCCCATAAAGTTACTTATAAAATTTTACTGAAAATGATAAAATATAGAAGCACTAGTTTCTCAGATAAACTGACAATGTCTTCCAGAACTCTCCTGGTACTGCAATATTCTTGTCTCTATTAAGAAACAAAACCAGGCAATAAATGAACTTACTAGTGAGCATATTTTTCTTGGTCCTGGCCCTTTCCCTAGGAATTTTTCCTATTTTTTCATCTTGACTTTTTCAAGGATCAATAGAAGTTTTTCTAGAACTGTCACCATCTTTCTTTTTTGTGATTTCTCAAACTTTAATTCTGTAGGACTCCTCCACCACTCCCCGCTGCCCCACCCCCCAAGATTTTATAACTTAATAGACAACAATACTGAAAAGTTTTTTGTCTTTAAAAAAAAAGTCTTAAAGTTTGCTCTGGGTCATCATCATGGTTTCAGAATGACACAAATTCTGGCTGTAAGCTTACTTAATATTCTTAAGAAAGTGCAGGTGATTTTTGTTTAACCATAATCTTTTTATCTTCTAAGTATTTTCTGTTTTATTCCATTTTCAGTTGGTCTTATAGATTGTTTTTCTTAGAACCATCTTCTTGAAGTGGTGAAATTAATCTCCCAAGCATTTGGATTTTTATCTTTGATCTTTGGAATCCCTGACACTTTCTCTTACAGTCAATTACTCTCCTTTCATTCTCTTTCATCTCTCCATGCTTAAATAGAAACATCCTTTTTCTTTGTTTTGGTATTGCCTTTAATACTACTGCACACTATTCAACAGCCTGCACAGGCAGATAAAGAGCTAAGGACCGTGATAAAGGGGCTGACATCATTTGCATAAGGTTTCCAATATACGTGTGTCATACTGTGCACCTAATGGTGGCATCTATCACTGGAGCCATGAAGAAAACATATTAAGGGGCCCGGCGGCATGGCCTAGTGGCTGAAGTCCTCGCCTTGAACGCCCCAGGATCCCATGTGGGCGCCGGTTCTAATCCCGGCAGCTCCACTTCCCATCCAGCTCCTTGCTTGTGGCCTGGGAAAGCAGTTGAGGACGGCCCAAGGCTTTGGGACCCTGCATCCACATGGGAGACCTGGAAGAGGTTCTTGGTTCCCGGCATCGGATTGGCGCGCACCGGCCCATTGCGGCTCACTTGGGGAGTGAATTGTCGGATGGAAGATCTTCCTCTCTGTCTCTCCTCCTCTCTGTATATCCGGCTTTCCAATAATAATAAATCTTAAAAAAAAAAAAGAAAACATATTAAGCAGACACATTAATGTTCAGATGTTTGATTTAGGGAGTATAAATAAGTGAAATATTTTTCAAATATATAAACACTGCCTTAGCTTTCATTTTAAAAAGACAATTTGGAGCCATAATGATAGGCAGGGATTGTTTGCTATTGGTTTGTTAGTTTTTAGGTAGGCGAAGGAAGGTCTTTAATTTAGATCAGGGCCAATGGTTCCATAATGGGGGAAATAAAGGCTAATAATAACAACAGTTGAACAACTAATAGATCTCATTTCTGACCTAGGACAATGTATTTAGAATCAGAACATCCTTATGTAACTAGGTATATTTAGCTTTTCTCTCTTTTTCTTTTCTTTCTTTTTTTTTTTTTTTTTTGAACTGAATCTGTTAACCCAGTTAGACAATTTTAATCCAACTCAGTAGGAAAATTGGGTAAATGTGTAGTGACCCAGAAGTCAGCTTGGACATTCTAGGAAATTAGGGGAATGTCAGAGTCTGTGCTGTTTGCTTCACAACTGGTTCCATCCACGTCTGCCCCAAAGTGACAGGGTTCAGAATGCTGCCAAACTTAAGTCCCCCAATGAACTAGCTGGCCAGTTCCATTGACAAAACCTAGTGCAGCCTTGTCTTGTGTCTAGCTTAATTTTTATTCTTCTCGATCTTGGCATTGTTGATAATTGTTGTAGGAATAATGGTCGTAGGGACCAGCACTGTGGTGCAGAGGGTAAGTGGCAGTCTGTAACAATGGTGTTCCATATGGTACCAGTTTGAGTCCTGGCTGCTCCACTTACCTTTCAGTTCCTTGCTCATGTCCTGGAAAAAGCAGCCCAACATAGTCTAAGTACTTGGACCACTGGTGCCTATGTGGGAGACCTGGAAGCAGCACCTGATTGTTGCAGTTCCAGCTGTTTGCAGGCATTTGGGGAGTGAACCAGTGGGTGGAAAATCTCCCTCCCACGCATGTGTGTGTGTGTGTGTGTGTGTGTGTGTGTGTGTATGTGTGTGTCCCCTTTCTCTGTAACTCTTTCAAATAAATTAGTGAATTAATAAATTAACAAACATACATGTTTCTTAAAAAAAGGCATTGCTAATAGACTTCTCTATTACTCCTGGCATTGTATTAAGTCATTAAATCCATCTTCTTACTCTTATGAAACGACTCAAATTACACTTAGCATTTGCTCAATGAAAAAGTAGTTACTGAAAAGTTAAGAAATCATGCTTTTCATAATCATGACATCCATGTTTTCTGGTTATCCACGCTTTATCTCATGTATACTTATGCTCCTATGAAGAGATGGAGCATATAAGAGCCAGTACCTGTTGTGTGCCTGGCTAGTCACTTGCTGTTTTGTTCTTTGTTGCTACTGTGACTGGGCCCCACATTTTGACTTTGTGAGAAACCAGAATCATAAGGTGAACATGGACTGCGTTCCTGATTTATGGCTTCCAGGAAACTGCTCCAGAGAGCTGCCAGACTCGCAGGAGATTTTGCCCAAGTGAGAAAGAAACCTTTGATATGTCTAGTTTTTGAGGTTTTTATCAATTACTTACTACTTCAGCCTAGCTTAGCCTATCTACTGTAGTAAAAAGATCCTGATTTTTTTCTAGATTGATACAGTTTAAAAATATGTTGTGTATCCCAGTATACTTTACAAAGTTAATGTAAAATGAGATTAAAAGACAAGGTTATTTTGGTACAAAATAAATTTGAAGTCCATACATAGCTTGTTTCACATATTTTCCAAGATTTATTGAAGTGGAAGATCTGTATGCATGCATTTGAATTTTTTGCACCAAATAACCTATCTTATTATTTCATTGTCTATTAACATTTATGAAGATCCCTCACATATCAAATTCTGTCCCCGGAAGAACTTTGAAAATGATACATTTATTTCTGACAGATCAGTGTACTGGCAAAAATACTGTGTTCAGATTGATATATGTGCTTTTAAAACTATGCAATTCTTACACCATTTATTACAACACATATTTTTATAATTTCTTGATCAATATCTGCCCTAGAGTTTAAGCTCCCTAAGGATGGTGTATTCCTGAAGATAAATTAGGTGTCTAAGACCTTCTTATTGAATTCAGTTTTTTCAAAATGAGTTAGCATCAACTTTTGTTTCAATGGGTAAGATTCTATTTAACTGCAAGAATTATGGTATTTGAAGTAATCCACAGCATGTAACAAAGGAGCTACATGTAATTCCTCTTAGATGTGGGGATATGTTTGCCCCTAGTACAGGATGGGCAATGTCTTTGGCCAAGATATCCTCTGGGTACTTTAATATGGGGAGTACTGCTTTCAAGGTCTTTATGTTTTCAGGATCAAAATCACCTATATTGCCAAATATCTTTAATGCCCAATTTATTAATATGATAAATTCTGGTGGCATGTCAGAATCACTATGGAGGAAAAGCCAGTTGAACTTCATTTTATGGTTAAAGATTATAGAGGAAAATCCATGAAAGCTTTTGTTGTGGAGTTGTTCTTGGCATGAACATTATACTCTGAACTTCTGACACTGTAGCTATTAATTTCAGATATTAGGTATTTTTTTTTCCATTTGTATCTTTTTTTTTTATTGTTAATTATTTTGCATTATGTGACAGTTTCATAGGCTCTGGGAATCCCCCCCTCCCTCCCCCTCCCCTCCCCCCGGTGGATTCCTCCACCTTGATGCAGTATTACAGTTCAAATTCAATCAAGATTCTTTCATTGCAAACATCAGATATTAGGTATTATTAAATGTGCTGGGTTGGATTTCTTATGAACACTGGTGACTCTGCGACCCTTAAAGAAACTCTTATGGCGTTTACTGCAATTGTTTATTCTAGAGAAATGGCCGTTCTTTGAAAATGGTACCTTTGAATGGTTTTATCTTTTGTGAAAGCAGATGTTTGTTGGCCTAGACATATTTCTTTAAGTCATTCTTCACGGTAATCTATAGTCCTTTCTGAGACAAATGACTGTGATTGTAAAGTTTACTGGCACTAAACTTAAAAATGAACAGATTAAAGCCATGACTCTGACATTATTAAAATAATGTGCTCATCACCTAATCCTAAGAACACTGCCTTCAAGGAGAACTTTCAGGGGCCAGGAGAGTCATCGAAATAAAAAGCAAGTCTTAAATATAAGTATAAACTTTCTCTGGATTCAACCTGCAACACAAATCTTGCTCAGTTGTACTAATGTGGCCAGGATGGATTTAAGGACACCCAGAATTAGACAATTTCATCACCAGATTTAACGAAGAAAATGCCCCATACATCTTTGGCCACAGTGCCTCTGCTCCGTGCCTGTGAACAGAATGTGTGTTGACAAGATGTCAAAACATTTTCTGCATTGTGAACTGAAGGAGGGCAGTCTAATCAAAGCAAACAGAAGAAACTATCAAGGGCCTATGTGAGAGCCATTGACAGAATGGAGGCTGTGGCTCCAGACAGATTTGCCAACTTATCATTCCCAATTTGACCATTAATGGAGCATATATTATTTGTGGGCAGAATCACAGGGCTCTCAACAATAAGAAACTCAGAGTCTTTTATGTCAATTAAAGGCCAGACACTAGGGAGGCACTGTAGCCTCCTGGCTAAAGTCCTTGCCTTGAACATGCCAGGATCCCATATGGGCGCTGGTTCTAATCCTGATGACACACCAAACTTTCCATCCTGCTCCCTGCCTGTGGCCTGGGAAAACAATAGAGGACAGCCCAAAGCCTTGGGACCCTGCACCCGTCTGGGAGACCTGGAAGAGGCTCCTGGCTCCTGGCTTCAGGTTGGCTCAGCTCCAGCTGCTGCAGTCCCTTGGGGAGTGATTCAAATGATGGAAGATCTTCCTCTCTGTCTCTCATTTGTGTATATCTGACTTTACAATAAAAATAAATAAGTCTTTTAAAAAAAGGCCAGACACTAGAAACAAAGACTGATCTTTCACTCACACATTGAGGAAAGTCACTATTGCCCAGATTCAGAGCCCTCAACTCAGAGTTAACAGCTCTGACCCCATGCAACCAGGAGGCAGAATATGTCATGACATCCTGTCTAGAAAACCTTGCATCTCTGACTTATCAGACTCGTCACAAGTTTTCTCTTTCTTCCATTAATCTCTGAGTAGTTATCCTTTCATTTGAGTTTTCAGCATCTGCTGGAGCTCTGTGAGTTGCTGTTGGAACTTATCAAGGAAACATGCCTCCATGTATTTCTGAAGGTAGGCAGCAGCACATGAGTCTTGTATATAAGCATCAGAGATTTTCTTGCCTAAGTAAGGTAAGAGTTAAAATGAATAATTGGCAATGGAGGATCGCTTGGGAAATGAATTCTGAATGAGGCAGATTGACTGTCCTCTGTGGAAGTAGGAGGAAACATAGACATTTCCATCAAGCAGGAAGATTGTCAGTGAATTGTGCAGTGAGATAGGACCACATTTCTTAGAAGTCCATTTCCCTAAGCCTCCATAGAAGGAGTTATATCAACAAAAGATGTTTTCTTAAAAAAATTGTTGTTGCGTTGTTCTGCTTTCTTTTACATCTTTTGAAAGAAGCCAAAGGAACAGCATGCAGAGCTCCAGAATAGTATGAATTGACCCTCCCTTGCTGGTTAATGTAAAATGCCTTTTTCTTTTTCTTTGCATTTGAACCAAGTACATTTACTGGTACTGTAGAAATTCCTGTTTTGTGGTAGTTTGTGCAACATTTCTCATTGCAAGAGGATTTTAAGCAGCATGACCAATTTGGCAAATGAGGCCCATGACAATTCTTTCAGAAATTTCCCTTTAGAGACTCTTCCTGTGTTTAGTCTCATGGAAAGAAATGGTTGCACAGAGGTCTTAAGGGAATAAAAGCACTATATAAGTAGCCAGCATTATTAAGTCAACCTAATTCTTTACTCTATGAGGCAGAAAACATGGTTTTTTTTGAGAACTGCTGGCAGTGTGTTTCTAGATTGAGAACCTCTCTCTGGTCCATGCCAGCCAACTTGCCAGGGGATGGCATAAAAAATGAGGATACCAAGAGTTGCACTTATTTTATGCTGAGAACTTCCAAAGCACTGCTTTCTGTAGATAGCTCAATAAATCCTGCCATACTCCCCCAGACTGGCTTATTTTTTTATCACCCTTTACAACTGGGAAACTGAGGTACACAGACGACAGGGCTTGCTGAAGATTACACTTAGAGTATTCGACCTACTTTGGTTTTAGCAGCAGTTCTTAGAGACAAAGATGAGACATGATGAGGATGTGAGTTATGATCTTTCAGAACAAAATCCCTTAATAAAAAGTATATTTCCCTTAATGTTCTCTGAGATTCTCATCTTGGAGTCTGATGTTGGACCAATAAAAACTGCATTTGAGTTAAGTAATGTACTGTGTTTAAAAGAAAGCTTCAGTATTAGATTAATTTTATTTTTTTCAATACCTAAGTGAGGGAAAGACAGGAAGGACAGAGGTTGATTAGTGTATGTGGAACATCCAGACCATGGATAAGGGCAATGAAGGCGGGCAGAGGGAAGAGGGAAGAGAGAGATAGAGTAGAGCAAGAACGAGAGAGAGAAAGAGAGAAAGCTGTCCAAAAATGCTCTTAGGAAGCAGTGTAAATAACATCTACACTCCTTCCTGAGCTTGTGACTTTGCCCTCTAAGGGCCAGTTTCTTCTTTTCTATCTGCCAGGTGGCTATAGACATTATTATCGCAACCATGGGGCTATCATAGTTTGGTATAGATGTGAGCATGCAGTGGAAATACCAAGTGAAGAGCACAAATTACAGAGCCTGACTTGCAGGGAGCAAGTCCTCATTCACTAGCTGTGTCTGTGGACATATTGCTAAAGTTTCCTGTATTTTGGGCCCATTATAGAAATCTGTCACATTGTATGGTCCTGAGAGGGTTGATTGAGTTATTGTATTATCTTAGTCTTTCTTGTACTATAACAGAATGTCTGAGACAGAGCCATTTGTTGAGGAACAGAGATTGATTTATTATAGTTCTGCAGGCTGGGAAGTCTTTTTATTTGGTTACTCATGGTGGAAAGGAAGGTAATGAAGGAAGATAGAAGGCAAGCAAGGAAATAAAGAAAAAAGAAGAGGGCCCGGTGCAGTGGCCTAGTGGCTAAAGTCCTCACTTTGAACATGCCAGAATCCCATATGGGCACCAGTTCTAATCCCGGCAGCTCCACTTCCCATCCAGCTCCCTGCTTGTGGCCTGGGAAAACAGTCGAGGATGGCCCAAGGCTTTGGGACCCTGCACCTGGGAGACCTGGAAGCAAGTTCCTGGCTCCTGGCTTCGGATCAGCACAGCACTGGCCATTGCGGCTCACTTGGGGAGTGAATTGTCAGATGGAAGATCTTCCTCTCTGTCTCTCCTCCTCTATGTATATCTGACTTTCCAATAAAAATAAATAAATCTTAAAAAACAAAAGAAAAAGAGGAGAGAAACTAAGAAAGAAGAAAGAACAAAAGGAAAAAAGAAAAGGGAGTTAAAATCATCCTTTCATCTGGATTCCACTTCTGGGGCAATGGCATCACTGAAGAAATCACCTCTTAATAACATCTCCCCTCTCAACACTATTTCATTGAGGTTAAGTTTCCAACACATGCATTTTGGGGGACACTTTCCAACCATAAGAAGGCATGAAGTGCTTTAAATAGTCCCTTGTGTAAGTGTGCGCTACAATTGCTAACCATTTTCATGGTAAACACTTATAAAATAGCAACTGCTATAAATAAGTAAAATAGCAACTGGCTCATTTGCACACTTTTGTAGCACACCCAGGACACATGTCAGTATCTGCAAAATTATCTGTAATATCTGCAAAATTGTCTGCAAAATCTACAAAGTAGCAGCCCGAAAAATGCCCTCTTTGTTGCTATTGAACTTTCCTACAACACCCTCTGCAATCTGTTTTAGTGCTGTCTCTTACCAAACATATAGTTTATTAAAACACTTAACCCAGGGGGCTGGCATTTTGGGGCAAGAGGTTAAATGACTGCTTGCAGCATTGACATCTCATTTGGAGAACTCGTGCAACTTCTGGTTGCCCTGATTTATCTCCAGCTTCTTGCTAATGTACCTGGGAAGGCAGCTGAAGCTGGCATAAATATTTGGGCTCCCACCATGCAGATGAAGCTCCTGGGTTCTAGCTTTGGCCTGACCTAGCCCTGGCTGTTGTGGGCATTTGGGACAGTGAACCAATGAAAGGAAGATCTTGCTGTGTCCATTTTTGTCTCCCATTCTCCCTGATGCTCTGCCTTTCCAATAAATAAAGAACTCTTAAAAAACCAGGCTTAAAACAACGGATAAATGAGATAAAGTTTTATACTTTGAAGCTTTGACAAACTGGTGTTGTAGGAATAAACTGTTCTGCCTTAATATTGGGGCTGACAGCCAAACAGGGATGTAGATCATATGTGGCCTTGTTTTTCAGATGCTCAGAGTGTGGGCTTGTGTCTTCCTGTTTAGCTTCCTGAACTGTGTGTTCTGATGGGAAGCTTCAGAACTGGACTTACTCCAGAGCTTTGTTCTGGTGATACAGACACACCAGGACTCTCACCAGGAGGACCAGTGCTCAACTGTCATGGCCGTTCTCCAACACAGATTTTTGCTATTTTCCAGGAACATGTTTAAATGTGCTTAGTGCATTGTCTTACTTCTGTTGCAATGTGTTCTGAATGTCATTACACATATAGTCATTGAGAACAAACATGAAATGCTGGCAACCATATTTTTCCAGTTCTATACAAGCCATATTTTTCAGTTATAAACATTCCAATTATATAGATGGTTATAATCGGCCACTTCACTTAAAACATTCAGTGAGCATCTATTATGTGATAAGAATTGTTTTTAATGGGAATTCCATAGTGAACAAAGCAGACTAGAACCCTGTCTTCAAGTTGGTTGAATTCCAGTGAAGATTGGGAAGTGACAACCCAGACAAGTTAAGGATGTGGCATTCAGCAATGGTGACGAGAAGGTACTGAGAAGAAAAAATAACCAGGGAAGATCAGTAGGTGAGAGGGTGACTAGGAAAGCCGTGATGGTACTTGCATGTAAGACTTGGAGGAAAGTCAAAGTGAGTGCTGTGGAAAGGGTATTTCTAGCAGAGCAAGTTGTGATTGCAAAGGCTTGGATGGTGTGTATGTGTATGGCAGAACAAGGAGGCCATTGCAGTGGCTGTAGAGGAAAGAGTTATGGGGAAAATAACTGGGGAAAGTCAGTTTATAGTCCATGTAGACCTTAGGAAGGAAAAACCAGAAGCTATTGCATAGTCTCAGGTACAGCAAAAAATAATGCAAACAGGTTTTCATTTTATCACGTTGCTCTTGCTGCTGGACTGGAAGTAGACTGAAGGAAAAAGGAGATGAGCGTTGAGGGGAGGATGCCAGTTGATATGTCACCATGGTGATCCAAAGAAGGAAAGACAGTAACTTACGCCAGGGTGCTTGCCTCTTGGTAAGAAGCAGCAAGATTATGATCACAACCTGGAAAATGGTGTAGTCATGCTGGAAAGTGGTTGAAAGTTTCCAAAAAGCAGACGAACTAAATATACATGGAACATATAACCCAGAAATTAGTCTCCTGAGTGCTTACCTCAGAGAAATGAAAACTTATAGTCCACACAATCATTCCCAGAGCATTATTCATGCCAGAATCACAGGGAGAGGCTATGTCAGTTGGCACAGGAACTTTATCTACTTGGGCTGTCACCAGACTAAAGAATGAGCTCATTTTGCTCAGAGAAGTATAGGAGACTATGAGAATATAGAGTTGTCTAAAGAAGCTGTCATCCTGAAAAGCAGCTTGCCAGTGTAGGGGTGAATCCAGGATCAGAAGAGAGCAAGCAGGAGGTCTTTTCTTGCTTTAGATACACAGTTTCCTTCATTGAGTGTTAAAAATAATCAGACTGAGGCTGTCCGTAGAGGTCTGACCCCTCTGAGTACAATCTTACAAGATAAGCCTTCTTCCAGCACCCTCTGAAAGTCAGACTCTGATGGGTAAATTGCTTCAAATTATCTTTCTTTCAAAGTTCCCTGTTACTGAAATCCTGCACTTTTGGTTTTATCAGGTGTCACTATCAAGGGAGTAGGGGGTAGCATGACAAAAACTTTTTTGTTATGCATCTTTTTAAAAACTTGTTTATTTAATTGAAAGGAAGAGTGACAGGAAGTGAAAGAGGAAGATAGAGGGAAAGAGAGAGAGCTTTCATATGTTGGTGCATTCCCCAAATGACTACATTTTGGGGGACAGAGCCAGACCAAAGCCATGAGCCCAGAATTCCATCTGGGTCTTCCACTTAGGTGACAAGGACTCAAACAGGGAGTTGGGTTGGAAGTGGAGCAGTGGAAATGGATTCAAATTGGCCCCCGATACGGGATGACTGTGCTGCATACATCATAGCGCTACTTCACCTGATACATCATAGTGCTGGCCTCTGTGTTCTGCATCTTGACTGCACATACCCGTAGGCCCGTATCAGTCTCCTGATTTTGATATTGAGCTATCATTATGAACTTTGTAACCATGGGAGTAATCTGTGTGAAGGATACACTGGACTCTTTTATTCTATCTCTGCAACTTCATGTGAATTTGCAGTTGGCTCAAAATGAAGATTTAAAATAAAATGAATTCTGTAGGACTGGAGAAAAGTATCAGAAGAGGTTAGGAATGAAGAAAGATACCAGCATGCAGAGCTGTCACTTATTCCTGGGTCTTTGGTGTTCTTTGGCATTCTTGATACCATTTGTGGCCCTTTTTGAATTCCTGTCATTGCGTGAGAATTGGAAACTTTTAATAATGGAAGATGCTGATGAAGGCAGAAAATCATTGGAGCCAATAAAATTTGCTGACAGAGCTAGTAGGAGGTAGAAGAGCTAAAAGAGCTAAAGATGACTTCAAGAATTTTTGCCCAAGTAACAGGAAGAATTGAATATCAATTAACCATGAAAGTGCTAGTGTAGGAATGTATTTCCAGAACTCAGTTTTAAAAATGATAAGTTTCAGGTGCCCATTTTACATCTTTGGAAAGCATCAATGTAAAAACATTATTCAAGCTATAAATCTAAATGAGATCGCCAAGGGAGTGAGGAGAGAGAATTCAAGGCAAAGATTAGGATATACAATTTAGATGCTTGGACAAAGAGGCGACAGAACAGAACGCAGGATGAAGAGTCCTGACAAGACAGGGGGGAAAGTGAGGTGAGGGAGGTGCTAAGAAAATGCAGATTTGATCACAAGAATGGTGACACAGCATCTAACTACAGCTTCAGACCTCCATGTACTTTCCAGGATGAGAGGATGGGTGGAGTCAAGAGACAAAAGGAAGAGTTACACTGAAACACAGCTAAGGATAGCTTCTGGGGAATCCTGCTGTAAAGGTAAGGCAAAAATGTTGAGAAGCACTGGAAGTTTGCAGTCATGTTTTAAGATGAGAGGAAAATAAAATGTTCTGCCAGAAAGAATTCAGCACAAGAGGGAAATTTGATGTTGCAGGAAAGAAGATGAGTGAAGGAATGACCCTGAGAAGAGAAAAAGGGGTATGATCTGGAGAACAAATGCAAGCCTTGTTCATATCCAGGAGAGAAGAAAGGGTTAAAGGTTCAAATGCTGATAAGTAGGGTTGCAGGCAGGGGGAAGCAAGTTTGTGTGTATTCTGTTGGGGTGTATTCTGTTTCCAGCTGTATTTGGGTAGATTTTACCTTCACAGAAGCTAAACAGTAGAGTGGGTCTATGGGCTGGAGATTTGAGGAAAAAGAAGAACATGTGAAAGGGTGGGAGAATTAATACACCAGCACCCAGAAACTACCTCCTTTGAGCAAGTGATGGTTGGAGGTGTGTGCTATTGAAGTGCAAGTTTCTGAGCTGAAGCCTGTATGTTGTACCCAATAATCTCTCATGCAAGGATTGTGCTTCCTTTTGAGACAGTGATTCAGCAATTCATGTAACCCTGTGGCCTCATGTATTTTTTTTAACTCCTTCATAGGTTAATTTTGAATTTGATGATTTTGCAAAAATACAGGGGAGGGATTATCTAATGGGAAGAGATAAAGAAATCAGAAGCAGAAGAACAAAGAACTGTTTATGTAATTACTTTTTATTTTATTACTTTGTTTATTTAATTACTTGAGGAACTCATGAATGGAAGTCTCTTAAAGTCACTAATATGAAATGATAATTTAGGTAGGTGAATTTGGCTATTTATTATGTACTTATTAAATAAATATTTATTAAGGAATCAGTGTTAGATCAGCAGATACTTTATTATACAGGAGGGATGTGAAAGCAGATGGTGACTGTCATCGTATAATTTTAGGGACTGTTGTAGCTGAAATGTAGAAACTATAGCAAGTGCCAGAATGTACAGGTGGAGGTATTTGAAAACTGGGCAAAGAGGCAACTGAACCCTGCCTGGCATGTAGGTGGATGAGAGACAGACAGATAATGAGGAATACTGGGACTGAGAATCAGAGCAGTGAGGGAGTGCCAGGTGGTATGGATAATGCAGGGAGAGGAAATACATTCCATCAGCAGGATGAGGGCACAGGGGAGCAGGAAAGTAACATCTCCCTGAGAGTATCTGCAGGGAGTGATTAAAGGTGCATAATGGCGAAGACCAGGACGGAAAGGGCATGTGGTAAGGAAAGCCACAGGAGGCGGTTCAGAGGAAGGCCTTTGGGCTGCATGGCGTTGATAAGGCCAGGTTACTTTTGCATCATTTACAAACCTGTGACTTCAGAGCAGAACAAGAACCAATAAGATTAAAATAAGGAGAGGGAGAGGAGGGAAATATCCACCAATCAGTCTGCTGGTGGATATAACTGAATTTAGTTCCTGATGAATCAGGCTCAGCATTGATCTTAGCTTTACCTGCCCTTTAAGGTACAACCTGAGTTTGTGCAATTGGTCAGCAAGCCAGGGACTGATTAGGAACATGAGACAAGGTTCTCAGTTTTGCCTCTAGAGCTAAGTCACTGGGCAAGCCATTGATCTCTGCATTTCACTTTCCAGTAAGTCATTCCTCAAGACTGTCCTCTGGTGCTATGTGCTAAGCTGCTGTATCCCCAAGGAAGTTGTAGGTCATTGCTCACTCAGCACCCCTCTTTTCATGGTGCAAGGTTTGCTAATTCATCCCTCTGACTTGTGCAGTGCATTTTCATCCACCCACTCCTAATCTTTTAGTCTTTTGTCCTTTAGAGCTACTGGTTGTCATTGCAGATGATCTGGAAACCTTTCAGAAGAGGCAATTGACTGTTACCTTATGCATAGATACTGTACAAATGTGCAAAACATGTGTGATGATGATGAATATGGTGATGGAAACGATTCCGACAACCAATGCTGCTGGTTCCCTATTCACTTTACAAACATTGCCACATTTAATTATGAACACAATCCTTAGGATGAACATTTCCAATAACAGCATTTTTCAGGTATGGAAATTAAGCTCAGAGATGTGTGGTATGCCTCTCAAAGTCACACTGTGCATGAAACCATGAAGTCTGATTCAGATCATCATTGGAAGGTGAGAAGATAGAGGGGGAAGGGAAAGAAAAACACAAGATCAGAAGAGCATGTATTTCTGCAACTCATAGTAAGCTCCAAATATCTAATACTGCATGGTGTTTTCCTTTCCATCACTTGGTTCAAATAATTTTGAGGGTTAACATGCGTTGGAAGATGAAAGTTGTGACTCACCAGCAACAGAATGACTTACAAACGGATAAGGCTCTTGAGCTCAGTGAAATTGGAATGTTCTGGAACCAGGTCCCCATCCCCCTTGTTTCTTCTCCTTGTTAATTTAGCTTACTCTAGCCATACAGAATACTCGCCCTGAATGACAGATATTGTGGGTCTATTTATAAAATAAATGAGTGTTTGGAAGTGATTCTAAGCTAAGTGCATTTGAATTTGTATTGCATAACGGCGATACAGTCACCTACACTTGTGTAACATCTGACAGTTTGCAAAGAGCATGCGCATAATTATTGTTAACATGTGTCGAACACCTATTATATGCCAAGTAGTATGTTAGGCAGATTTATAATTAATACTTACAATAATGTTTTTAAAGCATTGTAAAAATGTTAAAATGTATTTACTTCCATTTTGTTTGCAAGAGAAACAGAGGGAGAAGAGAAGAAATGGAAGGCAAACAGAAGTAGGAGGAGGATTAGAGAGGAAAGGAGATCTTCTGTCCACTGGTTCACTTCTGAAACACCTGCAAGCTCTAGGGCTGGGCTAACCTGAAACCAGTGATCCAGAAGCCAATCTAAATTTTCCATTTGAGTGCCATGGGCCCAGCACTCAAGCCATCCACTGCTGCCTTTCCAATTAGGCATTTAGCAGGAGCTGTATGAAAAATGAACTTGGACTGCAATCTAGGTACTCAATTATGCGTTGTGGGCACCAAAAGTGACATTTTAATTGTGACACTGAATTCCCACTACTCATAATAGAGTTTTTGATGTCATTTTTATCACTATCTTCACTTTACAAAAGATGATATTTAGGCACTCAAATTGAGTCAGGTGCTTACGGTCACATTTCTTCTAGTGTGCTAGAAATTTGGGCACTATAAAGCAGGCATTAGAATTCCTATTTTTTGTAAGAAAAAATTTGTTTTGTATCTCAAATTCCAGATGTGATAACCAGGATAATATTTTAGTTTTATATTTTAAGAGGGCTGAACTGCTGGAGTGAAAAAGAACTTTTTGTCTCATCAAAAATCCAAACTTTTTAAAAACAGCTAAAAATCTTAAAAGTTTTTCAGATTTTTTAAAAAAAATCTGGGGAACCATTTCTGTGGATAATAATTCTTATTTTGCGAAAGTCCTGCAAAAGAGGTCACTGGGTGAAGGGAAAAAATGACACATTTCCAAAGGTCTGTTTTCCCTTTCCAAGTTCTTTTTTAGCCACTTCTTTTTCCTGTTGAGGAATCAAGCACTTCTCATTGTGGTGTGTCAAGTCTCAGCCCCTTCTTGCTTTGGCTTTTTGTTAGTTGGTCTTTGACATTCTGATGATCAAATTAGGCCAAGAACCCACTGAGCAGCTTTAGACCCTATCTGGCATTTAGCGTATCGTGATGCTCAGTAAATGTTGGTCACCAGCAATAATAACAAGGATTTAAAATCAATTTATTTGTGTTGCTCAGTTTCCCTCTTAGGGGAGGGAGCAGAGCAGCATGAGGCAGAAATAGTAGTCACTTCCCTGTTTGAAGCAAGCTCCTTGGGCACTGTCCGCAGCCATCCATTAAAATTTGAATAATCTACTGTACTAAGAATAGAAGAACTAATTTAATTTCTGCAGCATTACTAGGATCTGCAGTAACTCATTTTATGATGATACAGTTACTTGCAATTGTCTTGCTAGAAAATGAATAAGTATTGGGATAATTGAATCCCTTATGGTGATGTTGTTGTTCATGTTTTGTTTTGAACTCTGCTGAACTATCTTTCTCTCCTCTGGCCTTCAGGACTCTTCAGGAGGCCTCGGCTATGAAAGCGATGCAAACTTCAGGGAAATAAATGTCCTCTTCATTCTTCCTGTTTGGTTCACTGCCGTTCTCTACATCTTGGTGTAATTTAGTAGTTCAGGGCCTAATTTTTACACATGAATTGCAAGCCTATAGTGCGTATTCTGATATATGTATTTCTCACAACTGTGGTTTCCTATAAGCAAAATAGTAGGGAAAGGCTTTATTTCTGAAACTAAGAGTAAGCTTAGAGATTCCATGAACACATTCCCTGGTGAGTGTAAATGTTAAAATGCTAAAAATGTTCAACTTTGAAGTAAAATGATACTAACCTATGGATCTCTGATAAATCTTAGAACATGTAAGGTTCATGTTTGAACTGAATGTTCTGGGACTTCAGCTGCAAGTATGGGGTAAGATGGATGTTATGACCTTGTGAGCCACTCAGGTCAACTGTCTTTCTATGGGTAACAGTGAGGCACCCAGTGAGGGTACAGGAAAGGAGCCTCCCATCTTCCATGTTTACATAGATGCCATACTTCAGACAGGAGAGGCACACACTGGGGGGGTGACTGCTCCTGAGGTTTTGAGACCACTGCTGGTGTGTGGTTGAGGGCCACAAGTAGTGAGTTATTCCTTATGGATGATGGATCAGCTTCCAGATAAGGTGACTTGGAGGTTTGGGGGAGTGTTTGGGAGGTAGGACCCAGAGTGTGACATCTTATGTCAGTGTGGCTAGGCAATTGTGTCCAGAATTTTGATCAACACAAGTGTAGATGTTGCTGTGAAGGCATTGTTTAGATATGATTAACCTTTAAATCAGTAGGTTTTGTGGAAAGCTGATTATTCTCCATGGTGTGAGTGAGCCTCATCCATTATGTTGAATGAAGTCTTTTTTTTTGGTAAGATTTATTTTTATTGGAAAGTAAGATATACAGAGAGGAGGAGAGACAGAGAGTAAGATCTTCCATCTGATGGTTCACTCGCCAGGTGGCCACAATAGCCAGAGCTGAGCCAATCCGAAGTCAGGAGCCAGGAGCTTCTTCTGGGTTTCCCATGTGGGTGCAAGTTCCCAAGGCTTTGGGCTGTCCTCTACTATTTTCCCAGGCCACAAGCAGGGAGCTGGATGGAAAGCAGGGGCCACTGGGATTAGAACCAGCGCCCATATGGGATTCCAGCAAGTGTAAGTTGAAGACTTTGGCTGCTACGCTATCGCACCAGGCCTGTATGAAGTCTTTATAGAAATAAGTAAGATGCCCCGAGGAGAAAAGAATTCTGCCTGTAGGTACCTCCTGCCCTGACTGCAGTACTGACCAGTGCTTGAATTTCCAGCTTACCAGTATGCCTTACAAAATTTGGACTTGCCAGCCCCCAAATTTGCCTATGTGGGTACTTCAAAAAGTTAGTGGAAAGGCTGGCATTGTGGTATAGCATTTTTTTTTATTGTTAATTATTTTGCATTATGTGACAGTTTCATAGGCTCTGGGAATCCCCCCCTCCCTACCCCTCCCCTCCCCCTGGTGGATTCCTCCACCTTGATGCAGTATTACAGTTCAAATTCAATCAAGATTCTTTCATTGCAAACATATACCAAGCATAGAGTCCAGCTACTTATTGTCCAGATGGGTTGAACAGTTTCTTGGGGAGACCTTTTCTGGTCTGAAGTTTGAGCTGGCAGAATATCATCACAGTCAATTAAGAGTCCCAATATAACATCAACAGCAATTTGCAATGTTATGGAATTGACATGGTTTTGAGTAACCAGTGTATTAAAAAGAAAAAAAAAAAAAAAAGGAAAACAAGTCCTAGCCACAACCTATGATTAGCTCATTGACATTTCAATTTTAGTTCATATACAGGACCGGCTGCTCTATACCTTAAAATGGCCATAAGGCACCATTCAGCTGTTTCGTGTCCATTTCATCTTAGTATTTAGCCAGTTGTTGTGTTGAAGTAAAATTTTGCTGATCTTGGCAGATTTTAGGATAATCCAGACTGGCTTGTAACTCTAACAAGATATATGTCAACATTTTAGGTGCAGAACATTTTTTTTTTTTGGGGGGGGGGTGTGCAGGAAAATCCTCAACACCATGGCGAGGAGTAACTAATCTTTGTGACCCATTAATCCATCAACTGCTCCATGCTAATGTGCCTTAAAAAAAAAAAAAAGCAGAAAGTGGCTCAAGTACTTGTTTGTCTTTTCTGCACTTGGAACCTTGATGTAATGCCAGGCTCTTGTCCTCAACTTGGACTAATCCTGGCTTTGTGGCTATTTGGGGAGCAAACCGGTGAATGGAAGATTGTCCCCCTCTCTTTTTCCCTCCCTCTCTCCAACTCTCCCTGAAACTCTGACATCTAGTACCATAGCAGAGGAAGGGGGGAAAAACAAATTGGTCAGCTACCCCCAGCCAAGCATTAGTAGTGAAAGTCTGGGTGAATGGAAACTCTAAGGTAGACTATGTCAACCAATGGACCTTCGAAGAATCTTCTCATCCTTGGATCGGTGAGACTGACAACATTTTAAAAGTATTAAAACCACTTGAGCAGAACCCTCCGATGATGCTCTTTATCGGGGACCATGAGATGATATTGGGTGGCCGTTCCCCATCCGTAGGTACTGAGGCTATTAGGAGGCGGGGTGTGGCTTCTCCCATGACCCGATTTACAGAAGCAGGAAAGGGAAGTTTGGAAGCAATGATCTCACCCACTGTTCCCTGATCCTTGACCCTTCCCACCCTTCTCAATCATGTCATCAAAGATAAGATATAAATAAACAAACAAATAAAATAACTCTTTAAAAAAAGTGGAAAACGAATGAAAAAATAGGGTTGCTTTAGTGCTAAATATTGAAAACCATGCATACTTTTTTGTTTTATTTCTGTACACGTCTTAAGACCTTATATTAATTCCTCAAAATAATTCTGTGTAGACACTTCCACATTCTATTTGTCTTGCCTCTCTGGAGGCTTTGCTGGTACATGACCTACTGGATATTGAATGAAGACTTGTGGATGTTTCCTGGGTTCAGTGGAGGAAATTTCAGCTGGAGTTGGGAGCAGCCGCAGAGATTCCATTGGTATTTGTCATTCCCATGGTGTCTTTGGGTTGACATCACTTAGACTGCTATGTGATTTGGGGTTTAACCTCAGTGGGTTGTGGTAACTGAAACTCCTTTGGTGACATAGGTTACCACTGGATTGTTTATATCTGCGTTCAGATATGAGGCAGTTTGAGGGGTATTAGTTTCCTGGGAGCCATGCATTTCACATATAAACCTGTAAGAAAGTAATGGCACTTTCCTCCTCCTACCCAGTGGTAGCAATTAGAAAGACCACTGATTCCTGGTAATATAGAAAAGAGCTATAAAAAGAATGAAACTTTAGGGTCCAGCGCACTAACCTAGTGGTTCAAATCCTCACCTTGCACAAGGCGGGATCCCATATGGGTGGCTGTTCTAATCCCAGCTGTCCCAGTCCCATTCAGCTCCGTTGCTTGTGGCCTGGGAAGACAGTAGAAGACGGCCCAAAGCCTTGGGACCCTGCACCCATGTGGGAGACCCAGAAGAAGCTCCTGGCTCCTGGTTTTGGATTGGCACAGCTCTGGCCAATATGGCCACTTAGGGAGTGAATCAACAGACAGAAGATCCTATCTGTTTATCTGACTTTCCAAAAGAAAATTTAAAAAAAAAAAGAAACGTTAAAATGTGTGTTTTAAATTAGTTCTTCTTTAAAAGTTTTGTAGAATTCAGAAATAAACTCATCTAGTTCTGGTTTCATGAAGAGCTTTTAGCCAACTGCCACCTGGACTGTGATTCCTCCTCCTGTCCTGGTGTTTTCCTGAGGTCAAAATTCTGGAGTTCTTTGTTTTGTTGATCTTTTAAAAAAAAATTAGAGTAATTTTCTTCAACTACTTTGAGTATATGGCAGGCCAGACATTTCTTTCTCCTGTCTCTTTTAAGGATCAATGTCTGTGCTGACAACAGTGGGATGAGAATCCATCTTGTCCAGCAAATAGTAAGGAAGATATGTCAGGAAAACAACACATGTCAAGATTCAAGAGTGTGTTATACTTTCTGGGTGACAAGATGGGACAGGGTATAGCTGATGGGAATTGAGTTGTAAGAAGTTAGCAATTAAAGGACAAAGAGGGGGCTGTAAGGAAGAGACAGTTACTCTCCTTGTCTTAGTAAGTCAGGAAGGAGGCAAGAGAAACGATTCAGTAATCATGTCAGGCACAGAGGCCTGTTGAGTCTTTGATTTGCCACGTGCATGGAGTATGCTTGGTAGGTCTACAACACCATAATAGGTGATTTGAATTTATATAAACGTGACTGAGTCTTTTTCATTTTCTATGTAGGGATTCTCATCCTTTTCAGCTTTTGTAGGTTTCCATTCAGTTAGCTTGTTTGCTTGTGTTTTAAGTTTTGGCAGAAGTTTCACCTGGCAACAACCTCTCTACAAGTGCATTTGCCTGATAATTCAGAGATGCTGAGCTATGTGTCCACTCTGTTTTTAAAGCCTCCTAGCCTGGGGCTGTGAGGGAAAATACACAGAGACATGGCAGACTGGCCTTCAGCACCCCAGGAGATATGTGTCTTGGCTTCAAGTTGACTGAATACTATACCTTCTTTATTCCAAATAAACATGGTAGTCTCATTTTAAAGATTAGTTACAGTGATTCTATTTTGTTCCTCAGGCATTTTATGACATGTAAATGAGAGATATTCCAAATTCTTCTCATTATACTTGAATTTTCAGTACAGCTTTCTTCGTAAGAGCAAAGTTATATCATCTGGGACATGTAGAGGAAGAGCCGATGAGTCCTGTGAGGAGACTTTTGTGAGACCAGAAGAGAAATGAGGAGGCTAATGTATCTACTCAGACTTGTTTGAAAAGCTGGTGTTGGGCAGCTGCAAGGGCTGGTTAGTGTGGTCCCTCTGCCCTTCTTGAGGGTATGTGGATGGCTACATGATCGGTGATGAAGAGGACAGTTCGTGTAGTTTCTATTGCTTCAGGAAGTACATGCAGACCAATCATGCATGGATGCTAAGGCCATTTTTTATCAGACAATATCATGCAGTTATTTTTGTCTTTTTTATCTGAATGGCATGGTGTCTATTACATTTTCTGGAGTCTGAATTATAAATGTGGCTACACATTAGACATTCTTGTGCCAGCAAGAATGAAGTAGTATAAAACTGCTGGACCTATCCCAGTTTTGAAATCCAGATTAGAGGGCAGCTTGACCAACAGAAATGGAGACTTGGTATTAGGCTGAAAGAATAGTCATATAGAAGGGCCCCCACTGTAGCAAGTAAGTCTAGATTCAGGCTTAATACTGATCATATTAATCTCTAAGGCTTAAGATTGACTCCAGGACAGGGAAGTGTTCCTAGACTTTAGGATCTCCTGGCTTACTTGAAGTCAGTTGGAAATCCTTGGGAAGTCCCAGGAACTCTTGATGTTCAAGTCATTTCCCTAAAAGTCAAAAGTAGTGATCGTACTGCTAAGAAGTAAGGGGAAAGGGGACACTAGTAGTTTTTTTTAAATCACAATCTGATCTTCTGGTAATTTATTTTTTTCTTCTTTGTATGTTTCCCAAGAGATAACAGGGTAGAAAAGCTCTAAATACCATGTGTATTAGTTTGCTAGCACAGTAATAAAGTATTACAAGCTGAGTAACTTAAAAATACACTTTTTTTTACAATGTTGGAGGGCAGTATTCTGAAATCAAGGTGTTGTCAGGATTGTTTTTCTCTGGAGGCTGTGTGGAAGAAATTGTGCCATGCCTCTCCTCCAACTTTTAGTTGTTTCATGGTAAGCTTTGCCATTCCTTGGCAAACAGAAACATTGCCTTGATTTCTATTTTAATCTTTGCTTATCTTGCTGTATGCTTTCTGTGTCCAGAAGTTTTATAGGGAGATAAGTCCTTAGATTAGGGGTCTACTCTGCTGCTGCAGTATTAGCCCTCTTAAACAATTATATGCTACCATGGCCTTCATCCCAAAGAGGAGTCCACTCTGGCGTAGTGGAGTTTAGTAGTTAAATATGAATTTTTCTGGTGCACAATTCAACTCACAAGACTGTATAATTTCACTGAGCTCTATCCATAAAAGCTTTCACTTCAAAACTTTGTGTAGTTTTGTATTGCTTTGAAAATACACTATTTGGACAGGTCCTATCTTCCAAACACCCACTGTAGCACACTGGACTAGAAAAGGCATGATTATTGTAAAAAAAAAAAACTGTTTTGAAAAAGAAAGAATGGGAAACAAATGACAGTAATTTTTTCACAGCAGTTGTTCTTTCTGAGTGAAACTTGTGAGAGTACTCCTTGCCTTGGCATTGGTTGAATACTTCTCGCCATATGAGCACTTTTTAACCTTGCTTTCTCCACCTTGAGAACCCAAAATACTACCCAACAAGTGGTTATTTTTTTCTAAGAATTTTTCTTTGTGGCCACTGGCTTTTTCCATTTGGTTCTTTCTTCCATGTTGATCTGTGTCTGTTGATGATGAAGTGGACATCACCGAAAAGTCCTTGCTGAAGCTAACACAGCTCTCTTGGCAGGCATAAAGCCCAGATTCGGACAATGTTTTGAGGCTTGAACTGTTGATTACTGGCTTTGGTAGGTGATGCTTGTGGCTGCTTCATCTGTGTAATCAATTTCACGTGTAAGAAACATACAATTAAATATCTTCTCTATGGATGAAAGGGTGAGCCAAGTATAGGTCCTGGGTGCAAACTTTAAAACGTTAAGGAGGTACACATTTTCAGGTGTCCTCCTTGCCCTTGTCAGACTCTGAGAAGTTTTGGACATTGCTTGTCCCCTGAGGGCCTATGGAATCTTTCTCTAGCATGGTAGTATGAGGCATGGTAGAATCTTTGGTAGGTGGGCCATTTGGAAGATGATACGGTCACTGGGGACACTACCTTTGGAAGGGATTATTGGTTGTTCCCTGGAGCAGATTACATCTCACAAGAGTGGAGATGTAGGAGAGCAAGAATGGCCTCTTCTCACTCTGGTTTCTCTCTTCCTATGACCTCATTCTCTTGCTATGACCTCATTCTCTTGCTATGACCTCATTCTCTTCCATGTGCTTCCACCGCGCTGTAATTTTAGCTAAGGAGACCTTCACCAGAGTTGAGCAGGTACCAGCAACATGCCCTTAGACCTCCAGAAGTTTAAATCTCTTTTCTGTGTATATTACTCAATATCAGATATGTTGAGAAGCAATGGAAAGTGTACTAAGATAGATGCTCCTTCAATTTTATGTACTTTATATCTTGTCTTGCCCTTGTCCTGGCCCTGAGAAATCATGTTTAACCTTAGAGTTTGTGATCTTTAAATGATTAATCTCTTTGCTCTGCTTGTCATATCCCCCTTCTACCCAACTTAATGGTTACTTGAATAGTAGATTTAAAAATAAATCTAAGGCTTTACCAGACACATAAAAATTGCAGTATTTATGTCATATCTTGATACATGTATAAATTGTGTAAAAGATTAAAGGTATCTATCTCCTCAAACATTTACATTTTATTTTTGGCTAGCAGGCTGGATATGTTCATAGGACAATATGCTATTTTTCTTTAATTTTTAAATTACTTTCATTTATTTTAAATATAAGCAGAAAAAAAAAAAAACGGAGGCAGGGAGGGTTCATCTGTGTGCTGGTTAACTCCCAATAATTCTCACAAAACCTGGGATTAGGCCAATGCAAAGCCAGGACCACAGAACTTATTCTTAGTGTCCCATGAGGCTAGCAGAAGTTGAATTACATGGCTCATCATCTGCTGCCATCCAGTTTGCACGTTAGTAGGAAACCAGAATCTGAGGCAGAGTGAAAGATTAAACCCAGGCACTCTGACACGAGATGCAGGTGTCCCAATAGCATCTTAATCCCTTGTATATCCTAAGGCCACTGTTATGTGCCTCTGCCAAATCCCTCTATCTGAAGATACCTATGTTGACTGTCTCAACTCTGTGAGGTTTCTGAGTATTGCTTTGGTCAAATTTAAGAGACACTAAAAGCTGAGAGTGCTTCTTTTAGACAAGGGAAGTTTCCTCCCATGTCTGCTTGCAGGTTCATTAGCGCAAATCTTTGGATATGTTTGCTAAGGGGGCACAAAGGAGCTATCAAATGCTGTGTGTTTCCTACAGTGCTGCCCCAGTCAGCAGGTCATCTGCCTTTTTAAGGTCAGAGTGTTTCACTTTGACCAAATGTTTTCTGCAGAATCAGTGCCAAGAGTTTTCCAGTCTTATCTACAGGCTCTCGATGCTCATTGTTCAATCACACCGCTAAGCCATTTTAGGATTTTAAAGTTGTCAAACATCTTTCCAATGTTGTCATATAGCTCTTTAATTTCAGGGACTAAGTTCTGTTTTAAATAGGATTTCATCTGGCTGCAAAAATAAGGAATTTACTTATGTTTATGCACATAGAAATTTTTTTTGTAACAAAAAAAAATAAAGAAAAGGGATGCTTGTGGCTGGTATAAGATATCCCCAAATCTCAATGTCCTAGGCACCCACCTGCCCTCAGTGCCAACAATCCTATGGGACTGCTTTAGTCACAAGTGTTGCATTTTAGACAAACGATGAAATCACAGAGCCTGTGGAATTATACCATAAAATTAAAAATAAAATAGAAAATACCTATATGGGGATTTATTTAAATCTGGCCAGCTGGGGCAGTCCAGTTAAACAAAGGTCTGGGATAGGAACTTAATTGGCCTGCAAAAAAATCTTCCGAAGCAGCAAGAGAGAAATCTTAATCACTTAATCACTTAGAAAATTTCATGCATTTTGTCTGTCTCAGTGTCTACCATATGCCTCAGGTAGCCCTAGTTAGGAAGTCTGTGTGGAACTTCAGAGTCATTCGTTGGCTGCACCTCGGTATGGTGAAGGGAGTTGGAATTTCCTCTAGATAAACTTAATAAGTTCTGAAAATTCTCTCTGCTGCTTAGGGATATTTCTCATGTTTTTACCTATGACGGACAGGTACGTTCCCAAATAGTATTGTTCCTGGAGGCAAAAATGCCCCACAGAGGGAGAGAAGGTCCCAATTGTTTTCCAGTTAAAATGCTGACTTTCACAACAAAAAACTGGAACTGTTTTGATGAAAATGTGCATTGAGTGGCTTTTCCTTCCTTCAGAGGGGATCCTTTCCCAGTGCATTTTCTTCACTATGTGTGATTTAGAGCAGACAGCACCTGTCTCAAGTATGTTTATGGGTGTTCTTTTCAGTTAAGTGGTAGCTATGACACTTACAGCCTAGAAGCACAAGATACATCTATTACGTCTTAAAGCAACTAACCACCTGAAGCTCACCAAGTTATTTCTTGAGGTTTTTTTTTGACTTTTTAAGTTATTTCATGGTTTATAGTATATAACCTTTTTCAGATAAAAAGTTGAAAACTTCAGAGTTTTAGCTGTCTATACTAAGATAGTATTTTATTATATTAAAGGGCTTTTTTTAAAAAATAAAATGAATTAATCTTGTCTTATAACATCTTTATTTACAGCAGGAACTTAGACTGGCAGTTAAAATTGCCTACATCTCACATCAGAGTAGCTGGGTACAACACCCAGCCCTGGTTCTCGACTTGCAGATTTCTGCTGATGCTGACCATATTAGACAGCAAGCATAGTACGGATAATTGTTCTTGATACCCCTGTAGGACATATAGGTTCTTTCAGGGCTTGTAGGTATTTGCAGAATGAACTAGCAGATGAGAGCTCTCTTTGTTTATCTTTTTGCCTCTCCGATAAATAAAAATGATTAAAAATTTTACTTCTAATTTTTTTATAGTAAAGGTCAACTTTTGTGTGCTATCATTTAATTAATTTCATACGAAAGAGTTCCATTTGTATTTATAGGACATAAATGTTCCCTAAATTTCATGAACTTGGGGAAGTGACGAGGGTAAGGGGACCTTCACAGTTGTCATCCTGCGTCGCACAGGTGACTACCTTCTGAGGGGTAGCTTCTGGTTTGTTGTAGTGGCTGATCTTCAGGGAATCCTCCAGAAGAGGAGATGGGGGTCCATACCTGCCTGCTGTACCACTGTCCCGGCCCTGGCTGCCACTGGTGCCCTCAGGGATGCCAGTTATAGGGACTCATCTGGCTCCATGGAGTGTCTGTGGCTGTGCTGTCTGGCATGCCTGCCCTGCGCTTGGCTTCTCATCCCCCAGGAGGTTGATCCTAGGTGAGCTGCCTCCTCAGTCAGGAGGAAACTGACTTCCTTTTCTGAGGCCCAGGCAGCTTTGTCTTGGGACATTATTCTTCTAACTTGACAAAGATCCCTTCGTTATTAACATTTTTATTTGTAAAATGTTAGTGTTTTTGCCATTATAAATTTCATTTTATATTTTCTATCATGATTGTATGTGTTAACATCAATGTTCTATAGAACACAATATGATCTAATTTTGTTCATAGTACAAAACGAATGTCTTTTAAAAATGTGAAATAGGGCCTGGCATGGTACCCTAGTGGCTAAAATCCTCTTCTAGCAACTGCCAGAATCCAATATGGATGCCAGTTGGTATCCCAGCTGCCACACTTCCTATCCAGCTCCCTGCTTGTGGCCTGGGAAAACAGTAGAGGATGGCCCCTGCATCCATGTGGGAGACCTGGAAGAGGCTCCTGGCTCTTGGCTTCCTATTGAGCTCAGCTCCGGCACTTGTGGCCACTTGGGGAGTGAACCAGATGGAAGGCCTTTCTCTCTGTCTCTCCTGTCTGTACATCTGCCTTTTCAATAAAAATAAATAAACCTTTAAAAAATGTAAAATAAACATTAAAAAGTAATTTCTCATGATTATGTTTATTGAATTTTAAGAACATTTTATTGGGAATGTTATGAAAGAAAATTCAACTGATAATGACTAAATATAAAAATTACAGTGTTCAGTTGCGTTACAAAAATGGGGATACATTTTAATTTTCTGGATATAAGTAAAATCATGTAAACACATCTATGAAATATAAACCTATCACAATTAAAATGATGAATATGTAGTTGCTAATTTAAAGAAATTTTATCTTGCTTCTTTTATGTTACATCTAGATCTCCATGTATATTTTAACAGTACAACCTTATGCTACTTCATTTAAACAATGTTTTATTAGTATACAGTATGTATACAAAGAAGTGCACATAAGTATAGATAAATTTTTTTTTGTCATCAGATTGAACTCAGCCAACATCCAAAGGATTTTTTTATTTAACTGTTGGTATCTTCTATGAACTACTGTTTATTCTGGAGCATACTGCTCATTCTCCATGTGATTATATATATAATACTATATATATAATATATAGTATATTATGTATATTTATATTAATAATACAATTATAAATTTTAATCATGAGAAATTATTTTATATATTATATATAATATATAACATATATTATATGTTATAATAATATATTATATAATATACAATAATCATAATGTTATAATAATATATATTATAATATATCTTGCAGAGGATATATTGTCTATTGTCTATCATCTGTTATATATGATACATTATACATGATGTATATATAATATATAATATATAATATACTTATAACACATTTTAAACAATGTATATATAATGTCTATATAACATACTATATATTATATATATAACAACACACATATTTATATGGTGTGCCTTAAATTTGTTTTGAATTTTTGAGACTTTTATTATCTCAGTATTACACGGGCTATCCTAGAGAATGTCCCTGTGCATTGATGAAAAGAATGTGTATTTGTGCAACTGTGGGAGGAAATGTTTTGTAGCCATGTACCAAATCATGTTGGTCTGAAGTGTTTCTTTGTTGTTTCTTTTTGTGTTTGATCCATTGATGATAACAGTGTGTTGGAGTCCCCTGTTATTATTGTGTTGAAACATAGCTCTAGATTTATTAACATTGTTTTATGAAATAAGGTGCTGCAGTATTGAGAGCATGTACATTTAGTGTACTCACATCTTCTTGTTGATCCGTTAGTCATTACATAATAACTTTTGTGTCTTTGATATGTCTTTATCTGAAATTTTGTGTTGTCTGATGTATGTGTAGCTACTTCTGCTAGTTTCTCATTTCCAGTTGGATAGGTTATTCTGTGTGTCTTTGCCGGTGAAGTGTGTAGGCAGCATTTGGATGAGTACCCTTTTCTCTTTTATTTATTTATTCAGTCAGTCTCTATCTTTTAATTAAAGAATTTAGCTCATTTAATTTCAAGGTTATTATTGAGAAGTAATGACTTGGTTCTGCAATTTTCAATAACTTTTTACTTTTTGTTTTCAGTCTTCTTTATATGCTTACTGGGAATTGCTTTTGCCTTCACATCCATTCATCATGCTATCTTTGTTTCTGTGTGTAAACCAGTTTGGAAATCTGACCAGGTGGTGACAGATTTCTTTCAATTTTTGCTCATCTTGGAAGGTCTTTATTTCACCTTTATTTATGCATGGGAGCTTCACTAGGTAAGTATTTGGGGTTGGTAGATTTCTTTTTGTATTGGAACTATGTCCCTCCATTCTCTTCTGGCCTTGGAGTTTCTGTTGAGAAATCTGTTGATGCCATGGGAATTCATTTTAAGGAGATATAACATGTTGTACTTTAATATATTAGTATATCCTTTTAAAGTTTCTTTTGTGTTGATGATCTTATCATATCTATTTGGTATTCACTGTGTTACCTGCATTGGGGTGTCATGTCTTTCTCTAAATTGGGAAAATTTTTTTCTGTTATTTCAGTGAGTAAGTTTTCTAAGCCAAACTTCTTCCATGCCTTCAGAAACTTGTTAGACTTACATATTTGATCATTTTATGGTATCCCATTGATCCTGAATGCTGTTTTCAGGCTTTAAAATTTTTCTCCCTTTTATTGTTTCATATGTTTCAACAGAATTGTCTTTTAGAAATGAGAGTCCCTCTTTTGCTTCACCAAGTCTTTTTTGTTTGTTTTCAGTATTCCAAAGTCTGCACAATTTCTTGTCCATGTCATGTACAGATTTTCTTATTTCATTAACTGTCTCTGTGTTCTTGAGTAATCAATCATTCCTCTGAATTAATTTTCAGGCATTCCATCAATCTGCCCTTCTTCATTGTCCAATGTTATTATATTATTGTGTCCCTTTTAGAGAGTCATATTGCTTTATGCTTCTTGTGTTTCTACTTTGACTTTATGCATCTGGGATATCATGTATCCTGTTTCCTTTGGGGAATGGTTTGTCCATTTGTTTGAAGGCCTCTTGAATATTTGCCTCTGCATTCTGATGAAGTGCCTGAAACTTACACTGGTATTCCAAAGGTTTGAGCCATGGTGGGACTATGGAGCCCTGGCCACCATGTGTAGGTGGGGGAAATTTCTAGAGTGCCAACCAAGTTGAGTGTGGTAGAATACCTCTGGTTGCAGTCCTTAGGGAGGGAACTTTGGAGCTGGCTGGTCTGTTCATAGTGGAAGCTGCTCTCTGTTGCGTAGGTCAATCCATTGATTCACAGTCTAGTTTGAGTTCACAGTGCTTATGCACCTCCCCTCTCCCAGGCAATCACCTTACTCAGTGTTTGCCTCGATATGTAGTGTGTTCCCTGAGGCCTCTAAGAGATCTGTATACCGCTTGCAGGTAATTCTGCAGAGGAAAGTTGTTGTCCAGCAGCATAGGTGTCACCAAGAGATGGAGTTATACAGGATGGGGGGAGAGGGGATGATCAGACTTTTTACTGAACCTGGAGGCATTTTTCCTTTGAATGCTCATCTCTTGTACTTCTTGTCCACTCAACCAGATTCTGTGCTTATTACCAAATGTTCTGTTAAGGGTTTGGCTATTCTTCCTTAACATCTGGCATATTTTAAACTTTTACAGCAGTTATCTCTAATGTTTCTGAGTAGCACTGTCAGTCATTGTTCAAGTCCTTTCCTTTGAACTTGTGCTACAACATGTCCTTACACCTCTTGTGACTGAAAAAGACATTTTTCTTTATAAAATGCCAAGGACATCCAGGTATGTTTACTGAATCCTCACACTGATTCAGCATGATCTCTGCTCCAATCTGTCAAGGCATTCTGTTACATTGAAAGTATCGTATTTCTAAACTGGCATTCTCAAATCAGGTGGTCTAAAAAAGGGCAAAATTGCCCAAACACTGAATGTAATCTGATGATAAATATGATATTGTGCAGAGAGATAAATTGGTATATTTTGTAGGTCTTCTGTTGCTCTTTATAGAAGAATGTCACTACCAAGGTGACAAACTCTGGTACAACAGATATCACTTTTACTTCAAAAGCAATGTCGTTAAATTTCTTAGTTTTTGGCTCATTAGAGATAATTTTCCCATCTTACTTGTAGCTATGTGGGGCAGACACACATATTAATTTATGATTAAAACCAAAGGGGACAGTTTAGTGGTATAGCCGGTAAAGCTGCTGCCTGCAATACTGGTATCTCATATGATTACCAATTCAAGTCTTAGCTGCTCAATTTGCAATCCAGGTTCTTATTGACAGTCTGGAAAAAGCAGCAGAAGATAGTTGAAGTGTGTGGGTCCCCACTATCTATATGGGAGAGCCAGATGAATTTCCTGGCTCCAGTCTTCTACCTGGGCCATCCTTGGGCATTGTGGCCTTCTAGGAAGTGACCAATAGGTGGAAGTCAGTCCATCAATCTCTTTCAATCTCACCTCTCTGCCTCTCTGTCTCCCTCTTCCCCTCTCTCTATAATCTGATTTTTAAATAATTAAAAACATGTTTAAAAAGCAGAAATCGTGGTGTCTCATATTACTTGTGGTTAACTGAGCGTTTGGCTTTCTCACTGCCTTTCATTAGTCCTGAACCTTGTAATCATCGTTTATTCTGAGTCACTCTTGCCCCAGAATGTTGGGGTAGTCATTATAGTATCAGTGTATCTTTCCAATTCCATCTTCATATGTCCATACCTTTCTCTGATGACACTCAAAAAAGAACATTCACTTTCTTAGGGAAAATATCTCTGAGGAGGCTTCCAGTCTTTGTGTGTTCAAGTGAAACCCTGAAGATAACTGTTAAATGCTAGATTCCCTCATTTGCCTCTGGAATTTTCCCACAAGTCTCCCCCTTTGATTCAGTAAAACTGTGAAACAGCCTGAAGATAAATATAATCTACTATTATGTAAAAATAATAGTAGGTTCCCATTACCGATCATCTTATATGTGTGAAACCTCTGGAAAGTAAAATTTACTCACTTTATTTAATTTTTACCAAATCCATTGAGGTAGGCATTATAGTTTTTACGTTATTAATTAGGAACCTGAAGCCTGGAGAGTTGAATACTTTTTCCAGTCACATTTTTGTAATAGAGATAGCATTTCAGGTCAATGGGGAGGTTGAATGAAAGATTTCCATTTTCCAATGGAGCTGAAGTTGACTAATTATTAGAACATTATCTGTTTACAAAATGCTAGCAATCATATCTTGCCTTGTTCATTTTTGGTCCTCTTCCTTGCTGCTAAGCCCTCTGGGTTCCTTCTGTTCATCCACATCACCTTTTTTAGGTCTAATACTAGTGGTGGTTCTTTGAGGAGATTATGGTTTCTGAAACCAAGTAGTCATTTTTTAGGAATGACTACTCTGAGCCATACATGTAGTTTTCTAACTCCAAAAAGTTTACTAACTCAAACACCACACACACACACACACACACACACACACACACACACAAAACCTCTTTGGTGCATCAAGGAACACAGAATGTGTGGAACACAGAGGTTTTTTTAGGGCAGTGAAAATACTCTGTATGATGTTATCAGGTAAAGCACCGGGAATGATGTAAACCATGGACTCCAGGTGATGATGCTGTGTCAATGTTTGTCAGTGGCAACAAGTATGCTGCTCTGAGGGTAGAGGCTGTGTTTCAGGGCCACAGAGGATATGGAAAACCTTTGTCCTCTCGATTGTGCTATGAACATAAAGTTACCTTAAAAAGTAAAATCTTTTAAAAAAATAAATACATATATTTTAAAGATGCAGTTTTCTGTCTTGGTGAAATATTTTATTTTGTTATTTATTTTTTAATTTTATTTTTGCTTATGTTTACATAGTTGACCCGGGTGGGAAGGGTCAAAGACTGGGGTAAAATTTTTGAGACCATTGTTTCCAACTTTTCCCTTTCTTCCGTTTGCACCTGGGAGAAAGGGGAGAGTAAGGCAAAAGCTGCCTCCAGCTGCCAAACATTATCCCAAGGTCTCCAATTCCCCAATGTGTAGCATGTTCCAAGGGTTTTGCTTAGGTGTATCTGATAGTTCTAAAATGCTGTTGATCTTGTCAATCCAAGCATGAGGAACTCCTCCAAGGTCCCTTTGTTGGCACAGTCCACCCCAGAGTTTCCATTCATCCAAATATATATTTTTTGTCAATGCTTGTCCAGGAGTAGTTGACCAATTTGTTCATTCTTTCCTCTGCTATGGTATCAGATGTCCTCTGCAGACCTCAGTGTACTCCTGTATCCTCTACGTGCATCTGGGTATGCCATCCACTGCTCCATCTTAGCCACTGAGGAGACCCAGTTCTGACACATGCCCTCCACAGTCAGACTACAGGCCCTGCTGTCCTGCTACTTACCACATGGTTGGAGGTCTAAGTCCATTTGTTCAGTTGGAGGGATTCTCAAGGAAATTTTACCTGAAGTGATCCCAGTCCTGACTCTTGTGTGCACACATACACTGATAATTGCAATTGCTAGGTCAGATCTATCTCCCACCCCATCTCTAATGGAAAGCAATGGGTGTTGTGGCCTGGCCCAACCCTGCCCAACATACACTCAGCCTTCACATACACCAACAGGAGCTGCATCCCAGTCCAAGTGACTCCCAGTAATCCCTACCAGGCTGGCCCCCAGCCCTGGTTCTGTGCTTGCCAGCTTATGCTGTGGATGGTCCAATCTGTTCCACATCCCATTCAGCTGTTGCACATGTCAGTGGACATTTAAGCCTAACTCAACCCAACTGACTCTACCATCTAGCCCACGCTCATGCCAACAGGTGCCACTACCTGTTTAGCCAGGCCTGCCCCCAGCTCTGGTTCTCATGCTCATCAGTGGGAGTTGCAGCTCATCAGAGAGGTACCCACAGTTTTCCTACTAGACCCATTCCCAGTCCCAGATCTTGCACTCTCCAGGTAGTTCTGCAGTCTAGCTCAACAAGATTTTCCCCCTAGTCCCAGCGCTTGCCAGTTGATGCTGCAGCAAGGCCCAACCAACCTGCCTTTACTCTGGTTTATGTCTGCACCAGTGAATACAGTAGGTTAACTCTGCTTGGCTCTCTCCTTAATCCAGATCACATGTAGGCCAACAGATGTTGTAGCCCTGCCCAACTTGGTCTGTCCCCAAGCTGCAGCTCTCATGCTCACCAGCAGGAATAATGGCCCAGCAGGAGAGTCCCCACAACTCCCCTACAGGACATACTCTCTCTGGGTCTCAGGTGTTCCAGTGATTGCTGTGGCCCAGTCTGGCATCAACTGCTGGATGTTGCAGCCTGGTTTTCCCCATACCATCTTCTTGGGTTATGCTCAAAGATGCTTCAGTGTGCCCCAGCCTGGCCTGTCCCCAGGCCCGGCACCCATGAGTTCCATGGTCATGAGGTTTCTCATGAGGGTCCATGGTCATGCCTGGCCCAGCCCATTACTACCTCCAACTATTGAGCAAACCAATAGAGTTTGCAGTTCCACAGGGGTGAGTCCACTTAGCTACTCTGAAATCTTCCCCCAGACTTGGATCTTTAGCATGCTGATTAGTTCCATGGCCCAGCCTAACAGTACCTGTCCCCTGTTCGAACTCTCACTGTAAGCCCCAACCCTAGCTTTAGTGTGCACTGGTGGGTGTTGGTTGGTGGTGTACCTAGCTAACTAGCCCACCTCAGGTTTCCCATGCAGGTTGGTACATTGGTCTGACCTATAAAGGTCCTCCAGCATCCCCCCTCCAAATTGCTCCATCTCAGCACACCCACTTACTTGTAAGTTCAGTGGCCTTTTTGGGGAAGTCCTTCCTTACCTGCAAATAAAGTGCCTTTTTCAATGGAGGTCCCTCAAAATTCCTTCCTCACTTGCAACATACTCCCCCAGCTGTTTTCCCTCCTACACATCCCCTTGCCCCTTTCCCTGATTAATCCACAGTCCCTGTACCTGGGAGTTTAATGGGTTTCCACATCACAGCCTTCTGGAGCCCAGTCTTCCTATGGGGTGATGTGCTGGCCTGGAGCTCTGACTGCTCACTAGGGGCCCAAGTTCCTGTCCACATGTGCTAGCCTGGGACCTCTTCACACACCCAAGTTCCAGGCCAATTTCAAGTTCCCCAAGCCCAGTACACCAGCACCCTAGGACAACATTGCTAACCTAGGGCTTTCCTCCTTTCTCCTCCCACATGGTCTGGGACCAAGCATGCGGGGAAATTTCAAGGCTTGTTCCATCTGCCTGGACATGAGCCACCAGGTCCCTGTACGCCGCCCCCCCCACCAGCTCCATCACCTCAGACCCTTGTATGCCCATCCCTTAGGACCCCACGAGTCCGCAGTGCCAAAACGCAGCATGGGGCTGCTCTGCACACATGCTAAAATCTAAAATTTTACAAAAGGGAGAGGATGACACATGAGATAAATGAGATGACAATGAAATTTTCTCTTCGACACATTTAATGTCCTAAAGAAAAATGACCTCTTCATAGAATTGGAATAGTTGAATCTCTCTTTTAACATGTTAATTGACTTTCTCTGCTTGTGTCCTCTTAGATTTACTCCATGTTCCTGAAAATTCTCAACCACTCTCTCCCTCCTGCCTGCTTCTGTTCACAGGCAGGAGTGTTCTTTCTTCCTCTCCAGGAATCCTAGTTGTTCAAGGACTTTGTTAAATTCCCAGTTCTCCTAGATTTCCAGTCCCCTGCTGGCCCCTTCAATGCTCTCTGAATTGTTTCCATTATATTTTAAAGTGTGTGTAGGAGCAAGGGCCAGGTGTTACACTTTAAACATACATTGTTCTTTGTAGCACATATAGTACTGTGCACAAAGTATGTGTAAATTCAGTACATTTTAAAGAGATTTATCAATTTACTTGAAAAGCAGAGTGACAGAAAAAGAGAGAGGAAAAGAGAGTGAGCTCTCATTCCATGGTTCACTTCCCAGATGCCCACAAAGCCAGGGTTAGACCAAGCCAATGCTAGGCACAAGTGACTTCACTCGAGTTTCCCACATGTGCCGCCATTGATCACCATACAAGTCTAATAACAAAAAGTTGGATCAGAAGTGCAGTGTGACCAAGACCTGAAACATGCACTGTGATGGGGGATGCATATATCTTAACCCGCTACATCACAATACCTGTCCCAGAGGATAGTTTTGACTGTTTGAAAATTTTTGTTTTAAAGCCCCCAAAACCTACATCTGTTTACCTGACACCTCACAAACCAATCTCCTACATCAGGGGTATGGAAAGAAAATATTGGCGTACAGATCCCAGAGCAAGGAATAAGGGTGGCTGTCACTCAGTTCCTGACTGCTTGAAGAGCCGTGGTAAAGAATCGTACATATTATGTTAGAATTGAGAGTGGCATATTCAGTTCTTGTGCAGGTCTCTGGTTGCTCCATGATACTTGTGACCCGGCTTTGGTTGGTGATAGGATAGGCAGGGTGTTGTTTTGGCATTTCAGATAATGGAAATGGACTTTAGTGGGACCTAGATGTGGTTGTTATTTTTGCTTAGGGTTTGGGGTTCTGGAAGAAATCCTAACATCACACTGTTGTCTGTTGAGCAATGAAAATGTTCTCATGAATCTTGGGATGCAGGATTAGGTAGTGATGGCTGGATCTTATATACTGATATTTCAGTTTAGTGAGGTAAACTTAAAGAGATGTCAATTTGCAATCATCAGGGCATGGCAAAGAGACTAAGCTGAAGGAGGGAGACTGAGAAACTGGGAAACTAGGACCTGATGGCATCTTCCATCTGCTTCAGAGATATGGGGGCTCTGTTTTACTTTGGTTTAACCTAACCAAACAAATAAACAAAAAGCCAAATGCTTTATTGCTTTCAAAACATGTCCAGCGTATGTATTTCTCACATTATGAGAAAGTCTCTGCACACCTTATTTTTGTGTTAATTCAGAGAAGCTCCAGAGAGTTAATGCCTGTCTACCTTCACATGTGAGGGTACTCAAAAATTTTGTGGAAAAATGATATTAAAAATAAGTTTACAGGGCTTGGCAGCGTGGCCTAGTGGCTAAGGTCCTCGCCTTGATCCCATATGGCCGCTGGTTCTAATCCCGGCAGCTCCACTTCCTCTCTGTCTCTCCTCCTCTCGGTATATCTGACTTTGTAATAAAAATAAAATAAATCTTTAAAAAAAAAATAAGTTTACAGTAGTGTAAAACATTGAAAAATTCAGAGCTTTTTCATAATACACACTTTCCCCTGATCATTTTGAAAACTTTGTATGATAGAATACGAAGACAGATGCAATTGAAATCCATATTGAAATGCAAAAGTGAGAGAAGCACCAAACTAAGAAATACATTGAAACATGTCATAGAGATTCTGTGGATAGCTTGGAGAACCATTTCTGAGGCATTGGAGAAGAATCTCCAACCCTCATCATACCCAGAGAGGAGAACTGTGGCAAATCATCAATTTTGACTTGCCTGTTTTCTTTAAAGAAAAAAAAAGACAGTAATATAAGTGGAATGCAATATATTGGCCAATGGCAAAAGGAAAATCCCAATTCCAGAATGCCGTGAGTGTGAAATGACCGGTAGCTAGCTTCCCCCTCTGATCTGCTGCTGTTTGTGATTCAGGAAAGACAGCTCTTCCTGTCTTCCTGACCCTGTGGTGGCTTACCTTTCCACACTTGAAAGTCTCTCAACAGATGCTATCTCCTGAAAAACAAAATAGAAATCAAACAAAGCAGTATGAACCCATGGATAACTGCCTTTTCCTGTACCCAACTAGACAGACTGTGAAATCTGAATGGACCAATCCTCTTCTCTGCATGTCCACTGATTGGTTGACTAGTTACTTCTCACAAGTTTTTTTTTTTAATTTTTGGAATATTTACACAGTTTATATTTCTAATTTGAAGATCCACATTGGATAATCTGGATAGGGAAAGTTTCTGCTAATTTTTATTGAGCTCATCATAGAGGCTAACACAATACAGATAATTGGTAGATGGATGGAAAATGAAATTCCTTCATTTTCTATCCTTTTAGCCCAGGTTTTAGCTATCTAAGGCAAAGAGGCTTGGTTTGTTTTGTTACTGCTTTAATAATTCCCACTTTTCTTTCTTCTTGCCTCACCTTTTTTTCTACTTCCCTTCTTTGCTTCTAAGGTATGTGATCTCAAATATAATGAATTTATGGTATCTAGCATTTGCTCATTCAACACAACCAACATTTAATTGGTTGGGGCTTGCTGCTTTCTTTCTGTACAGACTCATAGTAGCGGAATACATCTTCAAGCTTATACAAGCCTTGCTTCTAGTTAGCCATATTCAGAATTCTACTCATTAATATCTGGCTGATTATATCACTTAACATTTCTCACATAGTTAATTATACATTTCCCTTCTATTCTTACAGAATTAATTTTCTCTGCTGTTTAGTTCTTGATTGTTATTTCAGAGATGGCATGAGTGAAACTAAAAAAAAATCTGGTGAGTTGTTTGATATTAAGATATCTGTTTTGATTTTACAAGAAGATGAATGGCTATTCCCACCTCCCCTCCATTCGCTTTTATCAACTGAGAAAAAAACAGAGAAAACAAACCAGTGGCTCATGTGTGTTCCAGAATTTATTAAGCAGTTGAATAAATTATTAAGTAAGTACCCCTAAAACATTGGCATTTGCCTACTTTGATGGAGACCAGTGATGAATAATAATCTGTGCCTCAGACTGTAACATAGATATTTGCTGGATTTTTGAACACCAATGATTTTGGGATTATCTTTGAAACTCATGTGATGAGAGTAGAGAACTGGGAGAGTGAAGACTGTACCTCATGTATTAGACTTATAGTGAGCTGGAGTACAAAAATGAGATGTGGAGCAAGGAATCGACATCGTCCTTAATGTTCTTCAAGGCCTGCTAGAAATAGCCTAGCAAGTATGGGATGACTGAACTTTGGGAATGTCATAAACAGAATTCTTGCATCGGATGAGTGCATGGGCAGATGGTATCTCTGGTCTGTGTGTTAGATGTGGGGAGGATTCTGAGTTGTACAGATAATAATGGTCAGGACATCTTTGTACAGATGGTGGAACTTTGGCCCTAGAGCTTTTCCTGTTATTTAGGACCCTGACCTGTTCTGTGTGGGACACCCTCTACTTCCTGTTGTGTGTTGAGAGATTTGTAGACCCTGATGGTTAAGGAAGCCTGTAACCTGGTACCGGAAGAGTGGGGTCACCGGGAGCTTGATAGTGGAGTCCAGGTAGGGACCAGTAATTTGGACTGAAATGTTTGTGTAATCCATTTGTTTATTGTTGCCAGAGCTGCATTCTTATTCCATTAGGATCACAACAATTTTATTTTTGTTGGTTTTAGAGAAATCAAGAGTGGGAAAGGTAAAAATGCTTGAGGGTGATATGTGTAAAAACACAATTACTGAAGTTACAGACCATGGTAGTAGATCCTGATAAGCACAATGATAACTGAACTTAAACCACTGCTTTCGACCTAGTGTTACACCCATGGAAACAGCTGCCAGGAGGTTTTCAGTGTAATTTCAACCAGATCTTACAAAGAGACTATTGCTATAAAGACTGTGTCACAGGCTAATTGTAAGAAACAAAACGGCTTGGGAAAGTGAAAGAAATTCTGTGGGAAATGCAAGGGTGTGTTGAAAGCAAAAAAATCATTGTAAGAAGGGAAATCAAAATATGAAAATGGGAAAATAAAAATAAGTGTTCTTTGAGTTCTAGCAGACCAACAAACTAGAACTTGAAAAAGAGATTAATTTTATAGATACACAAGCCGAAATTGATTACACAAGAGGAAAAGTGGAAATGATTCTATCTCATTTAAAGTAGCACTCTGCACCTTTTCCTGCTATGCCTCATCTTCCTTGTGAAATAGAACTCCCCTTTGTAAAAGATGTATATTTCTATCCTGCCTCCTTCCTCCACGATCTAAATGCAGGTTTCCCTGCTATCCTATGTTTCTGTCTAGGAGCCAGATGGATCAATCAAAGTGATCTATACCCCAAAGAGACTTGTTTTCTTGTTTTTAAAAAATCAGATAATGACAGTTTTGTTCTAAAAATTCTGGGGCTTAGACTCAACACAAAATTTCTATAGGTTGCCTTTCAAGTCCATGAAGTTTCTTTTGAGAAACCGCCTCTTCTGCTCTTATGTGAGAGTATATCAAAACACTGTACCTCCTATCCTTGCCATTACCTAAATACTACTCTAAGGTGGTGAGAGGGGGTGTAGATCTCTAAGTTAGAGATGAGTTTCTCTATTCTGAAGTTTCATAAACAACTCTTGATGACAAGACATGTGAGAACTTGGTAAGCCCAGCAACTAGAAAGTGGGATTGCTCACAGGATCTCCTAGTGATTCAGGTCGAGTAGCTTTGTGATTGGCAGCCTTAGGGACGGCAGTCTGCCTTCTGGAAGGTCCTCCTTGATGCTGGCTTCCCGCAAAAGCTAAATATGAGTTAAGGATTTGAATGTAAATAATTTTTGTGGAAAATGATTCCAGGAAAGACCATGAGATACTGGAGAAATGAGATAAGGAAAAGGAAAATGAGAGAAAAATATTTTAATGACTAGGCTACTCAAGAAAGGAATTGGAGTGTGGGACCTGGTGAGCGATGGGAACACATCTCACACTTCTGCAGTAGTGTGTTTATTTACAGAATCTTGCCCCTCATCAACAGATGGTTCATTCTGGGACATTTTCCAGTCTGCTATGAGTCTCCCATTGTTAGAGACCTTCTGCACATGCAGGGAGATGCAGAGGAGCATCTAAACATGTTAGGTCTCTAGTAATTACCTCCTGCATGAACATGGGGGTATGGTAACACCAACAGGCTCTTCCCAGTGTTCAGTTCAGGAGGCCTTAACACCACTCACTTGCATGCTTTTCCTGATACAGGAAGCAGGTCTACACTTGCACCACCCACACACTAGCTTTAGTCCACAGAAAAGGAACAAATGGTTGTCCACACTGTGGCCTTCTATACTTGTTCCCCTTTGAGGAAAGCTTGGGAAACTAATTTATTGCCTCTTTCTGTTCCTTACTAAGGCTGATACAGTGGGAAGCTGTTGCTAATATGATTGGTGGGAAGTCTATCACTTGAGTAGGTGGGTCCCCATGGTGATCCCTGTGTTTTGTTGCAAGGCCTTTGCCTGCTAGCCACTTACCATGGGAAAAGGGCTGGGGCTTTCCTCACTTCCCTGTTTCTATGAGTTAAGCACTGACTTGGGTCTGCATCTGCAGTGGTGTTTCAGAAGCAGACTAAGTCATTATCTGACTAGTAACTGACTGTATGAATCTGGTTAGTGATTCTATACAGAGCAGCTACTCAGGCTCTTGCATTGTTCCCCCTGCCCCAATCCCTCTCTCCCTCTCTCTCCCCCATTTTGGTCCCCCTGTTCAGTGAACCACAAAGTCCATATTGAGAATGGAAGAGGAAACTTCAGTTCAGTTTCCCCAGCCAGGAGTCAGGAGCTCTTCCAGGTCTCCCACGCGGGTGCAGGGCCCCAAGGCTTTGGGCCGTCCTCAACTGCTTGCTCAGGCCACAAGGAGGGAGCTGGATGGAAAGTGAAGCTGCCGGGATTAAAAGCTACGCACATATGGGATCCCGGAGTATTCAAGGTGAGGACTTTAGCCGCTAGGCCACCATGCTAGGCCTGCAATATCAGATTTTAACTTCTTAAATTGAAAAATGTAGAGTAGCTTTTACTTGCCTTGTGACAGATAATGCTTTGATACATATTTCCATCAATATAATATCACTTTAACAAATTCAAGAAAACCAAGGTTGTCATTGTTTCCCTAGCATCTCTTTAGGGAATTTTTTCCTGATATTATTGGGGTGAATCCGAATCCAACACTACTGTTGTCCTTATGAGAAAATGAATTTCAGACATAAAAGCATGCAAAGGAAAACAATTGGTGGCCACCTACAAGCCAGAGAGGCCTGATATGGATTCTTCCTTCACAGCACAGAGAGAATCTGCTGAGCCAATACTTTGATCTCAGACTTAATAGCCTGAATTGAACTCTGAGAAAACATTCTGCTGTAAGCAACCCAGTCCCTGGATAGTGTTATGGCATCAGGGAAATAGTGCACCAGGGTGATGAAAGCCATTGTTGGGAACTGTCAGGAATGAGGCACAGTCATTTGCTAGGGTTATGAACTAAAAGGAAAGTATCCATTCAGAGCTGTTAGTGGCCATCCTTGCCTTCCTGGTTACTGGCTATGTGAGAGTGAAGTAGCCTGGAAGTGATAGAGACAGGTTTCAAGAACTGCTTTTGAGTCCCGGGCTAGAGTCATTCCTACAGCTACCTGTACCCTTTGAACTTCTTATGTGTGAACCCAAATGTCTCTTCTAAAATATTATTTATTTACATATTTGAGAAGGAAGAGAGGGAAAGTAATTATATCCTTTAGCTCACCCCTTTGCTACTGAAGCTTGGCCAAGGCAGAAGCCAGAAGACAGGAGCTCAATTCCGGTCTCCTACATGCTGACAGCTGCTTCAGCCTCTCTGTGGAGGCAGAATTGATTGACTGGGGCTTCTGACTGCTCCTTAGACCTGCTGCCCTTTGTACTTAACCTCAATGATTTTGATTGTCTTTACAAAATAGGCCGAAAATGATTTGACTTATATTTATAACTTGAAGAAGAATACCACAAGTTAGCCTAATTTTAAATAAGAATGTTTAAAAATATCTCCTGAAAAATCACTACTTTGTTTTTACTGATTCCTTGGTAGTGTTAAAAGGGTTCCTTCTGGGCCCAGCATGGTAGCCTAGTGGCTAAACTCTTCATGTTGCATGCACCAGGATCCTGTATGGGTGTTGGTTTGTGTCCCAGCTGCTCCACTTCCCCTTGGCTTGCTGCCAGTGGCATGAAAAGACAATAGAGGATGATCCAAAGCCTTGGGACCATGTTCCCACATGGGAGACCTGACAAAGGCTCCTGGCTCCTGGCTTTGGATTGGCTCAGTTCTGGCTGCTGCAGCCACTTGGGGAGTGAACCAGCAGATGAAGGATCTTTCTGTCTGTCTCTCCTTCTCTCTATAAATCTGACTTTCCAAGAAAATAATTAGATATTAAAAAAGCATTCCTTCTTCACATCTCAATATGATAGTCTCTATCATACAGTTCCTCTAGATGACTATATGTACATACCATGTTCCCTACATATCTATTGATCTTGTATTTTTTGTGAAGATTGCCTTGTATCAGCAAGAAAATATGATATTTGTACTTCTGGCATTGACTTATTTCACTGAGATGGACTCCCAATGAAACTGTTAAATACATATTGATGATAGGATGCTGGACTCTGCTGTTCTCCATACCTGCAATATCAGGATACGCTTACGTAGCAGAATGATGGGCTTATGACTGTTGTTTGAAGGACTATATTATAATGAAATAGGAGAAATCAGTGGCGGCAGTATAGGAGGGTAAATCCCAGAATCTTTGGAAACGTATCACACATTAGTTAACTAATTAATTTAGAAAAGAGAATGAGAAAATATATATATATATATATATATATATATATATATATATATATAAACATACATAGTGACCTTTCTGGGCTGGCGTGGTGGCATATCAGGTTAATCCTTTGCCTGTGGCACCAGCATCCCATATGGGCACCAGTTTATGTATTGGCTACTCTACTTCTGATCCAGCACCCTGCTGATGGCTTGGGAAAGCAAAGAAGAATGGCCTAAGACTTTGGGTTCCTACATTCCTGTCAGAGATCCAGAACAAACTAGTGGCTCCTGGCTTTGTATCAGCCCACTCTGGCTGTCACAACCATGTGGGGAGTGATCTAGCACACAGAAAATTTCTGTCTCTCTCTCTTTCTTTTTCTGTAACTCTGAATTTTAAGTAAAATAAATAAATATTTTTTTTAAAAAAAATGATCTTGCATGGGTGTTAAGAGTAGTCTCAGGGGATTTCAAGACAGGTTGTGGCTTTTCTTTTTCTTAACTATGTAAGAAATATGAAATACAAACCAGTTTTCCTTAATTTGAAATCAGTACTATCCTGACAAATGTGGGCTTTTTAGATGAAGTTTCTCCGGTTTTCCAATATAAAACTAGCGCTTACAGAAAAACCAAGAGAGAAAAAAATGTTAAAATAGTTTGCTCTAATATCATTGGTGACCCTATCTGCAATACTTTATAATTTTTCTTTAACAACTTGCTTGTCTAAACATAAAATGTTTTATTTTTCCGCTAAAGATTGTTATATCACTTATAAAACATGAACCATGTTCATACAAGTTCAGATAATTCTTTCACATAAACAAATATTTTTTTTCTTTTAGGTTGTTTTTTTGGTATTCTGCCTTCAGCTACCCATAAGTCTTTTAGACCATAAACCTCTTAAAGTCATCTTTATTGAGATGATTAAATTGCTTTATTTGCTGTATTTTCCATTCTCTCATTTCTAAAAATACATTTGGTTTCCTTGCGTGTAATATTTGTTACTTACATCTTGAAATATCTTAGTTATAGCTTTGAGATTTATAACTCATTACCCTTTTTAAAACTATGACAATATTTTTCCATTTTTGAAAGGATTTGTCTATTTGAGAACAGTAGCTATAAGAAAAGATACATACAGAGAAATCAAGATTGAGATAGAGAAACTGAGAGAGAGAGAGAGAGAGAGAGAGATACCGAGAGAGTGTTTTGTAATCTGCTGGTTCACTCCCCTTTTGGCCACAACAGCCAGGGCTAAGCCAAGGAACCAAGAACTCACCTTGGGTTTCTCACATGATTGGCAGCATCCTAAGAACCCAGAGTATCATTTTTTTCCTTCCTAGATGCGTTTATAGAAAGGATTTGCATCAGAAGTGGAACAGCTGGCATTCAAACCAGCACCCTGAAATAAGATGTTGGCATTGCAATTAGGAGTGTCTACTGCTGTCTGCTGTGCCATGATGTCTGCCCCACTATTTCAGTTGTTTTATTTGTTTTTAGCAACTTTAATATAAAATGTAAACATGCAGCTTATTCTACAATTCCCAAAGGATTTCATCCAGAGCTCCCTTGTAGATGGTTGGTATCCATGTACTTGAGCCATAATCTCATTACTTTCAAGGTGCATTAGCAGGAAGCTGGGTGGGAAGCAGAGCTTTGATTTGAATGCAAGCACACTAATATGGGATGAGGATATCCCAGGGAATATCCCCACTGTGCCAATGGCTCAATCGAGGAAGTATTTCTTATGTTATGATGAATGGTTTGTTTACTAACACCTATCCTGTGCCCTTTTCTTTGTTTTATTTTCTTCTTTCTTTCTTTTTCACCCTCTATTTCTATATACGCTATTCCTCTGAATGAAAGACAGTTCATTTCAGTCATCTTGTAGAATTAATTGCCTTATAAGAGATTAAATTGATCATAAAATTATCTAATTTGATAATAAGGTAGGTTAGCATTTTGGTATTATCTATATAATACCACAAAACTGAGAATGTAGGTCAACAGTCTTGGCAAAAAATAGAGTCAGAACTGGAAAAAACTGGTTTTTGGAAACTGCATCCACATTTTTATTTTACTTTGTTATTCTATTTTTTTTCTTGTGTTTTTCACACTTTCTTTGAGCATGGTATTTTTTCAATGGCTTCTTTCCCTCTTCCTTCTTTAGTAACAAGAATGCTTAGCCAAGCACTAGAGATTCTCTCCTGTGAGTCTTGCACATCAAGTTCAATCTTCATTCTTCTTGAGATGAATTGGAAAAGGAGCAACTTTACAATTCACTATCTGATTATGAATAAACCTAGAAAAGAGAGATTTTAATATAAAGTTACATTGAGTAATATTTGTTTAAAAATCATTTTGCTCCAATGGGATTATCTCTATTAAAACACTTTGACAAATAATGACATTCATGAAAAGAAGGTCTCCCTAAGGACTTGAACAGAAAGGAAGAGCAGACACATAGTGTTCTGTGTTACAAAAATACCATCTCAGGAGTTCACAAGAGAGACCATAGCTTTATGCTGAATGTATTCGCTTGGTTTTCCAAGGCTTCCTGTCTGGTTCTGTGTGACTCTGCACTGCCACATGCACACACAATATGGTTTCAGTTTGGTTCATTTTAATTTCCTGATTGATTTTGCTTATCAGTGTGTTCATTTAGAACAAGATAATAGTTGTCATACATTCTTTATTTTTGTTTGCTTGAAAACCTGAGTAAGAAAGAGAGAGAGAGAGAGAAAGAGAAAATTTTTCCATCTGCTGCTTCATTCCCCAGATGTCTGCAACTGCTGGGCCAAGGCTAAGCAAACACCAGGAAGCAGGAACTCCATATGGGTCTCCTGTATCGGTGGCAGGGACCCAGACACTTGAGTCTTCATCTTGTGTCTCCCAGAATGCAGAGTAGCAGGAAGCTGAATGGGAAGTGAATGTAAGAGTTTAATCTGGGGAGTCTTGTGCAAGATCTGAGTGTCCTTAAAGTGCCTGACGACTCTGTGTGATAATGTTGGCCTCACCCATCCTTTCTTAAGTGTGCTAATTATCTGGCCCATGATAAATAAAAAGCCTGTGGAATTTAGGAAGTATAGAAGACTTTGAAGAAAACTGTTCATGTTTAGAATTCTTAGAAGGGAGATGAGGTTCCTCTTCGTTATATGAAATGGATCAAAAGACTAGGGACTTGCATGTTATCTCCATCTCTGACATTATCTTTTGGAAACTATAGATCTTTGCTGATCAGGTTAATTTTCCAATAGAACAGCTTCAAAAATATTGTTCTACCATTTAAAAACCTCCACATTGGGTATGATGTAATGTCTCAACTGGTTAGTCCTCCACCTCCATGTGCAGCATCCCATATGGGCACTGGTTTGTGTCCTGGCAGTTCTACTTTCCATCCAGCTCCCTGCTTGTGGTCTGTAAAAGCAATGGAGGATGACCCAAAGCCTTGAGACCTTGCACCCATGTTGGAGACTCAGGTGGTTCATGGCTCCTGGCTTCAGATCAGCTCAGCTCAAGCCATTGCAGCCATTTGGGTAGTGAACAGGCAGATGGAGGAAATTGTTGTCTATCTCTTCTCTCTTGTAAATCTGTCTTCCCTCATCCCCACTCCTGCCAAAAACAAACAAATAAATAAATAAACAAACAAGTAAATGAATCTTAATAACAAATTGAAAAACCTCCGGATTGCTGGCTGGATTAATGTCCATACGCTGTGTGGCATTCAAGGGAGCTGTTTTAGTCAGGGTTCTTTAGAGAGGAAGAACAAGCAAAGTATATTTGTATCTATCTAGAAAGCCAATATGACAGGATTTATTTAGAGAATTGGCTCACATGATTATGGAGCCTGAGTCCTATGATAGGCTGTCTGGAAGGTGAAGTGTGACTTGATCCAATTCCCAAAACTTCAAAACCAGGTAAGCTTTTAGCCAGAGGTTGAACGAACACCTAGAGCTTGGGACCACCGATGTAAGCTCCCCAGTCCTTCAGCTGCGGACCTGGAGCTCTGATGTTAAAGGGCAGGAGAAAGCAGAACATTCTGCTTCTAGGTGAGAACGAATGAGAATTTGCTGCTCCTCTGCTGTTTTATTCCATCAAGATCCCCAGCCTAGTGGATGATGCTCATTCATGGTGAGAATATTCAATGATCAGTGTAGTGATAACTCTCCTCTTGAAACACCTCACAGGCATTCCCAGAAGCAATGCTCCATCAGCTATCTGAGTATCACTCTTTCCAGCTGAGTTAATTTCTGAAGTTCACCATCATGGCACTCAACCTACTTTCTCATCCCCGTCTTCCAGGCTGCTTCCGCACACACCCCACACTCCTTCAGGGAGAAGTTTGTGTTCCAGAGGGCTTCCCATGCTCCTCTGTCTCTGCCTGGCCCAGATACCCTTTTTTCCCCTATAGTTAATGGCCACAATATCCCAATCTTGCCAAAGGCAGAGGACATGGCTTCCCTTCCACATTCCCTCAGGATCCTACATCAGTCATTTGTCAGTCAGTCCCTCATTTCCCCTGATCATCATCTGCACTCCACTTTATTTCCTTGGGTTGAGCCTCTTTCATATCTTTCCTAGATCATTGCAAAGCCTCCTGTGATGACTGACTTAGATATCTGGTTAAACATTGTTTCTTAGTACATCTGTTCAGATGTCTCCAGAAGAATTTGTCTATTGAGTAACAGAATATGTGTAACAGGTGACACTTTACAGTACAGGTAGGTGACACCTAACCCATTGAGGACCAAATGTAATGAAAAAGTGGAATATTGTGTTTTTGTCTCTGCATGGTATTTTGAGCAGGAGACACTTCTCTTTCTGGACTGGAATTTATCTCACTGGCTTTCTGAGGTTCCAGCATGTAGGTGTTAGATCACAGGGCTTCTTAGTTTTTCTAATTACTTGAGCAAGTTCCTTAATATATTTAATCTATATGATATTTATATCTACAACTTAAAATCTCTATCTATATTTCTATCTATCTATACTCCATTGGTTCTAGTTTTCTGGAGAACCTTGACAATATAGTTTGTTTTGCCCTAATCAGTCTGTTTCAGTCTTTCCTCTATCCTGCTGGCAGAGTGATCTTTCTAAAGTGCAGTTGCGATTGTGTCACTGCCCTTCATACCTTCAATGAATTTTCATTAGGTTATGGATAAAAACCAAAATCTTTTTGTAGCTCATGTATGTTTCTTATTTAATTAAACTATTTAAATAATATTAGATAAAAAGTAGGGGCTATGGGTTATTCAACTTTGTAATTCCCTGAAGCGTCTTATAGAGTATTTGCATTTAGTGGAATTCAGCAAGTGTCTTTTATGTGATTCTATCAAATTGAACTAATATATTCTTCTTTATCTTTCTCAGGGTTGATATGATCATTTAATATATAAATGTGGAAGAGCATTGACAGGATTAAATTGGCGCATCCTCAGCAATGATTTTTTTTTTTTTAGAGTTGCGTGATTCACATATTCTTAAACTCATTTGAAAACATCACTTTTTCTGTAAAATTCTGCAACAGAAATTCATGTTCATGTGGTTCAGGATGGAGAGGTGATATGGTGTTGCAAATTTAAAAAATGGCTTTGTTTCATTGTTAGTGTTCAAGGAAGGTGGAGATGGCATGCAATCTATTGAGCTATCAGCAGCAAATGGGACAGCATGACTTCACAGGATTCAGGATGGCCAACGAGCATTTAATGAGCATCCCAGAGCAGCTTAATGTTCCATACCATTACTCAAGGACCTTTTCTTGTTGGCCAGGATTACTGGTAAGTCTACAAAGCCAAGTGGCCTATTGCCAGAGTTCAAATAGTCTCTCTCTCTGGTCAATGTTCCCTTCCCTCGCAGAGTTGCAAGGCATGGAGAAGAGGAAATGAATCAGGACAATGCTGTGCTGGCCCACTGCAAGCACTGTTTCTTTGTAAAAATGGAACTCTGCGCTGTTTCTCTTCAAGAGACGAAAACTTTTCTGCTTATAATTCGGTGACTCATTCCACTTGGATACAACCACACTTTTTCTAGGGCGGAAACCCTAAATTCAAGTGCAGTTAGCCAAGTTGAAGAAAGAACTTTAAGCTTGTTCTGGGAAAGAACTTTAAGGCTTCCCACTGATTATGAGAAATGAGTTTTGCTCTTTACAATGGGTTAGAAGTATGAATCTGCTAGTGAATAACAATCTGAGATCTAGCCATGGATGCTTGGTTGCTACTGATTGCCATTTAAGTAATATTACAAAATAAATTTAAGTATTTAGGTTCTCAAATTCTTCAGAGAAATTTAATTCTAGAGAAGCATAAAAGGAGAAAAAAATCTCAGCCTGGAGTGAAAGCAGGGTTTGGGCCACTAGGTATTTAGAATAATGAAAGCATCTTTTTACTAAACTCTTTTGGAACTCAAGTTAGAACTTTGTATTCAATATGTGATTGGGGTTAGCTGCCATATGTGAGAGGTTATTATATGCCAGAAACTAAGCAAAGCACCTAACCAGAACATTTAATTCAATACTGGCATAGAACCCATACAATAGATAGGCTGCCAAACCAAATTAGCATTTTTTTTCTGAGACCAGTGAGCATTTGTTTAGCACTGTTTATGGACTAACCTGAAGCTGTGCAAAAAAATGGTAAAACACTTAGAGGAATGTAGCATTTAATAGACTTCTAGTGAGGCCATGGTATTGAAGGAATAAGACTGATGCCAAACTCGCTTGCTCCCTTGTGTATATTTTCTGGCTTTTATAAATCTCAAAATGCTTTGTGATTTAAATGTTTTTGGTCTTCATGCTTCTTTAGTCAGCTAAGTCTTTTAGAGTCACATAATACCATGTATGCATTGGATTAAAGGGGAGTAAGAAAGAATATCATTAGCCTTTTATTTTAATTCAAAGCTTTGTGCCACCCATAGAACTTTAAGGATTGCCTGTCATGGTGTACGGTCCTGAGGGGGAGGTTGCATTTCAGCTTAACCAAGGCATTGTTTCACATGTATCTTGTCCAAATCACTTAAGAGTATCTACACATCTCGCCAATTTTTAGGACAAATGCTTTTCAGTGTAAAATAAACAAGGATTTAAAACTTTTCCTTCTACTTCAGACAGGATTCCAGCTGTCAGCTTCTTCCTTCCCTCCAACAAAAATAAAACAAGAGGCTTGCATTTATAGGCCATGAAGTTTATCCTGTGCTCTCCTACAGGATGTGTTCCTTTGGCCGTATTTCCTATACTGGCAAACTCTCCCATCTCCTGCTTAACCTCTGGTGCTCCTTAGTGCTACTCCATATTTATAGACAGCAACTTGGACAGCTCTATCCTTACTAAATTTCCTGTTGCTGTTGATGATTAGCTTTTCGGTCCATTTCTAGTCCTGTGTGTTCTCTACTAATATGTTGTGCTTCCAGTTAGCTTTACAAAGCACATCACAAATCTCATTTGCTTTAAGCCTGCCTAAAACTAATGATAAGCCTCTGCTTTTCCCTAAGACCTAGAGGATAAAATACCAACCCTTTGACGTTGGTGTTTTATGGCAAAACCTAACCACTCACACTGCTTTCATTCAAGATTCTGAATTAATTATGACTTAGCTACGCAAGTCAGATGGGGTTGAAAATGCTATACTTCATTCACTTCTGACCAGGCTGCTTTGGGGCTTGGTTCAGAGGCAGGCTGAAATATGTCTCCTACAGCTCTTCCTGTTATGTTTAGATAATTATTCTTACTATGATATGTGTGTTCAGAGTTTGGTCTGCTAGGTGGTAGTATTAGGACGTGGTAGAACTTTGAAGAAATGGAACCTGGTGGGAGGTTTTACCTCTGTTGAGGGTGTGCATTCAAAAGGGGCTGAGGAATTCCTCATAGGACTTTGGTCAGTTCTTAGGAGAGGATTGTTAGAGAAGTCTGAATTTTGTTCCACACATTCTTTGGCATCTTGTTTGGAGATACAATTCCTTCCATAATTGTGTAGTCCTGCCATCTGCCATTGGGGCCCTAATGAAAGCATACACTAAACTGTTTAGACTTCTAGTCTCCAAATAGTGAACTAAATGAGCCTGTTTATAAAGCTAGCCTGCCTCAGGTGCTTCATTGTCATGCTGACAGGGTGACTGACATGTGTGTACTTCTTATGAACTCAAACCAGTTTGGTAAGAGCTGCTGGGAAATTGTGTTCCATTTCCTTTAGGATTGGTTTGGAGCTTGGACATTAATCATGAGCCTGTTTATAGGATCTAAAAAGTTTCTAAAATCTCAGAAGGAGGAAAACCTATTCAATTTCTGAAAATTCAATGGACTGATTGATTAGAGCAGCACACATATGCTGTGGTCCTGCAACTCAGCATGGCTGTTGAACTTCTTCCTTCTAGTAAAGTCCTTACATGATTTCTTTTGGTCCCTGCCCTTGGAGCAGTTGACTGTTACAGTGATATGGGGATGCAACCTCTAAATATCTTGCAAAGGAGCAGATTACTGCTTTTTAGGATGAGGAGCATACAGACAGAATTTTTTTGGTAGAAACCTAAGAAATAAGATTTTTCCCAGTGTTTTTTCTATAATCCAGTATTATACCCTTTAAAAACAGAAGTAGGGCCAGGCTCAATAACCTAGTGGCTAAATACTTAACTTGTAACCACCGGGATCCCTTACGAGTGCTGGTTCATGTCCTGGGTGCTCTACTTTCATCCAGCTCCTGCCTTGTGGCCTGGGAAGGCAGTAGAGGATGGTCCAAAGCCTTGGGCCCTGGCACCTGCATGGTAGAACCCAGAAGTAACTCCTGGATCCTGGTTTCAGATCGGCTCAGCTCTAGCCACTGTGCCTATGTGGGGAGTGAACCAGCAGATGAAGGATCTCTTTTTTTTTAAGATTTATTTATTTTTATTACAAGGTAAGATATACAGAGAGGAGGAGAAACAGAGAGGAAGATCTTCCGTCCGATGATTCACTCCCCAAGTGAGCCGCAATGGCTGGTGCTGCGCCAATCCACAGCCAGGAAACAGGAACTTGCTTCCAGGTCTCCCACACGGGTGCAGGGTCCCAAGGCTTTGGACTGTCCTTGACTGCTTTCCCAGGCCACAAGCAGGGAGCTGGATGGGAAGTGGAGCTGCCAGGATTAGAACCTGCGCCCATATGGGATCCTGGCATGTTCAAGGCAAGAACTTTAGCCACTAGGCCACGCCGCTGGGACCAGATGGAGGATCTTTACCTCTGTCTCTCCTCTCTGTAAATCTGCCTTCCCAATAAAAAAAAAAATAAATCTTAAAAAAGAAGTAAATCTGTATTGTGAAAACTAAGAAATCTAGTTCTGGTATATAAATTTAAAAAATAATAAAATTTCAGAAAATAATGCAATTCAAAAAAGGAATTGGCTCTTTAAAACAAAATGTTTTTCTGATATTCTGCCAGCTCAAACTTCAGACCAGAAAAGGTCTCCCCAAGAAACTGTTCAACCAATCTGGACAATAAGTAGCTGGACTCTATGCTTGGTATATGTTTGCAATGAAAGAATCTTGATTGAATTTGAACTGTAATACTGCATCAAGGTGGAGGAATCCACCGGGGGGAGGGGAGGGGGAGGGAGGGGGGGATTCCCAGAGCCTATGAAACTGTCACATAATGCAAAATAATTAACAATAAAAAAAAAAAAAAAAAAAAAAAAAAAAAATGTTTTTCAGAACAATTCATGCCAAAGCCCAATTGAATGCTATATGCAAAAGATACATTCAAATAAATGGGTTTGGAAAATTTGGGAATTTAATGTACGCTAGAGAAGCAAATGAAAAGCAGGGATTGATTGTGATGTCACGTCCTAGAACGTTGAACTGCCACTTGAAACATCCCACAGCTGGTATCCCAGTGCCTGAAAGGCAGTTCTGCCCACATTTGGATCCAATTCTGTGGTATTGAACACTGTGGGAAGCAGTGGGTGGTGGCTAAAGTATTATGATATGGACTGAGTTCCTGAGTCCTGGTTTCAACCTGATCCAGCCCTGGCTGCCACAGGTGTTTGGGGAATGAACCATGGATAGAAGATGGATCTCTCTGTTTCTCTTTCTTGCCTAACTCTTTCCCTCTTTTTGCTATTCTGCAAATAAAAAAATAAACAAAGTTTTTAAAAAAGAGTAGAAGTGGTTATCCTAGCATCATAACTTGGAATTCAAAACAGATAATAAAATGAGAAAAGATGGGTATATTACTCTCTAAGGTATATGACTCAAAGAAGATAACATTTACAAATATCCATCCGTTTTGATGCAAATTGTACGATAGCATTCATTTTTATGGCCAAATAGTATTCTATTACACACACACACACACACACACACACACACACACACACACACAATACATCTTCTTTATTTGTCTGCTGGTAGATATCTAAGTTTCACAGAGAGCACATTTTCTTTCTGTTAATCTGCTGGTGGGTATCTAAGTTGATTCTGTATCTTGGCCACAATGAGGAGTGCTTCATTTAACACAAGACTGCAGGCATCCTTTTTGTATGTTGACTTCCCATTCCATTGGCTGTACTCCTAGAAGTGAGATAGTGGATCATGTAGTCTATTTTGAGTCTCTTAAGGAAGCTCCATACCATTGTCCCTAATGAATGTGCTAATTTACATGGTCACCAGTGGTGTATTAGGATTGCCTTTTCTATAGAATCTCACTACCATTTGCTATTTTTCCATATTTTGATAATGACCATTCTAATTGGAGTGAGGTGATATTTCATTGTAGCATTGATATGCATCTCCTGATGGCTAGTTATGTGCAACATTTTTCATGTGTTTGGTGGCCATTTGCATTTCTTTTTTCAAAAATGAATTCAGATGTTTTGGTCATTTTCAATCTATTTGTAGATTTGTATTATGGTAAAAAAAAAGGGGGGGATTTATTTAGTTTGAAAGTCAGAGTCAAAGAAAGAGGGTTGAATAGAAGGAGGAAATGAAGAAGAGAGATCTTCTACCTGCCTTCCCACTCCATAGGCTATAGAGACTCTCCCCTTTCTACAGTCAGAGACAGAGCATGAGAAAGAGCTTTAAGATAATAAAGGTTGGAGAAACATGGCCAACCCATTTTATTGTTGTCACGACTGTTCTCTAGATACATAAAGGTGAACTTGGCAAGGTCCTTGTCGCCATAAGAGAGCCACATAACTGCCTTGCTGCCACTTGACCAGCTCCATTCATCTCTCAGGTAAGGAAAGGAGTTCTGGTGTAAGAGTGGCCTGGATGTTCTCAACCACATTCTAATGACTATTTTTTCTCCTTTTTATCTCTTCCTTTTCCAAAAGATTTAATTATTTATTTGAAAGATAGTTACAGAGAAAGGGAGAGAGACATTTACTGTACTCCCGACTGCCAGGGCTCGGCCAAGATGAAGCTAGGATTCAGGAATTTCTTTCAAGTTTCCCATGTCTGTGGCAGGAGCAAACTTCTTGAGCCATCTTTCATTGCTTCCCCAGGCCATTAAAAGGGAATTGGATTGGAACTGAAGCAGCCAGAGTGTGAACTTGCGCTTGTTAAAAAGCTATGCCATAATGCTGGCCTCCAATACTAGTTGATTCTAGTGCTCTACCCGGAACCACCAATCTCTACATTGGGGAGAATCATTTTGGGTACAAATAAGAGAAACCCAGCTCTGATTAGATTACTGCTGAAACTATGAAAGTCCAAGAGATAACTGTGGCCTCATACTTGGCTGTATCCACGCGTTTAAATTATATTGCAAGGAATTGCCCTCCATATCCTGGCTTTTCCATTGGATGGCCTTTAGTTGAAGACATCTATAGTTTTATAACTTTCCATTAAATAGTATAAAGGTCTGATTGGCTCATTTGGGGCACAGTAAATCTCCCTTGACCAACGACAGGCCAGAGGGATGTTGCCATAATCTAGGTCTGTGTCAAGGGGTACTGTCTATCTGTGGAGACTAACTGGAGACATGGCAGAGAAGGATCATGCTAATCACTGTAGAGGCGGCAGGGAGGTTTCATAAAGGAAGGGAGCCGAACAGATAAGATACACATGCCTTCTCCAGAGTCTGGATCACACCACAGTGTCATTCTGTGTCTGATTTAGCTTGCACATCAGACTCAGAGTTGCTGCTCCACAAGGATCACATTTTGTTACTCTCACAAAGCCCAAAGGAAGGAGCCAAGTCTGTATTTCCTTCCTTAATAAAGGGAAGAAAAGAGGATTCCCGCGTGTACAGTTTTGTGGCCATGTGGCATTTGCTGTCACCACTGTAGCCAGCTGGGTCAACACACTTTCTGAAAAGAATATTGGCACAGCCCTTGCCCTGCTCATCCTGGCACTTCTCCCACTGAAGCCTGAGACTCTATGTGCTATTGCCTTGGAGGTCTGTAGAGCTATGGCCCTGGCCAAGCCACCTGCTCGCCTGCTCAGTGCTTCCCAGGCTGCCAAATTCTCCCAGCCTACAGGAGTTTCCTAATATAGGATAGAGGCTTGTCAGTGACTCAGTGATGCAGCAGGCAAGGGTACTGCCACCAAAATGACCTAAACCCCAAGCTCTCTTTTTATATCACTCAAAAAGTGGATTTCATTTGGAATTAATTTTAGCTTTTTAGAAAAGTTGTAAAAAGAGCATGGCCTTCCCTTATCTCCTTTACCCAGATTCTCTGCATTTGACATCCTACACACATTATCACGGTGAATCTGTCAAAACTAAGGCATTTATATTACTATTAACCATACCATAGACTTTATTCTGATTTTAGCAATTTTTTCACCTATAGATTTTCTTTTCCCTTCCAGGGTTCCATCTTTTCTTTAACCAAACTATTCCTGATTTACTCACAGAATTGATTTTCTAATGCCAGGGTACTGGTAGAGTAGATTGGTTGTCCAAATAGTCTGAATGGATCCTACATTCTTTGTGATGTAAAATGCTACCACTTCCTATAAAGAAGGAGGTCAGGATGGGCCTGTGGTCTGTTTTGCTCAGTGAAATGCAACAGACATGAGGACATGTTCTTTTTGAGCCTGGGCTGCAAGAAGTGTTGTTCATTCTCTTAGATCCTAGATTCTCTCAAAAAATTAAGGTTGGGTTAGCCTACTAGATCAGAAAAGACATAATCAAGTTGAGTGTTTAAGCCAAAGTAGATCAGCAAGACTCCAGCTGAACTTGAGCTGATCTATGAGCAAGTCCTGCTGAGATCTGCAGAGCCTGTTCTAGACCAGCTGAAAAATCCAGGTGGGCTGTAGACTTGTGAGGAAAAGAAATGCTTGTTTTTATAAGCTACTGGCATTTTGTGATTGCATTTGCATGATTGTAGGATAACAATAGATATGGATGAAGTTGGATTCTGGTATGGCCCTTCTGTTGGCTCAGATTTCAGTTAAGTTTTATACATTTATTGAAATATCATACAGTAACCCATAAATATGTACAATGATTATCAGTGAAAAATTTAAATGATAGGTTAAAGTCCAAACTTTTGAAAAAGTTTTCAGATTATAAATGTTCCAGGGACCAAAGGACTGTTCTCAGATGCTTGTAATCAGCCTTAGAGAACACTTCTGCTGGCAGATATTCCTCTTCAGTTGAGTCAAGTTGGATAGACATCCCATCAATGCAAAATCACTATTTTTTCATGACATTGGGCATTCCTGGGTGTTTTTCTAACCCTTGATGTGATCAGCCTGTGTGTAATGACTGCAATGCTGGCTTGTTACAATATAACCCCAGGTCTCTTCCTGTCAAATTTCAAGGGCAAGAAACCTGTGTATATTATCTGTAGGACTTTCCTTCTGTGGGTGTTTTCCAAATAAGCTGTCTGAGTTGGCAGAGTTTACTGCTGACTATGGTAGCACAGATCTGGAATTTAAATTTGATGTCTTCAGCCATCTTAAAGTAGATTTTAATTTTTTGGATGGCTCCCAGTAAAGCCAGTCTCATTTTTAAAAAAGGTTCTTTCAAAACTTCAGGATGTTGTTTGGGGGTAAGATCAGCTACATGGGGTATTATAGATTCAGTGTAGCCCTCATTAATTAGCTTTGTCTTCTCAGTCTTGGAGTCAAGTTCTGGTTTCCCCGGAGAAGGCTCTGGTCCATTCCCAGCGAAGATCTCAGGCTTTTCCATTGTTTTGGATTCATCCCAGTTCCTACTGGGATAGTGGCAGTTTTCCCAGGAATACATAGATACAAGCAGCCATCTCAAGCTTTTTATTGCTCTCCCTGCAGTGAATGTCTTACTTGAACAGGAGGAGTTCTTATATATTGTGGATGGAAAAGAGAGGACATTCAGTGTATTTTGGTGTTCTGATCAAGTAGCCACTGCAAAGATTGCAGTCATCTAGTGTTGCCACCATCTTTGACACTTTGATATGCAGCTGTGCCTTGGAAAACACAGAAGAAAGTAACAGAATCTTTTACTGTGTCCTAAATTGTGCCCTTTCCTCAAGTGCATGCTCCAGGAAAACGTTGATGACTGGTCAGTGTAGAGGAAGAAGTCCTGTAGTTTACAAGTGAATCAGGTTTTAATATATTCTTTTCCTCTCCCTTATTTTATGTATCACAACATACCAGCATTTATGTTTTTAAGTAAAAGATTTGATGGGATTGGCACATATTAATACCAAAACTTAAACAAGTTATTTACTAAGACCTCAAATTCCATATCATTAGATTGTTTTATCATAGATTTGAAGATGTTGTTGCCTTGACCCCAGTGTATAATTGGAAAATAAAACCACATATAACACCCTGAATTTTGTCTACACTGTGGGGATAGCACTTTGTTTACTTGTTTATTTGAAAGGCAGACAGAGACAGAGAAGGAGAGGGACAAAGAAATTCTGGTGGGGGAGGCAGTGAGGGAGAGAGACGGGAGAGAGAGAGAGAGAGAGAGAGAGAGAGATTGATCTTCGATGGATGTTGATTCACTCCCCAATTGCTCTCAATAGCTGTGGCTTGGCCAGGCCAGTGACTGGAGCCCACAACCCAGTTCTGATCTCCCATGAGGATGTCAGGAATACAACTCCTATGCCATCATTGCTGCATCTCTGGGTTTATATAAAGCATAGCTGAGACACCTACTCAGGAACTCTGATATGGATGCAAGCATTCTAAGTGATGTCTTAAGCATTGTACCAGATGCCTGCCCTATGACTTTATATGGACTGTGTCAGGCTGGTTGCCCTTTGGAGTTTTCACTTTTGGCCTGCAGGCTGTGTACTCAACTGGTATCATCATTCCAATTCTTTAAACTCTCAAAATGGGTGATGGCTTGAGTAGTGATCACTGAGACACTGATGCATAGGGCACACCAATGAATTTAGAAAAATTATTTTCCAATCCAACTATCATGTCTGTCCTGAGAACCCTGATTGTCCCCATGGGATAGAGGGTATGACATCTCCAAGTCTTCTTTAGCCACAGGACAAGAAATGGGGGCACACCAAAGGCCCTCTTAGTATTTCCAATCTTTTCCAGATGCTCTTTAACATGTTGGACGTTAGGACAATTCTATTTGTGGCTGCTGTTCTTTGGACTAGTTCATGTTTTCCACTAAGTGTGGATGGATAAACACTATTTTGGGTTTATTTGAGATTGCTTTGCCTAAATTCAAAGCATCCTGCTTCCTAACAGCACGCCAAAGGGTATCAGAACCTGGTCCTGGAAACCTCCTGGGTGTGGCTCTTTCTAAGTTAGAGCCCTACTGATGCCATCAGTTTAGTCTTATGAGTGACTTTAAAATCACAACAAGTGTGCCTTTCAACAAATGAAAGCAGTTATGGAGTAAGCGTCATCATTGAGCCCTGTCATTCCTTGAACCTAGGCAGGCGTAACTATTCTGGGACTTATCATTCCTTTTTCTTCTGTTACATACTTGCATCTTGCTTATAAAAATTCAGGTATAATAGATGCATATGAAATAATAAGAAGGAACTATTTGGAGTAACTGTTCTGTTTAACTGAACATCTAGTCTTGAAGCACTCTTTCGTTAACAAGGACATAAGGCATACACGCAGAAGCCAGATAACTCAACAAGATTCATAGTAGAGAAGAGTTCCATTGTTCCGCTACTACTGTTTCCTGAGAACCACTGTCCAAAGGCAGTTTCTTTGTCTGCTTTTGTGCTTTGCTGATTTTCCAAATAGGATTTTTCCTCAAGTCTTTGTCCATCTTATTTGGCCCATGTTTAATGAACACTGAGGCACTCTACAGTACCTCACTTTCAATTGTTCCACAGCCTCTACTTCCTAATCCTTCTCCTTTTCAGTTGATGTTTCATTGTGTCTGGTGTCACTGTGTCGTTTTCAACCAAAGTATTATAAGAGTACTATATCCAACATAAATTGGAGTATCTTTTTTTTTCAGTTCTCTCAAGAATGGTACATAGTGCAATATTTTGGAAGCACAGAAAAAACAGTGGATGTAATACATGCAACTAATACTATAGAGCAGTAGGGCTAAATACTCCCTTAAACTTGGATGAGAAGGGCAATTTTTTTTTTCTGAAAAGTTTGTTTATTTTTGGCCTCTTTTTTTAATATATATTTTATTATATTATTTATGTATCTGAGGTGAAGGGGGATATTGAGGGAGAATCCCCACCCAGTCTCCCACCCGCCCAAGGTCCCAGATGTGGGGCATGCTGAGATACTTGCTCAAGTGGTCTTAATAGTCTTCCAGTTATGGATCGCTGCCAGTCACATCCCTCCCAGCTCGATTAGGTCATTGAAGAAGCCACTGATTGTCACAGTCCATCATGGAGTCTTCGTTTGCCCAGTATTTCGCTGCCCAACGTTTAGCTGAGGTGGTTGATTGACCTGTTCCGTCCTCCGTCCTCTCTTAGCCAGGGCTCTGAGTCCAGCAGTTCGATTGGGGAGATCACCAAAGAGACTTAGAGGTAGTCCCAGATCAGATTCCCGCATGTTCCAGCTAGCACCGGTTCTGGCACAGTCCATCGCCACAATCAGTTGGTGGTTGCAATCGCTGGGCTGGCTCCGTTCTCAGTCCCGACTTGCACTGGAACCAAGGGTGTTGCAGTCCAGCCTGGTTCTGTCCAGCATGCACTCGACTCTTTCATCAGCCAGTGGGGTCTGCAGCCCAGTCGGGGCGACCCACAATAACCGCCACCAGGCCCGCCCCTCACCCTGGCCTGCCAGTATACATAGCAGACTAGTCCAGTCTGTCCCGCTTCCCATATGGCTCCAGTACCCGACAGTGGCTGTTCTGACTCAACTTGTCTCAGGACCTCTCCTGTCTTGGCCTCTACCAGAGACACCGTGGCCCAGCATCCCCGATTAAAGTAGACCCGGAGGGATCATTGCTCCATGGGCGTGGAGAAGACTAAAGGCCAGGGCAATTTTTTTAAAAAAAGATCAAACTTGTTTATTTAAAAGGCAGAGTTAAGAGAGAAATGGGGTGAAAGAAAAAAAATCTTCCATTCACTGGCTCACTCTCAAAATGGCTACAATAGCCAGGGCTGGACCACACAGAAGTCAGGAGCCAGGAGCTTCTTCAGGGTCTCCCACATGGGTGGAGGGGACCAAGCACTTGAACTTTCCTCCTCTAACACTTTCCCAGGTAGGTTAGTGGGGAGCTGAATCAGAAGTGGCACAGCTAGAACCTTAGCCATGCTCATTTGGGATGCTGGCACCTCAAAAAGCTGCTTAAGCTATTATGCCACAACTCAGGTGCCTAGGCTCATGGTTTTGTTTTAGTTTTTTTCCAAATTGATTTTGTTTTTTTTTTAGCAGATAAGTCTCTAGTTTCCTGGTGAGACAGGAAGAGTCACTGCTTGGATATACTAAATGGGATAGATGGTCTAAGGTCTTAGCAAAAGGCTTTCTGATGCTGCTGTTTGCAGTCTCCCTGCCAAAATTATAGTACTCAGGTTGTTTTGGGTTGTGTGGAAAGAAGTACCACTTCATATATATCCCCCTCCTCCATACTTGGTGTTCAGTTTTCTCAGTTCCTTTCCACTTTTCCATCTCCCCCAAAGTTGTTGAAATGTCTTTTTCACTAGCATTTCCTCTTACTTTCTCCTGGTCCTCATGGCTTTATGTCTTGATTGTATTCTTCCCATCTTAATTTGTTTTTTTGAGTCTTGGAAGATAGTAATGATGATGTTATCCTTGCTATTCTTGGGGGCTTTGTATAACATTATATCTTTTATTCCTCTAGTAAATGACTCTGAGATGGATTTCATAACACTAATTAGCAGGTTGTGAAGGTTCTGGAATACTCATTGCAGTGGTCAATGCATTTGTGGATATGGCACCTCAATGATGATTAATGCTAACTCAAAGATGGTTATATCCTCATCTTGCAATCTATAAGTATATTATACTATAAGGAAAAATAATTTTTGAGGTATGGCCAGTTAGTCTAGCCTTTAGGAGGTTGATTAGGAGGACTGTATTCCATATGTACTCCAGCCTCTGATCCCAGCTTCCTGCTAGTATGTGGTTTCATGTGCAGCATGGAGAATGGCTTAAGCAACTGAGTTCCTGCTACCACGTCAGAGATCCGGTTTGAGTTCCTGGTTCTTGGATTTGGCTCAGGCTGGTCCTGATCTTTGTGAGTATTGGGGTAGCAAAACCAGTGAATAAGAGCTCTATCTCTTTTTTAATTTTTAATTTTTATTTTAGATGATGTCTATGTAGTTGATCAGGGTGAGAAGGAAAAAGGGTCAGGGAAAAGTGGGTGTTTCGCATTTTCTATTTCTTCTTCCTGTTTCTGGAGGGTTGGAGGAGAGGAGATAAGGGGAGAAGCCATACCCAGCCTCCCAACTGCCCCCTACCTAGGGATTCATCTGATATTTATCCAGGATCCTGATGGGGCACATGCTCCAAGGGTTTTGCCAGGGTGGTTTCAATACTTTGTGAAGTGCTGTCGATCTCACCAATCTAAGGATGAGAAAACACTTCCAATGTCCATTGGCTGACATAGACGACTTTAGAGTCTCAATTTGCCCAGATGTTTGCTGTAATTTTTTGGCTTGGGTGGTTGTCCAATTTGATCTGTCCTCTGCTATGGTACAAAATGTCCTCTGCAGGCTCCAATGGACAACTAGATCCTGCATGTGCATCAGGGCCTGCCATCCACTGCTCTGTCTTTTCCAGTGAAGAGGACCAACAGTTCTTGCAGGGATGCTCAAGGATCCATACCAGGTGACCCAGTCCCACCAGACCTGCTACCTCTGGGTCTTACAGACCTGGCACCCACTCTGCAGGCAGATCCAAGGGCCTGTACCAAGTGACCCGGGGCCAGACCAGACCTGATCCCCCCATCCACTTCCCTAAGGAAGAGCTTTCTTTTTGTCAGTCTCCTTCTCTGCATAATAAATAAATAGATCAATAGGTAAATAGAGCATTCTTCAGGTTCATTGATTTAGGTATTCTGAGATGAATATCCTGGGACCAGTTTAATCCCAAAGGTTGTTAAGCTCAGGGGAATAGATTAAAGATAATGAAAGAGGTTGGATGGCAATGAGAGATGAGCTGATATGAGAAAGGGACATGAACTGTGAAACATTGATTGCTAGAATCTTGAAAGCATATCAATTGAGTTTTTGTTTTCAAGGGTTCCAGAAGAAATCAGCCATGTTGAAAGCCTGATTTTAGTCATAATCCCTATTTCAGATATCTACCTGAAAGTGTGCTGCTTCAAGCTTGCCACTGTGTGATGGTAGAGCACAGCAGAAACAAGCTACTACAGCACCCACATTTTCATCTTCTCACCTATTGCTGCCATGCCTTGGGATTGCTTTCCCAAATCACATGCTCCTCCGGAGCCTTTATTTCAGAGTCTGCCTTTGGGATTCCAGGAAATGATGGGAAGTCGTTGGGCTTCTTGTAATTGTTTCTGAATTGTGTTTATTCTGTGAATCAGAAATAGGACATATGTCATTGGTTCATGCTAGGTTCCATTTAGGATGATCACTGAGAAGGAAAGGAAATCTCAACTGAAAAATGAGCAAGTGTCCCCAGGAAAGAGCAATGCAGACAGAAGCTGCAAGTGGCAAGTCAGATAATAATTCCACATCAAGGAATTGAAAGTGAGGTCTTCAGCAGTGGGGGAGGCAGTTTGTGTAACGGGGTACGTTACTCAAGGTCTGACTAGGAAAACGGAAACAAATTCCGGCAAAACTGAAAAAAAATTTGCTGTGGGTAGCTGTTTATAGAGTGACAGAGGAGAGAATAAGCAACCAGGGGCCCAGAGATTGTTGAGAACAAGGTTAGAGGTAACAAACAAACAAACAAACAAGCAGAATTTGGTGTTTCTGGTGCCTAGGAGCTGGGGCCACTGAGAGGAATCTGTAATCAATTCAAGGATTTTCCATATAAGCAGTTCCTGAACCTGCATAGCCACTGCTGCTGAGACACTACCAAGGAAAATGTGAAATGGGGAGGCAAGCCCTGGGTTCTTTCTGCTTTCACCTTCCATTCCTATCTAGGGTCTCTAATTGACCAAGCCCAGGAGCTTTCGTATCAGAATTTGTGGAAAGACAGAGTAAGTGATGAAAGGTTGTCTCTTGGAGCAAACAGACTTGGGCTTAGCAGAGGGTATGCTGTTATAGAACCTACAAAGAGCACACCCCCCCCCCCCAAAGGGGAAATCATCTCCTTGCAACACCTGCCAAACTCTAGAGAATCAATTGACCAAATTCTTTCTCTGAATTTAGTGCAACTGTGTCTCTATGTTTTAATCTGAAGAGGCTAGAGTTGTAGCTGGTGGTAAGACCTATTCTCAGAAATGCTGACTGAAGACAACAGGAAAAACCTGCCTGGACTTTTTCCACTTCTGGTTTTCTGGGGACACTCTACACCCCCTTTCAGCTTGAGTTGAGACAGCTGCAAATTGTAACTCTGAAGCAGTCTAACATTTTTAGTTATTACACTGGAGCACACATGAATACTAAAACAAATCTAAAGTACAACGTGCATGGAAGATGTTATCTGTGAAAAGTTAGATGACCTCTGGAGCCTGCCTTAAAGTCATCTGAAACAGAGAGATAGGATTTAAAAAAAATCTTGGAATATGAAATTAGAAAAATAACTGGTGATTTTTTTTGTTTACAAATCCATGCATGTAACTAGAAGATATATCTTCAAAGAAAAAAATGGGAACAGAGTATGTGAAGTTGGGTTTAGGAAAAATGCTGTGTGGTGATGAGATTAATTCTTAGAGATCCCTGTTGATTTTGGAACAAACAGTCCTAGGATGAGAGTTGAAAGGGACAGGTGTGGAAAGATCCTAGCTATATGCATCAATATGCTGAGAGGAGTGTACTTTTTTCTGAAGAAGAAATACTGAACAATCTGAGGTGAGTGTATAGAGGCCTGGAACAAAGTGGAAGGAGGGTAAAATCCCACAACTGGAAATGGGAAAGATTCTAAAGAGTTGGAACACCAAGTTAGACTTGAAAGATCTAGGAGGACCCAGAAGGGGGTCAGAAAGTTGAACTAAAACAGCTTCTCAAAGTAGGTGACCTTGTCTCTGAAATTCAGTATGCATGGGAAGAAGAGGGAAGGGCAAGAGATGTTTCACCTATGTGTCTATGACAGCTGCTTGTTCTTATTGGGTAGGGACCACATGAAACTCATCGAGCATTAAGGGGTGCCACGTGGACATCTGGAACTGAACAGGCAGGGCTGAGTGGTCTTGTTTAAGGGCAGTGATGTTGAAAAAAGAAGGAGAGAATATCAAGAAAACAAGAAAAACATCAGTAGGATTTAGGTTCAATTCATAGACTCTTGAATAACCTAATTATTACAAAAAATAAAATAAAATCCCAGATGTTAACTTTGTTCTCACTTTTTGGGAAGAGGCTGGGTGGGGTTCCCTACAATATCAGCAAATGTTATTTTTAGGGTTGTAAAGCTTTCCAAGGAAGACATAAAGTGGTGCCACACACATGTGCATATGTACGCACATACACACACGCTACCACCACTACCATTACCACCACATCAGAGTGCCATGCTAGGAGAAAACAGGTGCAGAACTTTGGCAGACTAGGATGATAAGCACTGTGGATGGTGGTGTCTAGCACTCTAATCACTAACCTTTGATGTCACATGCTTGGAGGTACCACATGGAGAAGAGCAGTGGAGCCTCAAGAAGCTTCTTGGCTTCCACCATGTCAACATCATTGACAACATAGAGACCTAATCAGTATCTGTCTATTCACACCCTTGTCACCTGTGCCAGCAACTTCTGCAGAGGATACATAGCAGCTGCCTCTCTATGCGATCCTCCATCATTAGCAGATGATATGCCCCCTCAGCTGTTTCTAACCACTCCATTCCCCAATGGGGATTTCTCTCTTGAAATGATGCAGACACTAAAATTCCAACTCAATCCCATCTTTACAATGCAAATAAAAACATAAATTTAGGCCTGTGATAACTGGGGCTGTAAGGCATGGGAAAGCAAACTCTTCTAAATTTGTTTAGTGTGACTGAAAAGAAATGATTTGGGTTTTCCTTCCAAAGCTGGAACATATGCAGTGTGGAAGTGTATGCCGTCTCTGCTCTATGAGCAACATTTTCTGAAATCATCTTCCCATTTCATCACTCATGCTCATTTTTGATAAAACCAGGTTAATACTCTACTTAACCTTTGATTTTTAAACAGGACCTGGAATATGGGTGTCTCCAAGACTTTTATTGCTTTCATTTCTCTTTGACACTGTAGTGCACATCATCTTGCTATGAGTATCAGCAAATGTCATCTTGTAGTTGGTACATGTTGCTGATACCTTAGACTTTGTTTTCCTGTGCTTCATCTTTTTTTTAAAAGATTTATTTATTTTTATTGGAAAGGCAGATGTACAGAGAGGAGTCCAAGTGGCCACAAGGGCCGGTGCTGTGCCGATCTGGAGCCAGGAGACAGGAGACAGGAACTTCTTTCCGGGTCTCCCACGTGGGTGTAGGGTCCCAAGGCCCTGGGCTGTCCTCAACTGCTTTCCCAGGCCACAAGCAGGGAGCTGGATGGGAAGTGGAGCTGCTAGGACTAGAACCAGCGCCCATATGGGATCCTGGCGTGTTCAAGGTGAGGACCTTAACCATTACGCTATCGTGCTGGGCCCTCCTGTGCTTCATCTTGAGGTAGGGTGGTAAAAGTATCTCTCAGAGACCAGACACACCCCTTTGGACACAGCTTGTTTTCATTTTCATGACTCCAAAATACAAGTAGAAAAAGTCAAAGATTAGATCTTTATTATGAGCAATATAGGGATATTTTACATAATATCTTGGTGTGGATGTAGACTTACATTGTTGCTTTAAAAGTACTTTTATCTGCAATGTCTAGTAATGCATTTAATCCAACTGTGGAAAGTTTGTACTGAAAACAGAGCAGATAGTGTCTGAAGCTGCTGTGGTGAAGTCTTGACTTGGGCAGGGCAGGGCAGACATCTCCGCCTCCCAGCATGCTCACATTGAGAGGCAAGTGAAGATCTGTTCTGAGAGGTTCCTTAGGGAACTCCCTTTCTCTGTGCAGTTTGAATGTCCTGTAGTAACCTCTTGAGCTGGGAGGGAAAACATTTGAGATATGTTGAACTTGGAAAAATGACAGAAACTCTCTATATCCACTTGTCTTTGTTGTTTACATAGATAAAACAATTAGACTCTTATTAAGGGTAACTGGCTTGCCAATTTCAATTTGTCAAAATTAATCTCCTTTGAATTATAAGAACACACATACAAATAAAAACCTGACCAAAGTATTTTTAACTAATTTAACAAATTAACTAAGTAATATATTTTCGAACTGCAAGTCTCTAAAAGCTAATTTAAACTTTCAAATGAGGTCTTAAAAAGAATGTACAGAAAATCCTGAGTGAAGTCTCAAGCCACAAAAAAATAATTGTTAAACGAGAAATTAATCTGGCTTTATTGGCATTTGGAAAAAAATCCTTTGTAGAATTTCCATCTGAGATATTATTGTGCTCGTATTTTGTCTTGTGTATGTTTAATAAGGAAGTAGGTGAAGTTTGAAAGGAGCCAAGTGTTTTAAGATTTTTTACATATAAGGATTTTTTTGAAGGAAAGGATTATCATTGCTTTAAAAAATAGGTATTTGAAAGAGTGAGAGGGGAAAGAGAGAAAAAGAGGTGGGGAGATTGAGAGAGAAAGAGAGGAAAGGGGAGAGGGAGGGAGGTAGGGAGAGAGAGAGAGAGAGAACAATCCTCTACTACCTTCCCAGGTATGTTAGCAGGAAGCTGGATTGAAAGCAGAGTAGCAAGGACTTGAAACTCGCTTTGATATGGAATGTTAGCATCTCAAGCAGTATCCCTGATGGTGACCCCAGCATATACTTTTAAATTATTTTCAGATTTCCCTCAAAGGTAGTTCCAAAGATATATGGGAGAAACGATCATGATTGGAAAATCAGAGGGATCGTGTTGGATAGTATTAATTCATTAACAGACTACCCTCCATGTCCATGTTAGGGCACATGGCTGATGGCAACAGAGACCAATTCTTTCTAATAAACCATTTGAAGGCTTAACTAAAGCATGTGAGGACTTTGTAGTAGCAACTATGAAGAGCTAACAGATTCCAAAGAATTTCCAGATTAACATGCCTTTGGAAGGATAGTTCTAGGGAAGGGTCAGGAATGCACAGACAGTGCCTTCTGTGGACAATGATCTTGGAAACAGTTACAGTGGCTTCTCTCTAGCTTTCTTCTTATTCTAGATGGATGTAGTCTTCCAAGAAGAAAGTCGATTTGGTCTAGCACGGATCACATGTCTTCCCTTTAGAACCCATGAGACAGTCCTACAGAGTGGGAGGAAGGGGGAAGCTGAGGTTGTTACCAGGAGAGAGCCTAGGCCTGCATCCGCAGGACTGGGATGAAGCTGAACATCTATGTTTTATATCATACTACCACTTGAGTCTTAGGTACCTAACACAAAGTCAACACAAATCCAAGTAGAAAAGTGAAGTTCAGATTAACAATGGGCTTCACAGATGTGCTTTTTAAATGTCCTGCTGATGTTTTTGTGTGCATTCTCAGTGGAAAATTCTGGAAGGGAAACATTAAGTTGATATAAAGGCATAAAATAAGGAAACTCATTGGTAAAAGTATGATGGCAATAATGACAGTTGTCTTTTTTTCTCAGACACACATTCATTGTTATTACAAAAAATTTAAAAACACACTTTATATTCTGTTTTTAATAATAACATGCTTTATAATCCATGCATATTTTTGACAAATCTTAATGAGAGTGGCTGTGCAGCAGTGCAATTTACATTCTATATATACTCACCTCGAGACTGAGAATTACCATGTAGTTAAGTGTAATGATATAAACTGCTGTTGATTATGCTCACATAATGAGATGGTTTCTATATTAGAAATGCATTTAATTAAAAGAATACACCAATGAAGAATATACAGGAAATGTTTTGAATAATTAATGACAAATGTTGACTTTTAAACTTTATTTTTGTACATTCTCATCCCTTCACTTTTTCCAGCGTTCTGAAGATACTGATGTATGTCACAAATAGCTCTGCGTGATACCTGTATTTCTTTTTGGAAGAACCCTCACAATTGGACTGACATATAGGTAGAAATGAATTCACACTAAAGTAAATGAATGATGCATTAATTTCAGTACCAGCTCACTTGTTCATACTTTGGCCAAACCTCTCTAGCCTTATAGAATTCTGTGGAATTTTTCTTTTTTTTTTCTTAAAGATTTATTCAGTTTATTACAAAGTCAGATATACAGAGAGGAGGAAAGACAGAGAGGAAGATCTTCCCTCCGATGATTCACTCCCCAAATGAACCACAACGGGCTGGTGCGCGCCAATCCGATGCTGGGAACCAGGAACCTCTTCCGGGTCTCCCACGCGGGTGCAGGGTCCCAATGCATTGGGCCGTCCTCTACTGCTTTCCCAGGCCACAAGCAGAGAGCTGGATGGGAAGTGGAGCTGCCGGGATTAGAACCGGCGCCCATAGGGGATCCCGGGGCGTTCAAGGTGAGGACTTTAGCCGCTAGGCCACGCTGCTGGGCCTGGAATTTTTCTTAAAGATAACTCCTAAAGTTCTATCAGCTTTAGGCCCCACAGAACAAGGATGTTGCTCCATGTAGATTATGTGGGAGTAATTAACTCCATGTCATGTCACTCTGCTAGTTCAGCCTGTGTTAATCTAGAATTGAATATTATACATTCTATGTTTTTTTGTAAGAAAGTCAATAAGCAGTAAAGTTCTTGCATAGGTACTTTTTTGTTGTTGTTTTTCCTGAATCGGTGATTGAATCTGGGGTGGGAATATGTCGGAGTGGGAATTCCACATAAGAAAACATAGAGCATTAAAACATCATATTACATGCTCATTTCACTGGATTTGTTTTCTGGAGTTAATTCTCCTGAGATGATTCTCTGCCTCTACTTCCTCCTTCTCTCACATTATCCCTCTTTCCTGGATCATCTGTCCTTTTCTGAAATTTCCCAGAGGTCTCTAATGTTCATTAACCTCTATTTTGTCATATGATATCGCTCTCTCTCAATCTACTCCTGACTTACTTTTTCATTCATCACAGGACTTGGCAACATATAGGAACATTTAACTCGCCTCAAATTTTACAAAGCATTTTTTAAAAACAATTATTTTTTATAATTATCATTTTATGATACAGTTCTATAGATCATGGGATTTCCCTTATCCCTTCCCCAATTCCCTCACCCCTCACTGAGTTCCTCTATATAGTTACTACAGTATAGTTTTTCATACAGAATCTTATGTCCGGCATTGTTGGCATAGACAATGGCAGAGAGTCCAGCATCCTATTGTCAAGTTAGAGCAAACAGTTTCATTGGGAGTCCATCTTTGATCTGGAAGTAGAGATGCATACTGCATTATATCCTCACATCTGGATATGATAGTCTCCATTACAGTTTCTATACATTCCCTTAAATGAAAAGCCACAATACACAATCAACAACAGGAAGAAAAATAGAAATTTACAATGCCATGAAGCTAAATAACATGCTGCTAGATATGTTAGTCTCCATTACACCGTCACCATACATCCCCTTAAACGAAAAGCCACAAGATATAATCAACAACATGAAGAAAAAATAAAGAAATTAACAACACCATGAAGTTAAATAACATGCTACTGAATGACTAATGTGTCACTGAAGAAATGAAAAAGAAAATCAAGAACCTTCCTGAAGAAAATGATGCTACTGTATGATCTATAAGTCATAGAAGAATTTAAGCAGAAGAAAGTGTTTTGAAGAGATGAAACTAAGAAAAAAAATCAAAATCCATGAGATATAGTTTCTGCTGATCTTTGTTGGTGAGTATGTCTCCTTTAGGCAACAAATAGATGGATTTTGTTTTTTAATCCAGTCAACTAATACATGACATTTGATTGATGAGATTAAGTCATTGATATTCAGGTTTAATATGAAAGGGTGGTAATTTGGTCTTGTCATTTTAGCAATGGGTTGTTTATTGATTTAGTCTTCTGATGTTATTTTACTGGGATGTTCTTCGCATTTGCCATTAGTTTTGGTGGACGCTATTCCTTTTCTCTGTCAAGAGAATATCTTTAGGGCCCAGCGGCGTGGCCTAGCGGCTAAAGTCCTCGCCTTGAATGCCCCGGGATCCCCTATGGGCACCGGTTCTAATCCCGGCAGCTCCACTTCCCATCCAGCTCCCTGCTTGTGGCCTGGGAAAGCAGTAGAGGACGGCCCAATGCATTGGGACCCTGCACCCGTGTGGGAGACCCAGAAGAGGTTCCTGGTTCCCGGCATCGGATTGGCGCGCACCGGCCCGTTGCGACTCACTTGGGGAGTGAATCATCGGACGGAAGATCTTCCTCTCTGTCTCTCCTCTTCTCTGTATATCCAGCTTTCCAATAATAATAAAATCTTTTTTTTAAAAAAAGAGAATATCTTTAAATATCATTTGTAGGGCAGGTTTGGAAGAGGCATATTCTTTTAATTTTTCTTTACTGTGGAAGAATTTTGTTTCATTTTCAAAGACAAAGGAAAGTTTTACTGGGTATGTTATCTTGGACTGACATTTTTTTGCTTTTAGAATCTGGAATATGTCATTCCATTCTCTTCTTGCCTGTAGAGTTTCCTATGAGAGATCTCCTGTAAGTTTAATTGACATTCCTTTATATGTCAGTTAATTTTTTCACGTGCACAAATTAATGGATCTTTTCCTTATGTTAGATTGAAGAGAGCTTGGTTATCATGTGTCTTGGTAAAGATCACTTTTGGTCAACCCTCTTGGGAGTTCTGTGCCCCTCCTGGATGTTGTTTCCCAATTCTTTCTCCAAATAGGGAAAAGTTCCCTTATTAATTCATTAAATATATTTGTAAACCTAGCTTCTCCTTCTGCACCTTCTGTGACTCCCATAACTCTTATATTAGGCCTTTGAATAGTGTCTTTCAATTCTTCAATACTTTTTTTGGCCTGATCCAGCTCTGCTTCCAGCTTTTTGTTTGTTTCCCCCTGGTGACAGGAAATATCTTCTAATTTTGAGATTCTTTCTTCTGCCTCCTTCATTCTATTTTGGAGACTCTCCACTGTAGTTTTAATTTGCTCCACTGTATTCTTCATTTCTGATATATCAGTTTTCATTTAATTATTTTCAGTATGACATATTCCTTGAATTCCTTGAATGCTTGCTTTACGCGTTTCTCATTGTTGACGAGAAGTTTTGCTACAAGTGTTTTGAATTCTCTATCCCCCGTTTTCTCGATGTCTTCCTCAGTGAACTCTGAGGTTGGCAAAGGGTTTCCTCCTTTGCAAGGGAGTCTTCAGTAATATTCATTGTGCCTTTGTTTTTCTTTTGCTCTTGGTTATTGTACTTCTGGTTAGCAGAGTCTTCTCTTTGGGGCAGGTTTCTAAACTGTGTTACCCACAGGTCTGCTGTTTGATTTTACTTATTGCGGTTGGTACACGGCTCATTGTTTGCAGTCACTTGTGCCATTCCCTCCAGCAAGTTCCAGGTCTGGGTTCTTATGTCAGATTTCCACCATGGTCTCTGTAGCCCCAGCTCTTGACTCACTAGTCTCCACCTCCTATGATACCATGCTGAGGCTGCACCATTGTCCGTACAACCATTCTCCCAGTAACGGTTAGAGCAGGTCCCAGGATTAGTGAGCACCAGGCATCCTATATAACTAGGTTGTTGCTGATGCTGATGTTGGGATGTGTTGGCCGTTAGGTCTGAGGGCCACACGGACCTATTTTGACCTGTATGATATCATAGTTGGTATTATTTTCCTGTGGGACCAGTACAATGCAATGAGCTCAGTGAGTTGTAGCAGAGCTCAGCACATGCACAGCTCACTTTTGTCCCCTGCAGTCTTAAATTCTTTGCCACACTGTAAGAATTGGTGCCTGATGTGCCACTACTAGAGTTCTTGATCTACTGGCTGTCAGTTCTGAGGGCTACTCAGACATGTCTTTAGTGGAACCAGTAGAATGCCACATTGTTGCAGTTCACTGAGCCAGGAATGAGTTCACTCCCAGCTCAGTGCATATGCAGTCCTGCCCCATACTCCTTGCTTCCGTAAACAAAATGGCACCTAATTCAACTCTAGGAGGGCTACTGGGCTGTGAAATCCACCCTGTTTCTGCACTGCCTGTCTGGGACTTGCCACATTGTCTCTGTTCCTGGTCAAATCAAACAGACCGGCAGGATGTACATTTCTTTGTCTGGGTTCACTTCCGGAGCTCCCAGTAAGCGTCCCTACCCACTTTGTTGCTGGTGCAGTTCTGGCTGCTAGTGGAGTTGAGATCACCATTTGTTGAATGCCATTAGGGTATCAGTCACTGCAACACCACACCATTGTTTTTGCTGCTTTCCTGTATCTTTCAGTCTCCAGGTATCCCTCTGCTGTTGTTCTGTACTCTTCTATTTCCTGGAATATGCCCTCTCTGCTTCATACTGGCTAATATTTCTCTGTTTGAATGTGTCCTTACCCTATTCTGCCATCTTGATTCTCTGATTTTACATAGCATTTTAATGAACTCTATTTGAGTTTTTCCTAAAATCCTTAAGGTATTGCAAATATTACTAACTTTGTTCTTCAACTATTCTTTAGAACAGAATATACAAAGCTTGGATGAGAGAAATTTGGGGAACTCAGATATTCACTACCTTCAACATTTTACGTTTCTGGTTCCACACTTGAGCTGTACTTAATTCAAAAGGATTTTGGATTTCATTAGGTTTTGCAAGATTAATGTACTGTATCTTCATTTCCTACCCTAGTAGTAGTAACACATACTATAGGCTCAATAAAAGAATATTGAACATTTATTGAAATTTCTGTATTCTAAGTGATTAACAATGAAGAAATTTTGAACTGTTACTCTTTCCTACTACTGACATTTGTGTGCATTCATGACATTTTTTGGCTATAAAATGCTTTATTTTTTGTACGTTTTATTGAAATGCAGCATACATACCTTTAATGTACAAATGAGTGTTTTGTAAACTAATCACATTAATACACTCAAATTAAGAACAAAGCATTATTAAAAACAGGTCATTATTAATACCACAAGATTCCTCACAATCCTCCCCTATCCAATTCTTTTATTAACATATGAAATAAGGGGGTATTGTCATTTATGTGATGTGATTCTTTTAACATTTTTTGTCTTAAAGTCTTTTTTGACTGATATAAATGTAGCTACTCCTACTGATTTTTGATTTCCACTTGTATGGAAAAATCTTTTTCCATCTTCCCCTTGTCAGTCTGCATGAATTTTTACTGCTAAAGAGTGCTTTTTAAAAAATTTATGAGCAGCATATAGTTGAATATTTTTAATTTATTCATCCTTCTGTATCTTTTATTTAGAGAATTTAGTCCATTTCTATTAAAGGTTACTATTTATTAACAATGACTTCATTTTTAAAATAAATATTTCTCATTTTGTTTTGAATCTCATGTTATTTTATGCCAAGTCTTATGCTGTCACACTTCTTTATGATACTCATTTTCTTTCTCTGTTCAAGTGTGTTGTGTATCATTTGTAAGGCTGGTTAAGTGGTAGAAATTCCTATAATTTATTTTTTCATCTTCGGGGTCTTCAGTTCACCTCCATTTGCAAATGACAGCCTTATAGGTAAAGTGTGGCAGGTTTTTGGACGTGTGTGTATGTGTGTTTATGTGTGTGTTTGTGTGTGTGAATGTTTGCACGTGGACTATCTATCTCCATTGTCATTTACTGGTATGGTTTCTGTTTAGAAATCTGTTGGAAATGCTATGGGAGTTCCTTTAAGTGTAAACTACCATTTCTCTTTTGTAAATTTTGATATTCTCTTTAGATTTTATTTTGAAAGTTTTATTTTAGTGTGTCAAGATAAGTATCTTTCCTGATTTTGCCTGTTTGAGGTTCTATGTGCTTCCTCTATTTGGAAGTGCATTTCTTTCGCCATGTTGGAGAAATTTTCTGCTATTATTTAACTAAATCTGTTTTCTAGGCCATTTTTGCCATTTCTTCAGGAACTGAAACTCATATTTGTTCAATTGATGGTATCAAATAAATTCTGATCTTTGTATTTTTTGATATTTTTCTTCCTTTTTTTCATGTGTAGCTGAGATAATCCCAAAACCAATCTTCTACATTAGGTATTCTGCCTCTCAACAATTGCGGGCTTTCCACCACATTTGACTTATATAACACTTCGTTTCTAATATTTCTGTTTAGTTTTTCCTCAGTATCTAAATCTTCTCAAAATTTTCCATTCTTGTCATGTACGATTCCTTACTTCACTGAACTCAAAATTAAAATTGCAAACCTTGTTCTGAATTGTTTACCAGGCATTTTATCAATTTCCTTTTCTTTACAGTCCAATAAATGCCTTATTTTATTTGTTTGTGGAGATATACTACCTCCCTTTGTTTTTGTGGGTGTTTCTACATTTATTTTTGTACATCTAAATGAATCTCTTGTTACTCTCTTCTTTGGATGACAGGGTTTTATTATTATTTTTTTAATCAAAGGCTTTATGCCCTGGGAATGTGCCTCTGGTACCTAATGGAGTACATAAGCCTCTTACTTGAGTTCATTGTGTGCTGGATGAATTCATGGATCTTGTGGAGAAGTAGAGTTCAGAGTGACATCCAGGTTGGGTGTAGTGGAGTATATAGGGCTGTGGTTAGTGTATTAATGAGATCTTCAAACTGTTCAGGTTATCCATAGTCCCATTTCTTCCCTGTGCCAGGGTGAATCAATTGAATCATAACGTAGCATGAACTCATGACATCAACATACCCCATATGTAATAACAGCATATGCACTGTTCAAGGTACTGACCCACTCTGCCACGTGTCCCCTGCCTCCACCATGAGGGTACTACTCCAACAAACAGGAAGGTCTTAATCTCCACATTGAGTCTGGACATGTGCACAGGAGCCTTTCTGCAACACACTTCTTTCTCAGCTCTGTGGCCTGTCTTCAGAAATTGACAGTCACAGGATGTTGAATGTCTGCCGCCCACTCTATAAACTACCCTGTCCCTGCGTCTGATGACTTCTGGCAGTGGCAGGGCTGTCTGTTCTTCCTAGAGTGAAGACAGACTTCAGCTATTGCTCTGCTTCAGTAAGTGAAGTCTGGTGCTTTGGTAGGGAAGGAGAGAGGCAATATAATTTTGCTTCACAGAATAAAATAGTTACCCAAGCCCGTGCCATCTCCCCAAACTGGACTTGAAGCCAATGAGGCCCATGAAATTCTCCCTCAGTCTAAGCTGTCTGAGGTGGGGGCAGGAGTTCACTGAAGCCTGTCTTGTCTTGGGAAGATGATGCTTCTCAACCAAGACCCTGCCATGTGGATGCAGGGGCAACCAATGGCAGCATATTGGCTCTCTTTCCTAGCTGCTTCATGGGGTCTCTGTAGTGTCCATTCTCCATTGAACATAACTCTGTCAGTCCCCGAGTAATATGATCCTGCCTTTGCTTTTGTGGGATCTGTCGTGGCTGATATCAGTACAAATTCTTACTCTTTAGCCTTTTTGTATCTTTCCAATGACATTTTAAAACAATTCTTCACAATTTTTTTTTTTTATTTTTCATAAAGGATGGATTCTATAGGAAAACTATCTAGCTTTTCAGAGTATTCTTAAAAATATCACACACCAGAAAATATAAAGATAGAACATGTAAAATGAAAAATTGATTTTATGATAACGAGAAAGCAAGCCTTTTTATTACTCTCATTTGCTGAATCTTACTAAATTTTGTTATTGTGGGGAAATCAATTTTAAAAGTAACAGCTGATGAAGTAATTTTAGGTCACTGAAATGTCCTTCTCTTTTTAGTTTTCCTTGGTTGTACCAAATTCTAATATCTATTTTGCTGTAACTATTGCCAGTGCTCAAAGAGGTGTGTCTTATGATTCTACCAAAACATCCCCTTGGGATCCTCTTTTCTTGTTGTTCTGTATTCAGAGATTACTGAAATCAATTCTTGGGTTCAGGTTAAAACAATACACTATTCAGGGCAAAAGTTGTCTAGTGGCCTCCCTCGGGATTCTAGTGGATGCTTCCTGGACTAAGTTATGTTGCATGACCACTTCGCGGTTATGAAAATGAAGCCACAAATGTTATGTCAAGCTGCTGGGCTCGCACAGAGTAATTCACTGGGTATGTTGAGTAAATGTGTTCATAGCTTAACTCAGTATTTTAGTGAAGCTCTTACCATCAACCACATACCTAAAGAAGTTTACAAGTCATCTTAAATCTATTCTTAGGGCCTCTTATGTGTAAGAGACAATACCGATAGCAGAATTTTCCATAATAAGTCATGACTTGGGCACTGCCTTGTTTCAGCATATCTCATAAAGTGTAAGATTCAATAGAGTAGAATTTTCTTTTACAATTTCTCATGCCACTATTCTATATCCTATTACTCCTTGAGAAGTTTAGTCATTGTACCTTTCATAGCACTAGAAACAAACTGAAAATCTGAACTAAAATATTTTTAGGGACATATTGACAGGAAAAAGCTTTGTATTAAGAGACTGTTTGGGACAAGATGTTCTTTTAAAAAGCACACATGGCCCTAGATGTCTGGAAGAATTAATTTTGTGAATTTGAAAGTAAATAAATGTAATAATAATTTCTCTTTAGTCTTCCTTCCTTGCTGTTACAGTTTTTTTTTTTTTTTTTTTTTATGGCAGCAGCTTCCATTTATCGCTTAACCTATTGATGTAACCGTAGCAGTATCATTGATTTCCAATGTTCAGGCAACTGTGTTCTTTGCTGCAGAAGCCTGGGTCTATTCATTCATTTACATGTGTACTCAGGGGAGAGAAGTGAGCCCATTGATCCAGGTGTACCTGCTGGTAAATATTTAATATTTATCCCCATTATTGGAATTATTTCACGTTTGGATATTGACAGTCATTCACATCCACAGATTGGTGTGGTCCTCAGTAAGGCAGGTTACAATAAATTTCATCTTTACAAGTTGACTGACCTGAAAAGAATAGTTCTACAATGTTGTTTTTCATATAGTAATCCCAGATTTAAATTTCAGTTGGTAGTATGTCTTTTGGTGGAAGAACTATGTAAAAGATAATTTATCCCTAAGTTTTCTCAATGTGTTCATTATTTGAATTCTACCATTGTCACATATACATGAGGATTTTCAGTCTTTATATTTAACATAGTGTTTGTGGTTTCTCATGTGATTTCTCTTTTTTCTCTTTCTTTTAAATTTTATTTTTAATGATACTTACATAGTTGATCAGGGTGGGAAGGGTCCAGGATCAGGGAAAAGTGGGTGAGAACATTGTTTCCATTTTCTTTTCATTCTTTCTGTATCGAGGGGAAGGGGAGAGACAAGGGAACAAGCTACACCCAGCTTCCAACTGCCTCAGTGCGGGGGATAGGGAATGGCCACCTGATGTCATCTCAAAGTTCCTAGAGTGGAGCATGCTCCAAGAGTCCTGTTCAAGAGGTCTCAATAATTCTGAAATGCTGTCAGTCTCACAGAAGCAAGGATGAGGACATTTTTCCAAGGTCGATTGGCTGACACAGTCCACCTCTGAGTCTCTGTTCAGAAATTTGCTGTCATGATTCACTGAGGTAGTTGACCAATTTGTTCTGCCCTGCTTCCTCTGCTGTGGTACCAAAGTGTCCTCTGCAGGCTCCATTGGTTTGACATACCTCCGTGTACTTCTGGGTGTGCCATCTACTGCTCTATCAAAGCCATAGAGGAGACCTAGTTTTGATACATGGAGTCCATTGTCAGAACACAGGTCCTGCCACTCTCTCCATGGTTGGAGTTATGAGTCCAGCAGTTTAGTTGTGTGTGTGTGTGTGGGGGGGACTCATGTTATTTCTTAATGTAGATCCTTTGGTGTACCAGACAATAGATTGTGCTTTCAGATTTTCACCATGACAACAAATGCTCTGCTTCATGCCATTACAGTGGTATACATGTAAAAGTTCACACTTTGGTTTTTGAGATCACTGGCAGTCAGTACAGCTTCAATCTTTGAAAGTCTTGTGATCTTTCTAGTATCACACACCTACAGGCTGTTACAGGGCAACATGGATACCTAGAAGCATTTGAAGTAGTTCTTCTGGAGCTCCATATGCTGATCCACTCAAATTTTGACTTCAAGATCACGTTTTTTTTTTTTTTTAACTCTCATGTGGATTCTAACCTTGTAACTCAGATTTGACATGTGACTTCTGTTCTGAAGCCCTTGAGCTTCATTTTTTTCCCTAGTGGTTTTGATCTGGCTCTCTGTCTCTAAATAGTCACGCCCTCTACTGTTGCTGTTTAAGCTCAGGAAATATGGTCCTGATCATGGCAAAGAACTTGATCATCAAACCAAAAATTAGGTCATCCCTTTATGGTATAGGACTCCCAAATGTTGGTCAGGGGCTCCAGATGTTCAATGTTATAACAGGAGTGTTTATATTTCTATTTTAGAATTTGAATCAATACATCACAGAGGATTCATCAAAATTACATATTCCACTCTTTATACAATTATTTCTTCTTTTAGAAAAAAAATCAGTGCGATTCAGAGAAATAAGTTCTCTAAATAAATTTTAGTTATATGTACAAAAATGTACAAAATTAGAGTGGAAAAATGTACAAAAAATGAGAGTGTATTTACTTTATGAAGTGTATTTTTAAATAAAACTGTCTTTACATTGCACCAAATGAAGGATTATTTAAATATACTAGAAGACAATGTTTTGTTAAAAAAATATTGTGGATTGGGAGAAGAAACAAGAGGAGTCCCTCACCAAAATGTAACCTTACCTGATTTCCAAATATCTAGAAGTTGACAAAAGGCTTTTTAAGCATACTTAGGTTGTGATATTTTATTATTGTAGCTCCAATAGACCAAGATAAGATTGCATCTCACATCTTTGTCTAGCAGGGATATTTTCCCGAGAAAATTGAAGTGAACATCTTCATACTTCTCTTTGGTCTGGCTTGAATCACAAGCTCATTATTGAGCTTATCACTAACAAAAGGAGTGAGAGTCACTAAGACTAACCAGAGATAGTTTCTGTATATGAAAATATAGCTATATTTTTCTGAGAGAATGGGTGTATTTTCTAAGATCATGTAAGCAACCTTGATAGTGTTAAGAACTGCATTAGCATCTTTTGTCACAGGAGAAAGGGCTATGTCTTATTGACATTTGCGGGGCAAAAGTACCAAGAAATGGAACTTCCTTTTTAAAAACATTAAATTGTTTTCCACATTCTGTTTTTTTTTTTTTGGTACAATAGAGAAGTTGAATATGAAATTTGTGACCTTTTTTCACATTTAAAGTAGGATAGTAAGATGTTAATTCTTTATTACCAGTGTTATAGTTAAAATAACTAACAAAGTTTTACAACTTTATAATCTTTTGAGTTGGATTCAGCCATATGATGTGCTAAGGCAGGCATAATATAAATGTCTTCATGTCACAGATGTAATCAGAGGTCAGGAGGAAAATGAACACATTTCACATCATTCTTCAGACACTAACTCAGGCCTTTACATGCATGTGTCCTCTGTTTTCCTTCAGTGTTCTGTCTTCTCAGCTTGAGCTCATACGCTTTTTTTTTTTAATGTATTTGTTTTATGATACAGTGCCGGAGACCAGCTCCAGCTGACTGAGAGCTTGCAAAGGATGCATGGATCGGCGAGACTGTAAGAGGAAAAGATACGACACAGACCACTATGGCTTGATGCTCATAATGGACAACTCAGAAAAGTTGCCTTCTTTATTTATACACAAATCATCACAAACTTTTGCACAATATCCAATTGTTTCATTTTTACATCATGGTTAAGAAAATGCAAAAAACAATCCTAACATATTATTTATTTTAAAGAAAACATTTTTGGCAAGCCATTACTCATTGAAATCTGCAGTGACCTGGCTGAAGCCAGGAATTCCACGGTTGGCAGCACATGCAGTTACATAGTGAGAAGTAGTTTACTTATACTCAAAATTAATTTTATACTCAAAATCAATTTTTACTAAACACAAACTAATATTGATTAAAATATTAAGAATACAGAATTAAAAGATTATAAATGAAAGGATCTTATACAAGCATATAACATAGGTTCTTTGCTAAATCTTATAATCAAGTCATGCATTAATTACCGTCACCTTCACCTAGTGCTGATTCAATTGTTTTTTGTTCTTTTGTTAAAGGGCAGTGAAAGGGATCAAGGCAGCTCAGCCAATCTACAGACAGAGGGCCTTTACAAAAAACTTCGTTTTATCTATATAAACTGTTTTCTTTTCCTAAATATAAGTGCCAATATAAGACAAAAGTTTTTATAAACTGATTTCTTTCCCTAAACATAAGTGCCAATATAAGATAGAGATTTTAAGTCATTTTGAGGGGGTTCACATTTGTTTCCCTTTAGAAGATGCCACATATACTTTTGCTTTCTGTAATGCGTCATATCATGTGTTGTAACAGTTCGAGGCGCAGGGTAAACAAACTCTTTGTACCTCCATTATTGCCATCAGTTGCAAGATATTATCAAGCCATTTCTTAAGGAAAACATTACTTATATTAGGGCAAATTCCAGGACAAAAGTGGGCACATAACAGGATGTTTGGAGACATTGTGGGCTCAATTGTACTATTGTATACTTTTAGCTGTGTGTCATAGCCTTACGTTGTTAAAGATGTTTTTATCATAACATGATTGATCAATTTGAGGTGTCATACCAGTTACAGGAATCACTTCACATTAGCAGAAAAACAACACCACCACCCTCAGGAGAATTCTATGAAACATCAGAGAGGTAATTGAGTGTCCATACAACGGGGTGAGGCAGCAATGAGGTGACCAGAGACATTCCGCCGGGCCTTGCCTCGCTGCTAGAAACTCCTCGTAGCCTTGCTAACCAAGGAGTAGTGCTCAACACACACCCATGCCATCCGACCCAGCTGCATGGCTACCCACAATACAGTTCTATAGGCTCAGAGATTTCCCTTTCTCTCTCCCAAATTCCCCTTCTTCTGATTTCCCTTATATTATTTTAATAGTGTAGTCTTTCGAAAACAGTTATATGTAATATAATTACATATAACTAAATAGCATAATTCTGCTATTTAAATTTGTCATGTTCTCTCTGATATAAAGCAACCTTCATGCACAATAGAGCACATGCTCTTGAAGTAAGGGATGAACATTCTATGTCTTCTGGTGCCTAGTATTTGGGATTCAGGAAATATTTGTTGATTATAAAGGGTCTGCTTAACTAAGGGAAGATTAAAAATTGTCAGTTTGAATCTTTTGTTGACATTGATACATCTCTGCAGAAAGCAATTAATCTCCGGCCTAGATTAGTATTATATGGCATTCATTTACATGCAAGTAAATTCACTCTTCAACTAAATTAAAAGGTACTTCAATACCTAATATCTTCTTATTACCTCTATTTAATTACTTTACAAATTTTTTTTCACAAGCTAGATTATACTGTAACAACAAAAAGCCATAGACACGACAGAAAATTTGAGGATTCTAAGTCAAACGCAGATTAAACGAAGCAAAAAGCAACTGCAATTACAATAATAACTAGACAGAGAGAAAGGGAGAAGAGGGAAGGATGAGAGGGAGGGGATGTCATTATGATTGTGTCTGCAGATCATATTGAATCTGTTAAAAACTAATTAAAAATTAAAATAACCCCCCCCCAAAAAAAAACCCGGAAGGCATTTTCCAGAAGCAAGCAGAATCATGAGCTTCCAGAGATTTTTTCCAGTAGAGGAGGACATAATCAATTGGAAATGGACCAAAGCAGTCTGTGGAGTTCAGAAGACTGGGAAAACATCAGCATTAACAAATTCCAACAGGATGAAATTGTTAAAGTATATGAAACTAAATGCTTTCTGGGAAAAACAAATGATTTTTACTAAATTGTGTTATTATAATCTCAAAATTACATTCCAAAGCAATTAAACTGTAACTTTCCTATGGCCCCCACCTTTGGTGCTCCACTGACCTCCACCATAGGGCCTATTGGGAGGATCGTTCCATGGCTGACACAGGTGATCCAAATTCAGACAGAAAAGGAAGTGTCCCTGGGCCAGCATTAGTCTGCTCAGAGTCATTTAAAAATTAGGCTAATTATTTGTCTTCTGTTTTTTCTCTGATGAACTCTTCTGAAGTATAAAACTGCTGTTAATGGTAACCAAGATCAACAGGGTTGCCTGAATGGATAGCCTGCATTAGACACTTTAATTTAGTTTTTGTTAGTGGTCTACATTTTAAAAATATGTATTTATTTATTTGATAACAGAGGGACAAAAGGAGAAAGCTCCCATTCATTGGATTGTTCCCCAAATGCCAACAGTGGCCAGGCAGGAGATGAAGCCAGGAGAAATCACTTCAGGTCTTCTATGTGGATGGCAGAGACTAGGCAATTTGAACTGGGTTCATATTATCAGGAAGTTGAGGTCTAGGTCCAGAGCTGCAGTCAGGAATCAGACTTAGTCCCTTCAGTGTGGGACATGGGCAGCTCTAACACTAGGCTAAATACCTGCCCTCTGTCAAGGCTTTTGAAGGAGATAAATGTCTTCATTTTGTAGTGTGTAGCCTTTAAAAAAATCTACAGGAAGAAAAACACTGACATAAAAATATGTCAGACATATTTTAAATATGTCTTAGCATTCAGAATAGAAATTTTTTCATTAGTGTGTAAATGAGCACATAAGAATAAGAATGTTTCCCTCCAACTATTAATTAAAAATTGTTCATTATTTAAATGCAACATAGTATACATTTTTAATGAATACAATTCCTACACAGCAAATAGACTTTGTGACTTTTTTATTTTTTGGTGAATGAGACAGTTTAGAAACTAAGAAAAGTGCTGTTTGTGATGTATCACTTATAATTCATTTTGTTGAAAAAAAAAATAAGCATGCCTACAGCCAAAAAGTGATGTATTTCTATTGTGGCAAATGTTGCTTTATTCAACCAATACTATGTTGTTCCTTTATTTTCTCTCCGTTTTAGAACCTGCCTTCAGTCACTATATCACAGAAAGGACAAATTAAAGATGAAAAAAGAATGAAGTAACTGTGATGGCTAAATTAAATTATATTGTTTGAAATGCGTTTAAGCACTCATCTTGTCTTGCCTGCTCATGTTTGCAAGGCTCCTTCTAACCCGAGACTCACTAGGTTTTAATGATGTGCTGAATTGCTTGTTAGCCTCTTTGCTGTTTTGGTGTCAGTTAAGCATGGCAGACCTATCTTAATTGACAGTTACTCAATCCCAATTAATTGCAAATGGCTCTGACAGGTTCTCCACTGATAAATTTCCACAAAGTATTTCTTCACCCTAACAGAAACCGAATTTTAAATCAGAATATAAGTAAGACAAACGGAGTTTAAAGTCTATATAATTGTCAGTACTTACCAGAAACATATTAGCTGTGATTCAGCAATACTTCCTACAATTAGTGCTAAACGAGCAACATAGTTCTTGGGGAAAATGAATTGCCTCCTAACCTCTGACTCGATCTGTGGCAAGTGTGTATGAAAGCAGTAGGCTGTAACTCAGTTTTGCTGATCCTTTAAGATATGCCTTGAACTGGGATGACTAGGGAATAGTGCTGCAGGGTCAGTGAATTCTTACATAAGACAGGGTGTGAAGCAATGTTGTCTGGTGATCACTTGGTATGTCCAGGTTACCATCTTATGAATGAGTCAAAGTTTTCATGGTCACAAGACACAATGATCTTTTCCCACAATTAGCTAAGTGATCTCTTTCTTTCTGCATGGGCGCTGTCACACTCTGTTTGGGCCCCTGGATGCTCCATTGCTTATTGTCACATGTGACTTGGCTACAAAATAATGCCTCTCACTTCTTCATAGCTGAATATTTTTGAAAGACTAACAGAGTTTGCAGTGTGTAAAGTTACAAGTATAATTTCTTGTCAATTGTAAGAATCTTTCATTCACAAGTTCATTATTTTGTTTGTGTTTGCTCCCCATTTTTTTCTGTTTTCAAGAAGAAGACATATAAAATGTCCCCTCTCAAATATATACACATAGGAACAGAGGAGGAGAATAGGAAGTGATTGGTCCATGGAAGCTTCCCTCCCCGAAGGTTTTAAAGTCCAAATTTATTTAAGTGGTAACAGCTGGTCAAATGTTTTTCTAATCTAATATAGAGAGGATTATGTCCTTAGGTGACTAGTCACTTTGGAAACAGCAATTTATTAAACATATGTCATGTTTGACTCTGTTCTTTTTTCCTCAGCATAAGCTGCAAAGAATCTTTTTTCTTCTGTAGCTTCTCTCCAGTATTTCTTAAAAACCTTGCTCCAAGACCTAATAACCCATTGGAACCATACGAATGCAGCAGCCTGCCTGTTTAGTAGCAGTCTTCTCTTAGGGGTTGATAGTCTTCGTAACTTTTCTATTTACCCAAAAATATGCTCTGGGAAAGTAGGGCCAAGATAGATTCTAGCAACGTTCTGTCTGATTCATACTGACAAGGTCTGCTGCTTCAGCATGGTCTGTGTTAGGAATAAAGACTGAGTTTTAGCTGTAAGATAGCCTATTGATATACAAGCTGGAAAGGTAGTATCCAAAATAAAGACATTTCCACTGGAATTTTTTCCCTGCACTTATAACCAAACCCTCATTAAGCCAATGAGACCACCTGGTACCATTTCACTAAAAGATGAATTCACTATGTATAAATGCATCCAGCTGTGAACACTTAAGACAACTCAAATGAATGCTCTTTGAAGTCTTTAATAAAAATAGGCTTTAATAATAAAATGAAAACCTCTATGATTTGTGTTTAATTGGATGCTGGTCTACATTAGAACAAAACATAGTTGAATATTTCCTTATCACTTGAATGTCTTTTGATTGTTTTCCTAGCCACAGCTGAGTGTAGCATTTTTTTTTCTGAGTATATTTGAAAGTTAGCTAAACTTTGCTAACAATGGGAACTTAAACAATTAGATGTTTGAATGTAGTTAGTTGAACTCCTAAGTAATTATGTATTTAAATCTATAAGAATGGGACTCGTATTTAGTTGCATGGCTCAGCAGTGTGACAAACATATGAATTTATTTTCTTTGTTAAGACTGCATTTACTTGCATAATACAATGTTTTTTCCTTGGAAGGTGTTTGTTTTCATTCTGTTCTGAGATTTGTTTCATCTTTCTTTAATATACTTTTCATTTAATACAAAGATTAGCTTTACCAGGTTTTTTTCCTTTTTATTCTGCAGGAACAATGACATTTTCATGCTGTTCTAAATCTGACATCATTGAATAAATATAATTGATTTCCAAATAAGTAAATGCAAAACCCATCACTTGTTTCAAGGGTGACCAGATATTGAAGGATGTTTATTCTTTGCTTGCAGGGATTTAAAATACACATATAATTTTTGTAGAGCAATTTGTAATATTTTATTAGGTTTAAATGTTTTCTGAGAATATTCTAGGTTATGTAAATTGATCATGTCAAGTGAGCAGAATTTTACTCTTGCTGTACTTTTACCACTGGGCTGTTCCAAGGAAATACCTTCCTTTCTTAGGAAAAGCTGTATAAGCTTGTTTCAGGCCCAGCAGCAAATTGCGCAATAGTAGAATTTCAGACAATGGGCTCATTATGTTCATCTGCAGAGAGATCATACTGACAGACATGTCTAAGATGACAGAAGAGCAAGAGGAATGATCCAATCCATGAATTCACTTCCCAAAGGACTGCAACGGCTGGAGCTCAGCCAATTGGAAGCCAAGAACCAGGAGCTTAGAGCTTGGAATTCTCTTCTGGGTTTCCCACATGGGTACAGGGGCCTGAGCGCTTGGGCCATCCTTTACTGCTTTCCCAGGTCATAAACAGGGAGCTGGATCTTAAGTGAAACAGCCAGGACATGAACCAGTAGCCACAGGGGAAACAGGGCATGTAGGCAGAGGCTTAGCTTACTACCCCCACGAAACTGGCCTGATACAAACATAGTTTTTTTTTTTTAATATTTGTCAAAGCCTAGGAAAAGATAGAATGAGATCTAGAAGGGAAAGGGAATCTCTTAGAAAAAGTGTCTAACTAGTTCCAAAACTGCAACTTTCTAATCTCTAGTTGTCTTGCTACACTGGCCTGCTGAAAAGGCTTTGGGAAGTTATAGGGTTTTCCTCAGAACTCCTAAACCCTCCAAAGGGCAGCATCCACCGCAGTATCTGGCTCAAGAATGCTCATAGGCCTTCATTGCCGTCATTAAAGAAAGCCAAATAGCTGAGTGTTCACTTAATTTCTAGACAGCTGGCATTTGTGCTTTTAATAGTAAGGTAGATTTTGTCAACATGGAGATCAGTGGTATAAACAATGCACTTTTCTAGTTGTTCTTAATATATAAATTCATTTTCAGATACAATTACACTTCAAAAAGACAAGAATAAATGGAATTAAAAGATAAGCTTATTCGGTTGTAAAAAGTTTTGAAATTCATTCATACTGGGAGTCTTCAGATAGTTCTGGAAATGTGTACTTTCTGGCTATTATCATACATACATGTAAACAAAATAAACCTTAAGATTTTAAATTTTACTTAGCTTCATTTAGGGTTTAATTCTTTTAGAAACAATCCAACAAACAAAACAAAATAAAAATTCAGAATTTTCTTGAGGAATTCTTTGCATGTGTGAAAAATAATCAGAAGCAGAATGTTAGCTCAGCCACCCAAAGATTTTCAGAGGAGGAAAGTATTCAAAATTCTGTGTAGCATCTTTGAAAATAATTTTGAATCCAGAAGTTGTGAAGGTTATAAAGAAAGATAGCACCCAAGTATCACTTGTTAGTCTGGATAGCTATGATTACAACCCAACAGTCATGAAATTGATAAGCTGTAAGTTTAAGGATGCTGTCGAAGTATGGGTTTGGTTATTTGGCCTCATTTGATTTTATCAAATTTGGGGGGAGTTCTGTGGCTGCAGTTGAAATTTCATGTCATTACATTTGCTGCTGCCTCCAAATGCTTTAAATCCCTAGAATTATTTGCAGGGAGTCTTTATGAAGAGTGTGTATCTACAACTCAGAGTAGCCTTGAATGATTCTGAAAACAAAATCATAAGTGGACACTTAATCCAGTGAACGATTAACTTCTTATACGTACCTTTTTTTGGCATGTGTGATAAGAATAATTATTATTCATTCCCACTAAATTTTAAGTATCCCTTATTAACTCTAGTCTAACTTACTCATGTTAGTTAAATTCATTTAGAGGATCGTTAGTAGACTCAAGTAGACAGGCAAGACTGATCACATTTGGGGGCACAGGGTCTTGATATACTGTGGGAACTCGCTCCCGGGTCTCTGCCTGATACCAGGTGGCCATGACCTAGGGCTTATCTGCCCTGATCTAACGTGTAACTTCCAACCCTGTGTACAGAATGTGACCTCTGACGTGATTGGAAGGTAAATAGGATTAGGTGTGCCTTTTATCCAATCACAATGTCATTACTGGGTGAAGAAACTACCTGAAAACACCCTCTTACTCCATTTTCTTAAACCTTTACAAACCTGGAATCTGGGCTGAATAAACGGAAATTCCTCACCAACTCTTTTTTTAAGCTTTCCTATATCAAACTTTAATCAAACCAAGGCATGATAACATCGCCTATTTTATGTAAAATAACTACTTAAAAAAACTATGGGGATAGAAGGGCATTGTTTTTTGCATTTCTGCAGGCTTCTTTGATGGCAAGCTTTCTAGGAGAGCTGGGTGCTCAACTCTGCTTCTGCATTCAGTGTGCAGCATCGCCACGTGCCCGCCAGTCCCTGGAACATTCTTCTTTCATCTGCTCATGACTCACCTCCTTGGTGCTGAGGCAGCTGTGGAGTTTGCATCAGTTCCTACTCTAGGACTAGGTGTGCTTAGCTGTGATGAAGGCTTCTTCAGGAAAGTCCAAGAGATGGGAAGCAGGCAGGAATGCCAGGGGCCTGGCAACAGGAAGCCAGGGGGCCTCACCCCATACTCTGGCGGTTAGGGTTGGGTTCCCCCCTTGTTTCCACGGCTGACTGCCTCCTTCTGCTCCCTTGGTGCGCTTGGTTTTTGCGGCCAAAGAGCACCGCTGCCTCACCCTGAGTGACCTCGGGCCCGCTGGCAAGGCTTAAACCCTGAGAATATACATTGCTTTCAGAAGGGAATTATCCGGGTAAACATCAGGATCTAGACTTCCATAATGTGATTTACCATGTTCCTAACTTAGATAAATATTTTCTCTCTTAGTTACTTATAATGGCCAGACTTACACAATCCAAATCTAGCAGATGACTTTGTCAGGAAGCGAGAAAAAGAAGGAAGTCTTCTCTTTAGAGAATGGGAATGCCTGGCCCTCTTACTGAGCTTTAAAGGTAGAGTTTGTCACCTAATTTATGCTCTTCTATTTATTTTTTTTTACATTCGATTGAGCAGAGACAATTTTAAAATTCGGTGTATGAGAAGTCACGTTTCAGAGTGTAGGTAGGTTGCTACACCGCTGGAATAACCAAGAGATCTTTGATTCAGTGATCTCAGCAAACTGCTGAGTAAGCTTGAACACTTGAAATTTGCTGCATAGAATGTTATTTTTACTAGCTTGATGACTGAAGCAGGAAAAGAAAACTGAGTGGTAGTGATTGGCCTATCCAGAATATTTCATATGCTAGTAAAGCAGGAATTTGATAGAAGAGCCAAAGTATATATGCACATTTAAATTTTTTTCAGTGTCTGAGGTATAACTGATGAAATTATATATATATATATTCACAGTATACAATGTTGCAATATATGCATACACTGAAATTATTGCCAATAATTAAGCTAATTAATACAGTAATTACTTCACATGGCTATCTTTTTGTGATAAGAATCCTTGTGATCTATGCTCAATTTCAAGTGCATGTTATTGCTGGCTATAGTTGCAGCTGGTCTCTAACATGCATTACTGCTTGTATTTTTTTATTTTTTAATTGTTAGTATTATTTCCATGATACAGTTTCATAAGTATAGGAATTCTTCCCTTCTTCACCCATCCTCCCTTCCCATTTTTCGTTCCCACTATTTTCCCCCGTATTATCATGGTAGTGTAGTCCTTTAGTAACAATTACAGGCCTAGCATTCTGCTACCTAAGTGTGATCATGGCACTGCACTTACAGGCTGAGATAGAATATCCAATATCATACTGTCAAAGTATATTCAGCTCAATCATTGAGAATCCTTCTTTTATTCGGGAGTAGAGATAAGTACCCCAATGTATCTTTACTTCTTGGTATGCTAGTCTGCATTTATACAATTCATCTTTGAGAATATGTATAGGTATATGTTTACCTATCTTTATTTTGTATTGTGCATGAAATTTGTCCTGCATCAGAGAGAACATATCATATTTGTCTTTTTGGGATTGGCTTATTTCACTGAACATAGTGGTCTTTGGTTGAGACTATTTTGTTTAAAATGAAAAAATTTCATTATTTTTAGTAACTATGAGGTAATCCATGGAGTAGATTTATCAAAATTTATCCATTCCTCTTTCAGTGGAACCCTGGGTTACATGCCCTTGATATTGTGAATTATGCTGCTATAAATATAGGGTTGCAGATCTCTTTCTCCTATGTAGATTTCACTTTTGGGGGATATATCCCTCTAATTACGATAGCTGGATCATATCACAGAACAATTTTCAGTTGTGGGAGCATTTTCCATACTCATTTCCTCAGTGGCTGCACTAATCTATACTCCCTACGATCACAGAGTAGAGAACTTTTCCTTACTTCCTTGCTAGTCGTTGTTGTTTCTATATTTCTGAATGTAGGCCATTCAGACTGGAGTTAGGTGGAACCTCAATGTGGTTTTCATTTGTATTTCCCTATTAGCTAGGGAGCCTGAGCATTTTTTTCATGTGTCTGTTAGCCATTTGAATTTGTTCTTTTGAAAAAAAAAAAAAAAAGCCTGCTCATTTCTTTAGCCCATTCCTGAACTGGGTTGTTAGTTTTGCGGTTGTAACTCTTGGACATTAGCCCTCTATCAGTTTTGTAGAGTTCAAATATTTTCTCCCATTCTGTTGGTTACCTCTTTGCTGTTTGTTTCTTTTGCTGTGTAGAAGCTTCTTAGTTTATGTAGTTTGGATTTGATTGCCAGTACTTTTGATAATTTTGCTAAGAAGTTTTAGCAAACTATACCCGTATTTTGCAGAGTGTTTCCTATGTTTTCCTCTAATAGTTTAATTGCTTCTGGATGCAGATATAATCCTTACTCCATTTAGAACTAATTTTTGCATAAGGTGATAGGTGTGGTTCTTGTTTCATCTGCAGGTGGACATCTGATTGTCCCAACAGCATTTATTGAAAGACCAACTGTTTTCCTTGGGTTATTTTCAGTTCTCTTGTTAATTATTTTGTTGTACATGTGTTGGTTCATTTCTGGTGTTTCTAACTGTTCCACTGATCCTTTTTCTGTTCTGAACTGGGACCAGAATGTTTTTATTACCTCTACCCTGTCACTGCCCTGTAATGTTTTGAAATCTAGAATTGTGATTTTTCCAGCTTTAATTTGTATATATATTATATATTATATAATCACATATTATATAATATTATATTATATATATGTGATTATATATATATATGTGATATATTATATATATATATATGTGATTATATAATATATATATCATACACATATATGTCATATATATATATATATGATGAATCTCTCATGTTTCCAGATGAATTTTGTATCGCCTTTTCCAGCTCTGAGAATGTTGTTGAGATTTTAATTGAGATTGCATTAAATCTCTACATTACTTTGGGTAATTTAGGCATTTTGATGATGTTGATTCGATTGATCCAGGAATATGGTAAATATCTTTTAATGGCTTTTGTTTTAAATGTTTCATAACTTTTGTGATACAGTCTTTCACATATTTGGTTAGGTTTATTGTAAGATATTTAAATTCTTCTCTGCTATTTTGAAATGAACTATTCCTACAAATGAGCCATGGAGTTATTTTTGTATACTAAGGCCACTGATTTCTATTCATTGATTTTGATTCCTGCTACCATTTTATGAGTTCCAATAGTCTTTTTATTGAGTCTTTGATTCTGTGAAGTACAGAATCCATGTCATCTGTGAAATAGGGATAATTTTAATTCCTCATTTCCCATTTGAATTCCTCTATTTTTTTTCTTGCTTAATAACTCTAGCAAGACTTTCCAATACTATGAAGAATAACAGTAGTGAAGCTGTTATATCTTTGTTTGGCTCCAGATCTTAGTGAGAAAGCTTCCAGTATTTCTCTGCTCAGTGTGGTGCTGATGTTAGGTTTTACATAGATTGCATTAATTGTGTTGTAGAATGTTCCTTCTATGTCTTGCTTAAGGCTTTTAGTATGAAGTTGTGTTGGATTTTTATCAGATGCATTCTCTGGGCTTTTTTTGTTGTTGTTGTTATTGGGAGAGATTTAGTTACTGATTTGTCTCCATCCTGTTTATAAGTCTATCTAAGTTTTTAATTACCTCTTAAGTTTTGGTTAATTGTACATATCCAGACATATATCTGTTTCTTCTAGGTCTTCCAATTTGCTGGAGTACAGTTGCTTGTAATATTTGTTTTTGGTTATTCTATGTGTGTCTGAGGCATCTGTTTTTCTGTGAATTCATGTCTTCTCCCTCCTGGCTCCATCTTGCATGGCCTGCCTCATCTCGACATTTGCTAATGGATGCTTGTAGTTTGGCCTGGCCCAGCCCACCCCCAGTTTTAGCTCACACTGGTGTGGGCTACAGCCTAGCCCAGCCAGCCCCTAATCCTGACCCTAATGTGAATTGGCTGGTATTGCAGCCCAACTCGGCTTGTCCCACACCCCATTCTGTTTCTGGGATCTGCCAAAGTGTGATATAAACTGGCACAGCTTGGCTTGACCCCAGACCTGAGCCAAACCTGGTCCACACCTAGACACAGCTCATGTATGGCTCAGCAGGGACAGAGACCTAGGCAAGCCTGTCCTACACTCACTTTGGCTTTCATGAACACCAGTGGGTGCTGGAGTCTAACCCAGTCTGGCACAGCCCAGACCCAGTCCACACCCACACCGAGGGATACTGCAGTCATGTTCAGATCAAATCACAGCTTCCATTCTGGCTTGCATGCTCATCAGTGTGAACCAACACCCAATCAGGGTATCTCCTTAGCTCCCTAACCAGGCCTGATCCCAGCCACAGATCTCGTGTGTGCCAGTGGTTGCTTTGACTCAGCTTGGCATAGCCACTCACCTGTCTTGGCCTTTGCAGTAGCCTGAGCTGTCCCAGCCAGCCCCTAGTCCCAACTTTCACTGATGGGTACTGCAACCTGGCCCTGCTCAGTCTGCCCTCATTCCTGGATCCTGCAAACTAGTATGTATGATAGCCTAGCCCAGCATGACCTGAACTCCAACCTGGCTGCTGCACATGACAGTGGACTAAGGCTTAATTGGCCCTGCCCTGTCCACCCCCATCCAAAACCAACCCACACATTTGCTGATGGGTGGAACTACTTTGCTTTGCCTGACCAATATCCAGGCCTGAACCACGTGCTCACCAGCAGGAGATATGGGCACCAGGGGAGTTTCCCAAGTCCCTCCACCAGGACTACTCTCAGACCCAGATCTCATGCATGCCACTGGGTACTAGGCCCTTACCTGGCATTGCCTGCCCTGTCCATCCTGGCCTTTGTATGAGCTTGTGGATGTGTTGCAACCCAGCCCACCCACACCTTATTCTTGGGTGTGCCTGAAGTTGCTACAGTTTAGCTCTGCCCAGCCTGTTCTCAGCGCCAGTACCTGTGTTGGTGGGTTCCAAGGTCATACCTAGTCCAGCCCATCACTATCCCCAACTTTTAAGCCAACCAGCGGGACTTGCAGTACTTGGGGCTCTTCTTTCCAGGAGGCCCCGAGATCACCCCGGGGTGTGGTGACAGTGCTCTGGATACAAACTGGTGGTGAAGAATGTCCATTTATTTGAGAGAAGTCACAGCTTATATAGGAGAAGTAGGCAGGCAGAAGGGCAGTCCTGACAGTACAACAACATTGTGATTGGCTAATAGATATGTCTGTCTCTCTGGACCCTGCAATTAAGGTAAGGTCAGGAAGCATAGGAAACACAGGAAATTGTATCTCAGGGCAGGCTTGTTAAAGCAGGATGGATGTGACATTTGACTTCCTGGAGTTGTTTACAAAGGAAGTTATAGCAGAGTAGGGAAGAGAGATTGAGGTGCAGCCCATCGCTCCTGTTGCATGCCCAGTAAAAAGGCCATGTTGGGATTTGTTAGCCAAGGGCACAGTGTGCCATGTGCCTATGGCCTCCCATATGGGCTAGGCAGGTGGGGATCCAAGGGCCATCTCCCACATGCAATTCCACAGGGTTAGACCCACATATTTCCCATAAAATCTATCCCTGGACTTGGTTCTCTCATTTGCTAGTTAGTGTCATGGCCCAGTCTAGCATTACCTGTTCCCTATTCTGATGCTCACTGGTGGGTATTGTGATCTAGCCCTGCCAGACAGGCACCCAGCGCTAGCTTTTGTGGGACTGGTGTGTGGTGGTCAGAAGTGTTCCATGCTAACTACCGCAGCTCAGATCTCCGTGGGCTGGTGCATTGGTCTGTCCCATAAAGGTTCTCTGGCCTCTCCCCTCCAAACTGTCAGGCTTCAGTCCCTGTACTTACCTACAAGTACAGTGGCCCTTGATTTTGGGAGTCCCTCAGGAGTCATTCCTCACCTGCAACACACTTCCACAGCGGTCCTCCCTCCCTCATATCCCCTTGCCCGTTTCTCAAATAGCCCACAATCCATGTGTGTAAGAATGAATGGATTCTTCACCCAGTCTTCAGAAGCCCAGTGGTTGGTGTGTTGGTCTTGAGCTTTGCCCACCCACTGGAGTCTAAAGCTCTTGGCACATGTGCAGTCCCAGTGCCTTACTGCTCCATATACCCAAGATCCAGGCCCATTGAAGTTCTCCAGGATTGGTCCCCCAGCACATCAGGCCAGCATACTAACCCAGGGCTCTCGCCTCCCCTCTCCTCATCTCATCCAGAACTAAGTACATGGGGAAATCCTCAGGTTTTCTCCATGTGGCTAGATGTGAGCTCCCAGGTCTCCACATGCATGTCCCACCAGTGCTATACCCCTAGCCTTTCCGCAATCTCTCAGCCTCAGATCTCCAGGAACCGGTGTCACTTCCCTGGCCAGTCCAGTATGGGAATGGCGATGATCACCGTCACCACCTGGCTCAGCATGGGAATATCTTTATTGGCTTTAAAGTAAATTTGGCTGTATATAGGATGCTGGGTTGGTGAGGTTTTTGCCAAGCTTTACGTATTTTACTCTGGTCTCTTTTACATGCTTTCAGGCAAGGAATCCCTATAATTATTATAAGTAAGGTGATTCCCCTAACCCCATTTCCCTTCTTCCTCTGATTTCTTTTAAGACTTTGCCTTTCTGCAGTTTGAATATGAAGATGTGGGTTTTTTTGTTTGTTTCATGATATTTATGCCACTTTGTGCTTTCTGAACTCAATGTTTGGTTTAATGTCTATCACAAATTTTGAACATTTTGGCCATTAACACTTGAATTATTTCTCCTTATTATTTTTATATTCTCTTCAGTTAACTAATTATATGTACTGATATCTTTTCGATAACATCACCCTTTCCTCATGTATCAATTCTATATTCCTTTTTAAAAAAGAATTTAGGCATTATCCTAGCATTTACAAGTACACCTTTACATGATCTAAGCCTACTTCCAAATAAGCCTGTAACACATGACATTCCTGTAACCTGACTATATTACATTACACAATAAAGGAGACTTTTCAAATATCTTCCAGTTAAGGATACGGAGAGGAGGAGTTATCTTGAACTCTCTGTGCAGATGTTAATCATAATCCCAGGTTTTGCAACAAGAAGAAGTTAAAGGGAGAACTGGGACAGAGAAATGTAACATTGAGACAAGACTGTGCTATTGGTTTGGAAGATGGAAGATGACACTGAAATGCAATAAAATTAGCTCTGGAAGTTGGAAAAGTCCAGAAATGTGCTCTCCTGTAGTCCTTGTTTCTGTTGGTCTTTGGTTTTGGTCCTGGTGAATCTACTTCAGAGTTTTGATCTTAAAAATTGTGAGAAAGCATAAAGTTACTTCAGAACATCAAGAGAAATACAACTGAGAATTTATTTAGGTACTAAAAACATTTTTGTTACCCCCATGAAGTTTATTGAACATACACATATTACACGAACTTTTAAAGATCTCCAATAAATATCTGTTTTTCTTCAGCCACTAACTTTATGGTAATTGGTGATGGCAGTCATTGAAACAGTTAGTGTAAATGCCAAATTTTTAGAAGAAGGCTGAGGTGGCTGTGGCTTCCTATAGAATCAAGACCTGCCCTCCCCACTTGAATGGAACTCCTCCCTCGGAGGGAAACGCAGGGGAATGAATTGGCTAAGGCAGAATCCTATTCTCACTCATTGCCTCACTCTCTAACAATTTCCTCCTTGCCAGAGCCTGTATTGTTGAAGTCCAGTTTGCCTGCCAACTAGTTAGAGATTATTAAGCAAAAAATGGCGATTCATGTCTTTCTGGCTGTGTAGCTATTAAAGACTTCAAGGTTGACCCTCTTGGCACAGCCACAGAGCTGAATATTCCACAAAAATTTAAAATAAAATGAAAGCTTCTAGAGTTAAATTGACCAGAAAAATCCGGAAAATGATCAGCATGAAAAATGATACTTTTGAAGAGGATGAAAACTGACCACCATATAGGGGATGCTATGAATCTGTTGAAATATTTTTCGAAGCTAGAATGTAAAACAGATGGACCTCAAACACATCTTTGAAGTAGCTTGTCAGAAAATAAAATTAAGACTAAAGGAATAATGGAACAAATCTCATGAGGTGTTAAACTGGGTTAGCCTACATAAAATGGGCCATTTTGAAAAATATGAATTTTAGGTAAATATGTCACTAAAGAAATTTAAAAAGAAATGAATATATGTGTTCCTTTGTGTGGCATAAAATAATTCTAATATTTAAAATACTGTAAATGTCTATAGCAGGTAATATCCTACTAAGTGTTTCGTAACCGAAGACCTTCATTTTACTCCAATAAGTGGCTAAAAGGCTTTCCTCCAACATTTACTCTAGTGGACCAGCTGAATTTCTACCAAATTCTGATAATGTCACATCTGCAATAATAATTTGCAATACTTAGATCCCATACTATACTTTCAACCTAATACTTATTCATTGGATATCGATTGTGCATGGTAGACACAATTGGAATTTCTCCAAGAGGCTCTGTGAGTTTGAGGTTTTTATGGATAGTAACATCTGATCTATTATACTCATTTTGTATTACTTATTTTTTATTGTTGCCTTCAAATAGACACATTGAATTAAAAGTATTATGCTTTTTTTCAAGTGTTTTGTTACAGGTTACTGAAAGCATTTTGAATTTTGGCACACAACCTGACAAGTTTTGTGTTTGTCTATCTGTAGATTTCTCAATGATCTATATGGGGACCCATTTTGTTTTTATTGTTCTCAGAATTTCCCTGTTAATTAAAAGCATAGAGCTAATTAATCATCACATTAATAAAGTGATGCCACACTTTTCTCTCTGTATTCCTGCTTTTGTGTAATATATAACCCTTATATTGCCCATAAATGTTTTTTTCCTGACACCTACATTTTCAACATGCTGATTTTTTTGCTTAATAAAAGTTAAAGAATTTATTACAAAAAAGTGAGTTGCAGTCAGGATGGTGGGGCATCATTACATGAGTCAATTGCAATGAGATCTGATTTGATTGATTGCTTGATTGATAATTGTTTGGGTGACTGTAGTGGCAAAAAGCCAATTCACATAGTGTGACAACTGATGAATATTTTATGTAACAAATTTTGTTGGTCCACTGCCCTTTCAGAGTTTCAGTTTTAACAGCAAAAACACCATCTTTGTTCCTATGGACATGGTGGGGATGTGGACAGAACCACAGATATTTTGAGGCTCATAATCAGGTTAGGTTGGCTTTTGGTCCTCTTCCAAACATGGTCTAGTCAACTCGTCTTTGGTCTGCTAGTTTTGTAAAATGGGCCTTAGTCTTTCTTCTCTATGTTGTTTTATCATAAGACCCCAGTTCTTCCATGGTCAATGTATTCATGTTCCTTCAGTCTTACCAGGTCTGGAATCTACTCATCTCTGAAGTCTAAACATCAAGACTTGACTCTAGTTCTTTCTCCTTCCTGGAACACAAGCCACCCAAAGCCTTCTTGAGATTATACTCCACTGAGACTCCATTGTTGGATATACTTTACTGAGACTCTGTTGTTGGATATTCACAACACCAGTTCTTTTTTTTTTTTTTTTTTTTACATTGCACTATGTGATACAGTTTTATAGGTACTGGGATTCTCCCCACTGCTTCCCAAACCCTCCCTCCCACGGTGGATTCCTCCACCTTGCTGCATTGCCACAGATCAAATTCAGTTGAGATTCTTTCATTACAAGCATATACCAAGCATAGAGTCCAGTATCTTATTGTCCAGATAAGTTCAACGGCTTCTTGGGGAGACCTTCTCTGGTCTGAAGGTAGAGCCGGCAGAGTATTATCCCGATCAATTAAAAGCCCCAACATAACATCAGCAACAATTTATAATGTTATAGAACTAGTGGGCATAGTATTGAGTAACCCATATGTTAAAAAAATGCAAGTTCTTAACCACATCCTGTGACTTCTTCATTGACATTTCGATTTTAGTTTATATACAACCACGTTCTATAGACCTTAAAATGGCTATAGATTTCTATTCAGTTGTCTCGTGTCTATTTTCAGTGTAGTATTTAGATTTTTATAGCGTTGATGCGTAATTTTGGTGAACCTGGCTTTTTGTTTTCGGGTAGTCTACACTGGCTTACTCTAACAAGACATATGTCAACAGTTTAGGTGCAGAACAGTTTTATGGAGGGGTGTGCAGAGAAATCTTCAATGCCCTAGTGAGGAGTAACAAATCTTTGACAACACCAGTTCTTTTCAGCTCTGATTATATTTAGACTCTGAGCAGGAATATTTTCATGTTATCTAGTATACCTACATAATTCTCAAGTTTGGAGAGTAGCATTAAGTACTATTTATATATAAATAAAAGAAGTAGCCTCAAAAATATTTTCTTAATATTTGATTTTTATGTAAGAAATGAATGTGTGCATCAAACACATTATGTAGTGAAAAGTGAACATCCCACTTTCTTTCTCCTCTCATATCCCTTGGTTAAAAAAACGGAGCTAATGGTCTACCAGAAGAAACCACATCTTAGAATTATAAGAGGAGTTTTAAAATTACTAGTGTTTATTCTCCACTCAATAGTGTACAGCTAATTTAAAAAAAAAATGTTTTTGTGGGAATGGGGTAAAGGAATGTATGTTGTTTGTGGCAGCTAGTGATTACTCATGGATAGTCTATCATGAACAATTACAAGCCACCAACCCGAAATTGTCCAGTTAACTGTTGATGAGATTCCTGAAAACTCTACAGTCGATTGCATCGCAACATGACTGCAGCCAACTACTGCCCTAGCCACATCCCTTGAAATCCAGCTCCATCCCTTAATATATATAACCTTGAGAAACCAGAGTTGCCTCCATCCTATCTAACTGTCATAATTATTATTCCCACCGTATAGGGTAATTACCAAGATTGTCTGAGTTTATGTAAGGCCCTTAGATCAATGCCTGGCCCGTTAGCTACTGTTAGTCTCTGGGAGCTCAACATCTTCCACATAATTGAGCTGCTTGGATGACTGCTGATTCTTGTTCAGCAGTATCTATATGTTAAGGGTTGTCCAATGAAGTTCAACAGATCTTACTGAAAATAATTTAAAATGAGCCTAGGTCAAGAATTTATGTTGAGAACAAATAGAAATTTTAATAACACTGACAAATGAAAGTTATAGACCATTGTATTTTGTTCTTTGCTCTGGGTTAGGATGAAGAGGTTAGGGAATCTTTGATCTACTTGCAATATTTCCTGTGGACCTACCCCAACCTTGTGAACCTGGCTTAAAAATGCATGCTGCTTTGCCAGTGCACATCTCATAAAGGCATGCACCTTTAAAGAAGCTTGCCTCCACAGTGTATGAGCAGGCTTGGCTTTGATGAATACTGAAAGCATAAATCAGTTCCTTGAAATGAATTTCTGAAAAAGAGCTTAAGGGTTCAGATCCGCTTCTATTGTTAAAAACCTTACTCTCTTAAGGAAGCCCTGCTCACTTTAAATCACAGAAATTTAGAGCCAGAAGGCACCTTAGAGATCATTCCTTAGTCATCTGAAAGGAAGCAATGAGTTGCTAACTAGGTCTGAGGTTTAATAAGCAAGTTTTGAAAAAGACGCTGGCATTTTCCACAGCTTTCACAGGATCTTTGTTTCCTCTTCCCTCTGTTGAACCTTCTGAACGGGGTTTTAAAAACTGGCAGAAGTTTTCTGTTAACAATCTTTTGCCAGGTCACTTGAATCAAAGAAGACCTATTGATTAAAAAAAATAAAGGAGCAAAAATAGGCCATTTCTAAATGATAGCAATGGATTGACTTGGAAGTATGTTCTTTACAGCAACATGATGTTTTCCACGGAATGCAGGATACAAGTACAAAGCATGTTGTGTTCAAGTTCTTTAGTTCAGGGCTAAGGGATAAGGGAAGATCCATCCTGTGTAGATGATCCGCATTCCCACAGCTCTCTGCTTTCTGAAAGCTGTTTACAGTGGGAAAAGTAAGATACCAGTAAGTTACAATTACTGTGTAGGCATCCCAGCAGAGTAGCGATTATATTCAGCTTTGAGCATATTCTTCTGTGGTTCATACATCTTGGATTTCAGCTTTTAAAAACATACTTTAAAATTCCACAAATGATGTAATCTATGAGGGAGGGAAGTGAAAAGAGTCTGTACCATTTTACATGTTATTTCACACTGGACACAGAAAATGACAGTTAAGTTCTCCCAAGAAGAATCATGATAATTATGGAAGATAAGTTTCACAACATGTTCAAGTTCTTGGGTTAATACTTAGCAAGACTGATTTGCCCAGCTTTATCTGACTCTGAGAACTTCTTGGTCAACTGTTAGATCTGTGCTGTTTGTGGAAATTAAGGTGAATGTATGATTTCTGAAAGGGCATTTGCCTGTTTCATCATCAGCTTTGTGCCCTCCAAGCTGTACTGAGTAGAAATATCATCTTACACATTTCCACTGGAACTGATCTTGATTTGCAATTACCAGAGATGCTTGTTGTAACACAAACTTTTCATAGTTAACTGTAGATGCAATCAGTAACTGGACTTGCCAATTGGAAATTAAACAGAACTTCATACTAAGTGCCTCTTTTGGCACTTAGTGGTTGCGAAATAAACAGTTGCTGACTTCCCCCTTTTCATGTAGTCCTGAAGATGGGAATTGTTAGAACTATATAGGATTCATCTCAGGGTTTTCAGGTTGTAGATGTTGAAATGTATTCAAGGAGTTTAGATTTTCTAAGGATATACTGACTAATTTAATGGCTCCATATTCATTGTTTAGCACTGATGATGTAAAGCCAGCTGCTTCTATGGCAGAACAAAGTTGTGTGCTGTACGGGCCAGGAAGAAACATGAAGCTTGCAGATGGCAGGTATCATTTCAGAGTCTCAGCTGCACTGACTTAAATGCACAGAAAAGCATGGCAGTCTGCTGAGGGGGCCCTTCGTGCCCCTCCTTTGAGGTTACCCAGGTTTATTTCAAATTTTGTGAGTACTAGCTTCTTCAGGTGCCTGATGAGATATGTGATTGGTTGAACACAGATTGAGTCAAAGCCTTTCCATTTTTCTCCAAACTCAGTTCTCCCACACAGAATCCTTGGAGCTCAAAGTGTGGGTGGAAGTGGCTAAATGTGGCTTCTGCGTGATGGGAAAACTATAATTTTCCTTGTGTTTGATTGAGATGTTTGTGGGAAGAAGTTTTGGGGGGGCATTCAAAACAGAATAAAACCTAAACAAATGAAATTCTAAGAGAAACTCCCCTGTAGGAGGAAAGGAAAAAAATAACCTGGTGACACTGAGGGATCACAGGGCAGTCTTCCTACCCAGGCTTGCTAGTCCATGAAAAATCTTCTTTGAGCCCTATCTTGAAAGGCTCTGACTCTTTCTGTTTGCTATTCTCTCTTTTTCAGTAGTTCTTGTACTTTTGACTTGGCGATATTTTGTGCTAATGTATTATTTGTGCTGATGTTCTTTGGGGTTTGGTCTTAGGGGAAGTTTTGCGCTCCCTAAAGGTAGTGCTTGATTCTTGCTCTACATTCTAAAGCGAATTACAGAAACCTACTGGATGTCTGGAGATGAGAGTAAGGAGTTATTGTCTTGGGGAACTGCAAAAATGCTGTAGTGGGCATGGGTCAGATCAAGAGGTCTTGGGACAGTCAAGGAAGTTGGAAAGTAAATGATATATGTGGGAGTCCCTCACAGTGTTCACAGAAAGTGAAATAAAAAGTGTTAGTAATTTAAAACAGTTCAAGTACTAGTTTATACGTTATTACAATATTATTAAGCGCAGCTAATTCCCGCAACCTGGTTCTTTACCATCAGCTGAAAACACAAATCCCAACCCCTTCCCAATCAGTTTCTCCCTTAGGCGCTGTTTCCCTATGGGACCCACTAGCCCATAACCTGACTTGCTAAAACACATCCAGGACCTATCATAAACCCCTCCCCTGCTCTACCATAGTTCAGAATAGGGATGGCACCTTCTCTCTAATTCTTTTTATCAGTAACATTTCCTTGTTTTCATGATTTTAAAAACAGTTATTTATAACAGGGAGAGAGTATCTTTTATCTGCTGGTTAACACTGATTAATTTTGATTAATACTCATGAATGCGACTAAGCTGGTGCCAAAGCCAGGAGCTGGGAACTCAGTTCAGATCTCTCATTTGAGTGGCAGGGAACCAACTACTTTCAGCATCTCTATCTCCCAGGTGTGCTTCAGCAAGAAGCTGGAGTTGGAGGAGGAGCTGAACTCAAACTCAGGTACTCTAATGTGGAATGTGGCCATCCCAACCAAAGCCTTAACCACTAGGCCAAACGCCTCCTCCTTCAGTCTTGTTTTTTTTTTGACTCTTCAAAAATTGTTGCAACAATGTTACTTACATTTATCATTACATCGGTGCTTTTACTCTATATAGATCTGATGATGCTTACTTAAAAGGTAATTTGAAATGCTAAGCTATTGCCAAACTACTTAGTCTGCTATGAGAAGATTAAACAGTTTGCATTCCTAGCAATACAGCACAAGAATGTCCATTTCCCATAGCCTCTTCAGCCCCAAACATCCTGAGTCTTTTTATCTTTCTTGTTATGAATGAAAAATTCAATGTTATTTTTCAGTTTGCTGTTTAGTGAGGCTTTTCAAATTTATGACCAGTTAGATTCCATTTTCTTTAAACATTCTGTTTACAGCTTGTGTCCATTTTCCCCCCACTGATTTACTTAATTTTATTCCAAGTTAAAGACTAGCTTTTCTTGTTGGATATAGTAGCCTTTTATTCTATCATAAAATTTCATTGTTAATTATTTTTATTTTGAATTTACATAGTAAATTTGCTAATTAACATACAAATTAATTTACTGAAAAATATGCCTGTCTTTTTAAACTGATAAATTCAGGCAATTATGTTTTGCATAAGAAGTTTTCTTCCTCTTTGAGTTATGAAAATACCTCAACTTTCTAATTTTTAAAAGACTTCAAAGATATTTTTGCATTAAAATTTTATCCATCTGGAATTTATTTGGGCATATGGTACGAAGTAGATGATCTAGCTTGTTTTCTTCCAGACAGATAGCCAGTTACACCAAGATCATTTATTAGTAACCAATTATTTTCCACTGAATTAAAATGTCACTTTAATGGATTTGTTCATGGACTTTATTTTGCTCCATGAATCTGCTGTTCTATTTTTGCATGTCAGATTGTTTTGATTATAGTGCTTTTGTAGTAAACTAGGTATCTGATAATATATATACATATATGTATATATGTATATATTATATATGTGTGTGTATATATATATATATATACAAATGTATATTCCACTTTCTTATTTTTTATTCACAAGACCTTTTTTAAAATCTTGGTCATGTTTTTTATCTTATGAATCTTAAAATAATTTTATTCATCCTCCCTCAAAGGCAACAGAATATTCATAATTGGTTGATTTGAAAATTCTAGAGATTATTTAGATACAGAGAAAGAAAGAGTGAGGGCAACTGAGCAAGAAAGAGAGAGGGACAGAAGAGAGAATCTTTCAGCCAGTGGTTCATTTCCCAGATGCTCACAACAGACTGGGCTGGGTCAGGATCCTGGCACTCAATCTGGGTTTCCCATTTTGGTGGCTGGAATCCAAGTAGTTGTGCCATGTCCTTTTATCCCCCATTGTGTGCATTAACAGGGAGTTGGATGGGCAGAAGAGGCAGGCTTCAATCCTAGGCACTCCGACCTAAGAGGCAGATATCGCAGGGTGTTGGTTTAACCCACTATACCCCAACACCAGCCCCTAAACTAAATTGTTGACAGAAGTTTCCACTTTTTATATAAACTGTTTGGGAATTTGGTCATTCAATAGAAATTTTGGCTTTTACCTTTATTTATTTATTTTCTTTTTTAAATGCAAGGAAAGGCAGAAGGGGATATACTAAGATACCTGAATTGAAATTCAGGACAAAGATCATAAACTGAGAAAATAAAGATGAGTTATATAAGAGCATAATGCATTGAAGAAAGCATTTATAAGAGTGTGCATGCCAAATAGTACATCATTCACATTATTACCACATATATATGTACTTATATTGCGTATATTTATGTATATATCGGGACTGGCATGGTAGCCTAGTGGCTGAAGTCCTCATCTTGCATGTGCCGGGATCCTATATGGGTGCCAATTTATGTCCCAGCTGCTCCATTTTCCTTCTAGCTCCCTGCTTGTGGCCTGGGAAAGCACGTGAGAGACCCAGAAGTAGCTCCTGGTTTCTGGCTTTGGATCAGCTCAGTCCTGCCATTGTGGCATGTGGGGAGTAAATCAGTGGATGGAAGATACTTCTCTTTGTATCTCCTTCTCTGTATACCTGATTTTCCAATAAAAATAAATGTGTATATATCCACCATATGGTGCAATTTAAATAAAATGTATCTAAATTTCCTCATGTGAGAGAAAATATGGTCTTTGTCTTTCTTTGCCTGGCTTATTGTACGCACCATAGTAACCTCAGCTCATCTGTTTTGTTGTTTTTATGGAAAAATGAATAATATTTCATTGTGTGTATACCACATTTCCTTTACTGATTCATTGAAGGATTTCTGATTGGTTCCATATCTTTGTTACTGTGAATAGTGCTACAATGAACATGGAAGTGCAAGTATTTCTTTGGTTATATTCCCAGAAGTGGGAATATCTGCATTATATGGGAGATTCATTTTTAGTTTCTTTTGGAACTTCTATACTGTTTTCCATAAACATTGTAGTAATTTACATTATAACTAACAGAATGTTAGTATTCCCCTTCCTGCATAACCTCCCCAGGATTTGTAATTTTTTGTCATTTTGATAATTACCATTTTAACCAAAGGTAGATGATATTTCATTATGGTTTTTATTTGAATTTCACTAATAGCATTTTTCATGTGTTTGTTGTCCATTTATATATATTTTTGAAAATGTCAATACTCTTTGCCCCTTTTTAAATTGAACTGCTTGTTTTATTGTCGAATTTTCTGAGTTCTGCATTTTTCTGAATAGTAGCTTTTATCTAATGGATAGTTTGCCTTTATTTGCTATTTAAAGAGATTGTATGCATTAATTTCCACATCACATAGCTAATTCAATTTTAATGTTTATTGTGAAGTGCACTGCACAAATGTATCAAATTCATAAATTAGTGGATTATTACAATGGCATTATCATATTTTAAAATATTTATTTAAGAAGATATAGAGTGAGAGCAGAAAAGTATACTCCTTGATTTGTTTATTTCATAAATGTTCATTATAGCTAAGTTGGATCAGACCAAAGCTAGGAATCAGAATCTCCTTCCAGGTCTCCAGTGTATGTGGCAAGAGGCCAATTTTATTTGAACCATCATTATAACCTGCCAAGGATCTGCATTAAAAGAAAGCTGGTGGCCCAGCGGTTATTAAGTCCTCACCTTGAATGCACCGGGATCCCATATGGGTGCCAGTTCTAATCCCGGCAGCTCCACTTCCCATCCAGCTCCCTGTTTGTGGTCTCAGAAAGCAGTCGAGGACAGCCCAAAGCATTGGGACCCTGCACCTGCATGGGAGACCTGGAGGAGGTTCCTGGCTCCTGGCTTCAGATCGGCGCAGCATCGGCCGTTGCGATCACTTGGGGAGTAAATCATTGGATGGAAGATCTTCCTCTCTGTCTCTGCTCCTCTCTGTATATCTGACTTTCCAATAAAAATAAATAAAAATCTAAAAAGGAAAAGAAAGAAAGAAAGCTGGGGTAAGGAGGTGGAGCTTGGTATCTAACCCAGGCACTCTAAAATGGGATCCATATGTATTAACCAGTATCATAACTGCTAGGTGAATACCTTCTTGGACTTTTCAATTTGTTTTATTCTTGGTGGGCTCACACTGATATGTGTCTGTGTTCTTAGTTTGCATTTTATTTATTTACAGTTGGCATCACATAATTTTACAGCTGTGTTCTCTAGTTATTTTGTTTTTACTGAAATCACTTTTTCTCCTCTATACAGTTATGTCAGTGATGATTTTTACTAGCTCTCTGTTATTTATATGAATCCTTTGTTGTGTTAAGTATTCTAGATAGCTCCTCTAATATTCTAAATTGTTTATTATTAAAAAAAAAAGACTTTCTTATTTTTATTGGAAAGTCAGATATACAGAGAGGAGGAGAAAGAGAGGAAGATCTTCTGTCCGCAAATTTGCTCCCCAAATGGCCACAACAGCTGGAGCTGAGCCAGTCGAAAGTCAGGAACCAGGAGCTTCTTCCAGGTCTCCTACACAGGTGCAGGGTCCCAAGGCTTTGGGCCATCCTCGACTGCTTTCCCAGGCCACAAGCAGGGCTGCCGGGATTAGAACCAGCGCCCCTATGGAATCCCCGTACTGTCAAGGTGAGGACTTAATAGCCACTAGGCTATTGTGCCGGGCCCAATTGCTTATTTTTTTCAAATGAGGTGTTTCAATAGATATTAATTTCACTGTAATTAATTTATCAATCTTATTTTATCATCACATTTTTTATAACTAAGATCCTAAAGATATATTCAAGCCTTTTCACCTTAGAAATTAGTGTGGCAACTCAATTTAGATCTCCAACTCACCTAAAATTTAATTTTTCAGTATTAATGATGAAGCAGTCTAGTTTTACATTTTTCTAATTGGATATCCAGTTGACCTAGAACCACTTATGGAAAGATATCCTTTCTGTCTATTCTTGGCAATGCCATGTTTATCAAATAAAGCAAGTGATCACATATACCTAGACTTTTCCTTGGACTTAATGTTTGCTTGTATTGGTCTATGTGGTTGTACCTGGGGTGACACAAACCAGTTGTTATTACTGCAGATATTCATTTCATTGAGTAAATACTCTATTTTTCTTTCATCATGCTTAGTCTTGGTCTTTTAAATGATATTTACATTGCCAGTTTCTATCCCAGAAAAAAAAAAAAACATAAAAATTTGAACTCAAATACAGATTTATAATTCACAGACATATTTTTGGAAAATAGAAATGTTTACAACATTGAGTATCCAATTAATGAACTTATATCCTTCTACTTATTTATGCACTGATTAATTTCTCTCACAAAGTTTCACAATATGCTGATTTCTTGATATTTAATGTTTTGATGCTTTATAAATTACTTATCCAATATATAAAAACAATTACTTATCCAATATATAAAAACAAAGTTTAGCTTTGTACATATATTTTGTATATATAATTGTCTATAACAATTTTAATGATTTATTTATTCATATAATTTTATTTTAAAAATTAAACTTATTTATCTTTTTATTTTATGATGCAGTTCCATAGGCTCTGATATTTCTCCTGTCCCCTCCCCAAATCCCTATTTTCCCACTGATTTCCCCTATATCATTACAGTAATATGGTTCTACACTAGCAGTCATAAGTCCATATTTAAGTTTACCCTGACATTGTAGGTGTGGACAATGCAGAGAATCTTATTATCAAGATATATTTAATAGTTTCGTTGGGAGTCCATCTTTGATTTGATAGTATCTATTACACAATTACTACACATCTCCTTAAATGACAAACCGCAAAACAAAATCAGCAGCAGGAAGAAAAAATATAAAATTAACAATACGATGTAGTTCAATAACAGGATACTGAATAACCAGTGTGTTGCTGAAGAAATCAAAGAAGGAAATCTAAAACCTTCTTGAAGCAAATGATGCTGCTATGAGTCAGTAAGGAAGTTATTAAGAAAAAAAAATTCTTGAATGAATGAATGAATGAATATGAGAACAAAAATATCAATACCACTGAGATGTAGCACAAACAGTTTTGATAGGGCTGTTGTATTTTGCATGACGGTTGCCTTGTGTCACAGAGAGCAAATGATATTTGTCCTTTTTGGATTAACTTATTTTTTCACTGAGCATACCGGTCTCTAATTGGGTCCATTTGGGTGCAAATGGTAGCATTTGACTTTTTTTTTTTTTAGCAAACATTTATTAAACTATAATAAAAACATTCCATCAAATTACAAAACCTGAGCAAGAAAAACAAATGGCACATGCTTAACTGTAGTTGACATTCAAATAAAATTTGCATTCCCAAAATATTATACAGTAATTAGAAAATACCAGCCAAAGTAATATTAGGATACTTTTACGTGCGATCTCAACAAATTTGAACAGAAGCAAATTTTAACAAAGGTAAATTTTACAGTGAAACATAGGAGTAGATTAAGGATCTTGACATGTTTATTTTACTGCTATTTGACACTATGATACAAAAATAAGAGGATTTACTTGACATTTTTAATAAATATCTCATGGGCTGTTGAGTGCCTTACTGGTGAAAAGATTTAACTGGCTAATCTCATCAATCCATTTTGTACATTTAGTAAGCATCATCTCTGCCCTACATAACTCTTAATGCAATTCACAGCACACAAATGGTTATCATATTAAATACATAATCAACTCGGACTTTTCAACAACAAGGAAATTAGTAAACCATCAAATGGACTGCTTACCATACACTTTCCTCATAACTAAATAACACACAAAAAAATCAAAATAATATTTGTTATCACTCTAAACTATTGCCAGCAACTGACGGAAACTGCCAATTTGCCATATTCATGTTCACAACATGCTAAATATACTCTGCTGTTACTTCATCCATGAAATGCCAACATGCCTAGAACAGAGAATTTTCACCATCTCTTGCCGTGGGACCTGACTTGCAGCAATCTATATTTAGATCAGAACTCCATGGGCACTTGATGAACTCTACCTTTCCATGTTGGCTTTCTTATATGAGAGAGAATATATGGTATTTACTCTTTTGTGATTGACTCATTTCGCTAAGCATAATAGTTTCTAGTTGGGACCACCTGGTTTTGAATAGAATAATATCGTTCTTCTTGACAGCTGTATAATATTCCATTGAATAGATGTACCACAATTTTTTTAATCATTCTTCCTTAGATGCACATCTGGTTTGTTTCCATGACATTGCTATTGTGGATTGTGCTGCTGTGAATATAGGATTACAGATCCCCTTCTCGTATGCAGATTTCACTTCTGTTGGGTATATTCCTAAGAGCGGGATTGCTGGGTCATATGGCAGGTTTATTTGCAATTTTCCAAGCACTCTCCATATGGATTTCCACAATGATTGTACTAGCCTACACTCCCACCAGCAGTGAAGGAGGGTACCTTTCTCCCCACATCCACGCCAGCATGTGTTGTTTTTCGAATTCTGAATGTAGGCCCGTCTCACGGGAGTTAGGTGGTACCTCAAGGTGGTTTTCATTTGTATCTCTCTGATGGCTAGAGAGCCTGAGCATCTTTTCATATATTTATTAGCTATTTGTATCTGTTCTTTTGAGAAATGTCTGTTCATTTCCTTTGCCCATTTTGCTACAGGGTTTATTTTTTCACTATCCTTGGGTTTCTGAAGCTCTTTGTAGATCCTAGATATTAGTCCCCTGTCACTTGTGTAGAATGCAAAATTTTCTCCCATTCTGTAGGTTGTTTCTTCACTTTTTTAATTGTTTCTTTTGCTGTGCAGAAACTTTTTAGTTTGATATAGTCCCATTTGTTCATTTTGGATTTGATCGCCGTTGCTTTAGGCGTCTTTTCTAAAAAGTCTTTCCCTGTTCCTATACCTTGGAGTGTGCTTCCTATGTTTTCCTGTAGTAGTTTAATGGTTTCTGGGTATAGATTTAAGTCCTTGAGCCATTAGAGCTGATTTTTTATAGTGCGACAGGTACGGGTCCTGCTTCTTTATTCTGCAAGCTGTTATCCAGTTGTCCCAACAGCTTTTATTGAATAGACCAGGTTTTTTACCTGGATTGTTTTCTGTTTTCTTGTCAAAGATTAGTTGACTATACATGTGTGGATCCCCTTCTGGTGTTTCTATTCTGTTCCACTGATCTTCTTCTCTGTTTCTGTACCAGTACCAGACTGTTTTGATAACCACTGCTCTATAGTATGTCTTGAGGTCTGGAATTGTGATTCCTCTGGTTTGATTTCTATTTTTCAAGACAGCTTTAGCTATTCGTGGTCTTTTGTGGATCCAGATGAACTTCTGTATCATCTTTTCTATTTCTGAGAAGAATATTGCTGGGAGTTTGATTGGGATTGCGTTGAATCTATATATTGCTTTCGGTAATATGGTCATTTTGATGATGTTGATCCTGCCAATCCAAGAACATGGTAAGGTTCTCCATTTTTCAAGATCTTCTTCTATTTCTTTTTAAAATGATTTATAGTTTTCATCGTAGAGGTCTTTCACATCTTTAGTTAACTTAATTCCTAGGTATTTAAGATTCCTTTCCCTTTTAAAGGGAACTGTACTTACAATTTCTTCCTCAGTGGCGGAATTATTTGTATACACTAGTGCCATTGATTTGTGTTCATTAATTTTGTATCCTGCTACTTTGCCAAAGTCTCTTATGAGTTCCAATAGTCTTTTGACTGAGTCTTTTGGTTCTCCTATATAGAGAATCATGTCATCTGCGAATAGCGATAATTTTAATTCTTCATTTCCAATTTGTATTCCTTTAATTGCTTTTTCTTGTCTAATAGCTCTGGCAAGAACTTCCAAAACTATATTGAAGAGTAGCGGTGAGAGTGGACATCCCTGTCTAGTTCCAGATTTTAACGGGAAGGCTTCTAGTCTTTCCCCATTTAGTATGATATTGGCATTGGGTTTATCATAAATTGCTTTGATTATGTTGTAGAATGTTCCTTCTATGCCTATCTTATTTAGGGTTTTTAACATGAAGTGGTGTTGGATTTTATCAAATGCCTTCTCTGCATCTATTGAGAGGATCATATGGTTTTTATGAGTCAACTTGTTGATGTGATGTATCACATTTATTGTTTTGCGAATGTTGAACCATCCCTGCATGCCTAGGATGAATCCCACCTGGTCCGGGTGAATAATCTGCCTAATGTATTGTTGGATCCTGTTGGCTAATATTTTATTGAAGATCTTTGCATCTATGTTCATCAAGGATATTGGTCTGTAGTTCTCTTTTTCTGTTGTTTCTCTCTCTGGCTTTGGTATTAAAGTGATATTAGCTTCATAGAACGAGTTTGGAAGAATTGCCTCTTTTTCTATTGTTTGAAAAAGCTTGTGTAAGATTGGGGTTAGTTCTTCCTTAAACGTTTGGTAGAATTCAGCAGTGAAGCCATCTGGTCCCGGGCTTTTCTTAGTTGGGAGGGCTTTAATTGTTGATTCAATCTCAGTGCATGTTATTGGGCTATTTAGATTGTTAATTGCTTCTTGATTCAATTTTGGTGGATTGTATAAGTTCAAAAATCTGTCCATATCCTCTAGGTTTTCTAATTTGTTCGCATATAGTTGCTTATAGTAGTTCCTGATGATTCTTTGTATTTCTAAGGTATCTGTTGTTACATCTCCATTCTCATTTCTGATACTATTAATGTGTATTTTCTCTCTCCTTTTTTTAATTAGTCGAGCTAGTGGGGAGTCTATTTTGTTGATTTTCTCAAAGAACCAACTCTTTGATTGATTAATCTTGTGTATAGTCCTCTTGGTCTCTATTTGGTTTATTTCCTCCCTTATTTTGATGATTTCTTTTTTCCTACTAGTCTTAGGGTTGCTTTGTTGTTGTTTTTCTAGTTCCTTCAACTGTAAGATTTACTTGGTGCTGATTTACTTGGTGCTTTTCTTGTTTCTTGAGATAAGCATTAATTGAAATAAACTTTCCTCTCAGCATCGCCTTGATTGTATCCCATAAGTTCTGATAAGTTGTGCTGATGCCTTCATTTGTTTCAAGCAATTTTTTAATTTCCCCTTTGATTTCCCCTCTAACCCATTGCTCATTTAGTAATATATTGTTCAGCCTCGATATGTTTGTAGGTCTTCCTTGGTGTTTAGAATTCTTGGTCTCAAGCTTCACTCCTTGGTGGTCTGAGAACTGCATGATATGATTTCCACTTTTTTAAATTTGCTAAGGCTTGATTTATGGCCTATGATATGATCACTTCTGGAGAAAGTTCCATGTGCTGATGACAAAAACGTGTATTCTCTGTCAGTAGGATGAAAGGTTTGATAGATGTCAACTAAGTCCATTTGCTCTAGAGTTTGAATGAGTTCTATTGTTTCTTTGCTGAGTTTCTGGTTTTTTGATCTGTCCATTTGTGTTAATGGGGTATTAAGGTCCCCCACTATGATCGTATTGGAGTCTATTTCTCCCTTTAATCCCGTTAATATTTGTTTCACGTAACTAGATGCTTTGGCATTTGGAGCATAAACATTTATTATGCTGATCTCTTCTTGCTGGAGGTATCCTTTGATCATTATATGGTATCCTTCTTTATCTCTTTTGATGCTTTTCACATCAAAGTCTATGTCATCTGATATAAGAATGGCTACTCCTGCTTGTCTTACCTTACCATTTGCTTAAAATATCTTTTTCCATCCTTTTACTTTCAATTTTTTCTGATCTTTATTGGTGAGATGCGTCTCCTGTAAGCAGCAGATAGATGGATTTTGTTTTTTGATCCAATCCTCCAATTTATGGCGTTTAATTGATGAGTTTAAGCCATTTACATTCAGCGTTATTATAGATAAAGGACAATTTGGTCCTGTCATTTTGGCGATGTGTTGTTCTAAATTAGGTCTTGTGTTAGCATTTTAGTTGGATGTTCTCCACATTTGCCTTTGTTTCTGATGGTCACTATTTCTTTTTTCTTTCATAGGAACTTCCTTGAATATCATTTATAGGGCAGGTTTAGATGAGACAAAATCTTGAAGTTTTTCTTTATTGTGGAAGAATTTTATTTCACTTTCAAAGACAAAAGAGAGCTTTGCAGGGTAAGTTATTCTGGGCTGAAAATTTTTCTCTTTTAGAATCTGGAATATGTCACTCCAGTCTCTTCTGGCCTGTAACGTTTTCTCTGAAAAATCAGCTGTAAGTTTAATTGGGGTTCCCCTATATAACACTTGATTTTTTTCTCGTGCACATTTAAGGATTTTTTCTTTTTGTTCAACTGAGGAGAGCTTGATTATCATGTGTCGTGATGAAGTTCGTTTTTGATCAACTCTGTTGGGAATTCTGTAGCCCTCCTGTATATTATTTTCTAATTCTTTGCTCAGTTTAGGGAAGTTTTCCTGTATTATTTCATTGAATACACCTCTAATCCCAGCTTCTCTTTCTGCACCTTCTGGAACACCCATAACTCTTATGTTAGACCTTTTAATCATATCTTTTAATTTTTGGATATTATTTTTAGCTTGACCTAGTTCTGCTTCCAGCTTTTTGTTTGTTTCTTCGTGATGGCAGAAAATATCTTCTAATTCTGAAATTCTTTCTTCTGCCTCATTCATTCTGTTTTTGAGACTCTCCACTGTAGTTTTAATTTGCTCTACTGTGTTCTTCATTTCTGATATATCAGCCTTAATTTGATGTATTACTGCTATTTTTTCTTTGAACTCTTGTTTGTACTTCTCATTGTTGACCAGGAGCTTTGCAATGAGTTTTCTGAGTTCCCTGTCCTCCATTTTCTCAATGTCTTCCTCAGTTAACTTTGAGAATGGGCGAAGCTTTTGCTCCTTTGTTGGAGAGACTTTAGTAACATTCATAGTGTTTTTTTCTTGTCTTTTTCCTTTTGAAATTGTCAATCTGTTTGACGACATCTCGCTGGTCTGTTACCTCAGGTGTATAAATTAACTTTAATGCTCAATCAGTACCCTGGGTTTAGGAAACACAACTGTCCTAAATAATTGCTTTGCGTGGCACTGATTTCATAGGCAGGACTGAGCTTATTACCCCCTGCTAGCCAACACGTCTAAGTACCTCCTGAGGTCGTCCTGGGCAAACTTGGTGGCCAGAAAGATCAGGGGGCTGTCGCAGTCAGCTCCAGGGACTACACAGAGCCCCCAGGCTGCAAGACTATTGCCGTGGGCTCAGCTCTGCGCAATCAACCAACAACACACCCACTCTGGATCTCCACTCAGGGTTCACACCTGCTATCCTGCCACCCGATATGGCTCCAGGTGGAGAACCGCAGCTGCTAGCTTTCAGCTCCAGGTACCACACCGACCCCACAGGGAACAGAGCCAGTGCTCCCCTCCACTCCCAGACCAGATCTGCACAAACAGTCAGAAAGGGGCCCGTGTGCTGTTCTGTCAACTCCGCCCTGCGCCTCTCCACACAAGGCGCCCCCCCCCCCCCCCCCCCCCAGTCCCCGACTCCCTCCGCGTGCAGCTGTTCCCAATCACCAAGCTCAAACTGTCAGGTCCCGGACCACACTCGCCCTCCCAACCCCCCACACAGACCCAGGCTCCAACCTGGCAGTCACAGCGTCCATGCGGAGGCCACAGGCGGATGTCCAGCCGGCACTGGAAATGAATCGCTGGAGTCCGGACCACTGGAGCCCACGGCCCCGAAGGCTGGCGAGTCCCCAGCCGGCCACAAGGTCAGTCACGCGAGCTCTTTGTGCCAGGAAAGCCAGGTGTTCGCCTGCTACCACCGCCCAGCGCAGGGACTCCGAGTCTTAAAATTCCATTCTTTATGTTATCAGTCTAAGATGTTTTGTTGTAGCAACCCACAAATAAGATAAGGGTGGCATGAGCTTCTGTCGTGGGCAGCAGAGCCGGCAACGTGGGCACGGCGAAGGTCCGGGGGTCGGGCGAAGGTCCGGGGGTCTGGCGAAGGTCCAGGGGTCAGGCGGAGGTCCAGGAGTCAGACGAAGGTCCGCGGGTCAGGCGAAGGTCCGCACTGGTTTTGTAGCTTCACAATTCCACCTTCGATAACTTTTCCGAGGAAGAGCGACTTGGGAGAGTTGAAGAGCGTGTCCGACGAGCTTGGCAGAGCGTAACTCCAGCATTTGACTTTTTTAATGGCTGAGTATTATTCCATGGAGTAGATGTACCACCAAGTATTCTCAACAAGCACAGGTGATTCCATTGCAAACTTTACACAATCACTTGTAGCTTGCACAAAATGGTTTTCTGAAATTGAATTTGAGTTCTTTTTTTTTTTTTCTGTAGAATCCCTAATTATAAAATTGACTTCTAATGTAAGAACCCTTATCTGGATTTCCTTGAATAAATATAGTTGGTCATTTATATTTGTTTTTATTTCCCTTCCTCTTTTGGACATGCATAATTTTTTTTTAAATCCTACAAGATTTCTAACTTTAAAGAAACCAGCTACTTAAATAAAGATCTCATTCAATGATAAATTCATTTGCAAACAGATACAAAAATAAGTGGAAGAAATGGATTATCATAAACTATTTGTTAATTTCTACTTATATTTATTAGCCTGGATTCTTAATGTTGTTTAAGCTTGTCTATTTCACTAAAAAATCTTCACCGTGGCAGCTCAGGGACTACAAATATATGCTCAGTCTGAATATGAAAATTGAGCATGGTGTGTATGATATCAGGCTGTCTATAGACAGTAAGACCAACGTTTAAAAACTCCTTTCCTAATCATTTGTATCTTTTCCCCTATCAATATTGTATCACAATAGCTTTATTAGACTCCTCGCTTCCATTTTTGTCCCTAAGTTGGTCAATTGTCTTTTTGATCTGCTCAGTATTTTGCCTCACAGATCTAAATTTCTGTCTTTCTCAACCTGCTGGCAAGATTTGAATACTAGGAGGTAGGGAGGACAGATTGTTTTCTGCAATATCCTCTACATTAGACATTTTTTTTTCTGTTGTATCAACTTCTTCTAAACATTCTCACCATCTGTAGATTTAACTTTATCATAAAGTCCCTGCCATGCTAATGCCAGGTGAGTGGCTCAAGCTTCTGAACTCTGCTAACACTAACTCCTCTTTGATTCCCTCCATCTTATAAGTATTATTGGTTTCATTTTGCCCCAAACTATGGTCTGAACATTGGATATTATTGCCATTGAAAAGGAATCTGCAGTTGGCACCTTTAAGCTGTGTTTAGGTCAAGTGGATCAATGCTGCTTCACAGGAGTGGGCTAATTATCATGGAAGTGGGTTAGAGATAATTTTCCTGAGTTCTGGCCACCTTCACTGTTCCTCCCCACATCGTGCTGCAGCACAAAGGGTCTCACTAGATGCCAGCGCCACACCCTTGTTACTCCCAACCTCCAGGATGGCGAGAAACAAGTATCATTCCTTAATTGTATAGTCTCAGATATTCTCTTCTGTTAGCTGAAAAACAGGCTAAGATACCATATTTTCACTCATAGATAATCACAGACTATCAGCTATGTACCTGATTCTTAACATTAGAACTCTTTTGTTTAAAAGCTCCAAAGTAATATCTATTTCTTTGACTATGATGAATATGCCCCTGCACATTATATCTTTCATATAGCAGCCAATGAAATAGATCAAAATGGTTATATCCCATTACTACCTCCTCCCATTGCCCTTGAAAAATTAGGTTGAAAACTTCTTATCCCTATGAGTATAAAATACAAACTTTTTACAATGGCTTACAAAACCCAAAATGATTAAATTGAAGTATGTGACTCTCAGCCCATTTATATTCTTTTTCTTTCAGCCATTTTATACTTGTCAATGTTGGCCTTTGTTTTTACTTTGAACAAATCAAGCCTGTTCTGGCTTAAGGACTTCAGCTACGGCTCTACCAGTAGTTCTTTTCTTTCTGATGTTCGTGGTAGGACTTGTTATCATTTGGAGTTTTATTTTAACATTAATTCTTCTTTAAGACCATTTGTAACTCTCGTTCTAAAGTAGATTCTTTCCTCTTTCATATTAACTATATTAATTCTTTGCACACCATACATAATCATTTTTATTCCTCTCATTGATTTTATTTATTCAAGTCTTTGTCTCTATCACGTAGGCAGAGATCTTGCCTGTCTTTTGCCAGTTTCTATAATATTAGCTGGTACATACAAGCTATGAATTGTATACTTGAGTGAATAAATAAAGGAAAGCAAACCAGAACACTGGCTGGGCAAGGGTTTGATCAAATGAACATCAATAATACTAGAATCCTTAAATTAAGTAGTAACTTTTCATCTGGTATTTTTAGAAGGTAAAATTCAGAGAATGTCACTTAATATTAATTACTATGCATGAATAGCTTCATAGCCTAAATATAAAAGAACATAAAATAATTGGATCAAGTTCTCTTTTCTAGTTTGCATGTCAAGTCACATAATCATAATATTGAACAGTAGCAATTAGCAAAAGAACCTGAAGAGAAAAGCCACAAAAGGAATCTGTGGAATGCTGATAGAAACTTGGGCAGTAGCTTCCATTTCTTGATGTTGATAGACATTATGTAGGTTTGCTTACTTTGAGACATTCCTGGGATACACTTTTCTAGTAGTGCATTAATTCATGATGAACAGTGTTTGGAAGTAGTCACTGACATCATTTGGGTGATGCACATTTTATGAAATGTTGAAATAATTTGGAAGATGATTTATCATATATTATACATTTCAGTTAAATACTTTGGACTTGTCCATAGGTTCCTTGGTTTTTATGCATAAAATCAAAGTCTACCTTTGAAAACTAGTGATGCTTCTTTAGGAGGACTCGATTTGAAGATAGGTGTAGGTATATGCATGTGTCCTTTCTTGATATATAAAATTTAAGGATTTGAAACTATGAAGTCATGCTGCTATTTGTGACTGGTTAGAAGACATAAGACAAATTAAATAAAATGCTCTGTGACCTTAGGTGATAAGGAGTCATTTTAAGGAAGGTGACTTACCTAACCACCATGGGGTCTCATTATTCAGTCCTTTGGTAACAGTGTCTCTGGAAACTTAGAAGAGTCTCTAGTTATACCTTCAGTTGTCAGTCTGTCCCTGCCTGTTCTGCTACTTCACTATTCTTGTGTTTGAGTAATTTTTTGACTCTCTTTTTTTCTTTTCTTTGTATTCTCACTACTTTGTCTTCCTTAACTTGCAGGGTCTAATTATTCCTGGCTTCCCCCATTTTATGATCACTGCTTTTTAGCTGGGTGACTCTCTCTGCCTGTTCTCACCCATGTTTTCTACATCCTTGTGTCCTTAGGCAGGTTGGCTCAGATTCCACGATCATGCCCCAGCATCACAGAGAAGTTGTTCAGTAGTCCTCCCCTGCTCGATGGCTTCTAAGTTTGTTGGTTTCCTTCTTGTCCCAGCTTATTGAAGAAGGCATTTTGATACGAGTCGCACCTTTGTTCTCAGGGAACATAGTGATATTTTTTTTGTCACGAATGTATATTGTGGCTGTCAGAGTGTATGATGCATTATTCCACGTAGGGAAAGTATTTAGAAAAGGCCCTCCTTAGAGAAGAAACCAGTATTCTGAAATGCTGGTTTATTATAGAAAGACGTGCAACCTGTGTTCAGTTAGGAAATTCTCATATTGTCTGGAGATCAGAATAGACCTTAGAAGTCCCATTTTTCACATTGTTGCATTTATTTAGGGGCTTATGTGACACTGGAAAATTCCATATCCTTGTTTTAGAGCTGAGTGGGGGTGCAGGGAGGGCTGGGGATTTGGAAGATAGTGCTCAGACTTCAGTTTTTTGTTTAAATCAGCAAGGCCAATAAGAATAAATCTCTTTGTTGAAAACATTATTTTTGGCCAGTGCAGAAGTTATGTACATAGCAGACTATTTTAGAGAGTAATTTCCCAAGGTACTAACCATAGATGTTTTACTCCCATCAGAGTATCATTGGATTTCACCCACAAATCTACTTAGGACAGGGTAGAGTTACTGAAATTTTTTTTTTCTCAACTTCAATTACATAGGTATCTTTTCAACTTAGAGTGCTAGGCCCTCCAACAGAGATTTTAGAGCATGTTTGGTGTCTGTATCAAGAGGGAATAATAACAATGATGTTAACATACTCTGAGCCAGAGAAGAATCACTGGATCTATGGCCAGTGTCAGAATCAGAAACAGCTGTGATCTGAGGAAAAGCTGTTGCAGAGACTCAGAATAAACGCTCTTGAAACAAGCTCTTTGAAAAGACTACAGAGGCAGTGTGGTGGACAGAAATACTTGGAAAAGCCTTCATGATCACACCCAGCCCCCATCCCTGGACGTTGTGAATGTGGTGGGGTTAGTTTATATGGTCTCTTAGTTTGCTGGGGTTGTTGTGACAAAAGACCACAAACTAGATGCCTAAACCTACACAAATGCTTTGTGTCATAGTTCTGGATATGTGAAGTCTAAGTGACAACAGTGCCATACTTTCTCTGAAGATTTGGGCACTAGCCCCTTTGCTTTTTCTGAACTCCCGGTGCTGATAGGCAACTCCTGGCTTTCATTGATTTGCAAACTGAATTCATCCAGTCAGCTTCTGTCTTTGTACAATAGCTTTCCTAAGTTGCTTTGCATCATCACCCTTCCTGTGTGTCTATATCCCTGTCCACATTTCCTGTTTTTTTTAAGTACCTGTAGTGATGATTTGGTACTTTCCTGGGCTCATTTTTAATTTGTATTTTGTCTAAAGACTCTGTTTCTAAATAAGGTAGTATTGTGTACTGCTTGGGATTAGGATCTGAACATATCTTTTTTGTAGAGTATAATTCAACCCAATGTGTACGACATAATTTACCTTAAGAAGGGTTCATTATCCAGGTGAGTTTAATTTAACTATGTGAAAATCTGGCTGTTGGCAAGAGGAAGTTCCAGACTACAAAAGCAGGGGTGGGAGTTGATGTGCACTTACTGGCCAGAGATAGTTTGGTCAGTGAGTCAAAGAATGCGGGCATCTGTAAGGAGTTGTGGTTGGACTCTAATTGGTAGCCAGCAAAGAAAGGGGCCTCAGACCGAGGACTAAAGGACATGAAGTCTACCAACAACCCTGAATGATTTTGAAAGTGAACTCTTTATCTGAGTCTTCAGGTAAGAGTTTGCACTGGCCAACATCTTGAATTCTACCTGTTCAGAGAACCTAGATGAGTCTACCTGGATTTCTGAATATAGCATATTTAGTTTCTAGGTTTGCAGCGATTTTTTCTATAGCAACAGGACCTAATGTGGACAGGTAGAAATCAGAACTGCTTTTTAAATAACAGTTTCTTCCATCTTGCACAAGGTGCTGACAGAAAGATTTTTGGGAACAGATGGTGGTAAATAGTGGAAACAGATTCCAGCAGGTGCCAAGAGCTGAGGGACAATGCTAGAATTTACTGTGTAATTAATGGGTACCTAAAGCCACCCTTGAGGCTTGCTAAAGGCTGCTTCAAGCAGGTGTCAAAAAGCTTATTGATGGGAGCTTCCATCAGAAGCAATGGCTATACAGTGAAGAGATGGTTTTAGTTGGAAAATTCTAACCTTTTGCATTATTACTCCTAGAAATTAGGGGTTGCCATAGATTGCATAGGCTACCCCCTAATAACCAAGCTGAAGTTGAGGGCAAAATGTATGTGTCAAATGGGGACAGCTTGAGTACCAACCAGGGGTAAGAGAAGAAGCCCCCTGATTTGGATTAGGCACAAACTGGACCTCAAACACAAGCCTGTGATTAATAGAAAAGTAAAGTTCAAAGGTTCACTTGGGACAGGCTGGACCACCTACACAGAGCAGACAGACTAGGAGTGTGGCTAAAGCCCCTACTCATTGTAGGGCTTACTTACTAAGTCAAGAATTAATGAGGGTTGAGTAGGAAGTTTGGAAATCTTTAAGGCTTATCCTTGGGCAGGCACTTGTACACGTGGGAACTAACCTGATGTGGCTGGAGATCCAGAAATCTTGGATGAAATTTTTCATCATACACACACACACACACACACACACACACACATTTCATATTTCCTTGGGTATGTTGTTCAATTTATAAAGCAGTACTTACACATATATATTTTTAAAAGGAACCCAGTGAAACTGCTTAAATAGAAAAGTGAAATCTTACACTTTCTTGTGAAATAGTGCTTGGATTTTTACATTTATACTTAGCTTAATATTATTTGCTAATGACTCATACAATAAATATGATATAAAGGATAAAATCTGTTGCTAACTACTTGGTTTTAACTTGTTTAAGCTTTATTTTTCAGTTCACTTGAGAGAAAAAGAAAAAAAAGCCTTCATCTGTTTGCTTTCATCCTAACTGCCTGTAACAGTTGAGCCTTGGCTTGACTCAAAATCAAGAAACAGGAACTCAATCCAGGTCTTCCTTGTGAGTGTTAGAAACCCGACGACTTGCACCATTGTTGCCTCACAAATCTGCAATAGCAGGAAGCTGAAGTCAGAGTCACGTATTAAATGCAGATAGCCCAATATGGGGCATCGGCATTTTGAATCCGGGACCAAACGCATTTACTTAGCTTTTGTGATTTTTTTCTACCCTTCGACTGGGATAATTTGTATCCTCAGTAGAAGTTGGGTCCCAGTGCTGGAGAATAGCTTAAAACGGCCAAGTTAGTTTTAAAGACTGCTGAGTTAGTGTTAAGCCGCTTACTGTTATTGCTCAGATAGCCCTTCATGGGGCCTCTGGACATGCTTCTATATTCTGTATCCTCATTGTAGTAATCAGGTTTAAGTCTTGAGTTTTCCCTGTGCAACTGCACTCATTCAGATTTAGCCTGCTCTACATTTCTTCCTGGGAAAAGTCTTCTGGCCAATCTGTGGTCATTGATCATGAGTCTGAATTCCCTTTGAACTGTATTTCAGTTGTTATTCAACCTCTGGTGAAGCTAACAGCCAGGAGATGTGCGTTTGTCTTTAAATACACTTGTGTTACAGGGTAGTGAGATATCTAAGTAATTATCTCATCCAATATTATTTTCTAAATATAAAACTAATCGATGATCTAGTCTGTACTGTATTCCCATTTGAACTCCATGGATCATACACTAGCATTAATTTCTGCAGGAAGATATTGCACACTCTTTTGTACCACCCTAGTGTCACATCGATACCTTTGCTATGAGTTCGATAATACCATGGAGATGAAACTCACTCTTTCTTTTTATTTAAATTTTTTTCTTTCTTTTTCCCCTCTTAACCCAAGGGGGAATTTACCTAACAGAGGTATAATGGAAGTGCAGTAGAAATAAGAATGTCCATAGGCAGAAATAGAGAGGAGTATATTCCCATACTTGTAATACAAGGCAGGTTTTACAGTAAAATGACAGACAAGCCCCTACATTGTTGGGAGACACCTCAATGGCAGTATGATGGACTTCTAAGGGTACTTGGAAGGTACCTACTGATAAAATGGAGGGGAGAACAATGGGGATGGGGAGGGAGAGGAGAAACCCCAATGCCTATTAAACTGTGTCATAAAATAATTTAAAAACACTAATCAGAAGTCATTACGTTATTAAGGTAAAATAATATGGAAGATAGGCCTAGAGTTGTCTTAAACCAAACTTCTGGTCTTCTGTTAATACTGGTGAAGAGTGACACCATTTTTATTTTGTGTTTATCCTAGAGTGTCAGTTATTTATCTTTGTACCCTCTAGTGACCTATGTGGATAACAAATACTGACATCATTGATAACAAAGCTCACAGAAGGGCATATTAATCACTAAAGATGATAATGATTATGGCTGTACAGAGAAGATTGATATGAGTCATACATGTTACTATTGCCTTTAGTAATGTGATGGATATTAAACAAGTTTTAGCTTCAGTGTAAATAAAGTGGGAACCAATTCTGTTGCAAATTCCATTTAAGCAATGATTTTGACAGGGATAAATCATTAGCCAAATATATTTGCTTATATATAGTAAAGACAGCTACAATATTACATATCAATCACTTTTGCTATCTTGTTTTTATTTATAATAGGGATATATTTGAACTATAAAGGCTAATTAATGCATATACTAAGCATTTGATGATGGAATACATTTGTTTTGTTGTGTTACGTTTTCTGTGAGGTCTTTTGACCCTAAATAATTGGTAAATGTACTAAAAAATAATGATATGCATGTAAAATGTTTTCTTAACATGTCAATAACATAAAATATTTATGTCTTCATTGTATAGTCTGGTAATGAGGTCTGTTAATTTAGTCAAAATATGGATTTAATTTTATTTCAAATTGCTGGTGTTTATTGATTAGAAAGATTATTCCCGGGGTACCACTTTTAAAGATAAAATTAATAATGTTGACACAACTTCTATTTGAAGGAATTTGAGTAACCTGTGTATGGATGAATTTTTTTTCTGGTAAGCCTTTAGTGTCTGTTCTGCATCAAGGAACAGAATTTCAATCAACAGTCCTCCTTTCCTTTTACCTCTTTAAAAGGACTACCATTGTACCACCATCTACTGTAGGAAACATATTAAGCATTTGTTCAATATAGTGTACTGAATTTATCAATATGTATTAAAATATGAAAGTACTCATTTTTGAGATTTCACTGACTCATCATTTGGGTCATAGAATAAAAGACTGCAAAGAAAACTGCAAGAAGCAGCAATGCAAAAGTAACACCTGCATTTATCCCAGTGTTTGATGGGGAGTGGAATTTAATGTATAAAGTGTCCTGAAAGGTCCCTGGTGCATGTACTTGCAGAGTGGAAATCATAGACTTGAGCAACCTGGAGAAGAAACTTCTTCTGTTGAAGAAATGTTAACAGTTCAGACAAATGGTGAGCAATAAACAGAAGTGGTGATGACTGCTCCATCCAGACCCACTTCCAGAGAGCAAAATCGCATCACTGGGTCAGTTTGACATTGAACCACTCAATACTAGTGTTCACTATAACCTAAATCAATGGTATTTTTACTGTTTTTCACAGAGCATGCAAGATGACAGCATTAGCCACTAGGTTACCACACCAGGCCCCTGAAAAAGACTTTTAAAAAAGAGAAACATGTCTCACACCCATTCTGACGTGTCTTAACCTCCATTCCTCTATAACTACTGTATTTATTTCTTATTTGTCTTCCAGAAGCTTTCAAGTAAAATATAAATAATTTAAAATGTACTGCAGGGCCTGACGCAGTGGCCTAGCAACTAGAGTCCTCACCATATGGGCGCTGGTTCTAATCCCACCAGCCCTGCTTCCAGCACCCTGCTTGTGGCCTGGGAAAGCAGCAGAGACTCGCCCAAAGGCTTGGAACCCTGCATCCACCTGGGAGACCCAGAGGAAGTTCCTGGCTTCAGTTCCTGTCGTTGCGGTCATTTCGGGCGTGCATCACTGTATGGAAGATCTTCCTCTCTGTCTCTACTCCTTTCTATATATCTGAGTTTCCAATAAAAATAAATAAGTGTTTTTTTTAAAGATTTATTCATTTTATTACAGCCAGATATACACAGAGGAGGAGAGACAGAGAGGAAGATCTTCTATCCGATGTTTCACTCCCCAAGTGAGCCGCAACGGGCCGGTGCGCGCCGATCCGATGCCGGGAACCAGGAACCTCTTCCAGGTCTCCCACGCGGGTGCAGGGTCCCAAAGCTTTGGGCTGTCCTCGACTGCTTTCCCAGGCCACAAGCAGGGAGCTGGATGGGAAGTGGAGCTGCCGGGATTAGAACCGGCGCCCATAGGGGATCCCGGGGCTTTCAAGGCCAGGACTTTAGCCGCTAGGCCACGCCGCCGGGTCCCCAAGTCTTTTTTTTTTTTTTAAATCTTTATTTTTATTGGAAAAGCAGATCAGATTTATGAAGAGAAGGAGAGAAAGAGAGTAAAATCTTCCATCCACTGGAAAATGGTCGTAATGGCTGCAGCTGTGCTGATCAGAAACCAAGACATCGCAGCTTCTTCTAGGTGTCTCATGCAGCTGCAGGGTCCCAAGGCTTTGTGCCATCCTCTACTGGTTTCCTAAGCTATAAATATGGAGCTGGATTGGAAGTGGAGCAGTTTGGATGTGAACTGGCACCCATATGGGTTCCCAGTTTATCCAAACTAAGGATTCAACCATTGAGCATTTGTGCCTGTCCCAGCACATATTTTAGTTTGGGATATTTTTTTCTATTTTAAGATGGTATAAAAGCAACTCTCATTCAATAGGAATTGCACTTCAGAGTTTAAACACTCATCTCTCAGCAGGCTAGTGATTAGAGGAGCGAGACTCTTATAATGTTGAATAGAGACAGGAGCTGTGGTTCCTAGTCATCCATGATCATGAGGAAAAATATCTGATACTCACAGGCCCTTGTGTTGCTGAGCCATAATGGAAATTGGGAATTCTTAACCTGCAATGCTTTTCTCTATATTGTCAATTAGTGGTAAGTTCATTGCGGCAAAAGGCCATTTAAATTCAAGGAACATCTTGTCTTTTACAGTTTGAAGTTTGAATCATGTGAATATTGCATATTACCTAATTAGAAATAAAATAACACTAATTTAAAAACCTTTATTTAAAAATATATGTGTATATGTATATATGTGTGTGTGTGTGTGTGTGTGTGTGTGTGTGTGTGTATGTATATATATTTGGCCAAGAAAACTAATTAGACCAAGAACAACTAATGCATGGATCAGCCCTCAGTAACTTACTCCAGTATCCTTTTTCCCATTTGTACTTCTCCAATCTAGGGAAGAGGTAAGCACCCCAAGACCTGACAGAGTCCCTTATCTGATCATCTGTGGCCTTTTTAAAGCCAACATATCAATAGAGTTAAAGTTCTACAGTGATTCTTGAGAGTCTCTTAGAGGTAGACGTCCCCTTCATATCAGGCCTGTATCCATAGCCATGGTCAGAGATGTTCTTCATACAGGGCAATGCAGGCAGAATCTGTGGTTTTCCTTATCCAGGAAGGCTACCCTGTGTTTGGAACACTTTGTGTGAGGTTTCTGAAAGGCTTAGACCTACATCCTGGGTGATGCTAGAGAAATCAAAACTAAGTCTACACTTTTTAGAAAATAAGTTGAGACTGTCCACATTGAACCATATGAGAATGTGAATTTCTTTCTAAAGAAAAGCGACTTTGGGTTTACTTTCATGTTTGCTCCAGTAATTAGATTATTCATATGAGTGACTTCTCATTTAATAAATTTAACAGTTATAAAATGGCAAAGTGTCGAGTTCTAAACTAAAGTCTCCTGTTCTAGATGGAAAGAAGTAACTGTGAACTCTAAGTGAATTATGTAGAGAATGTTCCATGCTTGGGGTTTTTCCCAGAGACCTTTGCAGGTTTCTGCTTCTTGCAGGTTTCTGCTTCTGCATTCCCTTGGCAGCAATGATTGTGGTTTTCCTAGCGTAGGAAACTTCCTTCTCATTCTTAATTCTTTTCCAAAACGTTGCTGTTTGCTTTTGCTCCTTGTACATGACTTACTGTGTTTTCACTCTGATTGCATTTACAGAGAATTTTTCCATTGCTAAATCTTTGCTGATGTCTAATCATCTCATGTTTATTAATTTTGCTTCCCAAGTTGAACCCATGTCCTTGAAAACACAGACCTGAGTCTGCCATAGCTTTGATTTCCCTTGCTTCATTTCTTCTCAAATAGCAGATGTATTTACTACTCAGTTTATTTAAGTCCTTAAAATTTGACACAAATTTTTAGAAATCCCAAAATATTCTTTAAAAAGGAGTCCGTAGAGCCATTAATCAGTTTTTCTTGGATGGCTGATGAAGTGTGATGACCTACAACGTCACAGCAACTAGTATGACTGTTGACCATATATTGGAATGAGCTTGTCAGTTATCATTCTTGTGAAAATTCTGATTATTTTGCCTTCCAAATGTAACTCATTAATTAGATGGAAAAAATGTTCTTATTTTAGTTTCCCCTTTAAAAAAAAAGAAGCTAAAGAAATCCAACAAAATATCACTTGAGAGGCTTTGTGGAGCACGCCAACCTATTCCGTGACGCTTAATAAAATAATTGATAACAGGTGGTCAGCTAAGCTCTACCAGTTATAAATACAAAGAGAACTTTCATGGTCAAGGTTAGGGTCTTGAACATATTCTTGATATGAATAGAAGCTTTGTAACACTGGGAAAAAAGAATACAATGGGATACTGTATCACAGAATAATGCATAGTACTGGGGAAATGAAAAAAATGTAGTCACTTTTTAATTAAAAATACCGTACATTCCTTGTAATAAATCTTTCCTTTATTTCTTGCCCTCATACATGGATGTAAGGTTTGATATAATTAAAAGCAAGAATTTTTTTTTGTAATTATGAGATGATTGAGGGCTTGAGTTAAAGCACAATTATTTGGGGAAATATAGCTTGTTTTTACTCAGAGTAATGACATATTATTCTGTAATGTTCTTTTGGAAAGAGTAATTTATTCATAAATTTAATGCAACATGTAATTCTTAAAACTGTATTAGAGATAGTGAGGCTAAGGATTATTATAGTTGATAGCTACTTTATTGATCAAGCTGTATAATTATAGTGTTGGAAGAAATTAAAAAATATTTGCCTTAAGCATGTAAAAAAGATGTTGACTTCTTATTTTAAACTAGAATGTGGGTGTTCATAAAGATTTGGTAAAGTTTCCATTGTTCAACAAGAGCTATAATTCTCCAGTTTTAAGTATTTATGTAAATATCTATGAATTTGAGTTTTCACCTTAAAATTAGTAACTGGGTTAAGGAAGAATCAAAAGGAAACAAAATCCTTCACTCATTTACCTTCTAATTACTGTGCCCTATTTCTCCGTATCTATTTATTGCTATTAGTTGTTCAAAGATAAATGTATTGTGTCACATGTACATTGCTCTCCATTTTTCTGCAATGCTGCCATACTAAAAAATGGTAGCACCCGTGTGTGCGAAGCTTGTGTTGAGCAGTGGTCTCTGTACCTAAAAAGAAGTACCTCACCTGATCTTCGCGTCAGCTCCCTAAAGTAGAAGCTATTATTACTTCCTCTTAAAAAACACAGCTGCCAGGCAGAGAATAAATAGTCTTCCCAGGGTACACAAGTAGCCAGGATGAACCAAAGTATAAACCAAGGCAGTCCTGCTCCGCAGTGGACAAGGCTGCCTCCTTGATCTCTTAACAGAAATGTCTAATGATGTTCCCCCGCACTTTTGTAGCTCTGCATCGTGATATTTCTCCTTTTTTGATCCTGCTTTGGCTTCTGCTGCCATGACGTCTCCTGCTTCTGCTGCTTATCTGCTTTCTTCCTTTTTGTGTGTGTTTTATTATACTGTTTACACTTTCTGTTCCTTGTTTTTGTTCATTTGCCATGGCTCTGTCTTCATTATTCTTATTGATTTTCTCTTTCTAGTATCATTCCTTTAGAAATCTCATCTTTCACTGCTTGATTTTAATGATACTCATGTATCAATTATTTTTGCCAACATCTGCCTGGATTATTTGCTTCCTTGCTTTCTCTTTCTCCTGAAAAGTTTCACAGACATTTGAAAATTCAGGTGCCCAAATTCATGGACTCCATTATACTCACCACTCCAAAATCTGCCCCTTGCTGCATATGTGCATGTCACTTCACTAAATGACACCACCTTCCTCCCATTCACCTACATGAGGTATTATTGTAGCGACTCTCTGAAGTTTTATACCTTTTACTACAAGGATATAATCAGAAGTTACAGATTGGGAAAGTGGTAAAATTTTGAAATTTCTTGACATGTTAGGGAAATGATGAGCAGGCTAGAAGATTAGAGAAAAGGAAAGAAGGAAAAGAAGGGATTGGAAGAGGCTGAATGAGTATAGTTTATTGACCTATGAAGGGGATTATTCTATGTGGTCAAAGTATGTCAAGGACTTACTGATTGTCAGTGAGCATGAAGTTACTCAGAAAACTAATGCAATCATTAGACCATGAGCTCAGAAAAGAGAAGGTTGGACTAGACCTGAAGGTTCCCCTAGACCTGGAGAAATACCATGTCATTGATTTGCACCCATTTTCCCTGCATCATGCCAAACATGCCTGCCAGAGGTCACTTTGTGACTTGTAGCCATTAATTCATTTTGGTCATCTCCTTTCACATTCAACTTTCTTAGGTAGGTGAGCATCTCTGGGAAACTCAAGGCCAGAAGATATTTACAGACGGTATATGAAAAACCATTTACTTTTTTTTATTGTAGGTTGTCATTCATCAACTGATGGTGGTGGAATTTAGGAATACAAATGAAGTTTTATGGAGTCAGGATAGAAGGTATTTTATCTTGAACAGAGGACTTGTCTTCCTCAATTAGGGTGATGTCTTGGTGTCAACAGGGATTTCTAGCCAAGAGAACAGGGCAGACTTTGTTGGGTCAAACTTCCCAGTAGACAGCTACATCTGGAGAGTTGAAAGATTGAAAAGGATCTTGTCTTCTGGTTTCTGTTTAAAATAGGAGAACAGACACTGTAAGCAGGCTGCGAAGGGACACATTTCCTTCTCCTCCTTTCTGACTGAGGTAGAGAGGAAGGAAAATGTCCCTGGGAAATCCTGATAGACACTAGGGCAGACTGGACAGAATCCTGGTTCTTTTTCTTTAAGATGGTCTCGTTCACTTTTATAAAGCTATAATAAGTAAATAAGTCTTTTTCTTCTTTTTAAAAATGCTTTACTTACTTATTTATTGGAGAGAGAGGGAGACAGAAAGAAAGAGATAATTTTCTATCTGCTGGTTTATTCCCCAGATGGCTTCCACAGCCAGGGCTAGGCCAAACAAAAGCCAGGAGCCAGGAAGCTCCTCTGGGTCTCCCCTATGGGTTCCAGGGATCTGAGAATTTGAGCTATTCTTTATTTTCCCCAGGCTATCAGCGCAGAGCTGACGAGCTGATGAGAGCCAGGACTTGAACCAGTACCAAGTGGAATGGGGATTTATTTGCTATGCCACATCATTAACCACAAGCCTTTTAAAAAATTATGCATTTTTTTTGTTTGTTTTTGAAAAGTTGGAGAGACACAAAGAGATCATCCATGCATTGGCTCACCCTCTGAATGCCAACAGCAGCAAACACTGAGCCAGGAAAAAGTCAGAAATTTATCTGGATCTTCCTTGTGGTGGCAGAGACCCAACTATTGAACCAACACCTGCCTCCTTCAAGGATGCACATTAGCAGGAGGTTGAGTGAGAAGCAAAGAACACAGGTTTCAAATCTTAGAAGTGAATGGCTTGTGAGCATCCCAAGTGGCTAATTGCCTGCTGCTCCTAACACCCACCCCACCATTCTATTTTAGTTTATTTTTTACATTCTCAGCATCATGTCACTTCCTTTGTGCTTTCTTAGGAGAACGACTTGTTTGTAAAGTGAACCAGCTTTCTTTTCCTCACCAAAAGGTCTGAAATAGAGAGCATGCTGCTCAGTCCGCTCTGTGGCTGTCACTCCCTGTTGTGTGTTTCAGGGGCTAATCTCACAAAGATTGGAGATAGATTTTGTGATACTTTGTAGATTATTGTGGTGCTTTATTTTTTGTTTTGGTTTTCTCACTATAGTTACTGCCTACTTGGTCTGTTTTACAAATTAAGGCCTGGCAATCTGTCAAGGAAAAGAAAGTATGAATTGCTGAAGAAAGGGAGAGAAAAGGAAATAGAGTTAGCAAAACATAGAAGTCTGAACATATGGTGACCACATTTCCTACATGAAGTATTAGTTACGCATGTTCTGACTGGTGTGTGTCTATTTGGGGTCCAGCACACTGACTACTTTACAAACAGTATTCTTGTCTGCTTGGTATGTATAGCTTCAGGCTAAGGAATCTTTTGGGGGAATCTCTATTGTCAGCTGCATAAGGAATATCTGGTTCCTTGGAGAGCATTAAAGCCTTTAATTCTGGCTTTAATAGGCATATTGGCAGAGAAGGATTCTTTTTCCCATAGTTGTGTGAAGGCATCAGCAGGCTTTGAATAGCAAAATCTCTATCTGGAACACTAGATTTTCCACTGTAGAAATTTCATCAAGGCATCTATTGGTTCACCAAGTACTCACAACTGAATAACCTATTCCACAGTAGTCCTATGCATTAAAGCATGACTAAAATGCAGCTCGACTTTGAATGCATTTCTGTGCTCTTTGAAAGAGATTGTTCCAGAACTATGTATTTTTAAAAAGGGCTTGTAGGTGGACTACAGGGGAGTTTAGGGTGCGTGATGCTTCATGGCTACTTGTCATCATGCATTGTTCCAACTCACAAAACATCCAATATCAACAATGAATCCCAGTGTAAACTGTGGACTCTGGATGATAATGTGTTACCATATATTTGTTAGTTGTAACACATGCACCACTCTTGTATGGGTGTTGATCATGGGAGAGGTTGTGTGTATGCAGAGGGAGGTGTTTATAGAAAATCATCATATGTTCCTCTGAATTCAGCTGTATATCTTAGAACTGTTCTAAAATGTAGAATCATATACATGTAAATATACACATCTGTAGGTATATATAGATATGTATTTATATGCATACATATGTATATGTGTATATATGTGTACATATATATGTTGTGACATAATGAATTAAGCTACTGAATGGAGTTCTAGGTTCTTGGCCTTTGCTTGACCCGGCTGTGGCTGCTGTGGGTGTTTTGGGAATGAACCACAGATTAAAGTATTTTCTTTTCCCCCAATCACATTTTCAAGGAGAGGAAATAGATTAAAAAAATACGGAAAGAAGTGTTTGAATATTTAAACGTGTTTTCACAATAGCTTTCTATTTATTTTCTCTACTCCTTTCATGTTTTTTGTGTGTATATCTTTTGTGTTCCAGTGGTTGAGAATTACAATCGTGCCCATAAAAGGTACAGAAAGAGTAGTTTTGTAACAGAGTTCTTTAATTTATATGTCAACCTCAACTTTTATTCTGTCTGTATTGGAAAATATTAGAGCTACAGGGAATGATTAAGCCTCATGTTTTAGATCTCCTCTATGTGGATGCCACATACTCACATTTTTATTCTTTTTGTTTGAAGCATTTACAAGTTGTTCAACACATAAAGCAGAACAGTGTGGTTATGGGAGGCCTAGAGTTTGTGAAGGTGAAGATAAACATGCTTTAGTGTGTCTTTTAAACTGTCATCTGAAGTTCCTTCCTAGGGGGAATATTTTAGCTTTGATATTTTAATAGGCCTGAAAGTCATTTTGGAAGTGTCAGTTTCCTTGTCCATTTCTCTGATGCCATGCCCTCCTCCAGCCAGAAAACAGATGAAAACTCAAAGACAACATCAGGCTGTAGGAGAGGTAAAAGGCCTTTGTCACTCTTTGATCTTGGTCCTTCATTCTTCAGTCCTTTGCACTAAGGGAGCTGACATCTTATCTTTGGCAGCTCAAGTTATTAAAAGGCAAAGAGGAACATGAGTGCTGAGACTTATCGGTTGTCCCAACTGAAGCCAGAAATTCTAAAGGACATATTAGTCCCCAGGGTTAGGAATTCATTTTACTTTTAACTCCAGCAAACTCTTGAGAATCAAAATAATAGGGCAAAAAGACTCGATTCCCACACAGTAATTGTTCCCCAGCTGCCCTTTAACTTAGCTAAAAAATTTCACATGCTCCCTGCACCTCTATCCACTGCTCATGCCCTTCAAATTTCTGCTTCATGGAAACTCCTGCAAAGTTTGGGCTTCTGACCTCAAATGGAACCTCAAGCTACACTTCATTGCCAGCAAGTAAATTGGTAGCTTGCAGTGTTCTTCCCCCATCTGCTGCCAAGTAACTTGATTTGGGAGCCCCCTTTTTGTTAAGCAGCAATACCTGGCCTCACCTAAGCAGAAAGCACTTTTAGCAGCTGTACTGAAAGGTAAGCCTTTTGCTCCTTTGTTACCAAGAGCTTCCAGAATGTGTCACCTGTATGTCAGCACATGCAGTACTCTGAGCATTCCTCGTGAAAGTGCCTGGACGCAGAATCCATTGGTTTGTCTGTTGCCCTTTGTGTTGTCTGGAGGTTTCTGCTGTAAAAGGTGGCTTTCCAACTGATTCAAAGAGTGGACATACATATTCAAAGAACCTCAAGACTCTTGGCTAAAGGTCGTAATTCAGACCAAACAGTAAAATGACCAAAGGGCTAGGCTCTAAACAGGGAAGTAGTTAAGAAACAATCAGCAGGGCCTGGCACGATAGTCTAGTGGTTAAAGTCCTCATCTTGCACGCTCAGGGATCCCATATGGGCACAGGTCTGTGTCCCGGCAGCCCCACTTTCCATCCAGCTCCCTGCTTGTGGCCTGGAAAAGCAGTTGAAGACAGTCCATAGCCTTGGGGCTCTGTACTTGCGTGGAAGACCCAGAAGAGGTTCCTGGCTCCTGGCTTCAGGTTGGCTCAGCTCTGGCCATTGCAGCCACTTGGGGAGTCCTCTCTGTGTATCTGACTTTCTAATAAAAAAATAAATCTTTAAAAAAAAAAAAGAAAGAAAAAAAATCAGCAGAGGTCAGACTGTTTGAGTTTGACTCTTGGCTTTGCCTCTCACATTCTCTGTGTATCTTGGGAAATTTACACAGCATCTCTGTTTCAAATCTGTTAGGTTATAGGATGCAAGCATCAAGAGTACATGCCTAAAAATAGTCTCAACATGGGACTATGTGGGGAAAACCTAAGCACACAAGTGAGACATAGTGGCCATGTAGCAAGAAACCGTGTTTCACAGGATGATCAGTAAGGTAACAACAAGAATGCCCAGGGTAAGAAAGGAGATAAGTGAATGCTGGCTGTAGCAACTCAGGAAGTTCCCAGGATTGTATTAACCCCAAAGCAAACTGTGGTGTATTTACTTTTGTATCCCGCTTGCTGCTTGTTCCTGCCAGTGCTAAAAGCAGCTCATGCAACTGCTCAGAAAAATAGTGAGGCAGGCAACAATTGTGGCCCAGCCATTCAGCAGGGATCCAAGCTGGTGCCCTATAGGTTAATACATGGCTACTTCCTTTCCAGAAATGGCCATAGAGTCTCTGGTGGTCAATTCTATAACGATGTGTTTGCTATTATTTTCAAACTGTGTGCCTTCCTGTTTCTTGCCCCCTCTCCTTCCTTCTTCCCCTTCCTTAATCACATGTGCCGTGTCTTCAGACTCCTGACTCTGCAGGTCCCAGATAGGCATAAAAATGCTTTAGTTATCTTCTAGCTCTAAACTTTATCATGCCCACCAGTGAAGACCTTTTTTGGGTGGACCCTTGACTTGCAAAATCATTGAAGTGGTTCATCTTAAGATGTTAATTACTGAAAATGTCTAGGCATATTTCCTCCCTTTGTGTTAATAGAGCACAAGGTCTTAATTCTAAGGGAGTAGGCAATCAGATATGATTTATTTTGATGGATGGTTATGCCAGACTTCATACACAGAAGTACACTTAACTCTACCTGATTAAAGATGTAATAATTAGGTCTTGTTCATCTTAAAGTTATCATTGTCATCATCATTTTCTTCTTCTTTATGTGATTAGAAAACTGCTATTGATGCAAGTTTCTTGGCAATTTAAACTGATTATTTAAAACCCAAAATATCTTCTAGGTACCTGTTACCATTCCATTTTTACAGACAATAAAGTCAAGAAACAGCGAAATTAAGCAACTTTACCAAAGGCACATGAGTGAAAAGTATTTAAAACTTGAGCCTGGATTGTAATCCAGGCCTGCGTGTAACAGAAGGCCATATTGCAATAATAATTGTGCACAGCACTGCAAAACCAGAACGGAGAGAGGACTGGTTTACATTGTTCCTTCTACGTGGTCACCAGTGTGTTCACTCACCTGACTGCTGAATTTGAGTCAGTTGTCATCCAATACAGCCACAAAACACTATAATGTAAGGAATATGGTGTTCATCATAAGATTCAACCCAGGACCCTTTTGGCTAAAGCCAAGAAGAATAATCTTCAAAGGGGATGAATCAGCGTCAAGTGCTCTGACTTTTCTGTTTCATAAGTCTTTTCACCTTACTTTGTTACTGTTAGACAAATACTTTTTAAAAGAACCTTGTTTTTCTCATGTGGTAGCAGGCATAAACTAGAGCTTCGAAACTTTTAAGTACTGAGGATCAGCAAGGGCATAAAATACAGGAGTGATAGGTAGAAAATCAAACTTACATATCAAGTATCAGAATTTCCTGCTATGCTAACCTTCTCTTACTCCTAGCAGAACTCAGGCAAATGCTAATGTCTCAGCTTCCCAGTTTTACCACTGTTCTTAATTCCAGAAAATGTCTTTGTTAGCTCCTTGGTTACAGCATCAAGGAAGAATGTTTTAACTCTGCTCCTCTCCTAAAGTCTTCTGAATGTTTCTCATTTTTTTGTGTGAGGGACAAGACCTTTCTCTAGAATAATGCTTGAACAGAACATGTTTTCAGGTGAAAATTGGCTCTGCATGTAGAAAGTGGCTTGCTTCCTGGAGCCACAGAATATCATGTTCCCTGTAATTATCACCAGAGTCACATGCATCATTTAGGTTGCTTTGTGTCACCAATGGGAGAAACCTATTTAACTGGCCAACCTTTGAGGAAATATACAGTGTATCAGTGTAAAAACAGGGCAGGCATCAGGATTTGTTGATCCAGCAGCTCAAGAATTTCATAAGGGAAATGGATTGTTTGCAAATCTGCCCTTCACAGGGTAGACTTCATGCTAGAGCTGATTCCTCGTAATCATGAAAGTACTGCCCCTAGCCAATTAGCTACCTGCTTTGTCAACCATTTTGCAGAACAGGGAGAAAGCACTTCTGTCCATGACTCTCTTTTCCTGCTGAGAGACTTCTGGAAATTGTTCCCTGATGTGTCCTTGACTTTATTTGAATCACCTGCCTGTTTCTGAACTGATGGCAATTTCCTGTGAATTGACATGAACAGTTTTCCTCGGTTTAGCTTTTTGATTCTTATAGGAGAGGAAAATATCCACAAGTGGCATAGATTATTTAATGCCCATCTCCTGATTCCCTTTCATGATATACAATGAGGAGTTGTAGTAATTCAATGTATATCTTCCCATAAGAGATTACCAACAAAGACTAATTGAAAGGTGATTTCATGATATTTTATCTTTTCAAATGACAACACTCTGGCTTCTTTATCAAAGAGCTTGATAAGGAAATGTCTTGACTAAGATTATACAGTGATATCTTTAATTACTATCTTGGATATTTAGAAAGAGTACTGTTTTATATACAAATTGACTCTGGGGAAACTCTCTAGCTGGCCATGTTCTTGCTGAGGTCATTCTGGACGTAGGGAGTTTCTCATGTGTTCCCGACCATAACACAAGGTGCCAGAGTTGCCAGGGGCATAAGGCAATGGAACTTACGACTTCTGTGGGATGAGAAGTGAGGGTGATAGACCAGCACAGTCTGGCACTGCCTTGGATGCCACTCATTCTGACTGTAAATAGTCACTTCTCAATGGCAGTTGCTTACAAAGGGAGGTTCTCACTAACTGTATGTGGTGAGTACACCTGCAGTAGCTCTGTGGCGCAGGCATCCACTATGTGAGTGGAACCTGGGTATGTTATGAGCTGAAACTCTGTACATATAGTACATCGAGTGTTAGCAGCGACCAGGTTACTGGGGAAGATTACATCATCTCCACATCTTTGACTTTGTTTGACACGGTCTCTTCACAGTATAACTGCTTGTCCCATGTCCCATCCAGCTCCATATGTTTTATTTCACCTCTTCAACATTAGCCTACTGTCTTTCCTTCAGACTCTTGTTCATGCATTCCTTCAAATGTTTATTCCCTGAATTGTTTCATTGTTTCCTTACAATTTTACAACTTAGAAACCAGGGAGAGTCTCCCACTCACAACTTTCTGTTTAGATACTGACTGGGTTACATATTTAACCTTGTTTCACACACTTTATCTATTTCTGTGCCTTTAAATTCGAATTAGTCTCACTATTCTTTGAGAATCACGTGCCCTCAGAGTCCTGAGAACTGGAATGTTTCTATAAGCTCAGATAATAAATCAATATAGTACCATGGGCCATTTACATCAAAAACTTTCGAGTCAGCTAGATAGTAGATTATGTGACTCTGAGAGTCTTTTTAATTTTCTCTAGAAAACATCTTACACATTCTTGATTTAAGTTTCAGAGGATTAAAAAAAATCAGAAACATTCTATATCTAATTTGAAGGGATGGCTTAGCATGATTAGTTTATTTCTTATTATCTTCAGTTTTAGTAGGTTATTGATAAACAACACAACCATATTTTATATACTGAGTAGCAATATTAACTAATGTCTAAGTGCTTGCAAAAATGAAAGGGTATGATATGTATCTAAGTCTTAACTTACGCTGCATGGCAGGTATAATTCTTATATCTACTTTATAGGAATATATACCCTCAAGCCAAAAATCATATATTGTAATTGGGTTATTGTTGGACAAAATACTCTAACTCAAATCCTATAGGACCTTACTACTGATATTTGCTGCTGGTAAATCCTCCCTTCTAAAATGAAATTTTTGCTTTGACCTCCATTAACACTTGCTGTTTTTGTTTAGAAAGCATCTGTAAATACAAATAAGACATTTAAATAAACGTAATTAAAAAGTTTAAAAAGATTTTATAATCTCAATGTGAAGAAAAAATGCTAAAAATGATTCTTTTACAGGATACCCACCACTGTTAAGTAACATATAGCCTGTTCAGTCTTATTTTTGAGTAAGGATAACATTACTCCTTTAAATAAGAAGTTAATTAGCTTCTTAGAGGTGTCACCTGAAAGCTAACTAGATGTTGATTACTAATTGATATTGCAAACTTATTTTTTCCCAGGCCTGTGTTTATGAGAGAAGGAAAGGTTTAACCTGAGAAACAATGAGTTAGCACGCAATGTTTAGCAACTGGCCTGACTTTAACAGCCAGACCTTCATGTTGCTAGGGGCTGGTTGGTCCAAACTTCAACAATGTCACATCCTTATCACCACACATGATACGGTGACCATGATTCGGTGAAACACAACAAACAGGATCACCCTGTAATGCTGACTGCATGCATGCAAGCAAGGTTACTGTTTGGACCAGAGATGACATCGTTCTAACATCTTTTCTTGAGATATTTCACGATTCTCTATGGTATATAGTTTCCCTTGCTGGAAACAGCAGTAAATCCAGCTTATTCAACTACAGCTATGCTTTTGGTTCATTTCAGCTTCAGACTTTGAAAAAGGTTATTTATTTAACCAGAAAACAAATAATGGGAGTATAGCTTATTTCAACCTATTTTAATCATATGTTATGTGTAAGAAATCTCTAAGGAATAATAGAAGATTATGTTTGGCTTTTGTTGGCAGAAATAGTTTCTGGCTTAACTATGGGATCTCCAGGAGACCACTCTTACCAAGTTTTTGATGCTTATTTAGGATTCGAATTTTAATTCAATGTTAGTAGTAAAGATTTTAGATGGTTCTTGCATTAGTTTGCAGTGAATAAACTGGAGTTATTCTATGGGTCTCTTTAAGTTCCAGAGATTAGGGCTTGGCACGGTAGGCCTAGCAGCTAAAGTCCTCGCCTTGCACATGCTGGAATTCCACAGGGGTGCTGGTTCAATCCTGGTGGCCCCTCTTTCTGTCCAGCTCCCTGCTTGTGGCCTGGGAAAGCAGCAAAGGACGGCCCAAGCCCTGGGACTCTACAAATGCATGGGAGACCCGGAGGAGGCTCCTGGCTGCTGGCTTCAGGTTGGCTCAGCTCTGGTCATTGCAGCCACTTGGGAAGTGAATCAGTGGACAACAAATTTTCCTCTCTGTCTGTGCTTGTTTCTGTATTTCTGACTTTCCTATAAAAAATAAATAAATCTTTAAAAAATTGAATTTCCAGAGATTAAATACAAGACTTCCAAGACTTGTTAGGTGGGTTTGGGAAGGACATTTGTAAACGGAAGTGAATATAGTGCTTGATTTTATAGGACTGTTAGAAGGACTTAGTGAGGTAAGTTATCTGTCAAGAACTCCACACATTTAAATGATTATAATGAAGTGAATATAGTGCTTGATTTTATAGGACTGTTAGAAGGACTTAGTGAGGTAAGTTATCTGTCAAGAACTCCACACATTTAAATGATTATAATGATTTTTAGTGTTACTATCAATGAATGGTCTTATCTTTTAATTCGTGAGAAGAACTAACTGTCCAGGATTTCATACTCAAATATGTTTTATGGGCAATTCCCAGTGTGGAGGATCTTATTGTTAGCCATTTTCTATGATAAATTCTGAATAATCTCTCAAACATTTCTGAGTCCTTTATAAAAATTTTCATGGACTTTCCATCCCTGATATACCTTTCTATATCTAGGCTGAGGCAAGTGAGTTTCTGTTATGGCTGAAAGCTCTTGTCAGTCTGCTCAGCCTTTGTCAGAAAACAGCACTTCCATACCTGGCTGGACTGACTTAGACAGCAAATGACTCAGCAAATGTTCCTAAAGCATTGGTTCCTCAACAGTTAAATTACTGAGTACCTGCTCCAAGATAAACACTCCATCAGATCCTTTGGATGGAAAGGTAACTCAAAACATGTAAATTGAATTACTGCAGTACTGTGAGATAGGTACAATTAAGAAGGTAGCTATAAAGTATAGGGGTAAATAGAGAAGTGATTATGTCTTGAAAAAAGTTGGGAAGTCTTGTCTTCTAGAGATCATTTTTAAGCTGATTGCTGGAAGAATTAGGGACTTGCCAGATGGAAAAGTCCAGGCAGAATGTAACACAAAGTGAAAAGGCCAAAATCTAGGAATGACAGAGTGTGTTCCTAGTTTGTTTGTTTGTACTGCCTTTGTTTCAGGAAGAATTTAAGGTAATTTATATTCCAGTCTTTTCATACTGGAGTGGTTAGAGATGAGACTAAAAGATGGCAGGAAGTATATTACCAAGAGTTTTGTAATTGATGCTTGAATATGAATTTTATATAATGGAAAACAAACCCAAGAGGACTGATAATCAGATTTGTTGTGAATTTTCTGTATATTGAATGAATGAAGATAGAAATTGAAGATTAATATGTACATTTACATGATTTCATTTTTGTAAAAGGCAAAAGTGCATTTATGTGTGTTTATATATACTTGTATATACAAAGGAAAATGTTTCAAAGGATATACTTTAACTTGTTCACAGTGATAACCTCTGGGGAATGGGACTAGAGGGAAGGGGATTTATGTGGCTGTGTGTATACTGGGTGGGATATTGTGCTTTTATTTCTGTATTTGAATTTTTAATAAATATGTATTATTTATAATAAAAAAAGAAAGCAAATGTCTTTAGCTAGAACTACAAGATATATCACTCCATGTATTTAATGAGAGTGTTATCTCAAAGTCTCTTCCACTTATTGAGCATTAACATCAGCCTAGAGAACCAGTTCTTAAATGACAGTAGTAAAACTTACTCCTCTAGATTCCCTAAAATGAATTCAAGGTCTAAAGGGAGAGCAGAGATAACTGAATGCCTAGGTTATATTTTTTTATTTCACGTAGCACTGCTTTTACAAGTTATATTTTGTAGTTATGCTTTTAGACTGCTGAAGATATTTCCAATCGATGTCTTCTAGTGTGAAAAATGAATATATGCTCAATAAGTATTTCTTGAATGAATGAACAACTGAATGAATAAACAAATGAATTGACTTGTTTTGAATTGATTCAGGGAGTTCACCATTAGAATATTATGTCCTGTGGTGGTCATTACTGTTCACTAATTACACTACATTAACTACAATGATAGGAGAGATTCTTACAGGACTTAGTACTAAGATTTGAGACATCTGACTTCGCAGTAAAAATAGATAAATCTTAAAAAAAAAATAGTATGGAGGAAGCAGGTGTTAAACACAGTGTTTGACATACTGCTTGGGATGCCTGCATCTCACATCTGAGTGGCCACATACAAGTCTCAGCTTGGCTCTTGATTTCAGCTTCTTATTAATGTGCAACCTGGGAGGCATCAATCAAAGTTCAACAAGTTGGGTCCCTACCACCCACATAAGAAACCAGGTTGAGCTTCCAACTTCTATTTAAATCAGCTTTAGCTGTTGTGGGCATTTAGGGAGTAAACTAGAGTATGGAAGATTCCTGTCTCTTTACCTTTCAAATAAGTAAGTACATAGAGGTAAATATATAGTTAAATTTGCTTTTATGATGTGGAAGGTTTAGGCTGCACAGTCAGTAGGAATATAGTAGGAAGTCACTACCACAATCTACACAGAGAATTGTTGTCACTATCAAAAACCTGCCTCGTGCTTGTTTAGTGGTTGTAATGTCCCCCTCCCCCATAGTCCTCAACCACTGAGTTGCGCAATGACTAAGGCATTGCCTTTTTCAGAATATCATATATGTAGAATCCTATGATATGGTACCTTTTGAGGCTGACTCTTTCCACTTAGCACAATGCTTCTAAGGCCATCATGCTGTATGTATCATTACTTTACACTTTTCCATCACTTTGTATGTGTGTATAACACTGTTCCTTCCTTCCCTGGACTATCTCCAGTTTTCCGTTATTCTAAATAAAGCTGCTATGCTTATTCATATACTTTTTTGTGGAGATCTGATTTTCTGTTTTTTGAGGTAACTAACTAGGAAACAGAAAGTGGAATCATTTGAAAAAGGTAGCTGTGGCTCTGTAGGAAACTGTCAAACTGCCTCCGGAGTGATTCCATTGTCTTACATTCCCCACCAACAATGCGGGACAGTTCTTGCTGTTCCGTCCGTTTGCCAGTCCAAGTATTTACAATAAGTGTTATTTTGTCACCCTAACATGCATATTACAGTGGTTTATCATGGTTTAACATGCCTTTCAATAAGGATAATGACCAGCATTTTAATATCTTTTGTTCATCTTCTTTGTGAAATGTTCAAGTTTTTCTCATTAAAAACAGAATTGCATTGGAGATAGTGTTTTGTGGTGTGGTTAAAGCCTTTTGGAGCATCCCACACTTCGGTGTTTGGGTCCAGTCTCAGCAGTATTCTTGATTTTACACTCCTGTTAATGTGCACCCTTAGACATGGTGGGTGATAATTGAAGTAGTTGGGTCTGTCACTAATGTGGGAGAACTGTAATGAATTCTATACTTACATCCTTGACCTACCCAAGCCCTGGATATGGTGGATATTTAGGGAATGAGCCACTGAAAGAGAGATTGCTTTATGTCTATCAGTCTGTCTCAGCCTTGCTTGTAATAATGTTAAAAAGTGGAGCTACTTAGTTCCTGACTGTTGATTTTTGAGAATGCTATATATTCTGTGTAAAAGCTCTTTGCATTGATTGACAATATCTTCTTCAACATCATAGTTTATCTTTTCTTCTGTTAGTGTCACAGAGGAAATAGTATTGATTTTTATCAAGTCCCAACTACATTTTTCTCTATCACATCTAAAGAACATTTTTAGTTTTCTTTTGACATAAAAGATGTCATCAGGTTTTTGTATTTTAGTGAACATTTTGTAGTTTTCTATTTTGTTTGTTTTTGTTTTTATGATACACTTCCATAGGCTCTGGGATTTCTTCTCCCCTTCTCCACAAAGCCCTTTCCCCTACTAATTTTCCGTATATTATTACAGTAGTTCCTGTGTCCATTTTGCATTAGCTTTTATTTAAAGGATAAATTTTAGATTGAGGTTTATTTTGTGTTATTTTTGTATAAGTGGATGATCAATGGCTCTATTGCTGTTTGTTGTACAAGCTACTATTCTTCCATTGGATAACTTTTGCCTCTTGCAAAGATGAGCTGCTATTATCTTCTAAGTCCATTTTTGCACTTTTATTCTGTTTTATTGATCTATGTGTCTATGTTTGTTCCAATATTACACCATTTGGGCATTTCAGTTTCGCAATAAGACTTAAAATTAGGTGAGGTCGGTTGTTCAGCACTTAGATGCTGCTTGGGCTGCTAGGCCCGTATGCAGTGCTGTGGATTGAGCTATTTGATCCCAATTTCATTTTCCAATCAATGTACAACCTGGGAGGCAACAAGTGAAGACTCAAGTTAGTTGAGCCCGTGATGATCACCTCAGAGACCTGGATGGAGATTTTTGCTTTCTGGTTTGTGCCAGACTAATCCTGGTTCTTGGATGTGAGGAGTGAGTCAGTGGGTAAGAGACCTGTTTCTTCCTGTGAGCCAGGATCTCTTCTCCCTCGTTCTCCTTTTAAAACTGAGGAGTATGACGTCCTTTTTTGCTTATTTTTGAGTATTTGTCTTTTCGCGTGAATTTTAGAATTAGTTTTTATTTTTATATATAAAAAAGATTTATTTGTTTTTATTTGAAAGGTAGAGAGGAGATAGAGATCTTCCATCTGTTAGTTCAATCCCCAAATAGCCATAGTGGTCAGAGCTGAAACTATCTAATTGTCTGAGTCAGAAACTTCCTGTGGGTCTCCCATACGGGTGCATGGACCCAAGGACTTGGCCCATCCTCTGCTAATTTTTTAAAAGATTTATTTATTTTTATTGGAAAGTCAGATATACAGAGGAGGAGAGACAGAGAGGAAGTTCTTCCGTCTACTGATTCACTCCCCAAGCAGCCGCAGTGGCCAGAGATGAGCTGATCCGAAGCCAGGAGCCAGGAACTTCTTCCAGGTCTCCCATGTAGGTGCAGGCCCCAAAGCTTTGGGCCATCCTCAACTGCTTTCCCAGGCCACAAGCAGGGAGCTAGATGGGAAGTGAGGATGCTGGAATTATAATAGGCACTCATATGGGATCCTGGCACATTCAAGGCGAGAACTTTAGGCACTAGGCCACCATGGCAGGTCCTAAATGTGATTGATTTTAACGTTGGCTTTGTATGCAACATCCTTGATCCTTTTGCTTATTTTTCTTCAGAAATTTATTAGAAACTCATTAAAATTTTCTATGCAATAATTCCATTTTTTATTAGAGTGAAGTTTATTTCTCCCCCTTTTGTGATTTGCCATTCTTGTTTCCTGTCTTCTGATCCTGTATAAGAATTCCAGTGCAGTTTGGAATGGCAGACATAAGACAAAAATCTTTTTTTTTGTTTTTTGAGGAGAGAAGTTTTCAGCTTTTCTCCTTGATAAATTGTCTTAATTGTGAGTTTTCAGCAGATACACCTTTTCAGGTCCAGCAGTTTTGTTCTGAGCTTAGGTTGCTTTTCTTGAGTTTTTGTTGAGTTTTGATCACACATGTTTGCAGCACAGTATCAGATGCATTTTTTGATAAATGAATATGATCATTTCCCCCCACAGAATTATTATGGAAGATAAACTGACTGAACTACGAATATCAAACTGGTTTTATATGTGATTTGGTATATCATGTTTATAATGTTGTTGGATTTGATTTGCCTATAATTTATCGAAAAATTTTATAGCTATAGTTTATATTCAGTTACTATCTGAAAGAGATTATATAGAATTGATACTATTTGTTCTTAAAATGTTAAGCAGAGGTCGTCAGTGTGATTAAACATGCTGGTACCCTGGTTTTGACTTCTCAGCATCCAGGACTTTGAGAAACAGTTTTCTGTAGTTTATATGTTGTGTAATTTATGGTGTTTTGTTAACATAACCCAGAAGCACTAAGCACTGTCTAAGCTAGCATCCTATGCTGGGTGAGTTTGAATAGTTTCTTTTTGTAAAGATTTTTGTCTATTTCATGTTAATTATCTAATTTATGCATCTAATTGTTAATATGAATCCTTGTTATCCTTTATAATATCTGAGGTCTATAGTAGTATTTCTTCTTTCATTGTCAACATTGCTACTTTGTAGCTTTCACTTTTCTTTCCTTTGGCCAGTCATGATACAGGCTCATCAATTTTATCGATTTTCTTTAAAAAATATTAATTGGTTTCATTGATTTTCTTTATCATTTCACTAACTTCATTTTAATTTTCTGATTGTTTTCTTTTACTTGCATTTGTTTTTCTCTGCTTTCTGTCATTTTTAAGGTAAAATTAATTTATTTAAAACTTCTTTTTTGACCATAGACATTCAATACGATGCATCTCCCTGTAAGTTCTGCTTTTGCATCATTACTCAAATTTTGATGTAATTTACTTCCAGTTAAAAACATACTTTAAATTTTGTCATGACTCTGTTTTACTCTATCAATTATTTACGGGCATGTTATTTAATTTCTCAGTATCTTGGGATTTTTATGTCAGCAGATTGATTTTACCTTAATTAAAAAAAGAAGAAGGAGAAAGAGACGAAAACCTATACCAAATTCTAGTTTCCAAAATTGATAGAATTGGAGCAGCATTAAGAAAAGGAGACAAGAGTGACCCCTGGACTGACCCAAGTGTGTACCAGAGTCACTGCCTTCAGTGCTATGTCCCACTGCCTCCACCACATGCAGGAGAGAAAGGCGGAAGTGGGTGCTGAAGGAGTCAAGACCAAGGTGAAGGACAATCCATAACATCCTGCAAGGCTGTCTCCTAAACCAGCTCCTCCAATGTCAGAAGTCGAGACTGAAAAAGGCTGCACAGAAAAGGGGCATGCTGAAAAGTGTTATTCCAAAACAGAGCATGTTCAGAAAACTGCAGATGCTGGACACTTCAAATGAAGTGTGTGCATTGTTGAAAACTGTGTATTTATAGGCATGACTATATAGTTTTAGATGCTATTTTTTAAGTCAAATTTTATAAAAATTCAGAGTTTGCCTTACTTTTTTAAAGCTATGTTGTTAACACACAGAATACTTCATCCTTGTTTCTGGTGAAAGGGAACATGTAACTGGTAGAATGTCTGCAAAGCTGGAGCCCCTCTGGCTTAGAGAAGCTTCCACTTGGTTCCCAGCAGGAGTGATTCTCTGGCACACACACAAAGCATCATGGCGCAAAATCTTGTACAATGGAAGATCTAAATTAATTCTATGCCTCCTTCCTCCTCGCTGCCTGCTTTCAGCATAGATTGACTTTGAACCCAGAGACATATTGGGACCTGAGTACCCACAATTTATTCCCAGCATGACAGGCAATCTGGGCTTCAGTGTGTTGACTGTGGCTGTCTCCTCCTGAAGAGCCATGCTTTGTTTTTTAGATTGTGGATCTTGAGATGCATAATTATGCCCTCTTTATTTCATTTACTGAAGTCAGTGTTGGCTTGTGGAAAGTTGTTAGCCAATATACTCACTGTGAAATACCAACCCTCACTCTAAATCTTCCCTGTTCTAAGAATCCAGTGTGCGTGTTGCTGGGTTTTACAATAGTGGTTGATTCAGGTAGTCCTTTGAAGAAGGGAATTTTAAAGATTTTGTATACTGTTAATGATCGTTTAGGCCCATGATGTACCTGAACCGTGATGTGCATGATTTTTTATGAAAAGAGTTTCGGCTAAAACTGGATATAGTTTGACTTGAAATAAACATGATTTGTGAATGGGTTTATATGTGGTCTACTTTGATAATCAGAGGATACAAACAAGAAAGTAAAGTATTTCATAAATATTGATTAGATTTTGTCAGTTGAGTTCTTCAATATCCTTGTGGATTTTCTAAGTGTTCTATTATTTGTTCAGAGAGTGGGACTGAAGTTGTATTTGTCAAGTTTTAATCTCTGCTTCAGATATTTTTTATGTGTTTTGGCATTCAGCAGCGGAACAAACACACTTAGGATTGTTACGTCTTATTTATGTACTTTTACTAAAGCCACTCTCCAGTCTTAAATGATTTGCTCATTTCCTCATTTGTTGTGCAAACTGGATAATTTCTATTGATCTATTTGCAACTTTTTTGAATTTTGCCATCTCACTTTTATTAGTAAGTTCAAAAATAAGTTCTTATTGATACTATATTTTTTCCATAATTTTCTATTTACTTAGGTTCTCCGTCATGTATTTTCTTTTCCAGACTTTCTTTCAGCTTGCTTCTGTGCATTCACAATTGCTTTTTGTTGCATTGTTAAAGTAGTTAATTTATATCTACTTTTTCAATACAAAATTTTTTCTTTGAGAATTAAATGTAAATTTGGGATATATAAATAGGTAAAAATGTTCTTATGTATACCTGGAAAAGAAAGGTTGGGATAAGAGAAAGAGAAGAACTATACATTGTGGCAGAAAAATCCTTATTGGTGTGGGAAATAACTAGAAAGAATCTGCAATCCTAAAGTCATAACAGCTAATTTTGTTGGACTAAAATCAGAGAGTACATGAAGCAAGGCTTCTAGTCTCAGTGGCTAGCAGTTATGGTCATTCATGTTAGCAGGCAAACTCAATGCATCATTTATTCCTTCATTTCCTTCCTCAACTTCAAACTCCTAGTGTTTGAGATGGGTGACAACTGTCACATTTTCTTTTCTTTAAGGTTTATTTATTTCTATTGGAAAGGAAAATGAGACTTACAGAGAAGGAGAAACAGAAGGATCTGTCTGCTAGTTCACTCTCCAAGTGGTTGCAATAAGCCAGAGCTGAGCCAATCTGAGCCAGGAGTCAGGACTTCTTCCCAGTTTTTCAAGTGGGTGCAGGATCCTAAGGCTTTGGACCATCTTCTATTATTTTTCTCCCAAGCCACAATCAGGGAGCTGGATGGGAAGTGGAGCAGCTGGGACACAAGCTGTTTCCCATATGAGATCCTGCTGCTTGGAAGTTGAGGATTTAGTCATTGAGTCAATGCACAGGGCCCACATTTTCATCTTTTAACCAAGACTTTGTGTTTGTAAAATGGTTTTGAAGCATGAGCACAGCATAAAGACAGTCAACTAAGCAGAACACCATGGAGGCTGAGTCAGCCATTCAGCAGCATTCCAGGTCTCGCATGAATGAAAACGGAGTGAGCTAGTGTTTCTCTATTACAAATTTTAGGATAGCCTCTTGTTTGCTCTGTTTTTTGTTTGTTTGCTTTTGAAAGTCTGTTTTTTTTGTGAAGGGCTTTCCTGATTATGCTTACTTGAGATTTTTCACACTCCCTGGTTGTGAATGTTCATAACATTCTTCAACTCAGGCAAATTTTTTTTGCTGTTGTTTCATTGATAAGTTTTATACCTCATCATTTTTTTCCATACATTCTGGACCTGGTTGGATTCCTATATTTAATCATTTGATGGCCTACCATAGATTCCGAACACTATTTACATTCTTTTCAATTTCTTCTTTCTCTTCCTCTCATTCCCCTGTTTCTCTTCCTTCTTCTTTTTTAACTGCCAGAAAAAATTAGAAAGTCTATTTTCCAGATCAGATATTTTTTCGTCTCTGTTTTATCAAGTCCGTTATTATTTTCCCATTGTGTTTTTTTTCTTTAATTTGTTAGATACTCCATTTATAGCTTGTTTAGTTCTATTTCATTATGTCTGTCTCTACTGAATTTATCCTCCATGTTATGTGCTGGCTCCCTAATTTCACTTAATTGTTGTTTCACTACATTTTTTGAATAACCTTGCAATGATTGTTTTGGGTTCTTTTTCAAACATTTAATCACTCTTCCCTTCTTCATATTCCAAAATTAATGCATTTTTATTATTGTGTTCTTTTTAATGAATTGTTATCGCCTTTCCAGTTCATGTGTCCTGTATTTTCACATTAATTTTGCACATTTAGTCAATCTTTTGTTTCTAGTATGTCTTCAGGATGATTTCTGTGTTAATTGAAGGATTTGTTATTGGAGATGTGCTTCTGGGGCTCAGTGAGTACACTTAAGGTTTCTGCTTTAATTCTAGGATATTTGGTATGTGAGGCCAATGAGCTCTGACCCTTGATTGTGGGTAGGGTCGAAGTCCAGAGTAACACCCAAGATTGTCATGGTGAAGTACCTCTGACTATAGTCAGTTGCGACAGGGGATATTGGAGCTGCCTTGTGTGGTTTTAGTCTCAGAATTTTTATCTGTTTCAGTGTGAATTGATTAATTAACAGTTTATGATGAGCTCATGGTTCAGGACACACACCACATGTACCAGTGCATACTACATAATTGTGTTAACCATCCAAATCACTGAATAATTCCCTAGCGTGTGCCCTGACTCCATGTGTACAGCAAGCTGTATTGGCAGTCTGGGTAAGTGTATGGGAATACAGTCATAATGAGCAATTTTCTCTTTTTCTAGTGCTTATGTCTAGAACTCCCACAGTCACTGGATCTACTCTCCACACTATAGAACCCTGTCCCAGGCTGTGATATCCTCTGCTAGCTGAACTGCTTAGAGGCAGTGTGCCTTCCTATTATGAGGCAAAATTGTTGCCCAGATCCCTATCAGCTTCGTAGGTCGGGACTTGATGTTGCTGGGAAATGTGGAATTCTCCACAACAGTTAACACTGCTGGTGGAGTAGGCTGTGGCAACTTCTTTCTATCTTGTCCTGGCAAGATGCCATTTCCAAGCAGGGATCTAGCTGTGTGGATGCAGCAGTGCCTGGCAGTAGTGTGACTGGCTGTGGTGTATCAGTCCCATGCAGACGCTGTTCTATTGGGTTAGTCATCTGGGAATGAAGCCCTTCCTCCCTTTTTCTGGTATCTTTCTGGGGCTGAGATCAAAGCAGCGTCTCAGTATTCACCAATCTTTTGTCTTCCTCAAGTAGTTATTTTAAAGTACTTAACATCATGTAAGCACGTGTTTGGAAGAGATATCTTTATTTTCTTAGCCCATGTTGCTTGAGATTTTCTGAGTTCTTCATATACTGAGCAAATTTGGGTGGTTTTCTGTATGTTTTCATATTTCAAAACTCTGTATAGAGCTTAAATTCAGTGAAGAATATTGATTTTTTTCCAAAGTCAATGGAGTTAGTTGGATTCAGTTTAAACATTTCACCAACTTTCTATTGGATGTAGTTTCACTGTCTTTTCATCTTTAAAGATTTTCTAGAACCATCTCACACATGTACCATTAAATGACAGTTCTGGGACCTGGATGCTAGTGTATGTCTTGATTGAGATCTCATTCTTCACTGTGCTTTTAAAGATTGATCCACAAAATGGAAGCACAGTGGCTGTAAATGACTTTATGGAATAAATTTCCTATATGGTTCCTTCTTGGTGATTTCCCCGGTATTTTTCAGCTCTTTGTGAGTGTCATTTTCAATTTTTTGGACAGAAAATAGTACTTACTAATATGCCCCGTTATGCCCTATTACAGTTGTTTCCATGTCTGGGTCCAAGAAGTGAGAGGACGAGGAAAGGAAGATGCAAGAGGGATTTTCCCCATTCTCTTAGGAGACCACAGTTTCTCTAGTCAGGAAGGAGATTTCCCTTCCACAGAGTTCTAGATGCCTGTTGTTTATTGTGGTCTTGCTGTTGGCACTTGGTTCCCCCTGCATCCACTTCTTGAGTCTGAACTAGTGGGATTCTTACAGGGCTGTCTCTGCCCACATTCGCACCTTCTCCTGAGTCTCTTCCAAGTACTAGCTAGAGCTACTAGGGCAAATTAATGAAAATGTTGTCACTAGTTCTGTGACACTTGGCAATTTACTCTTTTCTTAGTGTATCTACTGAATTTTGGAGTCTTTAAGGGGTTGCTCCCTGAATTCTACCAAATTGTATCACTGCTTTCAATTGGAAGGATGTGGGAGTAATTGCTCGCTACTTTTTACCTGGAACTAGACTCTTTCTGTGGTGTTTTTTTTTAATTTTTAATTTTTAATGATGTTTACATTGTTAATCAGGATGGGAAGGATCAAGAGTTGGGGGAAGAGGATGTGATCATAGTTTCTACTTTTTTCCATTTCTTCTTCCTATGTCTTGGAGAATGAGGAGACAAGAGGAGAAGCCATACCCAGCCTCCCAACCACCCTAGAACCTGGGGATGGGGAATGGCCACCTGATATCAACACAGGGTCCCAATGTGGTGCATGCCCTAAGATTTCTGCCCAAGTGGTTTCAATAGTTCTAAAATGCTTTCAGTTATTTATCTATTTTAAGAAAGAGTGTCAGAGATAGAAGAAGAGACGTAGAAAGATTTTTCATCTACTGGTTCACATTTTAATTAGCTATAGCAGCTAGCTCTGAACCAAGCTGAAACCTGGAATTAGAAATTTCCCCAAGGTCTCCCATGTGGGACACAGGAGTCCCAAAGCTCGACCATCATATACTCCCTTTCCAGATACATAACAGGAAAGTGAGCTAAAATCAGAGTAAGTGGGGCTGAAACCAGGGCTCCAATGTGAGATGTGAACATCACAAGTGGTGGCTTACCCCATTGCACCAAAATGCTAGCTCGGAAGAAATGTTGAGTAAGCATCAGGGATTTTAAGGTTTCTAAAACCATGTATTATTGCTACAACAAAATTTGACTAAGAAAATGTGTGATTGCCAAGATAGGATAATATAGAGGGTTAAAAATTGCATGAGAAAGGGCTGGCACTGTGGCATAATAGACTATTCCTCTACCTGCAAGTCCCAGTATTCAAAAAAAATGCCAGTTCATGTCCCAGTTGCTTCATTCTCCATCCATCTCCCTGGTTATCGCCTGGGAGAGCAGTGGGGAATGATGTGACGCCTTGGGAACCTGTACCACATGGGAGACTCAGAAGTTCCTGGATCCTGGTTTTGGATCAGCTCAGTTCTGGCTATTGGGGCCATTTGGGGAGACCATCTCTGTGTGTATGTAAATTTCTCTCTCTGTAAATCTCTACAAAAATTAAAATATCAAAGAAATTGCATGAGATGATCTTGGAAAGCAAGAAACATTTGCAGATGATTGTTGACCAAAATTCCAAAGGCAATGGGAGGTATGATGATTTTATATATAGGTATTCTGTGGAATTCTAGAAATTCCAGGCTGGACCTCTTGGGGAATTTGAGTGGTATGCTTAGTAGTCATATGTGGTTCATAGAAGATTATATGAACATAATCTATTCTTTAGTATAAAGTTAATTCAGATATTGACAAGCTGGGCAAACAGGCAAAGTTGCTACTTTGTCTCTTTCTCTTCACTTATTATACATAATCCAAGGGGCGTAAGAGTGAATTAGAGTTGCATTTTCTGTTTCCCCAGATCCCCCTTTTCGGCACAAGTATTCCCTGATCTTGTACACCATTGAGCTCTTTGCCTGCCTGCATACTTTTGATATATACACAGAAGGAGCCAAATCATTTTTCAGGAGCATCTTGCATAAAAACACCATTTGAAATGTTTTCGTTCTATGAAGGTAAAGAGCCTCCTATTACATAGTAAATAGAGCCACTGGCTGCTCAAATGGGTGCCCCTAGTGCCTGGAAGACTGGGACTGTTCAAATGCCCTGGATAGCACAGCAACTCACTGGCAGTTGCCTTCCAGATTCTTCCCTAACTTTGACTCTCACATGCCATTCTGAACCCACCCACCTCTATGGCTTTTGGTCCTGATCCTGGCCAAAATAGACATTGATTGACCCTATCTAGATGCCTGCTGCTGTTTGCACTTACAGGCAAACACACTGGACTTTTGGCTTTTTTGTGTGATACAGAAAAGAAATATTGTTGGCTTCTCAGTGTTTAAGGCCTTAGAGTCGTGGATAAAGACTCAGAGCTGCTGAGTTGTAATAGAGATTACCAGTTCAATCAATTCAGAGATGAGGCATTTAAACCCTGAGATTTAGACTTATTCACCCCAGTTCCAAAGCTGATCAGTAGCAGGTTGCAGCTTTTGCAGCCTGAGGAAAAACAGACAGCATAATAATATGTAACAGTGATCCTTAAATTATACCATACAAGAAGCAGAAAAACTATCTGATCATTTGGCTCACATTCCCCCAGTTTTTACTATTTATTGCCTTTAAAGTTGTAATTTTGGTCATATTATTTGCCAACAATCCTTGTTTACCAAGGCCGTTACAGATAGTCTGTTTTAAAGAGCAACAATGAAAACACCAAAGTGAAAAACAACAAAAATTCAAATGGGGTCTCTTTTTAGAAGTTTGTAAAGAAATTGATAAATCGCTCAGCTTCCAAACTTCAGCTACAATATTTATCAATTATGTGTTATATTTCTTGTAAAATCCTTTAAAATATTCAGATAAAGACTCTACAGGGACCAGGTAATTAAGATTATCAATCATGGCAAAAGAATTCTTTACATCTGTGTTCTGTGTCTTGCGTTTGCTATTACATTTTTCTTAGTTCTTATTCTCGCAAGTGCAGATACAGGAATGAGCTGAAAGACACAGTGAAGGCATATTAAAGTGACCACAATCTAGTCTCGACTCAGCCATTCTCATGTGCTTTTGTGTATTGTCACATTCGATATGTCTAACAAGCCCCATTGAAGAAAGAAAGGTAATGAAACAGAGGCTTAACAGGTAAATCCTTCCAGAGAACAGAAAACCTGCCCTCCTATGCTGGCTTTTCCATTTCCAAAGGCTGTCCTCTTGAGATGGGCTGATTTCTTCTTCTTCTTCTTCTTCTTTTTTTTTTTGTGTGTGTGTGTGTGTGTACATCTTAAAAGTAAACGTGGCAAAGGATGTGTAGTGATGTGAGCAGGGATTTGTATACAAGATTTCCTGATTCTCTTTGCACATTTTCTTTGTCTCCTGGATTGCTTGCTGCCTGTTTTTATGACATTGACATTGCCCTTGTTCTCAAGGACTATAATGTCTTGTAAAAGGAGACAGATAATACATGATAGCAGTAAAATATTAGGAGTTCTCTTTTACATGCACATGGGCAATGGGATTTTAAAATTTTTGTAAGGGGGGGTTATGTTTGTTAATTCCAAACATCTAATCTTCCCCATTCTATATCCCGTCTGTTGTCTTTTGCTATGTTCTGTGCAACAACGACAAATGAAAATAATTTTCCTAGATTCCATTCAATTTTCAGTGTAAGACAGAGTTCGCTTAGTAGGTAGATGCTCTTGTATGATACTGGGAAAGCAGAAGAGAGCAGAGGCCATGTTTCTGCATTCTGGCAAGCCAGCTGCAGCACAGTGCAATCCGAGGCTGAGATCAATCCATCACCCACATGATGCAAGTCCCAAAGCAGTTTTGCTAATTGTGGCAGTTGGATTGATGGCAAAGTCTTTTTGACCATGAAATCAGTGTTTTTGAACCCAGGAGTTCTCAGTGTTCTTCTCTGGCCCCTTCTGTTTTGCAACCCTTCCAATAATTCCATAAAATTTTTAAAAATATTTTTTAGTAGATTTTATTTGTGAGGTAAAGAGACAGAGTTCTCACCTGCCTGCTGATTCACTACCCAGCTGCAAACAAAGGCTGGGATTGAAGCTGTGAGCCAACCCATGTTTATCACCGGGATTACAGGAACCCAGTCACTTGAACTATTATCACTACTTCAAAAGGCCAGAATTAGTAAGAAACCGGAGTCAGGATCTATGAAAAATAATATCTGTCAGAAATAGTTATTCATAAAGACATACAAAGCTCACTAAAACCAGTGTAAATGTAATCTACCAGAAAATGGGGAAAAAGAAAAAATCAACAGTATTAGAAGAAGTCTAAATAAACACAGAACAACATGCAATTTGATCAACATGCAGATGAAAGTTGCAATTGAGACAACTTTTTCCTTCTGCAAAAGTGGCAATAACTATGAGATATCCAGGCGTGGTCAGTGTGGGCAACAGACATTGCCATGAACTTCAGGTAAAGTTACTATTTGATGAGGGCTTTTTATAAAGTAGTTTGACAGTTCTTGTTTGAATTGTAACTGCTTATGCTCTTTGATTTAGCAATTCAATTCAGTTTCATTGATTTAGAAATGCTGACTGTGGTGCAAATGGGAATATACTTAAAAGTGTTTATAGGATCATTGTATAAAGAAAAAGTGAAAATGTTTATAATGGGTATTAATGAGATTCATGGAATGACATTTCATGTTTTCAAAAAATGAACTATTATGTTGTCCTGCAAAAGACAGAGTGAAATAATTTGCACAGAGAAAGGAAAATAGCAGATACAGGAAGGCAAACATTGCATGCTTTCCCTTATATGTAGGAATTAAAATTAGCCAAGAAAAAAAAGAACTAAAACCGAAATAAAAGAAATGCTTGTGTGTATTGGCATCGTTAGAAATACACTTTTGTTAAACTTTGTTTTATTTCTTTGACAAGACAATGGTTTAGAACGTTATATTATTCTATTATAGTTTTAATCTGTGATTATAAAATTAAAAGAAGATTGAGGTAGATAAGAACAAATGTTTACAATACATTAATATGTGTGATCAAATCAACTTGCATTCTTATTGTATTATAAGACATCTGCATGTGTCTTGCATCCTTTGATCTTGAATTGCATGCATTATGCAGTTAGTGTCAGTGTCTGTGCAAGTAATATCTGCTGGGCTTTATAAAGCACCTGATAACATGAGAAAGGATGGGATTACAGGAAACTTTTGTTTCTGCTGTATCTATTTCTCCAGCAGTTGAAAACATTTTTACCACATATGTTTTTGTATTCGGGAATTAAAAAAACATATAAAATTGTGGAATTGCATCTGTGGTGGATGGTTAACAGCTTGTAAGCTACTCTTAGATGAGCATGGTGGATGGTAGTCTCCTCTTGGTAAGAATGGCCTGTCAGTTACTAATGGAAGAAAGTAGATGCATTTGTTAATTGACTAAGAGAATAAACAGAATAAACCAAGGTGCTAAGAAAGGGAGACTTCCAGCAAACTCTCAAGGGAGCTGCTGGCAGTCATGTCTTTGATGCTTTCTGGGGAATGTGCACAAACATCCTGACCATTGCTTTCCTATTTGATGGCATTCATCAGGCTATCCTCAGTGTTCGGGCTCCAATCAGGAATATTTATAGGGCACAGGCTATAAGCATAACTCATTTGAGAACTCAAGCACAATGTTTTGTGTTGATTAAGAATGAAGTTTTTTAGGGAGAAAATCCAGAGAAAGCAGTCTCTGGAGTCCAGCATTTGGAACTATGCAATCAAGTGGCTAAACTGAGTATGTTCTTAAAAGGTTTATAAAAACTATCATTTTAGATGTTGTTTTGCTTTATCACACAGTGCTACTTTAAAATATTAACCTTGACGGTTTAAACATATTTTGCTCATTAACTACATTATAAAGGTAGTGAGTTTGAACATTCACATGTGCACTTTCAAGTTGGTGTGTGAAAAGTGGTGATTGAATTTTGCTCTATCTGTTGAGAGCTTGACAAGATTTAGCTTTTCACTTGAAGTTTTAAAATTGTTGTCTATTTGCATGCTCCTGTGAACTGTGTTTTTCTTTTGGTTTGCCACGTTCATTTGGTCAAAGCATAGATGTCTGCTACGTTAGCTTTTCCATTCAGGAAAACTGAGATTTGGAATTGGATTCAGGAGTGAGCAGGTCTTGTCTACAGACAGAGATGGTGGTAGGCTCATATTTCTCTATGTAAACAAAAAGCCAATTGGTTGGGAGTGCAGTAGGAAAGAAGGAGGAAGGAAAGAGGAAAGAGAGGGGAAAAAAGAGAGGGAAAAGAAAGGAGAGGGGGTACAAGATCTACAGAAAGATCTTTCAGGGTTCCCCAGACAGATAATGCCAACAGGATTATCTATCTATCTATCTATCTATCTATCTATCTATCTATCTATCTATCTATCTAGAGATACAACAGAGGATTTGTTTAGGAATTGTCTCATGTGATTATATAGGCTGGGAAGTCCTACCACAGAAGTTTTTCTGATTGGAGACATTTGGGTTCTGTTAGCATGACATGGTCCTTGCCTAAAAATTTCTTCCTCAGGGAAACCAATGGAATATCTTCAGTGGGCCTGGACAGCCATGGTTCTAGAGAGCACAGGCCCAGAGCCTGGGCTCTGGAAGCCTAGCATTCCAACATGCAAGCACAGGATTGGAAGATTGTGTTCCACCCGACTCAGGAAGTCAAACTGTTGTTTCTGTTTGTTCTGTCTGGGTACTGAGCTAAATGGATGGTTTCCACTCATGCTGAGATATTCCCTGCTTGGGTCACTTAGATTCACACGTTGATCACTTCTCACAACTCCTTCATATAATGAAGTTGACACCTGAAATCAACCATCAAAATTAAGAAAACACTGCTGAGGGTCTTGAAGGTTTTACAGTTTCAGTTCCTTCCTGAACTGAAATTATACTCTTATGGGGCCAGTCCCAAGGCATCTAAGCTAATCATCCATCTATGATGCTAGCATCCCATACAGGTACCTTTCATCTCCCGGCTGCTCTGCTTCTGAACCACCTTCTGGCTGATGGCCTGGGGAATGAACCAGCAGAGGGAAGGCAACTTTGTTTCTCCTCTCTGCAACTCTGCCTTTCAAATAAAAATAAATAAATCTTGAAAAAACATATACTCATATACTTGTTTCTCCCTTTTTCTCATGCTATCTTGTTATGATTTTATCTATCTGCAAGGAAAGAATCCTTATCAGCACTAGAGAGGAGATTAAGTGCCTTTGCAAAGTAATGTTTCAAATAAGCCTGTAAATGAGACTCCAAATGACCAAGGCAGGCCTGTGTTATGAGGTCTCTACCTCATTTCTGGAATCTGGACCTTCATAACAGCAGAGCTGCCCTACTCAACCTCAGAATTTTGCAGTTGTTCTAATCTGACACTATGGATTTCCCCTGAGAGTTGGCGTGGTGGGTGAGCTCACTGAAGAGATTTCATCACTGCTTATGTACGGTACCCTCTCTCTCCTTTGCTCAGGCCACAAATGCACACATTACAGAGTACTGGAGGTGGAGGGTGGCCCAGGAAGTCATCTGGTGCAGCCTCCTCATTCGACTGATAAGAAAACAAAAATCTTAAGGGATGAAGCTGTTTATTCAAGGTTACATGATAAATTAGTAGCCAAACCAGGGCCAAAACTTGCAACCTCGGGTTCTTGCCTGTGTACTCCCATCAGAAGAGAACATCTGTGTTGGGCCACAGCCAAGAAAGAAATGGTGCTGTGGGGAAATGGTGATAAACTTCACGAAAAAAGTCGTTTTCATCAGCTCCTGTTTCCTTGGGAGGCAGGGAGAATTCTCGTCTTTTCTTTCAGAGTTTTCAGCCATGCTTCCCTTGCAAGAATAGCAATCAGCTTCCCAGCCTTCATGTCCAGGGCCAGTGTAGTAAATAAGATGAAAACCCTGAGCTTAATTGGAACTTCTTGTATAAAACAAAATGAAAGGGTCACTGAAATGTCAAAACATTTTCCAGTGATCTGGGCAACTTACCTTTCCCTAAAGCAATTGCCAAATTTTTCAACATGACATTTGCATTGTGGAATAAATTAGAAACCACGTCAGGCCGAGCTTATTTATATATTTCTTCTCTCTCTGCAATGGTGGATACAGGGAATTCTTGCTGAGGTTTTGCATATACTTTGTTTTCATTTTTTCATCTTTTTAAAATGTATCTTCTTAGCTATTTTGTTAACCACTCTTTTCCTATGTTGATATTGATATCACTAAATCACCTTGTGATCCAAATTTTAATAAATCATAGGGGACAACTTTATGAGATTTAAATTAAATAAATATTCACTCTGTATAATTAATAATCAAGTCAACAACAAAGCCCTATTCATGTACATGTCTTAATTACTAGTAACTTATATGCACTATTAATTTTGTTACTTTTAATGAATGGTAACTAACACATGTAATCTTTATTTTGTGTTGATATGGGATAGTCAGTGTAGCAGAATGCTATTATTTCAGGATTTGTTTTTCTTTCAGGGCTATGCCACTTTGAGATTGGAAATTTAGGTTGGTTGATCACTTTTTAAAAGTATACTGATAAAATTTACACAGTGTCAGGGAACACAATCAATATGTTTACCTACCAGAAATTGAATATGTCAATTGCTTTACAAGTATTCTCCCATTTTCTTGTCAAATAACCTTGCTGTACCCAGTATGATGTTGGCTTGAGCCAAGAAAGGAACAGCAATACACAAGATAAAGAAGCTAGCTCAGATTAAAATTTTGTTTCTGGGGAAACTAAGGGATACTCTCTCTATCCAGGACAAGAGGACATGAAGTCTGGCATTTCCAAGTATTTTTTTTTATCAGTAATGACTTAATTGAACAATCATTAATAACGTGTAGTTTTATGGAAAAGAGGATCTTGTGATGAGGGAGCTTAAACATTGTGAAGGGCCTGGCGCAGTAGCCTTGCGGCTAAACTATTCGCCTTGCATGTGCCTGGATCCCATATGGGTGTTTCTAATCCTGGCGGCTCTTTTTCCCATCCAGCTTCCTGCTTGTGGCCTGAGAAAGCAGTTGAGGACGGCCCAAAACCCTGGGACCCTGCACTCATATGGGAGACCTGAAAGAGGCTCTGAGCTCCTGGCTTAGGTTCGGTGCAGCTCCAGCCATTGCGAATCACATCCCCCGTACTGCCTATACCAGCTAGAATCTGGCAGTGCAGAGAAGACAAATCCTTTAGAATGCAATCTGGTGATGCAAGGTGGAGACCAGATGATACCATACAATACAACCCTCGCTGTCACAGGGCTACATATAGGTCAAATATCATGAGAAACATTCTGTTTTCTAAGAAGTTTCTACAGTGAAGTCGCATTATTGGTGTTTGAGTTTTTGTGTAATTCAAAACAGTAAAACTTTTTTTTTTAAAAGTATGTTTCAGTACTCCAGAGAATCCTCATTCCAGCCAAGTAGTTTAACATTAGGTTTTATCTCTCCACTTTTCCTTGTTGATCTCTGGCTTGGGACATTGAAAAGGATAAAGCAAGCCAAGCTGACCTTTCATCCAAGAGACTACATAGATACAGCAGATGAGTTTGAAGATCTGTTGTTGATTTCCAGCAAGCTAGAGAAGTGATACTTCTACCACATCAGTATTTCACCAAGTGTGTTTTTGTTTCAAACCTCATTCTTTAAAATCCTGAAGTAAAGCTTGGACGTAAATGTTTCTTCAGATGTTTTTCCCTGAAACATCTGTATTAAACTGCTCTCGGGATCTCAAGAGGTAATCTTTTTCTGACATTCAGGTGCATTCAGGTGGGAAGCATTGGTATACACAAGAGATGAGCACTTGTTTGAAGGAAGCCTGCATTATCTCATTAAAACAAGCCATTTCACCACCTGTAAATGGGAAATGAGAGCTGTTTTGCATATTTCACAGGACCTTGCGTAGGACCCAATAAGATGCACAAAATTATTTTATAAATTGTATTAGATAACTATTGTAGCTCTCATTAAAGCAAACATATATACTTCAAAGTATGTAGTTCATGAATTGCAAAATGTTATGATGGTTTAGGTGGATTACTGAATTTTATTTTTTATTTCAACTCACTAAGCATCTCTATGATATGAATGGCTTCTTCTAGTTTTGTTTTATAGGTTCAAGTGATGAAATTTTACATAGCAGAACAGACTTACATTGCTTTTCCAAAGTACATTTATTTTAATTAGTTAATGTTTTATGTGATATGATTAATGCAACTTCATATCATGTTGGGAAATCTGTATTTGATGTTTGTAAACTTCACTGTATCTAATAACAATAAAAACAAGTTAAAGCTTTTAAAAACAGTGAAATTAGAAATCTTCAAGCTTTTAGAAATCACTTCACTGAACTGTTACAAAGCTAGACTCCCTGATGTGAGAATTACATTGATCAACAGTGTTGTCAAGGTCTCATATTTGCCATATTGTTGTCAAACACAGTTTCCATTTGACATAGATTTTCTATGAGTGCACCTGAGCTTTTACTTCAAAATACCACAGAAAAGGAAATGGCCTGTGTCATTAGTACCTACAACTTCAGCAAAAATAGGTAGGAGAGAGTAATAAATGCTGTTGGATAGAGTTAGGCATGGATACCCAGTAGTTCATTGTGACAGTATCTGTAGATGGTGCTGACTGGTGATGGCAGATGTTACCATGGGGAGTACCTTACTTCTTATCTGTAATTCAAGATTCTGTTTCCAAAAACTTTGAAAGAAGAGTTGATTTTCTGTGAACCTCCTAGAAAAAAAGTCAGGGGGCAATTGATATTATCAGATTATTACATCAAACTGCATTTGGGAATAAAGGGAAAAATATTGTGCGGGGGAAATTTACTTTCAGACAAATGACAAGTGTGGCAATAAAGTTTTGGTGTTTGTGAGGTTAGAGTGCTTTAACATGAACACTTATAAGAGAGACATAGTTGGCCACAGACTGACACTATAAAGAAAATAGATTATGGGCTGGCGTTTTTGGATAGCAGGGAGAGGAATACTGATCTTGAACAAGTTAAGTTTGACTATCAGCACTGCCAATATTCTGGCAAAGGCTGGTTTTGCCTTTACATCTTAAGATTTTCATCTTAGTGTACCATTATTTTTAAATTTAAAAGATCTCATTTTTTTTTCTCTCAGTGTTTTCAGATTTAGAGCCTCTTGTTATTTTGTGGGATGAAGCGTACCACCTCTCTAAAGATTACAATGTTTGTTTATTCAGTCTCTTTATCATTATGTTTCTACTTTCCCCAAGTTATTATTGACCGATTTATTATACTTCTCAGATGGTTTCATTTTTCTTTTTCAAATGAGACACTTTCTGCAAATGGCTTCTGAATCTTGGCTGCTACACAGTTTTTAACAATTAGCCAGTGAAAGGTTGGCCAATCACTGGGTGCAAATTGAAAAGGCTCACCAATGAATAACCTGTGACAGACTCCTCAATTTCCAGAATATGCCAGTCTTTTCTCTTGGGTTGATCAGTTTCCTGCCAGATAAATGTAAGCCTTTATACTGGCATTCTAAGGAAATGAGAGGAAATTTCATCACTCAACAGAGCTACTTCGGTATTATACACTAATTGTCACCTCTGCCTATTGCACTGAATTCATAGTTTGTTCCAAGCTTTTCAGAAAGTAGATCTTTCTCTGGAAAGATCTGAAAAGAATTTTTGCTACTATAAATACATTTTGCATAGATTTTCCATTGATCCCTTGTTCCCATTGTCCATTTTCCCCTACTCCATGAAAGGGTTAGTCCCGATTTCTAAGGTTTTCTGTGGTTTGATCTGGTTTCCTATATTGCTGCTGGTCAGATTAGCTTTCTCAGATCTACTGCAGTAGTGACTTGTTGGCATTCAGTTTTTTATTTTCCACATTTGTCCTCTTCCATCTTTTATTCTTTGCATATTTATTCCACTTTCCAAAAAATCCCTCTACCATCATCTAGTGAGGCTTCAGTTATGAGCTGGTAAGAATATATATTCAATTTGCCATGTGTAACCACTCCCTGTGTTTTATTGGTTAATATGGATTTTTAAAAATATGGTAGTAAAATTAATGTGTGTTTTTGCAGCAAATTTGTTAATTAAACTGCAAATTGTAGTAAAAACAATCCAGGTGCTTTCTGTGGGTACTTAACAGTTTGTTCATTTCCTTGAAGTCATTTCTTGATAAAATTAAAGTTTACATAGTTGAGACCATTTTCCTATTTCTTTTATCTTTCCTACAATATTTTATTGATATTCAATGTTATTAAAACAATTTGGAAACATTGTTTTTATAAGCTCCATGGTGTTGATTTCAATATAGTACTATCTATTTAGCCATATGATTATTATTGCTGGGCATGAAGATATTTCTCTTTTTATCTTCTTAAAAGAAAAAATCTGTATATAAAGCCGTTATTATTTTTAATATGGTTCCAGAAAATAAATTCCAGGAAGAAAAAGTACTAAGTCGAAAACTAAGGGCATTATTAAGGCCATCATTATTTACTAAATAAAAAATATCTTCTACCATTAGCATTTGTTAAAAATTACCTCTTCATCAGCAGAGTAGGCACCTAGTTATTCCCAATTACCTAGTGTTCTCTGATCTCCTACATGTCATGGGAAGGTCGAGGGAGGCTCATGGTTCTATATCTGTTTTCATGGCCAAGTCTGCCTCTGACATCTTTATAGAGTTTTAGATCAATTACTACACTTCTCATTCCAGGCTCTCACCTTGATTGCATGTTTGAAGACACTCCTGCTTCTTCATTGAAGTAAATCTGCACTCTGAACAGTCTCACATCTCTCAGGGCTCATGGTGTCTCTATCATCAGCGAAGCCCACCAAGGGAGAAGAGAATTGGAGATTGGACAGGAAGGGAATTTTGAGATTGCAGGTCCTCACAATGTGATCCAGAAAGGGAGGGCATGAGCAGTGTGTGGTAGGCCTTTTGCGTCCTGGAAAGTCTACCGTGTGGGGAGTGACACAGCAGTACTGAGGCCAGTGGGGAGAGCCTCTAAGCTGGGAAACCCATGACAGGGGCTCTTGTAGCCTACTGCTGAGTAATATCATGTAATTTCTGTGGCTAGCCTATCCTTCGGACACAGTTTGTAGGCCTAGTCAACCAAAGGAATGAAGCAACAGCCTGTCTCCAAATATGTTCAATTTATCATGGGAAGAGGGTGGCATGGGAGATGATAGGGAGGGGCTATAGGGGTGCAAAGGGACCAAGAATAGTATACTGTCTTTTTAGAAGCCAAGATGGATTGATAATTAGACTAGCACCGCATGTAGCTCTCTTATATGTGAAGATAACACAGACTCCCCTAAGAATTTGGATAATGGTCACACGAAAATATTAAATTCCAGTCCCTAGAACTTGCAAGTGGTATTTTATTTTTTTAAAAAAGAGTCTTTGCTGACACAGTTAAGGATTTTAAAATGAGGACATTGTCCTTGGTAATCTTGAATTTGCTAGGTTGGCCATAAACTCCATCACAGTTACTTCTTTAAGAGAGAGGCAAATGGAGGCCAGGCGTGATAGCCTAGTGTCTAAAGTCCTAGCCTTGCATGTGCCAGGATCCCATATGGGTGCCAGTTCCAATCCTGAGGGCCTCGCTTCCCATCTAGCTCCCTGATTGTGGTCTGGGAAAGCAGTCAAAACCTTGGGACCCTGCACCTGCATGGGTGACCTGAAAGAGGTTCCACGCCCTTGGCTTCCTATTGGCTCAGCTCCAGCCAATGTGGTCACTTGAGGAGAATAATCCAGGCATAGTTTGTCCCCCTGAGCCTCCAAGAGCAACTGGCTCTACTGACATTTTACCTCCAAAACTGCAAGGGATTATATTTGTTTTTCCCAAAATTTGTTTATTTATTTGTTTATTTTCACTGTTTTTGTAAGAAAAACAGAGACAGAGAGATAGACAGAAAGAAATCTTCCACCTGCTGGCTCATTCTCCAAATGTTCAAAACAGCCATGACTGTGTCAGATTGAAGCCAACAGCCCAGAATTTACTTTGAATTACTCATGTTGGTGGCAGAAACCCAGGTGCTGGGACATCTCCTGCTGCCTGGCAGTATGCGCATGTGCAGAAAGCTACCTCAGCAGTAGCTAGGGCTCAACTCAAACACTGATTTTTATGTGGGTATCCCCAAGTGGCAAACTCAATGCTGCCACAAACTTGTAAACTGAGGAAATAGGTACCTGCTGTTTGCAGCCACCTGGCTAGTGGGAATCCTGTATTACATCCATGGGAAACTAATATAAGTTCTATTAAATGAAAAGTTCTACAACATGAAAAGTTCTATTAAGTGAAAAGCACTACAAGTTTTATTACTATCCTTTCAATCTAACACATATATAGTGAAACAGAGCGTGGAATTCTTTTGGGGTCATATTTTGTCTGGTGACATTGTCAGTGTTCTGGAGTAGCTGACAGTCAGTTTGAAGTTACGGATCATTCCTGAAATTGTTTGCATCCTGGTGGAGGTTAACTCCTCGTTTCTACTGCTTTATGTGCAACACCAGGAGGGATAAGACTCAAGTGCTTCGAAAGTAAATCTTAGCTAACCTCTCAGCTTTGGCAGTTACTAGCTGTGTGACCTTGGTTGTATATAACAACCTTTGGCCATGTTTAAATTTCATATACCAAATTTTTCAGCATGGCCCAAGGCCTCACACAGTCTGAGCACTCAGTGAAAACTATTGAATGAGGAATGTTTTTCAGACTTTTGGATGAACCATGCGATTCAGTCTTTACTTAAATCAAGGATAAATCTTTACTAATGTAAACGTATATGCTATGACTGGCCAACTGAGGGATTTATTCTAAGACAGCATTTTATGTTTACTATCAGTAATAAGGCCCTTTTATGGATATTTCTGTTTCATTAAGCACCAGAAAGAGGGCATATAGGAGAACAGGTAAAAATAATTGTAATTACTAAAATAATGAAAAAAATAAGATTCCCCCTTTTATATTATTGCTGCAGACTGGAAATGTTTACATTTAGAGCACAGTATATTTCCATTTCTTTGGAGAGGGGACTGAAAACCACAAGGGATAAACAATCTATGTTCTGGATCTTAAAGAGTGGAGTTACGGATGCTAGGGTTTCCATAAGCAGCAGCAGAGGGTGGAAGCCATGGCAGATGCAGCTGGCCTGAAGACCCAGTCTTCCTCTCTAATTCCTCTGTTTCTTGGTGCTTCTTTCAAATGTCTGGAGTTGAGGTATTTATCACTCAATATTTTCAAATACTATCTTCCTAAACTTAATCTGTCTTTGTAAAACCTGTGATCACTTTTGGAGGATGAGTGGGAGGTCAGATTGGTTTGCAAAATGATTGTAGTGATCATCCTAACTGGTAGGAAATGAATTCTCTAGTTTGTGTGGACCAGATGTGCCGTGGCTAGAAGGTGTTAACAGCCAGTTTCCTTGGATCTGTGTTGTGTTATGGGATGGATGTGGTGGGGGTAATGATAAATGGGTAGATTCAGAAATGAAGGGGACTGAAAATTTGGAACTTGGAGATCAAGTGCTAAAGTTATAGGTGGGGTATCTTGAAAAGCAAGACAGTTGAGGCTGATATCACATCATAGCTGCTAAAGATGCTGCCTACTAGGTGAGCATCCCATAAAAGTGCTTGTTTGTTACATTGTTACTCTACTTCTGATCCAGTTGCTTACTAATGGCATGAGAAAATCAGCAGAAGGTGGTCCAAGTGCTCGGGGCACGGATACCTGTGAGGGAGCCCTGGAAAAAGTCCCTGGCTTCCAGCTTTGGTCTGGTCCAGGCCCAGCTCTTGCTGCCATTTTGGGAGTAAACCAGCAGATGAAAAATTCTCTCTCTCTTTCTCTCTCTCTCTTTTTCTATTTCTTCCTCCATCTCTCACTCCATTCCTCACTTTTTATCTCCTTCTCCCTGGGATGATTCAATGTAAGCTATCAGTGTGATGATAAATACCTCATGAAATTTCTGAAAATTTAACATTTGGCTCTGGTAAGCTAACATAAGCTGGGTCCCTCTCGTCGGCAGGGTATGGATCCAAATTTCCTTTTCCCTTTTATATTGAAATCCTAAACTGCAGATGGGAAATGTCTAATGGAATAAATGGCATCTATGAGTGCAAGATCTTGGGAATATTTGGACATTGGGATAACAGGAAATTATGTAACAATACTTCTGTCTTTGGTTTCACAGATGAATTGTTGTAGGAATAATATTCAAGGCATGTGCTGGAGGATTCAAAGTTATTGTGAGTTTCATGGACATCAGAGTGGGTTAGAGGACTGGAGAGATAGCATCCTTGGTCATGTGTCTTTGGTCAGTGGCAAGGTGTATTGTGTCCTATCCTTGTGCGATGGTGAATCAGCTTGTTTTATTATACTTCTAATTACCATCGAAGGTACTGTCATTCCCCATATGTGTTAACTACTATAATTGACTGCATCAGAGACTTATTTTACAGAGAAACAGAGAAGCTCCTGGATACAATTGTCTGTGATATTATTTTTAAATTGTCCATTTTTAATTTGAAAAGCAGTGGGGTGGGGCAAGAGAATGTGAGATAAATCCTGTCAGTTCCCTTTGGCTATTTAAGTGCTTACAACGATTTTTTGGGCCAGATTGTGGCCAAGAGCTGTAAACCCAACCCAAGTCTCCCATGTGGGAGATCCAGCTACTTGAACCTTTACCTACTGCCTACAAGATTATGTATTCTAAGGAAGCTAGAATTAAGGTTGGAAGTAGAACTCAAACACAGTCCCTTCATTCTGGCACATGGGAATCTCAGCTAGCATCTCAGACAAATGCTTTATTTCAAGTTGCCAGTTTCAATAGCATACAACTGGAATGGATTATGATTGATATGTCATTTTCCACAAGACTAATGAAGTCAATGAGTGTTAAGAAGCCTGCCTTTCTTCTTAAAAATTCTTTAAAAATAGTAAAATGTTGAATTCAGGGTGTGTACACATATGGTTTCCCTAGATCACTGTGAGATGCTTTCATTCTGGAGAACTGCCCTCAGAACTGACAGCAGCTCTGGCAAAGCTTTGCTCAGAGTTGGCCAAGAGACAAATTTGACATTACTGGTTCAGATCTATCCTAGGTAAGAGTTATATGGGTGAAAAGTTCAGGGAAATATGTTATGATTTTGTGTTGACATACATCCATGAAAATAATCAAGGAGCCTCCTCATTAATTTCCTAGAGATACTTAGTGCATACCCCAGCAGGTGGGGTGACAGATGTTATTAAACTTGACCACCACCTTCTGAGGTGGAAGGAAGCCAAAGATCTGACTCTGGGAATATTGGGTTTGGGGAGCTGCTTGATACCATGAGGCCAGTTAAGAAGCAATCTCTTTGAGATCATGGTGACCTTGAATTTCAGATTTTAGAACACCTGGCTTGGTTGAATGGTGGATATCAGGAGATATTATGATTGCTGTGTGATTTGATATGAAGGTTACTGACTCTGTTTTGAAATCTACTGGGAGGAGGAGTGTTAAAGCTGTTGCACATGTGTTTTCCTGTTCCTACACATTCTCAGAGAAAATCAGCAGTCCAGCCAAAAGGCAAGACCATGGCCTATGTTGCATCAGCAATGTCTTACAGACATTTGTGTCAGGATTGGACAATTGACTGAAGTACCAGCTAGGCACTTTGCTTGCTAGGACTGCTATAATTGAGCACCACAAATCCTCTGGCTGAAAACAATAGAAATATATTTGTTCACAGTTTTGGATACCACAAGTTCTAAATGAATGTGCTGTCAAGGAACCTCTAGGGAGGAAGTGTAAGAAGAGTCTCTTCCGCAGTCTCCACATGTCATGTTTCCATTTTATCTGTATCTGTATTTCCTTTTTATTATTGTTACATTATTCATGATGGTTTAGGGGCTACCCTAATGATCTCATCTTGACTTGATGACATACACAAAGATCCCATGTCCAAGTAAGACCACATTTGCAGGTATTAGCAGTTAAGATGTCAGTATTTTCTTGGAGGACATATTTAAATCGACAATAATGACCAAATAGTGACAGATTGAAACTAAGGCCTATCACATGCCTGTCTTGGGAGTCTCAATTAAAAGTAAAAGAAAATGGATGCTTACTCTGAGGGAACTTCATAGATCAGGACCCTGGCTAGCTAGAACCATGTGCAATTGAAATTGCAAGGAAGCCAAAAATACATAAAGAAAAGTAGAGGATGAAAGAGAGATAATGCGCAGAGGGAAGAAAGAATAAAGACAGACACTTGGAAAAATGAAGAAGACAATGGATAGCAGCTTCAGTCAAGCTGACTTATATTAACTTCTTTTCCTGTAGGTGACATACCCAAGTTACTTTCTGTTGCTTGGGGGAAAGAAAGGATCAGTCCATATGCACTTTTGACTTAACTTTGCGTGGTAGATTTTGGTGGATAAGTGGAGGAAAGGAAAAAGGAGTAAGCAGAGAAACTGCCAACCCTTTTACTTCCTGCTTTGTGTTCCCTTTGCTGATAATCTTTGCTGCATTTGATGGATTCTTATAGGCAGCATTTCTTGTTTAAAATCACACTGTCCTTCAAATCCATCTAGAGCAAAAGATGAAGAAAAATTCTTATTGAAGAAGAAAAATTCTTATTGAAATTACATCCCTTTATTAAACCATGCATGCATCTCTCATCCTCCTGGATTTAGCTAGAAAAATGGAAAGATAAGCACCCAGGCAAGATACGCTCCAAAAATTCAGCTTGCATATTTGGCAGATTAAACTTGACATTATCAAAAAAAAGAAAGATAGAATAAATGCACAACACACACAAGTGTACAAACCATGCACATTCTATTTTTTCCTTCTCAAATTCACTTTCCAGTCTTACTGAAATTTTCCTTTATTATGCATTTTGTACAACATGAATTGTTTTTTGGGCCAGTAAAAGGCAAGATAATGGAAGAACCTAATTTTACACTTTCTTCATAGACACATCAACACTTTGGGTGTGCCCTGGATCTGCTAATGGTGGGTCCTGGGGATATTCTTCCCCACAACTGGAGACTGATGTCACTCCCTCCTAAAATGTCTGCATATATTAATTGTTAAGTTAAAAAGTAATCTTTCAACACTCATAAGATATTGCATAGAGATAGCACAGCAAATTACATGCAACTTCAGGTTTTCTTCCTGATCAGTAAAAACACTTGTGACTTTTTTTTAGCTTTCCAAGATGATTTTAATGGTCTTTTCAATAAAGTTTCCTCTACCCACCTCCAAATATCTAAAACCTGTTATAGTAATAATTTTAGTTCTTTTTAGACCATTTGCTTTGTGGCGATTTTAAGCCTAGTTATAGGTGGAAAACATATTTTTTATCTTAAAAACTTGGGAATGTTTGTTCTTGTTCTCCAGAGATCATATCTTTGTTCTTGTTTATGACTTTTATTTTGGCCAAGATGATTCTTAAAGTGTTTGCTACTTTTGAATTCGCCATGCAAGTTTCATCTAAGTTCATTTCTCTCTTGATATTTAAGAATAGCTATTTCAAGGCAAGTGTATTCTGTTTCATTTAAAAGCTTTTCACCAACAGATGCTGTTTCTTTCATGTGAATCTTGAAATACCTTACTCACTAGGTTGAAAGTGTTTGTAATCATGTTATATCCATCAGCATCCGAGTATGATATATGAAATTTGTTAATTGGATGATACATCTTGTATCTTGGGAGGAAAAGCCTCTGTTATACAATTACCATGTTTATTTATTTATCTATTTATAAAGATTTGTTTATTTTTATTGGAAAGGCAGATCAAATTTATGAAGAGAAGGAGAGACAGAGAAAAAGATCTTCCATCACCTGCTTCACTTCCCAAGTGGCCAAAACGTCTGTGGCTGAACTAATCTGAAGCCAGGAGCCAGGAGCTTCTTCTGATTGCAGGGTCCCAAAGCTTTGGACCATCCTCTATTGCTTTCCCAGTCCTTATCAGGGAGCTGGATGGGAAATGGATCAGCTGGGACATAAACCAGTGCCCATGTGGGATCCTAGTGCTTGCAAGATGAGGATTTAGCTACTGAGCTATCATACTGGCCCTATCAAACATATTTAAATCAGTACTGTTGTATTTTAACTCAAGAAAAATAATAGTTTGATAAAATTATTCTTTGTAATTCTTTATGAGCAATACATATTCTTGAAACTTTAATAGATATTATTATATAAAAAGAAGTCAGGTCCAAAATCATCATGAATCATATGAATAAAATCAACTAAAAATGAATGTACCAATAGTTGCTTTCCTTTTAGAACAACAGGTGTATTAATGCGTGTATGTTTTAATGTATGAATATTTGTATATATTTCCCTTTGATCATGTATTTACTTTAGCTTTATCCTTACGTGAAAGATAATAAAACCTATAGCACAACGCAGATCATATTTCTCTTTTACTTAATGATTTGTTCTTTAAGAGGAAGACATAGGATATAAATGAAAAGGAACCCTCTTCATTTTTGCATGTAAATATGGTGTTATTTTATTAAGAGGGAAAGAATAATTGTGTACAGGCATATTTACCACCTCAGATATAATTGATAATTTTTTGACTTGCTTCTTTGAAAGTTACTAGAAAATACAGACAGTGATTTTCTTGTAAAATAGGGCTGGGTGATAAATATATAACAAATCATGCATTCTTTGCAGAATTCACAAATCCTCAGCTTTCTTACTTTGTTTTTATTGGGGAGAATGGTAATGCAATAGGTTCTGTAGCAGATTACTGGGTTTTACGTTTTGACTCTAGCACTTAGTAGCTTTATGACTGTGGATGAGAGATATAACCTTCTTTCATTTCAGTTTCCTCATATGTGAAATAGTCTTTTTTTTAAATATTCATTTATTCATTAATTACATTGCATTACATGACACAATTTCATAGGTACTGGGATTCCCCCCCTTCACCCCAAACCCTTCCCCCATCATGAATTCCTTCACCTTGATGCATAACCACAGCTCAAGTTCTGTTGAGATTCCCTAATTAAAAGTTTATACCATACAGAGTCCAGCATCCCTCTTGTCCAGTCTTATTCCTACAGAGTTAGAAGAATGCCTGGAAGAAGCTGACACTTCCTGTGTGCTAGCTTTTCCTGTTATTTGCATCATAAATATATAACCAATTCCTCATGGCAAATATTTGATCATGCACACTTGGTAAATGCACGTGTCACTTGCTTTCCGTAAGGCTACCTGTTGAACAACATAGAATGTAATGTGAAGGGACATAGTGTTGTGTTCTCCCAAAGATGTCTCTTTCCGTGGTGTAATGTTGAGGACTTAATCCTTGGATTCCCTTTTACACTTGTCCAAGCTGACCATTAAATATTGCACAAAACTTCCAAATTATGTTAAAAAAAAAAAGGATTTTCTCTTCTCCATTGCAGAAGAAGCATGTCGTCTGTTGTAGATGAAGGTCCATGAGACAAATGGTGTGCCAGATGTGTAGTCAGTTTGAAAATCTGCAAACCATGCAAAAACAGATTATTGTGAGGAGAGTTTTGAGGACTGGTTATCGTATTCAGGTGATAATTCAGATATAAGTGCTTTTGGGAATTAGTAGAAGTAAGTTTCTTGAAATCTATTATTACTGCAATATTCCCATTAAGTGCTCCCCAGGGAATGTTGCTTTTAGAAGATAGGTCTATCATAGGGTGAAGGAGATGAAGATATTTTTCTCTCCTATTCTGTAGTTTAACACTTGGACTCTGCAAACTGAAATGATGAAGTCAGTCAGTCACTATTATCATTTCACAGCACACCCATAGACATCAGTACTCGAGAGACAGTGATACTCAGTTGGAATAAATTCCAAGGAACACTTTGAACTCAAGGTATGGGAATTTGTGTTTATTTTTCCCCTTTAGAATGATAACCACCTGCTGCTTTGCCAGAGTTTTGTTTCTTTCAGTCAAAATAACATAGTTTTTAAAAATTCATTTTCCTTACTAGGAGGCAGAACATTAGGAGAAAATGTTCTCTTCTATTTCTTTAGTTTTGTTTGTTTCCCAAGATGATCACCAAACCCTACGGGTAAAGAAATTGAATTCGATTGTCATAAATATACTATGAGGCACACTCAGGAATTTTCTTGTGTATAATCCAATCACCTTGCTCTTTTGTGGCCAACAAGGGATTTTTGCCAACAACATGGAGGATGAATGTGACCTTGTGTTTCTTTTCTTCTTTGTTTTTAAGATTTATTTGTTTTTATTGGAAAGGTGGATATACAGAGAGGAGGAGAGACAGAGAGGAAGATCTTCCATCTGATGTTCACTCCCCAAGTGGCCGCAGTGGCTGGAGCTGAGCCAATCCGAAGCCAGGATCCAGGAGCCAGGATCCAGGAGCTCTTTCGGGTCTCCCACATGGGTGCAGAGTCCCAAGGCTTTCGGCTGGCCTCAACTTCTTTCCCAGGCCACAAGCAGGGAGCTGAATGGGAAATGGAGCTCTCGGGATTAGAACCGGCGCCCATATGGGATCCTGGCACATGCAAGGCGAAGACTTTAACCACTACACTATCGTGTCGGGCTTGACCTTGTGTTTCTTAAAGTTCATGTTGCTAACAGTCACTTGCAAATTGTGGATGGTACTAAAATGATAACGTGCTTCTATTAATTTCCTAGAAGACCTGTGAATGCTCTATGTCCAAACTTCTACAAAGGCTTTCATTAACACCTCAGGATTTCACAGAGATATGTAGATAAATGATAAAATGAAATTTTAAAAGTTTTGTTAAAAATCCTCCCCATGTACAATAGCTTTAATTAAGGTCTAACACTTCATCCTGACTATATGCTTTGTATCAGTTTCTGCAACTCTCAGTTCCACTTTCTGATGTTCTTTCTGCTCATATTCTTTGTGTCACTTCTCCATCTGTATTCTCATATATCAGCTTGACTTTTTACTGTGATTCATCCATGAATTTTCTTTATATATATTTGTTTGTGTCATGTTGTATTTCAACACCTAAAGTACTTGGCTTTGTACTATATATTTTTCCATTTATTTAATTGGTAATTTTGGTCTACAACCAAAATTTTCTACATCCAGTAGAAATGCCAGATAAAGTCATGATAATGAAGTGTTCCAAATATCTGTGGCTTAGGAGACCCCAACAAGCTCTGCCAATGCCTTATATGGCCTATAGTCACATAACTTCCTTGTAATTACCATTTCACATCATTTTTCTTTCTGCACAACTGGGATTCCCATGCATAGCCTCTCTCTTTCATTTCCAAGATGAGTCAGACACCCCCAAAAGTCCAACTCATTTCCAGATAATATTCCCTTAGCATTTAAAATTATTATTATTATTATTATTTTGGTATTTTCCCCTGTCACCTTATTAATCCTTATAATGAAGAAGTCAATTCTCCTTCTCAATGCTAATGACTTTTTATGCTCATAATTCCATTATTCTCATCAACAACTATTCTGTTTATTCCATGTCTTCAACCCTAGGTTTGCAGTTTCTCTCATTCTGTCAATCAACACATTTGTATCTTCCTTTACACTGTTAATTTTTGTGCCTTTTTTTCTTTTCAATTATCATGTTGGCTTACTATGCTTTTTAATAAGCTACTAATGTAGAACTTATTGTCTAGCCTCATAGTAGGAGAAAAACTATTGAAAATGCATTCCTTCCATTTAATGAATCATCTTATCTAAAAAATAAATCTTACACAGAGGTGTACTGTTTATCTTTCTAAACAACCATATAAACTTGATTAACAGAGAATTTATCGTTCTAGATTCTCTGTCTCATCGCAGATGGAAAATTGGCATGCTATAACTACTCAGTGAGTGACTAAATAATCACCGAATATAGTAGCCTCTTCTCAAACTTCATTCTCCTTTAAATTTTGGATCATCCAATGATCAGTTTCTTCAACAGTAACATTACTGGAGCAGTACTTTCTTTGTAGAACATTTTTGTCATCTTTCATTCCCATGCCATTTAGAGTCACAATCTGGCTTCTTTCTTTGTAAATTTTCAAGTGAAAAATTTGTAATAGCATCTAGGCTTCTGCCCCATAACTCCTGTTCAATCTATCCAGTATTGATTTATCAATGTAGGCTTCAGCTAAAACTAATTATGTCACTGAACTCAATGGCATTGGATGATGACGCTCTATAACATTAATAGTTCTACAGTTTGGGTCCAGTGGGTCTTTATTGCCCCATCTCTTCATATTTCCTTAACTGCTTTTTATGCATTCTTGAAACATTCCTCAGTTTTTTACAAATGCAAGTAAACAAGCACGTTTAAATATGACATGTCTCTAGTTATTGTAAAATTTCTTCTCTCTCTTATTCTGTAATTCATCTGTCAAGATTTCACTGTGTTTTCCAGTGAACATTGTCAATATTCTCTACATTGAAGTGACGTCTTCCTCCTTTAAATTCTCATGGTACTTTGAATTCCGTTATTGGCAAGCTTTACTTTGTGTATTTATTAAACATATCTGTGTATATGTTTTCTTGCTTACTCAAGTATATATTGCGTGAGTACAGAGATAATATAATTATATTTTAAAAATTTTTGTGGTGATTGACAAAACATCTTTCGTTTTATTGAGACATGATTTGCACACACCGATATCCATTTTAAGTACATTGTTTGATGAATTTGGTAATTGTATACAATTATAAAATAGTCAAGATATGGAATTCCCTTTAAGGTTCAGGTTCAGGAGGTTGCAAGCTTTTCTTTTTCCCCTTTTCTAGAATATTTGTATAGTTAGAATCATAGAGTTTGCATTCTTGTGTTTACAAACTTGCACTTTGAATAATGTTTCTGAGATTTATTCATGCTGAATATGAATATAGCACAATTTATTTATCTGTCACAAGTTTGATGGACATTTCATTTGTTTCCAGGTTTTGGCTATTGTGATAAAAATGCTATCAACAAGCAGGCACAAGTTGTGATATGAACATTTGTTTTCACTTGGATAAATATCAAGGAGTGGAATAGCTAAAACATATGGTTGATATGTGTTTAGCATTATAATTAGTCTTAGGGATACTTACAAGGTGGCAGAGAAGGTTTTGCAGAGTACAGCGCCTTACTGCATTGGCAAAGTGGATGTGTTGCTTAACTTGTGCAAACAACAAAGGCACAAAGGAGGAGCAGGAGCCTGAGGTCACTCAGTCCAACACAGGTTTTAGCCTCTTACTCAGTTTCTGTGCCTGAGCCAATTTTAGATTGCTACCTTTTAAACAAAATGGCATCCCGTGCCTGGGAGGAAAATGTTAATATAAATGGTAATGCTTTTCTGAGATCTTCTCCAAAAGGACCTATGTGATTTACTCAGATGACCATATATTAAAGGGCAGAAATATCTGGGCATTTTGAAGAAGCGACAAGGTCAATGAATTTAGTCCTTGGGAAAACAAAGTGTCATTGTGCATCCCTTTTAAGCATGATGGTTTACCAAGGTCAAATGTTAATGGAAGTTGGACTGCTATTCAGTTTCCAGTGCATCTATTTAGTTCATATTCCACTCCTTGATAATTTCCTGACAGAATAATTAGGATAGACTTATTTGGTAGCTGAAGTAATTCTTTAATTGGGTCTTTAGCCTCTTGAGTTACATATAATATAGTAAAGAAAGTCAAATATAGAATCCTCAACCCATAATACTGACTACATCAGGGAAAATTATGCAATGTATGTATGGTAGAGAATATTGGGCCAATACTCCCTAAATTGGTTTAAAAAATGTTTATAGGGTAAGGTGGAGTGATTAGATTGAAGTGAGTGGAGATAATCCTTTCATAAAGCCAGGCAGAGAAAAGGCAAACCCTAATGAGGAATAGAAAGTAAATGGAAGATTTATGGCTTTTCTTTCAACAAATAGTTTCAAATTTTAAGGAAAATCCTTTGGTTAAGAGGGAAATATTTGGCCCGGCACGATGGCTCTGTGGCTGGAGCCTTGCCTTGTAGGCATCAGGATCCCTTGTGGGTGTAGGTTTGCATCCAGGCTGCTCCACTTGCCATACAGCTCCCTGCTTGTGGCCTGGGAAAGCAGAGGAGGATGATCCAAGGCCTTGGGACCCTGTACCCATGTGAGAGATCTGGAAGGAACTCCTGGCTCCTTGCTTCATTTTAGCCTGGCTCCAGCCCTTGTGGCCATTTAGGGAGTGAACCAACACATGGAGGATCTTTCTGTCTCCTCCTCTCCCTGAATCTGATCTGCCTTCCCAATAAAAAATGATTTTTTTAAATGAACAAAGTACTGCACATGGAAAACAAAGTTAACAAGCAGTTCAAGATTTTTAGGTAGTCAAATGAATTAAAGGGGAAGGGGAAATCTATATTGAAAAAAAAAGTTTAGATATACTAGAATGCCTCCAAAAGCTATGGATAATGGAATAAAATGTTATTTTGCTGAAAAAAATGGCAATCCATGCATATGTTTTTGGTAACATGATTTTTTCCAATAATTTTTAAGAGCTCTCATAAACCTGAAGCATATTGACCACCTCTTGCACAACCTGTTCAGATGACACAATGCCATTGTTATAGAAATAACTGTTTGCTACCAGAACCTGTACAGTCTCTTTATATCCTATTATGAGAGAGGACAGAAGAGTTCATATAGCCCTAGGCTGAGTAAACTAGTACATATTTGTCCATTCCATATCTGTTTCTTATCATTTTTTCTCATTAAAATATAAAATACACTTTAATGTTTTTATAATTTCATCTCTTCTTCCAACTAATTATGAATTCAGACTCTTTTTAAAGCCAAAGCATAATAAACAAATGTAACATTTCTTATTAGAAAATGTTATATGTTTCATTACATGGAGACCTATATGTGTAGGTTATTAAAAAAAATTAACAATAAACTGCTAGTATTTCTAAGAAACAGTAAGAATAACATTTGCACTGAAATCATTTAACTCATGTATACACAAATAAATAACTTGTAGATAAATATATATACCAACACTGAGCTGTATATGTGTACATACATAAATATCCATGCATGTATACACATATTTGTGAAGTTACATGTATGTAATTCTTACATGTATAGACATATATTTGTACAATTATGTAACCATTCCAAATCAGAATTATGAACTAAGAGAACTTATTTACACTTATTTAATATATGCTTGTTTATAATTAACCTTACATAAAAGTATTATTTCATGGGGCTGACACAGTGACATAGCAGGTTAATTCTCCAGTTACAGTACTGGCATCCCATATGGGTGCTAGTTATAGTCTTGGCTGCTCTACTTCTTTTTTTTTATGGGATTGCCATTTATTTTATAACTCAATTCAGCTGCACATTGTTAATCAACAGCATGATGTTTAAAAATATTATTTCTTTCTTTATTAATTATTTTGCATTATGTGACAGTTTCATAGGCTTGGTATACGTTTGCAAGGAAAGAATCTTGATTGAATTTGAACTGTAATACTGCTCTACTTCTAATCCAGCTTCTGTGTATGACCTGGGAAAACAGTGGAGGGCAGTGTAAGGCTTTGGGCTCCTGTACCCATGTGGAAACCTGGAAGAAGCCACTGGCTTCTAGCTTTGGACCAACTCGTCTTTGGCTATTGCACCCATTTGGAGAGTTAGCTAATGGATGAAAGATCTCCCTTTCTCTCTGTATCTCCCTTTTTCTGTAACTCTTTCAAGTAAAATAAATAAATCTTTTTTAAAGCGCTTTTTTTTACTGTCATTTATCAAAAGCATGGTGTTTAATGAGCAATTCATATTCATCTTTTGGATGAGTCATAATTTATTTAACTTTTTTTATTTTTACTTTCAGTAGTTTTAAAAAGCAATAATAATTCAGTCCTTTCTCTTATATAAATTACTATCCACATCTGAAGTTAACATCATGGTAGAATATAAGAAATAGAAATAGTGAATCCAAATGAACTTGTTAAGTCTTTTGATTCCTGTTGTCTGCTCCAAGAAAGGTTGTTGGTAAATAAATAATCGTAATGAAAATGGACAAATGTGCCTTTTCTGTTAGACCCTTATATGCATGAAATATTACTCCTGGAAACAAAGCATTTGATGATCAGAAACTTTTATAACCCTGTGTTAAAAGAGTATTTGGCAAAGAGACATCTGAATTAACATCACTAATTGAAACATCTCACAGCCCTTTTTCATTAAAACTGGTTTTATGAAACTGAACAATATTTCCATTGTGATGTCAATTGCAATATCATCAACATATTTTGTGTTATCATTATTGATTGTTATGTCATACGTCAAAGTTCTGACCTGTCTTGTGATATTATACTCAACTGTGATGTCATAAACCACATTCAGTTGTGTTGCCACAAGCCAGTATTGTGCTAGTGCAATGTGTGATAGCTCAAAACCTGAATGTTCCAAGACCAAAGCAGCTTGAGCGTTGACATGATACCACAAGTGGAAAATCCCACCCCCCCGTATCATGTGATAGGGTACAGTCAAAATTAAGACATCCAAAATTATGATACAAAATTAGCTCCATCCTGTGTTTGTAAGGTGTGAGACAGTTGTGTTCTGCATTTAGATAATGGGACCTATCCCCAAGATATTTTATTATGTGTGCAAATAAAAAATTTGTAATAAAAAAACTGAAATCCAAAATCATTCTTGTTCCAAGCATCCAAGATTTTGGAAAGTGATATTCAGTCTGTTTTTGTCTTTTCCTAATAAGGTTTTATTTGTGTTTATTTTCCTTATAAAAATTAGATGTACCAGAAGTCAAATGACTTGATGTGTTTCACTTTTTTATAAGCATAATTCTAATTCTATATTGAATTATATTGTTTTTAAACTTTGGCTGTATATCTTATAAAATCTGAATCTTAATGCACAATTTACTAGATTTTACCCTTTGTTGTTTAGCAATAAATCATTTAAAACTTTATTTAGGGGTTTTGGGCAAAAGAAAATATTAAGATAAGTTAAGCTAATGTTTATATGCTATAGCAAGAGAAATTTTTTAAAGATTAGAAAAATTTAAGAAATAAAATTTATTTGCTGAAATGTTACTTTAAAACACAATATATGCAGCCAGATTATTAAAATAATATTTGAAAAATAGAAAAGCAGCATTATAAAAATTATGCTATTTATAACTACCTATATAGAGTTTTTGTCATGAAAGTTGATATAAATTGGTGTATTTATTGAGTTTTGATTTTTTTTTAAGACATTCTTCTATTTTTTATAATTAAGACCAGTTTACTGGGTAAAAATCAGTTTAAGGGACAACTTTTTACCTGTTTGATCTGTCTGGATGAGTTTATTAATGTCATATTGCTTGTGAGATAAAATGTCACAAATGTATTGACTATAAAAGGCAGGGGCTATTATTATGGCACAATAGGTTAAGAAATCAATTGGATGCTCACATTTCTTATTTGAGCATTGGTTCAAGGCCTGCTGTTTTGCTTTTGCTCTAGCTTCCTGGGAAGCCAGTGAATGGTGACTTGAGTATTTGAAGCCCTGCCACCCACTGGATTAGAAGCAAAGAGCACTAAGGACACAAAACCAGGCACTCTAACATGGATTGTGGGTATCAAAATGATTACTTAACCCACTGCACCACAGCACCCATGTCATTCAGCTTTTTGTTTTTGAGTAATTAAATCTTCTTTGAGTTCTATTTTTGTATTTAAAAGAATATGGCGGTGGGCATGCCCAGTGTGGTAGCCTAGCAGCTAATGTCCTTACCTTGCATGCGCTGGGATCGCATATGGGTGCCAGTTTAATCCTGGTGGCCATGCTTCCAATCCAGCTCTCTGCTTGTGGCCTGGGAAAGCTGTGCAGGATGGTCCAAAGTTTCATGACCCTACACCCGCGTGGGAGACCCGGAAGAGGCTCTGGGCTCCTGGCTTCGGATTGGCTGTACTCCAGCCATTGTGACAACTTGGGGAGTGAATTATCAGATGAAAGATCTTCTTCTCTGTCTCTCCTCCTCTCTTTATATTTGACTTTCCGAAAAAAAAGTAATAATAATAAATCTTAAAAAACAAAAAGACTATGGCAGTAGTGAGTTCCACTGGTAAATTGAACTACTTGTCCAATTTTTCTTCCTTTAGCATTGAAACTGCGATCTCTGCCATGGTGAGAAGCAAGCTTCTCAGGCTTTTGTCCTTGGTCTTGTCCAATTGCCTCGTACTCATTTCATGACCACTTCTCACTTGTCTGATTGACCTCTGATATTTAGATCTGATATGCCAGATCTAAATCACCAGCAAATATATCAACCCCTTAGCTTGGAACCTTAATTCTTCCTCTTTCAATATGTTGTCTCCATCCCCCAGATCTCTCAGAGAAGTCTTCTGTGGTACCTGGACAAAGGTGTACTCTTAACAGCCTTTCACAGCATGATCTCATTAAGCAAACTTCTTAAAAACAAGGCTCCTGTGTCAAGCTATTCATGGAACCATAGTGTACTCCACAAGTATTTATTATGTATTTACTAAATAATACCCATTAGAGTGCTCCTAATCGAAGCAAAATGTGCCATCTCCACAGAGGTGGAAGGAATTGTTCAGGCAGCTTGGCAAGTGTAGCCCAAATCTGTTTTGGTAGTAGATGGGTAGGTATGGTGGTCACACACACACACGCACACAGTCACACATACACAAGCATATATTTTTATTTATTTGTACATATACTTATGCTCATACATGATATGAAACACTTATCCTAGCATACACACTCATACACACACACTCCCTCTCTCTCTCAAACATTTGAAGCTTATTTCTACAGTTCCTTCTTTGAGCCTGGTAATACAGCTCATAGAGCAATTCCAAAGCATAACTTGATGATTTGTTTTATATATATGGTCAGAATTAATTAATCTGCTTTAGAGTTTTTAGACTCAGAGCTGCTGAAATATGGCTGGATACAAGACCTTGACAAGAGACAGGGCTTGTTAGTAACACAGACAACACAGCTGATCTTAAGGCAGCTGGTACAAGTCAAACAAGAAATTTCTTTACAGTTTGTTTAGAATTTTGCCTTCAGAAAATGCATTTGGTACCCAAAGCCCCTCCGGGAGCACTTTGCAGTATACCAGGGTTGATTGATGAACCTCAGAATCAGTGTTCATTGGGGAAAGCCAGACATGTTATTCTGCACCTCATTTCCCAGTCTGCCAGGCAGAATGTAACGGCCTGGATGACAGCTGACACCACGGAATGCATGAGAGATTTCAATCCTTTGTAAAAAGAGGCCACAGAACTATTGGGTTAGACTGTAAAAGGCAGAGTTTCTATCTTGTGGAAAAGGAAAGACCCTTCAAACTGTTCCAGGCTTCTTTCAAATCTCTCAATTCTAATTATGCACTTTTGGTGACCTTGAGCTCAGCAGTCTATTCATTTCTTTGACACTCAGGGTGTTGGTGTGCTAATTTGTACACCATCCTTGTCCTAGAAAGAATGAAACAACTTACAAATTTTTTTCTTAGCCCGATCCCTGAAGAAATTGGCCTCCGAGCACTATCAAGATCCTCTTGTTCTCTCTCCTTTGCCTTTCTGTTCATCGAGGTATGTATCTTCCCCTAAGAAGAGTGCAGTGAGATTCAACACATTAACATAGCTGCTTGATGACTGATCTTTTTGGAAATCTTTCTGTCTTTGTGATGCTCTGCTAATAATCTTATCTAGCATTGGCTTTGGTCCTTTCTACCAAATGCCACAGAATCTTAGGATTTTTGGTACCTTAAGCTAATAACATCTGTGACCCCAAGATGTATTGTAGTGACAGCTTTCTTTCTCTAATGCATCCAACTCAAGACTCAAAGCTCCAAGGGGAGGGTCACTGTTGATTTTGCCTGTTGTAGTATCATCAGCAAACTATGTCTTCCTTTGGCAATGGTTCATCTTTAATAATAAATGACTGAATGGTCTCCTTAGCAACCTCTGAAAAGACTCCTCAGTTCTTTCTGCTGTTCCCTGCCTAGCTTGCTCACTGTTTGATGTCAGATAACCTGGAAGAGAGAACAAGCTCTATAGGAGTACTAAGCAGAGCCTTGCATTGCGTTTTCTGGCATCTCCTATACCCTTTGACCTGAAATGCTTCCCACTCTTCCTTAATTACTGATTCTTAACTACCCACTCTTCCTTAACTACCCACCCTTAACTACCTTACCTACCCACCCTTAACTACCCACTCTTCTTAACTACCCATCCTTAACTACCCACTCATCCTTAACTACTCATCCTTAACTGAAGGAAAAGCCAAAGTCTCCGGACTTCAGGGTGTGAGCAATCAATCTCTAGAGAATGACGAAGAGTCTCACTAGTAATGCAAACAGCAAACAGAGTTTATTGTGCCAGCATGCTGGGGCCAGATTGTGCTTGGGGCACACAGGCCAGCCAAGCAGGGCGGTCAGACCCCGAATAGTCCAAGACAGTAGCTTATTTTAGTGTGGTTTGCATAGAAGCAACACTTCTCTCCTAGGTTTATGCAAAGACCATTTTTCCTCAGGAACACTAGGGCCAATCTTCTACGACTTTGTAGGAGTACTTCAGATAAGGAGGTGAGGGATTTTTCTAAATAGCTAATGTGTCGTTCTATGCACTTTAGGTCTTCACCAATTGCTGTTTGCAAGGAGTTGATCTCTCTGGTTTGGGTGATTAAGGACACAACTCTTGTTTCTGTGCCTGCTAGTTCTAGACTTAACAGGGCAGCTATGGTCAGAACAGTCATAAGCTTTTTCTTATACTTTAGGACAGAGTCAGGTTTCTAATGTTGGAGTACATCATTTTTAGTGTGGTATAAGACATGAGGAAGAATTGTCACAATTACACAAAAATTAGTAGTTGCATTGAAAACAGCAATAGATAACTGTTGGGTTAATCTAGTGCGAGACCAAAAACACCAACCCCCTGCGGTAGGAGATAACCAACTAGTTTTAATTTGTATCAATAAGGCTTGTGATCCAGGAGTAGAGTCTGTGCTTGTTTTTAGGGACAGTATTAATGCAGGACTTTTGACTATTAATTTGGGCCATAGTTAGGAGGGGCTCCTGTCAACTTAGTTGAGGCTACTGTTGAGTAGCTCTAGGTAGAGTTGACAGTGATAGCCTCATAGAATGGGAGTAGACACTGTAAAATAACCAACATTTTTGGGTAAGCTCAGGACTAGTAACGTTTAGGGTGTCATACAGTGCACAGATCAGCTTCCACAGAGGCTCGCTCTTTTTTTGACCTTAGATTGGGAGAGGGGAAGTTTTAGTTTTTTTTTTTTATAGTGGGAATGTTGGAAGGAAGGAGTGTGTAAGGGGGCTAAGAAGAAAGGGGGTTAATGGGTTCCACCGTTTGAGACATAAGGAGGATTTCACTGGGGTTGTGGGTGTATGCGTGATATAACACGACACTTTAGGTTAATCTAGATATTCACCTCTTATTTTTGTTTCTAGCTTAGTGAATTTGACTCTAAGTCACATGGGGACTCGTCACAAGAATTTTTAACTTAAGGAGGTGAACGCTACATTTTCGTGTCAATGGGTGAACAAAAGAGAGCTGGATTAAATTCGACTTAGCAATGGCTCATTTTTGGGGCTCATTATTAGAAGTTACACAGTTTTAACTCTTATAGTAATAGTCGCTCACACCCCTACATGTATTGTAAGTCTTTTTAGTGGATTTAGGGCAAGCATAGAAACCTGTCACACGTATACTGTTCGAGGACCATTTTTTGTGGTCAAGTTTTTTAAGCTGAAGTATAAATCCGGCCACTACGAGTTTAGAGGCTGTAAGGCTGATGTCTAGGCAAGAACCTCATGAGTGCGGCCGTCTCTCAGTTTTTAGGTGATGTTGTAAGGCTGATGTGGATTGTTAGCAGTGGTCTCATCGCCTAAGGCTGCAAGGACTACGAATATGAGTTCAAGGGTCGCGTAGACTGGGTGCTTGCCTCGGAGTTTTTCACTAGCTTGAGTCTTAGCGGGTTGTTGGGATGCCGTTGTGCTTTTCACGAGTTGCTGGTCTCTAGCTCGGGGGACCGAGCAGTGGCCTTTTGGACGTGTGTGTGATGCACCCATGGTTTAACTTCGTTGATCTTTAGGGCAGATTGGGTAGTAAAAAGTACAACATAAGGGCCTTTTCAATGTGACTCGAGAGTTTTGGCTCGATGACATCATACCCAGACTTAGTCCCCTGGGACAATGCTATGCTCTAGGATTGGATATATATGTATATTTTTATAATAAGCTTGCATTAGAGGCCAAATCTCTTGCTGCACTGTGAGCAATGCTTGTATGCTGGCCAAATAATTTGGAGTCACCTTGGTCTTGTCCATAGAGAGAGCTTGTTGGACAATAGGGGACGGAGCCCTGTACATTATTTCGAATGGGGTCAATCCATGCGCATTAGGAGAATTCCAAGCTCAGAAGATGGCGAAGGGAAGGCGAGTCACCTAGTCTTAGCTAGTCTCGAAGGCTAATTTAGATAAGGTCTCTTTAATGGTTTTGTTTATTTTCTCTACTTGCCTTGAGCTCTGTGGGTTGTATTCACAAAGCAGCTTATAATCTGTTCCTATGGCTTGTGCCAGCTTTTGTGGGACTTTATTAATGAAAGCCGGGCCGTTGTCCGATTCTAGCATAACTGGAACCCCATATTGAGGTATAATTTCCTCAAGCAATACTTTAGCCACCACTTGACTGGTTTTCTTTTTTAGTAGGGAATGCTTTTACTCACCTTGAAAATGTGTCTAGAAGATACCGGCACCTAAACTTTTTTGGCCTTATCTCTGTAAAGTCTACTTTCTAATTACGTCCCGGTGTTTGCCTTCGAACTCGAGTACTTGTATGTGGGAATCCCCTCTTGTTAGGTTTTATCACTTGGCATTTTACACACTGCTCTACTATTAATTTGGTCTTAGAGTTCTGATGTGGAAACTGGAGGGAGGCAGTGTCGAATAGATCTAGTAGTTTTCTCCACCTTAACTGGGTGGTATCATGTAAGTTGGTGATGAAAAATTTTCTTAGTTTTGAAGGCAAAAGCAATCTTTCCTCCGAGTTTTTGTATTAATTGTCCGACTTGGTCTCTTGGAGGTGTTGGCGTTGGATCTATTCTAAATTTTTTGAGGTGTAGCTTGGCTGGGGTGGTAATGCGGGGAGCTCTGGTACTGGTAAGTCTATTGTTGCTATCTGGATGGTTTCTTCTTCCTTGTTTTTGGAGTCTCCAACAGCTATCGCCACCTTTTTTGCTTCTTCATTTGCACAGCGGTTCCCTACTGCCTCAGCAGTGTTTACGGACTGATGACCGGGTATATGCACTATGGCGGCCGCCTTGGGTTTCTCTATGGCTGCAAGCAGGCGTGGCACTTCTGCCAGGTTTCGCAGCTCCCTCCCTCCCCTCGGCTGTCATGAAGCCTCACTCTTGGTATATGGCGCCGTGAACATGCACAGTTTCGAAGGCATACTGGTTGTCTGTGTAAACAATCACCCGTCTTTTTTTTTTTTTTTTTTGCTCGTTTGAGAGCCTTGGACAGCGCAATTAGCTCTGCCTTTTGCGCTGAAGTCCTTGGGGGAAGGGCACAGCTCTAGACTACTTTCCCGTTGTGGTTGACCATCGTTGTCTCTGCATTTCGCACTCTATTTTTCACAAAGCTACTATCATCTGTGAACTAGGTCAACTCACTGTTAGGTAAGGGTGTGTCTAGGAGATCCTGATGAGCTTGAGTGACTTCTGACAGAATCTCACGGCAGTCATGAAGGGGGGTTCCCATGTTTGGGTTAGGCAGCAAGATGGTAGGGTTCAAGATGGCTGGTGCGAGGAACACAATTCTGGGAGAATCTAGTAAGAGCCCCTGATAGTGCGTGAGCCTTGTATTGCTCATCCATTTACCAGGGGGTTGTCTCAGGATTCCCTCTATAGCATGAGGAGCTATGATCTCTAAGATCTGGCCAAAAGTCAGTTTGTCTGCGTTTCGTACTATGAGCGCAATAGTAGCTATGACATGGAGGCATGGTGGCCAGCCAGTTGCTACATGATCAAGTTTCTTTGATAGATAAGCCACTGGTCGCTTTCATGGACCTAGTTGTTGGGTTATTAGGACTCCTTTTGCAATCCCATTTTTTTATCCACGAAGAGGATAAAAGGTTTAAACGGGTTAGGGAGTGTCAGTTCCGGGGCTTTAAGGAGGGCAGCCCTCAGTTCTTCAAAGGCTTGCTGGTGTTTCTTTAGCTATTTCTAGTCCTCTTGTTTTTTTAGTAGCTTCATACAGGGGCCTAGCCAACTCTGCATAACTCGGTATCCAGAGTCTGCAATAACTTGCCGACCCCAAGAATTCTCTCACCTCTTGTGGGGAGGTGGGCATGGAAACTTTGAGAATAGTTTCTTTAATGGCCTCTGTTAGGCATCAAGCTCTCTCCTTGAGATTATACCTCAGATTGGTTATTGATTGTTTGCAGATCTGGGCCTTCTTTGCACTGGCCCGATAACCCAATCTTCCTAGCTTTTTAGGCAAGTCTCTAGTAGCCTTCTGGCAATCTTCCACAGTCGGAGTGGCGAGGAGTAAATCATCTACATATTGCAGCAGGATCACTGTGGGGTGCGCCTGCCGATATGGTTCTAGGTCTTGGCTAAGTGCCTTATTAAAAAGGGTGGGTGAGCTTTTGAATCCCTGGGGGAGTCGAGTCCAGGTCAGCTGATCAGTCTTGCTTACTTCGCACCACTCAAAAGCGAATATCGGCTGGCTTACTGGGTGGGGCCAAGGCTGTACTGAATAAGGCATCCTTTAGATCAAGGGTTGTATACCAAACATGTGAAGGAGGGAGGCAGCTTAGAAGAGTATATGGATTAGGCACTGTGCAATGGATATCTTATTCTTTTATTCACTCTCCTCAAATCTTGGACTGGGCGACAGTCCTGCCTATTTGGCTTTTTCACTGGGAGCAGTGGCGTGTTCCATGGAGAGTGGCAGGCCTTTAGAATACCAGCCGCTACCAGCCGGTGAATGTGGGGCACAATGCCTTGGCGAGCTTCATTTGGCATGGGGTACTGCTTTACCCGTATGGGTTGTGCATTGGCTTTAAGTTTTATTACCACTGGGGGCTGGTGTGCTGCCAATCCTACTCTTGTAATCTCGGCCCAGGCCTGGGGGCAGGCCTTAACCTAGTAGTTTGTGTCCTTATCTCAGGCTATAGGAGATTTGGAAAAGAGCCGGTGTTTGTCAGCCAGAGACACAGTGAGTACATGGAGTGGCTGCCCCTGATTGTTAGTTATTTCTATTCCATTTGGCTCAAAGTGAATGCGAGCCCTAATCTTAGTGAGCAGGTCTCTGCCTAGTAGTGGTGTTGGGCTCTCTGGGACCATCAGGAACGAATGTGTGACTTGGTGCTTTCCTAGGTCTATTTTTCTATTGCTTGTCCATGAACAAACTTTTGTCCCTGTTGTTCTTTGTACTATGCTAGTCTTATCAGTGAGGGAGCCTTGGGCTTGGTTAAGTACAGAGTACTGGACTCTCGTGTCCACCATAAACCCTATTGGTTTCTCCTCCATATATAAAGTTACTCAAGACTTGGGGAGGGGATCTGAGCCCCGACTTCCCTAGTCTTCCCCTGCTAGCATTACTCGGGCTGTGTTCACTGCCTCTGCCCTTTCTTTCTCTCTTTGATTCCTTCTTAGTTGTGGACATTCCTTTTTTTCCAATGTCCCAACCCACGGCAGTGGAAACATTGTTTTCTGTTTAACCTGGACTTGTTTCAGTGGGGGCTCCCTCCGCTCTCCTGGGATCTAGAAGGCCTCGGCCCGTTTTTGACGCTAGCTAAAAAGATTCTTGCCATTTTCTTTTGCTGCTGCTTATTTTCTCTGCTTTGGAACTTGCGATCTTCCTTCTTGATTTTTTCTGCTTTTTCTTTAGGGGTTTTTTTTTGCTATTGAAGACTTTTTTTGCTACTTTCATTACATCCCTAATACTTATTCCCCCCAGCTCTTCTTGCTTGTAAAGTTTCTTTTTGACATCTGGGGCTGCCTGGTGGATAAAGGACATTACTGCCGACTGGTTTTCTTCAGCCATGGGGTCTAAGGGAGTGTATTGCCTATAAGCATCATAAAGGCATTCAAGGAAAGTGGCTGGGCTTTCATTTTCTCTCTGCACAATATAGCTTTTACCTTGGCCAAATTCGTGCCGCCGCCTGAGACCTGCCATAAAAGTCTGGCGATAAACCTGGAGACACTCCCTACCTTCTAGGGTCCCGAAGCCCCAATCCGGCCGCCGCAAGGGGAAGGCATCGTCAATGATATTCTGGAGGGTCGTGGGTTTGCCATTTTTCCCGTTTATATTTTTTCGGGCTTCATTCAGGATTCGTTCCCTCTCTTCTGTGGTGAAAAGCATCTTGAGCAACTGCTGGCAATCCTCCCACGTGGGTCTGTGAGTGTTCATGATCGATTCCACCAGGTCAGTAAACGCTATGGGGTCTTCAGAAAATGGGGGGTTCTGAGTTTTCCAGTTACAGAGGTCACTGGAGGAAAAGGGCCAATACTGAAAAGTTAGGCCTCCTCCAGGGCTAGTCTGCCCAATGGTGTGCACAGGCAACAGTGGAACAGAATCTCCCAAGGAGCTGGGCCTCTCATGGTCTTCCTCACTCTGGCGGTGAGGTCTCAAATTCTTTTTTTTTTTTAAGATTTATTTATTTTATCACAAAGTCAGATATACAGAGAGGAGGAGAGACAGAGAGGAAGATCTTCCATCCGATGTTTCACTCCCCAAGTGAGCGACAATGGCCGGTGTGCACCGATCCAAAGCCAGGAACCAGGAACCTCTTCCGGGTCTCCCACGCGGGTGCAGGGTCCCAAAGCTTTGGGCCGTCCTCGACTGCTTTCCCAGGCCACAAGCAGGGTGCTGGATGGGAAGTGGAGCTGCTGGGATTAGAACTGGCGCCCATATAGGATCCCAGGGCGTTCAAGGTGAAGCGTTCAAGGTGAGGACTTCAGCCGCCGGGCCCAAGGTCTCAAATTCCTCCCAAGCTCTAGTGGCCGCACCAGAGGTGGCGCGGCTGCTCCTGCAGCTGGCTGCGCCAGGAGGAGCTCTTGGCTGCCATTTGCAGTAGCCTGTGCCTGGAGTGCGGGTTCGCAGGAGCCCAGGCTAAGGAAGAGTCGGCCTCCTGGGCAAGCAGTGGGACTGCATATCTGGGCAGATTCTCTCCCCCTGGGCTGCCATTAAAATCCAAGTCTATTAAGGAAGGATATAGTCCGGGGTCTTTCTGAAAGACTGGTTTGTTTTGGGCAGCAGCCTGCTCCCCCCGACCCCTTCTTGGCATCAGCCTGCGTGTCTTGGACAACTAAGGCTGGAAGCACCGAGGTCGGCACCGCTCCCCCGTCCGGGGATCCTGGAAGGAAATCTTGCCACAAGAGAATATACGGAGTCTGGTCCGGATGTCCTGCTCTCCCCGGTCTGGTTATAACTGCCTTGAGTTAAGAAACCAGGTCTCAGGAGTATGACCCCTCGGGGGGCCATCCAACCCCAAATTTGGGCCATTCCACGGAGCAGAGGGAATTCAACTTACTCTTCTTGGTCTCCAAGCCCATGCCGCGAGCCCTCTTCTTGATCTCTGAAAAATGGCTTAGGAGGAGAGACTTGGGGGTGACTAAACTCTGTCCCATATTTTCCTTAATACAATTAATCAAAACAGGTAGAAAAACGTAGAACACAACCAGCAATATAGCGAGCCCACAAAATCGCCAGTGCCACAGGCAGAGTCTTTACCTGCTATGCCATAGTGCCAGCCCTGATTCATTACTTCTTTATTCAGTAGTTACAATCAACAGCTTACTGCCAGTCGTCACTCTTTTCTCCTGTGAATAAAGTTCATGGAAAATAGAACTTAAGGATTTGATTTTTTGGAAAAATTTAAAATTCATGTACAGTTTTCTCATAATGCACATTTCCAAGAACTGAAGACTGTTTTCATGGCTGTTAGGGTTTTTGGTTTGTTTTGTTTTGTTTGCATCAAAATAAGCATTTTCATTTCATTTTCAGCGAACATTTTGAAATACTCTCATATATCTACCAAGTAATAGAATTATACAGTCTGCATTATGATTGGACACTTATCCAGTTATCTATTTAAAAATTACATCATTTCACATTTTAATGAAATACATTCAGTCACTTAATTATTCCATCTCTCCTTAATTGATATTGAGCGGAGTTGGATGGGATAATAGGAAGTTAGGGTCTCTGATCCCTGATGAAGTTACCTTGTAAAAAGTCTCATGAGTTGGTAACTATTCTCCATTTTGAGGGATTAAGAAAGTGCAAATTTGGGGCCCCCAGCGTGATGGCCTAGCAGCTAAAGTCCTCACTTTGAACGTGCTGGGTGCAACTGCGGCCATTGTGGTTACTTAGGAAGTGAATCATTGGATGAAAGATCTTCCTTTCTGTCTCTTCTCCTCTCTCTATGTATTTGACTTTTCAATAAAGACAAATCAATCTTAAAAGAAATTGCGAATTTAGTCTATCTTGTTCAGAGGGAAGGCCTCTGGGAAGTGGTTAGGATTATATATATAATCCTAATCTGGGTAATCTGGGTGGAGCTTCTATGGTTAAGTCCAGGTGCTTTTTTTTTTTTTTTTTCCTGTATGTGGGGCAAGGGGAGAGATAAAGGGAGAAGCCCCACCCAGCCTCCTACCCATTCCAGGTCCCCGACGTGAGGCACGCTCCGAGGGTCCTGCTCAAGCAGTTTTGATAGTTCAGCAGTTCTGAATTGCTGCCAATCTCGCCATTCCAAGCATGATGAAATCTCTTCAGAATCCACTGGCTGACATAGTCTCTTCATGGCTGGAGTTCTGAGATCAGCAGTTCAGTTGGAGGGATCCCCAAAGAACCTTCGTCTGAGGTGATCCCAGACCTGATTCTTGTGTGTGCTTGCCAGTGCAGGGTCCAGCACTGTCCATCGCCCCAATCAGCTTCTGCATATGCTGGTGGCTGCAATTGCTGGGTCAGTTCTGTTTCCAGCTCTGTCTTCCATGCGAACCAATGGGTGTTGCAGTTCAGCCTGATCCTGCCCACTTCATACTCTGCCCTCACACAAACCAGTGGGAGCTGCAGCCTAGTTGAGGTGACTCCCCATAACCCCCACCAGGCCTGCCGCCTGCTCTGGTTCCCATGATTGCTATTATGTACGGCAGACTTGTTCAGTCTGTCCCACATCCCATTTAGCTCTCATACATGTCAATGGGCATTGAAGCCTAGTTCAACCCAACCTGCCCTACTATCCAGATCACACACGTACTGGTGGGTGCTGTTCTGTTGAGCCACCCATGCCCCAGTACTGGTTTTCCTGCTTTCCAGTAGGAGTGGTAACCCAAGAGAGAGGCGCCCACTATTTCCCTTCTAGGCCACTCCCAATCCTGGTGCCTTTGTAAGAGAGGGACCCTAAGACACATCTATGCATAGATGTTCCCTGTCTCTTATCATGGGATGTTTTACATTGCCTTGGGACTCTACCAGAAAAAAAAATCATTAGATGCAGCCTCTGCCCTTTGGTCAGAATTATGAGCCAAATGAACCCTCTTTTCATAGTACTTAGTGTCAAGTATCTTGTTATAGTGACAAGGTACCAGGGCACCAGGCTGCACCTGGACTTGAATTTAAATATCTGTCTCCCCTTTATAAAATAGGTCTCAACCTTGGATTGAACATTAGACTTCTCCATGAAGCCTTTCAATTCATTCTGCTCACCTTTCCACTACTCCTTAGATTAATTGAAAGAAAATAAATGAACAATTGGAGGTAGGGACGGTGGTATTTTATGAAAAGCTCCACTTATAACTCTAGTGTGTATCCAGGTTAGAGGCCAACTGAGCTGCTTCATTTCCAGCCTTCAGTTATCATAGGAATCACTACTCTTTCCACTCTCCCTTTCCTGCATAGACATGTCTTTTCTCTAGCTCTCACTGAATATTGTTGGGAAGAATGAGAACAACCATCTGAGTGAGCAGCATGAAGGTGGACTATATATGCTCTCTCTATAGATACTCTATATATCTCTATAGATACTAAGTACATTATTTACCCTCTCTATACTCTCTCTACATATATACTACATATACTGTACCTATTACTATGTATTACCTACCAGAAAGTTAGCAATGACTCCTGTAAGGAAAAATTCAGCTTGTTCTATGCGTATAACCAATTTCATATTCCTATGAAATATGAAAGCACAAGCTGAGGAAACACTACCTTAGCTGCAAGGATGTACATTTGGAGGGTCAGTAAAAGGAATGGGAATGCATCTTGGTGTTTTGAAGCAGCCTGAAGAAAATGTCCTGTGAGGAGCCCTTCCTTGATCTCTGGCTTCCTGTGCATTACCCCAGGTCTTTTCTTTCTTGCTTGTTAGCCTAACCTATTGTAAGGAGTTATTCGAATATCCCACCCAGGACCTGGCACCATTTCATCTTCCTTATAGCTCACAAAATTTGCGCCAATCTAGCCATCCACCAATCAGATTTAACCCGGCATCTCACATGAGAATCCCATCCCCAATCTTCCAGCCCCTTCCCCAGCTCCGCCCACTTACCAATCATTCTTAGGCAATCACCTGTGACAGTCTCAGGCACCAATCTGCTGGAGCCTACCCTCAGTCACTCCCAATCCCTGCCCCCGCACCTTGCAGGTTCACCTGAGTGACACAAAGGCCCGCAGGGTACCGCTTGCTCTCTTCTTCTGGCCTGCCATCCCTTCCTCCCCATCCCCCCTTGCCTCCCCACCATCCCATCCTGTTTCTGCCCCGCTGGAATAAAACTCCTAAGATACTTCATTGCGTCTGGTGTTTTCAGCTAGCGGTAAAGAACCAGGTTGCGGGAATTAGCTGCACGTAATAATATCATAATCATATTGTAATAATACCGTAATATCGTATCAACTAGAACTTCAACTGTTTTAAATAACACCTATGGCTCCCATTGTGCCTTTTCTTCAATCTGTCTCTCTTCTGATCAGCTCTGATGTAGTATTCTATAGCCTCCCTTTAGGCCCTTAATGGCTGCTCAGATTTGTTTGCATTTTACCCATAATTATGAACAGGAAATAACAAATCCAGGCCAAAAGGAAGTTACTATCTTGACAATCCATTCTCTAGAGCAGTGACCTAGAGACAAAAGAGAATGTTTGATATGCAAAACTTGTGTTTAGTATTCACAGTGCTATCCCAGCACATTTAAATCCATTAACACTTTTCTAGTTCAGTTCTTGTGTCTCAGCTCCCCCTTGTTGCTGAGGGAAATGGGAATGCAGAGTGAAGAACATGAAACAGTAACCTCCCAGAGGCTCAGGAGGCTAACAGGTTTCAGCTGCCTGAGCTTTAATGTCCTCATTGGTGAGGTCCATAAGAGACAACCTGCTTGTCTCACACAGTTGTTACAAATGAGCTGATATATTCAAAGAAGATTAGAAAATACTGGGGGGAAGAACTCGTTGCTGGTGCTTAATTCATAAACAGTGAAACACACAAACCCAAAGTTTCAATACATTTTGACAAATGCAAGAGGTGTTTGAGAAGGTCATCAAAACGTATATTATGAAAAAGCTTTGCATAGACTCCTAAATGTCTTGCACCAAAATAAACTAATCATTCATTACACATATTCCTTTTTCCATGAGTTTTTTTAAGTACTCTTATATATGCTTATGAGTAACCAGTACACAAAGCAAAATGCAAAAACTTACTATCACTGGAGAAAGTTCCCTGTTGCTTTTTCCCACTAAATCCACCTCTTATCACCACTGCCATCACCATCACATAGGTAAGCTTTATTCTGATTCCTATTCTATAACAACTGATTCATTTTTTCTATCGTTGAATTTCAAATAAGTAGGATATATAGTACATATTTGTATTTGACTCCTTTCTCAAATATAGCATTGGTGTGATACATAGGATTTGTAAGCATTTTTCTGTCTATACAGCATAAACTTATTGTATGACAATTATAATCAGAATATATAGTAACTAAAAAAGCCCCTTAATTACAAAAACCAACCAGTCATGCTTGTTTAGACAAAGCATTTGAGATGAACAAATAATCTCAATAGACGTTTCCCAAAAGAAGAAATACAAATGGCCAATACGTAAATGCTCAGTTTCACTTCCTATCAGGGAAATGCAAAACCAAACCACAAACAGCTCACTCTAGTCAGAATGGCTATTATGAAAAAGATTAAAAGTAAGGAATGCTGGTGAGGATACGGAAAAAGATAACCCTCACCCATTATTGGTGGCAGTGCAAATTTGGATGGATGTTATGGACATGATAAATCTATCATATAATTCAGCTCCTCCCATAACTCGGAGTACATGCAAAGGAAGTGAAAATCCACAGCAGAAGAGTCCTATATTCCTTGTATCACTACTCACAATAGACATGACAGAAGATATAATAATTGTACTTTTCTAAGAAAACTGCCAAAAAGCTTGTCAAAGTAGTTGTGTTTCAGTTGCTTCACACTCTTGCCAGTCTTTCTAGTTGTTTCGTTTTAGCCACTTTAGTGCTTTGATATAGTTTTGATTTGTATTTCCCTAGTACTACTACTCTTTTCTTGGTATGATTATTTGTCATTGTATGTCCTTTGATGAAATGTTAAGTATTTAATGTACTTTAAAAACTAGGTTATTACTGGGACCACTGTGGTGGCATAATCTTCCACCTACAGAACAAGGATCCCACGTGGGCCCTCATTCATGGCTCGGCTGCTCTACTTCCAACCCAGCTCCCTGCTTCTGACCTGGGAAAGTAGTGGAGGATGATTCAAGTCAGTAGGTCCCTGTACTCACAGGGGAGACCCTCTGGCTTTGGGTAGGTTCAGCTGCAGCAACTGTGACCATTTGGGGAAGTGAAACAATTGGTGGAACTTCTCTCTCTCTCTCTCTCTCTCTCTCTGCACCTCTTCCTCTTTGTAAGTCTGCCTTTCCAATAAAAAAATGTTTTTAAAAAATCCTAGATTATTAATAATTACATATCCAATTATGTATTTTGGATAAAATTCAATATAATCTGTAAGTATACCTATTTCTCTTCATGCCTACTAACCCTTTTATAATAACCATCTTTAGGAGTATAAGGAGATATTTCATTAATTTTTTGACTTTTATTTCCCTGAGCACTGGTAATATTGATAATTTTTGTTTATACTCATTGGCTACTCTATGTCTTCTTGATAAAAATATCTAGTGAAAATTTTAGTTTATTTAAAATCAGGTTATGGGTTTTGCTGTTGAGTTGTAAGCTTTCCTTATCCATTGTGATAATTGATCCATTCTCACGTTTGTGGCTTACAAATATTTTCTTCCATTCTATTTGGCATCTTTTCATTTTGATGATTGTTTTCATTGCTGCACCAAAGCATTTTAGTTTGATGTTGTGCCACTTGTTAATTTTCACTTTTATTGCCTGTATTTTTAATGTCATATCCACGAAAACTTTGCCAAGACCAATGTCATAAAGATTTCTCATAACTGCTTTCAAGAATTTCAGGGATTGAGGCTTTATAAGGAAATTCTGAATGCTTAATTCACAAGTGAACATGATGCTACCTTTTCCCATTTAAATTTTCATTTTGTGGGCTCAATGAACTAATAATTTCTACTTCCTAAACTGTGTCATTTTTTTTTTCCTTGAGAGTATATTGTGAAGCAATAATGGGAAAGAACTGTTGGGGATTTTGTTTGTTTGTTTGTTTTAGTTAAAACTGTAAATGTGACATTTGAAAGTTCATAATTAGTCTCAGGAAGATAAAAATCAATTTTATAAATACGCTGTAAAGCATGTAGAGATTAGCAGCTGGTAGATTGATGTAGTAGATTAGGCCTCCCTGGCAACCCATATGGGTGGTGGTTTGAATACTGGCTCTTCTACTTCAATGCAACTCCCTGCTAATGTGCCTGGGAAAGCATCAAAAGATGACCCAAGCCCTTGGAACAATCCCCAGACACCTGACTTTGGACTGGCCCAGTTCTGGCCATTGTAGCCACTTGGGGAGTGAACCAGGTAATGGAAGATCTCTCTGTTCCTCCTCTGTCTGTAAACCTGCCTTTCAAATAAAGAAAAATAAATAAATCTATGTTATCTCATTGCACAAAAATTGTATGCTTAAACCATTTATACTCTTAAATTCAACTCATTTTTACCTAAGACTTCACACACATTGCTGAATTTTACTTCATGTTCAGTATAATGTACCCAGGAGCCATTTATATTCTTTTTTATTATCTTAATTATTTTAATATTTTTCATATTATCGTTGTGTGCTTACATTAGAATGTGAGAAAATTGGCTTTATTAACATGCTTCTTAATTATTTCCTTCCTACCATTCGTCCTTCCTCTTTTCTTTTTCTATTTTGGTTTGATTTCTTTAAACATTTTATTATTACTATTTTACAACTTTAACATTGTCACAATCACTTCAACTAGAGGCACTGCATACATATCACTCATTTTTTCTGAGAGATAATATCACAGAATGGAAGATTCATGACAATGATAACATGAGGAAATAAGAGTGTATTGCCATTTATTTGGTTTAAGTGAAGCAATATTTGTGGCTAAATATAAAATAAAATGACATCAATACAATTTAATATTCTCTCTCTGTGTGTATATATATATATAGATATATATACACACATACATACAAATTGAAGTGTGTGTGTATATATATATTTATTTCCAGAAATATATTATATGTTATATTATTAAATATATTATTATGGATATATTATAATATATTATATTTAGTCTGTCTTATTACATTTAGTATAATCCTCCTCACATACATCAATTTTGTTTAAAATGTAAGGATTTTTGTTTTTATGATTGAGTACCATTGTATCATGTTTGTAAACCAAATTTCCTTTATCTAATCATTTTGCTACTGTGATTGATCTGCTACAAATGGAATGCAGGTAACTTTCATGTGCTGATTTAATTTCCTTCGGCTGCATTCCTAGGAGTGGGATAGCTGAGTCATATGGTAGAAGTATTTATATTTTTCTGAGGAATTTTCATACTGGTTTCTATAATTGTGCAATTTGTATTCGCACGAACAGCTGTATTAGGGTCCTTTTTTCTACGGTCTCATGGAGTTTTGTTGTTGTTACTGGGTACTAGCCATTCTAGATGAAGTGAGATGATACCATGTGGTGGTCTTTATTTTTGTTTCCCTGAAGGCTAGTGATGCTGAGCACTTTTCCATTTGTTTGCTTGACATTTATATTCCATCCTTTAAAAAAACCCTGTTCATATATTTGCCTATTTCTTAACCAAATTGTTTGCTTTATACTTGTCGAGTTTCTTGAGCTTCTTATATATTCTGTATATTATTACTTTATTGGATGTATATTTTGAGAATACTTTTCCCTTTTTGTAGTTGGGTTATCTGTTTGTTAATTATTCTCATTCACTGTGCAGAAGCTTGCTAATTCAATCACAGTAGTCTACTTTTACTTTTATTGCCGGTGCTTCTGGGGCCTAATCCAAGAAGTCTTTGCTTAGGTCAATGTCTTGCAGCATTTCCCATATGTTTTCATCTAGAAATGTGGCAATTTTAGGTCTTTAGTGTGTAAGGTAGGAGATTTGATTGAAACTTCTGCATGTGGAAATCTAATTATCCCAATGCCATGTGGTGAAGCGACTTATCCTTTTCTAGGGAATTATTTTAGCTCATTTGCCAAAGAATATTAGGTTGTGGCTGTGAAGGTTAATTTCTGTGATTTCTGTTCTGTTCCAAAGATCTGTGTGACTCTATTTGTCCCAGTATCAGGCTGTCTTGATTACAATAGTCCTGGAGAATGTGTTGAAATCTGGCATTGTGATGCTGTCTTTGTTTAAATTGCTTTGGTTATTTGAAGCCTCTTATATTCCCATATGAATTTTAGAATCATAGAATTGTTTTTTAAGTCTGTTAAGAATGTCTTTGGGATTTTTATTGGGATTAGAATGAATCTTCAAATTTCTTTGGATGGTATGGATTTTTTTATATTGATTCTGGCAATCTGTGAGTACAGAAGATTTTCCCCTTATTTTGTGTTGTATTTTTTTATTAGTGATTTTTAAATTCTCATGGTAGAGATCTTTCGTGTATTTTGTTCAATGTTTTCCATGTTATTAAATCTTTTTATAGCTATCGTGAATGGCACTGATCTTATAAATTCTTTCTTAGCCAGAGCATTCTTTGTAGGGAAGAATATGTGGATTTCTGTGTGTTAGCAACTGTGTCAAATTCTCTTACGAGTTCTGGTGTTCTCCTATTGGAGTCCTCTGGTTTCTCTCCCATTAGGGATCATGCCATCTGCAAACAAGGATATTTTAGCTTCTTCCTTTCCAATTTGTATTTCTTTAATTTCTTTTTCTTGCCTAATGGCTCTATCTAAAACTTCATGAACTATATTGAGTAATAGTGATGAGAGCAGATATTCTTGTCTAATTCTGGATATCAGTGGAAATGTTTCCAACTTTTCTGCATTCTACATGATTTGGCAGTGGGTTTGTCATTGATTGCCTTAATTGTGTTGAAGCTTGCTCCTTCTATATCCATTTTTTGAAAGGCTTTTTATGATGACAGTATGCTGTATTTTATCAAGTGCTTTCTCCACTGAGACAATCATCATTTTAATTCCTCATTTTATTAATGTGGTGTTTCACACTTACTGATTTTCAATATTTTTCTTTGCAGAATTTTTCAGCATGTCATGCACTGATTTCCTAATTTCATTTCATGTTACCTCTATTGTTTTTAGCACTTTACAACCAATGTCTTGAATTTTTTTTAAACATTTTGTTAATGCCTTTTCACAGTTCAATGCTAATCATTATTGTGGTAGTTGGAGGGGAATCATATTGCCTTATTTGTTAATATTTCTTTTGCTTCTACATGAATTTTTGTACATCTGTGATTTCTTCTATTTCTCTAATTTCTGGAGAACGGATTTGTTTTAGGTTGATAGCTTTACGCTTGGGGATTTCCCTTTAGGGCTCAGTGAAGCATTTAGGGCATACACTGGAGTTCCACCCATATGTACTGGGGGTAAGCAGAAGGCTCAAGGCCATAGTTTGTGGGTTGGGCACCCAAGATGGGTTTGGTTCAGTGCCTCTGGCTTTTGTCAGTGCAGGGAAGTATGTCAGAACCCACTGTTCATTTGAGGTCTCAGCTTGTCTATGTTCCAGGGTTAAATAGCTACAGCTTATAATGCAATTGCATGTCAGCAAGCTCACCCAAACATGTATGCGAACCTGGATACTGACTTACTCCATAGGTTGTTCCCTGACCCCACTGTATCATCTTTCCCCAATGGAGGGAGAGCCCTGTATTCTGAAGACAGTCTTGGCGGATACGTGGGAACCCAGCCATGCCCTGCGATTTTCTTAGCTCTGTAGCACTTTTATTTTGAGTTATTTTGTCCATTTTCAGGATACTTTGAGTGGTTTCATGAACTCTGTTTCAATTGTTTAAATGATTAAGGCATTTCCATCCTTTTTCAAGCTATATTCAGAAAGGAAATGAAATTATGGTTCCTACTGAGATCACAGAACCAATGAAAACATATAAAAGTAACCATTTATTATGGCTCATTTCAGTTATTAGGTCATAGGAAGCAAGACTTTCATTTTTTGCTTTCTGGTTAATGGCATTCCTATTCTCTGTTCTTTCTTTTGGTTGTTGTTGTTGCTTTTCATCCACTCAGTAAACACTAAGCCCCTTTCCAGGATTTCACTACCTTTAGAGATGAGGATACTCAGAGAAAGACACAGTATCTTCCTTCAAGATCTATCATCTAGTGTGGTAGAATGGAAATAAATAATCATAATATAGAATGCTAAATGCAATAAGCTTCTGTTAAAGGTTAAGTAGTAATATGGCTAGGCATTAGCAACTTATTTAAGAAGTGAACAAGACCTGTCAAGGAAGAGACTTCATGTTACAGAGAAAGGCAATCTCACTCTGTCTCAACGCAATGAGTCAGAATCAGCACAGCCTGTAACCCACCTGACCATTCTGTGTCAGACCCTGTTGAGGCCACCAGTTTGGACAGAAGAGAAGATATCTGTATCAGGTTCTGGGCAGGGTTCATGTCTGCTTTGGTATGCAGATGCCTAGAGAACTAATTAAGTTACTTCACCTAGAATTTTGAAAACATCATGAAATATATAGGGTATTAGAATAAGGACAATCATGTTGCTCCAAAAATGAGCCCCCTTTTTGGTTTGCAGTCTTACCATTAGATTTAGTCTATTTTTTCAAATGTTAATGTTAATACAGGTCGATGGATGACCTGTAAGTCCCATGAAAATGTCCACTATACTTCACTAGGTTTGGAGTATGGTGCAAGTTTCTGGATTTCTGTCAAGATTCTTCCAGATGTTGATACTGTTGACTCAACTGCTACCTTTGAATAGTGCAGGAGTAAATGCTGCTTTGATGATAGAGCCATGGTAGCACTGGAAAGTCATTGTATGTGGATACATCTATAGTTATTGTAGGCCACTGTTCTTGTACAATCACAGAATGCCAACGGTGAGATGACCCTTAACTGAGACTAGAAACTGTGGATTCTGTTATATGGATCTCATTAAAGAGACACAATTTCACAGCTCTCACAAATTCAAATACCTTAGCATATAGCTTTCTTGTGCTCTTTCGCTCTAACTCTGCATCAGTCATATGATTTTTTGAAGGGTTTTTAAAATGAGATGTTTTAAATCAGTTTTAAATCTGGCAGCATCCAGCACCACAAAGCTGAGTATGATCTAATAGGGCTGGAAAACACTTTGTCTGCTGTTTCAGTTATTATTTTCTCTCTGGCACAACTCATTCAGAACGTAGAATCTTGTAGAGGTCAGCAGCAGGAGAGGTTTGTGTTGAATTGGTATGACTGATGTATACCCAAGGCATTCAAATGCAGAAATTGGATCCCATGCCTGCCACATCGTGCTGGTCATGCCAGCATTATCTGAAGTATGGAAAATGAATTTTCTTTTGAGTTTAGCTTTGGGTAGAAAATGGAAAAAGATAATGAGGTTGGATTGTGTGTATTACTCACAACATAACAAAGAACAATGTTCTGGGAGGGCAACGAATAATGGCAAATAATGGATTGCACATGCAGATGTGGAGAGAGGAGTCTTATGCCAGCCTTTAACCTTGAATGGTTCTTGCAGCATTTAAAATGTATACAACTTTCCATAGTCATGAGAAATAGCTTAATTGTCAATATACTGTGTACAGAGGAAAGCTAGGCAAAGGAGACAAATAGATGCAATTTAATAATGTGGAAACAAAACAAAATCTCAAGTAGAAATACAGGCTGCACAGTAGGATGCTGTTTTCTTAACTATAGCTAAAGCTAAATCCAACCGATGTTAATAATTGATTTTTGTGAAATAGATACAGTCCTTTCATTTAGCTTGCATTAATCTTCAGGTGCTTTTTATTAGCAAGATAGCTAAAATTCTAGCAATAGTTACAGTTCATAAAATGAAAGAAAAGAACAATTTCTCTAACAAAATTGTTCTTCACTTCTGTTTTATAATGTTCTGGAAATATTATGAGAATACACAAATATTATTAGAGAAGTATTTCTTCTGTTCTCTTCCTAGGTTTCTGTTTTTAGGATTGTAGTTTCTAATAGTCTAGCTTGGATAATTATCATTCTTATAAACTTTTTAAACTACAGCTTGATTAGAATATTTTAGCAACTGCTAGAATTCAGATTTTTAAAAAAAGAATTATTTTAAAAAAAATTATTGGAAAGGCAGATCATATTTACAGAGAGAAGGGAGAGACAGGGAGAAAGATTTTTCATCCTGGTTCGCTCCACAAATGGTTGCAACAGCCACAGCCTAGTAGATGCAAAGCCGGGAGCCAGGAGCTTTTTTGGGGTTTCCCACACTTACACAGTGTCCCAAGACTTTGGGCCATCCTCTTACAGGCCATAAGTAGGGAACTGGATGGGAAGTGGAACAGCCAGGACACAAACTGGCACCCATAAGAGATCCCAGTGTATACACGGTAAGGATTTAGTCACTGAGCCATTGTGCCAGGCCCTAGAATTCAGATTTCTTAGGACATATGTTGCTTATATGACAGAAGGCAAGAAAAGACAAATAACACAGCCTCAGGCTCCTGCAATTCAAAACATCTGAGCATCATTTCCTGCCTCAAGTGAGATCCTCTGAAAATGAAACCTAATGTGGAAATAATTTTTTTGCAATCTCAAAGGGCAAGAATTAAATATATATTAAAGTATCTCTATCTATCTAGTTAAACAAGGGTAAACATTTCATGTAGTGGTTAAGATACTGCTTGGGAAACCAAATTCAATGTTATAATATCTGGATTCAAGACCTAACTCCACCTCCAATTCCCATTTCCTGGTAATGTGCATCTTGTGCGAAAGCAGGTGATAACTGAAGTGTTTGAATCCCTGGTATCCCAAACTCAGTTTGGACGGCCAAACTCAGTCACCAGCTTTCAGTTTTGGCCTGGTCTAGCTCCAGCTGCTGCAAGTATTTAGGGAGTGAACAAGCAGTAGATGGAGGATCTCTATCTCTCTGTCTCTCTGTCTCTCTCTCTCTGTCTCTCTCTCTCGCTCTGTTGCTCTTTCCCTTCCCCTCTCTCTGTGTGTGTCCGCGAATAAATGGACATAAAAAACAAATACCAATACAAATGTCATGGAGTTGCAGACTACATGACACTGAACAAAAATATTCAGAAATAGAGAGTTTCAGGAGAGAGACTCTGGGGAAAAAAGTCATTTTTAAATGGATATAAATGGCAGTGACATTTGTCCAAAATATGGGAGGAAACAATCTTTCTAGAAATAGACTTAATGAGAATGTTGGTCTTTGAATTATGAACTTTTAACAATTCCAGATAGACTTTACGTTTTACCAGTTTGCTGTCAAAAGGAAAGTAATAAAAGAATTTGTTTTGGCAAAATTATATTGGGTAAGGGTGTGTGGGAAAAGCGAAGATTATTAAGTTGGGAAGTTGCTAATGGCCTGGGAAAGGCAGTGGAAGATGGCCCACGTGGTTGTGCCACTGCTAGCTATGTGGGAGACCCAGGTTCTGTTTCCCAGGACTAGCTTTTATTGACTAACTGGGGAGTGTACCAATGGATACAAGGTCTCTCTCTCCTTCTCCCCCTCCTCAAACTCCCTATATCCCTCTGTCCCTCTGTCTCTACTATTCTTATATTCAAGTAAATTTTTTTAAAAAATAAAGTACAGATGAATGTTATACAATACTCACTATCCTGTACAGAAGAAGCATGAAGTGCCCCTTTTTAGGTGACAGAAAAATGTGCCACTTCCTTCATGGCTTTATACTACAAGTTGGCTTAGCAATCTGTTCTTTGGAAGAAAAAGAGTGAGAAATTGTAGGCCGTTTATGTGGTGGCATTGGTCTTTTCAACTAGGTTTTCCTTGTCAAAATTACAGCCTGATTACTGTGTGTGTCAGATTTCCCATCAGAAACGCAGAGGAAAGACACAGCACTGGAACGATCAGACAGCAACTTTTGACACATCTGCTCTCGAACTTGTCAAGTGAGGAAGCCACTGAGAAACAGTGGGTTGCCTCAACAAAACAGTGAAACAGAGGGCAAAAGCACCAATGAGATGGAAAATATGTATCATCACATGCTTTTCTCTCTAGATAGAGAATATGACAGGAGACCAGGGCTAGCCTTAACTGTCCTAACTTAGGGCTGATCTAAAAAATTAAGAGCCAGTACAAAAAAAGGGGAAAAAAAAGAGAGAATCAGAGGGGAAATGCAATTTTGACATATTCATCTCATCAAATTTTAGCTGTGGTTGAGCATAGCTGGTTTGAATAAATCCTTACTTTAAGTGGAAAAGAAGAAAATCTAACCTTTTCTGTATTTGTTCTTTTTTTTTTTTTTTTTAGTGATAAGTCAATGACCTGATTGGTAGGTGCACAGCTTTGTGTAACTGATTTAGAAAACCAGTTAGTTTTTTTAAAATATTATTCTGTTTAACTTCTCATAAGGAAGGAGCTAGATTAGAAGAGTTAGGAAATCATTCGTGTTTGATAGGATTTATACTCTTGCCTCATGGGGTTCATATGTGCTCATGAAAATGTTAGCAATTGCACCAGCGAAATAACCTTCAAAGCAGTGGAAATGTTTTGGGACTCAAATTGTGTGCAAGGTTCTATGATGAGGGGAAGGGAGCACAAAGAGAGTGACTCTGCCCTTCGTTTGTGTAAATTCTGATTGACCTGTGCCCTTTGGAAACATTTGCCACCTGATTGCTTATATGCAAGTCACTCTTAAATGGCACCGCATTGGCCACTCCTTCAGTGCCCCTCGCAGAGCCTCTGTTTCCCTTCATCATCATCTTTGACCCTTTGTCCCAAATAGCTTCTCATCATAGAACTTATCAGAATGTGATAAAATTCTAGTTACAAATTTTATTTTGTATCCTATTTGTCTGTTTCCTGCCACTAGATAAAAGCTCATGAAAAGGAGTCCTTGCTTATTTGGTTCATAGCTCTGTGACCAGAGCCTCTTAATAGGTATTACTGAGTTAAAGATCAACATCAGGCAGTCTGTCATTTCCTCATTTGCTTCAAACTAGATCATCCCCAAGTCTTTCAGTGCTAAAATTCTGGCTCCTTGTGGTCAAGGACAAATGCCTCCTTAACATGCAATATCAGAATTAAAAGAAGTAAAAGTTTTTATCCAACTCAGAAAATAAAAATGGGATCTTGTAAATTTCATCTCTTTGAGACATTTAGTGATCTAGTTTTCTGGAAGACTTATTTAGTATATTAGAAGGTCTTTTTCCCCCTATGCGGTAACTTGTCACTATTACTAGTATTATTTTAGTAGCAGTGGTACAGAGTTCTCAAGAAAGTCTGATGGCATTTTGCAGAATACCAAATCTTATACTCACAGAAATCATTTTGTGGATGCTACTACATTCTTTGGGGGAAATGAAGGCCATAGGAACTGAATTGATTACGAGAGAGGAACAAACGAATCAATACATAACTGCTTAAAGTCTCCCAGCACTGAATTACAAGGAAAAAAAAATGAAGCAAAATGAAGTTATATTGTGCAATTCAATCATGGACTAAATCATTCAGGGTTATTTTCACCCCAAAATACATCAATAATAATAATATTTAGTTGCAAATCTAATTTTGAAGACTGATGTGAACTGTCTACTTATATGTACCCATAACAAACACCAATTCAATTTCCTTATAAACATTTCTTTTTTCTTCTTTTTGTAGACACAGTATCTTGGATAAAACCTGATATTTATAACTATGGTTGTCTTTGTTCTATGTTTTATAGAATGAATAAGCATGTAAATTAGAAATGAGTCACTACAGTCTGTGTCAATCCAAAAACATTTGAGCAAAGTAGTCAAAAAGAATGACTGGCTAGGGAAATTGGAGAATTTATTGAAATATATTCATTTCTTTAAGAGCTATAACTGTCTAAAAATGAATTAATTAGGCCAGCTTCATGTGATTAGCACATATAGCAACCTTGACAAACAGAATTATGGCCAGAGGATAAGGCTACATTTGAAGAAAGATCAAAAAATCACTTAAGATTGGATGAGATGAACTTTAAGTTACCTTCCAGTCAGAAATTGAATTATTTTAAGCATCACTGCGTGTTTCCATTTGGCAATATCTTTTGGTGTAACAGCAGGGAACTAAAATATCTGATAGGTTGGAAATGATAATTAGCAGACACCTCCACCTGGATTCTCACATAGCCCAACTGATATTTTTCAAGCTTACCATGATGAGAATTTTTTAAAATCCCAGGCCTAAGTTTCTCTCTGTCCCTAAGCTCTGCACAGTCTGATGGAATGAGCATATTTTTCCTATTTGTTTTCAAAAACAGGAAAGCTCCTCCTATAATCCTGCTAGCATGAATTCAGCTTTATGTTTTCACATGAATGAGATAATCCATGCTATATATGATGATTTATAATTTTTCTGTGTTTGGCAATGCAGTTATGATTTAGACATTCAATTACCAGGAAACAGATATATATTCACATCTGGATTTAAGTTGTATTGATATATGTGCTTCATATAAATAACACTATTTAAAAAATTATGTACTTATCTTAATACATTACATATATGGGTAATGATATATACACACACATGTGCATGTATATATATATACACATATGTACAATTGCACATGTGTTTTAAAAATTAATTTGTTATTTTATGATACAGTTCCAACAGCTCTGGGACTTTCCCTTCCCACTCACTGTATTGATTTTCCCTAACTTATTGCAATAATATAGTTGTTCAGAAAACAGCCATAAGTCCATCATTCTGCTGTTTAAGTGTATCCTGACATTGTAGGTATGGAGACTCTGCCATTCTGCATAGGTGTTTTTAAACATTAAAAGGGAATGTGATTAACTTTTTCTACCTCAATTGCTTGGTGAGCAATTTCCAATAAGAGATTTAGATTATGCCATTAAAATTAAATCATTATGCAAGAAATAATTTTTGCAGGGTGGATAAACTGACACGAACAGCATTGTTAAAAAAATTTCATGGCTTCATGTAATGTTGTTTAATTATAGACTCAAATTAATGGCTCAGGATAATTTTTGACATATTTGTATGTGATTGCTTTGGAACCAGTGTATTTATATTTAATAAGTTTAGCAATTCACTCTGCACAAAAAGACAAAAATTCAGGTAGTTAATATGATAAAATCATTAATTAAAATATTTAACTCCCTGCTGATGTTTCATAATGGAGTTGTCATGAGAAAAACCCAGGATGATTACTTTTTTTGTAAGAAGATTTAGCCTTTATAATTTGGCAAGCTCATTGAAGGGACAAATGAAGAAATTTGTATTCCTGTGTGGGCAAATGATGGCTACAACTTAAGCATTCGTAATTCTTTGAGTTTACAGGGAAAGAAGTCAATACTCATATGTTAGATCTAATGCCAGATGGGCTTTATTTTAGACATTTTATAAGCTAAAATTAAACTGAAATGCATTCAAAAATAGTGTTTTCATTATCTGTGGCTCAAGGTGAGATGGGGAATCTCAGGGTCAGAACCACACCATCAGTGCCCTGGGGCCCTGTCCTCACTGCCTAAGCTTCTTCCTGGAAAAGGACACTACTCTCTTAAAGGTCACAAGAATTCTAGAGCTCACACAAGCATAGTGTTGAGAGTCACACTTCTCATTATCATGGATCTTACCAGCAATATTACTAGTTCAGTTCCAAAAGTAAACTGAGAGGGTTGTGGAACAGATAGTGAAGTCATTGCCTGCAAGGTGACATCCAGTGTGAGCCCCATTTCCAGTCCTGATGGTTCCACTATTGATGCAGCATCCTGCTAACACACACATGGGAAAACAGTAAAGCATGGGCTGAGTGCTTGGGCCGCTGCACCTCCATGGGAGATCTGGTTGGAGTTCCTGGCCCCTAACTCTGGCCTGCCCCTGCTCGCTCTGTCTCTCTCTCTCTCTTTTTCACTGCCCCTCCCTTCCCCTTACTCTGGCCTGCCCCAGCTTGCTCTGTCTCTCTCTCTCTCTTTCACTGCCCCTCCCTTCCCCTTTCTCTCCCCCCCTTTTCTGCTTTTTCTGTATGAAATTCTATAGTTTAAATAAATAAATACTTTGAAAAAGGTACAAAAAAGTTTATATATACTAGTATGAGAAGGACTGGCATCTGCTTCATAAGCTATTAATTCTTCCTTTTTAAAAAGACTTATTTGGGCCCCACATGGTTGCCTAGCAGCTGAAGTCTTTGCCTTGAACATGCCTGGATCCCATATGAGCACTGGTTCTAATCCCGGTGGCCCTGCTTCCCATTCAGCTCCCTCTTGTGGCCTGGGAAAGCAGTCGAGGACAGCTCAAAGCCTTGGGATCCTGCACCCTCGTGGGAGACCCAGAAGAGGCTGCTGGCTCCTGGCTTTGGATTGGCTCAGCTCCTGCCACTGCAGCCCCTTGGGGAGAGAATCAACAGACGGAGGATCTTCATTTCTCTCCTCCTCTCTGTATATCTGGCTTTCAAATAAAAAGAATAAAACTAAATATTTAAAAAGACTTATTTGCAGGCAGATTTACAGAAAGAAGGAGAGACAGAAAGAGAAGGATCTTTCAGCTGCTGGTTCACTTCCCAAATGGCTGCAATGGCCAAAGTTCAGCTGATTTGATCCAAAGCCAGAATATACAAGCTTCTTTCAGGTCTCCCACATAGGTGCAGGGGCTCACGGACTTGAGCCATCTTCCACTGCTCTTCCAGTCTGTATGCAGGGTGTTTAATCCGAAGTGGAACAGCCAGGGCATGAACTAGAACCCATATGGGATGCTGGCACTGCAGGTGGAAGATTAGTCTGAAATGCCACTGTGCCAGCCCCCATGAACTCTCATTTCCAATGTGTGTTCCCTGAAACGTTACCTATCACTTTCCTTTTCAGAAAATAAGTTTCCGATATTTTCTTTCACAAGATTGGTATGTAACAAAGGTTGAGCCGGGATTATTGTTAAAGTTATTCTTAACAGCTTTGTCTCCATCTAATTCACAAAAATTTTGAACACCAAAGGCATACATCTTGATTTCATGATCAATTTTCCCTTTTCTTTCCTCTCACTTCCCTATTCCTCCAGTCCCTCCTGTTCCTCCTCCACTTTCTCCAGGCTTATCCATGTTACTGTAAATGGTGCCATTTGTTTCTTATTTTCTATTGCAGTCCTTAAATATCTCTTTCAACTTCTGAAAATGCATATTAGTAAAAGTCAGAACACAGTATGGTTCCCTGAATATTTCCAATAACTAGTACAATGTGTAGCAAAAAGCATCACAATATTGTCATTTCACAGAGCCTTGAGCCAACTAGGCATGTTGAATATGTCCAGCTAACCTCTCATTTAACCATAGCACTGATAACAGGTACAACACAGCAGATAAGTTCTTCCCCTTCCCTCTGTGTCTCTTTCTTCTGACTAGTTGGGTTTGCTAAGTCACTACTGATGTTTTAGTTTTTCCCTTGCAGTGGTGGTTTGGAGCTCATAAAAAGTTTCCCTACGAGATGATTGTTGGGGAAAAAGAATGTGGTATGAGACTGACAAAAACTGAAGTTAATTGATTGAAATGCTGAATGATCCAAACAATAGAATATACTCAAACAATATGGAATATCTCTTCTATTTTTGAAAAGAATGAGCAGAAAGTATGTTTGTATTGAGGACAACTCTTTTGGAATAAACTTACAGTGTTTGAAAAAATACTTTGTTATTAACCAAATTCATGATCTAGAAAATTTATTTATTTATCACTGAATTGAATAACTGAAAATAAAATTAATTATTATCTCATGGCTTCTCTGGAAAAGGAACAAGTGCATAAAACAACGTCTCCTTTTACATAAATTTTTCTTTTCTTGGCTCACTCACATGCCCACAGCAGCAGGGATTTGGCTAGGCTAAAACCTAGAGCTCACAACTCCATCCTATCTCCCACATGATGTGACAGGGCTCCAACTATTATCAGATGACTGGGGCCAGACCCTTTTCTCTGACACATGAAATGATTTGAGGAGCGGAGATAAGGAGCAAAATAAGATTTATTAGTAGCAAAGCAAAAGTGTGCATTTGAAAGAGTATAGGAAATAGTATAGGAGTGAAACATGATGAGGTTAAGGGTTATGCCTTCTATATGATCTTGAAAAAATAGAGGGAGAGAGTATTCACAAAAGTTAGTGTAAGGATGGATTTTTCCAGCAGCAATGGTGTGAGTGTGTGTGTGTGTGTAAATTAAAAAAAATGTTAATATTGCCATTTAGTTGCATTATTAGGAATTCTCAGAAGTATCACGAGAGTGTTAGTGGTAATTACATGATAATGGTTATTTATAATAGGTCATCATGGGGACGTGATAACAAACGTGTCCTCCATTTCCAGCCGATTCTGACTATGAGTGGCGATTCTGCAACAGTAGAGTTTGTTGATTACCTTAGCCACAGCACCAAAGGAGTCTGGATTGGGGTGGAAAAGTGCTTTATCAGGAGAGATAGATGATACACAGTGCCTTGGTTAGCTCCTGAACAGATCTGTCCTTGCCTATAGCGCATCATGGAGCTGCCTCCTGCTCTCTAACAGAGTGTGCATCAGCAGGAAGCTGAACCAGAAGCAGAGCACAGTGGTCGAATTGGAACCCACGAACTCTATTAGGAGATACAGATGTCCCAAGCAGTGAGTTAATCACTAGGCTCAGTGTCCATTCCACATTCTTTGTTTTTGTAAGTGCGCTTAGGGAATTAATCTGGCCTTACCTGCCGTTTCTCTAAGGAGTGTCCTCAATATTTCCGGTAAGGCAGATCTCACAATAAATTATCAGTTTCTTGCTTATATGAGAATGTCATTATTTAACCTATTTCAGGAATGGAGTGAAATCACTTTTTTCTTTCAAAATGTTTAATATGCCATCCCCAACCTTTTGTTGCCCAGTGTTTCTAATGAGGCATTATTGTTGTGATTGGGGTTCACTCGAATATGATAAACTATCTTTTTTTCTGTTTTCATGATTTTTATTCTCTTTGACTTTTAAAATTTTGTATTATGATATGCCTGGGTGTGAATTCTTTGCATTTATCCTATACAGAGTTCATTGAGCCTTTTCGATATGCTTTGTATTCAATTTGGGAAATTTTTAGCCATTATTTCTTCTATTTCTACTATCTGTTCCTTATCTTTCTTTCTTCTTCTGGTACTTTCTTTTGACATACATTCAACTAAATAATGATGTTTCATACTTTTCTGAGGCACTGTTTATTTTCTCTTCATTTTAATTTTTGCTTTCTTCTTTAGACTCCAAAATCTCTACCAGTATAGCTTATTCACTGATCCTTTTTTTCTCCTTCGGCTAGTTTAGATCTATTTTTGATTCCCTGTAATGAAATTTTCTCTTTGTTTCATATACCTCTCAACTTGTGAAATCCTATCTGATTCTTTTTATATAATTTCCATTTCTTACTATTCTCTGTAAAATAACTTTACTTGTATGAAGACACATACACACATATATCAAAAACACATATCTGATATAAATTATTTGCTAAATCTAACATCTGGGCCTTTGCACAGTGACTTGCTTGTTATTGTTGCTGTTTTGAACATTATTTATATAAGAGAAGGAGCAACAGAGTGAAGTGAGGAGAGAGAGGCTAAGAGAGGAAGGGTGGAAGAGGGAGTGGGAGAGAGGCAGGAGGGAGAGGCACTCCTTAAAAATATCAGTATTATCCAGATCACCCAGGGCTGTGCCAGAACCAGGAACACAATTCCAGGTTTCTCCCATGTTGGTGGAAGGAACACAATGACATGAACCACCATGAATGCTTCCCAAGGTCTGTATTAAAAAGGTTAAATACCACATGTTTGCCTTAATTTAAGATGACACAATGTTATGTATAACAAGTTATGTTATGAATGTTATATGTTGTGTATAAACTAAATTTGAAATGTCAATGAGGTGGTCACAGAAGGTGGATAAGAACTCTCATTTACTTATACCATATTGGTTACTCATTACTATGTCAATTAATTCCATGATGAGGTAAATTTTTGCTGATGGTATGTTGGAGCTTTTAATTGATCGGGATGATACTCTGCTGACTCTGTCGTCAGACCAGAGAAGATATACCTAAGAAGCCGTTGAACTTGACTAGACAATAAGATGCTGGACTCTATGTTTGGTATATGCTTGCAATGGGGGAATCTCAACTGAATTTGAACTGTGGTTATGCAACAAGGTGGAGGAATCCACCATGGTGGGAGGGTTTGGGGAGGGGTGGGGAGAATCCAAGTACCTATGAAACTGTGTCACATAATGCAATGTAATTAATGAATTTAAAATAAAATAAAATAAAATAAAGAAGTTGGAGGAAGAACTCCTACAAACACTCAGATGTAGGATTTGGGTGTCTTAACCACTTGGCCCAGTGCTTGACTCTGCTGCCTGCTGTTTTGCTGAGTGGAATGAGTCATGCTTTCCATTTCTTTTAATAGATTTTAACTACTTGTTTTGTTAAAAACTGGATAATTTAGATCACATATTTTAGTTATCACATCATCATCGCTCTCTCTGCCTATACCCAGATTTCTGTTTTGTTTACGTGTTTATTTGTCTAGCAATTTGGTTAGACTGTTTCAACAATGTCTACTTTCCTGGCATTGTGTATAATCTTCATATCATTCCTCACTGGGCACAGATTTGGACACATTACCATTCATCACTGGGTGACAGTTTTACAAAACTTTCTTTGTAGTGTCCTGTAACTGCTGCTAATTTTTCTGTCTCTACTGTTACCCACCCGCTAGCATCTATTAATGCCTATACTGATCACTTTATTGTTTTTGACAATATTTTTGTATATATATTGCTCCATGGTCTAAATCAAATGGATAAGTTTTTTTTTCAACAGAAAGATTTTGAGGCTACTATTTGAGGTTCTTTTGACTGCAGAAATCTTATCTGCTTCCCGATTTCCTCTGTTTAATGACAAGCTCTTCTACAATTTGGTTCAATGCTGTCATGGTGCTGCTGATCTTCTGATTTCTTACTATCAAAATCTCCTTTGTCTCTGAAAATATTCTCAGGCTTGGGTTTTCTGCACATTCTATTCCAAATAAAATGAGCCCCTTGGGGAGAGCTATAGCATTCTCTGCTCCTACAGCAGGCTTATCTTTTTGGGGAAAAAAATCTGTTGTGGAGATAGTGGCAGGGTCAGTGGCACACTTAGAGTGACACAAGGACAGCATTATTTTATGAACACGTACTAGGAAAGTAACCTTGATTCTTTTCAGCATGACCCTCCCAGTTTGAAGCTTCTGCTCTGCGAGTATCTAGGATGGAGGCTGTCTGGGGTGCAGTATCCTTGACCTGTCAGTTTGTGTAGCTGACTGTGGGAATAGAGACCCAGACCTCACAAATGATGTGCCTAGGATCAGAAGGCACAGAAAATGATCAAAGTCTCTGCTTCCCAAGGATCAGCTGCCATCCTAACCCGGAAGCAGAAGTTGGTGGGGAGAGAGCATGGCTGTGCTCGTAGCTGTACTTGCCAGGACTTGAGTTTTCCCTAAGTTAATCTGATGTGAACCAGGAATCAGACCGTTAACGAATTTAGATTTTCTTTAATAATTGCTTGTTTGCCAAATGCCCTCAGAAAAATTTCCACCAACTTTATGTGTTTTTATTAAATTACATTATTTTTACAGTTTTACCAATCTTGTTTACTCCCTGCTGATGGTTCCGTGGGGTTCCTCAGACTGTCGTTATGGAAGTCTTTTTTTCACCATGTCAACATTTTATAGTTTTAAATTATTTTTAATAGGCAAATGGCAGTTATAAATTACAGATTTAGAAATTAGAAAAGTAATAAACTCATTAAATTACAGTAATATAACATTTGAACCACTGATTTGACAAAGGTATAAAACAAATTCTTATAAAACTATATCTGCAGTGATATCAATAAACACAGAAATACAGATTTCTTTTGTCTTATTGGTTGCTTTTAAGTTTTTAAAAATTTTTTTAAGATTTATTTCTTTGTATTGCAAAGTCAGATATATACAGAGAGGAGAGAGGGGGCGGAAGATCTTCCATCCAGTGATTCACTCCCCAAGTGACCGAAATGCCCGGAGCTGCACCAAACCTAAGACAGGAGCCAGGAGCTCTTCTCGTCCTCCCACATGGGTGCAGGGTCCCAAGGCTTTTGACCATTTTCTACTTCCTACCCAGGCCACAAGCAGGGAGCTGGATGGAAAGTGAAACAGTCGGGGATTACAATCCATGCCCATATGAAGTCCCAGCACACTCAAGCTGAAGACTTGAGCCATTGGACTGTTGTTTCAGGCCCTGCTTTAAAAATTTTAGCCCCTACATACAAATATGTGGTACTCATCTTTTTGCGGCTCACTTTTTAGTGACTCACCTTGTAGATGCAATATGATGTCCTCCAGTTGAGTCCATTTTGCTTACAAATGGTAGAATTTCATTCTTTTTTCATAGTTGAATAATGTTTTATTGTGTATATGCTCCATATTTTCTTTATCCATCCATCTGATGAAGGGCACCTTGGTTGATTCTACAATCTGGCTCTTATGAATAGTGGTGCTATAAACATGTTCTTTGATTCATTGTGTTGAGTCTGTGGGATATATACCCAGTAGTGGGTGTGTTGGATTATATTGCAAGTCTGTTTTTAAAAGAAATCTCCATGCTGTTTTATGCAATGGAGTACTAATTTACATTCCTACCAGCAGTGTATAACTATTGCCTTTCTCTACATTCTCATCAACATTTGCTACTCTTTGTGTTTTGCATTTTAACTAGGAGTGAAGTGATATTTCATTGTGATTTTGATTTGCATTCCCCTGATAGCTAGTGATGTTGAATATTTTTTCATGTATTTGCTGCCATTTGTATTCTTCCCCCGCCTTTTTTTTTGAGAACTGTCTATTGAAGTCCTTTACCTATTTGTCAACTAAATTGTTTGCTTTTTTTTCTTTTTTAAAACTGTTGATATATTCAGTACGCTCATTGTCAGGAATTGGTTTACAAATATTTTTACTGATTCTGTTAGGTATCTCTCTACTCTATTAATTGTTTCTTCTGCTGTGTCAAATCTTTGGAGTTTCATGTTGTCCTATTTGTTTAGATTTGCATTGTGCTTTTCCCTTAGGGTTCTCATCCAAGAAGCCATCCCCTACACCAATGTCTTAGAGAGTATTCACCCTACATTTTTCTTCCAGGGACTTCATAGTTTCAGGAGTTAAATTTAGGTTTTTGATCCACTCTGAGTTGATTTTTGCATATGGCCAGAGGTATAAATCTAATTTCATTCTTGTGCATATACATTTCCAGTTGTGCCAGGATCATCTGCTAAAGAGATGGTCCTTATTTCACTGTGTGACATGAATGCTTGTTTTCAAAAAATCAGTTGGCCATATTATGTAGATTAATTCCTGGGCTCTCTATTTCTTTTATTAATATGTCAGTTTTCATGCTAGCATTATGCTGTTTTTAATAATTATACACTCATAGTATGCTTTGAAGGCAGCTCTTGTGATGCCTCCAACTTCTCATTTTTGTTCAGGGTTGCTCTGCATATTCTTAGTCTTTTGTGGCTCCATCTGAATTTTAGGATTGCCTTCTCAGTTTCTATAAAGACTGCTACTGGCATTTTGATAGGATTGCATTGAATCTTAGATTGCTTTAGGTAGTGTAGATATTTTTTGACTCTACCCATCAATGAGCAAGAAATATCTTTTAATTTGTGTGTGTTATGATTTCTTTCATTGAAGTCTGATAATTTTCATTATAAAAATAAATTTATAAAACAAAATAAATTTTAAAAATAAATTTATTCCTAAATATTGGATATTTCTGTGGCTATTGTGAATGGAATTTCTTTCTTAATTTGTCTTTCTGTGATTTCATTGTCAACATACAGAAAGCTTCTGCTTTTTGTATGTGTATTTTGCAATCTGCAACTTTATTAAATCACTTGATCAATTCTTACTACTTTTTGTTGGAGTGTTTAAGTTTTTCCATGTATAACATTATGTCATCTACAAACTTGGATGATCTGACTTCCTCTTTTTCAATTTTGATGCCCTTGGATTTAATCATTCTGAGTAAAACGTCCTTTACTTTATTGAATAAGACTGATGAGAGCGGACATCCTTGCCTTGTTCCAGGTCTGAGAGGAATTGCTTTCAGCTTTTTCCCACTCACTATGATATTGGCTTTTGGTTTGTGATGTGTATATATATATTATTCATATATATATGATGTATATTAATATATATCACATATATGTGATACACACACATATATATATTCTTTATAAGGATATATATAGATATATCCCTTATAATTTTGAGAAATGTTCCTTCTACACCTATATTGTATTTTTTTCCTGAAGAGGTGTTGAATCTTTTCAAATGCTTTTTCTGCATCTATTGAAGTAAACACATGTTTTTGTTGTTGTTGTTGTTCTTCATTCTGTTGATGTGATTTATGATGTTTATTGATTTGTGAATGCTGCAACACCCTTGCATTTTGGGGACAAATTCAGATTTATCGTGGTGGATGATTTTTTAAATTTGATTTTGGATTCAATTTGCTAGTATCTTGTTGAGAATCTTTGCGTCTGTGTTTGTTAAATATGTAATTCTGTATTTTCTTTTTGTGTGGTGCTTTGGCTGTTGGTATACAAGCATTGCTGTCCTCATTAAAAAAAAAAGAGATTGGCAGACTTCCAGCTTGCTCAATGATTTGGAACAGTATAAAGAGTATTAGAGTTACTACCTCTTTGAAGGTTTTGCAGAATTCAGTAGTAAATCTATCAAGTTCTGGACTTTGCCTTGACGAAAGACTTGTAATTGCTGCTTCAATCTCTTTGCTTGATTTTCTATATTTTCTATATTTTCTATATTTTAATGTTGGCAGTTGTATGAAGCCAGAAACTTATCCATTTCCTCTAGTTTTTCCAGTTGATTAGTGTATAGTTCTTCATAGTAGTTTCTTATGATCATTTGCATTTCAGTGGTGTCAGTTATAATATCCTTTTTCGTTTTTAATTTTCTTTGAGATTTTTCCTTTTTCTCATTTAAAAAAATTTTCTATTTTTATTTAAAAGGCATATTTTTACACAGAGAATGAGAGACTGAGAGAGAGATCTTCCATCTGCTGGCTTACTGCCAAGATGGCCACAATGGCCTGAGCTGAACCAGGGTCCTCTTCTGGGTTACCCATGTGGGTGCAGGAGCCCAAGGTCTTGAGCCATTGTCTGCTGCTTTTCCATGTCTTAAGCAGAAAGTTGAATTGGAAGCACTCACATTGGATGAACACAAACCAGCACAAACCAGCACCCATGTGGGATGACAGATACACATGCTATGGATTAGCCCATAAGCTATCACACAGGCACCTCATTTTTCTTTGCTGATCTGGTTAGAGGTTAATTTATTTTGTTTATAGTCTCAAAAAGCCTTGTCTTAATTATGCTGATGTTTTGTATTGTTTTCAGTTTCGTTTATTTCTGCTGATACTTTTTTCTCCCCTCCCACTGGTTTGGGGTTTGGTTTGATTTTATTTTCCACGTCTTCAAGGTGCATCATTATACCTCTGTTGTGAGACACCTTTTAAAAAATGTAAACACTGAGTGTTATAAACTTCCTTCTTAATACTGTTCTTACTATATACTGTGGATTTTGATATGCTGTGTTTTCATTTTCACTTATTTTATTGTATTTATTTTTCTTTAACTCCATCAAAAGCTAACTTCATTGATTCTTAATTTAATCAATGAAATGGGTTTATTTTTGATTTCCAAGCATTTATGTGTGTCTTAGTCTTGTTGTTTATTTCTAGTTTTATTCCTTTGTGTTCCAAGGAGACCTATAGGGTGATTTCAGTTCATTGAGATTTGCTGAGTGTTGATCTGTGGCACAGTATGTGGCAGATCCTTAAAGATGCTCTGTGTGCTTAATTTAAAAAAATTTTGAAAGATTATATATATCAATCACATTGTACCATATATACATATGTATATATATATATATATACATTTTTTGAATTATTAACAATGTGGAATGGTAAATCAGGTTAATTAATAAAAATTGCTTCACATTTAAAATGAACTCTCAGTAATTTTGATATTGACAATAAATTTCTTATGGTCACTATTTTGTACAATAGATTTCTTTTTTTAAAAAGTCTATTTATTTATTTGAAACAAAGAGCCAATAGAGAGAGGTCTTCCATTGTGTGGCTCACTCTCAAAATGGCCACAGGGTCAGAGCCAAGCTTGCCTCAGGAGCTTTTTCCAGTCTTCCATGTGGGTTCAGGGACCCAAGTGCATGAGCCTTCCTCTGTCACTTCCTAAGGCACATTAGCAGTAGGCTTAATTGGAAGTGGAGCAGCTGAAACATAAACCAGCACCCAGAGGTGCAGGCTTTAACTTGCAATGCAAAAGTGCTGTCACCTGTACAATAGATTGTAAAGTTATTTTCTTAATGTAAAAATACTTCTAGGTTAATCTTTACAGTCACAAATGACAGGAACTCTCCTTTTATTAAAGCTGAGTGATAGGGCCTGGCGTGATGGCCCAGTGGGTAAAGTCCTCGCCTTGAACACACCAGGATCCCATATGGGTGCTGGTTCTAAACCCGGCAGCTCCACTGCCTACCTAACTCGCTCCTTGTGACCTGGGAAGGCAGTTGAGGATGGCCCAAAGAATTGGGACCCTGCACCCATGTGGGAGACATGGATGAAGTTTCTGGCTCCTGGCTTCGGATTGGCAAAACACCGGCTGTTGCACTCACTTGAGGAGTCAATCATCGATGGAAGATCTTCCTCTCTGTCTCTCCTCCTCTCTGTATATCTGACTTTGCAATAAATATAAAAAAATTTTTAAAAAGCTGAAAGATAGGGCCTAGCGAGATGCCTCGTATGTGCTGGGATTGGCAACTCTGGCCATTGTGGTCATTTGGGGAAAATCAGAAGATGGAAGATCATTCTGTCTCTCTTTCTTTCTGTAAATCTGTCTTTTAAAAATAAAAAAAAGGTGAAACATATTCCACTGTGTATAAATGCCTTATATTTTTAAAAGTTTCTTCAGTTTCTTTCACACCATAACTATTCTGGGTAGTGTTGTATTAAACATGGGAGTGCAGCTATCTCCTCAGGATACTGGCTTCTGCTCCTTGGACTATATACCAAGAGTTGGATGACTGATCACATAATAATTGTAATTTTTGGTTATCTGTGCAACTTGTAGACAGTTGCTCCACAGCATCTCTAGCATATATTATCTTTCATCTTTTGGATAGTACCCTTTCTAGTAGGCACAAGGCAATAACTAATTGTGGTTTTAATTTGTACTTCCCTCATAAACAGTGATGATGAGTAGTTTTGCTTTGCATCTTAATGAACTTCCCAAAGTGTCAACTGAAAATTACTGCTTACGAAATTAAATATCCCCTTGGTTACCATTTATAAAAAAACAGTACTGTCCTGATTTTTACACAAAGTACTTCCACCTGCCAGAAAATTTTCATAATAAATATATAAACTACAAGGACAATCAATACAAAAGACAGCTTTCAAATTATTCATTATAGCACCAAGTCATCCATACCTAATGACCTTACATGAACATCTAAGGATGATGTTCTAGCAACTGGAAAGCAAAATGAGGTAATTGCAATTTTTTTTCTAGACTTCCTGGGCTAAATCCCTGGATAAACATCTACTCTACTTATAAGGACAGACATTCTGATTATGATGTACATTTAGTACAGTAGCAGAACTGGATTTACCAAAGCTTGGCCCATATGTTGTCGTGCTTGTTGCATTAAAAATGCGTTTATCCCTCCACTGATATTATTAGACATAAATCTGTTCACTGGTAATGTCACCCAATCATCAGCCTAAAGCAGGAGTGCATAGAGGAAAGCTTTGTGTCATTGTGATAAGGAGATAATGGGAAGGTAGAGTTCTCTAAAAAACTCAGTGAAAGCCTCTCTTATGGGTGGAGGGATCCAACAACTTGAGCCATCACCTACTGACTTCTCTATGCACACTAGTAGAAAATAGAATCAAGAAAATAGGAATCAAGAATGGCGTCACGACCTGAACCTAAGTACTGTGATATGAGATGCAAGTATTTTAACCGCTAAACCTAATTCTGTATTGGTACGTAAATAAGTCTAGGTAGGTTTGATGGTATACATCATCTACAAAGCAATCAGACAATGTCCTGTGTATAAAATGATGTAACTGCCTTGCTAATCAGATACACAGTATTTTCATCACCACAGGGGTTTCTGGTTCCTCTTTTGGTAAATGTTTTCTGCCTTGGCAAGCACCGATCCGTATGTGTATATCTACAGATTACAGTCTCTGATGCTCACATCATAGCAAAATCACCCAGTGACACATTTCTTTTTCTTTTTTGTATATATCTCTGTCATAAAGCTGCATATGGCTACATTTACTCTGACTAGTCAACATTGTCTAAATTTATGTTCACTGCCTGTTGTGTACACATCACATGTGTTCAGCCAGTTTCATTCAGTTACAAGTATCAGATCCTGATAACTGTGTAAAGTATTTACTTGCACAATTTCTGATTCTGTGCACTCTGCCTCATAAGACTGCAGCATTTGAAGATGAAAAATAACATAAATATTGCGTTTTGAATTATACTGGCATTATTAGCTTTATGCTTTCCAAACTAGCCTTTTATAGATTTAAATTGTGAGAATAAATCCATTAGGTCTGGATGCTTCTGGGCAAAGTAATGAAAATAATTTTCTAACTCTAGAGGCCAAAAATCAGCCTTTAGATAATGGTGAGCCTACCCAGAGTGCTCATCTAACCCTCATTTTTAAAAATCAAAACATCCCTGAATACTTTTAGTGCAGAAAGAAATGTGTGTGTGTGCATGTGCGCACTTGTCTGCCTCATACTTGCTTAAATTTGTTCCTTTTCCCTCTCATTCAGAAGTATCCATTATCTCAGGAGGAACTGAATTACAATAATTAGGATGACAAAAATAGTTGAGTTTCAAACTTTTGCTGTTAAAGTAAGACCTTGCATGTCGATAGGCTGGTTGGCTCCGTTAATATTGTAAATGTTTAGCATTTGTATATTAATGTTAATACAATCTAAAAGTTGCACCTTGGCTAGAGAATGGTTTCACAGCACCTGAAGAAAGTGAAGTCAGTTGGAGGAAGATCAGTTTATACACCGGTTCTGGTTTTGGATAGATTTGCAGTGAAAGAAGTGTCCAATTAGTTCCAGCTTTTGAGGAGCAAGGACAACCAATAAGTGCTGTTTTCTTGAAGACTGTGTTTAGGAGTGGTGAAGACAACATACTTTGACCCTGCACTGATGTGACTAAGTGCAAGTTAGAGTTTCACTTTAGACTTCTATTTATTTTTGTTGTGCACTGTGGGAGACAGCTGGTGATAGTAGTGTTTATGACTTCAGCTCTGTCTTGAGTTGCGGACTTCTGGCTTTGAACCTGCCAACTCCTAGGTGTTGTGGGCATTGGGGGATGGAAGAACTCTATATCTCTGACTTCAAACCTTTTCAAATTGAAGCCAAAAAATAAAGTTAAATTAAATCAAAAATACAATTAAGAAAACTTCTACAGGGATTGCCAGGAGAAAGGCTTCATGGTAAAACATACAAATAAGCAAACACATTGAAATCAAAGAATTACTGTACTGTATCCAAATTGGAAAAAGTGCAAAACTGAAAATTTAGTATGAAAATTCTAGTAGTAGTTTATTAAAGATACAGTTTTTCTGGTCTGTCATAATTCTTTTAGTGTTTCACTTTCAAAATATGAAATTTATTTTGGGGGCTGGCTTTGTGGGCAGGCTAATCCTCTGCCTGTGGCAGCAGCATCCCATGTAGATGCTAGTTTGAGTCTCAATTGCTCCACTTCTGATCCATCTCTCTGTGTCCTGGAGGGTAACAGAGGACATCTCTGGACCTTGAACCTCTGCACACACATGGTAGACCTGGAGGAAACTTCTGGCTCCAAACTTTGGGCTGGCCAGCTCTGGCCATTGTGGCCATTTGGAGGGGGAACCAACAGATGGAGTATCTCTTCTTTTTTTCTTCCTCTCTCTGTAACTCTTTCAAGTAAAAGAAATAATTTCTTAACAATCCAATTTTATGATTCTTTTATTATATTTATAAAGTGATAAGATTTTTATTTTGAAAGTAACTAGTTGTCCTAAGCCTTTTCCTGATATCAAAACTGAAAAGAACAAACTTATCAGAAGCAGCAGTAAAATAAATGAACTGACATTTCATTGACTGTGTTACTGAAAAATAATTAGATTAACTCATTAATCCAATTTGCATTAGGAAAAGATGTATAAGCTACCTAGAGGTCTACCAGTTTATGACTGGACAAGGAAAACATAGTAGGAATATATGATGGGATATTACTATTCAACCATAAAAAAGAATGTAATCCTGATATTTGCAACCAAAAAGATGGAACTGGAGATTATTAGGCTAAGTGAAATAAGGAAGATACAGAAATGCAAATTCTGAGCATTTTCTCTTGTACATGGAAGTTAATACATAGAGGGTTTAAAAATTTGTGGATATCATTATTTTATAAATGGGTATTTATCAGTGTTATCTTTACTGAATATATGATCTACATATTACTAAATCTATAATCTGCATATTACCAAATCTGCAGTAATACATGCTTCTTTCCTAAAGAATAAAAATAAAGTCTTTTCCTGAAAAACTTCCACAGAAGTGTCCCAACTAAAATGAACCTTCTTTGCTCTTATAAAATATGCTTCTGCTCAATGGAAACTCATGTGCTAATGTATAACTAATGGGTTGAATAATTAATAACTATTTCTGATTAAGTCCATATACTTTTAGAAGCTTATAATTAAGGAAAATTGTGGAAAAACCATACTGATGAATAACAGAATAATATAGATGAACATTAACTTTTCTTTACCTAAAAATGACCTTGAAGAAAACTCCCAGTTTTATTACATAAAAAAAAGTTTGAAAGGCAGAGAGACTGTGTGTGCGTGTGTGTGTGTGTGTGTGTGTGTGTGTGTGAGAGAGAGAGAGAGAGAGAGAGAGAGAGAGAGTTAGTTTTCCTGTGTATTGCTTCATTCCCCCAGTGTCTACAACAATCAGACAGGGCCAGGTAGAAGTCAGGAACCCCAGAACTCAACCTGAATCTTCTACATGAGCAACATGGACCTAACTACAAGAGCTATTGCAGAAGTGGAGCTGATACCAAAACCCAGGCCTTCTGACATGGGGTTCAGGCATTTCAAGCAGCATTTTAAACTTCTGCCTCAAAAGCATGTTGCTCAAACTTCTTTCATTCTTCTGTCATTAGATGTATAAAGCCAAAAATATCTCACTTAGAGCAAAGAAACCATTCAAAATTATGGACACATAGAAAAATTTGTACTAGATTAAACAATATGATGAAAAATAAATTCAATCCTTATATTTTAAATGGTGGAAATAAACAAAGAATTCCTTTATGTCTGAAGTTTGACAGCATAATTCCAAAACCAAATGGAATTCACTTTAACTAATGAATGTTGTATTAAATAAGTGTCTTGAGTGTTGAAGAATTGACACACTCAAGAAAAAAAATTCTCTGTGTTGGTGGTTTATTTTTCCTTAAGAAAATAATTATGATTCTGCCTTTAATCATAATGCCCCATTGTCTGTGTATTTAAAACAGTAAATTTAGGTCAAGAGATATTCTGAAAATAAAATAGGGTCGCTAACTACCCCACAATTTTTACTACATATAAAATAAGCCAGTTTTCATAAATGTTGACTGAAAGACATTGATTATTCTAAGTATTAAACATTAATGCTTCTTTCGGTATCGGTTATGTGTATTTCCATTATGTCACCTCAATTTGGTATTTATCTTTTAAAAAATTATCCATTTCGTTTTAATTTTCATTTATTTGTGAGGCATAGAGTTTCTTTCTTCTGGTTTACTACCCAGATGGCTGTGATGGTTGGGCAATGCTGGGAATTTAGTCGTATCTCCCACATGTGTGCAGGGACCCTAACATTTGGAACATCATGTGCTGCCTCGCTGAGTCTGCAATGGCTGGAACATGGAAACGGGAGTCAGTGTTAGGACTTCAACCAGGAACTCCAGCCTAGAATGCAGTTGTCTCAAGCATAGTCTCATGGGCTAGGCTAAGTGCATGCTCTGTAATGTTACAGTTAATAAGAAGAACAAAAAATTTGCTAACTACAGTGTAATTTATGTTGAGTAGAGGCAAGGCAACATACAGCACAAATTAAGACTCAAATTTCTATCAAAATAGCTCAGTTTTTTTTTTTTTACTTTTTTTTTTGATAAGCAGATTGTAGAGAAATAGAAGGTGAGACAAGCTGAGAGGTGTCTTCCATCTGCTGGCTTACTTCCCAAAAGGTTGCAACAACTGGAGCTGAACCAATCTGAAGCCAGGAAACTAGAGAGGGATTTGTCTGGGTCTCCCATGTGAGTGCAGGGGCCCAGGAACTTCAGTTGTCTTCCAATGCTTTCCCACACCACACGGATTGGAAGTGGAGCAGCTGGGACATAAACCAGCAACCAGGTGGGACATGAACCAACACCTGTGTGGGGCCTTTGCTTGCAGTCAGAGGATTAGCCTATTGAGACACCACACTGGTCTCTTAGTTTGTTAAACTGAAACTAATTTAGTGGAAAAAATTCGAATGGCTTTTGTTAGCATTGAAAGAATAATGAACGACATGGATATATACAAGGTAAAATAATATAATTTACATGTATGTCAAATTGATACATTCGGAAAAGAATATTAACTATTCTGCTATTCTATTAAATATAATTATACTTTCTCCCTCTCCACTTCTTGCTTTTTAAAAAAATTTTTGGGATGCCATTTTTTTAAAGATTCACTTATTTATTTGAAAGTCAGAATTACAAAGACAGAAATGGGGAGAGACGGAGATCTTCCATTGGCTGATTTACTCCCCAGGTGGCTGCAACATGCAGTGGGTCTCAGCATGCCAAGCCAGGAGCCAGCAGATTCATGGGGGTCAACAGTGTAGGGGCCTAAATACCTGAGCCATCTTCTGCTGAGTTTAGCTGGGAGGTGAATCTAAAGTGGAGCAGTGGGGACTCAAACTGCCCGTAAGAAATGCCTGGATCACAGATGGCAGCTTTACGTACTATGCCACAATGCTGGCCTCTCGAATATTTTTAGCTTACATTATAGTCAAAGGCCTAATGGTTCATTTAATTATTTTAGATGTAGACACAAATTCATTCTGTTAATTTTGAAATTCTTAACAACATCAGCTATTCTTTATCATCAGTGTTTGTCGAGTGAAATGCCTGGATTTGATCAGATGGTACGTAAGTGCAGGCTAACAGATCCTAGTCCTCACGTTATCCTTGTTGTATACCAGGTACTTGGAAGACATTTACAAATATGGCAATTTATCCTCACAAACACCCACAAAATGGGTACTATTGTTTTCTCACATTTAATATGGAGAGATGGATGACTTGTCCACAATTACCCAACTGTGTAGTACTCATGTCCCAGTTCAAATCCAGGTAATTTGGTCATGACAGCTGTGTCCTGGATCATAATCTTGCGTTATATTATTTAATTTAGTAGCTCTATGAAGTTATTCATTTACAGATTCATGAGGAAAAAATAGGGATTAGGCTAAGCTATGATAAGCATGAAAACGAAGTAGTCAGAATTTACTTGCTTATATAATGCAACTAAGAGAATTCGGCATGTTCACAATTTGTAGTTGTGGAATTCATACAATGACTTGCTTAAAGGGTCACTGACTATGGTAAAAACAAACAAATAAAAAGAGATATACCTCTGTAACACCTTCATTTAAACTGTAACACAATTTAAAAAAATTCACAAATGTTCTGCTGAGCCACAGGTTAAACTGTTCAAGGGGCTCAGCGTTCTATCAAGGCAGGGGAGTCCTTGAGCTTGTTTTGCTCTTGCTCACAGAGGCATTGTCATAAATCACCCATGTTCTATCTGACAGTTCCAACAATTTAACTGATTTTAGATTCCCTCAAATCAATTAGAAATAAACATTAGGGATTGTGGTTAGCCGATAAATCTGTCATCTACTGGTTGCTCACAGCCAAGTGTCTGAGGAACTGAAGCAACTGGGATGTGGACACTTTGGGTCATGGGCAGCCAAGGATTTTTCGTGTTGAACTGGCTTAGGTGGCTTGCTAGGGTAGTCCCAATGTCCGAGGAGGTGTGTTGTAGAAGATCTTGAGGCTTTACAGGTTGCAAAGAGAAAGGAAACTACAGTGAGTTATCAGCCAATACAAAGCTACTTGTCAACTTGGTTTGGAGGTAAAATGTCTTAATTCCAATAATTATAAATAGTCCATTTAATTGGCAGTGCACTCTAATCCTCTCCTTAGTTCAGTGTGCTTGTCAGAGGTGGTAATAATTAATTCCTGTAGCTTTGGGGGATGTTATTTGCTCATAAATGATCTTTATTTAAATCTTTTTTATTTTTATTTTTGATAATGTTTACATAGTTGATCAGGGTGGGAAGGATCGTGGGATAAGGGAAAGTGGATGAGGCCATTGTTTCCAAATTTTGTTTTTCTTCTTTCTGTATCTGGGGAAGCTTGGAATATAAAGGGAGACGCAACATCCAGCCTCCCAATTGCCCCAGTATCCAGGGATGAGGAACGACTGCCTGATAGACTGACAGACCTTTAAATGAAGTTGTTACAGAGCTATAAAATATACTATCTCACTGATTTGGAGAAGCAAAGTTTGTGGAGAAATGGGCTTAGAAGATAAGCTAATTTTGTCATAAACCTGTTTCAAAATCCATATGTAATATTTTTCCAAATATATGTTTTCCATAAAAATGTTGTGGACACTTTTAGGTATGGATTTCAGTTGCTTTGTAGCAAAACAATTTTATTTTTTGTTTCCACCTTTCTAAAAATTTTAAGTAAGTTTTGCTCATAAACGTCTTCAAACGTGTTAGTAGTAAAATAATGTTAGTAATGTGTTAGCTGTTGAAAAAGTATTCAGCATCTGGGTCTTGGGGTTGCCAAGAACTTTAGTGTGTTCTTGGCTGTTGGCTGAAATTTTGGAGCAGTTGAAGGAGGGATAAGAAGAGCAGAATTCTGTGCTGACACTGCATGAGAAAGGTGCTAAAATGACTAAGAGAAAGCAATATGCAGTACCTTTAACCAGGCAAAAATTTCTGTTTCATGATAACTGAAAAGGAGAAAAACACTCACCTCTGAAGTTTAAGCACCAAACACATAATTATAGGAATTTCAGACAGTTTAAACTTTTTTTCCTCAACATATGTAATTTTGTGAAAATGCAGATTATGGCACATTTACCTATAGGCAAAAGGATGGCCATTTGAACTCAAGGAACAATTGTTCTCACAGGAAAGCATGATTTGGGTCAAATTATGTTAGCCCTTCAACAGGCACTATTTGTAGTAGAGGCTACTAATTGCTTCCAAAAGACACCCTAGAGAGGGTTCAGGGTATTGTCAGGGTCATGCCTGGATATTCATTGCTGTGGTCGCTGAGGGACTCTGAGGACTTCCCATTTTCATATGCTTCCACATTTCAGCATGGGGCTAGAGCTGTGGCTCAGCAAGCTAGTGCTCTGCCTGCTAGAGCCAGCATCTCATACAGACACTGGTTCATCTTCTGGGTGCTCCACTTCTGATCCAGTTCTCTGCTTCTGGTCTGGGAAAGCAGCAGAGGATGGCTCAAATTCTTGGGACCCTGCATCCATGCGAGAGACCAAGAAGAAACTCCTGACTCCTGACTTTGCATTGGCTCAGGTCTAGTTGTTGTGATTAATTGAAGAGTGAACCAGCAAATGGAAGATTTCTCATCTCTGTCTCTCCTCTCTAATATGCCTTTCAAGCAAAAAGAAATAAATCTTTCTTTAAAAATCACATTTCAATGTGCACTGTCACGTTTCTGTGACCTGACGTATAAAACTACCTCAACTGGAACCATCCTTCCTCCTTTCTTTTTGTTTGCTTTAAAAATGATTTATTGTATGCAGTTAAAAGGTATAAGTGGTAGAGAGAGACATGGATCTTCCACAAGGGCTTCAACAACTAGGATTAGCCATGGGGCAGCCAAGAGCCCAGAAACTCATCCACATATTCCCACATGGGCAGCAGAGACCATGAACTTGGGTCACCATCTGCTGTCGTCTCAAATGCATTAGCATGGAGCTGGATCAGAATTGAAACAGCTGAGCCAGAAATTGGCAGATATGGGAAGCTGGTGACATACACAAGTGGCTTAAATGGCTACAACACCATGTCAACCTGCTTCTTTTGTTTTGATAGAAATCTCATCAATTGTTCAAAGCTAAAAACCAATGTTTGAAGACCAACTTTAAAGACAAATGTTTAAAGATTGACTTTTCCGCTAAGCCTGGTGATTTCCTTAACTTTCATGTCACTCCAGGGTTTGCGGTATCCACTACTATCATGTAAAGTAAACCTGTGTTAATTGTATTTACTTCAGCACAATCCACAATAGCAAAGACATGGAAGCAACCCAGATGCTCATTGAAAGATAAATGGATAAAGAAACTGTGATACATTTACTCATGGAATAGTACTCAGTCGTTAAAAAGAATGGAATTCTATTATTTACAATTAAATGATCCTAACTGGAGACCATTATACTTTGTGAAATAAGCCAATCCCAAAAGGACAAATGTTATTTGTTCTGTCTGATTTAAGGCAACCTTCATAAAAATATACAAAACAAATAGATATATTGCTACACATGCATGTACGTAAATTCTCATCTATGAACTACATAATGGAGACTAGCACACCAGGAGGTGAAGATACATTGCAGTATGCATCGCTGCTCCAAAATAAACTCCCACTCTTGACAATAGGATGTCGGATTTTCTATCATTACCTATATCTATAATGCCATGATACAGAAATAGCAAAATGATGGACTTGTGACTGATACTGAAGGACCATACCAATATAATATTATGATGGAAAGTAGTAGGGGGGATAGACGGTGAAAGGAGAGTTGGAGGGGGAATCCTATACCTACAAAAGCATATCATGGAAAACAATTTAAAATACCAAAAGAAATTACTTTAGATTTTTAAAAATTCATTTACTTTAATGAGAATCTGGAAAACTGACTCCAGAGGCAAAATGGAAAAGTGAAAGAATTAAAAAAAAAAGGAAATAGAATATTTGAAAGCATAGACATCCTATGGATCTACCATGTGCAGGAAGATTTAAAGCTCTTCTGCACAGAAATTGTTGCTTATAATTGCCACTTTTCATCAAGTAAACTAAACTGAAAGAGTCTGTTTCTATATCTTAGTGCTACATCAGGCTAGAGTTCTTTCTTGTTGGCAAAGGGAAGCAAAAGGCATTTCAATGTGTTGTTAACCATTATGAAAGGCTATAGCTCATTCCCTATTCAATGCTCTATAAAATATAGGTCAAGATTTCAGCTTTACATTATAAAGCATGGCACACTTTTGTTAAGGATGCCCTTGTATTCATGTCCTTAGAGTATTGTTCAGGAAATTACTTTCACTGGCATATTTCCTCTTTCACAGCACCCTAGGGAATGTGAGTGTAATGGCCCAGTCTCTCCTTACAGCTCTTAGGGAACAAATTTCAAAGACAGTTAATTAACAAAGAGAATCTTAACTTATTCACACACTGATATTTCATTAGTAAGAATCTAGTCATGGGATCAGTGCTATGGCTTGGTAGTTAAATCCTTACCTTGAATATGCTGGGATCCCACATGGAAACTGGTTCATGCTCCGGCTGCTCTGTTTCCCATATAGTTCCCTGCTTGTGGACTGGGAAGGCAATAGAAGGTGGCCCAAAGCCTGGGGACCCTTCACCCATGTGGGGAACCCAAAAGACAACCCAGATTGTCACTTTCCTTCTTTACATAGCAATTTCCGTATTTTAATTCTCCTAACATATGAAGCCGTTGTCATTGCCAGACTCCAGTGGGGTTGGCTATAGAGTTAACAAGGATTCTTCCAAGTCAATAAGTGGATGTAAAGAAAGCCTAAAGCCATAGAGAGCAGCATCCCAACAGCGTGCCTAAGGTCCTGTCAAACAGTTTCATCTGTTTATAGACAGAGGCTGGGGTAACCTGTGGAGCAACAGAGAAAGACCTCACTGGCAGTTGGGATTCATGACATAGTTCCTAACCCGTTTTGTGCTCAAGGCATCATTTCAACCAAAGGAAGGTGATACAGTGATGAATCTTAAGCTGGGGACATTGAATCATGCCAACATCAGTGACCTCCCAGAGACATTAAAATGTATTCTCTTTTTTTCCTTTGTGGAGTTGCTTCTATTGAACTGCTCTTTCAATTGTTTCACTAACATAATTGAAGAACTTTATCGAAATAAAATTCTCAGTATTATAACTCAAGATTCTTCAACAATTCATTGAACTCTCATATGGTGCTTGCCCCATCACTAGGGGTAGGTTGCCTGAAATATATTTTGCACAAATCAAAATAAGACACATGTTGGTATAAAGGGAAAACACAGATTCTCCCAAATAAGAAATTGATGTAAAACACCCATAACTTAAAATATTACACATTTTAAAATCTGATTTTCTTTCTTTCTTTTGCTGGTAGAACAAAGGTCCAGCTTACCTTTAGCAACAGCATGGAAATGAGTACAGTACATTTTCTAATGTCCCATCTCAACTGTAGTTTTCTAGTTTGTGCTTTGTTCTCTTTGTCATCATGTACAATATGATGCTTGTAAGGGACTGAATGAGTAATGAATCAATTTGTGTTTCAGTAGACAAAGTTAGTATGCTTCTATCTGAATTTTCCCTAAAAAAGCGTTGAAGACTTATAAAGCTGAAACTAACTAAAATATAAAAGAAGGCCCTGTATGAAACCTTCATTTTTCCATTAGCCAGAGGACTTGTATTTGTGGTACACTTTTTTTGGAAGAAACATTTATTTTTATTTGAAAGGCAGTAACAAGAGAGAGGAGAGACACAGAGAAAGAGACCCTTTCAAGTCTTCCACATGGGTGCAGGGGTGAAAACGCATGGGCCATTTTCTGCTGTATTCCCAGTGACATTAATGGGGACTAAGTTACATGAGTGCATGGGGGAGTAGGTGTAATGTTCCTTATCTTATCTTTACAAATCAAAATGAATATTACTTAAAACAATAAAAGGCTGAAAAAAAAGATTGACTTTAAATAGGAAATACAACAGGGATGGATATTTGACGCAGTGATAAGGCACCAGTGAGATTCCACATCCAACATCAGAACACTTGGTTCCAGTCCAAATTCCTTTGCTTCTTATCCAGCTTCCTATTAATGTACACCTCAAGAGGCAACAGACCGGACATACCCAGTGAATAGAAGATCTTCCTTTTCCTGCCTGTCTCCCTCACTATCTTTCTGCTTTTCAAATAAAGTAAAAGACAACACATGAAATTTCAGGAGAATCAAGATTGTGGACTAGTGTAAGGACACATTTAAACATACAATCATTAGCCAAGTTGAAGCAGACGTGGCAGATTCCAGGATATAGGAGAGGACATTCCAATAGCAGAGGAGCATGTGGAGACCTGTGGACATAGGGAAGCAGCAGAGACAATGGAGTGGTGTGGCAGTGACCAGATACCCCAGTGGCAGTCAACAAGCAGAAATCTGAGCCCCACCAGTGGCCAAAGCTCCACTAACAGTCAGGTGAGAAGGGAAGGAAAAATTGCCAAGTTTGCTGATTTGTTTGATCCAACCAGGAGCAGACAGAGCAACAGAGCCCAAACAGGCAGTACAGAACAAGGTGGATTTCACAGCCCAGACCCTCAGCAGTGCCACATTGGGTGCCATTTTGTGTAGGATGGCAAAGGCTGTGGGAATGAAAGGACAACAGTAAGCTGCACATGTGCTAAGCGAACTCATTTCTAGCTCAGTGCATTGCACTGTGCCCACAGAGAAAACAATATCGATGTGGTATCTTACAGATTCCATTTACAATAGGTCCAGGTACCCCCTAGACCTAATTGCCAACAGGTCCAGAACTCTATCACTATAATGTCAAGTGCCATTTTGTAAAGTGTGGCAAAGTATATAGGGACTGTAGTGACAACAGTGAGCTGTGCATGTGCTAAGCTGGAAGTAAACTCATTTCCAGCTCAGTGCATTACACTGGGAAAATAGTACTGACTTTTCTATATTGGTAGTTCTCAGAAATTATCTGCTTTTCCTTTATTCAAGAGAAGAGGGGAGTTACACACCAGGAATTCTCTGCCCATCCAAGAACAACTCTCTTAACTGACTCCTCTTGTCTCTTAAGAGAACACCAAGGATGTTGTTCTTCCTTGCTTTTCAGACTAATTCATCTTCTTGCCTATGTCTCCCATGCCGCCTTGTATCTCCAGACATCTTTCTCTATCAATCATTTCCTTGTCCCATTCCATCTCATCTATTGCTGTTCCCTACCTCATGCTCTGCCCTCAAATATGGAACAAACCACACTGCTTGACACCTTTGTGTCTCTAGACAAACAACACCCTCTTACTGAAAAGCATCCAGCTATCTACCTGGAATGCTCTAGGTAGGTCCTTAGTTTTGGTCTAAGCTAGTACCTATTAGATGGTGTCTCACTTTCTCTGGATACACAACAATACTATGAAATAAAATTATTTCACAGTAAACACATGTTCAAAAAATATGCCTCTCCCTACAAATGATACTTAAAGATGTTCTCTTGACAGAAAAAAGGAATAGTACCTACCAAGACTGAACATGAATGTGGAGAACATCCTGGTAAAATGAAAACAGGAAACTAAATCAAACAATGGACAACCCATTGCTAAAATAACAGGAGTGAATTACGATCTGTTTATATTAATCCTAAATGTAAATGACTTAAATTTGTCAGACATATGTCATAGATTAGTGGACTGGATCAAATATAGGAGATGCATCTCAAAAACAAAGATCAGTGGAAACTGTATCTCATGGATTTTGATGTTTTTGTTTTTACTTTCACTTCTTAAAAGCAGCTTTTTTCATATTAAATTCTTTACTGATTCATAGGTCATACAGTGGCAGCATTTTATTCCAGAAGGTTCTTAGTTTTCTTTTTCATTTCTTCAGTGATGCATTAGTCATTCAGTAACATGCTATTTAACTTCAAGGCAGTGTAAGTTTCTATTTTTATCCCCATTGTTGATTTTATTTTGTTGCTTTTCATTTAAGGGGATGTATAGTAAATGTGTAATAGAGACTGTCTATAACATCTATAACCAGATGAGATACAATGCAGCATGCATCTCTGCTTCCAAATCAAAGATGGACTTCCAATGAAACTGTGAAATATATATTGATAATAGGTTGCTGGACTCTCTGTCATTGTCCATGCCCACACTATCAGTATACATTTAAATAGCAGAATGATGGACTTATGACTGTTCACGTAGAACTATAGTATTATAATAATGTAAGGAAAATCAGTGTTGGGGGAGGGGACTTGAGGAGAGATGGTAGGGCAAATGCATAGAGCATATGGAACTGTATTAAAAATAATAAAGTGGAAAAAAATTTACAAAATAAAATTTCAAATAGAATAGTGTGCGGTAGGTATTTTTAAAGAATACTAATCTATAGCATTTTGCTTTATCATGGAAAGAGGTTCATGAATTAATTAAGAAGCAACAAAGCTGCTGATAATTAGGGGACAATGCAATGAAGGCAGACATTTACACCTTGTTTGCTGTTTTAGGCACTTTCACATGTCTAAAAATCTGTGACTCCTTGTTTTCTAAATTGATAACATAAAATACTTATGACTTTATTATCTTCTTAAGTATTTTTAGGAAAACATAAAGCCTTTGAGAGGTTAAGTTATGTGGGAAATATCTAGAGATGTAATATATGGTAGCAGGATTATCATTAGTAACACCGGCTTCTATATTGAAAGCTTTTTAAGAAAGTAGAAAAGGGTATACTCACTGATGTTTGGGTTCTTACACAGCCAAGCAACTCAGGTGGACTTCAATCACTGAACATCTCGGCAGTCAGAACGATTCTATTCATTCAGCCTTGTATTCCCCTACACCAATCCCATCAATTCCATCACCTGGCTGGTGGTAGGAGGACTATTTACTTCCCCAAATCATCTCTTTCTCTGAAGAAAATAAAAGAAAAAAAAAGGGAAAAAAACCTTTTAAAGAATCAAAGATGTCTCTGAAAATGTTTAGATTATGGACTTATGGCTTGATTATGAACTGTCCTCCCCAGTCCCAAGATTTAAATTTTACTATTTCTTTTCCCCATGTACGGTCAGCATAAGATGTCTGTTTGTGGCTGTGGTAGGAATCTTCACTGGGCAGAGGAGCCATTTTTTCTCTGTGAGTAGAAGGGGTCCATACTTTTGGAAAGCAGACTACTTAAGGACTATGTTGTATATCACATGAGAGGATATGGACTATCAGAAACAAAATCTAGAAATCTGTAAATTGCTACTTGGCTACTCTACTCTGTTTCCTATAGGAATTCCCTCCTCTTTTATTAGTAGGCATTCGTTGGTGTTTATGTAAAGTTATAATTTAGAATTATAGATGTAGTTATTTATTACATGAGGGTAAGTCACTACCTTTATTTTCCTGTGGGGGGAAATGCTCACAACTTAAAGCCTTTTGAGAACTGTTACTATTTTTAACTCAAAATCTGGAGTTATCAAAGGAGACTGATCTAATGCTGAAAAATCAGTTACATTATAGAAAATGACTAAAGGAAGAAGAAAATAGGCAGAAGTTTCAGAATAGCAACTCAGAGAGGCAAGAGGGGAAAACTGGCAAGGACTCACCGTGAGGAGATTGGACAATCACTGGCATTTGTCACGCTCAGTGTCTTCTTACCTCAATGCCACATATGAATTGTAAAGAAATAAACAAGATATATATATTTAAAAACTTCATACATATGTGCATTTATAATAGCATTAGTGAATGTAACTATGGTCTATGATTTGCCTTAGGCACAGTCTACCTACTGCAATGTTAAGGGTTAAAAAAAAACTCCACTATAATTGAAAAGCATCCCCCATCCCATTTACTACATCTTGAAGTTGATTTATGAGAGCATAAGCCTAATACTTAAAATGAGAACTTCTGAAGAAAGATATCTCATTAGCCTAAAGAATATTAGTCTGAAGAATACTGCCTGACAGCAACATTTTCTATTACTGGAGGTCAAGAAGTGCGAGGAAAGAAAAGAACAGGAGCTATGGGCAATAATGAGGAAACGAGAACACCATACCTCTTGTCCAATTTTGTACTGACTTATATGCATATTTGTAATTTATCTCTTCCGTGAGGAAGGAAATTTTTAATAAGGAAGACAGATTTTTCTTTACCTTTCGTTTTTCTCCTGTGTCTAACTTGAGCATACCTGTGAATACTGCAATGCAGAAAAATAAGTACGCCTGCACATTTATTCAAAATTTGTGGAGCAATTTCAGGGGCTCAAAGACTCTAAAATCTATCCTAAACGGCAAGGTTAGAGGAACCAATCAAACGGATTGTTGGCAACATTAGAATAATGTGGTGTTTGTCTGAAGTTCTGAACTTGACAAGAGCTTTCAAGTCCGTTGGGAAAGAAGGCAACAGAAAAATATCTAGAAATAAAATCTCTGAGTGCTGAAAGAGCATGGTGGCTTGTCAGGAGTTAGATGTGCAAATGGATAAAACAGAAGACAACATTTTTAAAACTGTATATAGTATCCTGAACAATAGAAGATGTAGGATGCAATTCACAGAGCAAGTGTATTCCTTCTCTCACTGGTTTCTTAGGTTTCTGTGTGAGTCAGATTTTCCCCTGCACATACATGGAAAAAGGAAGTTCCAGGGTATTTTAGAATGCATGTGAAAGGCTTAAGATTGCTTTAAGCCACAGAACCGTCTCTTTTCAGTGTTAACATACAAGTTAACACTTCCAACTTGGGCTGGGACAATGAGTAAGGAATAGGTACTCTGTGCTTGATTCTCTACTCCTAGCTCCCTAACCTTAATTTGGATGGGTTTGACGTTGGCCTATAGAGACTAAGGCAGGGGGAGGGTTTCTGCCTCCAGAAGCCTCTTCATACTAGTTCTGAGTCAGGTAGGTTCAAATCCACCTTTGCACACAGGCATGGGCACCTGCCTCCTTACCATGGCGGCTCTTTTGCAGGTAGTCCCTTTGAAGCAGATAAAGAATACTTAATTCTTCTTTGGAGCTCCTTCCCCAGTCCCTCAGAAACTTTGACTTCTCTTCATAGAAGCCTATTCCACAATGTGCCACCTGAGGGGTCCTTTCTTATCTGGAACTGCTATCTTGGCCATGGAAAGGTGCATTCCTTTGGTCTAATGTTTGTTTTAGGTTCAACATGGCAAATTCTGTTCTTACTTCTGCTACTGGTGTAGCTGGCCAACCTGTCTTTTGTCTTTCTCAATCCTCAGGCAGGATTTGGTGTCACTTTATTGAATTTTTCAGGTGCATGGAGCACATTTGAAGTTGTCTGAGTAGCCATGTGAAAGTTGAAATGCCGAAAGTGCCTCAGCTCATTCCTCCTCCACTCTGCTAAGTGCTTCTCTGAACACTGTCAACTCTGACTGCAAGGACTTTTTCACACATTCTCTGAGTAGTTCATATCATCAGAGTGAAGGAAGCATTTAATATGATCTGCAATAGCTTAACTTCTATAAATTCTGTTGGTTCACTTATTTTCTAACCCATTTAGAAAACAGAGCAAAAATTAGGCAAAGCTTTAACTTCACAGAAAATGAAAATATTTTCCCTACTGTGCAGAAATGACAAACTTTATGCCTAATTTTGGAGAAAATAATGTGAATTAGTATTGAGGGGTACTTTGAAAAGTTCACAGAAAATGGAATTAAGAGATAAGTTTACTTTGGTTTAAAAAAAATGGAGTGAACGCCAAAAAAATATTCCCAAAGTTTATCAGGGATCAGACATGCAGCCTCCTACTTAAGAAACCCACGTCTCACAACAAGGTGCTTGGGTTTGATTCCCAGCTCTGGCTCCTGACTCCAGCTTCCTCTTAATGTAGACCTTGAGAGGCAACGGTGGTGGCTCAATAAAGAAATTAAGCTTCTGCCGCACCTATGAGAGGCCTGGAGAGTGTTCTCCACTCTCAGCTTTGGCCCTGACCCAGCCCTGGCTGTCACTGCGCATTTAGGGAGTAAATCAGTGCCTGAGAGCTCTCTTTGTGTCTGTCTCTTCACCTCTCAAATAAAAGTTAGTAACAATATGTATTATGGGAAAAACTTATGAAAACTATTTTCCTAAATGTTTTGAAATGCCCTTATATCAGATTTTAGCTTAATAAATTTAATAAGCACTATTGCCACTTTTGGAAACACTTTCTGGACTAACTTATTTGATCCAAATAATTTAACAAGTTTAGGACAGAAACTTGGTCATGGTCATCCCCTTTTTCAGAAAGGGAAATCAAGCCCAAAGCTGCTAAGCAAACTTTTGTTTCACAGGACAGGTAAGGGTCAGATCCAGGATTCAAGTTGAGGCAACCTGGTTCAGGGATTGCCTGTCTTTGCCATTATGCTCTTTCAAGATGATTATAGGCCCTAAGAGATTCTAAAAGGAGAAAGTGAATTTCTTATTCATCTGCTTTCCAGAGTGTAATTTTTTAAAAAAATTTAAATATAAAAACAACTTGGTATAAGAGAATTGATAAGAAAGGTGTTTGTGAAGTCTAGGTCCAAGAGTTTAAAGACTAACTGGTTTTCTAATAACGATGCAAAATAAATGCAAAGGAACCAGAAAAGATGTGATTGTCTTTGAAGACAAGAGTATGATCCTTTATGTTTTTTAAAAGGTGTTATGTATGTATGTATATATGTATGTATGTATGTATGCATTCATCTATTTGAAAGTAAAGCAGAGAGATTTTCCATCCACTAGTTCACTCTGCATATGACTGCAACAGTCAAGTCAGCCAGGTTAATGCCAGGAGTCAGAGACTATGTCCAAGTAACTCTTATGGGTGGCAGGAATCGAAGGACTTGAGTTATCAGACCCTGTTTACCCAGGTAAATTAGCCAGGAACTGGATCAGAAGCTGAGTGGGCAGGACTTAAACTGATGTTCTGCATGGGATGCAGCCAGCAAGTGGCAGCTTAGCATGTTGTGTCGCAATGCAGGCCTTGGCCGTTTACTTTTTTTAAAAATGTCATTATTTTTTATAAAATTTTACAATGCAGTTCCGTAGGTCTGGGTTTCCTCTTCCCCCTTCCCCACTCCTCAAATTTCTCCTTTCACTGATTTCCCCCATATAATTACAGTAGTACTGTTCTTCAGAAACAGGCACATACCCGTCATTGTGCTACTTAAGTGTAACTTTCCATTATAGCTATGGACAATGGCAGAGTCCGGCATCTTATCAAGACGTATTTAACAGTTTCTTCGGGAGTTCATCTTTGGTTTGGAGGTGGAGCTGCATACTGCATGGCATCTTCACAACTGGTTCTGACAGTTTCTAGTGTATAATTACTATACAGGGCCTTCTACTTTCAAGATTTACTCTCTTATTCAGAAAATCCTTGAGTTAATAGGAATTGAAATTTAGTAAAGAACGTAAAATAGTTAAAAAGGTATCTCAAAATTTTTAAAAAAGATGGTTTAAGTTTTTGTCTTTTTAAAGGCTAGATGCTTTGTTTCTCTCTCAAGGAAATTCAATAAAGGTTTTAGATATGTGAAAACAAAATAAGCTAAATTACCAATGTCCTAATGACAATTAAATTAAAGGAAAGCTGTAAGAAGATCCTGATCTTGGTTAATGCTGGTCTGTGACAATATGTGTGTTAAGTACTTGACTTTCTTGATTTTTGGTTTTCTTTTTTTAAAGATTAATTTATTTTTCTTGGAAAGACAAATATACAGAAAGAATGAAAGACAGAAAGAAAGATCTTCTGACCATTGATTCACTTACTAAGTGGCCACAATGGCCAGAACTGAGCTAATTAATCTGAAGCCAGGAGCCAGGAACTTCTTTTGGGATTCCCACATTGGTGGAGTATCCTAAGGCTTTGGGACATCCTCTACTGCCCTCCCAGGCCACAAGCAGGGAGCTGGATGGAAAGTGGAGTAGCCAGGGCATAAACTGGTGACCATCTGGGATCCTGGCGCGTGCAAGGCGAGGACTTTAACCACTAGGCTGTCTATTATGATGGGCCTCTGCACTAACTTTGAAGAAGTTTGGTTAAGTCCATCTCTGCATTTCAAGAGAATTATTAGCAACTCAAAGCAGAAATATGAGGCCTTTTATGCTTATTATTAAAATAAATAAAATAATAGTTTCTTTGATGTCACTGTGTCAAGGATTGAATTTCTGCTAAGGATATTATTCCTATTCCTTACACAGCATGGTGAAAAGGATGAGTCACCTACCATTGACCTTCACATGTTTATGTGTACTTATCTAAACCACACATCTGTTCTTTATTTTCCAATAAAGGGACCATATGCCCCTTGACTCACATAGAAGATCATACTGTTCTAAAATAAATACAATGAAGTTAATTTAGGGGATAAAATGAACTTTGAAGAGGATTCATATTCAATACTCTAACTATGAAAAACTGTTGAATTTATTCCAAAAGCAAGAATGGCATTTGATCTCTTTGAAGGTTTCTAAAACTTTGGTGAATAAAATAACTCTGATGAATTAAAAAGAAAAGATTAAGTAAAATAACTTTTAGACAAAGCCAAGGTATTGACATCCATTACAAGTGAACTTTTAAATGGAAAGTTATATGAAATGGTTGTTCTGATTTTCTCCAGATGCATTAGCAAACAGGGCAGACATCATAATAAATCTTGAAAATTTTACTTGAATGTCAGATAAGAACTTTTTATTAAGTCAATTATAGTTCTAAAATATCTATATCATAGGTATTTAACTTATTAGTCAATTATGATGGAAATAACAATTATATTTTTGTTTTGAAAAACTCTAATTTTTAAACTACCCTTGTAATAATGATTTTGACTTGCTACTTTTAACAATCTACTAAGACAGACGTAGTGGGCTTTTATTATCTTTGTGGTGCAAATGAGAACACAAATGCTAAAACAATTTAATCAGATAGCCTGAAGTGATAATGACAACATTGGCAACAACTTGAATTGTTGTGGAATAATATAATGACAGTCAAGGAAGCTGAAATGTGATGGCTTACATATTATGTAGATGTTTCTTCTTAAGCACAAAGCATAATCTTTCAAGCATGTATCATCAATACTATTTATTTATCAGACTATGTCTATCATCTGTGTATCCATCACAGAATTCAAACAATGCATAGTAACAAAGGATGATGTTAATATAGGTCTTTTAGAGGTTTGTGGATGAAGCTGACAAAGATAAAACACAGAAGAGTTAGTAAGGGCAGGTTGCACATTTAACCCAAAAATACACACATTTTCATTTGAACATGGGAAACATGCAAGAGTTGATTATGTCCTAGACCAAAAGTGAGAAAAATAAGAATAGGCAGCTAGTTCAATTCAATAGCTTAAAAAAAAATCCTGAACCCAGAGCAATAGCCTAGTGGCTAAATCCTCACCTTGTATCTGCAGGGATCTCATATGGGTACCAGTTCGAATTCCGGCTGCTCCACTTCTCATCCAGCTCTCTGCTTGTAGCCTGGGAACACAGTAGAGGAGGAAAGTTTTGGGACCCTGCACCTGTGCAGGAGACCTGGAAGAAGCTTGTGGCTTCTGGTTTTGAATGGGTTCAGCTCCGACCGTTGTGGCCATGGCCAGAAGATCTTCCTCTCTGCCTCTGCTTTTCTCTGTAGATCCACCTTTCCAATAAAAATAAATATATGTTTAAAGAAAAAAAAAAGAAGGAAAATTCCTACATGTTATGTTAAAAAGGTTCCTCAAAACATAATCATCTGAAAATATAACAACAATAATAATATCTACCTACCAGCTAAACTATCTCAAAGTTAAAATGCAAATTAAATAAAAGGCATTTTGAAATTAAGGTCAGTGAAACTGAGACATGTTACAACTATAGAGCATTACCAAGCCTATAACCCACAGGAAACTATGACTTAAAATGTTTTATTGATACATAGAAAATATTAAAAAAACAACTTAAGCGAAGTGATATTTATCACTAGAAAAAGGACTTAAAGTTGAAAGAGCTAAGCATGGTATAAAAATAATTAATAATAAATGCCACCATAGCAAAAAAAAAAATCCATACAGTGCTGGTTTTTGACAATGAAAAATGAAACAGATGAATCATCTATGAGAAGAAAATATTAAGATGGAATAAGTATATTTTAATAAAGTATTATCACAAATTGGGCATTGTTCTGAATGATTGTTTCCTGAAAAAATCTTTTTTTAAGATTTATTTGTTTTTATTAGAAAGTCAGATATACAGAGAGAAGGAGAGAGAGAGGAAGGATGATCTTTCATGTGATGATTCACTCCACAAGTGGCCGCAACAGCCGGAGCTGAGCTGAGCCAAAGACAGGAGGCCGGAGCCTCTTCTGGGTCTCCCACGTGGATGTAGGGTCCCAAGGCTTTGGGCCATCCTTGACTGCTTTCCCAGGCCACAAGCAGGGAGCTGGATGGGAAGCAGGACTGGTTGGATTAGAACCGGCACCCATATGGGATCCCAGTGCATGCAAGGCAAGGACTTTAGCTGATAAGCTACTGCACCGGGCTCTAAATTCATCTAGTGATTTGAACAAATTCACTTTTGAACTTTGGAGGAGAAATTCAAGTGTCTTAGGGTTCTGAGTTACTCATTTTGAACAGGGAAGATAAGCATTATAGTCATGGTGTTCCTTTTCTGTTTCATATCATCAAAAAGAAATCTAGACAGAGAGCACAGTTCAGAGCAGGACGCTTGGCCTGGCAGCTGCAGGTCAGCCTGTCGAGGCGCCCACACCCGCTGTCAGAGTTCCAGGGTTTGAGGCTTAGCTCTGGAATCTCAGTCCCTCTTCCTGTTAGTGTAGATTCTGGGTGGGAGCAGGTGATGATTCAAGTGACTGGGCTCCTGCCGCTCAGAGCAGACCTGGCTGGGGATTTTGGCTCATATCTTCAGTCTGGAATAGCCCTGGTTCATGTGGGCCTCTGGGGCACGAACCAGAGATGGGATACTGCCTTCTGTGAAGCACAAAATTTCTTTTGAAAAAAATATTCATCCTAGCAATGACTTGTAAGAGAGAGTTCAGGAATTAAAATCAATACAGCAATGTTTTAGTGAAAGAATATGCTTATATTTATGGTGTTAGGTAACAATGAATTACAAAATAACATGAAGAGTAAAATACCACTTCAGACTACAGCCTGGAAGAATGTACACCAAATTGTTAACAGGGATTACTTCATATAGTGTGCGGTGAAATTACAGGAAGACTTGCTGTATTATTCACTTCTATACAATTTAAACATGGTTGGAATCATGTTAGTGTATCAGATAGGTAATAAAATATAAAATGAAAAGGAAAATTAAAAAGAGCATCACTAATTGATATAAATAAATTAGCAAGTAATAAAAAAACAAATGGGATATCTTAAATATGTAGAGGTACTTATAAGCCAATAAGAGTATAGCACACAGGCTTCCCATTTGTCCAGGCTTCTCCACTTCTAATCCAGCTCCTTTCTAACATGTCCGGCTAAGCAGCGGAGGATGACCCAAGTACTTGAGCTCCTGTGCCCATGTGAGAAACCCTGATAAAGTCCCTGGCTCCTGACTTTTTCCTGGTCCAGTCCTGGCAGTTGCAACCATTTAGGGTGATGGAAACCAGTGTTGGAAACTCTCTCTGCAGCTCTTCCTTTCAAGAAAACAAATAAATAAATACATTTTAAATAAAGCTTCTGTAAAAAGATACCACAAAACACTTAAAAGAAAGACAAGATCATAAACATATTATTTCTCTCCAAGTTATAATCAATTGAAATTTTAATTATTCAACATAATTTAGCATAAAATATAAGCTAATAAAATTATTTGACAATTACCAAGATTGTGTCTTTGATGTGAAGAGATTGTGCATATTTTTATTTTATGACTTATTTATTTTAATTGTAAAGGCAGATCTACAGAGAGAGGGGGAGACAGAGACAGATCTCCTATTTCTGATTCACTCCCAAGTGGTCACAATAGCTAGAGCTGAGTTGATCTGAAGCCAAGAGCCAGGAGGTTCTTCCTGGTGTCCCTTGAGGGTGCAGGGTCCCAAGGCTTTGGGCCATCTTCTGCTGCTTTCCCAGGCCACAACCTGGGAGCTGGATGGGAAGTGGAACAGCCAGGACAAAAACTGACACCCATATGGTACCCTGCCTTGTTCAGGCAAGGATTTAGCCACTGAGCCATCGTGTGGGGCCAAGATTTTGTAAGTTGTTTTGTTTTGTCTTTTAAATATCCATTTACCTTTGTTGTAAAGTCAGATATACAAAGAGGAGGAGAGACAGAAAGGAAGATCCTCTGTTGACTCACTTCCCAAGTGGCTGCAACAGCCAGAGCTGAGCCCATCTAAAGCCAGGAGCTGGGAGCCTCTTCTGGGTCTTGCACATAGGTGCAGGGTCCAAGGCTTTGGTCATCTTCAAATGCTTTCCCAGGCCACAAGCACAGAGCTGGATGGGAAGTGGGGCTAATGCGACAGAACATGTGAATATAAAATCCCAACGTGTGCAAAGTGAGGACTCTAGCTACTAGGCTACTGTGCTGGGCCTTGTGGAATTGTATGTTTTTTTTTTTAACAATTTTTTGACAACCAATTTAAAATCAAGAAACTCAAATAATTTATACTCTTTATCATTAATCACCTAGGATTTTCTACTAAGAAAAAAATAAGAAATTAAAGTAAGATGTTCTGATACTATATTACTGGGTATATTAATATAGAGAATGATCATTTTCTTTATGAATATTTATCTTTTGTTTTATACAAAGGATGTGTGAGACTAAGAGAGGGTAAGAAACAGAGGGGAGAATGTGATATGCTGCTCAAATGCCCACAAGAGCCAAGGGCTGAGCAAGATTGAAGTAAAGAACTAGGACATTCATTCTAATAGACTCTATGAGTGTAGGGACTAAAGAACTCACACATACTGTGTGGTAAGTTTAGTGCTAGCACTGCTGACCAAGTTGGACATGCTCATCCCTGAAGTGCACTGAGGCTGTCAAGGCCACAGCACTCAGTGCCCATGTCCACAAATCATACATCATTGTCCTGCTTCTCTATGCCTCAATAAACTTTACATAAAGTGAGCTTCGTGATAGCATCTACTTTAGAATGTAGGGGAACGTGTTAAGTCACAGAGTGTATAAAGTCTTCATTGCTATGGCTAATAAAGCTGGTTATTGTCATTAATGACATTAACTAGTTAACTAATCAGACTCACTGAAGCAAGTATCTGTCTTAACATTTTCTGAGATGTTTATGGGGTAGAACCAGCTATTTCACATTGTTGGGTTCATAAATTGTAAATACATCTTCCTTAATTTTTTTCTTGCTCTGTTCTTAACTATATTTCAAGATCATCAAGGTGACATATACAAGCTGCTAATACTTCTGTTTTGGTGTATCTGTATAGACACAGAATTTTGAATACACATTCCCAAAGACATGTAGGTCTCAGAAAAATCTGTTTCCTGTCTGGGATGCTACTTTAAGAGACTTGACCTTCACTCTCCAATAAGCTTAAATTACCTAGCCACAACTCCAACTTTCCAATGTGAGATAGCCATACTTAACATTTCTAAGGTTTCTCATTTTGAGGGATGAAATATAAAATGTAATTTTCATGCCATACTACTCTAGAAGAGAGCTGGAAATGAATAACAGTTCATTTTGTTCATGGTGTAGTTTTGTAATTGAACTGTCTCCATCATCCCTCATCCAAGACTTAACCAAAGGGAAGTAATACAGCAGACACAGACTCAAAGGATGATTTTCTGCATGTACAAGGAATACAGAGTCGGTTTGACATATTCTGAATGCACACGGTGTCCTGAGGGCGGGTTGGATTTACCCCAGCCTTCAACAATGTGAAGCAGGTGGCTTAGAAAGATGGCACCATGTGACTCAGTGACGTAATAGGCAATTAGCCAAGCTCTCTGAGGAATCACATCTGTTCTTTAAGAGGCTAAAATACACACAGGACATTTAGGAACTAGAAGCCATGATGCCAAAGACTAGAACTTTCAAAAGAGTAAGGACAGGGCCCGGTGTGATAGCGTAGCAGCTACGGTCCTCACCTTAAACGCACCAGGATCACATATGGGTGCCGGTTCTAATCCCCACTTTCCATCCAGCTCCCTGCTTGTGGTCTGGAAAAGCAATCGAAGACAGCCCAAAGCTTTGAGCCCCTGCACTCGGTGGGAGACCCGGAACAGGCTCCTGGCTCCTGACTTCTGACTGGCTCACCTCTAGCCATTGTGGCCAGTTGGGGAGTGAACCATCAGATGGAAGATTTTCCTGTCTCTCCTCCTCTCTGTGTATCTGACTTTGCAATAACGATAAACAAATCTTTTAAAAAAAAGATTAAGAACACCCATGTGTATGTACCAGAAAGACTCTTCATGTCCTGTAGAGACTATTAAACCAGTATTTTATACCAAGGAAAGAATCTTACACAGATGATTTTAAACACTGTTGCCTGGTAGAAATGCAGCACTTGAGCTCCTGAAACCCATCAATTTCTTTTTTTTTAAATGTGTTCTGGCAATTTGGTTTTTTTTTTTTACATTTACTATTATTATTATCATTTTATGATACAATTCCATAGGCTCCTGGAATTTCCCTTATCCCCTCCCCAATTCCCTCCCCCCACCTAGTTCCTCTGTATCATTACTAAAATATAGTTCTTCATACACAGTCATATGTCCATCATTGTGGACATGGACAATGGCAGAGAGTCCAGCATCCTATTGTCAAGATATAGTGAACAGTTTCATTGGGAGTCCATCTTTGTCTGGAAGTAGAAATGCATACTACATTGTGTCCTCACATCTGGATGTTAGTCTCCATTTCACAGCTACTGTACATCCCCTCAAATGAAAAGTCATAATACAAATTCAACAATAGGAAGAAAAATAGATATTTACAATGCCATGAAGTTAAATGACATGTTACTAGATATGACAGTCTCCACTATACATCCCTTTAAATGAAAAACCACAAAACAAAATCAACATCAGGGAGAAAAAAGAAATTAACAACACCATGAAGTTAAATAACATGCTACTAAATGACTAACGTGTACCTGAAGAAATGAAAATCAAGAACCTTCTTGCAGAAAATGATGCTACTGTATGATCTAGGAGTCATTGAATGATTTAATCAGAAGAAAGTGTTTTGAAGAGATGAAACTAACAAAACAACAAAACCCATGCGATAGTTTCCGCTGATTTTTTGTTGGTGAAGTGTGTCTCTTCGAGACAATAAATTGTTGGGTTTTGTTTTTTAATCCAGTCTACTAATATATAATGTTTCATTGAGCTTAAGCCATTTACATTCAGGGTTAATATGTACAGGTGGTACTTTGGTCCTGTCATTTTAGGAATGGGTTGTTCATTGGTTTAGTCTTCTGTTGTCATTTTACTGGGATGTTCTTCGCCTTTGCCTTTGGTTTTGGTACGTGCTATTCCTCTTCTCTGCCAAGAGAACATCTTGAAGTATCATTTGTAGGGCAGGTTTGGAAGAAGCAAATTCTTTTAACTTTTTTTTACTGTGGAAGAATTTTATTTCATTTTCAAAGACAAAAGGAAGCTTTCCTGGATAAGTTAACCTAGGCAGACATTTTTTTTTTTTCTTTTAGAATCTGGAATATGTCACTCCATTCTCTTCTTGCCTGTAGAGTTTCCTGTGAGAGATCTCTTGTGAGTTTAATTGGCAATCCTTTATATGTCAATTGATTTTTTTCATGTGCACATTTAAAGATCTTTTCCTTATGTTCAATTGAAGAGAACTTGAAAATCATGTGTCTTGGTGAAGATCGCTTTTGATCAAACCTGTTGGGAGTTCTGTGCCCCTCATGGATCTTGTTTCCCAATTCTTTCTCCAGATTAGGGAAATTTTCCCTTATTATTTCATTAAATATATCTGTAAAACCAGTTTTTCTTTCTGCACATTCTGACACTCCCATAACTCTTATATTTGGCCTCTTGATAGTGTCTTTCAATTCTTGAATACTTTTTTTGGCCTGATCCAGCTCTGCTTCCAGTTTTTTGTTTGCTCCCCCTGTGATAGGAAATATCTTCCAATTCTGAGATTTTTTCTTCTGCTTGCTTCATTCTGTTTTGGAGACTCTCCACTGTACTTTTAATTTGCTCTACTGTATTCTTAATTTCTAATATATCAGCCTTGATTTGCTTTATTACTTCCTTAAATTCTTTGAACTCTTGTATGTGCTTCTCATTGTTGATCAGAACCTTTAAAATGAGTTTTATGAATTCTGTGTGCCCCATTTTCTCGATGTCTTCCTCAGTTAACTCTGAGGTTGGCATAGGGTTTTGCTCCTTTGCAGGGGAGTTTTCAGTAATATTCATTGTGCTTTTGTCTCTTCTTTTATTCTTGGTCATTGCACTTCTGGTTAGCAGAGTCTTCTCTTTGCGGCAGGTTTCTAAGCTGTGTCACCCACAGGTGTACAATGAGATTTTACTTATTGCCATTGGTACTCAACTTTTTGCTTGCAGCCACTTGTGCCACAACCTCCAGCAAGTTCCAGGTCTGGGTTCTTATGTTAGATTTCTGTGGTCTCCACAGCCCCAGCTCCTGGCTCACCACTCTCCACCTCCTGTGATACTGTGCTGAGGATGCACCGTTGTCTCTGCAACCTTTCTCCCACTTTCAGTTGGAGCAGGTACCAGGATTAGAGAAACACCAGGCGTCCTATATAGTTAGGTTGTTGGTGGCACTGAACTTGTCAGAACCTGTTGGACGTTAGGTCTGGGTGCCACTTGGACCTATTTGACCCGTACAATGCCACAGTCGGTATTATTTTCCTGTGGGACCAGTGCAATCCAGTGAACTCAGCGAGTTCTCGCGAGCTCAGCACAGGCGCAGTTCACTGTTGTCTTCTGCAGTCCTAAAGCTATTGCCACAGTGTGCAGAATGGCTCCTAACGTACCACTGCTAGAGTTCTTGATCTGCTGGCCGTCAGGTCTTACTTAGGGTTACCCAGACCTGTCTTGGGTGAAACCTGTAGAATGCCACGTTGCTGCAGTTCACTGAGTCAGAAATGAGTTCACTCCCAGCTCAGCGTATGCTCAGTCCTTTCCCTTGCCTTTGCCTCCTTACACAAAATGCCTCCCAATTCAGCTCTAGGGGACTGACCGGACTGTGAAATCCACCCTGTTCTCGCACTGTCCGTCTGGGATCTGCTGCTTTGTCTCTGCTCCTGATCAAATCAAACGGACCAGCAGGATGGACAGTTCTTTGTCTGGGCTCACATCCCAAGCTCCCAGTGAAAGTCCCTTCCCACCTGGTTGCTGGTGGAGTTCCGGCTGCTGGTGGAGTTCAGATTGCTGTTAGCTGAATGCCGCTGGAGTATCAGTCATTGCAACATCACACCATTGTGTCTGCTGCTTTCCTGTGTCTGTCAGTTTCCAGGTACCCTTCTGCTGTTGTTCCATCCTTTCTTATTTCGTGGAATATGTCCTCTCTGCTTCATCCTGATTAAATGTTTTTCCGTCCGTTTAAATGTGTCCTTGCCCTATTCCACCATCTTGATTCTCCCCATCAATTTCAGTTAGAGAATTCTGTCCAGTGCCACAGTTACTTATGGGAAGTACCAAATACGCATTTTTAAAAATCAAATACTTAAAAAAAGAAGATATTTATTTTTATTGGAAGGGATGATTTACAGAGAATTGGAGACACAGAAAGAGCTCCCATCCTCTGGGTCAGTCCCCAAATGCTTCCACGATGGAAACTGAGCTAATCCAAAGCCAGCTGCCAGGAGCTTCTTCTGGGCCTCCCATGTGGGTGCAGTGTCCCAAGGTTTTGTGCCGTCCTCCACTGCCTTCCTACGTCATTAGCAGGAAGCTGTATGGGAAGTGGAACAGCCAGGACACATGCCAGAGCTCATTACAGAAAAAACTGAAAAGCTCAGTGTGTTCTTTCCTCAGCTTTGTATAGAAATAAAAAGCCAGGAGTTGGTTGCAGACAGAGAAGTTTTATTTGTAAAGTGACCAATTGAACATGCAAAGAAGAGGGAAGTCAAAGCACCTCCCAAGAGAGAGCTGGAGATGGGGTGCCTTTTGAAAGGAGAGGGGGAGAGGCACCAAAGGTTTGAGAAAAGATTTTGGAATTTTACCCTGACTCCTCCTTGTTGGGCAGGAACTAGCAGGTAATATGTTCCACATTATTGGTCTCTTAGTTAGAAAATGCCTGGGCAGCTCTTGTGCCACCCACTTAATAGTGTAGCCAAGATTCTGGCAGGTTTGAATGGTCTCTGCACCCATATGAGATGCCATGATTGGGAGTGGAAGATTAGCCAGTTGTGTCACTGTGCCAGCCCCAAATATCAAACAATTTACCAAAACCAGTGAATTGATGAGCGAAGGACTGATTTTCAGGTGATTCACTATTTTAAGCTCCTACTGTATGCCTGCATTTATTCAACTACAATCACATATATAGACTTACCTATTCATAAAGCAAGTACTATTATTTTTTTTAATTTACATTTTTTTTCCTTTTTTTGGAAAGTCAGTTCTATAGAGAAAAGGAGAGATCTTCCATTTGCTGGTTTACTCCCCAAGTGGCTGCAATGGCCCAAGATGAGCTAATCTAAAGCCAAGAGCCAGGAGTTTCTTCCAGGTTTCCACATGGGTGCAAGGTCCCAAGGCTTTGGGCCGTCTTTCACTGCTTTCCCAGGCCACAAGCAGGGAGCTGGATGGGAAGTGGAGCAGCTGGGGTCGAATTAGTGCCCACATGGGATCCTGGAGCATGCAAGGTAAGGATTTTAGCCACTAGACTATCACACAAGGCCCAGCAAGTATTGTTATTTTTATGCCATCCGTAAAGAATATAAAGCCCCAAATCTTATTTAAAATGTGTTGTTTGTGCCTATTTATTTTCTATTACAAGATTCATATTTTTAAATAAGCCATTGTTGTCCACTCAGGCTACTGTCACAACATAGCATTCAATTGGTGGCTTATCATTGAGGGAGATTTTATTTTTCCCAATTCTGCAAGCTAGAAAATCCTAAATCAAGGCACAGTACGATTCAGTAGATGGTGAGAGCTTGTTACTCACCCATAGTGCCTTACTAGCTTACTATACTAGCTTCTTATAGGAGCAAAGCAGTCCCCTAGTCTCTGTTGCATAAAGGCACCAATCTCACTCTTTTGGGCTCCACCTTCATGAACTACTCAGTACCCCCATATACTCACTTTTAAAATCATCTCTGTGAGAGTTGAGATTCAATGTGTGAATTTGGGGAAACAGAAGCGTTCCGATCATAGCAAATTCCTTAGAGGAGTATAGCATCATTGAAGGAGAACTCATCTTAGAAACCAATTTTGGAGACATGGAAGAGTGAGATATGTCTTTTAATTATTAAAAACAAAACCAACCAACCAAACAAACAAAAAAGTCAGGCTTGCAAAGTACAGCAACATAAGTCCAGGCATTCAATTTCAAGACTTTCTCCTGAAATGAGATTCAACAGCTTTTGTGCTCAGTGAAATCTTTGTATTGTATATTCATCCTCCCCTGCTAAAAGTCTTTTCTTCCTCTTGTTTTAAACTTCGGTATAGCTCAGTTTTACCTGTCGAAAATGGCTTTTCAATTTAGGGCACCCTTTAAATAGCCTTTTCAAAAGCAAGAAATAAAGTAAGATACAATTGAGATGCTTAGGCTGTGTACCTTGACTGCAGCCAGGGGAGATGTGGGTGGCATAGTCTACCCTACCCCCACGTTCCCAAGTCTGCAGCAGCCCTGCTGATGCGGCAGAAGCAAACTGGGCTGTTTCCGACTGGTAATTTCCCCTCTTTGTTTGATGCCTCCTCTGTGGAGAGTCTCCCATTTGCTCAGGGTTTTTTGAGTCCAACTGAGAATGACAAAAGAAAAGAGTGCATTTCAGGTTTTAGTGAGTTTTCTACTCTATTGATTTGTGGTGCGGTACGTGTTTAATATCAGCTGTAATTAAGTGTCAATCAACAGTCACATCAAATCTCTATTTTTATGTCTTGAGTTGTAGGCTACCTTACATTGATTTCTGAACATCTCTTGCTTTTGATTGTTAACTCTGAAAATGTTTAAAATGGGAAAAATCGTGCACAACTCAGTAGCGCAGTGGTTAAAGCCCTCGCCTTGCATGCACCAGGATCCCATATGGGCATCAGGTGGTGTCACAGCATCTCCATTTCCCATTCAGCATCCAGATGATGGCCTGGAAAAGCAGTAGAGTAAGGCCCAAGACCTTGAGATCTTACATCTGCATGGGAGACCCGGAAGAAGCTCCTGACTTCAGATTGGACTCAGTTCTGGCTTAGGGAGTGAACCAGCGGATGGAAGAGCTTTCTTTCTCTCCTTCTCTCTGTAAATCTGATGTTCCCATAAAAATAAATTAAAAAATTAAACATGAATAAATAAATAGAAAGCAAATGAATGCTATATGTTAGCTATCACACACAATCAAATTCTTACACATAGCTGATTACTGCAGCCAAGTCCTCTTTTCAGCATAAGTTTGCTGCCATTAAAGCCAAAACACCAGATGCAGTGTGTTACCGAGGAGGTTCTTCTATTCCGCCAAGGTAGGAACAGGAGCTTGGGTGGAGGGGAGAGAGAAAGACGGGAACTGTCGCTTGCCGTGATGGCAGGAGGGGGCTGCAAGGGGAATGGGGAGGGGGCAAGATGAAGGAGAATGGGGGAGAGCAGGGCCAGGGAGTGGCAACATACACAGGGAAGGAGGAAGAAGTGGATGGGATGGCAGCCGTGCATGGGTGGATCAGGTTGTCAGAACCATAGGGGATTGATAGGTGGGTGGGGAGAAGGGGGAGGAAGTGAGAGAGATTAATAGGTGGAGTTGGTGCCATGAGGTTACAACAGATTGGTGGACAACTGGATTGGCACGAAACCTGCAAGCCACAGAAAGGGGAAGCAGATATTTAAACCAGTGCAGTGTCCAAAATGGTGGGGACTTTCGGGACTGATGTTCGAGTTAGTGGTCACACTAATTTTTTTTTTAAAGAATGTGAACAATCTTTACTGGAAAATTCAAGGTTGCTTAACAATGTTTAAGAGTCCTTGTTCAATTGGGTGGAGCAGAAATGACTCCAGAAGTTTGCCCAGAGATCAAGCTGACACTCCCAACCAGAAATGTTTGGAATGCCAAATCCTCCTAATCTAGTCTGTGCACAGAAGGTCAACACCCACCAAGATGAGTGCCCTGCACTGCAAGTCACAAGCATGGGCAAATAAGGAGCTGTTGCCATCTCCCATCCCTGTGCACAAGGTGTGTAAAAGCCCAGTGCTCCATACCCTGTGCAGCCACTTCCCTCACGTGGTCATCCTCCTGCCATGTGGAAGTGGCCCCAGGCTGTCTTCACCCAGGAAGCAGTCCTTCACACTGTCTTCCCTGATTAATTAAACTAAAACACTTTCTCTTTTTCTTTTCTCTCAATTGCTTGAATTCTCTACCAGCAGGCTACTGCTCTGGAGACGTGGCCTTGCTGATTGGCCTTGGCTACCGGAGACAAATCTCAAGTGTGTTTCCTGTTGTGTGGTGTGGTTTTGTTTCCCATATCACTTTGACTTTTACTCTGAGGGCTTAAGAATATGGAGCTGAGGAGGATGGCCAAGGGCCAACCACTTGGGCCGTCTTTCTGTTTTCCCATGTGTATTATCAGGGAGCTGAACTGCAAGGGGAGCAGCCAAGACTTGAATTGGCAATCATTTGGGATATCAGAGCAGGTGTCAGTTTTACCTTTTAAGACAATGCCAGACATATGTGTTTCTTATGAAATGTCTGTCTGATATGGAGTAATGACTAGCCCACGTTTTTGTCGCCAGTGATTTATCTGCATGCAAAGCCTAAGTGTGTGCTCAAAGCTGGCAGGCATGCTGCAGCGTTAGCTGCCCTCATTGAGTTTCAGGGCCATTATTTTATATGATCTGGAGGCTCAGGGGTGTCTGGAGTGGCATCAAGTGCCTGATGGGAGTAGGAGTGTCAATCATGATAATATTACAGTTAACTGGAGGTCATTGTAGTGGGAGGAAGCCAGCAACTGTACTGGTTAGATTTTCCTTGCACTGGTGATTTTTGTAAGTTGCAGTTTTCTGTGGCTCAGAAGGGGGATGAGACTTGGGTATAATTATTCTGTCCAGGTGGGGCAGCAGCACAAAGCTGGCTACAAGGAGTGGCAGGTGACCTCAGCCTACCCTTGCCTGAATCATTTTTGGTATTTTTCAGCTGTGTGCAAGAGTCAGGGGGAAAATTACTGCTTGTAACAATTAGCGATAGAATTCAGGAAGGACTTTGTTAGGAAAGAGAAGTTGTCATCCTCATGGTAGAAGACCTGAATTTTAAATGACTTAGAACATAAAAGCAGAGGAAGAGAGGCATTCCAGAATATTTCATTTCTTTGGTTTCATACATAATGTTTGATGTCAGCAATTCACAAAAAAATGTTTAAAAAATGAGGACTGATTTCAATACAGGGACATTCCCAAAATAATTTTCATGTTACAAAAGTTGTATAAGAATTACTTTAAGATAGCATTGTAATGGCCTGGCACAATGGCACAATGGCACAATCTGGTAATCCTCTACCTTACAGGTGCCAGGATTCCATATGGGTGCCAGTTTGTATCCTAGCTCTTCTACTTCCTATCCAGCTTCTCGCTTGTGAGCTGGGAAGACAACAGAGGATAACCCAGAGCCTTAGGACTCTGCACTCATGTGGGAGACTGGGAGGAGGCTCCTGGCCTCTGGCTTCAGATTGGCTCAGCTCCATCCTTTGTGGCCATTTGGGGAATGAGCCAGGAGATGGAAAGTCTTTCTCTCTTGCTTGCTCCTTCTTTCTGTAAATCTGCCTTCCCAATAAAAATAAATGAATCTTTTTTAAAAACCATTGTAGGGCTCGGTAGCGTGGCCTAGTGGCTAAGGTCCTCGCCTTGATCCCATATGGCCGCTGGTTCTAATCCCGGCAGCTCCACTTTCTCTCTGTCTCTCCTCCTCTCAGTATATCTGACTTTGTAATAAAAATGGAATAAATCTTTATAAAAAAAAAAACATTGTAGACTCAACTTCAGGGTAATCTCTCAAAATAAAGCCCAAGCATATGTTTACTTTTTACAACTAGTGATGACAACCAACTTAAAAATGATTTTAATATGGTACAGCTATTGGCAAATATATCCAGGAAACACCTAAACAGCCAGAATCATCCCACAGCCAGAATCAGGGATTCTTAATCCAAAAGCTATCCTGGACAATTTGACAATTTGCCTGTCCATGGATAAAGTGATCCTAGGGGCATTTAAATACCACCTGCTGACTCACTTTATTCATATCTAGAATTTCAATCTGAGAATGTTATTGATTTCAGTTCGATGGATTCTTTCATTTTTTTTAAACATTTCTTTATTTTTTAGATTTGAAAAACTGAATTACAGAAAGAGATGGCAGACTGGGAGTGAAAGGGATAGGGATGGAGATGCAGAGAGTAAGAGAAACCTCCTATTCACTGGATTATACTCCCAAATATTAGGACCTACAGGACTGGCCCAGTCTTCAGCAGGAGCTCAGAACACAGTATATATCCCAACAACTTTGAGCCGTAGCTTTCTATAGGGTCAACGTGAGCAGGTAGCTGAAACTGATAGCAGAGTGGGACTAGAACCCATGCACTTCGACATGGGATGCAGGCAAGCCAAGATCTGTCTTAACCTTTGTGCCAAACATCTTTCCTATGGTTACTTAAAAAAAAAAAAAGATTGTTTTTGAAAATGTAGATTTACAGAAAGAAGGAGAGATAGAGAGAGCTTTCATCCACTGGTTCACTCCCCAAGTAGCCACAACTGCAGGAGCTGAGCCAATTCAAAGTCAGGAGTCAGAAGCTTCTTCTGGGTCTCCCACACAGGCACAAGGTCCCAAGAGTTTTTGCTGTCCTTGACTGCTTTCTAAGGCCAAAAGCAGGGAGCTAGAAGGGAAGTGGGGCAGCTGGAACACCAATTGATACCCATATGGGATCGTGGTATACGTAAGGAGAGGGTTTAACCAATGACCTAAGACACCAGGCACTCCTATGACTACCTTTAAGCTTGCATTCTTTCAAAAAACAAACAAGACAACAAAAAACAGATCCCATCTATGAATTTCATTGGTCTCAGTGGTTACAAACCTACTTTTGTCTTCATTTTTCTGACTTCAGAAGCATTTGACAAGACTGATCACTCTCTCCTTCAATATGCTCTCCTGGCTTTTTGATAGTTCTCTCTCTCTCTCTCTCTCTCTCTCTCTCTCGCTCTCTTCCAGTCCTCCCCCTCCTTCCCCAAATGCACAAACATAAACACTAACACTTTCTTTGAAGAGTGTTTCTACATGTTTGGAGCTGTGCTATTATTGGGGTGTACTACACTATCCTTGAGACTCCCATCATTGTTTCTCTCTCTTTTTAAAGATTTACTTTTATTGTAAAGGCAGGTTTTACAGAGGGAGAGGAGAGGCAGAGAGAAGTTTTTCCATCTGCTGATTCACTCCCAAAATGGCTGTTAATGGCCAGAGTTGAACCTACCCAAAGCTAGGAACCAGGAGCCAGGAGCTTCTTCTGGGTCTCCCATGTTGATACAGGGTCCCAAGGTTTTGGGCCATTCTCTGCTGCTTTCCTAGGCGAGAAACAGGGAGCTAGAAGGGAAGTAGAAGAGCTGGGAAACAAACCAATGTCTATATAGTATGTCTGTGCCACAGGGCTGAGGATGAGCCTACTGCACCACCACATCGGCTCCCATCATTATCTCTTATTTTGACTATAGTCATAGTTACTTAATATTTACTCTGTTCTCCAGTCTGCATTGGAAGAATCATTTTAAAAATGAAAGTATAAGGGGTCAGTCCTATGACTTAGGAGGCTAAGCCTCTTTCTGCAATGTAGGAATCTCAGATAATCCCTGGTTTGTGCTCCAGCTGCACCAGTTCTGATTCAGCTCTCTCCTTATGGTCTGGGAAGGCAGCAGAAAACAGCCCAAATCCTTGGTTCCTTGCACTTATGTGAGAGACACAGCTCTGGCCATTGCAGCCATTTGGGGAATGAACCAGCAGATGGAAGATTTTCCTTTCTGCCACTCCTTCTCTGTAAATTTGGTTTTCAAATGAAAATGTAATAAATCTTTTATATTTTAAATGAAAATGTAAGCCCGTAACTCTCTTGTTAAATTTTTTTGCTGTATTTAACATGAAGTTCCAACTCCTTAAAAAACACCCAAACTGTGTCTCCTGATTGCTGCCGTTCCTTTGTCCATTCTCCTTATTTTTTTGTGATGGTTCATTTGCACAAAGCTTTTCCTCATCTGTCAAATGGCATCAGCTACTTCATTCTTCTATCCCCGCACACAATGTTGTGCAAAGTACATTCTTTTGTGTAAGATGGGGCTTTCAAAAGCACTGATTAACAGAAATATTTGTGACTTGGAAAGAAGAGAGCAGACAAATGCCTGGGGAGAATTGAATAGAAGTTCAATATTTAAGGAAGTGGGGATGTTTACTCATCTGCAATCTTGCATCACGCCTTCATTATTTACTTAATAGCTGTATCAGCTCCATAGCACTCAGTTTGTGTAAATATCCAAGATGCTTATAAACATTAATTCATTTACTTAATTACTAGTAGAGCTACAAACCAAACTCTAATTTCTGTTGCTTTAGTTATTAGGCAACATACTACACCTCTATGAAATGTCATGCTTGAATAGAATGAATGTTTTAAATCTTGAGATGAAGCCATTATAAGTTATGATTTTGAATAATGCCTGACTTTGAAAACTCTTGCTTTTTTCTGTTTATCTTTAATTAATTTATTCAATATTTAATGAGAGCCTTCACACATAATAGGAGCTGTACAGACAAGGATGGGCACTATTAAGACTTATAACTACCCAGGCCTCAATTTGCCTTTCTTCTCTTGATGCTACTCCCTGCTCACATTACCTTCCATAATTTGGATAAACCTCTTCACAGCCACCTAGGTGAACTTGAAGTTCAAAATGCACATAATTGATTATGAATTCATCATGTTACATGCTTGCTGCATGCATGTGGTCCTATGGACTAAATTCTTATCTCCTTTCACACACTCCATCCTGGCCAAGCTGAAATCCTAGTAGGAGCATTTCATCCATTGTACCCCCTTCTTTCATTGCCTCTATCATTGTATTTGTCCTTTTTTCTATTGCAAAGCCCTTCCTTTGATTACAGCACAAGAAAGATCATTCACCTAGTATGTGAACACTCATCTTTGTCTAGCAAAGTGCTAAGTTAAGGACTGGATCAATGAGGTACGGGTGAGAGCCTCAGCATGCAGGGGCTGCAGCACAGAAGGGGACGTTATGGGCAGTTACAAGATCCTTCATAGTTTATGAACTTCTGTGGAAATTCATCACTGCCATTGACCATGAAAATGATGAATGTGCTGATCAGAGCCATGCTAAGAGCTTGGGCACAAATGTGCAGGGACTTGGTAGTAGAGGAAGAGGATTATCCACTCATGTGGAGCACAAAGGTAGTGCCCAGCAGTTAGTTGGTAGCTGGGGATATCTGCTTCATATATTAAAATGCTAGAGTTTCACTCTCAGTTCTGTATCCTACCTAGCACCTCCCAAATGTCTACTGCGCGAAACAGCTTGTAAAGGTTCACGTTCTCCCTTCCCCGTCACTCACATCGGAGATCCAGATATAGTTCTTCAATTGTACAGATTTGGGGAGTGAATCAGTAGACAAAAGATCTTACTTTCTCTTTCTTTCTGTTTTACTCGCTCATATTTTTCAAATAAATGCAGAACAACAACAATAACAAAAAATGTGGAATTGGGACCAGCTGCCACAGGCAGTTTATAAAAAATAAAATAAATTACATCATGATTTGATAAGAAAGAGCAGGAAAGAATGTGCCTGCAATTTTATGTTCACAGACTACTGGTGCTGGAGACCAAGGTCATATTGTGGATAGTGGTCCATGAGTTGGCAAAAGCCATAAATCAGGATTGAGGTCTGCAGGTGAAGTTCCTCAGTTAAGCAACAGTCCAAGGCCACAGAACTGTGTGATTTGAGGTTATCCTTGTGACAGTCACAAGGATATAATTTCTGAGCTTGAGCATGCATTAGCTTCCTGAACATCAAGTGTTGGCTGGTTAACACCAATATGAAGTGTGACTATCAAAGTTTGTACCACATCAATTCATGCACTTTGACTCCCCTAGCATTTCAATAGAAGATTGAGGAAGGGAGCCTTATAAGTTGAACTCCTTCCTTGCAGAGGAGACTTCTCTCTGGCCCCTCTGCATTGATAGTCTTTATCTTGTGTCTTTCTCATTTTTTATTTCTCAATTGGACATCACCTCCCTCCTCAGTCCTGTTCATGCTGCTGTTGGCTGAGGTATCAGGTTAAGCTATTGCCTGCAGTGCCAGCATCCCATGTGAGCACTGTTTTGATTACTGGTTGGTCAGTTAAATCTCGTTGCCTATTAATGTGCTTGGAAGAGCAGCACGTGATCCATGCACTTGGATGACAGCTACCCGTGTGGAAGATTCCGATGAAGTTCCTGCTTCCAAATGTCAGCCTAGTCAAGCCATTGCCATTGTGGCCATTTGGGGAGTGAACCAGTGAATGGAAGAGCCCTGCTTGCCCTGTCACTCTGCCTTTCAAATAAATCAATACTTTTTTTTAAAGGATTTATTTACTTTTATTGGAAAGGCAGATAAACAGTGAGGAGGAGAGACAGAGAGGGAGATATTCCATCTGATGATTCACTCTCCAAGTGACTGCATTGGCCGGAGTTGTGCCAATGTAAAGCCAGAAACTTCTCCTGGGTCTTTCAAGCAGGTCCCAAGGTCTTGGGCTGTCCTTGACTACTTTCCCAGGCCACAAGCAGGGAGTTGAATGAGAAGCGGGGTCGCTGAAATTAGAATCGGGACCCATATGGGATCCTGGAACATGCGAGATGAGGACTTTAGCTGCTAGGCTATCCCTCCAGGCCCAACTAATACAGAAGGAGAAACATTAGCTAAGATGAAGCAGAGAGGGCACATTCCAGGAAACAGGAGAGAATAAACCAATAGCAAAAAGGCAGCTGGACACTAACAGACACAGACAGTGGATACAACAGTGTGGTGTTGCAGTGAGCAGATACTCCAGCAGCAGTCAGGTGTGGTGATCTGAACTCTACCAGTGGCCACAGCTCTACCAGTAGCCAGGTGGGAAGGAGAGTTAACCGGGAGCTCAGGAGGTGAACTCAGACAAAGAACTTCCCATTCTGCTGGTTTGTTTGATTTGACAATGAAATGCTGGACTGTCTGGCATTGTCTGTACCAGCAATGTCAGGGCACACTCAAATAGTAGACTGATGGACTTATGACTGCTTGTGAAGGACTATATTATTGTGATAATACAGGGAAAATCAGTCGTGGGGTGAGAATTTGGGGAGGGGGTGGAGAAATCTCAGACCTTATGGAATTGTACCATAAAATTAAACAACAACAACAACAAAAAACAACACTTGAGAATATCTTGAGGTATTCTCACATAAGAAAGTACTTAACAGTGAAGTCTACTTATTGTTTTAAAAAGTACCATGAAGGTACAGTAAAATAATTTGAAACAAGTCCATGAATAGATCACAAAAGATAAATGGAAGTTAGAAATAGAGTATAAAAGTAATCAAGAATTTAATAATGAGAGCATTTGAAATCGCTGAGGAATTGATAGGCTATTCAGAAGCTTCTTTTGGATAATTGGCTAATTATTTTGAGAAAAGCAAAGCTGAATTACCACTTGAATCTCTTTTCTAAAATAAATATCAGAAATGCAAGTATTTAGAAATAGAAAGAGAAACTTTCTTTCTAGCACCAGAGGATATTCTTAAGTTTTATTTTTGATAGGAGGAATATGTCCTTGTGTAGCATTGCACAGTTGGGAGATTATAGTCAACAATAAAGTATCATGTATTTTATTTTCTGAAGAGTTTCTGTAGTGGAAAAGGTTCTTTTACTTCAGAAATCAGGAAAGAAATTATCAGCTAAATCACAGAAGAATTACAACTTTCTATTGCCAAAAAATTCACAATGCCAAGGAAATGACAACTTTAGAAAACATTTGCAAAATATAATCCATAGCCACATTTCCTTAAAATACAAAGAAATCTCACAATAAAAAAATGAGCAAAAGCTTTAAGCAACGTGTAGCAGAAAAAAATGTTACAAGTAACTATCTATATAAGATGCTAAAATTCATTAAATATGCAAATTTAGACAATGAGAAACCATTTTTTTCCTATCACATTGGCAATACTAAAATGTATTTTAACAATCATGTTAGCTACAAGAATACACATGCTTTCAAATCATGTTGAAAAACAATTTAAAAATATGTTTTCCGTGGCCCAGAAATCCCTCCCCGACATGCAGGTCAGTTCTGTCCCTTTAGGTAAACAAAGACACAAGTGTGAAGAAGTCACAAATGCCTCAGAACGGAAACAATACAAGTGCTCATTAATAGGGAAAGTGTTCATTCCTGCACTACTTTGTAACTATAATTAGAACAGGTCAATTTAGCTACTTGGATGAAAAGTTGACCGACACATCAGTGAATGAGAAAGAAATGTGCAGAGCAGAGATGACCAAGTAGACTGCAGTGTTCTGTATGACGTATGCACATATTGTCATGTTGACAGGAACCCATTAAGGTGGCCACATCTGGACAGACACTGAAAGAAAGGAGAGATGTCAAGGATACAGTATCGTCTGCTATTTCTTATGTAATATTTGAATCATGTTTATAAACATAGCTAAGGATTATTTTATAAATTTTAGATTTTTCCTAAAATGACAATTCTCATTACCTCTGCCACTTTTTTTAAATTTATCAAACAATTCTGTGTATTCTGTGATTTTCCTGCCCCCAGTTCCCACCTCCCACCCCCAATTGATTTTTCCCAGATTGTCACACTCTTCATAAGGAGTTACAATTCCATCAGTCTGCTTAAATAGTGTGTCAGGACAATACTGGTACAATGTACCTCTGTCACTTTTGACTAAGACAATTATCCAGGAATCATTTGCATTTTTAAAGATCTTTGTGCTAAATGGTGTGTCCAGAAATTGAAATCTTCACACTCAATAATGTGACAGACCCTTTTGGGTGTTAATTTTTGTATTTATGATGCGTTCTAAAAGAAATACTGAAATCTGTGCATGTTATATTGAGGTTGGTTTTGGCATGAGCAGACACTCGTGCTGCTACGGTAAGGCAGCCATTTATTTTGGCATTCTGTGCATCTGACTTTTTTCCTAGCCCTGTGATTTCTTTATTTCCCTAAGGGTTTGGCAGAAAAATAGATTTCCTATCATTATCATTAAATTGGTTGCTTCCTAGCAAAATGAGAATGGGGAAATGTCACCTTTTTATACACAGCCTAATTGCTGAACACGGAAGCTTGGAATGGAGTGACAGGCATAGCTAATTCAGTGAGTGATTTGTGATTCTCATGTTTTCCAGAATTTTGGAAGGTGTAAGAATAGCAAATACAAGTTAGAGTGAGGGAGGCATGGTCAATTTTCCCTCTCTCTCTGTCTCTCTGTCTCTCGTCCTTCAGGTACATTTATTTCCAGGATTTTAGTCAATTCCACTTACTTAATTCAAAAGCAAGCTCAGCATCAACCTCTTCAGGGGGAAGAACAGGGTCAATACTGATAATCTCTACCTATATTTTCTACTCTGAATTCCACACCATTCATTAGATAGAGATTGTCCACCGGTAATCTTTTAAAATGTAAAAATTTCGTAAAACGAAATTCAGCAATAACACTTGAACAAAGATCCAGTTATATGATGATAGCAAAAAATTATTGACTGTCACACTTTAGCTTGTAATAATAATGCAATACAGAAGACAAACACAACCCCAACTTATAATTATAGTGTTCGGTGGTTTTAATAAAATTAGATGTATATTAAATAACAAAATCTCAACTATTTTAAATGTATATTAATTTTACTAAACATTGAACATAATAACAGTGGAGTCAAAATTCAACTTAGCTAATTTTTTCTTACAATTTATTTATACAATTTAGAGGCAGAGTGACAGAGAGGGAGAGTGAGCAAGATCTTGTCTTTGTTCACTCCCCAAATGGTCTCAATGGCTAGGGCTGTTCCAGGCCAAAACCAGGAACCAGGAACTCCTTCTACGACTCTTCCTACATTTTTGGGCAATCTCCTACTGGTGTCCAGTATGCACTGGCTGGAAGCTAGACTGGAAGTGGAGCAGCCAGACCTCAAACTGTTGCTCTGATAAGGGATGCGGGCAACCCAAGCAGTAGCTTAACCTGACACACCACTAGCTGTACCCCTACTTTAGCCAATTTATTGGAAGACATGACATCTTCCTTAAAAGTGATATATTATTTTTGAAATCGTGGCTTATAAATTATTTTATGAGGAAAGTCTCTCATTTGTTTTCTGTGGCTTTCAAGGAAAACATGAAACTCTAGTGACAGGAACATCTTTATTTCATTTCTTGAAATGGAATTTAGACAATTTTATGGAATGTAAATTTTTACTTAACTGGGCCTGGCAGCATGGCCTAGCAGCTCAAGTCCTCACCTTGAATGTGCTGGGATCCCATATGGCTGCCGGTTCTAATCCCAGCAGCTCCACTTCCCATCCAGCTCCCTGCTTGTGGTCTGGGAAAGCAGTCGAGGACAGCCCAAGGCTTTGGGACCCTGCACCCGTGTGGGAGACCCGGGAGAGGTTCCTGGTTCCTGGCTCCAGATTGGCGCAACACCAGCCGTTGCGGTCACTTGGGGAGTGAATCATCGGATGGAAGATTTTCCTATCCTCCTCTCTGTATATCTGACTTTGTAATAAAAATAAATAAATCTTTAAAATTTTTTTTACTTAACTGATAATAGAACATGCTTACATGAAATCATTTAAAGAATTCAAAAATTTATAAATAAAAATAGACATCCCCTCTATTCCTTTTTGCCTTACTGCTTACAGCCAAGCTCAGTCACTCTCTCTTTCAATGTCATTGTCAGGGATTGGCTTTCTCTGTTGTCTTTATACATATTCATTTGTTTCCAGAGAATCTATAGTTAGTAGCTGAAGCATTTTGATGAAGCATGCCTTCAGACCCACATGACATAATTCTATCATCTAATTCGTATTGGTATTGGCATTAGTTACTTGTCTTTCCTTATTATTAAGGAAACTTGTCATTACATCATGAATATTTTGACAATTATCATAAGACTCTTAGTCCTCTTTAAATAATTTACTTTAATAGGCAGTCACCTGCTTATAATTAGTACACAGCTTTAGGCTTATCTTGTGATTCCAATGTTAATTCCATTGTTTTCTTAAACTGATTTCAATAGCTTTTCATTTAGTTGTTGATAAATTCAACAATGATGCTGAATTTAAGAGTACTCTTTTCATAACAAGGAAAATTCCTGTGCTCTTGGAACCATTTCCTCTCTGTATTTTCTAGCTTTGATCAACCATTAGTCTGTCTTCTGTGTCTCCAGATTTTTCTGTTCAACATTTTGCATATGTAGAATCGCACATGTGTGGTGTTTTTTGTGACTGGCCTAGCTCACTGAGGCATGTTTTCAAAGTTCATCCATGTTGTAACATGTGTAAGTACTTGTTAGCATTTTATGACCCAATAATTTTCCATTTCTAGATACATCACATTTTGCTTATCATCCAAATGATGGGCATTTGGGTTACTTCCACAATTAACTATTGCTACCAGAGTACTGTGAATATTTGTGTACAAGTATTATTTTTAAAAATTGATTGTATTCTTTTGGTATATCTAAGTAGTAGAATTGGTGATTAGTATTTGAAGGACAGATATAGGTTCCCATGTAGTGGTGACACCATTCCACAATACCACCAGCTTCAGTTACCCCACATTCTGGCCAACACTTGTTATCTTCTGTTAGTTAAACAGGTGCTTCCACAGTGCTATGCTGGTGTTGTGTGGGGAGGAGAAAGAAAGCTTGTTAAACAGGTGCTTCCACAGTGCTATGCTGGTGTTGTGTGGGGAGGAGAAAGAAAGCTCCCCCTGTTGGGACTCCTTGTGCCTGCTGGTGCAGAAGAAGAATCTCTCCAGAGAGTATGAAGGGTGCTTCAGAGGAAATTCTTGTTGTAGCTGGATCCCCTTTGCCAGTTCACTCACATGTTTCTTGACAGAGACCAAGATCCTGTTTGTTGGGCTGTCATTGCTGATGCTTCCTCACAATGTAGATGCTCACTTAGAACAGCAGAGTCTCATGTCTAATTCAAAGGAAGTCCTTCTGGTGGGTGATTTTCAGCCTGGGTTTTGTGTCTCCTTCTTGCATGTGTTGCCTCATTTGTTTGGTATTGCTGCCAGGACCCCTGTGAATCAGAAGGAGCATGAGCCTATCTGGGCTGCCTTCTATTGACAGTGTGGGATTTGGCACGCTGGGCCTGGAAGATCCTTTTATCTAGCTGGAGTGTTGTAGGACACCTTGCCACTGTGTGTTCTTTCCAGTCCTGAAATCACTAATCAGTTCCTTTTCTTCCTTTTACCTTCAGGGGTCTCCAACAGTTGCCACGTTTAGTTCCAAGACTTATGGCTGAATCCAATTATGGCAATCTGGAAGAAATGAAGCCATCTTCTTGTGTCCAGACTGGAAATCGCATCATCTCTTAAGAAGTATGTCCTATTGACTATGCATGTCTGACTTCCTTTGGTGGCTAATTCCATTTTTTAAAGATTTGTTACTTTTAATTGGAAAGGCACATCTACAGAGAGAAGGAGAGAGAGAGAGAAAGATCTTCCATTTGTTGGTTTACTCCTCAAGTGGCCAGAATGGTCAGAGCTGAGCCTATCTGAAGCCAGCAGCCAGGAACCTCTTTCAGGTCTCCCGCATGGGTGCAGGATTCCAAGGCCTTTGGTTCTGCTTTCCAAGGCCATAAGTAGAAAGATGGATGGGTAGTGGTGCAGCCTGGACATGAACTGGCACCCACATGGGATACTGGTGCTTCAAGTAGGATGATTAGCAATCAAGCCATTATTGTGGGTCTAGCCAATTCCATTTCTGTCACAGAGCAGGCATTTTGTAAAGAAGTATTCATGGATTAATAGGCTGGACTTAACTGTATTTTACCACAGTAAGCAGAATACCTCTGTGTTATGCTACCTAACAACAAAGCCTGATTAGGGCTTTGCTTAATAATATAAAATTGTGACAGCCTGACTACTTTCACATTCATACTTTTCTAATACCTCCATTGCATGCAACTAAGAAGGAGTCAAGAGAGGACAATGGCAGTGCTTCATGCCACCATGTCAGAGTGGACAAAGAATGCGGTCAAAGGATTTTGGAAAATAATCTATGTTTAGCTAGACTGTTCAAGGTTTCCCTTAAGGTCAAATGAGAGATTTTGCTTCTCTTACAACAGGTGACATTATGAAAGCATCTAGTATAATCCAAAACTTTATATTCTTATTTATTTATTGCCATGGCTTAATGGGATTGTGGGGTAAAAAAATAAATCTGGGTTAAGATTGTTTAATATCACTAATAATGCCTCTCCCTTTAACTGTGTTTGCTTGTACAAAGCTCTGAGCCAGCCACATATCTTTTTTTTCCTAACAAACTACACAAATCTTCATTTTGCAGATGTAGAAGTTACAAATTAGAGAAATTAATTTATATTATCTAAAGTCACACCACTTATAGTTAATTAATAGAGTGAGACTTTAGTTTCAGGACTGCCTGGCTCCCACGTCCTTACTCATTTGAGGTACATCTTTTATGAAACATTAAATTTCCCAAGGGACATATGAAATGTGATCCACAACAAAACAAGATTTTAGGGAAAAACTTGGAGTGATAACTTAGTTCCTGTGACAAGGGTGTTCTGCTTCAGTGATAGTACCAGCTTCCTTTTAACAAAATAATGCATTCTTATTAGCTCATCGAACTATAATAAAAAAAAACCCACTGTTTCCAACGGCAGTAATGTCTCATAATACAGTGACTTCTGCCCTGCTCCCTACTTGGTTTCGTTTTCCTCAAGCTGACAAAAGTATTCAGGAAAATGAAGAAATAGTGGAGGGCACAGCCGAGTCAAATTTTGAAACAAACAGCTGAAGACAAGCGTGTCACATGAAAACAACTCTTAATTGTTCAGTGATAATTCACTCAAAATACAATGATGTTGTTAGAAAGAATGAACTAGTTTTCTTGAGGATTACGAGAAAATCATTTGTAGAAGATGAAAGGGCATGTAGCCTTTGAAAAGACAGAGAAAAGAACTGCAAGAACACAAAATTACTTTTTCGCCTGATAAGACATTTATCTGTGTTTCTCTGTCCTCATGCTAAATGAGGTCTAGAAGACAGAGTCCTTTGAAAGCAGAAATCATATTAGGTTGGAATTTGGTTCCAACCACTCAGAGGACAGCCCTAAATAAGCTGTGCAATGATGCTGATTACTAATGAAGAGACTTTTCTTACAAAAATCATTTTAACAAGCTTTTTCTCTTCCCTTAAAGCCTCCCAGGGTTTCTTACCAAAAACTGAGACAGCATTCTACATGTACAGAGAAATCTGATGCATAAGTAACCATCCTTCCCTGGGAGGCACTGAAACCTGGAATATATTAGCTTAAATCACGCTTCTAGTGTTCATATAAATTCCAAAACAGATGGTCATGCTAATTTGATATTGAAGATAAATCTTAAATCATACTAGTTCACTCAGCGTTTTGAACAATTCATCCTCTCGATAGACAGAGCCTAATCCTGCGTTGGACTTGTTCTTGAAGTTCCCTGGTCTACCTTGGTCTTTTTCACATTTCAGTGCTGATGTTTCCAGCCATCAGTCTTTCCCACACTAGGCTGCATAATCAGCTGCCAGGGTATTGGAGTATGAGGACTCTGACGTCTGCATGAAATAGTACAAATGGACTTTCAGATATTTTTAAGCAAATAAGTGGTAACTCCTGGGGATCTGCTGGAATAAAGGAGAAGCTGATTACCTTCTTACAAGGGTCTCTCTAGATATATGAACTTCTCTGCTATAAAAAGAATCAACCAAATCAGGGTGAGGACTGAGAGTGGAGGGGTTAGACTGCAAGCAGGACAGCAGATGACTCATGCTGAAGGATTAACCAATTTGATAAAACCAACTCATGCATATGTGTCAGTTTCTAGGCTTCTGAGAAACTTAGAAGGCAGATCAATGAACTCTGGGGAAGAAGAAGTAGAGGCACGCTGATGGTCAGCCCCAAACTAACAGTGCAGTCAGGACCAGCATCGGTGGGGATGGGCAGTCTGATGTTTCTAATACAACTAGAACCAGCAAAGGGATTCAGCAAGCTCTGGGGAGAAACAAGTGTGTGTGCTTTCTGAAGAGAAGCACTTTCTTCTTAGTGTTTCAGGAATCATGGCGTAAGTTCAACCAAATTAGGTAAAATTCAAGGGGACAGATATGTGTGAGAGTCAGCAGAAAATATGTAGGCCCACAGTGCCTTAGATATTGAGAATACCTGATTAAAAATGCAAAGGAATAGATACAAAAATGATCAAGGAAAAGGGGAAAAAACCTCTAAGATAATTTGTAAACTTACTGTTTTATTTTATTGTTTTATGGTACAGTTTAATAGGTATTGGGGTTTCCCTTCCCTCTCCCCAGGTTCCCTCCTCTTCCTTCTGATCTCCCATCTAGTCTTACAATGGGTGTCTTTCATGAATTTTCACAAGTCCATTATGCTGCCACTGAGGTGTCTCCCAACAGTGTAGGATATTATCAGTCAACTTTACTTTTTAAATAATTTCTAGATGGTTTTGCATCACACATATTGGAGAACCTAAGAAGTGAAGTTCTAGGTAGGTCTGGACTGTGGTAATGTATATTTTTATAGCATTTGTCAATTACTATGTGTGATGAATATGTGGCATGTGCATCTATGTGTGTGGTATATATAGTAAGTGTATTTAGAGTATGCTAGGTATATGTGGTGTGTATATGTTGAATAATATGTGTTGGAATATGATGTATCATATATGTGGTAATGTGTGGTGTGCTATAAATATGCAATATATATGCTCGTGATGGGTGTGTGACAGGTGCGGTGTGTGTGTGGTGTATGTGTATGGTGTTGCATGTGTATATTATGTGTGGTATATGATGGATATGTGGCATGTGCTGCTTGCATGTGTATGCTATGTGCTACGTGTGTATGGTATTGTGATGCTGTGCATCTGCATGGAATCAAACCCTAAAGAAGAGACAATCTCTTCAACAAATGGTGCTGGGAATACTGGGTTGCCACATGCACAAGTATGACACAAGAATGACACAAGATACCCACCCTTACACATTATAGAAAAATCAACTCACAGTGGATCAAGGATCTAAATCCATGACCTAATCCAATCAAATCACTAGAGGATAACATCAGGGAAACTAAGACATTGGCATGGGCAAAGACTTCTTGGGAAAAACCCCACTAGAAGCACAGCAATAATAACAAATACGGACAAATAGGATACATCAACCTAAAAATATTCTGTATTGCAAAGGAAACACTCAGCAAAAAAACAGTGGAAAGAATGGGCGAAAATATTGTCACACTATGCACACAATCCAGCATCACTGCACACTTTACCTATGGCTAATCTCTGAGCAGCTGGAACAGAATCCAAACCTAGTATAATTTCTGCTTTCAAAGCACTCTATCTTCTAGACCTCAGTTAGCATGGGCACCAGTTCAGGTCCTAGCTACACCACTTCCAATCCAGCTCCCTGCTTTTGGCCCACACTCACCAGTGGGAACCCCAACCAAGCACGGATGTACTCTCATAGCTCCCCAACCTGGCCTATTCCCAGCCTTAGATTACACAGGTGCCAGTGGTTGCTCTGATTCAGTTGGCTTAGTCCCTCACCTGTCTCAGCCTTTGCCTTCTATGATCCCTGGCTCATGCAGACCACTCGGTGTAATAGCCTAGCTCAGCATGCATGACCTGTGCTCCAGCCTGATTTCTGTTCTTCCTTATGAGTTAAGGTTCGCTCAGCCCTGCCTGGTCCGCCCACGTCCAGTTGCAGCTTGGCCCACCCCACATCCTGTTTTAGGATGCACATTCAGGTGCTTTTGCCTTGACCTGCAGAGACTGTTGTCGGCTCCTTTACCCATGAGTGATGGCCAGTTCCATAGTAACACTTAGGTCAGCATGTAACCACCCCAACTCTTGACCTAACCAGTGGGACTTGTATTTCCACAGGGTTGGGCCCACACATGCCACACAGAATCTACCCCTGGACCTGATTCTCTCATGTGCTGGTTAGTATTTGGACCCTGCTAAGTGTGACTTGTCCCCTGTTCCACTACTTAGTCAGGTAGTGGTACCTAGCCCTGCCAGACAGGTCCCCAGCCATAGTTTTCTTGTGGACTTGTGTGTGGCAGTCAGTGATGCTCTACATTAACAGCCCATCTCAGGACTCCTATGTGGACTGGTAAATCAGTCTGGCCCAAATAGCTCTTATGGACTCTCTCCTCCAAACCACCAAATCTAAGTCCCCATGCTTGCCAGCAAGTTCTGTGATTCTGCCGCTAGAAGTCACACAGGGTTCATCCATCTCCTATACTCACACTGGCCTTATCCCTGTATGTCCCTAGGCAGCAATAACATACCCTAAAAACCCTAGAGCTCACTGCCAGGTAGCCAACAGGCAGAGCTTGATGCCTAAGGGGACAGTGGCCTCCCAGCAGCCAGGACTTGGTCAACGTGTGGCTAAGGTGTCCTTGGGCTGAATCACAAGCATTGGGTCCAACTTGGCTTGGGTACGCACTGCAAGCAGTTCACCACCACCGTAGAGGGCTGCTGTCATCCCAGTCGCAAAGGTCGAACTCCCACCGTCTAGTTTCCTGCTGCCACTTGGTGGTGGCTACAGGGTGGGGCTAGAATCCTGTCCTAATCCTGTCGCAGGATTCCATCATGGCATACTCACCATGGAGGGAGAAATCTCTCTCTCCAGCCTCCCAGCAGCCCAGATTCTCATCGTGTGGCGACGGTGCCCATGGGCTGAGTCCTAGGCATTGGGTCTGACCTGGTTTGGGTACTCTCTGCAATTGGATCACCACCATTGCGGAGGGCTGCTGTCACCTGAGCCGCCAAGGTCGAACTCCCACCCACTAGTTTCCTGCTGCCACACTATTTATTTTAATTTGAAAGTTAGATTTACAAATAGGAGAGACAGAGAGAAATATCTTCCATCTACTGATTCACTCCCCAAGTGGCCACAAAGGTAAGAAATGAGCTAATCCAAAGCCAGGATCCAGCATCTTTCTCCCAGTCTGCTCTTAGAATTTTTAGGTACCTATAAAATATATGGAATCTGTTATCTTTATTAAAATGAAAATTCTAAAATTCTAAATTCTAAAAGTTTTCCAAAAAATTCTAAAAAAATTAAGAAAGTTTGATGTGTGATGGGTCTTTGGCATATGGTATTTCCTTGTGTGTGGAACTGTGGGCTGTCTTATCAGCTTATAGAAATCAGTGAACTGAAAAGGCATCTACAATTCCCCAGGCTGTGACCCAGATAAAAATCTAAATCCTTCAAAGTGAAGAAAGTGATGCCATCCAAATACTAATTCAAAGATATCTGATATGGGTGACAGAAAGCATTTCTAGACGTGAAGAAAAACATCCAGAGTACTAAAAATTCAAAAGTTCACTGAAATTAATATGGTGAGACCTAATCCCCACTGTGGTGCTATGAACAGGTGGGTCCTTTCAGGAAGTGAGTAAGTGAAGAAAACTTTGCCCTCAGCAATGTCTCAGTACTTTGTAGCAAAGGTCTGTTCCCTCCCTTCCCTCTGTCTTATAAGGATGCCTCCCCACGCCCGCCCCTGAGGACACCGTATTGCTGGATTGCCGTCTGAGAAGCCAGAGATCGGTCTTTCACCAGATGCTAAATCTGATTTCCAACCTCCAGAAAAGCCACTTTTCTGTGTAGTTACCCAGGCTCAGGTATTTTGCTATAGCAGCATAAATTGAATAAGATAATCAGGATTAAGTAAATTGTATGAACCTGAAAGGTTGACCTTGACTTATGGAGAACAAGCATAGATGGATCTAAAATGAGAAACATTTTAGATTTTAGAAACATTTTTATTGAAAATTATGGCAGGTATTTTTTAATACAGCCTTTTCAATAGTGGAGAGAACACATTAAGCCAAGCCAAGTAAAAATAAAATTTTGAAGTACTTAGTAATAGACTTCACTCCCTTCAACACACATATACCCCAAACCCTCTACTCCAAGCTGCAGAATCGTCAATAGTGTTTCCTTGTCATCACAGATTTTTGTGATAGGCTATCCCAAAACAAAAAACACATTATAAAGTTAGAAATTAAATGCTGTTAGGGTCAACATTTGGCACAGCAAATTACACAGTAACTTGAGACACCCGGATCCCATAGCAGAGTGCCTGGGTTTAAGGGCTGTCATGTCCATTCCAGCTTCTAGCTAATGTACACCCCGAGAGGCATCCAGTGATACCTCAGACATGAGACTACAAATTGATTCCAAGTTTGGGCTTGGCACAGCCATGGCTGTTGTGGCATTTTTGAAGAGAGAACCAACAAATCAATCTCCCTTCTCTTCATTTTTGAAATAAAGGAGATAAACACTAAAAAAAAAAAAAAAGAATTGTGTTATAAACTAGTCTTGATCATCACTGTTATTTGTTTATGGTATATTCCAGTCTCATGTCTTTTAGGATTTATTGTACTTGGAAAGTCAGATATATATATATATATATATATATATATATATATATATGGAGAGAGAGAGAGAGAGAGAGAGAGGTTTTCCAACCATTGCTTCATTCCCCAAAAGGCTGCGACAGCCAGAGCTGGGCTGGTCTGAAGCAGGGAGTCAGGAGCTTCTTCCAGGTCTCCTACACGGGTACAGAGACCCAAGGACTTGGGTCATCCTCTGCTGCTTTCCCAGGTCATACACAGGGAGCTGCATCAGAGGTGGAGCATCTGGGACACCAACTGGCACCCACATGGGATGTTGAGACTAGCAGGTTGAGAATTAGCCTGTTAAGCCACTGGGCCAGCTCTGTTATATTCTGGTTTTTCACATTGGTCAGGTGTGACTCAATGACAGTAGATATTAACCAGATATACATACATGAATTGAAGCTAATCGAACATTGTCTGCATAACCTAATAATTGTCATGTGTCAGGAGAGAAATGCAAAATCAGAGGTTGAAATTATTGGTAGCTAGAAAATTGCTTAATTTTTAAGGAAATGGGCAAAGAAACATAAAGATTGGGGCATGTGGTAAAATTTACTGTGGCAACCAAGTAGAAAGTTAAGTATTTTGTATTAGTTACAAATATAGGAAAACAAAAGAAAAATGTTTTAAAAATGCACAGAAGAAATGAAGTTGACAGAAGCATCATACAAACATGGAGCACTCACTAAACACGGTGATCAATTCTGATAAATCAGCACACAGATTAATTAAAGAAGGGCCCTTCATGGTAGCCTAGTGGCTAAAGTCCTTTCCTTGTACATGCTGAGATCCTGTATGTGCAGTTCCACTTCCCTTCCAGCTCCCTGCTTGTGGACCGGGGAATGTATAAACTATATTAAGGTCAAAACATACCCAAGAATGTATCTTTTTAAAATGTAAAAAAAAAAAAAAGTATTTGCTTCTTTTCAGACACTATTTGGTGTAACATTCTCTTACTGTTAAAGAAGATATACTAGGTAGGTAAAAATTGTATGTCCACAGGAAGAAAAATTCAGTGCCGTAAAGATATATGTAGATTGAATCTATAGGCTTAGGCAACTCACAATAAAAATCTCAACAGATTTAGTTTTGGATTTTATTCTAAAATTTATTGGCAATGTAAATGCTGAAAAATAAGTCAAGATTTTTTTTAAAAGGACAATGTAGAAACATTCCCTTACACCTTCCAAAACATGTGATTAACTCATAGTATTGCCACATGAAGTGACATGCTGTCCGATTGACCCTATTACAGAGCCTATAAAGCGTGTGTGCATATGTAAACATTACATATAGCCCATGCTACTGCAATTCAGTTGGGAAAGAGTAGACAGCATAATAAATAGGGCCAAGATATTTACTTATCCCTATGGCTAAAAATAAAATTGGATTACTATGTTATGCCATATACAAAGATAAATTCCAGATCCATATAAGAATCAAATAGCATAGGCAGAATTCTAAAGTATTTGAATTTCTTTAGTCTTTGGAGTAGGGAAGAATATCTTAACTATGATTTCTAATTATAGTGACACATAGAAATAACGTTAAGGAAAATACTAATAAATGTTTTTGTATTAAAAGTCACTTGTTTGTTGAGATATCATGGAAGTGAAATGCGCTTACTCAAGCTGGGAGAAGATTCTTGCAACATATGTAACTTCTTAATTATTTCTGTGCTTAGAAGACATAGAAAATTCACATTGATTAGGAAATTTTAGGAATGCTGACAATATCATTTTTTTGATGGGGCTGAAAAGCCAGGAAGTGTCTGACAATCTAGTCCGTCACTCTATATGTATACAGAGTAAAAACATTTCCAGCTTTATACTAAGAAGAAAGTGAATAGATTTGAAAAAAATCCAAAAATGTTCTGTCCATCAACATAAAAGTGCATATATACTGTGTGAGTTGACTTGAACCCAAGTGCATATTGTGTTTCTCTAATTCCCCAGACCTCAGAATGTGTCAGTGTTTGAAGATAAGGTTTTCAAAGAGAAAATTAAAAGGGGGGTACTAGGAGGTTCTCTTCTCCAAGCTGATCCACATATATGAGTATGTGCAATTGTTGTTTCACTCACACTTAAACCAGCATAATATTATATTACATTAACATGTCAGTTTTCAATCCTTTTTCCTGTTAATAGGTATTTGAATTATTTACATAAGACACACTAAAGATGCAAAGATGACGCAGTGAGTGGGTAGCCACCTGCAATCCAAAAAGGGAGGGCTCAGGAACAACCCAGCTGGCCATCATCCTCCGGAACCAGGAAAAAATCTATTTCAATTGTGCAGGCCACCTAGTCTGCAGCATTTTAGTATAGTAGCCCTTGGAAACTGATACACTTACCCTGTTCCTAGCACATCAAAAATGGAAACATAGGCAAATATCTACTGGAAAACAGATTTTAAAATGTGGTATATTAATGTCACAAAATATTCTGCTGGAGTGGACATGAGTTTCTTCTTAACTGTAGACCCTTCACCTCTTTTGTTAATGCATTCACTTCAGAAAACTTGCCTCTCTTGCCAATTTTACAACATGTATTATCTTCTTCAAGGCTCCCTTTGAAATATAATCATGAAAAAAAGATAGGGCCCTGTCTGATAGTTGCTGTAGAGGGGTGGAAAGAGAACTTCCAACCTCCCACAATCTACACCAATTAACAAACACAGATGGTCCAATTGCATTCACCACCTTCCCCCAGAAAAATCCTTCCAAGTGTTTGCTATACGTAACTCTGGTATTAAAATCTCTCCTGTCTTTTGCTTGAGCTCAGTTCACTTTTCCATATTGCAACTGTCTTGACTCTTTTGCACCAGTATTGAATAAAATCTTACCTGCCTGTCTGACTTGTCTGGTGCAATTTTCCTTGGACAATGTAGAACATCTCTTATTGCTAAGAGACTTAAATAAAACAGAAGAAATATGTAGTTTCAGGGTACATATAAATGTGGTCAAAGCTATTTAAAAAGAATCCCCCCACCCCCCCAAAAGAAAACTACATATCTGCAAGATGTTTTTCTGTGAGTCAGGGAGTTTGCAAAGAATTAGTGGTGCTCTGGCTCTCAAATTATTAGGGGATTGTATTATAATCTCTATTGCATACATACAAATTGCATATTTAAATATACTGACTTTGTGTATGTAAGTATTAGCTAATAAATAAAAAGAAACCAAAGAAATGGACATTGAACCTATAATTTTTAAAGCTAATAAAAGGTGGTCAGCAGGGACACAAACAAATGACTAACCAACTCGGTGGTTGTTGCATATATTTTAAGTGTTACTTGAAAGGCAGAGTGTGAAAGAGAAAGAAAAAGGGGAGAGATGTCCCATCTGCTAGCTCAGTCTCCGAACACCCATTATAGGTTAATCTGGGCCAGGCCAAACCCAGGAGCCTAGAAGCCAATCTCAGTCTCTTGAGGCTGGCATGAACTCCAATACTTGAGCCTTTGTCACTACATCACAGATCGTTCATTACAGTAACTGGATCTGAAGAAAAAAAAATCAGGACTCAAAATAGGCACCCAGAAGTGAGATACAAGCATGTGAGGTAGTGTATTCCCCACTGTGCCTCAACCCCATCCCCACTGTCCTAATTTTTAACCGCATACCACATTTGGATGCCGCTATGGTTGGAATAGGATTTTACTTTTCTATGGATCAAGTCATAGTGTAATTATAGTAATTCAACTCAAGTTTTTAGCACAGACCCACTGTAGCCATTTTCACAAGCATGTGTTTAATTCTTCATATTAAATTTCTTTTAAGAGTAACCCCTGAACTTCATTCTAACTTGAACAAAAAATGGAAAAATTTAAACAAAAAAAATATGGATGGAACCAGAACAATAGGCAATAAGAAGAGGTAGACTTTCTCTCTGAGGTTCAGCTTTTAATACTAACTCAAGGCAAAGGGACTTACTCAGAGGAATTTTCTATCCTGAATCCCTGAAATCCAAGAAAATGAGAGAAAGAGAGAGGGAGAAGGAGATGCAGAGAGGAAAAGAGAGAACAATTCTGATTCATTCAACAGAAAAATGCAGCTCCTGGAGCAAACATGGGCTCTGCTATAGGAGCATGGAATTCAGTGAACCCATTAGATCAATTGACATTACTGACACAAGAGGGACAATTTTTTTGTTATATTTCTTTTTTTTTAACATTTTACATTTTATTATTATTATTATTATTATCATCATTTTATGATACAGTTCCATAGGCTCCTGGAATTTCCCCTATCCCCTCCTCAATATCCCCCCCACCTAGTTCCTCTATATCATTACTAACATATAGTTCTTCATACACAGTCAAATGTCCATCATTGTGGGCATGGACAATGGCAGAGAGTTCAGCATCCTATTGTCAAGATATAGTAAACAGTTTCATTGGGAATTCATCTTTGTCTGGAAGTAGAGATGCATACTATAATTGTATCTTCACATCTGGAGATGTTAGTCTCCATTTCACAGCTACTGTGCCTCCCCTTAAATGAAAAGTCACAATACAAATTCAACAATAGGAAGAAAAATAGAAATTTACAATGCCATGAAGTTAAAAAATATGTTACTAGATATGACAGTCTCCATTACACAGCTACTATACATCCCCTTAAATGAAGAGCCACAAAACAAAATCAACAACAGGAAGAAAAAAGAAATTAACAACACCATGAAGTTAAATAACATGCTACTGAATGCCTAAGGTGTAGCTGAAGAAATGAAAAAGAAAATCAAGAATTAGAAAGGCCAAGTAGCCCTCTCTGAATATCTTTTCCTTTCCTGTTCTCATTTGCATTCTTTCCCTCTATCTTGGCTTATGTCTCTTGAATTTCTAGGAGAGGAAAGGAAAATGAGTATCAGGCTTGCCTGTAGAATCATCAGATTTAAACATTTGTACTGTTGCAGAGTGTACTTTATTTTAATGTGTTTTTTGTCTGTATTCCCACTGATAAATGGGAAGCTCTAGGCAGACAAGCAAGACCTGAATGTTAGATTTCAATACTCTGCCCCACAGGACTCTGGCAGGTAGGCACTATCGCAGGATGGTGATCAATCAAAAATGTGCAAGAGAAGGTGCTGAAGAGTTTTATCTAACAGATAAGCAGTGGAGCAAGGAAAATTTTGTTGTAACCAAGATAGCAAGAAGCTAATTTGTCTAAGCTATTCTTTTCTGTTGCTTTCAGCCTGAACACTTAATAAATTCCACTTGGTATAAAGCATCAGCAGAATTTTTAAACAGATAAGTTCTGAGAATTAAGTTCAGTGAAAACAGTAAATCAAAAGCTGGCAATCAGCGTTAAACATATGAAAATTACAGAAAAAAATATCCAGCACTGTTTAATTCACTTTGCTACTAGAACTTTCGTCTAGCAAGTACTGATAACAAAAATGATTCTAGCTAGAGTTTGACTATAGAGACAAATATTTGCATAAACAAAATTGTTCTCAGAATTAAACATGTAAAAGCAAACAAAGAGTATATTTCTTTATTCAACAATGTCCCAAAGCTCAGACATCCTAGAAATAATACTTAATTTCGTGTTCAGAAGAAGTTGACTTTGTCTTCTGGTGTGCTATCCGTATTCACACAATCAATAATTTTTTAGGATTGATTATGTGTCAGGCACAGTTCCCAGTGCTTAGGATTTAAAATTTAAACAAAGCCTGTGCCACCAAGTCACTCATGAGACTATCTGGGTTGATAGAAAAGTAAATAGCTACAATTCTCCAGTACAGCATGAGCAGCATAGGCAAAAATCCATCACTGACAGTTGTGTTAGAGTTAAGGATCCATTCACGAACCATGTGTGTTTCACCTAAGTCTTCAAAGGATCAGAAATCTACCAAGCAGAGGGCAGGTTTATACTCAGGTCAGGGGTCAGTATGAAAAGCCACAAGGACCTTTAAAGTTATTCAATAAACAAACTGCTGTTCAGCCCTGAAAATTTACATACATTTATATGCAGAAGATAATAATAACAGATTATTCATTTGATGCCTGACAGACTTGCCTCAAACAGTAAGAAACCCAATCATTGTTTTTCAGTGCCTGTCTTATTTGTTGACTTCCAACTCACAATCTTTCCATATGCTGTGGAAGTTTTAGACATTTTAATTTTTAGCCATCACAGATATTAAGATTTCTAAGAAATATGTAGGACAGCTTAAAATTTCCCCAACTTTTAAGTTTTCAAGAGAGGCAATAAAACAAATTGAATTTTCCAGCATTTAGAGACATTTGCGTGTCAAAAATACCCACTTCTAGCCCGTGGTTATACATCATAGCTCCTCAGATTCCACTACAGTTTATTACAGTGAAAAAATCACCCACATGGCCATGAGTACATGTTCAGTTTGTGAGCACCAAAGGAAGACAGATTTAGATACATTAAAATGTGGAATTTATGTTTATAATGAATATAGCTCCATACAAAATAGTGTGCAGAACACCTTGTACTTACAAAACAGCTGTGTGAAGGTCTGACTAGAAATGTTCTCAGTTTGGGAACATTAGATTAGACATGAACATAAATCTGAGATATTATTAATTTATTTGGAAGAGATGAACATTTAAGGAGGCTGTCTCTATCCGTGGAAGGCTGTCAGACCATGGTGAGCTGTGCAGAAAGCTGCATGGCTTCCAGAAATTGAATTGGAAACATGTTCCCCCACAGAGTAAAAATTATCTTATGACTAAATATTTCTTTAAAGGAAACAGATGAGGACACACAAAAATGAGTTTTTGGTGGACTCCCAGTTAACGAAAAACAAATTCAAGATAAATTGAAAAATATGTCATGGTATTCAAATGTCATAAGTAAACAGGGTATTAATTTACAGGCAATTTTCTTGGTTCCTTGAGAATCAGCTTTAGTGTGTGTGTGTGTGTGTGTGTGTGTGTGTGTGTGTGTGTGTGTGTGAACATTTGGATGAGCAGCTAGATACAGATGTTGAATTGATTACACTCCTGAAAAGGAACCTGAATTTAATCCCTTTTACTTCATTGTCTGACACAAGTACATTCATTTTTGGTTGGCCAGAAGCATGGAAGCCAACCTTTACTAAATGACTTTAAAGAATTAAATAATGTCTCTGTCCTAAAAAAATAAAAATAAATTATTTATAGGACATAAACAATTTTTATAAAAGCAATATTATTTGGATAGTCTTACTTTAAATTTCTGTTATTAGTGTGGGTTCATTTTCCCTTATTTTTCTTTGCTAATCAAAATGTTAGCGGCAATTTCCTATGTAAGTTTGGTTACACATTTGGAGCTTTTCCAAGGTGGATGACTATTTTTGCAGACTCTGGAAATACTAATGAAGAATCATACCCCGTAGCCTTCTGTCACAGTTCCCTACAGAATAATCTGGATATAGTGGATTCTCAATTGATGTTTCTTGATTATAATGCACTGTGGTGTTGGTGAGGGGTAAGGTAAGCTTACTAGTTACCACCAGGGGTCAGCAGAGGATGCAAGATCTTAGGCAGTGGCCTCCCAACTAAGGGGGTAAGGGTCTCATAGTTCCTGCTTTCTGCTGGGCTGAGTGATCATCAGAATCACCAAAGGAATTATAGCTTTTGTTTTTGTTTTAAATACAAGACTCATGACTCATCCTGTATTGAGGATCACCTATAGGCAGTGGACCATGTCTGATTTCCACAAGCTGCTGGTTATTGTCATACATGAGGACAGAATGAAAAGGACAGGGAGAGGTTTCTCTGCAGCAGACAGAGAACACTAGCATTCCCCAGGAAAAGTCTACTTTCCGATGGGTTGACCCAGTGAAATATGGAAACAAAGACCACACATACAGGGTTTTCAGGAGACTGCTGGGTTTATTTGGTCTCGAATTTTCTAGTCACATAACAGGAAGAAAGGTGAACCTGCTTTTACTCTTTACCAGAGGTCCCCGAAGAGCTCCTACATTTTAAATGGTAGGGAACACTCATTAAGCTAAAGTGCTTGAGACCTGCATCAGCTGTAAGTTGACACACTAAGAGCTTGAAGTAATCTCTATGTTAGGTCTCTGTGATGGGAGGGAGCATCATGGGTTCCATTATTTACTCAATGAAAAAAATACACGGGATGTTCTTGGGAAATGCTTACTATGGAAAAATCATAGCTGAATTTAAAAAAATGCATAGAATTCTGAAATTTCATTTTCTCACATTTTAAAATCTCACTACAAATCCTTCTAAAGTTCCCTCTTTACTAAACTTTCAATGTAGTGTTAAAAGTATCAATAGTGGTCAAGGTACAAAGTCTTGATCCAGTCTCAGATATGCAGTCTTTTCATGAGATATAGATTCTTAAAAATCACCAGCTTTTCATTATGATGAACTCATAGGAATGTAACTTTCTTTGCAATTACAAGAGCAAATATCACTTGTATTTGTGAGTGGAGCTGTGTCTAGAATGGACCAGTAAGAACTGGGTGAAATCTGGCTTAGCAGAGAGGAAATAAACACAGATGCTACTATGATTCTGGACAAAGCATTAGAAGGGAAGGTTTGCCATCAGGATCTTCAGATAAGTCCCCAAAGAACAAAGGCAAGGAATAATAACATCTCCCACTGTAACAATTGGTTCTTCCTCTAATTCTTTTGAGAGATATTTAGCCTTCTTTTAGGTGAAGGTATTTGAGTATTTTTTTCTGAGTGTGTTGCAGTGCCTCTAGAAGATTCCCTGCTAAAGGATAGTGGGTAAAGAAAACATGATGTTGTCTGTCTATAATATACATTAATTGATTGCAGGCAGTGAGAATGTTTATATTTGTGTTTGTAGGTATTTGTGGGCCAGAGAAACAGACATGACAAAAAAGAGAGCTCCCATCCATTGGTTTGAGTCCCAAGTGCCTTCAGTGCTCTCCTGCCCTGGTCCAAGCTAGCAACTAGGAACTGAACCCACATCTTTCATGTGGATGATAGGAACCGAATTTCTTGAGCCATCACTGCTTCCTCTTTGAATCCAAGTTAGCAGGAAGCTGGACTCAGGAGCTGGAATCAGGCATCCAATTCAGACACTGGCAGGTTGGATTTGAGCATCTCACTCAACATTGTAACTGTATGTTATTGTGTGAAGCATGTTACAAAGCCCACTGGCTGCTTTTTCTTGCTCAGGGATATCAGGAACATTCTTCAGATTTCTGCTTTCTCTATTATCCAGCAATGAAACTGAGTGCCAATACACACCCAGAAAATCATGCAGAACATAAGGTAGCAAGAAGAATTTCTGCCAGTTTGCAGTAGACAGTACAAGACAAAATCAGACATTGGGATTGAGACATGTTGGCTAACATGCAACAGAAATGGCCAATGGACACTTTCTTTGTTGACCCCATGCTGCTGAGACAACTATTTTCTGTGTCTGATTGTAGTTTTCCATTTGTTGTTGAGTGAAACAATAAGGTTCAATTTAGGTTCTGTGTCAGCTCAGAAGAAAATCAGGGGTTGTGTGGGAAAGAATGTTGGATGAAGATTAACACCAACTGAAAAGACAAATCAATTAATAAGTTGATAGCTTTGTGTTCCATTTGAATATGAAAACTTTCAGAATTCCTGAAAAACAAAGTTGGAGTTCTCCAGTGGCTTCTCTTACAATTGAACAAGATTTACAAGGTTTCCTTGGGGTAAGGACATACTATTAACTTTGATGAAAGGTGTGAACATTTAGGTTCTTACTTCTTTTATTTAGCTTATCCCTTTTGTGCCATTCTCACAATATTTAGCTCACCCCAGTTAGTAGTCATCAGCATTTCTTACTGTTTCAGGGTTGTTCTCATCCTGACCATTTGGCTGCCAATGCAAAGCTGATAGTGCACTCTAAGAACATTTTATGTGTTGGGCTCTTTTCATACTGAGCACAAGCAATTAGTTACTTATTACGAATTGTATTTGCCAATGTAGTTGTTTATTAAAAACTGTTTCAAAATTTAGTTATTTATTATGAGTATGGTGTCTGTGCACATTCCAAATTATAGCTGTTTAGTTTAAAATTTGTTTTTGCCTTGGAAATCAGAAGCATGAATCCTGAGATATAAATTAGCCCCTATCCTACTTAGTACCAGTGACAGGAATTGGTACCCTCACCCCTTTTCTCTCTCAGAGCAGTCCTTAGTAGTTGCAGACATACTTGATGTTGCTTTCATGGGAAGCAAAATAATGGAAGAGTCCAAAACAACAATAACAACAAAAAAACACAAATGATGATTCTTTCGCATCTGAGAAATCGCAAGCAAACCAAGACTGTTTTTAAAAAGATTTATTTATTTTTATCACGAAGTCAGATTTATAGAGAGGAGGAGAGACAGAGAGGAAGATCTTCCATCTGATGATTCACTCCCCAAGTGACCCCAACGGCCAGTGCTGCGTTGATCCGAAGTCAGGAGCCAGGAACCTCCTCCAGGTCTCCCACATGGGTGCAGGGTCCCAAAGCTTTGGGCTGTCCTCGATTGCTTTCCCAGGCCACAAGCAGGGAGTTGAAACCAATACTTTTATAAACTGTATGTGGATTCTGATACATAGAAGAGATAATTCCTTATAAAATTTTGCAAAATAATGTGATATCTATCTGGCTTGGGACATAAAAGAGATACTCTTGGTAAGATGATAAAATCTTGCCAAGAGGGTTACTGAGCTTACTTAAAAGGCATTACAGCTAACATTTAGAATTATGTTCTTTCTTTAATTGGGAATATATCAACATTGTGGATGTTAACTCATCTTCAATAGTTTTATAAAATGTAGTGTCCCTAAAAGCTGTTCAAGTGTTATGAAAGGAAAGTTGATTGATTCCACCAACATTTGAAAGCAACCAGTATGTGTTTCACCTACAGATGGATCCTTTGCTAGACGAAGAATTGTATTTTTTCTGCTATTACCAGTTAACTCATACCTGTTGGGGAGAATTTATTTGCATTTTGGCTAGGAACATTGGAGGCACCAGAGAAATACTTTTCAGGTTTGGATAAATATGAACTATGAAGACATGACTAAATTTTCCACTTAATATGAAAACTAAACTCTGATTAAAACCATGAGTACTTTCAGATGGGGGTCCGCATAGACTTTGTCAGGGTTTACTCAAAGGAAAGGGGAAAACCCAAGAATAGTATTTTTAGGACAAGAAGGGAAACGGAGATCATCGGAGGAAAAGGAATATTTTGTGAGTAAATAAAAGCTCATTAACATTTCTTCTTGTACTTTCTTCATGACCCACAGTCTGTCTTGCAAATGCTATATTAATGCAATGGGCAGAGTAGTAAAGAAATTTAGGTTCACACAATTAGTACAGTCACCTTGGCATTTCAAAAGAGAATAGTTTTTTTTTTAGTGGCAATGTAAAATGACTCACTATATTAAATGTTTAATTCTATAATTAAATAGCTTATTAAATATTTTTGATATTTCTCTAAGGTAACTTGACAGGGCATAGATTTGGGGATTTTGATTTTTAAAATTTGTACATAAACACATGACTCAGGAAATATTTTTTAAAAATAATTAGCATGTAGAATTTATTAAAAATATTAGAATGGAAAGGATGGATTGCCTATATATTGGAAGAGATTTAAAAGATTCATCAGCCTCTTTTAACATATAGATCTTATTTTGATTCAGATTAACAGTTGCACAAAAATTGCATAGCACTTACAAGAAAATGTATTACTGTTCCTGTTGATTTTGGCTTATGGCTTTTCATTTAAGGGGAAGTATAGTAATTATGTAATAGAAACTATCATAATCAGTTGCTAAGATGCAATGTAATATACATCTCCACTTCTGAACCAAAGATGAATTCCCAAAGAAACTGTTAGGTATGTTTTGACAATAGGGTGCTGGATTCTATTCCATTGTCTGTACCTGCAATGTAAGGTTACACCTAAATAGCAGAATGATCGATATATGACTGTTTATGAAGAACTATACTACTGCAATAATATGGGGGAATTCAATGAAGGGAGGGTATTTGTGGAGTGGGGAGAGGAAACCCCAGAGCTTAGAAACCTCATTGTAACATCATCATCATCATCATTATGTTATAATAACAATTATTATTATTATTATTATTATTATTATTATTTTAGAAAGAAAATGTAGTGGCTAGCTTTGTGGTGCCACGAGTTAAACCACTGTTTGTCATACCGACATCCCGTATGGGTGGGATGCTCTGCTTCCCATTTGGCTTCTCATCCAGCCTCCGGCTAATGCACTTGATAAAGCAGCAAGAAGTAGTCCAAGCATTTGACCCATGCCATGCATGTGTGAGACCAAGATGGAGTTAGGATGGAGTTAGGGGCCCTGGCTCCTGGACATAGCCTAGAACAGCACAAGTCATTGTGACAATTTGAAGAGTAATCAGCGAAAGAGCACACACACACACACACACACACACACACTCCTTCCCTCCCTCTCTCTTTCTCTCCAGTCTCTTTATCTCCCTCTGCCTACCTAGTAGATAAACCATGAAAAAATATGAACAGAAACATTTGTTAGACCAAAGAGCTATTGCTAAGATTACTGAAGTGAACTAATATTTGAAACAAAATTCTAATTGTTTGGAGGTAAATAGCAAAATGTTGACAAATTAAATAAGCGAATGCACTGCACTCATATTTTTAATCTTGAAATAAAGCCATCGAAATCTTGATATAGGATCTGGCTAGATGCTTAAATCCTTGCCATCTATACACCGGGATCTCATATGGATGCCAGTTCATGTCCCGGCTGCTCCACTTCCCTTCCAGCTCCCTACTTGTGTCCTGGGAAAGCAGTGGAGGATGACCCAAAGCCTTAGGACCCTGCACCTGTGTGGAACACCTGGAAGAAGCTCCTGGCTCCTGGCTTCAGATCACTTCAGTTCTTGCATTTTCAGCCACTTGAGGAGTGAACTTGTGGATGGAAGATCTTTTTCTCTCTCCTTCTCTCTGTAAATCTGCCTTTCCAACATAAATAAACAAATCCTTAAAAAAGAAGAAGAAAGAGGCTTCTTTAATTCTTAGACTTTTCTGGTTTAGAGTAATCAGGAAATTTCTGTTAGGAACAAATGTGTTTAGTTTGTTGGTATTTACAAATTCTTAAGAGAATATTAATCATTAATACAAACAGAGTGATGGAAAGAAATACATATGCATTTGTGGAAGAAAATCCATTTTAGCTACTTCTACTTTGATTCAAGACAGTCACAGTATCCATAAGTCAGCCAACTTTTTCATTTCATTTCATTTATCATCACCATCAGTGTTCATTAAGCTTTTTCTCTCCAATGGGAGGAAGTAAGCTTTAATAGCCCAAACTGCAGGGCCACTGTGCAGGGCTGCCACCTGCTGTATGTCTGGAAGATAACAGGTTATAGGTTCTGGTTGGGCCTTCTTATGATGCTGCCAGGAGGGTTCACATGGGACTATCACTTCCCATAATTCTTTTTTTCCTATTATTATTATTATTTTGATCTTATGACACTATTGCATAGGGTCTGGAATTTCCCTAGTCCTTCCCCCAAATTCTCAACCGCTGATTGATTTTTCCCTTATTATTATTTTTTTTTCCTATGTTAGTACTTTAATTTGCAATTTTATTAAGCATGAAATGCCAATTTATTTTTCCACTGTAACTAACAAATCAATCTTAACAAAGTTTGGATCATTCTTCCTCAAGATAACATAAGGACATCTCTGAAATTTTATAAAAGTAAGTTGTATCATTTATGCCCAGATATTTAGATTAGTGAAAACTAATCCCCAACTTTCTGAACATGCCATCGAGTATGCTCTGGGACCAATGAAGAGAGAATCTTCCTGTCTTGTTTTCCTTCCCCTGGTGATGGATGCTAAGCTCGCTCTTTCTTTCTTTCTTTCTTTCTTTCTTTCTTTCTTTCTTTCTTTCTTTCTTTTTCTTTAATTTTTTAAAATTTATTTATTTATTATTTTTAATTCATTAATTACATTGTATTATGTGACACAGTTTCATAGGTACTTGGATTCATCAGTCTGTTATTTAAAGGTGTCCTGACATTACTCGTACATACAAAGCCAGATACTCCAGCATCCAATTGTCAAGATTTACCCAACTTTCTATAATTCTTACATGGAAAACACTAACCTCAAGTAAGACCTCAAAACCTTGATGGTGAAAAAAAATAGCATTCTCTGTATCTCCATCTCTTATTTTGACTTTCCATAATGTATCTATTAGTTAATATGCTGTTTATACGTGTATATGACAATGCATTATCTTCAAAAGTTAATTATTATGGACTCAAAAGGGTATCAGTAGAAAAGCAATCAAGAGAGTACCAAAGATTGTCCCAGAAGAGCAGAGACATCAGGAAGAAGACAAATAGAGCAAGACAAAACAATAACAGCCATTACAAAATTAGCATTGGAACTGTGGATCAATTAAGCACAATGCAGGAATGAAACTACAGATAGTAGCTCACCTTGTGTTTTGTGGATTTTGCAACATAAATCAGACAAATGTGGGAAACAGATTGAAGGATGGGAATGAGGTATCAGGAATCAACTGAAACTGGGGAACAAGATAGAACTACCCACAGAGTGGAAAGTGAGCTAGGGCTGAGCTCTATACCAACTCACTTTGGTAAAGTGTTCAGTGCTTTTTTGTGCCATCCACAACACTTGGGGGGAAAAAAGCAACAATGAATTCACAGGTAATAAATGCTTAAAAGTCTTTACTTTTGGTTTTACTCGGAAGTTATTGTTGCCCTCAAAAGTATAGCTTGAAATTCTATTGTAGGAATGATAGCTTACTATGAAGACCATATTAGATGTGAAAGAAGAACACATGGGAATGCAAAAAAATACATAATTCTAACTGTGGAGGAGAGAGTTGCATAGAATAACTGAAAATTCTTTGCTTTATTCTTTTCCAGTCCTGTCTCATATAATCTGTGTCTATCTTTTCTTAAGAAAATGAGCTTGGATGTTTCTGGATTTAAACAATGAAACAGACAAGTTACAACAAACACCAAACAAGCGAAAATTATGTGTACTCCACATTGGTTGGGTGTTTGCTTCACTCTACAGCGAGTGAAGATTGTCAAACCAACACTTTCTAAAAGAAGCAGCCGTCTCTGTTTCTGCTTCCAGATTCCCAGAGGTCTAGCATATTTTCTGGAACATGTTCATTAGCATGTATTGACTACATTAATTACGTTTAAATGTTTCTGATAATGCAGAAGCTGAAGTATACGTAAAGTTATTTATCTTGTAGTCTTGCGGTCCCCCAGTCTATATCCTAACTCTGAAGTGGCCAGTTGCACAAGATGTTTTCATAATGCACTATTTCAGTCTCAATGTCAGCCTTTCTTCTAACTCATGCCTGTTTGTGGTCTCAATTTCACAATAAATGCTAAGCCGGGTAGATTCTGTTTGTCCCTGTTGCTATGTAAGACAGTATTAGATGTGTGCTGTAATGTGCACCACATATCTGTAGCTAGATCTGTAGACACTTAAGAGTGAATTTAGTAGTTACATCTGTTGGTAATAATGAATGGGAAATAAATCAATGAGCATATGTCAACTCACATTACCTCATGGGCAGATTGGTGTGTAGTTGTGGAATGTATAGATGTCCATACTTTCACAAGGAAATCATGGAAAACTATGCATTGGGTGGCTGTTTAGAAGGTTGTCATCTGTCCCTTGAGGTATCATAAACTCAGAGTATCTCAGCTTAATTCTATATTTATTTTCTACTCCCTTCCAACATGTATGCTCTGATATGTTAGTGATGAGCAATAAAGCTAAATACACAGACTGTTTCAGATGACTGGGATAACTGTAGCAATGTATGAGAGCCAGTATGGAATTAAAGTTGCATCTTCCTTACTTGGGATCCCACACAAGCTCTGGCCAGAGGCAATCTCATGTCAGAGAAAGCCCAGCACACTAATGAAATGTGGCAACAGTACCCAAAGCAAAGTCTAATTTCAATGTGCTTTTTCAGAGCATTTAACTTTAGATGGGTAAGTTTAATTGTAACTTCAACTCCAAATAACGACAATGATGCTGACTTATGAATACGAAAAGTAAATTAAATAATACATTTAAAAGTAGAGTACCTGGCTATTGCCAGGTTATAAGAGGTAAGAACTGATAATATTCTTCCTTTAGCAGAAAATAATTTAGTATTTATATAATGAAATAAGATAATCATGGTAACAGCTATCTTTCAAATTTCTGAGAATAATTTTAGATAAAATTGAGTTTCTTTTTGAGATCAGGTGCGTTCAGGGTGGTATGGCCATAGACGACAACCAAATTGAGTTTTTTTTCACTGAAATATTGTAAGGTATAGATCATGTTTTTTGTATTATTATCCTAGAAGATGTGTTTTTTTGTGAATCCCATGAGTGCTTTAAATTTTGAATTAAATGAGTTTTTAAAATGGAATCATCATACCTATTGATTTTGCAAGTGTGATTATGGGGAAGTGGACAGTCTAGCCTGTGTCCACTGCTGGCTCAGTGTTGCTTAAAAAGAAACTTCAGCTTTGCTCAAGCAAGTTCTAGTTGGACTATGGATTGGGCAGCCTGCCCAAGATGTACTCAACCTCCTCTTTCTTTTACAATGAATTTATGGCTCAGAAATGTTACGTGTTGAGGTTGACCACAGTGTATGGGACCAGGGTTAGCACTCAGTGGCATAAGCACCTAAAGCAGAGAAAATCAGTCGAAACAGGGAACAGTGTGTGAGAGCTGGAAGAAGAAACTTGCTGTTGCACTACGTTCTTTTTTCTATTGGGAATAGATTTCTGTCACTCATAATCAAAAACGTCTTGGCAAGAACTAAATTAATAATCCTTTATTTGCCATAGATAAAGCAAGTAGTTAGCTGAGAATTTATATCTTATTAACAGACATTAGCTAAGGCAAATGTGTAGACATCTTCAATGTAAACTTGTCTTTCATAAAATGGAGCCATCTGCTAATAGTGCTAATCAAATCATAAAATATCACTTAAGCCAACGTACAGCTTTAGAAATTGAAGCATTAAACAACTCCAATTTTCTAATAATTGCTCTCCTTTGCTACTGAATTAGTCAGCATTTTATCTTTAACAGGAACAACTATAAAGAGAAACATTTGTCAATTAATTTAAAGGTTAGCTGCTATGGCATGAATAATGTCTATTGGAAAAGTAATCAGCGAATTGCTGCATTGTTGCAATGAGTGTAATTTATTTTCTGAATGAATTCTTGGGATATTTAACTCTTCCCATTCTTTGACAGATTAAAAACCATTTAACTAACTGCTAACTTCCTATGTTTGCCTGATGTAATACATATTTCTATTAAAAATGAGATTTCTTTCATTTAAGATGGCTTGCTTTTAGAGAAGAACTTTGATTTTCATGATCAGCTTTAATTATTACCAATAACTGTTTCTCATTGGTAGATACGAAGAGAAGGGCCAGAAGTACTCAGGATAGCAATCACACTATGATTACATTGCCACCAGCATCAAATGTGTCCTCGGGGAATCAAATTGGGGAAAATTCGTTTACTGCCTGCACTGTCATTATTCAGTGGTCCTCAGCTGAGTCCTTAGAACAGCTTAGGTCTTTCCTAATTCATTTCCATGTAACTATAGGGGATAAGGGAAATAGTTTGAAAAACAAGATTTTCATTTGGAAATAATCTGAAAGAAACTAAGAAATTGGTTTAGTGTAACTATTTCCTTAGTACGTGGCTAAATTTTCAGAGGGAAAAAAAATCAGTTATCTGAAAAAATAAAGTTCAGGAATATCTGTACAGCATACTGTCCTCTACTAGCTGAGACAGTGACCCATTGAGATGTAGTCTGAGCTGGTTGGTTACAGTACTCCATCAACCAACAAAAATGTTTATTTCATACATGTCTTAGACAACTTTACCATATAAATAAGAGTTCTATATCCTTTTCTCTGGGAGAATGTAGCATTGAATTTCAAAATGTACCAATATGAATCCTACCAAAGCCACTGAATCAAAATCACAAAGCCTTTGCAATCTGAGAATTTAATTTTTAAGAAAGCTCTCAGATGCCTCTTAAATGTACTGAAGTTTGAGAGGCACTGATTTAAAATACTTCAGCATGGAGATCTCCCCAGACAGCAACAGTTTGTGGAATCTCTGAACTTCCCTGATATCTGGTGTCTCATAGGCTTGTGCTTAATCTACTTAGCTTTGCGATACAATACGAGCATATTCACTCTTTCGGTCTAAGACCTTCAATGTGGATTCAGGGCTTTGGGGTTGGGGGCAGCTGGCAGCCCCTCACGGGGTGGCGACCCCAGGGAGGCGCCCCTGCCTAGCTGGATCCAAGACTGGGGACTCAGCAGGCCAAGATCACTGCCTAAAGGCAATGGCTGAGTCCAGGCTCTGCCTGCTGGCCTCCCAGCGGCGAGCTCTGGGGCTTTTAGGATATGAAATTGCTGCTTAGGGACTCCTATGAATAATGCCAGCTTTAGTGTATGTTAGAGATGAATTTTGGGTGATTCCTGGTTATAGGTTCCTGGAACTTTCGGGTAAGCGTGGGGACTGAGACCTGATGGTTTGGAGGGGAGTGTCCATAAGATCTATTTGAGCCAGACTAAATCACCAGCCAAATTAGGAATCCTGAGAAGGGCTGTTATCACTGACTGCCACACGCCGATCCACACCAAAGCTATGGATGGGGACCTGTCTAGCTGGGCACCATAACTTGACTGGGTGGTGGAACAGTGGACTGGTCACATTCGGCAGGGTCAAGTCACTTACCAGCATGCGAGAGAATTTGGCCCGGGGGTAAACTCTATGGGGGAAGTGTGGGCCTAACCCTGTGGAAATACAAGTCCCACAGGTTAGCTCACAAGCTGGGGTGGCGAGGGGCTAAGCTAGGAGTGACCATGGCGCCTGCCATCACTTATGGGTAAAGGAACCAACGGCATTCTGGGCAGGTCAAGGCAGCATCACCCGAAGGAGCATCCTAAAACAGGATGTGGAGTGGGCCGAGCTGCAACTGGAAGGGGGCAGACTGGGCAGGACCAAACAAATTTCAGCTCTCAAAAAACAGAATAGAAATCAGGACGGAGCACCAACCCAGGGTCTTACAATAACTGGTCTAGAGGAGGCAGGGATACTATGCCACTGCATTGACGGCAAAGACTGAGACAGGAGAGGGGAACACCTGTGAGCCTCATGTGAGCTAGATCGGGAAAGGGCCTGAATGGGCTGACTGTTCCAAATGGTGCAAGCAAAATTAGAGTAGGCAAAGGTTGGTAGGGCTTTGCCACATCATCAGATGGCAGAGACTGGCATAAGGGGGCGAATACTGTTAAGTTGAATGCTAGAACCACCTAGAAAGTGTGCAATCCAGAAGTTGGAGTAGCCTAGTAGGGAGATAGTGGGCACCTCCCTCGTGGGTATCCACTCACACTGGAGAGCATGAAAACCAGGATAGGGGCAGGGTTTGCTAAACAGAAAGGCACCTGCCAGTGTGTGAGGGCTTTGTATGTGCTGGGCAGAACCAGGCTGGACTGCGACACCCATTGGTTCCAGTGGAAGACAGGGATAGAAACAGAACCAACCCAGCAATTGCAACCAACAGCTGATCCGGGCAATGGATTGTGCCGGGCCCTGTGCTTGCTAGTACATACAAGAATCTGGTCTGGGAACACCTGAGACAAAGTTTCTTTGGGGATCCCCCAATTGAACTTCCAGACTCAGAACCCTAACCATCAAAAGACAGAGGTCAGAACAAGTCAATCAACCACCTCAGCTATATGTTGGCAGTGAAGAACTAGGCAAATGGAGACTCTATGATGGACTATGTCAATCAGTGGATTCTTCAATGACCTCATCGTGCTTGGAGTGGTGAGAGTGGCAGCAATTCAGAACTATTGAGCTGTCAAAACCACTTGAGCAGGACCCTCGGAGTATGCCCCACATCCAGGACCTGGGGTGGGTGGGAGACTGGGTGGGGCTTCTCCCTTAAAACCCCCTTTAACATCAGATATATTAAGGAAACAATTCGGAACTTAAAAACAAAAAAAAAGAACTTCAATGTGTCTTTACTGTATTTCCTTGACTTCCTTCAGCTGGTTCCAATGTATGTTGGAAAATAGAATATCATGTGTTGGTTAACTTGACACTCTCAAATTCAAGCAAATAATATTCTCTTCTTGGGCCAAGGAGAAGGAAGGTTCATGTCAGTTTACACTGAATCAATATTCTTTATCCAAAGCTGTCTAGATAGCCCCTGTGTAACACAGTACAGGATTGGGCGTAACTTAAGAACAAAAGGAGAAAAGGTCCACATCAGAAAAGCTTTTCTGGCAATTTGAAGATGCATCAGACATGCCCTCAACGAAATGATAAACACTATAGTTTAATGATTTGTATGGATATGATAACAGCCACTTGGAGCGGCATGGAAGTGATCCTAATGCAAGTAAATTGTGAAACTTTGGTGATTTGAATTTGGTCAGCGGGCCCGAAGTAGAAGTGTCACACTTGAGTAGCTCCACTGTCACTTAATGGCCTTATAGGGACTTACTAATATTTGCAGGATGGGAGAGCAAGGGCAAAGGAGGAAACTTTGGGGATCCTTTGTCAGGAATATTGGTTCGGCTAATTTGCTCGACTGGAGGTCTGCTCTTGAATGCCTTAATCTTGTTTTCTGATTTGGATGTGGATGTCTAGTGGTTTTTACTCCTGAAAGTAAGACAGCAGTTGTAACACATGGTGGGCCAGTAGGTGATTGCCAGTTGATGTTTATGAAAACTCAACTACAAAAGGAGTGGAGGTTTAAGCTTAGGAAAGAAAAGAGCCAGGAGTGAATAATGTGTGTGGAGGCAGCCCCTAAAAGGTCTGCAAGTCTGTTTTCACACTTCTATTTTTAATGAAGTCTTCATGCAACTGTCCAGACAGAAACCTCTCCACTTACAGCTAAAGGAAAGAGCAAATGGCAATACTCCAGTGAAAATGAACAATACCTACTAGTTGGTTGTAAATTACATATTTCAATTTTATTACACAGCAAAACCTACTCACTGTAAAACATTAGAAAATACATCATATAATAATAGAAGACATTCTTTTTCATCACTTTTAAATCTTTCTGGTATTGAATCTTTTTTTTTTTTTTTTTACTGGCATACACAATGTGCATACACCATCACAATTTTTTACGAAACAAAAAAATTCCTTTGCAAATAGTTTGAGTAATTGAATTATTTTAAACAATTGCTTTATATTACAAATCTTTTTCCTTGTCATTAACATTTATCCCCAGCCTGATTTGAATGACTGATGATGACCCACTACATATGGGTGTAACACAATTAATATGAACAGTTCCGCATTTTGGGCATTGGGTTAGTTCTAGTTTTGTTTGAATACAACTGAAATCTTTGTCCAGAAAATCAACATGATCCTTTTGTACAGAGCTATGGGCTCTTGGATGACTAAATCTTTAAATTCTGGACCCTGCAAGGACTCAAATCTCACAAAATTCGGCAGGTTCTTAGATCAGATAGTCCTCTGCCTTTAGATGTGGATTTTAAAAAAAGCTTCAGTGTCTCTTTAAGTGGGGGGGGGGGCGGGAATTATTCTGCTCTACAAAGTGAACTAAGTAATTAAGAGACCAACAGATTAATGGTTTGCAGACAGAGGTTCAGGGGAGATTTCACTTTACCATGATTGATGACCTCCAAGTAGAAAATAATAACATGCCTAGAAAGTGCTTAACAATCTTTAAAAATGGCCTTCCTCTTTCCCATGAGTAGAACTTTCTAAATGACCCCACTTCAAAATTATTATATCAAATTGTGTTATTTTTATGTTAGAATCTTGAAGAAGCAGATAAAAGATGCATTTAATAAAACTTCTTTGGAGAAATCACAATCAGCATTTCTCACCACAGAACAATTGTGGGAGGGAGGTTTCTTTTCAGAATTGCAAAGAACAATGCCAAGCTTCTGATTTTCCAAAGGAACTGCTTAAAATAAGGCACAGACATGAACTGGGGAGACAAAAACAAGTTATGGAATATTTTCAATTTTTTTCTCAAGTCTAAACTGAACTTCAGAGATCAATAGTTTAAAAACATACTTAAACCTCGGCCTGTGGAGGAGTTGTGGTACAGAGGGCTAAGCAGAGCACTACTTGAGATGTCTGCATCACATACCAGGATAACAGTTGGACCCAGCTGCTCTGCTCCCAATCCACCTTCTTGCAAATGTGACTTTGAAGGCTGTGGATGATGACCCACGTTCCTGCACTACCGCTACTCAAGTGGAACATGTTGATGGAGTTTTTGGTCACTGGATTTGTCCTGAGCTAACTCCAGGTGCTGTCGGTAATTTGAAATTACCAGTGAACGTAACAACTTTAACTCTGTCCCCACCACATCAGCCTACTCTGCCACCCCTTGTCTTTCCGTGTTTCTCTGCTTTTCAAATGAATATATAAATAAAGTTTTGGCACTGGTGCGGTCACGCAGCATCTTAGGCCTCCACCTGCAGGGCCAGCATCCTGATTGGGTGCCATTTTGAGTCCCTGGTATTCCATGTCCAATCCAGCTCCCTGTTAATGACCTGAGAAAGCAGCAGAGGATGACCCAAGTGTTTGAGCCCTTACACCCACGTGGCCAAGCTGAAAGAAGATCATGACTCCTAGCTTCAGACAGGCCAAGCTCCAACCATTGCAGCCATTTGGGAAGTTAGGCAGCAGCAGATGGAAAATTTCTCTCTTCTGCTTTCTCTGTAACTCTGCATTTAAAATTAAAATTAATACATGTTAATAAAGTTTTATAGAAGGTGATAATTGCATGCTGAAATCACAAAGCTGGAAATCTTGGTGGTATAATGACCCTCCTTATTTAAAATATTTAAGTAAGGAGGCCATGTCCAGTTGGCTAAACTAAAAGCTTAAGCAAGTCTCATGCCATGGACAAATCAAGACTCAACTTTACAATTTAAGGAAGTAAAAAAAGCTCTTCTGTCCTTCAGATACATGAGCATTCCTCAAAGGTTTTCTTCCTCATTACAGGAAAATTTCCTTAGGGATTAAAAATATTTAAAGAAAAGTGTCTTTATTTTGACATTATTGATCAAGTTATTTTCTTTTTATTTTGGAATCTTAAGAATAATGCAAACATATATTTAAAAGAACATCCCTAAATTATAATTGGTATGCCTAAGCAAAGAACAATTTAGGGTAAGATTATAGGTGCTAAATTGAAAGCAGAACTGAACCTGTGTAGATGCTGCCCTAGCATTTGTGAAACAAGAGAATTAGAGTTTAACTCTGTGAGTCACTGCCTCAATGAAGATCAGCTTGACGGTACTTACCCTATGGTAAAAGTAATACTTTATTTTTTTTTGTAAGTTGAGTACCCATAAGATTGGGAATGATTAATACAGCTAAAGAGACAAATGGTAACTTTTGAAAGTGTGTGGCTGTCTGCCTTCAGATCCTGGATCAGGGTCACCAGGATAAGTCTGCACTGCAGAGACATTCTGAACCCTTCTGAGGGGGGTGTTATTCTTGTGAGCTTGTCACTAAGAAATAAAATCTCTGCCTGCTTCATAAATAAGAAATGTTATAGCTTTCCACCCACAATTTCCTTGTCCATATAAAAGAACTCAGTAACTTCTACTTCTTTTGTCTCAGAAAGAATTTTTTTAAAAATCTTTCTGCTAGTTGATATGTAGGAACTACATAATTCTCACTCTGACCTTCCCCTAAGAGATATCTAGGTGTTGAAATAGTTATTGAAGCTTGGCTCATAGAGAGAGGACAATGAAAATAGAAAGATTGCGGCAGTTCTGAAGGCCTGGGTGGAAGACTAGAACTGAAGTACACCTCCCACTCTGTGAAAAACATTCCCCGGATGTGAATGGTGATTGTGCTTTGCTTAGAAGAGTCTTCCTAGGAGCAAAGCAAGTGCAGCACGGTGTTCCAGAATGGCCACTGGAGACCATCAGATGGCATTAGAGATGTCTGTCTTACAGATGAGACCAGGATGACTTCTATTTGTTTACTTCCACTTTACTTTAGAGCTTCCAATATACAGGCAGTCAGGCATATTAAAAGGTAGGGTTTGTGAAATGGCAACTCTCTGAGGTTAGCAAATTTAATCAGCATGCAGGTACACATTTTTATTCTCTTCTACTAATGTTAATGAACTTTGGATATTAGCATGTAGGTTCTGGAAACTTGCATGTAGGTTCTTAACCCTTTGAAGATTTTTTTAAAGATTTATTTATTTGTTTGTTTTTATTGGAAAGGCAGATCTACAGAGAGAAGGAGAGACAAAGATCTTCCATCTATTGGTTTACTCCCCAAGTGGCCACAACGGTTGGAGCTGAGTCAATCTGAAGCCAGGAGCCAGGAGCTTCTTCCAGATCTTCCACATGGCTACAGAATCCCAAGGCTTTGGGCCACCCTCCATTGTTCTCTCAGGTCACAAGCAGGGAACTGAATGGGAAGTGGAACAGCTGGGACAGTACCAGCGCACCTACAGGACTTCAACACGTGCAAGGTGAGGATTTAGTCACAAACCATCACATCAGACCCTAATCTTTTGAAGTTTTAAAAACTTTCTCATTGTATGGCTTTCCCTAGCTAAATACTACTTATAAAATGGCATTATGCTTTTATCCATGAATTCAGTATTGTCTTACTATTTTTTAAGGATGATCATTTTAGTTTTTATGTTTTTCCTGCTCTCTCTATCTTTGAGTTACTATGTGTAGATGGTGCTGTTTTGTAGGGAGTTTTGATCTTATAAAAGCTAGAAATTTCCCCCAGATGTATGCTGATTTGAGCAGTCAAGTTTTGTATATACAGGAAAAGAGCAGAGCCAGAAATCAGTCATTTTCTTTTCCCCAGAATTTGTTCTCCAATTTCTTGCATTTTGTGTACAGCATCAGTCAGTCTGGAGGTGTGAGGAAGGGAGGAAGGGCTTAGAGTTCTTGCCAGTGCTGGGCTCACCTCTCCCCTCTGTGTGTCTCCATGGGCCGGATCCTTCTTTGGAGGTGTGAGAAAGGGGCTGTTGATTTGTTAAAGAGGGAATATGACCAGTTGGTTTCCAATCTCTCCTGCCTTACCCAGCCTTGGCTCACTGCTTCTGCCCTCAGACCCTCATTCTGGATACGACGGGGAGTTTATGGGCTCATTGCTGGGAAACAGTGGGTTTTAGCAGACACTAAATTTCAATGTTACTTACTGTGTTACGTTGCGTGCCACTCCTTGATCTGCTTCTCATCTTCCAAAATGTATTGCTGGTTTCTGTGATTGCTATGTTAACTTCTGTCCTCTTTGGAGAACTATTTTGTTTTTGTTGTTTTCTGTTTCTATTCCTTTGGATCCAGGGTCATCTGAGAATGTTTGAGGTCTCAACTCTGTTTATGTGTCCTGGTAGGTTTTACTTCTAGTGGAGTCACTTACAACAGAAAAGGGACATCTATAATGGACCCTGGCAAGGTCTCCTGGACCACTTCCCTCAGTGATGAAGCTGATTTTTCTCAACTTACTCCATTAATCCAGAGTCCCTTACCATTGCCATGCCTTGATATCCAGACAATACTGACTCCAGCTGCAGAAAAGTGTGAGCTGTGTCTTTTTGTGTCATTTTCTGTTCTCCTATTACTTTCACTCCATACTGGAAGATACAGACTAGCTGTGCAATCCAAACTTACACAGTTGTCTGGCTGCTTCCCCACACATCTCAGATTCTGAGTTATTTTGTACTAAATTGACCTATGCGTGAGATGCCAGAAGCCCTGAAAGTACTGTTCTATATGCTTCTCAGCCTCCCAGGGGCAGCAATGTGAAGTCTTGTGGGCTAGGCTGATGTGAAGTCTCCATTTTTAGAGACAATCAAGACCTTGCACTGTGCCTAGTAGACAAAGCCATCACCTGTGACATAGCATCCCACATGGGCACAAGTTGGAGTCTCGGCCACTCCACTTCCATCTAGCTCCGTACTAATTTGCCTGGGAAAGCAGCAGAAGAAAGCCCAAGTTCATGGATACCTGTTACCATGAGGGAGATCTGGAAGAAGCTCCTGGCTCCTGGCTTTGGCAAGCCCAGCTCCAGCCATTGTGGAGCCATTTTTTCTGAACCAGCAGATAAAAGATCTCTCTCTCTCTCTCTCTCTCTCTCTCTGTGTGTGTGTGTGTGTGTGTGTGTGTGTGTGTGTGTCTGTGTTTCCCTTTCACTGTCACACTCTGCCTTTCAAATAAATAAGAAAATAAATCTTTAAAAAGTGACAATCAAATGAGATAGAGGATAGACGTGACAATCAATGCAGCAAAAGCAACATCAGCTAACTGTGGAGCAGATGCAACCATTTCAGCAAAGGCATCTGGAGAAAGCTGTCTTGTCTGCTGTTTTCTTTTTTCCCTTTCTTATCCCCACCGCCTTCCTAGTAACCACAAGAAAAAGCTCTCAGCCTTTCCTTGGAGGGATTCTGCTGTGTTATAATTCTTCAACCCACAAAGATCTTCCTTATGTCCCACCTAAATTGCCTCTGACTTAATTTAATGCTACTTTATTTCATTCAATTCACCATGGAAGGGGAAAAAGTAATAGGTTTCAATGTGATGAAAACCCTTCATATATTTGAAGACAATGATTAAGCCACACCAAGTTTTTCTTGCCCAGCCTAAACAACCCTGATAAAACTCCTTCTGGAATGATTTTGCGACTGCTCAATGAAGGATTTTATCCTAGTAAATCGTGATCTAATTGATGCTCTTGAGTTTTCTCATCTCTTCTGCTTTTCAGGCAACACTTTTTGACTTCTTACTACTTTTAACTAAACATCCCTAAAATGTGTGTATGGCATTTAGCACTTCTATACTCAGAAAATATGGACCTTAACAAGTATGCTCTTAGTCAAAATCAACCAAAGCAGATACCATAGTAGTAATTCACAAGTGATTATTGGCTAATTTTAATCTCATGCAAGCATAAGCATTGGCTTTCTGGCCTGAGTTCCTCTTTTGTTTGTTCAGGATTGGGAAAAATAGGCTATGGAGAGGGCAGTGTTTTTGCACAGACAGTGGGCGGAAGCTGGTAGCCCTATGTATGCCTGTGTGGTTAGCTGAGCCTAAACATAGCAACAGTGAAAGCAGAGTTTTAAACAAGTGCAGTTGTGAACACAGTCTGGGGGATTGTGTCTGGAAGAGGAATTGTATTGCTGCAAAACAACTTCCCTCAGCTTGCTCTAAGTTTCCTTTTTCCTATTACTAAGGAAAATCATTACTAGGATTTTCAGAGTGACTTAGTCTCCCACTCCCATGCCTAATCAGCATAAAGAGGTGGGCAGCTATCACAGGGTGTATCTAGCTGAGTGCTCCATAGCCTGGCCCAGTGACTATCGGGTGGAAAGGCGCAGTGGTTCAGCTGTCATCCCCAGATAAGGATAGTGGACACCTGAATTGGGACAGTCTGATTTGAATTTCCATTGCAATTTAAAGCCCCAATGACTAACGTATATTAGAAAAACTGCATTTAATATTCAAAGAAATGAGCCTGATATATCCAAGTGATTTCCTCAATTGAGTACAGAGCTAGTTAGCTGTGAAGCTGTGTTTGATCTTGAACTCTTTTAACCTCTGACTCTTTATTGCTAGGGCACATGCTAGACACAAGACTATTGTGGCGCATGCCCAAACTTTATCAAGCTTGTTGTTTGTTTTTCTATACACTGATCTAAAGTTGTTGTTATTGCTCAACAATTCTAAAGTTTCCAACAAGTGTTTCTAAAAATAATGTTTTGTCATAACAAAATTTCATGCAAAGAAGAGAATGAGAGGTTTTCAATAAAGCATGAGTATTTTATTTAAATCTTATAAAAACCCTTCACGATCATCTTATTTTACAGGTGAAATAAAGCAAGAAGTTAGAGAATTAAACTACTTTGCCAAATTTATACTCCTGCCAGCTCTTTTTGGAAAGATTTTTCTTTGTTGATTATTAGGACTGCATATAAGAAATAATGCTAATGCTAATTTTTTCTTATTTTTGCTGAAGCATGATTCTTGGAATATTACTTTAACTGTCTTAAATGCCAAATGCTTTGAAGCTACTTACTTACCAGGCGCTGGCATTTTGGTAAGGGTTATAAGAGTTCTAGGATACCTCCTTTTGTTTCATTGTTCCTTGAGTTTCAGTGATCTTTCAATTTTTTGGGATATCACATTAGACAAAGGAACCCAAGAAGCTTTAAAATGATCAAAATGAAAATTGTTAGTCTGAGGCATAGCTCAACCTATTGATCTATTGGAATCATATGTTTCTTGTCATAAACCATTTATTTAAGCAGAATGGACAAATACACAATATGCAGAAGTTAAACTATTAAAATAGTTCAATTTGCCAATGTTTAAATAAGCACATGACTTAAAAACTTACTTTAAATATGTGGTGTTTATTTTATGTTGATCGTGTCTAAATAAAAGCTGTTTTTGAAGAAAGGATGAGATGAATCAGTATGAGCTTACTCTCACCAGGAAGGACATTCACATCTATTGAGTAAAGGAAAGGATATAAAATGGTGTCGTACTTTGTGTGAAATGCACGTAGTTGGGAAATAGCTGTGCTGACAGTGTGAACATAAAAAACCCTGGTCTGTAATGAGCCTATGTCATGGGAAGCCTCCAGGATGGCTTCCAATAATCCCTTCTTTCTGTAATCCATGCCCTTGTGTATTTCTCTCCTGGACTTTAAGAGGGTTTGTCAGTGTGAACACAGAATGTGGCAGGAGTGGTACTGTGTCATCCGGGAGGCTGTATCTTTTTCTTTTTCCTTCTATTTATTTTTAATTTTATGATACAATTCCATAGGTTCTGGGATTGCCGTTACCCCTTCCCCAAATTCTCTCCTCCCAACTGATTTCCTCCATATTATTATAATAGTATGGTCCTTCATAAGCAGTCATAAATCTATCATTCTGCTATTTAAGTGTAGCCTGACATTGTGGGTACAAACAATGGCAGATAGTCCAGTACCCTATTGTCAGGATATATCCAACAGTTTTATTGGGAGCCCATCTTTGATTGGGAAGTAGAGATGCATACTGCATTGTATCCTCACATTTAGATGTGATATTTTCTATTACACAGCAGCTATATGTTTCCTTAAATGGAAAGCCACAGTATCTTAAGCAGCACCTTGTTTTCTATCTTTTACTTTGGTTTTGGCACTGGGGAACACAAGAATAGTTTTGTGGAGTGGCCCTCATGGGAGATGCAGAGATCTCTTACCCACAGCCATGTAAATGAGCCATACTGAGAGAGGACACCCCAGCCAAGCCCAGTCAGGATTCAGAGATGGGAGCTCAGTCTGTCATCTCCACTAAAACTTCTCAGGAACTGAGAGATCACATCTAGCTAAGACGTGTCTAGATCCCTAACTCTCAGAAACTGCACTGCGGTAGAGGGCATATGAAATATTTGGTTTTTTCCACATATTCAAGTTGAGAATTTTCTATACCTGTTTAAATAATGCAAATTATTTACCTTTTTGTTTATATGTATGTATACATGTATATCTTTATATATCAGTATATTATAGTTTACTTGACACACAACAATATACTTACTTAAAGTATGCATATATGTAAATATTTTGTTAATAGGGGCCATCACAGTGGCATAGCAAGATAATCCTCCACCTGTAGTATTAACATCCCATATGGGTAGCTTGTGTCCTGGCTACACCACTTCTGATCCTGCTCCCTGCTTGTGGCCTGAGAAAGCAGTGGAGGTTGACTTCAGTCCTTGGGCCCCTACATCCACATGGGAGACCCAGAAGAAGCTTTAGGTCAGCTCAGTCCTGGCCATTGTAGCCACTTGTGGACCACTGATGGAAGATTTCTCTTTGTGTTTCTCCTTCTCTATCTGTAAAAATCTGCCTTTTAAATTAAAATAAATAAGCCTCTAAAATTTTTTCAAATCATTATGACAGATATGGTTCACATGACGCTTACCTGTGAAATGCCGCTAAAGGTTGATAATGAACATACTTCTTATCCTCCCACAGTGCCTCCTGCTCTTTGTTCTCTCTTTTAATCCTTTCACCTCTCTCATCCCAAGGTAACCCCTGTCCGCTTTGTTATTAAAAATACATTTGGACCTGGTACAATGGCATAAATGACTAATCTCCTATACATACACCAGGATCCTATATGGGCACTAGTTTTTGTCCTAGATGCTCCTCTTGCCATCCAGCTCCCTGTCTGTGACCTGGGAAGGCAGTGGTAGATGTAGATGGCCAAAGCCTTGGGACCCCGTACCCACGTGGGAGACCAGGAAGAAGCGCCTGGCTTTTGGCTTTCAGATTGACTCAGGTCCGGCTATTGTGGCAACTTGGGGAGTGAACCAGCAGATAAAAGATACTTTTTTATCTCTTTCTCGTTCCTTTTGTAAATTTGCATTTCAAATAAATGAATCATAAGCATGAAAAAATAAATTAAAATGTACCCGTATTTTTTTGAATTTTGTGTAAAAGAAATACTATACATTTGGCTTATTCTGTTGGATATCAATTACTAAGCATAATTATTTTTAAATTTATTCACATTTAGCACATCATAAATCATTTACTGCATCTTATTTCAGTTGTTGGTAATCCACTTTCTACACAGCACTGAATGTATCCAACTTTGTTTATTGATAGATACTTGGGTAGCCTAATGTTTGAGCCATTATAAATAACATTTCTATGAGTATTTACACATAAATCTTTCATGAATATTTGCTTTCATTTCTCTTTGGTAAATATTTAACAATAAAATGATTGGGTCATATGATAGTATGTGTTCTACATTTTAAGAATCAGCCAATTGTTTCCCAATATGTTTGTGTCATTTTAATTCCTAGGAAGTTTAAGCTTTTCACATCCCTATCAATACTTGCTATGGTAAGATTCTTAGTCTGAGTACCATTACAATTTCAAATTGGTTTTTTTCTGATAATTAATAAGGTTAAACATTCCTTCATGTGCTTAATTGTTATCTAAACTTATTTGAAAGGTGTCTATTAAATCTTTTCAGTCTACTATGTTTGTTTTGAAAATTCTTTATTCATTATGTGATTTTTTTTTTTTTGGCAAACATTTATGTCACCTCTTTTCCTTCTTTGACAGTATCTTTGTTGAACAGAGGTCATAGGGAGGGTGTGTGATGTGCCAGTTTGACACAGATTGAGACCCTTACATCACAATATAGAGATGTGAATCTCCACTCAACTCTCAAATCCAGCTCCCTGTGAAAGTGTACCCTGGCAAGCAATAGGTAAAACCTCAAGTGGCTGCTGCCTTACCCCCACATATGGGAGGCTGGGGCTGGATTCTAATCTGCTTGCTTTGGCTTAGCTCATCTTGTCTGTTGTGGGCATTTGGGAAATGGATCACCAGATTAGAAAACCATTAACTCATGAGTGTTTTTCTTTTAGTTTATGTCAGCATTTGTTTTATTGTTTATGTTAGCAGTTTACCTGTCTATTTACTATATACAGAAGAGAAAAATGCTTGTAAGAAAACACTTTTTGATTATAGTGGGAAATATAATGTTAACAACTATTTATAATTCAAGATTAACATAACCAAAAATAGGAAACATAAATGGAAAATTTCTGCCTGAAATTCTTGGATACTGATTTCCATAGTCAATCAGAGTGATATTCCTGGAACCTCTCAAAGGTTATACACATTTCTAAGCTCATTAAAATAGAGTCAGATAACATGTTTTGAAAACTGCATGACATCCATCCACAAGTAACCAAATTAAGCCTTTGAAGATGGAGAGAACTCTCCACAAGATTGAAATCAATTTCATGAATGATTCGATAAAACTGACAGTCTCAGTTATCCAAAACCACCTAGCTGGGCTTGAAAACACATTCAGCTTCCTGCAAATAATTGTGACCCAGGAGAAATGAGGCTGCGTGTGTTTGGTTTGTTGTTAGTGGTAGTGCTAGCCAAATTTCATGATTCATTTTCTTACTTTCACAGCAGAAGAATATGGAAGCAGAGAGGTGTAAGTCTACTCTGCTGAGTCAGTTTATGAATGGTTCTTTTACCATCACTTTCTAGGAATGTAATTATGACAGGGACAGCCAAAGGAGAAGTGAACTTAGAATTTTGTAATTAGAGAACTATGCCATCCAGATGAATCCAATCAAGCTGAAAATTACAGAGTTTTGGCCAAATCAGAAATAAATATATGTATTGGAGACTTCCAATAGAAAACTGCAATCTTAGGGCTCATACTAACAAACATTATGGTGAGACACTGCCTCCTAATATTGAACACCATCTCTGCCCTTTATTTTGTTCTCTACAACTCATGGATTTAAACCTAGAAACTACGTTTCCCAGATGCCTTTGCTGCAGGATTTGACCTTAATTCCAACAAGAGATCAGCCAGGAAAGATGGAAGGACAGAATGAATGTTCTTGTTTGGATCTCACAGCAAGATGTAAGATGCATTACAGCCTGAAGTTTGTAGCTCTTTCTGCCCATGCTCCTGTGGATTTGCTGCTTCAGTACTACAGGTCAGAGAGAACTTCTGGGAATCGTAATTCCCACATCTTTGCATTTCTAAACACCAACATCAGCATTCTCTGCCCTTTATTCACCCAGTCTATGAGTAGACTTTAAGTATCATATCTTTTTATTAACTTCCTTCCTGTTGGAACAAATGCAGTATTTTTTCCCTGGCAATATATGACAGATGAAACATTTAAATGTTAGAATTACTTAATCTAATCCTTACTGTCTGTGTATAGTTTATGCACTTCGGTTTCTTATTTTTTTTTTTAAATTATTTATTATTTAACTTCAGTAATTACATTGTATTATGTGACACAGTTACATAGATACTTGGGTTCTCCCCACCCCTCCCCAAACCCTCCCACCATGGTGGATTCCTCCACCTTGTTGCATAACCACAGCTCAAGTTCAGTTGAGATTTCCCCATTGCAAGCGTATACCAAACATAGAGTCCAGCATCTTATTGTCCCGTCAAGTTCAACGGCTTCTTAGGTATACCCTCTCTGGTCTGATGACAGAGCCAGCAGAGTATCATCCCAGTCAATTGAAAGCTCCAACATACCATCAGCAAAAATTTACATCATTATGGAATTAATTGACATAGTAATGAGTAACCAATATGTTAAAAGTAAATGCGGGTTCCCAGCCACCTTCTGTGACCACCTCACCTATACTTCAATTTAGTTTATACACAACATGTAACATTCAAAACATAACATGTTATACATAACATCATATCATCTTAAATTAAGGCAAACATGTGGTATTTAACCTTTTGGGATTGGCTCATTTCCCTTAGCATTATGGTTTCCAGTTTGGCCCATTTGGCCACAAAGAACTGCATTTTGTTTTTTTTAATAGCTGAGTAGTATTCCATGGAGTAGATGAACCATAGCTTTCTTATCCAATCCTCTGTTGATGGGCATTTTGGTTGTTTCCATGTTTTTGCAATTACTGATTGTGCTGCTATGAACATAGGAGTACATGTTGGTTTCTCATAGAACAAGTGTTTCTTATTAAACTCAATATTTCATAATTTTATTTCCTATGTTGTTGGCTGATAGGAAGCTTGGCCAGTGGCACATTTCTAGTTTTTCCAAGACACAAGATTTTCCTAGAAATATGGGAAAAGTACATTCCATGTGAAGACAAAACATTGTAATTATCTTGAAGAATGTTCTGGATTACTCAGCCATTTCAGATAATTCTTTCATCTACACTTGGAAGAGGATAGGGGATAAGAAGAAAAGGGATATGCTAGTCTTACAGTGTCCTCTGTGAGTACGGTGAAGATCATTCCAGAAGAATTTCCCATAGCAGCAATACAAAGACCAGGAAAACATCTGGTGCAGAAAAAAATGCTTCTCCCACAAAAAAAGGAAGCATTTCACCACCTTCTTTATCCATATACATATTTTATCATTAAAAAAAACAGTAGAGAACACCATGCTTTGTTTAAATATTGGAGAAATTTTTTTAGCAGTATCTTGATATTTAAACCTCATCAATAGTCCATTTAAAGACCCAGTACAAAGGAAGTACTTGCAACTTTTAATCTTAAGTGAACTTGTAGCACCGAATCAATTTAGAGGAAAAATATATCTCAGGAAACATTTTTCATTCAAAGTTTTAATAGTTTTCCTGGAAAGTATTGAAAAGTAATTCTTACAACTGTATAATTTACATTAATGGACAAAATATTGATAATGAAAATACTGATTCCGCTGTGGAGATATTATGTATTAATGACAAATGATTTCATAAGTAGGAACACAGAGGAGACCCTTGATCTTCTATATAGAAAGTCTAGGTTATGGAATGGATTGCAAAATTTTCCCTGTTGATGGTGGCACCTATTTATCACTGCGCATGTCTAACATGTAAGATTAAAACTACAAATGTTGTTGAAATTCATAAAGTCAACCAAGCATACAACCTGTGAGAGAGTGAATGCAAAACCCGCCATTTTCCTGGAGGGGAAGACAGTATTCTAATCAAGAATTCATCCTCAGGTGAATATATGTTTCTTATAAGATCAGTTTAATTTAGACGTTTATTACTCTTGGATTTTTCAAAAATTATCCAGAAGTTCAGAAGGAAAAACTAAGGACAAAACAAGCAAATCTTTCTAAAGGAGGCAATCATCACTGGTTCACAGATGCAAAGGTGGTAAAGACTGACAAAGCTTGGGTGGTGCAACTGTGTATGCTGCCTTCATGACAGAAAACACCCTGATGCCACAGGAAAGCCAAGTGCCTGGACTGCCCAGAAAATGTTTGCAATATATTATTAATGGGAGAAAACACTTTTCAGATCAGTATGTTTCACATGTGGAACCTCTATATGCAGGTATCTACATATATGAAAATGTATGTATTATTCCAGAAAAATTTGCAGCACGTCAAACTGCTAAATTGGAAATGGTTATATTTGAGATGTAGTGGGGATTAAGGTAGATATTTGCTTCTTATTTTAAGTATGTTTGCATGCATATGGATATTTGCATGACCTTGCTGATGATCGAACTTTCCAACATTTTCAGTGTTGCTCAAATTAAAGTGAAAGAAATCTGTCTTACTCTATTGTCAGTGTCAATAGATATATGCATATTGTGTGCAAGAAAGAAACTTTAGTGTATATAAACTGGAATGCTGTCCATGGAGAGTGGTTTGTTTTTATAGAAATGGCCTTTGTTGAGCTGAGAAATTGTGGCCATTTGTGGGCAACCTAAGGAGTGAAAGTTAAAGAAACTTGAATTGTTGTGCCTGATAGAAACCAAAAAGTCTAGATGATACAGCATGCTTGTCCTAGGTGTGACCTTGGACAGTGCTTCAGGGACAACACACAGCTTTACTCAGGTTACCTGGAGTCTGGGCAGCAAGATGGCTGCTCTTAAGTGAGAAACTACTGTAGTCCAGACTCTGAAGGTTGGAGAAGGGTGATCGGAAAGAGGGTCCAAGAGGGGGCCACAGAGGGATGATAAGTTCCCAGTTTAGTTGAAATTCTCCATCGAGTGGGACATGAGAAAGCATGAGTAAAAGTAGCCACGATTAGGTAATTTAGGGGTGGGCAGTATGACACAGTGAGTTAAGCCGCCTTGTGGGACACACACAAGCCATTGACATGCTAGTTTGAGTTCTGGCTACTCTGCAACAATTCCAGCTCCCAACTACATCTGGGAAATGGTGAATGATGGTCTAAGTACTTGAGTTTCTGTTGCCCATGTAGGAGACCCAGTTGGAGTTCCTGGCTCTTGGCTTTAGTCTGGCATTGGGAAGTGAACTAGCAGATAGATCACTCTCTCCTTCTCTCTTTTTATATTCTTTCTCTCTTTCCCTCAAAAAAATACTCTTTTTCGAAAATACATTTTTTAGGTAGTCATTGCGCATTAAAATAATTTCAGTGAAATCCCAACAAGCAAGCGAGTGTTCTCTGAAGAAATCTCAACGACTCCCATCCAGGACAGTTAAACACCCACCAGTCTTAGAAAGCACCAATGCCAGGTTGTTTGAGACATCTCTGTGATTCAGTTCTCTTTGTTCCCACCATTTAAATTTTAGAAGGGCCATAGGGAGTTGTTAGTCTGATTCCCATGCGTAAGAATTAGAGGCATATCGAGTGGGCCTTATTGAAGGCTATATATAAATAATAAATTCCTGATTTCTAAAATGTATACAATATAGATAAGAACATTCTTCTCTATTCCAATATAGATCCAACTGAAGAAAATATAGAGCATACCAGCAAAATTCAGCATCTAGAATTTTTTGAAAAAATTTTTCATTTTACTTATCTATATCTATATCTATATCTATATATATATATATATAGAGAGATATAGATATAGATATAGATATAGATATAGATATAGATATAGATATAGATATATTCTTGAAAGGCAGAGTTACAGAGAACAAGATCTTCCATGTGCTGCTTCACTCTCCAAATGGCCTCAGTGACCAGGTCTAGGCCAAGTGGAAGACAGGAGTTTAGAACTCCCTTAGGTCTCTCACATAAGTGGCGTGGCCCTAACAATGTGGGACAAATTCTTTCCGTCCCAGGTGCATTAACAGGGAGCTGCATCAGCAGTGAAGCAGATAGGACTCAAACTAGCCACTCTATGTGGATGTCAATGTTTCAAGTGGTAACATAATCCATCGTGCCTCAATGCTAGCCCAGAATCAAGTACTTTAAAAACATATACTGATTGGTTTAAAAACCTTCCTTTTTATTGCAAATTTAATCTTAGTAACAAGTAAGACTTATTTGTTCTTTAACGGTATGTATGAGTGTTGACCTGGTGCCCAGCACACTTCTTAACAGTGAGAGGAAGGAAATGACAGCGATCTGTCACTCAGAGACTGCCTTCCCATTGAGGCAGCCGGGAATAATAGCTAAGTCTGATGCTACATACCATGAGAAATAATTCCGTTTTGGTGACAGTGATAGGCTACTCATTTACACAGAGACACCATGTGTCTCTGAGAATGTAAAATTCATGCCATATAAAAGAAGTGAATAAACGAATCTTGAGTCTGTTTCAGAGAAGCATGTGACCAGAAGGCATGGTGAGCAAAGGACTGAAGTGCTAAAACCTTGGTCAATGGAAAGATTCACGGACATCCTTGTGGTTAAGTTGTAGTGAAACCCACAGATTAGAGGCCCTCATTTGAGAAGAAATCACTTTCCCAGGGAGCAATGTGTGGGGATTTGGCATTTCCAAGGGAAGTTCGAATCAGATGTCTACTTCACTTCAAGAGAGGAATTGTTACAACCCACATACTGATTTAGATTGGTATCCTGATGCCAATTGAGAAACAAAGAATGTGTCAATGTCATGAGGTTCTGGAACAACCTAGCCTTTTCCATGGTAGCCTCATTAAAACCAATCTAATATCCATCTGGAAAAAATTCTAAGTCCTAAGCAATGTTCTCCCTGGTAACCAGGCTCATGGTAAGAAAATGAGCTATTTAACACCGTTTCACGTCTCTGTCTCTCTCTCACTCATTTTAATACACCACAGTTAATCCATAAATCTTTCATTTTTCTGCTCAGGGAGTGCTTCATTCTGTTGAACAAACCTGATTAACTCATGGCAATTCAAATAGCTTGTTTAGAACTTTTTTAGCCTGCACCCCTTGCCATAACTAATATCTATTTCGTAAGGCTCTTACATACCGGAAACATATAAAAACTGGCTATAGTTGTGTAATAGAGTATGGTCAATAAATGCCGATTACTGTGTGATTATATGGCCTGACATTACTCCAATTATCAGGAGATGGATAATCAGTACAAGTGAAGAAGTATCTACAGGTTCTAAGAGCTTGGGAGGATATGTTGAACAACATGCTCATGTCTATATCAATCTAGCCAAATAAACATCATCCGCTTTCACTGACTTGAACAGGACCCGCCTCCACTCTTCGCCCAATTCTCTTCTCCCGATCCTGGGTAAGAGCAGTTCTTGAGGTTCGGGGCTGTGTGCTGATGACTGAACTCAGAGCCTCATTGGAGAAAGGAGAAGAGGGATGGCTACTTACTGGCAGTGAAGTGTTTGCTAGAATCCTTAGGTTTCCACTTTGTTGTCTGATACTTCCCAGAAAATCTTATAACCATATGGCTCTGAATTCAGCACATATGTGATGAAGTGAGCATTAGGTTTCCATATGGAACTGTTTTCTCTTCCACACACTCCAAGCTTTTTTTATGCATTTAGACTTCTATACAAGCTGCCACTTTTCCTTATCAATCCTGTCTGCTTCGTGGGACCAGTGTGGTGGCATATTAGGCTAATCCTTCTCTTGATAGTGCCAGTATCCCATAAGTATGCTGACTCATGTCCCAACTTCTTCACTTCTTATCCAGCTCCCCGCTTATGGCCTGGGAAAGCAGCAGAGGATGGCTCCGGGCTTTAGGCCCTGCACTCCCATGGATATACCTCTTAATAAAATGATAGAGAGATATAATGTTACTGTAACCTAAAATCATTATGTAGAATCAAACACTTAAAGAAATAAGCTTATTATTATTACTTTCAGGTCTCTCAGTGGAGGTTATTACATTTTAAAAATTACTTCTAAAGAATCAGCCACAATACATGTATCACTTGCCAGTGTTTCTCTAAATAGCTCTGTATTGTGCCGGACCTGTTCATGCATAGTGTTGGGCCAGTTTACTAACATCTCTTGGCATTGGAACCCTAATCCATCAATGGCAATTTAAAATTTGATTTAGATCAAAATCTGTTCTTCACAATCCTCCGTAGGATTAGGCCTTATTCTTCATGACAGGAACTGACTGAGATGTAAGTAAAAGTCTCACTCTTCAAAGTTGTGACCTTGCATTCTAGTCATTTATAGACTGTTATCAGAACCAGTGGCTTATGAAGCAGCATCCCTGGACTTACAATGAGAGCTACTGCTTCAGCAGCTTTCTTGCTGACTTCAGGTGGCCTGTCATCGTAACATGAAATTAGACTTTATAGAAAGGTGTGGCCATGTATTCATGCATCAGAACATTCACAAGATTAGAAAGCTCCCATGAACTAATTTAAATGAATAATGCTGCAGTTAAGGATGACTTCTATTAGCAAAGAACTCTTTCAGCAGAATGCCAATGTAGAATATTGGAAAACCCACTAGGCGATGTTGTCAGTTACATAGGAACTTCTCACCATCATTATGCATATCCTTGGATAGGCCAATGAGATCTCTTGGGTATAATTTCTCATATGCAATGTAAGAAACTGAGCTATAGATTTATGAGTAGCTCGTGTACTCAAGCTATCTGTAATTCAATGAACTAAAAAAAGAACAAATAAGACACCAGACTTTGTTCCAGTTAACATTACCATTAGGCAGCCACATCATATCCCTTTATTTAAGGTCACATAGATAACCAAAAAAAAAAAAAAAGGAGGAGGAAATTTTTTGACCATTTCAGATTAAAGAATATTTGTGAATAATCTCAGTTATAAGCCAAATGTGAAAGCCTCCTGTACAAATGTTTAAAATAAATACAACATCAATGTATAACAATTTAATGACATGTTCACTTTCAGGAAAGAGTGTATTCATTATAAAAATTAAGGCTGTAAATTATTTCTCCCGGCTAGGACAGGGATTTATGGTTTTTCACTGAGAAATCACATCCTAATGCAATTTAAAGGCTTTCCTCTGTGATCTGCAGCAAATTAAGGCAGAGGTGAGGAGCTATATTTGTACTGCCAAAACTTCAGTTCAGTTCTTTCTACAGTCAGCAACTTCCTAAAATAAAGGACTCTTAAATCATACCACATTTTGAAAAATTGGAAAGGATAGCAAAGTGTCTTTTATGGCCATTATTTGGAGCTATCAAGTTGCTATGTGATAGCCCTGATAAATGAAGTAAAAATGTATTTTGCCTGTTTTCAGTGTGTGAGTTACTAAAACATCCTTAGCGTTAATTGCCATTGCCTTTATCACATTTCTCCAAAGATTTTAATCCAGCTTTGTTACTCCCTTTGCACAAGAGCCTGATTCTACTTCAGGGAAGTGTTCTCAACAATCAGCGTTTCCTGCTAAGATGTGCATCTATATCTTGCAAACATTAAAGACAAGTTAGAAATAAAGAAAATAATCCTGTAACTTAAATATCTTTTCAGTGCTAATACAGACCAAGTTCAAATTGTTAATTGAGATTTTAATAAACTAAACCCAAAACACATTATGATGATGGACTTATGATATTTTGCCTCTATTGATGATATACACTTCTTATATAATAGAGTTAAATGTTTTCTACATTTTCTTACTTCATTTGGACACATTTGTAATAATTTTAATCATGTGCTTATGATAGTTACTGATAATTACAATGTAACACGTAACCAGCTATCACACAGCTGCCTTTCATCCCAAAGAATAGATCAAGTAGCCATTTCATTTACAATATCCCATGAATGAGCAAAAGTCAAATTGTTGAAAAATCCCATTAGCATATGCTATAGGCTTAAAGTTGGCTTGTCATTTCTAGAATTCTCACTTGTTAAGTTCTGTATGAAAGATTGTCTGTTGTGTGTGAGAAATAAAATTTTGTTCTTTGTATTTAAGTAAAAGTAGTTAATTGTGTTACAAAAAGAAAAATTATAACAATATTTGCTTAGAATGTCATTTAAATATCTTGCTGTGTGTATTTATACCCATACTACATATAATTACTATGTTATAAACATTATTCTATCCTTCATCACACAATTCTTTGAAAGATGACATTTGAGAAACATGTACATATGTTTGGCAAACCGCTTATTCAACTAAGTCTTATTCATTGCTAATTTCTAAACTTTCTGTATCTCTTTTGGTCTTTCTATCCTTCCTGCAAAAAATTATAACAGATATTGTTCTTGGTGTCACATTCTTGCATAATTCATGCACACTCTTATGGGGCAGTGTGTCATTTTTCAAATTGTAAAGTCCCATAACCTATTGCTATGGCGTCCAAATGAATTCCTTGATTTCAGGCTTCACCATAAATAAAATGAGGAACTGGCCAGAATGACACCAAGAACAAGAAAACTGTATCAGGAGACAGTTTAAAGTCAGGAACAAAGCAAAAAAAATGAATTTTTAGGAGGTATTCACAGTGACCCTACATCATTGCGTTTCCCTCAAGTGACAATACCATGACAAATTTTTACCTTTTGACTTTTTTCTCATCCTTTAAAGTTTAGTTCCAGACACCTTTACTTACTTAAGGTGGGGGATCTCTAAAAGTGTGATTTACACAAAAGCCCAAGTTTCATTGACAAAAGTTATGAAGGTTTGAGATTGCTTCTTTATAGATATAATAGAAATTATGTAACTCCTTTCTTATAAATTTTGTCAGTAACCAAAATCCAACCAACGTACAGTTCTTAACAAAACTGAGAAAATGTAAAGCAATGCTACTTCTTACTTTATTTTGGAAAATGTCATTTTTAAAAAGTAAAATATGGTATTTGCATAAATATATAGTGGTTTTCTTAATACTTTTGAGCTAATTAATACAGTTTTTAACTTTTGAAGTTGAGAAAGGTGTTATGAAAACTTGCTGTGAGCTTCTGTACACATATGTTGACTTTTCACTTGGCTTAGCTTTGAATCAATTCTGATGGAGTTTGGTAAGATGGATTGTTTGGGTCTGTTTTGTGTTTCTAGAACAATATAAGCTCTGACTGGACACTTTAAAAGACATAGGGGTTTATTTTGTCCCAAAGTTTCAGAAGCTAAAAAGTTCAATCCTAGGTGACTACATCTGGCATGTGGTGGGCAAACACATGGCACAATTTCATTGCGTAATTACGCACTGTGTCAGTCACTAATCCAGGCTCTAGAGATCTAACTATGGAAATGAACATTCATCTTAAAAATGTACTGGACTTTCTTTAAGATTCTACTACATCCATACAATTACATGGAGACATTGAGTCTCAAGTGAGTTCTGATGAGGAGTGAGCCGTATTTAAAGTTTTGCATAGCCATCATTGTTAAGGAAGTGAAGTCTCATTAAAATCAGGGCCAAATGGAGTCACATCTAATTTGCAACACATGTTTTTCTAAATATAAGAAGGGTGATATACCCTAACTGTGAATCTCTGGGGCAGCAATAGAGAAGAGATGGCATGATTACCAGTTATGAGAATATCGGTATCATAATTAAAGAACATAATTGTCATTTGCATAGAGTTATGTAATTTAATGGATGTATTTAAAATAGAAAAGATTAGACAGCCTTTTAAAATTCCTTTTGGCATCAACTAGTACTTATTAAATTTTGATTGTGTGAACTGGAAAAATATTAGTTCTCCTTCCTTTAACTCAAAGGCAACTTACTTGGTTTTTTTCCAGAAAGCCCCCCCAAAATAAAATATATAGCAAATTTAATCTGTCCGTTGTTCTGAAAATTTCCCTGGAATTCTCTGATAATTGCTATTGTTATAGGACATATAGTGAGAATTTCTTCTCCAGATAGTTTTCTAAGTGCAATTCAACTTTTAGGGTAGTTTGACTAATATCAGTCAGTAAATCCAAGTGGCAGGTAAGGGGCTGTCTTGGCTAACTGGATTATACATGTAAGGATAAGTTTAAATTTTTCTTGCTGATTCCAAACCTACTCATGTAAATATCATTCATTTTATGTTGATACTGAGCCAGTGAACTAAGAGTAAACTTCAAAGATATATGCCTCAACTTTGTGAGTAGCCAATATTGCAAGTATATGAGTTTGAAAAAATATTACAGAATACATTTTTGTTTATCTTCAAATCTTCAGGTAGTTTGGCAGGCAGATGATAAAAAAACAATAAAGGAGATAAAAAAGTAAGGAAGAGAAAGGAAAGGAAAGAGAAAAAAGGAAGTAATGATGAAGGGGACAGAATATCTACATAAAAACCTGAATCTAATGAGTCCTTTGACTGCTGAAGGAGCTAACAGTGGATACCGGAGCTTTTCTGTTAGAATTTGAAGATGAAACAAGGCAATGAATCACAAAGGAAACAATGCAGGAAAAAAATACTTTTTTTTTTAACTGTCTAGTTATAACAAGTGAATATTATGTAACAGTTCCTTGCCAATATATTTTACTAAGCTGATACCAAACAAAATCCTCTGCAAACTTAAGATTGTGGAGAGCAAAACAGTTGAGAACAATATCTTTTATTGGGTTGTTGCATTTTATTGCATATGTTAGCAGATTTCCACAGGTGGAGTAAAGTTAGTTTTATATTACAGCCATAAGCCCTTCAACATTTAATTAATTCTTGCAGCATATTTAATCAAATATCCCCTCAAATGTTCATAAAATCTGGCATTTATTTCTGTCCTTAGAAATCTAGGGCAAGGAGCTGGCATGGTAGTGCAGTAAGCTAATCCTCTGAGCTGCGGTGCCAGAATCCCATATTGGCACTGGTTCATGTCTCAGCTGTTCCTTATTTGATTGATTTACTTATTTGAAACGTGAAGGGGGAAGAGCAATACCTTCTATCTGCTGGTGCATGTTCCATATGTCCACAATAGTCAGACTGATACGAGGTGGTGCCAGGATCTTGGACTGTCTTCTACTGCCTTCCCAGGAATGCTAGCAGGAAGCTATTACAGAAGCATTGTAGACGGGAAACCAACCAACTCTCTAGAATGTCGTGCTCTTGTCACAAGTGGTGGCTTGATTTGCTATGGCAGAATCCTGAGTTCATTAAATTTTCTTTCTTTTTTGTCTCTTGTCATTTTATTTAACTTTTTGAAACATTTTATTGAAATATAGCATGTATACCAAGAGATGTATAAATATATGGATAAAGCAGTTTTGTTGTTAGAGTACATTCACCAACACCCACATTAAGAGCAAAACACTACTAGCATTGGAAGAGTCCTCACTATTTCCCTTTGCTATTTCTTTTTCTTTTTTGTTTTGTTTTGCTTTTCAATTCAGGAAAAATAGTATGTCGTCATTTATATGGTGTAAGTCAGTGAAGCAATATTTATAACTAAATACCAAATGATAATACATTCACAGAATTTTGTAAGAATTATAAAATTATAGTCCCATTCAAAATAGCAGAGAAGAATTTTAACTACCTTGGAACAAACTAACCAAAGATATGAAGGCCTATGTGATGAGAATTTCAAAACATTAAAGCAATAAATATAAGAAGACATTAAAAAATAGAGAAATTTACCATGCTTGTGGATTGGTAAATTTGTCATTGAAATGTTCAAATTGCCAAATGTGATATACAGATTCAAAACAACGCCAATCAAAATCCTAACAACATTCTACTCAGAGCTGGAAAAGATGATACAAAAATTCATCTAGAAATAGAAGAGATCACAGATAGCCAAATTTTGAACAATAAAAATAAAATTGGAAGAATCACAATTCAGATTTCTTTTTTTTTAAGTTTTTATCGCAAAGTCAGATATACAGAGAGAGGAAGAGACAGAAAGCAAGATCTTCCGTCTGATAATTCACTCCCCAAGTGACTGCAACAGCCAGTACTGTGCCGATCCGAAGCCAGGAGCCAGGAACTTCTTTTAGGAGACCCACGTGGGTGCAAGGTCCCAAGGCTTTGGACCAATCTCCACTGCTTCCTGAGGCCACAAGCAGGGAGCCGGATGGGAAGTGGAGCTGCTGGGATTAGAACCGGCACCCATATGAGATTCCGGCACATTAAAGACGAGGACTTTAGCTGCTAGGCCACTGTGGCGGGCCCACAATTCAGCTTTCAATACATACTATAGAGAAGTAGTAATCTACAGGGAAGTAGTAATTAAAAAAGACTGGTATTGGTACAAAAACAGAGAAGCATCCCAATGGAAGAGTATAGAAACCCGAGAAGTGAACCCACGCATGTACAGCCAACTAATGTTTGACAAGACAATGACTTACAGATAGTAATCCACCACCACCACCAACTGTTGGCAAGGATTTGTGGAAAAGGTTCCCTAGTCCAGTACTGGTGAGAGTGCATGCTGGTGTCACCACTTTTAAGTCAGTATGGAGAGCGCTCAGAAACTGAAAATTGATCTACTGTGTGACCCAGGTACTCCATTTCTGGGACTATAATCAAATGAAATAGAAACCATGCAAGATAGCAACCTGAAACCCTATTTTTAAGGCAGCACAATTTATAATAGTGAAGATGAGGAAACAACCTGACACCCATCAACAAATGACTGGAAAAACAAATGGTGGTACATCTACCCTGTGGAATGTTACTCAGCCAAGAAAAGTAAGAAAGCCTACCATTTGAAGCAAAATGGTGTGAATTGGAGACCATTATGCTTAGTGAAATAAGCCCGCCCCTTAAGCATAAATATCATATGTTCTTTTTGATGAAATAGAGCAATTATGCAAACTCTAAAATAAATATTTAGGTGATCAAGTATATGCATACATTCTCATGGATAAGTTATAATGGAGACTCGCCTACAAGGAAGTCAAGATAAGTAGCATTATGCATCACTACTTCTGAATAAAAGAAAATGCCCAATGCAACAATTAAATATATCTTGGCAGTATGATGATTAGGTGTTCTATATTTTCCAATACCTACGATGCCGTGAAACAATTAAGTAGCAGACCATTAAACTTGCAACTTTTTACTAAAGGACTATACCGGTGGGAGGAGAAAGCGAGGAAGAGATGAGTCCATATCCCTACAAAACTGTATCATGGAAAATAGTAATAATAATAATAATAGCAGTAGAAAAAATCTGCAAAATGGAGAAATTCCAGTGCTGAATTATCTGTTCATTCAGGTCTTTAAGAGCTACCTTTGCCTCCCTCCTGTTTTCTCACCAAATTAATAAAATGGTGGGGGACAAAAGATGGGCTGCCACTTCTTCCTTAAAGCATAACCCCTACCATATACCTTACACAAAAATCAACCACAGTGCATCAAGGTTCTCAGTCTATGTCCTGCCACCATTTAATTGCTAGAAGAAAACACTGAACATTGGAGAAACCTGTAAGACACACTAGTATAGGCAAAAACTTCTTGGATAAGACTAGTAGCTGCACAGATAATAAAAGCACAAATACATTATATCAAGGTAAGAAGTTTCTGTGCAGCAAAAGAATACTTGCACAAAGTAATGATGCACCTGATAGAATGTGAGGAAAGATTTGGGACCAGCATGGTGGCATAGCTAGGTAATCTTCTGCCTGCAGTGCCAGCATCCAACATGAGCACTCTGTTTATGTCTTGGCCGCTCCACTTCCAATAGAGTTCCCTGTTTCTGGCCTGGAAAGCAGTGCAGGTGGCTCATGTCCTTGGGTCCCTGCACCCATGTGGGAGACCTAGAAGAAGCTCCAGGATCCTGGCTCCAGCCTTCCAATCAGCTCAGCTGTGGTAGCTGTGGCCATTTAGGCCGTGAACCATCAGATGGAAGCTCTTTCTTTCTGTCTCTCCTTTTCTCTGTAAATTTACCTTCCAAATAAAAATAAATCTTTAAAGAAAATAGTTGCAAGCTATGTATATGATAAAGAATCAATGTTTAAAATATATAAAGTGCTCAGACAACTGAAAATTAATCTGCCATATGACCTAGCTATTCCATTTCAAAGAAAGTGAAATCTGCATATGAGGAAGTGACCTGAAACGCTTTATTTATAGCATCACAATCCACAATGGTGTAGACAACCCAGACTCCCACAAAAAGAGGAATGGCTAAAGAAATCGTGGTATATCTGCTCCATGGAAAACTATTCAGCCACTAAAAGAATGAAATTCTATCATTTGCAACCAAATGGTCCCAAATGGAGACCATTATACTCAGTGAAATATGCCAATCCCTAAAGGACAAAATATCATATTTTCTTTTTGATATAGGCAACCTTCATGCAAAACACAGAACAAATAGATACAAAGTTAAACATGTATATACATATATTCTCATAGATAAATTGTAGAATGGGGACAAGCATACCTGAAGTGAAAAAGCATTACAGTATGTGTCTCTACTCCCAAACAATTGGAGTACTCCCAATATAATTGTGTATAATGTCTTGACAATAAGATGCTAGAGTTTCTAGCATTGCCTATACCCACAATGCCATGATACAATTAAGTAGCAGAATGCTGAATTTGTTGCTGTTGCTGAAGGAGTATACTATTATTATAAATATGAAGAAAAATATTTAGGAAGATAATAGGAAGGAAGGAAGATGAGGTGGAGGGGGGAATCCCCGTATCTACAAAATAATATGGAAAATAATAACAATAAAAAAGAGCAAAATAGTTGACATTTTATGATTTGTTTATTGTTGATATTTCTTGTCTATATTCTTGTGATTCAGTGGTCTTTCTTTTTTTTTATTGTTAATTATTTTGCATTATGTGACAGTTTCATAGGCTCTGGGAATCCCCCCCTCCCTCCCACTCCCCTCCCCCCGGTGGATTCCTCCACCTTGATGCAGTATTACAGTTCAAATTCAATCAAGATTCTTTCCTTGCAAACATATACCAAGCATAGAGTCCAGCTACTTATTATCCAAATGGGTTGAACAGTTTCTTGGGGAGACCTTTTCTGGTCTGAAGTTTGAGCTGGCAGAATATCATCACAGTCAATTAAGAGTCCCAATATAACATCAACAGCAACCTATGATTAGCTCACTGACATTTCAATTTTAGTTCATATACAGGACCGGCTGCTCTATACCTTAAAATGGACATAAGGCACCATTCAGCTGTTTCGTGTCCATTTCATCTTAGTATTTAGCCAGTTGTTGCGTTGAAGTAAAATTTTGCTGATCTTGGCAGATTTTAGGATAATCCAGACTGGCTTGTAACTCTAACAAGATATATGTCAACATTTTAGGTGCAGAACATTTTTTTTTTTTGAGGGGTGGTGTGCAGGAAAATCCTCAACACCATGGTGAGGAGTAACTAATCTTTGTGACCCACCCAGCGAGGCATGAGCCAATCCATGCCAGCTCTTTCCTGTCAGATTTCAAGTTCTACTTTCTGTTGTTTATTTATTTTAGGTTTTTTTTTTTTTTTTTTTTTTTTTTAGTTTGTATGATTGTTTGTTTGCTGTGAGGGGTTTTCGAAGCGATCCCGATGGTCATTGCGAGGGAGGGGGGGTCCAGAGGTGGAGCCAGGCTCGGACCAGAGAAAGCTCTCCTCCCTGGTCCCGAAGGACGTTTATTGTTCTTCTGTTTCTGCAGACCACTCAGGGGTTCTGGTTGTCTTTCCGATGACGTTGGTTTCTGCACGGTAGTGTTTGGACTTCTTCCATCCCCTGTGGAAGCTCCGGTTGGGGGTGGGTGACCTCAGAGTACTCGGCCTCCAAGGGCATCCAATTCCCCGTGGCCTCCTTGGCATTTGGGATATAGTCCTTGTTGCTCGTATTAATAGTTTGTGGTGAAGGTCTGGGAGTCTTCATGGTTGGGATCCAAGCTTCCTCCTTACCACCTGCTCCACTCTGGAGTGCTCCCCTGCTCCACGCACATGACCTCCTGTTAAGAGGTTGTCAGGATCGCACCCGATTCCCCCCTCATGCATTGGTATAGTAGTTTTATTGTTGTTTAGTGCCGCTTTGAGTCTGTTACCTATGAATTACCAGATTTGATCTTGATAGGCTATATTGTACTTTTTTCTCACTCTTTTTATGGTCCTGAAAGATTTCCCTGCACTCCCCCCCCCATTACAGGTTAACATAGCGTATTGAGGGTATAGTAGGTTTTACAGTTTTTCGATGTAGATCTTAAGTATTCTGACATTAATTGTTGGTTTATAGATTATATCGCGTTATCTTATTGCATTGGATACAGGTTATAAGAGATTGCACTAATGTTACAATATACAGGTACTATTTTCCAAGTTGTTCTCTTTTCATCTCAGATTAAGGCAAACATGTGGTATTTAACCTTTTGGGATTGGCTCATTTCTCTTAGCATGATGGATTCCAGTCGGGCCCATTTGTCCACAAAGAACTGCATTTCGTTTTTTTTAATAGCTGAGTAGTATTCCATGGAGTAGATGAACCATAGCTTTCTTAGCCAGTCTTCCGCTGATGGGCATTTTGGCTGCTTCCAGGTTTTTGCGATCGTAGATTGTGCTGCTATGAACATAGGCGTGCATGTTGGTTTCTTGAGTAGAAGATGTTTTGGATATATCCCAAGGAGTGCTATTGCTGGATCATATGGTATATTGATTTTCAGTTGTTTGAGTATTCGCCAAACTGATTCCCATAGAGGCTGTACAAGTCTGCAGTCCCACCAGCAGTGGAGAAGGGTTCCCTTTTCCCCACATCCTCGCCAGCAAGTGTTGGTGGTATTATGTATGTGTGCCTTCCTTACTGGAGTTAGGTGGTACCTCATTGTTGTCTTCATTTGGATTTCCCTTATTGCCAGGGAACTTGAGCATTTTTTCATATGCTTGTTTGCCATTTGGGTTTGTTCTTTTGTGAAGTGTTTGCCCATTTCCCGTGCCCATTTCTTGAGCAGTTTGTTCTGGTGTTTTGGTTTCTCTGGAGATCTTTGTATATTCTGGAGATTAGCCCTCTATCACCTATGTCGTGTGCGAAGATCTTCTCCCATTCTGTGGGTTGCCTTTTTACTTTATTGATTGTTTCTGTAGCTGTACAGAAGCTTTTTAGTTTGATGAGGTCCCAATTGTTTATTTTGGTCTCGATTTCTACTGCATTTGGAGTCTTTTTTAGGAAGTGAGGGCCTACCCCTAAGTGCTGCAGTGTGTTTCCAACATTTTCTTCCAAAAGTTTGAAGGTTTCTGGATGTAGGTTTAGGTCTTTTATCCATTTAGATTCGATCTTGGTGTATGGTGAGAGATGTGGGTCTATCTTTTTGTTTCTGCAGGCTATTAACCAGTTGTCCCAACAGCATTTATTGAACAGACCTTTCCATTTGCTTGGGTTGTTGTCTGTCTTTTTGTCGAAGATTAATTGACTGTATCTGTGTGGGTTTCCATCTGTTGTTTCTATTCTGCTCCACTGATCTTCCTCTCTATCTTTGTGCTAGTACCAGGCTGTTTTGATGACCACTGCCCTATAGTATGTCCATAGATCCGGTACTGTGATTCCCCCTGTTAAGTGCCTGTTCTTCAGAGTGGTTCTGGCTATTCGTGGTTTTTTGTGTTTCCAGATGAATCTGTGTATCATTTTTTCCAGTTCGATGAAGAATGCTGTGGGTAATTTGATTGGGATTGCATTGAATGTATATATTGCTTTTGGTAGTATAGACATTTTGATGATATTAATTTTGCCTATCCAGGAGCATGGGATGTTGTTCCATCTTTCGAGGTCTTGTTCTATTTGTTTTTTGAGTGTTTTGTAATTTTCTTCATAAAGGTCATCTACGCTTTTGGTTAAATTTATTCCCAGATATTCCATGCTTTTCTCTGTTATTTTGAATGGTAGCTTGTTGGTTAGATCTTCTTCCATCTTGCGGCCATTTGCATACACCATGGCTATTGATTTTTGTTCATTTATCTTGTATCCTGCCACTCTGCCAAATTCTCGTATGAGTTCTAGGAGTCTTTGTATTGAGTTTTTTGGTTCTTCTATGTAGAGAATCATGTCGTCTGCGAATAGTGAAAGCTTGACTTCTTCATTTCCAATTTGGATTCCTTTGATTTCTTTGTCTTGTCTTATGGCTTCTGCAAGTACCTCTAGGAGTATATTGAATAGCAGTGGTGATAGTGGGCAGCCTTGTCTTGTTCCAGATCTCAGTGGGAAGGGATCCAGTTTTTCTCCATTTAGTATGATGCTGGCATTGGGTTTTTCATATATTGCTTTGATTATGTTGTGGATTGTTCCTTCTATCCCCACCCTGGTTAGGATTTTTAACATGAAGGGGTGTTGAATTTTGTTGAAGGCTTTTTCTGCATCTATTGATACTATTATATGGTTTTTGTTTTTCAGTTTTTGGATGTGATGTATCACATTTATGGATTTTCTTATGTTGAACCATCCCTGCATTCCCTGGATGAAACCTACTTGGTCTGGATGGATGATCTGTCTGATGTTTTTTTGTATTCTATTGGCTAGGATTTTGTTGAGAATCTTAGCATCAACGTTCATCAGGGAGATCGGTCTGTAGTTTTCCTTTTCTGTTAATTCTCTATTCGGTTTGGGGATTAAGGTGATATTGGCTTCATAGAATGAGTTTGGAAGAGTTGCTTCCTTTTCTATTGTTTTGAAGAGCTTGTAAAGGATTGGGGTTAGCTCTGGTTGGAATGTTTTGTAGAATTCTGTGGTAAAACCATCTGGGCCTGGGCTTTTCTTTGTTGGGAGCTCTTTAATCACTGATTCTATCTCTGATTCAGTAATGGGTTTATTCAGGTCTTCTGTTGCTTCTGGGGTGAGTTTTGGTAAATGGTGGGAGTCTAGGAATCTTTCCATTTCCAAGTGGTTATCGAATTTGTTGGCATATAGTTCTTTGTAATAATTTCTAATTATTTCCTTAATGGTAGTAGCGTCTGTTGTTATGTTGCCTTTTTCATCTTTGATACTGCTAATTCTTGCTTTGTCTTGTTTTTTCTTTGTCAATCGGGCCAATGGGGTATCTATTTTGTTTATCCTCTCAAAGAACCAGCTTTTTGATTCATTTATTTTCTGAATGGTTTTTTTAATTTCTTTCTGATTTAGTTCTTGTCTTTTTTTGATAATTTCTTGTTTCCTCTTGTTTGTGGGGTCTTTCTGCTGTTGCTTTTCCAGTTCCTGGAGGTGTGTCCTTAATTCTTGCATTTGTTGCCTTTCTTGGGCTTTGACGTGCACGCTAATTGCAATAAACTTACCACGCAACACTGCTTTGGTTGTGTCCCATAAGTTTTGGACTTTTGTATCTGGGTTTTCGTTGATTTCCATAAATTTTTTGATCTCGTCTTTAATTTCTTCTCTAACCCATTGTTCGTTTAATAGCATATTGTTCAGCCTCCAGGAGTTTACATGTTTCCTGGGACATTTTGAGTTGTTGATTTCCAATTCCACTCCGTGATGGTCTGAGAAGGTACATGGTATGATTCTGATATTTTTGTAATTAGTTAAACTTGCTTTGTGTCCTATTATGTGGTCTATCCTGGAGAAGGTGCCATGCACTGCTGAGAAGAAGGTGTAGTCTGTGGCCTTAGGATGAAATATTCTATAGACGTCTACTAGGTCCAGTTGTTCTATTGTGTGTGTGAGATCTGTGGCTTCTCTGTTGAGCTTTTGCTGCGTTGATCTATCTATTGGTGTTAGTGGGGTGTTCAGGTCTCCCAGAATTATCGTATGTTCATCTATGTCTCCCTTTAAGTCCAAAAGTAGTTGTTTCACATAGCTGGGTGCATCCGGGCTAGGAGCATAAATGTTAAGAATGGCGATTGGTTCTTGTTGGATCCTCCCTTTCAAGAAGATGTAGCGCCCTTCCCTATCCTTTTTGACATTTGTTACTTTGAAGTCCGTATCATCTGAGAATAGGACTGCCACACCAGCCTTTTTTTCTCGTCCATTGGCATGGAATATTTGTTTCCACCCTTTCACTTTAAGTTTCCTGAAGTTCCTTCTGGTTAGATGTGTTTCTTGCAAGCAGCATATAGTTGGGTCCTGATTTTTAACCCAGTCTGCTAATCGGTGCCTTTTGAGTGATGAATTTAAGCCATTTGTGTTGAGGGTTAATATTGAGAAATTATAGTTTTGCCGTGACATATACCTGTGTTTTTGAGGTTGTTGGTAATTGATTGTCATTTCTGTGGATGGGCTTTATTGAGATCTCCCTGATTGCCATCCTTGCTTATGGCTTGCTTCCTTTTTCTCTGGGAGTAGCGCATTTCTAAGGAGATTTTGTAGAGTTGGTTTTGTGTTGGCATATTCTTCTAATTTCTCTTTGCTGTGGAAGTATCTAGTTTCGTTCTCGTATACAAATGAAATCTTTGCTGGGTAGAGTATTCTTGGTTGACAGTTGTTCTCTTTCAGTACTTGAAAGATTTTGTTCCACTCTCTTCTTGCCTGGAGCGTCTGTTCTGAGAAGTCGGCAGTGATTCTGATGGTCCTGCCCCTAAATGTAAGCTTCTCTTTGGTTCGTGCTAACCTTAGGATTCTTTCTTTGTATTCATTGGAGGGTAGCTTGATTACCACGTGTCTTGGGGAGGATCGTTTTGGGTCCACCCTGTGGGGAGTCCTCTGGCCTTCCTGAATTTGGATTGGGTTCATGTTCCAGGTATTTTGGAAGTTCTCCTGCATAATTTCCTCAAGTACTGGTTGTATGCCTGTCTCTCTTTCCACTCCTTCTGGGAGCCCCATTATTCTCATATTTGACTTCTTGATGTTGTCGTTCATCTCTTGGATCGTCTTGGTTGCCTTGTGTAGTTGTGACTCTAGTTGGTTAATAATCTGCCTGTTTTCATTCTGGGAATCTTCCAAGTCGGATATCCTGTCTTCTGCTGCTGTAATTCTGTTGGCTAAGCTCTCAACTTTGTTCTTCAAGTCTAGGATCTCGTTTTTGAGCGATTTTGTTTCTGTGATTATGTGGTTTTTAAAATCTTTGAGCTCGTCCCATCGCTTTTCATTGTCTCTGAAGAGTTTTATAATTATTTTTCTGAACTCCTTATCAGAGACGTCTTCAATTTCTTCATCTGTAATCTCTGCGATTGACCAGGCTTTATGGTGGCTTTTTGGGGCGGAGCAAGCTGTGTCTACGTCACTAACTCTCTTATTTCTTCCCATATTTGTGGCCCAAGGTGTTGCTGGATTCTCACCCTAGTCTAGTGTTTGTTTTTGAGAGACCCAGGCACCAGCTTGCTGAGGGGTCTCCAAGCGCTATCCTGTAGAGATCCGAGCGTGCAGGCGTGGAGTAGCAGGGTGCGGGAATTTTCAAGGCACTTTTGGTGCGTCTCCAGTACACTGGACCACAGGGCGCCACTTCCAAGGCCCAGCAGATTCAAAGCGCACTCTCAGCTCGTCACCTACACGTATGCGACCACAGGACGTGGGGGAATGAAGGAACTCTGTGTGCGCCCCCTTTGCGCAGGAACACAGGGCACAGAGGATTCTAGGTGCTTTCTCAGTGTGTCCCCAGTGTCAGGGACTGCAGGGCGTGGAGGTTCCAGGCGCTCTCTGGGAACGCCTCCTGCACGCGGGTCCGCAGTGCCCTCCTGGTGTGTTTTCCAAGCACAGGACTGTAGGGCGTGGGTTGTTCCAGGTGCTCTCTAGAAGCGCCTCCTGCACAGGTCCACCCACCCCAGCAGCACGGGACCGCCCACCCGAGTGCAGGGGACCGCCCGCCCCAGCGCTTGCACAGGACCGCCCAGCCCAGAGGAACACCCGGGTCCGCACAGTCCAGAGGTGTGGGTTCCTGTGGGTCAGTACCGCCTAGCTGTGTGCCAGTCTGCAAGGCACGGGGGAGTATTCAGTGTGCCTTCTGCCTTTCTCCTCAGTGCACAGGACCGCTGTGCGTCAACTCCAAGACAGTTTTGGCAGTTTTAAGGCACTTGCCTTGTGTCCCCAGAGGCTGGAGTCGCCCTGGGGGGGGGGGGTGGAGCGGTGGGGAGATGAGTACCAAGGATGTTCAGGGTCTGTGCCTGCCGCTGGAGAGTTAACTCCAGGAGCCTCCGACCCACTGCTGCCCCTACCCAGCTCCCTCAAGCCTCAAGTTCTTGCAGTCTGCCTCTGCCTCTGGTGAGGACTTTCGCTGTGGGTGCTGCTCCTGGGGGCTGCGGCGGGTCAGGGTCTGTGGAGGGTATGGCGACTGCCGGAGGTTTCTGTGGCTGCTGTGTCTCCTGCGGCTGCAGGGACGGCTCCCGGCGCGGCTCCCAGCGGCTGTGACTCAGCAGGTCTGGAGCGGAACACCGTCTTCCCTGCCTTGTTTCGTTTGTTTTCCTGGTTGCTCTTCCGAATTTTGTGGATTTTTTTGGCTCCACACTGTCCTGGTAACTTCACGCTCCTCTCCCTGCAGGTCTATGCTGCTCCACTTACGCTTTTGTCGCGTTCTATCCCTCTCTGTCTGTGAGCTCCCTCACATCCATCTTCCTATGTCGGCCATCTTGCGAGTCCCCGATTCAGTGGTCTTTCTATAATTCACATCTTGGATGTTATGGTTAGTGATGCATTGTTTATAATTATAAAGCAAATGATTATATTATTACCAAAATTAAAGAAAATAAAGCAAAAAAGGAGAGAAGGTTGAGGGAAGGATGGAAAGCAGGATCAATGTATGGTTATATTTTAAAAATTGAATTTATGAAATTCATGAAATTTTTCTTTATATGAATAAAATTACACATATACATGTATGTGTATACCTGTATATGTGTATATATACGTGTGTGTGGTGTGTGTGTCTGTGTGTCCCTGGTCTCAGAATCCATCATTCTATTTCAAATTGTGACTTCCCTGCTGCTTCTTTTGTTATCTACTATCCATTCTTCTTGCAGCAATTAAGTCACTATGGTCCATTCTCACTTTACCTGATTTTATGCTAGCCATTGCATTTATAATAAAATCCCAATTGTAAACATGACCTGATAATATTTTTATTATCACACCTGTGCCATCCGTAACCTTATGTCTTTGACTATTGTATTCCTGTCAATTTATCCCTAAAGTATTTCATTGTATTAAGCTGTTTTCCACATTAGTATCTTCAACAATAACCTTTGTCTATATGGAGTTATCTTTTTCCACTACTTGCTACAAAATGACCACTTACGCTTCAGAAAACATTTTTTTGGGGGTATTCATCCTGTTTCCTAGTCTGAATCAAGACATCTCTCCTGTTTTTAAATAGACCATTATTTTCATCAATGATTAGAAACATATTCATTTTGATTGCTAATTCTAACAGTCCCATCTGTGTCCCTCCCTACCCTCCCTCCTTTCACCTTGGCGTGTTTAGTCATCACACGTTGCTGGGAACAGTTAAACCCCTTCAGATGTTTGAATGTAAAATATGAATTAGTTATTACTATCTTGCTTCAGCCCCAATCATAAGATGACACTGGCATTAACTCACTGACACTTACTGTGAAAGTTAAAGTGGAAGAAGGGGAAACAATATCTGAGAAATACTCTACCTCGTGATCGTCATCTCCCTTCCCACTTCAGTAACTGTATCAGCACTTTTTCAAATTCAGTTAGAAATCATTATGAAAACTAGATTTAGCGGTTGTCCTCACCAGAAAATTGTACAACTTTGGATATTTCCAACTTAAAGCCTAGGTTATACCTGAGTCTTGATATACTAACAGAGATGTAAGTAGGAATATTCATTAAAGTTGGAGTTACTTGAATTAGCAGGAGTTCCTTTGTTTGATAATGCTTTGGAGACACTGGGGGAAAAAATTCTCTTAAAACAACATTTGCAGCTAGCATTTATGTCGGTTTATGAAAGAAGCAAATAATACATTTACTGATTCAATACATCTCTTTTATGAAAGGTGCAAGTGCTTTTAAACATTTACTTAGAGAATCAGTGCAGCAAATAAAAATAGATTGAATTAACTAGACAAAGCTTCATCCAAAAAGAAAGATCGATCGACAATTGAAAAGGGAAATCTGTAATCCTGAATAAGGCCAGAGTGAAACTAAAGAGCTCAGAGAAAAGCAGAGGCAAAATGGTATGTGCTGCAAAGCTGCTTATCTGCATATGGAAAATGGAGCATACAGAGAAAGAACCAAACCGCTGATACACAATATCTTATTAGGGCAAAAAGCATATTTTTTTCAATTAGGTGTTTCACACATTATTTCAGTTTTGTGCAAATAAGGCATACTCAATATTTACTTTGTGTCCTACATCTCTTAGAGTTAGTTGACAAGTATTTAAAGGAAGTGTAAATATGTTTGTTATGGGTTGAATTCTGTTCTACTGAACTTCATATGGTAAAGTCCTAATTCCTAGCACCTAAGAATGTAAACTCCTTTGAAAATCAGATCATTGCTGATGTGACTATTTAAGAAGAGATCATAGCAGATAACACAGATGCCTATGTCAAGGCAAGTTATATCTTTACTAAAGGGGATGGTTGAACACAGGCCCAAAGGAGGACACCATGTGAAGATGAAAACACAGAGAAGCTGAGAATGGCCAAGATTAATACAAACCTTCAGAAGTTAGGAAAAGACACAGAACAAATTTTTCCTTCAAAGCTTTCAGAAAGAGCTAAACCTGCTTGTTCCTTGCTTCAGGACTTTCAGTCTCCGAAAGAGTAACGCAATACATTTCTAGATTCAAGCAACAGAGTGTGTGGGAGGTACTTTGCTAAGGTGTCCCTACAAGCCACTGCAATTCTGTGACTCAATTATTCCCATTTCCAGGAATATGTGATAGATAAATGATTCCACCCCAAAAAGTGTATTGTAAAAAAAATGAATGGAAGCATTATAAACAAGAACAAGATATTTTAAAATCTTTATATGGTAAAAATAAAGCCATCACAATTATATTTTTACAAATTTTTAATGAGACAAAATCTTACTCTGGCACATTATGTTTTTAAAATCTTTGAACAAAGATGAAGCAACGTGAACTGGATGTATTAGAGGGGTTATAGCTCAGTGGTAGAGCATTTGTCTTCAGGACTGGATTTACTTCCCTATGTGAAACAAGTAAAATACACCACAAAATAGATTAAATGGTTACAGTCAAGATCCAAGATGGTGAGCAACAGTAAACAACACAACTTAGACAAGCCCTATGAGTTTTGCTCTTGACTGTGTGGAGAAAGTTGCCTGGAGAAAGTTTCTAGGCTGTGAATAGGGCAGGTAAAATCCACGCAGGCCTTGAGGGTTTCTGGATTTGAGGAGACCAAACTGGGAAATAACCAGAAATCTTAGGATTTAAACCTGCCAGCAGGCCCTGAGGTCACCAAGGTGAGGCAATGGTGTTCTTTGGATGTAAGGCTGGTCATGTCAGAGGTCATGTTCCAACTATATTCCCCTAGACCCCTTGGTCATGTTGGAGCTCACAATCCACATGTAGGCCTGAAGCTGTGTCTCAGTTGGTGAGCAGGCAAGCTCTAAGCCATGCCCACCAGGTAGCACACAGGGGACTGGAGGTGATTATCCACACAGAAACCAAAGCAGAGATAATAGGACAAGGTGCTCCAAAGTGAAAAGCAGAGAGCTTGCCTAGGTGGTTATGGATGTTCTGTTCAATGTTGAATTGAACTCTGATTGCTGCACACACAAGGGAAAAACCACTGCGCCCTTCAGGAAACAGCCATCTGATCAATTGGAGAGAATAGTTCTCAAGCTGGGCAGAATGCAAGTTAATATCTGTTCTCAGCAAGACTTGAGAAATGTGTCATTCAAAGATCTTCAGTTTACAGCACCAAAAGTCATCTTACTTTACTAGTTGGGAAAAAAAATAATGAACAGCAGACCAAAAACAGCCCTGGCCTGCAAGACCCTAAAATCAAACTATGTTCAGGTAACTTGATGTTATCCACCAATGTTGATAGGAATGAAATAAGCCCCAAACTCAGCTCAAACAAAATAAAAAATCAAACAAAAGCAAACCACAATACCTGGCTTCCAATGAGAAATTAAAGAGCTTTCAAATAAGCAGTAAATATAATCCATAAAGAGAAGAAAAACGACTCATATCTAATACCAATGAGAAAAACTAGCAAATAAGGATATGAGATCGTAATGATTATTTTATAGCATCTTATCTTTAAACAAAAGCTAGAAAGAAAGATTTGAATGTTTTCGCCACAAAGAAATCATAATCTCTTGAGGAGATACATGAATTCACCCTTTCAACATCACATAATGTACATACATATTATCTGGTACCCAATATATATGTGTGACATTTACATGTCAGTTAATAAGGCAAATAAAACAAAATAGAACCAGAGACCAAAATATGTATGATTACAACATTTTTAACAGAAACAATTAGCAAAAATTTATTTATTTGAAAGTGGAGTACATATGCATGCAAGAGAGTGACCTTTAGTTTTTTCATTCTCTTTCCAAATTCCTTCAACAACTAGGACTGGGTCAGACCAAATCTAGGATGCCATATATGCATCTTGGACTCCCAATGGGTGATGATAGCCAAATACTTGAGACATGACTTGATGCCTCCAGGGTGTACATTAGCACGAAGCTGGCCAAGAAACAGAGCCACGACTCAAATCCAGACCTTCCAACATGGGATGCAAACAACCCAGGTGACATGTAACCTGCTGTACCAAACAGCTATCGCTGGAGAAATAAACCATTGACCTAGGCATTGGCAAATATATCCTCGATACAAAGCCAAATGTTCATATAAACAGAAAAATAAGTGCCAACCTAGATTTCACCACTTTAAGGATTCCTGCTCTTTGCAAGACTGCTAAGGGGATACAAAAGTAAACTGCATGCTGGCAGAAAATATGCGTGGACCATAACTCCCAAAGCCATGATTGCAAATGCGAGAGGACTCTTGAAAGAAGAGACCCTGAGAAGTCACAATCCCTCCAATCTAGAAATCTCATGTTCTAAAATTCCAAAAATATAGTTCTAGATAAAATACCTTAATAAAACTTCTTTAAAAGATATTATATGCATTTCTAAAAGAAGATTTATTTGAGATACATAGGAAAACATGACAGAACACTTCATAAATCATGTGACACACAAAGACAATAATATGCACCTTCTTGCATGTTATTTTCCCAACTAATGTGTTTATTGCAAGCATAAACAGATATACTGATGTCAGTTTGGCAGATGTAAGAGTTATGGGCAGATAAATTGTATTCATAAAGAAATTAATAGGTCAAACAGCAAAATACACACATAGCTGGTAGTTGTGCTCACCCAGGTTTATAGCTGTGTTCATATGAAGTACTGTGATAGGCAAGCTAAATCTCTTGATGAGATATATCAAAAACTGCTGTAAGTCACCCAGCTACCTAAAGATCTGTCTGCTAGAGAAACTTGTATCTTTCATAGTGTGGATGGATAAAAAGTACTTCTTATTCATTGAGGAAGGTTTATGATAATACATTCTCTTGGAGTAAAATTTGCAAATAATGCACACAATGGATTAAAATTCTTGAAAGTCTTTTTTAACCTCAGTATTCAAAATGACGCAAAGATGCAATACATAGTATTGTGAATTATATGAAAAATAGTGCTGACATTCTAAAATAGTGCAGGGAAACATAAATAAAAGCGAAAAACTAAATAAACTAAGTAGACAGGAGATTTTCACATATGAAAAATTTCTATTACAGAGATAGCTTATGGACAATTACAGAGGTAGTCTGCAAAGGCTGGCCTACTTTCTGCAGCATGACCTGTATTTTGCAGCTCTGTGCTGTGATGAATGGCTCCTTTTTTCCTTTTACAGCAGAGGGAATTTCTTTTATTCTTTAGAGAATGCACTCACATTTGTTTTCTACATGGCCTTTCAACATCATGTTCATCAAGTCCCAAGAATATTTCCCAGGTCTGCTTAAGAAAATAGTGAAAAGTACAGTACTTTTACATCTTTTGTAGTAGAATTTTTAAAATAGTTCATTGAGAGACTTCAATTATATCCGCTAGCCCATGGGAAAGGAAAGAGCAATGAGACATTTGAACACTTGCAGAAGGGATAGAGATGGAAGAATATATAGTTCTGAATATGCTGAATAACTGAAGCTGTAAGGCACTCTTGGAGAAACAAGAGATGCACTTATGACTCAACCGGAAGGATGTTGAGTCTGATTCATCCTTCAATGCTGATGCCTGTCAGCTAAGGAGAAGCTCATGCTATAGTACTCTGTCCTTGTGTTTCTGGTATAAACTGAGAACTCTTTCATGTTAGTCAATGTCAATGAGACAGTGTTAGGAACCTGCAGTCCTCCATTTCTGAATGTAGTCATTTGAATGGAGGCCATATGACCCAAGTCTCTAATAATTAAGGCACATTAGAGCATCTAATTGGTTCAAAATTGACTTCTTCACTGCCCTGATGTCATGACTATTTAAGTAAAATGCAAGACTCTGTTAATGGCAGATAAATGCCCATTTCAGCTAGACATTCATGTGGTTAGAAGACATAAACAAGAACATATCTCAGAAAACAAAAGCATACTCTTGGGGAAGCAATTTTTTATTCCAGCCCAATTAACCTCTGAAATGAAGCCATACTGAATCATCTCCTACTCAAAGATGTTCTTTCAATAATAATGGGAAAATGGTCCACAAAGTGGAATGATTCATTTAAACTCTTAATATCACTGAAAGAATGTGGGAATACATTTTAATTCATTTTTCAGCTCAAAACTTAAGAGCAAAAGAATCAAGATTTGTTTTCAGAGTCCTATTCCAGCTACTTCAGGAAGACATATAGGCAAAGACCACTCATGACATTTTGCTAGTTAATAGCAAAATTAAGTTTGCCAAGAGTAACAACAATTGAAATGAGTGGAAAACAGCTGAAACAATTGCATTCATATTTTGGAGTCACTCTGATGTTGAGGCAAATCAACTGGAATATTATAGGAAAGAAACAGGAACAACAGGAATTCAAAAATAATAAATTATTAGTAAGGAAAATGTGTAGTATACCTACCTTCCATGAAAATGTTGCAAATACTGAATTAATGAATCCTAAACTATTGTTACCTGATGAAAAACAAAGTTAGGTTCCTATCAGCCTCTGATCACATTTTTCTAATTTATTTATACCTAACCAGATTTTATGATTGTTTCTGTTCAAAAGCATCTGATTTAAATTGATTTATTAACACTGAACTTACAAATAATAGCAAATCCTCATATGTGAGTGAAATTTACATAACACAAGTATTTTCTTCCTGAGGATCAGGAACAGTTAACAGAATGATAGCTCTATGCTTAGGGAATCCCACAAACAATGCTCCTAATACAGTCTTTCAAAAATATGGAAGATGTAGCAGTAAATATATCCTAGAAATTGTTGGATGCCTGCTATTTCCAACAGATAGCAAATAAAGTATTAAGTAATGAAAATGCAAGAAATTATGTTATATATAGAAACCAGGATATTTCAGGACTAAAATATTTATGACACCAAAACTCATTAGGGGATATATAATGGAAGTGTAGCAGGGACTGATATGTTCAGATATGGAGACAAAGTGCTGTATGGCTCTAACTATACAGACCAAAGATGGACTCCCAGTGAAAGAACTGAATACATAACAACAGGAAAATGAAGAACTGTTTGACAATGTTCATTTCTACATTGTTGGAAAACACTTCAATAACAGCATGATGGACTTGTGACTGTTCATGAAGGATATCCATTGTAAAACTAGAGTGAAAATCAATGGTATGTGTGTAGGGGAGTGCGGCAGGGGGACCTTGGGGAAGGGCACAGGCAACCCCAGAGCATATAGAAGTATATCATATATTCTAATTTTTTGTTGCTTTATTTGGAGGGGGGGGCGGTTCGGAGCGACCCTGATGGTCATTGCAAGAGAGGGTGGGGATCCAAAGTTGGAACTAAGTAAAGACCAGAGAAAGCTCCTCTCCCTAGTCCTGAAGGAAGTTTACTGTTCTGTTTCTGCTGACTGCTCAGGGCTCCTTGCTGTTGTTTCCATGAGCTTGGATCCTGCAAGGAAGGAGTTGGGCTTCTTCCATCCCATGTGGTAGATCCAAACGGGGGTGGGTGACCTCAGAGTTCTTGGCCTCCAAAGGCACTCCAGTTGCCTGTGTTTTCCTTGGCAGTTGGGATGTAGTCCTTGGTGCCTGCACTGATAGTCCTTGATGTGGATCTGGGAGTCCTCAGGGTTGGGATACAAGCCTTCTCCTGTCCACCTGCTCCACTCTGGGGTCCCCCCTGCTCTGTGCATATGACCTCCTGTTAAAAGGTTGTCAGGATCACTTTGATTCCCCCTATATATCTTTGTAGTTTTACTATTGTCTAATGCTGATTTGAGTCTGTTGTGTATGAGTTACCTGTTATGTTCCTGATAGGTTATACTTCACGTCTTTCTCACACATTCTAAGGAGATGGAAGATAGAGAACAACAAGGAAAGCTTAGAAGCAGACAGGAAATGGTCAGCTTGGATTCACGTATACCTTACTAGTTGGGCACAAAGATTAGTTACTCCTCACTAGGGTATTGATGATTTCTCTGCACACCCCTCCTAAAACTGTTCTGCACCTGTTGACACATGGCTTGTTAGAGTTATAAACCAGTTTAGACTATCCTAAAATCTGCCAAGTTCAGCAAAACTATGCTTCTACACTATAAACTACTAAATACTAAATTGAAAATAGACACGAGACAGCTGAATAGTACCCTATATCCACTTTAAGGTGTATAGCAACTAGTTCTGTGTACAAACAAAAATTGAAATGTCAATGTAGAAGTCACAGGATGTGGTAAGAACTTGCATTTTTTAAACATATTGGTTACTCAATACCATGTCAATTAATTCTAAAATGTTGTAAATTGTTGTTGATGTTATGTTGGGGCTTTTAATTGATCGGGATGATATTCTGCCAGCTCTGCTTTCAGACCAGAGATGGTCTCCTCAAGAAAACACTGAATTTATCTGGAAAATAAGATGCTGGATTCTATGCTTGGTATATGTTTGCAAAGAAAGAATCTTGACTGAATTTGAACTGTAATACTGCAACAAGGTGGAGGAATCCACCATGGGGGGAGGGTATGAGAAGGGGTTGGGGGAATCCCAGAGCCTATGAAACTGTCACATAATGCAACGTAATATATATATATATATACATATATATATATATATTAAAAAAAGTATATCACAAAACAAAATGAAATATTTGTAAATGTAAAAAAAATGGAAAGAAGAATGGCAGGAAACACTTTAAAAATAGAGATGGAACCCTGATTTTATACCTGTTTCTGGGACAAACTGCAATATGTTATAAAATTAAGATAGATAAGTCTACAATTAATTAAATAGTCTGTCTTTATTTCCTGTCTGGTGACTTCTGCTGTTTTCACATCTTTCAATAGATGATTTTTTCTTATTAAATTGATTGTGAGCTTGTTCCACTGAGACTCACTTTCTGGATCAAGTCCAATCACATGCCAAATAATGATTATGAATATCCCATGGCAGAGCATGGCTCATTGCTACCTCATTTGCTATGATAAGGATAATTTATCCAATGAAAATTGTTTGCTAAATTTACACTGACTTAGGTTAACACGTTCACATTAGGCTCTACATATAGCAAGGCATTATTTATGCATGCATTTCTTAGTCATTATTATTATGAGAAGTGTTACATCAAAGTTAAGGTTTACATGATGATGTGTTCATCTAAGCATATTGTTATTTGGACATAGAGCTTGAGTTTAGAAGTGTCAGTGTTTATTTTTGAAATATTTGGGATGTTTGAAATTCATTGGAAATGCACATTAAAACCCCAGCTGTTTTCAATAAATTTGCATAGGTTTGTAAAGGTCAAATACCATGAATTTTTTTATTCCTTAAAAGAAACAGATATCTTAAATACTGTAGATTTGTTTAATTACACCGTTCAAGTTAAAACAATTCAAAAATTATATGTGGTTGTCATGGATAAAGAGAGGCAAAATCACTGTTGTCTTTTTTATGATCAAGAATAACCTGAACAAGCAGCAAATGGAAAGGTGAAGTTATATGGACTTTTCTTTATCCATTAAATACAATCATAAACTTTCATTAATCACAGACATTCAAAAGGATATTTTGTTGTGTGAATACTGAGCATATAATCAAGAAATATGAGCATTCCAGTGAAATATCTCATAACTGCTTAGTAAAAGATTAAGATAAAATTGCAATACATTTTAATAGATTAGAGTTTTTAAAGATGCACTTAAACAAAACATATATATACACATATATGTGTATATATATATAAGCTCAATTCTATTTTTGTGTCACGTTTCAAAGAAAATTTCATGAACTCCTCAAGCCAACTGCTGCTCTGCAGGCACGCCTTCATATTTTTATCTCTGATCTTTGTCTTCAGTTCCCAGACATTTAAAAACTCGACTTCTCACCACGTCCTGTGATTTCTGATTTCCCCTACCATGGCTTTCCTTGCGGGTATGGATAGCAATAGCTATCCTGGACCAGCTGCTAACTACACTGATTTCTGTTTTGCACACTGAACCTCAGGCTTTCCCCATCACTGAGCAGTTCATAGACTCTAGTACAACTCATCTTAGGACAAGCTTGCCTTGCTGTGTTGGTCTAAACAGAAACACTGTTCTATTACGAAGTATCATATACAAAATGATCTCTGCACAAGTCTTCACTCCGCAGCAATTTTCAGGCATTTTGTTGCTGTTGTCCATTTGCCACAAAGAAATTAACAGGAGTGTTGAGAATTTCCATTTCCTTTGGCCAATCAGCGCAGTGCTTTTTCAGATAAAGGATACAGATAGATAACATTGGACTCTCTTGGACTTCCTTCTGTCCAACTTCCTTCTTCTCCACCTGTCTTTCTTTCTCTCTCCCTCTACTTCCTTTTCTTTCGCTCTCTTTTTGCATGCTGAATCTTTCCCCACCCCTTCTACGTTATCTTCCTTTCTGTGCCAACCCCCTCCAGAGATATATTCTATATACATCCCAGCAAAGGAAAGAAAGAAAAACTTTAAATCCTGATTCTTTTTTCGTTTGATGAAGTGACACACATTATGACACTCTCATGATGAAAAATTTCAGAAAATGTGACTTCATTAAACACTTTGTAAGTATGCATGCTTCAATATCATTCTTCTCAGCTAAAGAGAAGATTCTCAGATGATACGTGGTAATGTTCTGACAGCTGATACAGGAGGCATCATCCTGATTCCAAGGACTCTCTGTATCATTGAGGCTGTTCTGGGATTTTGATTGATTTTAGCGTTTAAGCCTCCCTTTTGTCAAAGGGTACAGCTTGTTTTTCAGATGATCTACAACCCCCATAAGCCATCCTGAGAGACATTCAAAGTTATTTGATTCATCTTTCTAGACAAGTCATCATATCCTTTTAAAGAACATCCAACAGTGTGCTATTAGGCTGTGAATCAGGCATTTGCCATGGGCAAATTAAAGCAACAGGGATTGTTTAATAGAATTAGGAAAAGACTATGCTTATTATTTTTATTGAAAGTATAAATGAATTGGTTGGTAGAATTTATTCCTGGAGTAGCAAACAAGCACTGTTTCAGTTAATGTAGTGAAGATTTATCTGCCTTTCATAGATTTTGTTTATTTATTTATTTATATTTATTTATATTTAGATAGAGTAAGACATCACTAATCTTTCTACTCTGCTCTATTGGTGAGTGCTGCTGTGCTTGCCACTTTTTCAAGTGCCCACAGAACATCTTGCATAATGCCCTTGACCACTATCAACCAATCCGTTAGCTTTGTGTGTTACGGTAAGGCCCAAGGACAAGAGGGGCTTTCACGGAAGCCATCAGAGGTTTGTCTTTGTGCCCATCTCTATAGTCTTCTGTGCATGGAGAAAGAGGTGATTTAGACATTTTGAAATCATAATCTGAAACTTGGCTTTGCTTTAGAATTGCAAAGAGAAGACAAGTGATATGAATCATACAACTGAAAAACTACATGTTTTTTTAAAATCATCTTGTATAACCTTTTCAAGCTTGCTTTTTCACCAATTGAATGATCATCATATTTTCACAAAAATTTATTTCATCGATAGCATTGAGAGTAACCTTGTATATGTTTGTTTTCATCCTTGACTTTAAGATCAGCCTATCCATGCAAACCTTTTTTTGTGGCATCTCTGAGAAATGCTGTAGAAGCATCAATTGGGCTTGTCTTTCCAGATGAATCAGCCCATTTAAACAGATTAGTAGCACTTACGTAAGAATTTCCTCATACTGATGCATCTCTATGGCCTCGAAAACACCATATTGCGTGTTTTCTTAAAATTGTGATACATAATTCAATGCTTTTTCCTTTGAGTTTTAGAATGTGGCTTAGCAAATGTTCACATTTTCAAGACATTTTGGAACAAATTATATTTCTGACAAAGTAAACCAAAACAGTCATATGAAAATGGTGCTACCTGTGTATATTGCGGCTCTTTGTTAATTTCATGCCCTTTTCATAGCAATTTCAAATCTGCTTACAGCGACATTCTCATTCAGTGTTTTAAAGTCTAATGTTCATTTCACAGTTATTTCAAAATAGTGCAATGTTGCACTTCCTTTCATGGCTGATGGTTAAGCAATCTGGAGTCCCGAGGCATGGCCTACTCTTTCTTTTTGGGTCAACTGGACAGTCACGTGACTCTAAGTGGTACTGGTATCAATTCTAACTCATTCTTTGCCAGTGTTAATTCTATCAAGAGAGAACTCAACTACAGTGGAAAGCTCCATTTAATCTCGGTAATATCTTGTCTTCTTTTAATGGTCAATTCCAGCTTGCTCAATGCTGCTTTAAAAGGCACTTTTACACTGTTTCATGTTTTTGGTGATTGACTGTGAAAGAAACATTGAGGGAATTTTTTTTAGGTCATCATGTATCAAACTGACATTTACACCTCCCCCTGGTAATTCTGCTTTTGTTTTATAACTATTAACAGAGAAAAACAAACTTTGAGAAAATACTTAAGCTATAGAATCTTTCCAGTTTATTCCTGTTTGTTCTAAATGGCTTGCTACTATGCTTGGACTCAGTCAAGAAACCTGATACACACTTCAGCCTTACTCATAAATGTTTGGACATTTATTTTATTTATACTATTTTCATGGGTAATGGCCATGGTTAATTCATTTCTCTTTTTTAAAGATTTATTTATTTTTATTAGAAAGACAGATCTATAGAGAGAAAGAAACACAGAAAAAAAGATTTTCAATCTGCTGCTTCATTTCCCGAGTGGTCATAATGGCCAGAGCTGAGCCAACTCCTAGCCAGGAGCCAGGGGTTTCTTCTGTATCTGCCATGTGGGTGCAGAGTCCTAAGGCTTTGGGCCATTCTCTACTGCTTTCCTCGGCTACAAGCAGGAAGCTGGAAGGGAAGTGCAGCCAGGACATAAAACAACGCACATATGGGATTCTGGAGTGTGTAAGGCAAGGGTTTAGTCACTGAGCCATTGGTCTGTACCCTAATTTCTTATACTTCTGAAAGTATAGCACAACACCAAATATAATATATAAATGTAAATGTACTTCAAATAAAAATGTAATTGAAAAAGTTCATGGAAAATGGAATTCAAAATGTTTATACTGGTGCAAAAATTTTGAAATCTGTGTACCATAGGAGTCCGCAGAAAGTATATAAACATGTATACTTCAAAAAATTATATATGCATTTTAAATAATTCTTGGAAAAAATAAATATTTTATTGCTATTTTTTCCAAAACTTTCTGAAGAATCCTAAGTATCTCTTTGTAGGGATCACTTCTGTCACAAATCCTCAATGCATAGTTGCCTCCAGAAGGCCACCTGAAAGGGCCAAGCTGATGTCTTAGAGACCAGGAAATGATTTGCACATTAAGTCCTTAGAGAGTATGTAGTTAAGAAATTAAAGTTATCATTTAGTCTTAAGTTTTGTTACTTCAAGTTTACTTCTAGCATTGCTTCGCGTCCCTATAGATGCACACCAGGACTAGCTAATGTTTCTTTTTCTATCACTTTCCTCCCTTCTTTCCTTTCATCCTCCCTTTCTCCCTTCCTTTTTTTCCCTATTTTTCTCATAAGATATCATTTTATAGAGTACTCAGTGCTTATTTTTTATTGCACAATGAAGAATTTTATTAAAAAAAAAATACTTGGTTGTCCCTGTCCCTTATGTTCGGTCAGTGTACTCTGCTGCATCGTCTGTAAATTTTCTTCTGCATCCAAATCCAACTCCTCTTCCTCAACCCATGTTGCTCCAATAGGGGCAGCAGGGTCCATGCTGAGTTTACAGTGTCAAAGCTAAGCTGAATGTAAGTCGGGTTTTTTTGTACCTTATACAAATGGCATCTATGAAGTAAGCCAAAGGCTTTTGTTTCTTTCTAAAGAATAAGATATTATTCTGCAGGGTTGATGTGGTGGCATAGCAAGCTTATCCTCCATTTGGGTACCAGCTCATACTCGATGCCCCAGCTGTTTTACTTCTGATCCTGCTCTCTGTTTATGGCCTGGGATAGCAAAAGAAGATGGTCTAGGTCCTTGAGCCAGCATTGGAGACTCAGAGGAAGCTCCTGGATCAGCTCAGCTTAAACTGTTGTGGCCAATTTGTGGAGTGATCCAGCTAATAGATTTCTTTGTGTTTCTCCTTGTCGCTATATAGCTCTGCATTTCAAATAAAAATAAACAAATCTTTCTAAGACACTGTTGGGTCATTTAGGGCATATAAGAAGAGTACAAAAGACATATCAGAAAGAAGGTAATATGTTGAGAGTTGCAGTCAACCCATTCCCAAACCCACACAATGGATTGGTTGGCTCTAAAAAAACTGGATTAATGAAAATTTCTGGAAACTCTGGGTTCAAGTAATATACCTCTGGGAACAAAAGAGGAAAATAAGATTATGTATTCATTTCTATTTTGAAGTTATATTTGAAAGCTGGAGTGACAGAGGGAGGGAAAACAGACACAAAGAGAGGGAAAGACAGACACAAAGAGGAAACTGAAAGGCTGCAACAGCTGAAGCCAGGAGCCAGGAAATCCATCCTGTTCTCAAACGCAGGTGGCAGGCAACAGGAACAAACACACACGCTCGCTCTCCCACTCTCTCTCTCTCTCTCTCCCCTCTAAAATAGATAACAAATATTTTTAAAAGCATCTGAAGTTGATGTAAACTATGTATCTTTTAAACATTGGGAAATACTATCGCAACATAGAATATACAAAATCTGATTTACTATGATGCATTTTTTATACAGTATATAAGAATTAAAAAATGAGGGACCAGCACAGTGGCCTAGCTGCTACGTCCTCGCCTTGAATGTGCCATGATTCCATACGGGCTCCAGTTCTAATCCTGGCAGCTCCACTTCCTATTCAGCTCTCTGCTTGTGACCTGGGGGAAAGCAGTCGAGGACGACCCAAAGCCTTGGGACCCTGCACCAGCATTGGGGACTCAGAGGAAGTTCCTGGCTCCTGGTTTCATATCAGCGCAGCTCCGGCCGCTGCGGTCACTTGGGGAGTGAATCATCAGACAGAAGATCTTCCTCTCTGTCTCTCCTCTCTGTATATCTGACTTTGTAATACAAATAAATAAATCTTTTAAAAAAGAATTAAAAGACAAGAATTGTATGTTTTAAATTAAAATAGCTGAAGTAAACTCCAGAGCTAATTTACAGTATGCTTACACAAATAGAGCCTCCTACTGCAAACTGTAATTTATTTCCTGATTTTATGGAAATAGGATAACTTTAAAAGTAAGGTTTATTCCTTTCTTCGTCCATCCTTTTTGCATTCTTCATGCTATAATGACTAATGGGAAATAAGTCAAGAAAACATTTTCTTGATGCACTTCAATAGGAACATCCTATTCTCTTGGAAAGTATCAACTAATTAGAAATAAGCCATTGAAAAATATAAGTCTCTCTCTGTATATCTGACTTTGCAATAAAAATAGATAAATCTTTAAAAAAAAGAAAAGAAAAATATAAGTTAGAATTAATTTTTTCAGTTATGTAATAGTCAAGAATATGAGAGTAGAATTATATAATCAAAAATAAAATGATTCTCCAAAGAGTGAAGATGATCAAAAAAAAATTTTTTTAAAGATTTATTCATTTTATTACAGCCAGATATACAGAGAGAGGAGGAGAGACAGAGAGGAAGATCTTCCATCCGATGATTCACTCCCCAAGTGAGCCACAACGGGCCGGTGCGCGCCGATCCGATGCCGGGAACCAGGAACCTCTTCCAGGTCTCCCACGCGGGTGCAGGGTCCCAATGCCTTGGGCCGTCCTCGACTGCTTTCCCAGGCCACAAGCAGGGAGCTGGATGGGAAGTGGAGCTGCCAGGATTAGAACCGGCTCCCATATGGGATCCCGGGGCGTTCAAGGCGAGGACTTGAGCCGCTAGGCCACGCCGCCGGGCCCCTACTAATATATATTATGAATAATTAAAATTTGCCAAACTGGAGAGCAGTATGATGAATCTCTGGTTAATCATTACCATGATTCAACAGTCATGCTCATCATTTTTGTTTCATAAATAAGCAACCAGGTAGAAATCCTGCATAACGCTTATTGAAAAGCAGCTGAGTTTCTCCATCTTCATGTTCATTAAATCTGCTTAGAACCTTTAAAATTAATGGGCATTTTGGCTGCATATGAAATTCTGATATTTATTTCTTTGAGTATTTTTAAGGAGGTTTATTTAATTAATATATTTATTTAGTTGAAAGGCAGAATTAGATAAAAAAAAGAGAGAGACAGGGCTCAGCATGGTGGCCTAGTGGCTGCAGTCTGGTGCTTTGCACGTGCCAATATCCCATATGGGCACTGGTTCCAATCCTGGTGGCCCTGCTTCCCATCCAGCTCCCTGCTTGTGGCCTGGGAAAGCAGTTGAGGTTGGCCCTGCACCAGCATGGGAGACCTGGAAGAAGCTCCGGGCTCTTGGTTTTGGATGGGCACAGCTCTGACTATTGTGGCTGCTTGGGGAGTGAATCATCTGACAGAAAATCTTCCTCTCTGTCTCTCCTCCTCTCTGTGTATCAGTCTAATAAAGAGAGAGAGAGAAAATTCTATATGCTGGTTCACACCTCAAATGGCCACACCTGCCAAGGTTGGGCCAGGCCAAAGCAAGAGCCAGAAGCTGGAACTTCTGTGTCTCCCATGCGTAGGGGCTCCAGCACTTCATTACATTCCCAGGAGCATTACAAGGGAGCTGTATCAAAAGTGGGACAGCTGGAACTCAAATTTGTGCCCAGATGAGATGCCAGAGTTGCAGTTAGAAACTTTGCTATACCACAGAGCTAGCCCCTTTTTGAGTATCTTAAAGGTCTTACTCTGTTATCAAAAAGTAAAATTTATCTGATGCTATGTCCTTAGAATTTATTTTATAGTACAGATGTTAAGGCTTTAAAGAATATGATGTGCTTATCCTGTACTGTTGTGAGCATTAGCAAAGATCCCTGTGTTTTATCCCTGCAAAATTACTCCTAACTGATGGAGGAGGCCTTCTTGCTTAGGGTTAGCAGGTTTTTGTGAGGATGGCAGCCAGTGACTCTGTGCTACACAGCACAAAAGACTTCTCTTTACCCAGACCATTCCACAGTGTGCACACGCCAGGATGCTCTATTGTAAAGTTATAAAAATTATGACTACAATTTCTGAGCTTTACTAGCCTGTCCTCCCCTAAAGTAGACAAAACCCATTTTCCCATCCTACTTTTCCATCTTAATATTTGCAATCACTCAGAGTGTGGGTTATTCTGCTGCGTTTCTGTCAGTAAGAGTCTGTCCTTAAAAGAAGTTGCCCTTGGTTGTCAGTGTTTACGGGGCCTGCACAACCCCAGTGCATCTGAATTTCTTGTTGGTCCTCAAGCCTCACAGGAATTGACATCTGTCTAACTCTGCACCTGGATCAGCAGTTGCTCTGATGCCTGTGTTTCCAATGAGTGGTAGTTATGACAGAAGGTTGTTTGGTTTTGAAAATAGTTGTAAACCTGTGTCCCTTTGCACTCTTCTTGCTCCGTGGCTGATTGTTTATGGATTTTCTTGCTGACAGTGGTTGGGACTAGTGGCAAGATGCAAAAATACAATTTGTTGCAGAGGTTGACTTGGGATTTTGCATTTGCTGTCTATTTTTAGGACAGTCCATGGTTAAAAGCAATTACCATCGTCTATCCAGAATGCTACAAAATTAGTTATTTTAATAAGTGCTTGTGTTTGACTAGGCTTAAAAAACTATACATAGGAACAAACCTCAGAATTTGATAAGCTGAATTAACAATTTAGATTGCCAATTTGAATCTCATTGATTATTCTGTAGGAATATAATAAATACATGAATTGCTTGCCCTGTGAATTCAGTTGAATCTGGCAAATTTCCAGAGTATTTCAGAAATACATTCAGCATCCTTGGTTTCATGTAAGTGTTTCTTTCTAAACTTTCTGATGGGCAAATGAGTGCATTAGTCATGAGGAGAGACTGGAATTGCGTGTTGTAGAGGGAAGTGCATACAACTTAAGTTTGTTCAAGTGCAGCATAATTTCTCTATCACCCAAACTTCTTGACTTTCTTCCATACATTCTCATGTCCCTTGTATCATTTTTGTCACTTGATTCCTAAGATGCCTATATGTAATATATGTGTGTGCATATATGTGTATATATGTATGTACACATATGTTTATATATATATATATGTTTATTTAGTTATTTAGTTAGATATGGATTAGGTCCCTTGGAAGGTCATAAAGTGGGAACAATTGCTTGCTTGGGCAAGATAGGTTTTATAGAATATATTGTAACTATATCGTCACCTATGAAGGAGGAATAAGAACCATACTTGGGCATTGAGGTTAGGCACAGCTATAAGTTAAAAATCACGTTTAACAAGAGTTTAAACAGTTTCAGTTTCAAGTTTTTGGAGAATCTCTTAATCTTTAATAATGTGAAGCCCTTACACCAAATAACAGTAAAATAAAATAAATAATCTTTTTGTTGATTAGGTGTTCAGAGGAAATATAGCTGGCTCGATTGTAACAAGAGTCCTTAGAGAGGCCAATGAGAGTCAAGTCCTGTGTGCCATGACGTGATTTAGTGACATTCCATAGAAACTATTCCAAATGTTTCTCTAGTTCTTTCCTTGAATGCAGCCCTGAGCGTCAGTTTTATTCTTCCAGTCTCCCTCTTCCCAAGCTCTATCTGTTTCAGTTCAAGGCCATTTAATATCTGTTTTAGGCTTTAAGAATCCAAGTCTCTGATGTAACTATTCAATTCGCTGTGGTTATGAGAAAGTAGCCATACACAAAGGCTGCAACTGGATGTCCATACACTCAATTTACAAACCTAGGTAACAGACAAAAGCAAAGAGCACTGTTGCACATATTTTAGGATGTAGTCAGATTTGTATGATTGCTTTAAAGAATAAATGTGGTATTCAAATGTATTGTCTATAAAACTTTTGTGTACATGTGATAATTCCTAAAATTATACTTTCATTCTTTAACAAAATCCCAAAACCTAGATGCAAGTTTGTATGCTGTCCTAAAGAATTAGAAAAAATATATATATTTCAAAAATTAGGATTTTTTCATTTTGAATTTTTTATGGAGAAAATACATAAATGTTACTGGTATAAAATGTTGTAAAAATATAATATACACAGATTGAGTTTTGAAATGTATATCGACCCATAAAAGCCTTATCACAAATGTATCATAACTCTACACATTATTCGTGAAAGTTTCCTCCTGTCTTATCTAGTTACTTACTTATTTTATTTATTTTGTAATACAACCAAAACAAGATGAATTCTATCAAAAGTGTACCTTCTAACTTTGTAAACTACTGGCACCCTACCACACGGCAGATTCCCAGGACTTCATGGTCAATCAATGCAACTTGCTAGGTAACTCTCCATTTACCTCTGATAACCACCATGTCCTCTGCCTGGGGGAAATGACTGTTTTGGAAGCATAAGATCAATGTTGTAGTGTTTGTCCTTCAGAGTGAGCAGCAACTCACCTAGTAGAAAGTCCTCCTTGGTCATCCACGCTATTGCAAATGGCAGGATTTCCTTCTTTTTTCAGGATCAATAATCTTCAACATCTGTATAAAACACATTCTCTTAGCAAGTATCAAGTCATTTAAATTTGGAAGGTGAAGCCAAGGAAGCATAATTCTTTCATGCTTCAAGAAATATTTAAAGATTCACCATTTTTCTAAGGCATTAAACAGTAAAGAAGTATGGTTTCATTTAAAAATTCCTCAAAAAACAAAACTTTCCTAGTACTACTTGAGCTTAATTTGTGCTATGACATCACAGAGAAATAATAAATTTCAATTTGTAAGCCAAATTTATCAATCATTTATTTACCAGCCAACTCTGTGTGTGTGTGTGTGTACATAATGTCATAAATAGTGGCCATGAAATATATATGACATTATAGGTCTATATCTTTTTATACACATGTATCTCGGTATATGCGATTCATGGCACTATCACTCAGTTATGTTTAAATCTGATTTGCTGCAGAAAAACCTTTATAATTCTATCTAGGTTTGTCTCAGGCATGCTTGCAATACCCTCCAGAATTAAGATAGTCTTTGAGGCTGTATGAGAGTATTTTACACAAATTGGCAGCCAAATCACTCCCTTTCCAGTGGTGACTGAGTGATATTCTGTTGAGTTAATGAAAATAATACACTTCTACATTCTACATCATTTTTGATGTTTATTATTTCCATTGCTTTATTTTTCTTCCTGCAGAATCACTCAAATCAAGTTGTAGCCTCCTAGACAAGAGCATTTCTTTTTGGCATTTCTAATTTCCAACAACTGAAAAAAAAAGTCTTCCTTATAAACAAAATAGATTCAGAATATTACTTTTACAATAAACACAATTTCCCATAAATACATATTGTCAGCTTTGAATTTCAGCTTTGTTCAATATACTTTGCATGAGATGATAACCTATCTACAACTGTTTTATCACAAAATTCAATTTCACTCAATGGTTTAGGATCTATATTCCTTTTTGCACTATCCTAATTTTCTAGGGTATTTTTTCCATTAAAAATTTCTGGTTTTGTTGCCAAATTAATGTGGCTTCCTAGAAAAATCTATCACAGCTACAAACAACCAACATTACTAAGTAGTGAAAACCCACAGCTAAAAAAAAAAAAAAAAAAAAAAAAGAAAACCCACAGCTAGAGGAATGCTTCTGTAAGATGTGCACCGTTGACATGAATACACAGCTTTCTGTGGATGCGGTGCTGAAATTAGAAACATCGTTGGTATTTACACTTTATTCTTTGTATGGGTTTTATCTTAATTTAAAAAATATTTATTTATTTATTCATTTATTCATTTATTTATTTTTGTTAGAAAAGCACCAGACGGAAGAGACAGAAATTTCTTCCGTCTGGTGATTCAGTCTCCAAGTGGCCGCAATGGCTTAAACTGAGCTGATCTGCCACCAAGAGCCAGGAGCTCTTCCAGAACTCCCACATGGGTTCAGGACCCCAAGGCTTTGGGCCGTCCGTAACTGCTTTCTCAGGCCAAAAGCAAGGAGCAAGTGGGGCAGCCAGTACATGAACTGGTGCCCATGTGGAATCCTGAGGTGCATGCAGGACAAGGATGTTAGCCTCTTGCCTGCTTGCCAGGCCCTTATCTTAATTTTTAGAGTTAACTTTTTTACAATGCCACAGAAGAAAAACGATTTCTATGTTTTACAGTGTATATAAAATGTAATTTATAAATGCACATGTTTTCCCTGTGAAGAAAGAGAGCAATGAATTACAGGGTTGTAGACGAAAACAGCTTTCGGATTTCCAGTGACATTTCACTGCTTGTGTGATGAGGAGGCATGGAAACCCCTATGATGTGTGCCTCTACGGTGTGTTCTCACAAGTGAGCCACTTTTCTATGTCCTCAAGTCTCTTGTAGGACTTACTTGGTGACAGCTATTTCCAAATCGTTGGTAGCTACACTCACTTTTCTCTCACCCACCCAGTTTTCCACACTACTTAAATAAATGCTACTTTCAATATGAAAATTATCACACACAAGGAAACAACCACAAATTCATGAAAACTAAAACGGAAAATTCTAGTTCTCTCCCAGCCTAAAAATCTTATGCCTGTCATTCTCTTCTTGTTCCCATGGTTTCGAATAAAAGAAAAGAAAGCAAACAAAAAACATCAACAAATATCCATTTCTGTCTCAAAGGGTGATTCAAAAACCATTTAATAATGGAAAAATTAGTTTTCAACTGGGATAATAGGAAAAAGGTTTATTCCTTCTCTCCAGACACACACCTGTGAAATGATCATGAGACAGAAGGTGAACCTAGAGTCCTTAAGCGCCTGGGTCTAGCAACAGATACTCTGGACTTCCATGTTCAGACTTTCTCCCTTCCCTCCAGTGCATTCTCCACAATGTCAGTTTCAGAACAGGTGGGAACTTGAGGGAAATCCATCCCAAAGTCTTTAAATGAACCCCTTTATTAAGAAATTGCAATAGCAAACTTGGAAAAATTGTCATAAAAGGGAAAACCAGTAAAATGTCTGTAGTAATCTTAGTGAAAACAATCCAAAATATACATCCAAAGGACAACTGGAGAGAAAGCAAATAGAAATTTGGACAGAAATTATACCTTGGGAAAGGCAACATTTGGAGAGAAATGAATGGCTTCACTTGCTTTTTGGTCAATTTAGCTCCAAGGAGGCTGAACACTGACAGAGCAGGAAAGCACCCATCGATATCCTAAAGCCTTAATCTCCTTAGTGAGCTTGTTGTGTTTATAAATGATGCCTTTACTGGCACTCACACTATGATGTAGACTCTAGGGAAAACACAGCTTTTGAAACCAGGATTGCCATGAAGCCCATTTCTCTGGAGATGGACAATTGCTCAGGTTATGCTTAATTGCCAGGATGACAACTTGCTGTGTTTTGAGCAGTATTTGACTCACCAAAGTCTTGCAAACATTTGAATCACTAAGTCTTATGTGAACAGTTAGTGGATTATTATTGTTAAAAATGGCTGATGGTTTTCTCCTGATTATGGCATTTGAGAGGTGGAGCTAGGAGAGGTTTTTAAGTCATTGGGGTTTTTGTTCTTTAAAAGTTGTTCTCCTGAGAGTGTTTTTATTTGCTTTGTTTATAAATAAAGAAAGAACATGCTCCTGGTGCATCAAGTGACCCTCGCATCATACATGCTACCATTATCAGATGTCAAAACTGATGAGTCCTTGGCATCATATTCAAGACATGAGCTTCTCTGGGCTGCAGCATGCAAGGGTTATTAGGTCATGGTCACTTCCATGGAAATGTCAAAGGAAAGCCTGGCAGATCAGGCTTCAGAACTGCGGTCCCTACATGAAATGATGCATATTAAATTGTGGCAATGGAACTCTAGAGGGGAATCTGAGAAAGCAGAGATGATCACACAAGACATGTATCTACATCCACCATGGAAAGCTGCAAAGAACATGTTAGGTAAGCCTGGGAAAGCTGAAGACATCAGCATACTGCTTCCAAGTAACCATGGAGGCAAAAGCCAACAGCGTCCTGGCAGTGTGCAGACCTCCACCTTGATTTCAAAAGATGTTTTGGGAAACCTGGAGCCCCAGAGAGAGATTGGTCACAGAAATAACGCCACCGCCAAGAGCCTCAACCAGGGCAAGGCAGGGTGGAAAAATGATGTCGGAACTGGTTGCAGTCAACACACTGTCAGATGCAGCAACAGTGACAAGGCAGCAATCTGTGAGAAAAGAAGCAAGGGCTGCACCATCAGGGCTGCGTGAGCTTATGCGAACCAATCTCCCACCACAATGTGCTTGGGATGCCACACTCAGCCACACAGCACTGCAGGATTTAATATTTGCTCTGTTGGTTTTTTTTTTTTTTACTTGTTTTGGCCTGATTAACGTTTTATGTTCCCTGTGTCGATGTTTGGAATGGAACTGAATGGGAAATATCTATCCTACCACTGTTTCTTGGAAATATGCGATTTGTTTTGCATGTACAGAGGTTTATAACTATGGGGACTTGGGCCAGCATTTGGATGAATGTTTAACTATTACTTGTGATGCTGGCATCCCATACAAGTGCTAGTTCAAGTCCTAGCACCTGGAGAACCCAGATAGAGTTTCTGGCTCCTGGTTCCTGGATTTGGATTCTCAGCCACTGGGCCATATTGGGAGTTAACCAGTGGATAGATGAATGATTTCCCCCCCTCTTTCTTTCATTCTCTCTCCCTCCTCTATTTCCCTGTAGCTTTTTCTTTTATAAATGAGATTTTAGGAGAAAGGGAGTGTGCCTTGTGGCTTAGGTGAAACTTTGAACTTAGGAGTTAATGTTGGACTGAATCAGGACCTTGGAACTTTTGGGATAATTGTATGTACTGTGTGAGAAAGATCTAAGTTGGGGACAAACAGATGCAGGCTACCATGATTTGATCAGGTCTTTTCTCCCTAGACTCATACAGGCATTTAAACCCTAAAGTTTTATATTAATGGCCAATTAATTAATGTTGATGACTGACAGATTGAAAATAGACAGTTAAGCTAATTATGGCATCTGGAAGGTGGGCCCAGAGGGAGATTTTTAGGTCACTGGAGGCTTAGTCTCAGAGGGCAATTCTTTTAAGAGGGTCAGTTATGTAAGAAGAGCATGATGCTTGTCTCTCGCTTCAGGGCTCACTGTGAGACCCTCTGCATTGACACATGATGCATCAAATGACTAATGGGGCTGCTTGATTTGGGACTGTGACACTTTCCCTGTGAAGAAAGAGAACAATGAGTGCCAGGGGTGCAGGAAACAATGCAAGCATCAGTAGCATCTTTGACTACAGAGAATAACTATGTGATGCCAAGTTCAAGTACAGCCTTCACCTCTGCCAGGTGGTTCTACATCACCAATGATCAAAGCCATCAAGCTGAGGAGAATCTTTTCATGAAGGGATTTAGATGCAAGGGCTTACATGCCTTTACTAAATCACTTTATGGTTTAAGTGTTGACTGCAACAGTTTCAGCAAATTGCTAAGAACCTCACGCCATTGAAGATTCAGTCCCGGGAAGTAACAAGGGGTTCTGAATTTCAACAGATTTTGACATTGTGGGTATTAGAATCTGTCCTTGAGATCTGCAAAGCTCCAGAGACATTTTATGCTGATGGTGCACAAGATCAGCCTCAGTGTTTCCTATGATGGATCTCAGGAAAAACACTGCTATTTAACCACACCATAGAAGCTTCGTCGTATACTGTGTGTGTTGGCTGCATGCAGAAGGGTGCACACTAGTTGTCAGAAGCTAGGGACCATTGGGAAGTGCAAGAGAAGTGCTCTTCCTATGAAGATACACAGATAATTTTGCCTTTCACATTTTGTTGCCATCTGGCAACCATTTTGTCTAAGTAATTAATACAGAAAGAGGAAGATCAAGAGCAGGTTATTAAAATAACAGTGGTTGGTTGAAGACTGAGATGTCTGAGGCCTCAAGCTTTTCAAATCTTGAGTCATGCAAGTGAGCTCAGCTTGCCTCCTCACTTATTTAGTGAGAAAATGGGATTACACTGCCAGAAAAAGGGGATTGCACCTTGAGAAAGGTGCAGTGACTGACAAAGATCCTTCTGTCTTCATGCTGCTGTGGTTCAGTAAATGTATAGCTATGTAAAAATGGTAGCTGTTTCATACACTGTCTGTATCACCCTAGTGTTACGAAGAGTTCAGTCTTGGTCCCCAGGACCAAATCAAAGCAACAGAACAAGGTTTGAAGATAAAGGAAAGAGAAGTGCAATGTGTTGACTAATGAGGGAACAGCAGCCCTGTCAGTCTCAAGAACTGCTGCCCACTGAAAGATGCTTTGGAGATTTTGGGGAGGCTACAAGGAAAGGAGAGCTGGTGTGGCAAAGTATGGAGGAGCTGCATGCCTTGGGTGTCAGGTACCAAACCTCTTCCTGTTGCTGGCAATGCCTCACTTCTCTCTTTTATCATGATGATCCTTGGAGGCCCACACGTGGTAAGATTAGACTTAACCTGATCAGGTTCTCTTGCTGTGGTTGTCTGGATGGCATGAAGGCCTAATGGGCTTCAGTCAGCCTGGAACTACACGCAGAAGATGCTTACTTTCCACTCTAGACTTGGAACCCCCTGCCAAGACATAGGAATCCCCCAAAAGAACCCCTGATTCATACAGGCCACAATGGTATTATCTGTCAGAGAAGCAAAGGACCTCATAGGGCCAGCTATACTCATTTTTGATTAGGAGTTAAACAAAGGGAGGGTGGCTAGCAAGCTGGGATTGGATGGATTCCAGCAGCTACCCACCAGACTCTTTTCACAAGATCAGTTTTACCATTACAAGTATTCAGTCAACAAAGCAATTCCATGACAAACAGCCAACCAACTCAATTAAATCACTGAAATGTCTAATTGAAAGCTTTTCTTTCATTTTGTACTTCAGGCAAGTTAAGCAATAATGTCAGCTTGCATTTTCACCTGGGGTACAATGATTTAGATAACCCCATGTGATGCATTCACCTGCCAAATGATTAAATTCATTCCCTGACAACATCTCAAGGAAGACTTTTACTGTATCATCACTCACATTCCCAGCATGCATTAATAGATACAGGGTCGAGAACACACAGGTCAAGGTTTGAGAGGAGCGTAAAGTAAAAGCAAGCACTTTTTTTTACTTGCCCTCTTCATTGAGTATATCTTAAAACAGAGTTTAAAGTTTTCATAATTTACATAAATCAGACCACAGAATTGGGTCAGGGACAGTGTGTTCAGGAGCCTGAACTTGCATAATGAACTTAAGTCATAAGCTTTGACTTTGTTCCTGATATTAATCAATCTGATCCCTGATTTCACACTTGTAAAATTTTCTATAGTTAGTTCTATAACTTGGTTGGTCCACTTAAGTCCTTCAGTATATTGTCTGACATTTACCAGACATTCAATAAATAGTAGTTAAGATTAATCAAACTTTAGAAATTTAAGTTTTACAAACCTAAAAATTTTAATTTCTAAAGTTTTATTACTGTTGAAGAGAAGTGTTATCGTTCCTTAAATGTGTTTTCTTAGGCTTCACATAATATTCATATTATGAAGCTAACTTGACTATGTATTTTCTAATATCCATTACCAATCACTTTTATATGCTGACACAATTAAAGAAGCATCAGCAAGATGAAAAAATAAATATTCTCAGGTTATTAAGATAAAAAGTGTAAAACCTGAAATATCTAGACTCCTCAGCAATAATTAAAGTTTTGCAAAGTTAATTCCTCTCTTCACCTTAGTTGTATAGATATTTATCATCTCTACATATACATATGTATATACCCACAATTTCTCTTTCTTTCTCTCTCTCTCTTTCACACACACACACACACACACACACACACATACACACAATCACATACACCAAATTAAAGCAAGATAAATTCAGTCATCCTGGTACATAATTTTTTAAGTATGGTAAAAACATAAAGTGAATTTTTCCCCATATTTTCTTCTTTTATCTTTTCTTTCTCTGGGTTGTTTATGCAACCCTGCTAAATACCTAGAATTGAGTTCTGAATAAACAAATTTGTACATGATGACATATTTCTGTAGTATTGCAGGTTCCTGCAAATCACCTACATGTCTGCCAAGCAGTCCTACTTTGAACCACAGCCCTTACAGCTGTTTTATGCTTTCAAGGACTGGCTTATTTCCAGTCAAACAGGAAGTCACCTGAGACTCTGGACGCTACATTTTTAACTACAGGACTTCACAATTTTTCTGCCTGCAGGAATTCAAACGAGGCAAAGGGTAACAGAACAAACTTTTTGGAGACCTGGATTCAATATAGCTTTTTCAGATCTTAAGCAGATGTGTTGGGTCCATGTATTTATTCTTGCTTTTCCTCTTTTTGAAAAACAAGTTAAATTTAACAGATTCATTATGCACAACAAAGTGTTGTCATGTAAGCCCTTGAATATTTCACTTGAAAGCCAAGAGGTTAGGCAGTTGTTTGGATTTCATAAGGAAAAACAGATGTGGTTTCAAAGTTTTACACTAATGGAATTCAGCCTGTGTAGGAGAGCTGTAAACTATGCCTTTTCCCCAAAGCTGCTGCTCTTTGGTTTAATCACCAAACCAAATGACTCAAGCTGGGTAGCCACAGAGAGGGCCACAGCCAGTCATTCTTTGTGTTTAAAAAGATGTAAGTGAATTTATAGCAAATTCAATAGATCAAGTTTCATGTTTATCTGGAAAATTCTAGTGTAGAGACAGTGAGCTGTGGAACTGAAAGATTGTAAGAATAATTATGGATAGCGAATCTTTTATAAAATGTTCCTGCTTTTATCCAATGGAATTAATTTATTCAATAAACACTAAATATTTTTAAGAATCATTATAGAAACTGAAATGAATGCAAACAGATGCTACATCATATCTCACAACTATCTCCCGTGACTTGTTGTTATCACAATGCTAATTCCATCCGAGTTCACAAACATACCTGATTGTAACTTGATGTGCCATGCAGAAACTTTAATTGTCTAGAATCATCTCAAATCTATGAAACCAGGATATCTAAAATATCCAGGTACAGGGTCCCAGAATTTCTTCTTTCTTTCTAAAGACTTATTTTATTTTTATTTGAAAGGAGAGAGAGAGAGACAGATTGACCAGCTGCTGGCTCACTCTCCGAATGGCAGCACCAGGTAGAGCTGAACTGATCCAACACCAAGTGCCAGGAGACTGCCCCAGGCCTCCCAAGACAGTGCAGGGACCCAGTGACTTGAGCCATTCTCCTCTGCTTTTCCAGGTCATAAGAAGGGAGCTGGATTGGAAGTGGAGCAGCCAGGCCACAAACTGCACTGATATGAGAGGCTAACACTTCAGATGGAGTATTAGCCTGATACGCCATCATACTGACCCCCAGAATTTACCTTTTTAAAAGAATCAAGTGTTTCAGGCACCTAATACAGATTAAGAATCACTGGTTAATGCAGATTTTTCAGTAGTAAATGATTGCTTGCATGAAGACAACGTGTTCCTGGATGCTGCAGAACAATAACTACCATTTTATGGTGCCTAAATTATTTTTTCCAGTGAAAGAACACTGAGATTAGGTTTAAATATCTGACTCTACTGGCGAGAGGCAAAGCTGGAATCCAAAGATGTCTAGAATATTAGCTCATACATTTATTTTTTATATTAAGATTCTGAGGCCGGAGAGTTGCCGAAGTATTTGAAAATAAGCACATCTGGATAGGTTTTCAGAAATAGAGTGTGAGCTACATTTGTGGTCTCCAGTGGCTCCTAGTACTGTCAACCTCATAACTGTAGACCTGTATTGTGGACCAACTACTGAAATGAGTATCAGGTGACAAGGAGATCTGGTAATATTCCCTTAGTTCCACTAAACTTTAGATCTGCTCCTTCCTGCCCATAATCTCTCAGCCTCCTTTACCTTAGAGAATTTGTGTTAGAGGATGTTAGTTCCTCTGAGATATAAATCTTTTCTCCACCCTGAACTGTTCCTAAAAGGTCTTTCTCAAGGAGCAGGGGGAAGTGAGAGGGGTCATCCCTTTGAAATATAAATAGGGAGGAAGATAGTGGCCCTAGCTCCCAGATGCTGGGAGTTAGGAGCTTAGCAGCCCATCTTCAAGATACCTTGCTCTAAGTTGTCAAGCTATCTTCTGTCATGAAGAGACTGGAAATTAAACCTTTCTTTTGGGTTAGGCCAATAGGTAACTCATAATTGCCCCATCCCAGCTCTTCAAACTCTTCTGACCTTATTTGCAGCAGAGTTGGGCTCAGACTGAATTTTTGTCTCTTTCCCAATTGAAATAATCTGAACGTGGTCTTGATTGGCTGTTTAATGTTGTCCAGGAAACTTTTTTTTTAACCTTGATTCATGGTAATAAGTACTGAAGCAAAAAAGTCACACAGATCTTTCATATTTTCATCTGACTCCTAATGAAAATATAGAGTTCCCATTAGTCTTGTTGATTTTTTTCTCAGATGAGCAGAAAATCATAACATGTGGCATCTATTTAAGAGGAAAATTAGTATCCTTACTATGTTACATAACCAAGGCATGCTGACAGGACTCTGAATCCACTGATCATAGCCAGACATCATACCAAGTATTAGTGGCAAAAACCTAAGGGGACATTAAAACAACAATCACAACCACAAAGGGTGAATATTTCAGTCTGGCCAGATATGCAATTACTGTAATTACTCTATAAGTTTTGTTATCTAGATACCAGGTACACAGCTAGGGAACCATGGAATTGGTTAGCTTTGAATCACTGGAGAAAATGAAACTATAAAGACAGATATTCTTTTTTTTAGCTTTTTTTTTCTTGAAGCCCAGAAACTCACAGCAGTAAATCTATTCTAGTTGGAAACAACAGAGCAGTTCATTGATATTTCCTGATGCACAGGTGGCTGGATATCCCAGTGCCATCTCAGAAATGCCAAAGTATGATAATGATCGTGAAAGGAAGCTGTAATTATCTCGAGAGAAGGGCGTAAACATTCAATAGGAGGATAGTTTAGGAACCTTTCATCGAATATCAGTTAAGGACCACAATGCAGTGCTATAATCAATCTACAGAGATACTCATGAGTTAGGATGGCTGTGGAAAATACCTGTAAGCTGCATTGCCTAACCAGAAGAAATCAATTGCCCCATGGTGCTGGAGGCTGAAAGTTCAAGATCAAAGGGTTGTCAGGATTGGTTCCCTTTTTCTGGAGGGTCTGTGAGAGAGAACCTGTGAGAGAGATCTGCACTCTAGGTTTGGTGATTTGCTGCGAGTTTGGGCATTTCTTGCAGAGGCATAATCTTCATCTCTTTATTATAGCCATTTCTTAGAGAAACACTCATGTATTTTTTTACTTTTCCTTTATATAGCAGTCTCTGCTTGATTCTGTCTAAATGTCCCCTTTTTATAAGCATATTGAGGTAAACATTTATTTCAAAATGAATAGCCTATGGGGTGACAGGACCCTATGTTTGAAAAAGTGGACATTGGAGTCAATGAGAACTGATTGTTAAAGAGAATGATTCTATTCACTACTCATGTGACCTTGGATGAGGTCATCAACCTCTCTAAACTTCAGTTTTTTTGCCTGTGTAAACGAAAGAATATCTAATAACAAGGAACACTTGAGATGGAAACTTTAAATAATATGTGAAAAACCACCTGGAAATAGCTTTGGTGTATTAAAATAGCTAAATAGAACTGATAAAGAAACAGTGTACAAATTTCAAAAAAACCATTTTTCAATCTTGAAAGTCAAACAGTCTCTACAAGTTAAAGTTATTGTCCAATATATTTACATATAAAACTTTCCTAGAACTCGATACGCGCTATAAAAGAAAAAACACATAAAATGGTCCAGAGTTAAGGCATGAGAGGAAAAGAATGTGAATAAATGTATAGCTTTGTCAAAGCAAGTATACGGTATAGAGGGAAGGAGAGTTGTACAGTGAGCTGATCAGAAGAAACTACTGGAATCAAGAAGTGTGTTGGGACCAGCAGGGTAATGCAATAAGTTTATCCTCCACTCTGGTGTGGCATCCCACGTGAGCACCAATTCTAGTTCCAGGTGCTCAACTTTCATCCAGCTTTCTGCTTATGGCCTGGGAAGGCAAGAGAGAATGTCCCAGATCCTCAGGTCCCTGCACCTATGTGGGAGACTCAGAAGAAGCTCCTGGATCTCAGTTTCAGATCAGCTCAGCTTTGGTGATTCTGGCCATTTGGGGAGTGAACCAGTGGATGGATTCACTGTCTTTCTTCTTTATAAATCTGCCTTTCAAACAAACAAACAAACAAACAAACAAACAAAAACTAAAAAGGAAAAAAGAAGCATGCAAAGTGGTATGAACAGGATGGAAATTGGTAAACAATAATCGACAGAACTGGAATTTCCCAATGCTCTTCATTATCAATCTGTGTAACTTACAGGTGGAGGGACAGAGCTAGAGCAGGTCAGCAGTGGACAAAGCAGGAATGTGAAGGTTTAACTCTTCCCTCAGGCTCCAACATGGGCCCACCAGGATGCGTTGTGCCAATATATGGTCACTCCTTCTTTACCATTCAGGCTGTTGGCACCATGCCTCTCCCAAGCAGGGATCCTGGGGTTCCCTATCAACCAGAGCTGAGCCAATCCAAAGTTAGGAGCCAGGAGCTTCTTCCGTGTCCACTGTGTGAGTGCAATATTCCAGGGCATTTAGGCCATTCTCGACTGTTTTTCCAGGTCATAAGCAGGGAGCTGAAAGGGAAGTGGAGCAGTTAGGATATGAACCAGTGTCCATATGGGATCCTGGTAGATGCAAGGCAAGGATTTAGCCACTAAGCTATCTTGCAGGGCCCCAAAGGAACTTATGGTTTTAAAAACTGTTGAAAATTATGTAAACTTTAAAGATGAGAGAATGATGTTAATTTTCAAGTTTGAGAGACAGTCAACTCTACAACATACTTTTAAAAAAATGTACATTGAGGGCTTGGTATGGTAGCCTAGTAGCTAATGTGAACCAGCAGATGGACGATCTTTTTCTCCATCTCTCCTTCTCTGTAAATCTGATTTTCCGATAAAAATAAATGTTTCTTTTAAAAAAGAAATGAAAATAAGGGCTAGCTAAAAATACCAATTTATTAAAAAATTATATTGAATCAAATAATAAACTAACTACCCTTGCTTAGTATTTCAAATACTATTTTAAAAATATGTTCAGTATAAAATACCCCCCACTTCCTCAGGAGTCTTTCTAAACCAGATGTTGAGTGACTGTAAGCAAAAAGCACTAAATTAGGAAGACCTAGAGTATCTATCCATCAGGCCACTGGGGTTTTTTAGTTTACTGAACTGTCCCTCTAATTCTCTGAGAGACATTCTGGATGAGTAAAGAGGAATGGCAAAATGACTTTTTATATTGTATAAACATGATTTCTTTTAGACTTTATGTCCAAAAGTTATTAGCCTACAGAAGATAAAATCATGCTGATGTGCACTTGTTAAAGGAATAGCTCTCTAATCTTTTGTAGAAAGCTCAGATATATATTTTAATTGCTAAAACTGTAAAAATTGAACTGTCATTCACTGTGTGCTGTAAGACACAGTGAAGTGGTGCAGTAGATTAAAACTATACCTGTGATGGCAACATCTTGTTCAGTATCAGCCCTGGTTCAATCCCTGATTGCTCTACTTTTATTCAGCTTCCTACAAATTCACCTGGGAGAGTAATGGAGAACATCCCAAGTGTTTGGGTCCCTCCCACTCATGTGGGCGATGCAAATGAAATTCTAGCCTCCTGTATTTGACCTGGGTCCACCCAGGTCATTTGGGACATGAGCCAGCTGATAGAAAATCTGTCATCTGTTTCTCTGCTTCTCTTGTGTCTCTCATCTCTCTCTGTCCTCTCTCTTGCTCCCTCTCTCCTTTTTTCCACCTCTTTCTCTTTCTATAGCTCTGCCTTTCAAATAGATAAAGAAATTTTTTTTAAAAAAGAAGCCATGATGTCTGGTTCTAAACCCAAACTTTATTTCTGTGAATGGATCCAGAGTAAATAAACCATACTGCCTCATCCTTTCTATAGTTTTAAAATATGAGTGACTTTGATAAAGAACCAAGAAACTCTCAAAGTATTTAAAAATCTAGGTGACATTTCATTGTCCTCAGGGCTTTCTACCAGCAGTTCAACTTTTTGATGGACAGTTCTTGTTAAAAGTAAGAAAATCAGTAGGCATATCACCAAAAAGATGTTTTACTTCAAGTGACACAATGTAGATCCACCACCAGCTTAAACAGATAAAGGCTTTTATTCACTCAAAATAAGATGTGGCAGTGTATGTGTGGTGAAAGCATTCAAGAATGTCACTCAGAGTGTTGGCTTTTCTGTTCTTCCTGCTCCACTACCCACAGTGGGGAGCTTTTATCCTTAAATTTGCAATATGTGTGCCATCCCTCTAGGCAGTGCTTTAGCCTACCAGGCAAGAGCAAGGATAAAAGGAAAAAGTAAAAGAATATGATGCTAGGATTGCCTATTCCACTAAAAGACATTTCTCAAAGTTTCTACTTGGTATCAGCTACTTACATTTTACTAACCAAAATCATGCCATATAGTCATACCCTGTTACAGGAGACTGGAGAAGTATTATGGGTTTTCCAGTTTGTGTGATTAACAAAAGGAAAAGGAGAGTTCAATCATGGATGGTTTGGAAGAAAACAATCCACATAGTCTTTTGCTATAAGCAAGAATATTTTATTGAGGTGATGAAACCAAAATTGCCGTTGGTTTATTTTCTAATTTTTACAAACTTTGCTTTATGGTCTTTCTTCCCAAATATTCCTATGACCTATTTTAATCTTGTGCTTAGCAGTTGTTTACGGGGTCAATCAATTGTCTGGAATGTACAGCAATAGTTTTTTTGAAGAGAATATGTATGCAGATGTAGTTGTATGTCTATGAATGTGTAAATTCAAAGGATTACATATATCACTGATCCACTCATATAATTTTTTGGTCCATACATGTTTACCTTGTAGCCCTTCAAACCCAAATGTTGAATACAGCAACATGATTTCTGTGCTCAGAGGCTTCCAGCTGCACGTAGCCAATGAACAACCACAATTGGAGGTCAGAAGGTGTGTGGACATTGAGGTTGTTATTTCCTTAATTTGCAGGTTTCATCCCAATGAAGATGCATCAAGATGATTTGTGCTTGATTGAAAGCCATTGTTACTTTCAATAAGCCATGCTCTATAATCAGTAAAATTGATCAATGTACACATGAGATTCATAAATGAAAACATAGGAGTACTGACTATTCTGAATGAGCTTGTGATTTTATTTGGAAATTACCAGGCTTGTGGCCTGAGAAAGCAGCTGAAGATGGCCTACATGCCCTGGCAGGCTACACCTACATGGGGGACCCAGAATAAGCTCATGGATCCTGTCTTTGGATCAGCTCAGCTCTGGCTGTTGCTGCCACTGGAGAGTGAACCAGTGGATGGCAAATATTTCTCTGTGTGTCTCCTCTCTGTAAATCTGCCTTTCCAAAATAAAAAAAATAAAATAAAATAAAATAAAATAAATCTTTTAAAATAACAGAGGCAAATTAGATTGGTTATAGATGAAATTGTATTTGATCATGAGCTGATAATCTATTAAAACAGCTGGATAAATACATACTGATTCAGTGCATGTATTCTCTCATTTTCTGCACATGGGAACTTTTTATAGTTAAAATTAGAAACAAAATTGAAACTACATCCTGTTACAACAGGTTATAATGTGCTTGCTTTAGGTATTTGAGTGGAATAGCAATTCGACATTAGCCTGACCTTGTCTCCTGAGTGCGTAGTATGAATCAAGATCTGGAATGGGGATTGAATATTTTTTGTTGTTTATTTTTTACTTATTTATTTGACAGATAAAGGGACTGAGATGTGCAAAGATAACACATATTATCTCATGTGCTAGTTCAGTCTCCCAAATGCCCACAATAACGGATTTAAAGAGGTAGTCCATCCATTGGAATGAATAGGCACCACAACAGACAGAAATCTGAACTTGTGTGTGTGTGTGTGTGTGTGTGTGTGTGTGTGTGCACAGTCATGCAGACTAGAGTAAAACAAGGCAACAAAGTTTAAAGAAGAGAATTCATTTGGTAGACAAAACCAGACATCTTCACAAAAGGTAAGAGCCCAGTTTGCCCAGCGCTTAACTGAAATAATCTCCTATCTTCTTTCTTCTGAGCTGACTTACATCATATTCCTGATATTAATGTACAGACCAACATCCACAATCATCCAAGATAAAAATCTACATTACTTTCCTGCACTCTATAATATTTAGTCAGTTGTCAAGTTTCACAGATTCTACATCCACAGTGTCATTTTTGTTTGTGTTTTCCTCTGCTTTTTACTTCTGTTGCCTCATTCCAGCTGTTCATCATATCTTGGAATGATTCCCTAACAGGCTTTTTTTCCCTTTATTCTCACATCTCCCACTACTTGTGCTAGTTCTAATGGCTAACATTACATACACCCTCTCCTGGTTTCAGCCATCAATTACACATTGTACTTTGGAAAAGTTCATAGTTCTTGGTGTGATACCAAAGACCTTCCTACCCTTGTCTGTTCCAGACTCATCTCTTAAAGCATCATTTCTTGGGTCCTTTGTTTACCTCCTACAAAACTGCTTGCAGTGCCCCTGAAAAAGCAGTCTATTTCACACTTCCATGCTTGTCCTCACTTTGCCTGTAATAACCTCTGTTTCTCTCTGACTGATGACTATTGTGGAAGGAGGACAGAGTCCCCTTTGAAGATAACGATCTAGTATCATAGGCTCTGGGAATTCCACCTTTCCCAATGCAGCACTGTGTATGTGACAACAAATCCACACATGCAGAAATCTAGTCATTTGGCACAAATATTTATTTTGATTCCTTTGTAATTTTCAGAGCTTTGTGTTGATCAGTTCTTGGCAAAAATAAGCTGTGATTCACTTTTTCCTGGAGAAGATTAGTTAGGGTGGTAAAATTTCAAAAAGAAACATTTTTACCTATTATAACAGTAGATGTAGTTATACAAACTATTGCTGTGTACGGTTACCTTAAGTTATTAAACTGTGTCCATGATGCTTTAAATGCTCACTACTTAGGGCTGACATCTTTCTAATGGATCATGTGATGCTTAAGAATTCTCACACAGTGATAGCATATGTATGTGTGATATGCATGCCACATGCAGCCATCAAATATAATGTTTTTTATCATTTGCCATCTTGTTCTTTGAATTCTTGCCCAGTTCATTTCATTGCTTGAATGAATTTCATTTTCTGATAGCTCATTTAAATAATTCTAAATTTTTATATTATATTAAAGTGGAACTTAGTATCATGCTGTCACAGCAATATGATTATGATTCTAGAATTTAAAAAAATAACCTCAGTGTTCAACACAGCATGAAATAGGATATAATCATTTTAGTTTGCTTTTGACAGATGTGTAAAACAATTTCATGCCGTACCATTTCCTTCCATCTGCATCTTAACAGAGTGAGCTTTGCTGGTAATTACTTACTTTTTATGTTTGTTTCATAAGTTCCTTTTAAGCAATTCTGGTGCCCTTATCAAATACCTCACCTCATTAAACACTTCCCTATACCAACATGACCAGTTCAATACGAAGGTACAGATCCATTTAACTTTTTATCCATAATGAGATCAATGAGCTAAATTCTTTCGGTAGCATTTGGGTTTATCCCAAATCAGTTTTCACCATTCATTCTTATATTCATTCCTTCTTAGGGCACAAAGTCCTTTTAGAAGTCTTGTGTCTCTTTAAGGGGAAGAAGGAGTGGCAGGGTGGGCAGGGGTGGAAAAATGAGAAGAGGAGAGGGAGGGAGCGAAGGTTGGAAGGAGGGAGGGAGACAGACATATGTTTGCAATATACCAAGATGTTTTATTTTATTGAGAAGTTTATATTGTTAAGATTATTAACATTTTAAGCATTTTAGCAACAAATACAAAATATAAATTTAAGTTATGCCTTATCAAATCATAAAATATATAAAAATTCTAATATTAAAAAACATTTATTTCACAAAACACATATGGTTTGGGTATGATTTCTCTTTCAATGTATTGATGCATTTCACTTACTTGATGCTTCTTGTTAAATTCTGTTGTTACATGGGGTATTTCCCCAATGATTTTTCCATCATTTGTATGATCATTTAGCTGAATACTGATTAGAAAGCATATTCTCTTTTTACCTGCTCTGGAACAGTGTCAACAGCATTAATAATGTTAATTGAACAGAGTTGAACAGTGTCATTTTGTAGATGTATTTCAGTGTTCTATGTTTATATGGTGATCTTCCCACTCTAATGTCTAAAATTTGTATTTGCCTTTGACATAAGCACTCATGTATGCAGAGAGAAAAATGTGGGGAAGACAAAGAAAGAGGGAGAAACAGAGAAAGAAGGAGACACACAGAGAGATTCCAATCACAGTTCACTCTCCGAAATACATAAATAGCCAGGGGATATGAAAGAACAAAACCAGGAGCCTAGACTTTCATCTGGATCCCCCAAATGCTTGGCATGGGCCTGATCACGTCACTTGAGCCCTGCCTACTGCCCTCCATGGTAGAATTGAAACCCCTGCACCTGTACACAGCATGGGATGCTCCAAGTGTTGTCTCAGACTCTACACAGAATACCTGCTCCCCTTGTCCAGTCATTGTTTATATATTCTCTATGTATTCTAACACTTGCATTCAGAAATGTTGATGTATATGTGTGTGTGTATATATATATATAGTGTTTTCTTACTATCTCTGCCTTTGAATCTTTTCAATAGTTTTGCCAATTTTATACTTAATAATAAACTCATTTCTACTGGCAATATATTTGAACTATTATTAGGATCTTTTTCATATGTTATGTCTTTTAATCTTTTCAATGCAACAAAGAAGTTATTTTCATTCTTTCTGGTATATTAATGATTGTATTTAAGGTTATTTTGTTCTGATTTTTTTTCCCTTTTAACACTGATTTTGGTTGTTTCTAAATCTTTTAAAAAGATTATTTCCTATAGTACTTTCTAACTATTCCTTATTTTCACATTGGCTATGAGGGCTTGTTTTGATTTTGTGGCTCCAGAGTATTGGAATCTAATTGTGTTTGCTTTGCTGCTTAATACATGGACAATTTTTGCAAATTCATCTACATAAAATGGTTTTTCTGGTTTTCACTGTGAGCAAAACACATAATTATCAGAATGTATTTTATGTTTATATTCCCATTTACTTTTACTCACATTGGCTTTTATGAATTGTAAGAAGTAAATTAGATTTCACTATTATTTATTTATAACATTGTATTTTTATCATTGTGAGAGAGTCAATTTTCATGCTAACATTACTTGGGAAACATAACTTTGTAATTGATTTTTATTATGGACTATATCTTTCTATAGCATAACTTGTTAATATTTTATAATGCTGCAATTCTTTCTTTTTGTGTTTTTTTCCAGCTTTGTTTTTGGATTTTGTTTATATTTTAATTTTGTTTTCCTAATAATTTATTTTTATTTTTATTTAAAAGACAAGGTTAGAGAATGGGAGAGATAAGCAGAGAGAGAGAAAAGATCTTCCATATGCTGGTCCATTCCCAACATGGGTGCAATAATTGGAACTGAGCAGATCCAACGCCAGGAGTGAGAAGCTTATTTTGAATCTCTTAAGGGACCCAAGGACTTGAGCCATCCTTCCCATATGCAAAGAGCTGGATATGAACTGGAGTAGTTAGGACACAAACAAACCATCCATATCATATGCCACAGGCAGAGGCCCACCATGCTGAAGCCTCCACACCCTCTATTTTTACTTACAGTCTTTCTGAACTCTTCATTCTTGGGGTTAGTGATTAGTGGCTAAAAGACAATTTCGTTTGGATTTTATATTCCAAACAAATTTATATTAGCTCATTTACATTAGTTGCTATGACTTTTTATTATATAGTATGGTTTCCTTTAACTGCAGTTATTTCTGCTTATACTTTTGTATTTTACATTTTTATACCTTAGATATTATTTTTTATCTGCAGCCTTAGGGGTTTTTTTTAATATTTATTTTACTTGAAAGTCAAAATTATAGGGAGACATCTTCGTCTGCTTGCTCATTTTCCAAATGGCTACAATGGCTGGAGCTGAACCAATGCAATGCTGGGAGTCAAGAGATTTTTCCAGGTTTCTCATATGGGAACTTGAGCCAGTCTCTGCTGTTTTCCCAGGCCAGATGCAAGGAGCTGGATTGGAACTAGAGTAGCTGGAACACAAACTGGCACCCACATGTGGTGCCAACTTCACTAAGGTAGGTTTAGTGCACTATGCCACTGGTTGTTGGTCCCAACTTTAGACATTAAACTTCTATGCCTGTTGGCAAAAAGAAATGAGCAAAACAGGCTCATTTTTCATTGCTCTTCTTTCTTCTGCTGCTGTTTAGTGTTTCTATATATATATGTATGTGTGTGTGTATATATATATCTCAAGAAAATTATATATACATATACATATGCATATATATAATTTTCTTGATATATGTGTGTATATATCATATATATTTGTGTATATATCAAGAAATGTATATTCACATATATTTATATTATATTTATATATTCATTTATATTATATATGTAATTTTCTTTATACACACATATATGTATAAATTTTCTTGATATGGTTTTGGATTTTTTAATAGATACTAAAATTTGTAATTACACACACACACAGCTCAGGCACATTTCTATTTTCACTTGTCTGGTTGAAAGACAGAGTTACAGGGAGGGAGAGACAGAATCTTTATTCTGCGGTTTCAACTCCCCAAACGGCCAGAGAAGCAGTGACTTGGCCAGGCTGAAGCCAGAACCCTGAAACTCCGTATGGGTCTCTCGAACGGTGCAGGAGCCCAAGCACCTAGGCTATTATTCAGTTTTCCCAGACACATTTGCAGAGAGCTGGACAAGAAGTGAAACTGAAGCTAGAACCATTTCTCATCTTGAAAGTTCCCTTTCAGACAGTAGCTTAACCTGCCTCACGTTTCTATGCTTAATACATTGAAAACCCGATTTTTGCCCTCTAGTTCTTCACAGGGAAGACATAGCAGAAGTCCAGCATCGTGGGCCAACATCCCATAAGAGAGCTGACCCAGTCACCCAAGTGGGAGCCAGATGTCATTCCAGATCCTTCCTTTGTTTGGCGTGGGCACAGCCACTTGGGAAGCGAAGCAGCAGATGGCAGATTCTCTCTCCCTCTCTCCTTTTCCCTTTCCTTTTTCCTCTGCCTCTGCTTCTCCCTCTCTCCGTTATTCACCTTTCAAATAAATAAATAAATGTTTTTTAAAAAGAAGACACAAGATAGACTATTTTCCATATTATTTCCTAATTTTACTTATACGTCATTTCCAATCTTTCTACATACTCTAAGGTATGTGGAGAAAACAGGGTTAAAAAGAAATATCACCAAAGAATTATTCACTATGCTTAACTAAAAAATGGGTTCCCTTTAATGCCTTTCACTATTTCGGCCTTCTCCCAGGTCATTGCAGTTACTGTGAGACTTCTTTCTGCCTGACTATATTTCATATTCCACATGTAAGCAATACCATGCAGTATTTCTTTTTTATATCTGTATCTGGCTTATTTCAATTAGCTGAGTGTCTTCCAGGTTGCTTCATGCTGTTACAAATGACGGGATTTCCTTGTTTTAAAAACTGAACAGTATTTCGTTATGCATTATATACATATGTATCTGTAACTACATGGAAATACATATTATATATAGTGTAATTTTTCCTGCATTCATTCACTGATAAGTGTTTGAACTGATTTCACACATTGGCTCTAGTGAATAATGCTGCAATTAAAAGTGAATAGGAGTGGCGCAGTGCGGTGGACTAGTGTCTAAATCCTAGCCACGCAAGTGCCAGGATCCCACATGGGGGGCACCGGTTCATGTCCCGACTGCTCCATGTCCCATCCAGCTCCCTGTTTGTGGCCTGGGAGAGTATTCGAGGACAGCCCAGCACTTTTTAAGCTCTTGTCTTTTAAATAACCACCATGCTAACAGGTGTGAGATGTGATCTCGTTGAAGCTTTGATGGATATTTTCCTGAGGATTAGTAATAATGAGCCCTTTTCATATATTGGTTGCATACTTATGTGTCTTCTCTGAAGGAATGTCTGTTTAAGTGCCTTGTCTAGCTTTTAAATTGAGTTGTGCTATTCAGTTATTTGACTTCTTTAAACGTTTTGCATCTTAATCCCTTATTAGATGTATACTTTGAAAATACTTCTCACTTTTCTTCAGGTCATCTTCATAATCTTTCTGTTGCTTCCTTGGATAAGCCGAAACTGTATTTTGTTGAGAGCTCACTTACCTTTGCCCTTGATCCCATTTGGTCCACTAGTTCTTTTATTTAGTATTTAGTAAAGATATTCAACATGCCTGCATTACTTCATTTTAATTTAGGGCAAAATCTGAAGGTAAAGAAAAGTTTCAAGACAATAAATTTGTCCATGCATTTCATCTAGATTCACCGCTTGAGATTTTTTTCTCTTTGTTTTTCTTCATGGAAAGTATATAACTACTTAAGATATACGTGTACAAATATTATCATTGCTGAATTAATGGTCATCTTCATGATTCTTCACCTACAGATACTTGATGTGTCTTAAAGTGGGGAAGGGAAATGGCCTCTGAAATTAATCAAAGTATAATTTTAAATTCAAGAAATTTAATCTGGTATAAAACAGCTGCAATTCACTAATTTTCACAATGTTGTATTTTAGAGCATGTTTTTCTGTTACAAATGCACACTCTAAAATTAGCCATCTTAATCTTCCTCTTACTTAATATAAAACAGCTCTGTTTTCTTCTGCACCTTTATTATTGAAATGTTAATAAGTGAACTGTAGAACTGTGGAACATTCCTTTATAATGAAGAGTCTGTCCTAACCTTTTGTTGTCTGACTGTTGACAACTTTTAAATTTATCTTTCCTTTTTACTTTGTGTGTAAGCTGATGAGAAGTGGGTTGGAGGGGAGTGTTTCTTTTGTTGTTGTTGTTTTGTTTGTTTGTTTGTTTTGTTTTAGTTAGAGGCAGCCCAATTATGCAAACTCCTACCCTGGCTTATTCTTCTAACCACAGTGAAAACCTTAAATGATTTCCTGTTCCTCTCTCTTAAGCTATTTTTTTGGATAATTTTGGCAGCCACTACATTTTGCTAATAAAAGTTTCATCATGTGAGAAATAAATCTTTCCATACCCTGTTAGTGTGTACAGCATTGGGTGGCAGTCCCCTTTCTGCTGAAACCCTACAGCACTCTCTATTTAGATTGTCAAATTGTTTGCTCATAATTCATGTCAGACTGTGTCCAATAGTAATTGGGTAAAGAATAAAAGATGCCAGGCCTTTCTCAGGAGGCTTATTAGCTTCTCTCGGTAGTTTTTTCACTTTGTGAAAATCACACAACCTGCATGGAAGGAAGTGTTCTGTGCCTCTTTCTTAAAATTCTATCTTCAAGCATGCTTTCTAAGCAGTTTTCCTCATTTATATTTGGTCTTTCTGTAATTCCTAGTCTTTGTACCTAAGGACCTTCTGCTTATCAATGTCTCCATTTTGTTGAAATGTGACTTTACACTTCTATTTCCTGTTCTCCTTGTTGTTTTAGAGAGTAGAAGGGGACAGGGACATGAGTTTGCATTTAAGAAAGCAAGTCTTGCAGCTTATTGAATACAGTTCACTTCATTATCTATGAAATAAGTGATATGCCACTAAAATTAATTAGTAGTATTAAGCATTGGAATTATTAAATCAGCACTGATATTAACACTTTGAAAACATTGTGCAGGGGCTGGTTTTGTGGCACTCTGGGTTGAAATGCCACCTACATCAGTAGCATCGCATATGAGAACCAATTAATGAACCAGCTAATCCTCTTCCTTTTCAGCTCCAAGATAATGCACCTGGGAAAGTAGTGGAAGATGACCCAAGCACTTGGGCCCCTTCCATCCAAGTGGGAGACCCAGATCAAATTCCTGCCTCCTCGTTTGGGTCTGGACATGTCCTGGACTTTGCAGGTATTGGGGAGTAAACCAGAAGATGGAACAAATCACTCTCTTTGTCTCTCTCTTTCTCTAGTTCTTTCATTCAAATAAATAAATTAAAATAAGAGATAAAGTAGAAGGGAAGAGAGGAAGGAAGGGAAAGGGAAGAAAAGGGAAAGGAGGGGAAGGAAGGGGAGGAGAGGCAAGGAAATCGAATGGAAGAGAAGGAAACGTGAGATTGGGTTTGGGCAAATAATTCTAATTTCTAGGCTCCACAAAAATCTAGATGAAGAAGGAAGTGGGAAGAGAATACTGCTAAGAAAACTTTTGTTGTTGTTGTTGTTGAATCGTACTAAAATTCCCATAGTAGAATGTCAAAATGGAACAAAGGTTTCTTTAGAAACTCCTGGATAATGCATATCTTCATGGGGTATCTCCATCTGGCAGAGGCTGTGGTGATTCGCAGACTGCATCCCCCCACCTTTACCCAGAAGCCTTCATTGTAACACTTGCTGTTAGCCATCTTCCTGTGGCAGGGCTGCAGCCCGATTTTGTCCCTGGAGGCACACTCTGCTCTCCAAGATATGCTCTTGTATTTCTTTTTCTTCTACTCATTGTAATATGATGAAAATTGTTCTATGGAAGACTGCCTGCCCATCTTTGAGAACAAAGCTGCAAAGCCTTTCATAAAAGGCTATGGTGCCAATCTTTCCAACTTTGTTTTCGTATGATTCTGTTTCTATTCATTTTTAAATCCGATTATATCTGCTTTGAACATACAGAGAAACTAAGGAAAATTCAGAAGCTGAGTTTATTCAGAACTGGCCAGAGACCTTTTAGTAGATAAAGGCAAATTATTGTAATATATCATCTGGTTTATGCTTAAGTCTCAGTTTTCTAGCTTTTGTAGCTTTTGTGCCGGTAGAAGGAGAAGAAAGTGGTAGTTGAGAAAGAATAGGAGCTCTTTTCCTCCTGTTTTAATTCATGCTTGTGGAAGAAGAAGTAAGTGACAGAGTGGAATCTATTTTCCTCCTGTTTAAGCATACTCAGGAAGGAGCAAGGGGCAGCGATTTTGATGCACTGGCTTGAACCACTGCTTCGAATGTCCCTATCAGATTGCGAGGATCAAGTGCAGTCTTTGATTCTGATCCAGCTTCCTGCTCATGAGCCTAGGAGGCGGCTGTTAGGGGCACAAATGTTTGGGTTCCTACCTCCCATTTGTTGGACCGGGATGTTGTTTCTGGCTTTTGTATGACGCAGTCCTATCTATTGCACGCATCTGTGGAATAGACCAGCAAATGAAAGATAATATATCTATCACACTTCATTTCAAATACATAAATAAATCCAAAAAAAAAGAAGAAATGAATTACAGCTGGCATGCTTTCATTTCTATTTATGATTGGGAAAAGAAGAAAGCAACAAAAAATATCACTTAAAGGACAATTAAAGGGAGAGTTTCAGTTCAGTTCAGGTTTTTTTCTTCCTAATGGCCTTCCCAAACATTCAATTAAGATAGCACCGAAAATGAGAGTAGGACACATTATGCCTGTTGCTCCATAGGAATCTAGCAATGATGAAAAGGTCAGGATGTTTCTGACAAAGATAGCTCCGTGCTTCCCCACTGCGGGCCATGGCCTTTGTTAACAGGAAAATGCCTGATGTTAGCAACTAGGATGTCCCTCACTATGGCTTTAACCTTTGCAGGGGACTTTTTTTTTTTCTGTTTAGCCAGACTTTTTCAAATTAAAATGTCTTTATTTTAGGAGAAAGTCACACGGATGGTCTGAAGTCCAGTGTTTTCGTGTTTTCGGTGAGTGGACCACAGATGCCCTCATTTTCAAAGTTCATTTAGTGTAACATGTAGAGAGAAACAGAAATAATTCTCAAATCTGCTCCATGGGCTATCTGAAGTATTCACAGTGTTTTTCATTAGAGCCACCCCTGAATGGTCCTAGGAAAAAAACTCTGCTTTATTAGGAAATCTGGCAACAAGAATCAAGATAATCTATGTCCTAGTCTCAGAATTGTATTTCCAGAATCAAAAGTACATTATCCATCATTCTCCCAGCTTTGTCTGGCAGAAACGGAGCACAGAACTTATTTACAAACACTGTCATTTGGTGAAATGTACAAGGGCACATTTTATCACACTGATATGTTGTCCCTCTTTCCATCCACTTTTTAGTCCAAGGGTGCACCCTAATACCTTCTCTGTGATGCAAGGGGTGAGTCTGGTGAGGGGTGGATTGGCGCATGGTTCTCCAAGTGCCTGAAGTTTTAGAAGCTTTCTCATGAACAGATCCTCTTATCCGTGTTCCAAAAGTTCTCCAAACTGAATAACTAGTTCTTCTTGTTTACTCTACTCCTTCCTCAAGAGAAATGGTTTCATATTTCCCAGCACAACACAGCATGAAGTTGGGATGAGAGGAGCAAAGCCAAGAGACAGAAGGAAGTGTTTTGCAAGTGGTAGAAACAGATTTGACTCACATCTTGCTCATAGACCAAGCCATACTTTTCCTTCTGAAGAATTCTGCAGAGAACTACATCATTCACTCTTTTGCTTCTCATAGCTATAGCCCCTTTGGGACCTCAGATCCAGAGGTTGCTTTCCATTTCGATTTTAGATTAGTCCTAGCAGAAGAGGTTTCTCTCTGTCCACCTTTCCTCCTACTCCTACAAACTCAGCATACTTTTCTTTGCATTGACATGCCAATCTGTTTTTGCTTTATTGGTCTAGAAATCAATCTTTTCTGCTGTATAATATCTGCTTCTCTGTTTTGGGTGTTCTATATATTTCAATTTATGCTTTGTGCCCCTTGTAAAAAGCCAAACAAAAATTCCTTCTTGGCTTCACTTCTTTCTGAAGCCAATGGGCATAGGAGAGGAAGCAATGTTCTTTTAGGATTCTGTGTGCCGGGTGGCACCAGATCCCACTCGATTCCACTCATGGAGAGTAGAATAACATTCAACAAGCAAGCCTCTCTTTGTTCAGAACAAATAGTCTGTGGTAACAGGGAATGTAGGTATCAGATAAGCACATTTTTCTCACAGGTGTGCTATGTTAAAAGAATTGCCCTGCATGTTTTATTAGTAACTTGTTATTTGAGGATCTCTATTATGAAACTGCTACTGGAAAAGGCCATTCACACAATTGTGAAACAAAATGCTAACTCTTCTTCCTGGTCTACGGGCTGAATAAATTCAATATGGCAACTTCTAAATTCAAATAGTTCATGTGACATTTCTTTTGAAATTCATTAATTTATCTTTTAATTTTAGAATACAGTTCCATTGGCTCTGGGATTTTCTCGACTCCTCCCCAAGTCCTGGCCCCCACCAGCGTTGATTTTTGCTATATTATCAGATTAGTATAGTAGTTCATAAACAATCATAAGTTCATCATTCTGCTATTAAATGTATCCTGACATCATAGGTATGGACAATGGCAGAGAGTAGAGTTTCATTGGGAGTCCATCTTTGATTTGGAAGTAGAGATGCATACTGCATTGTATCTTCACATCTGGATATGATAGTCTATTACACAGTTACCATATATCCCCTTTAAATGAATAGCCATAAAACAAAATCAACAATAAGAAGAAAATTGGAGAATTTACAATGGCATAGAACTAAATAACATGCTACTGAATGACCAATGTGTCACTGAAGAAATGAAAAGAAAAAAAAAAAAACCTTTTCGAAGCAAACAATGCTACTGTGTGACCTATGAATCAGTGATGAAATTAATAAGAAAAAAACTTTATTGAAGAAAGGAAAATAAAAAAACACGAGACTTAGCAAAAACAGGATTGAAAGGAACATTTATAACACCAGATGCTTACACAAAATAGAAATATTTTAAATAAATGATCTAATAAGGCATCTCAAGAACTTATAAAAAGGATAAAGTGAACAGGAAATAAGAAATGATAAAAATCACAATTTAATGAATGAAATTGAAACTAAAAAACTGCAAATTGCAACAAGAAAAAGCCATTTTTTAACGAAATGAATAAATTAACTTTTAACCAGACTAGCAAAGAAAAGCAAGAGAGGAAAAACCAAGTAAAATTAGAGATGAAAAAGAAAACAGCATAAGAAACTAGTAAGGTGAAATCCTTTTGCTGAATGGATTCTTTGATCATTATGTGGTGTTCTTCGTCATATCTTTTGATTTTTTTTATGTCAAAGTCTATACTATCTAATGTAAGACTGGCTACTTCAGCTCGTTTTTCTTTTCCATTAGTCTAGAACGTCTTTTTTCCATCCTTTCACTTTCAATTTTCACATATCTTTTTTGGTGAGATGTGTCTACTATAGACAACAGATGGATTTTTTTTTTGTTTCATTTTGTTTTGCTTTGCTTTGTTTTGATTCAGTCTGCTAATCTATGACGCTTGATTGACTGCATTCAGGGTTAATATCAATAGGTAGTAATTGGATTCTTTCATTTTAGCATGGGTTATTTATTCTTTGATTTAGTCTTTTGTTGTTGTTTAATTGGAATGTTCTCCATGTTTGCCTTTGGTTTTTGGTAGGTGCTATTTCTTTTCTCTGTCAATAGAACATCTGTAGAGTTTCCTGTGAGAGGTCAGCAGTGACTCTGATTGGGGTTCCTCTGTTTAATTGATTTTTGTCACGTACATATTTAAGGATCGTTTCTTTGTGTTCAACTTAAGAGAGCACAATTATCATTATTTTGGCAATGATTGCTTTTGGTCAACCCTATTGGGAATTCTGTGCCCCTCCTGTATTTTGTTTCCAAAATCTTTTTCCAAATTAGGGAAGTTTTCCTTTATTGTTTCCTTGAATACATTTTTAAACCTAGCTTCTCTTTCTGTGCCTTCTCTAACTCCCATAATCCTTATATTCAGACTTTTAATAGTGACCCTTAATTCCTGGATACTTTTCTTAGCTTGACTCCGTTTGTTTTCCAGCTTCTTGATTGTTCTTCATTGTTGAAGGAAATGCATCCCAAGTCTGCTATTCTTTCTTCTGCTTTATCCATTCTATCTAACTTAAATTCTTATAGTTGTTCATTTTAACATTTTTTGAAGACAACTCAATACATGAATATCATTTTTTGCATCTATGAACCATTTGTGGTACCCTCATATAGTCACTATTACTGTTAACACATCTGTTTTAGGAAGAAATAAAATGTGTTCATGTGTAAGTTACTTATGGTATTATATAACTGGGTTATTTTAACCATTACCCAGTTAGGCCAGAGAAGGTTTAATGCATTTGGCAGATTTTTATGTATCTTTTTGTGAATGTATTTTATGATCCAAAGCAAAACACTAAGATATTCTGAGACCTTTAACCATTTAATTTGGAAAACTATGTCCTTTAAATGATGGCTTAGATTTTTTTTTTTATATGTGTGTCTGGTGGCAGTGTATTTGGTCCGTTTAGCTATTTAATATTCTACATATTAAGAACCAATTTCTTGATGGAAATTTTACTATGTATTGACTTTTTCAGGCAAATGAAATTTTTGAGCACAAAAGTTTGGTCTTTGATTCAAAATAGTTCTTAAAATTAAAATAAAAGGATAAGCAGAAAATCATGTCATCCCCTTTCTGCCCTGTTTCTTGTTCTTTCTTTCTCACCTGTTCATCAATGGCAGATATGTTCTGCTCACTGAATTTGAATCACGAATGAATAATACTTAATGCATTCTACATGTTATCCTTTTCCTTAAATACTGAATGCCAAAATAAGCATCTTTGGTTTTATTTCTCCTACTGGTCTCAGCTGCTGGGGCATGAATCATAGCTCCATTGGTTACTTGCTGGTTGGAAAATTAAGTATTCAAAACATCACTTTCCTCACATATAAAATAGGCCTTATGATAGCATTTGCCTCACAGAGAAATTGTGAATATCAAATGTGGGAATACATGTAATAAAAGTAAAATAAAAATAATAATAACAAAATTAAAAACAACAATGAATAGATATTCACATTTAGATATCATGCAGTGAATTTTGGATGTTTTCTGTGATATTTGTTTTTCTGAACAATATTTTCCCCGAGTAATTGTTTTTACTTTTTGCTTTGATTTTGCCATATGAATCAGCAGAGAACTAGGAAGTTTTAAGATATTTAATTACATGTCATAAGTTACAGATTTTGAGAAAAGAGCTGTAATGCAAAGTCACAACCAAATAGGACTCGACAAGTTGGGAACCCTTAGTAATGTATTACAACAACACCTCACCCCTGGCTATGCAGTGCAGACATTGAATGTTGAGTGGGAAGAGACAGTTTCATGTCCTGCTGCTACCACTTCTTCTTTATTTGTCCTGAAAAAATTACTTGCTGAAGTCTGTTTCCCCATCTACAGAATTACAGGAAGAGTCATCCTCCTTTTTGGGTTGTTATGAGGATTAAAGGAGATGAAAATTACCCAGCAAGCACCAAACCTAGGGCTGAAGTTTTATAAACAGCAACTCTACTTTTCTTCAAACTCCAGTAGACATGGTTACCTGATTTTCCAATTCTCAGGTTATTGAAACAGACGATTAAACTGTAGGAGGTTGATAGAAGATGATTCACAGACTTTAGTGAAAAAGTGACAAGTGGTAAACTGATGTGGAGGAGGCAATAGAAGTCAAATTAAAAGTAGATATAATACATTTTTTAAAATCCTAAGAAATATGGAACATCTTATTCAGTAACAAACAACCCCAAAAACTTCAAAACGGTTGAGGAATTGCTATTCGAATATAATGCAACAATGAGATTCTTAGTAGGGATTTTGAGAATTGGAACTTGGTCAGCTAGGATTCACAAGAGGGTCAGGGAAAAAGTTTATTCCTTAGACACTTAATATTCACAGATGGCATCTTATTTGGTCTTCACAGTAATCCCGTGAGATGAATATTTTTATGTTACCTCATACCATGGAAAGCTGAGGTATACTGAGATTTAGCAACATTTCAAACTCCTATATTAGAAAATGCCTTATCATTTGCAAATTTTTTAAAATTGCAAATTAATGCACAGAGTTAAAAGTTTTCAGACCCATTAATCTGAAAGTTAATGAATGTGGCTCAACTTACTTCTAAACATACTGTAATAAGGAATGATAAAATATGAGTTAGCATAGTCAAATTTTTGAAAATTTATTGCAGGCATTTTTGGCAAACAGGGAAATGATGCCTTCATTGTCCACATCCTTTATTGGGTGTCTGGGTTTAGGTCCTAGCTCAATGTTCTTTAGCTTTCCTGGTAGTGCACATGCTTGGAGACAGCAGGTAATGATCCAACTACTCATGTCCCTGAAACCAAATGGGATATCTGCATCAAATTCTGCAATCTTGGCATCTGCCTGGGCCAGCTCCACACATTACAGGCCTTTGGAGTGTGAACAACAGACGGAAGATCTCTGTCCGTTTCTGTTTCTTTCTCTCTCTGCTTTTCAAATAAACAATTAATTCAAAATTATATAAATGCTCCTGACTTATGAATCAAACTAGCTTACAGAAAGGAGCAAAAATATCAGCTAGATGAATGACATATAAGGGATATTGAAAAAATTCATGGAAAATGCATATTAGGCAAAAATCATGCAGTGATGTAGGGGTACTTAAATAACAGACTGATGGAATTATAACTCCTTATGAAGGACTATACTATTGTAACAATATGAGGAAAATCAGTCGGGGGTGGCAATTTGCCAGGGGCAGGGAGGTGCGGGAATCCCAGACTCTATGGAATTGTTCCATAAAATTCAAGATTCAAATAAAAATTTAAAAAAAAATCCTGCACGGTTTCCAAATAATTGCTGGACCAAAGCAAACTCATTTAAAAATTCTAGTTTTTGTAACAGTTTAAAGTGTCCTATTTTCCAAAAGTCTTTAGGTTTCTATAAGCATTTCTCTAACATATGAAAAAACAAAAATTTATGGATTTTGGAAATAACACAGAAGAAATGAATGTAGACTATTTCATTGAAGTGTCTACCACAAACCTTGAAACATACTGAGCTGTGTTCCCTAAGTATTCATATGTCAATATCCCAACCCAGTATCTCATAATATTATCGAATTGGAGCATATGTTGTTTGGTGAGTGCTTCAGTCAAGTGAGTTAGGCTAGGATCCTAACACAGACTGTGTCCTTGTAAGGGTGCGATGGACACAGAGGAATGGCTGTGTTGGGACAGAAGCAAGGAATGAAAACTCAATGAGAGAAACCTCAGAGAAAGCAAATTAACACTTCTGTCCTCAACTCCCATCTTCTAGTTCTATGAGAAATTGGTTTCTGCTCTTTAATCTTCCCCGTCTGTGATATAGTAATTCTAATAAACCACTATAAATCCTTTTCGAGTATCTATACTGTGTAGAAACTGATAAATCTTTTATGCCACCTTTCAAGCCTGCAAAGTACAGCTTTTTAAATAATCAATATTAAAATAATGATGACTGCAAATTACTCACTATGTTGAATCAGTGCAAAGAAAGATCAATACTGAGAATTATCACATCTGGAAATTATATGCTGCCTACTGATTTATGATTTGCAAAACCTATACAAATAAGTCATATATTAAATTGAATAGTTTTCAATATCTGTGGAGAGATTTTGGCATCAAAGTGGGATTGTGGCTCATTAATTACCTACACAATATCATCTAATAAGGCTCATGATTGTTGACTGCAATGATTTTCCAGGCAGAAACTTACTTCCTCTTAGACAATGAGCACTAGAGTCTAGGCTCTCATTCTTCCCATACCTCTGCCTGCTCACTTATACAGCTTTACTTCACTATTCAAATTATTGTCAGTGAATCAATTAATCACGTTATTCTCTTGTTCAAAAGCGAAGAGTACATTTTATGTATATCAAATGTAACTTACTCTACCCAATTTTCAAGGCTTTCTCATACTCTGACTCCTGTCCTTACTTATTTTAAAACATTTATTTCTCTTTATCTGAAAAGTAGATTCACAGGCAGAGAGTCTTCCATCTGCTGGTTCACTCCACAAGTGGTTGCAAAAACTGGAGCTTGGAAGATCTAAAGCCAGTCTCCCATGCAAATCCAGGAGCCCAAGGTTTTAAGCCATCCTATTGTTTTCTCAGGCTGTAAGCTGGGATCTGAATCAGGAGTGGATCAGCCAGGACTAGAACTGGTATCCATATGAGCAGGCAGATTAGCCTGCTCAGCACATCAGCCCGTGATTAGTTGTTTAATCATATAGTATACTCCTCTTTAAAATTCTTCTTCCAGTTACAATTCTCTCGAACAGGTATCCGCACCATTCCTTGAAAAGGCATGCCTTATAATTTCTTTTTTTTGTCTCCAAATAACTCCTTAACCTTTCCCCCACTTATCCAGAGTTCAGTTTAAGATCATTCCAAGTCTTGAAAATTACCCTTTTACTGAAATTCATATTAATTTTACTCCTAAAACATTTGTATCCCAAATGTCTTTTGTCCCTAATATAGCAGGTAATACCATGTTCTTGTCACCATTCCCAATACTCACAGTATGGCTTTGGTTATTTAAAAGCACTACAGAATACCCTCACATATATGTATTCAGCCTACTCATTGATCTTTATTGATATTTATTGAACACTGTAATTTTTCATAATTTAAAAATTCTTCATTTTTCTCATAATTCTTCATTTTTCTCATCTACGCACATTATTTTTCTGATATTGAACAATAAGCTAAGAACTCGATATTCATTATAAAAATGAAAGACAATGCCATATAATCTACAGGCCAATAACCTACAAGCACAGACATAAACTGACAGATAGTATGGGATGAGGAAACCCACCAGTGTAGCTGCCATCTCATTGAAAAGTGATATAATATGCTTTCTGGAAGGGAGTGCAGAGGGGAGACTTAAGCTAAGATTAGAAAGATGGCCAGGCACTCTTGTCAGGGATAAGGAGAAGGGTACATTAGTGTGAAAATCCAGTAATGCCTCAACAAATAGCACACACAAGCTATTTGATTGATGCTTGTTTAGGTTCAGGACTTCCTTAATAGAGAGAGAAATTTAAAGCATCTATAAAACCATGAAAACAAAATGAAGTTGGAAAAAATGTACAGATGGAGAACCAGGGAGAAATCAAATAGAAAAAAGAGATAAAAGCCAACATGACAATCTGAAGGAAAAACAACATAGCTATTCCGTTTGACCGCAACATTTAGCCTTGACAGTCTCAGGAGAAGCAAGAAGAGAGAAACATAAAAATGTTACTCAAATGTTTGCAGGGTAACAGGAGGAAAATGATGTTTCTCAGTGAAGACAAATTTATCTTTATCCTGAAGTCAAAGAAAATACGTCTCATTGGGAATTACACAGTGAGATCTGGAAGATACAGCAGACAGTGCTCATGGATATTGTTATAGCCAGCACAAAAGTGAGTGCATAGAAATATTTCTTGTCTTTTTATAAACTCTAGGCAAATTATCTCAAAGAAAGTTTGTTGGGATTTTGTAAAATAAAAGCATATAAATTCATCATTAGAAAGAATGTAAGATCAGAAATGTGAAGCTTTTAAATGTAGGTGCTTCAGTAAGTAGCATTTTTTCCAGCCACACTTGTAGCCTCAGCAACTCTCCTTATAAATCTTCACAACATTTGCACCCATTCTCCCTAAAAATAAGAAATTTCCTGGTACAAATAAACCTGATAGGCATCCATGATGACTGAGTAGGAGACACACCGGTCACAACCACAGAAAGTTACCAAACAAAAAAGGGGTCTCAGTGTAAAGGGGGCCCATCGAGAGAAATTTGAAGTGGAGAAATGGAAGCACAGACTGCCAGGTGGGAAGCACCACCATCCCTGTGTGAGATACAAAGAAGTTGCTAGGCTGCAGTAGCCACAATGCCCACAGAGCAGCTGCTTTAATGTGCATTTTAATGTTAATAGAATAACTTCACTGAGGTGCAATTCACAAATCATGCAATTTTCTGATTTGAAGTATATAGTAGTCAATGTTTTTAGTATATTCATACAATTGCACAGTCTACTCAACAGTTTTAGAGAATTTTCATTGTCCTAAAAAGAAATTGTGCTTCCACCAACTATCATTCCTCATTTCCTCTTACACAAAGCCATCCTTGGCTCTAAGCAATCCCTCGTCTATTACCACTTCTAGGGAATTTCTCTAATTTAGAGAGTATATAAACAAAATCATATGCTTTGGATTGTCCCATGGCTGGCTTTTCACTGGACATAATGTTCTGATGGTTCATCTGTATAACAGATATCAGAGTTTTATTTATATATTTCAGAATATGTTGCATTTGTTGATCCCTGCATCAATTCAGGGACATTTATTTTGGATTACACCATTAAATGCTGGTATGCACATTTATATGCATACTATGTCCTACATAGTAAGGCTTGTGTGAGTCCACGCTGACCATTTCCTGTCTGGTTCCAAGCTTTCCTTGCTGTTCTCTGTCTATCTATTCCAATTTGTATGTGTGCGTGCGTGTGTGTGTATGTGTTTGGGGGGGGGGCCTTCCGGAGCGACCCTGATGGTCATTGCAAGAGAGGGTGGGGATCCAAAGTTGGAACTAAATGAGGACCAGAGAAAGCTCCTCTCCCTAGTCCTGAAGGAAGCTTACTGTTCCAATGACCTTGGATCCTGCAAGGAAGGGTTTGGGCTTCTTTCATCCCATGTGGTAGATCCAAACGGGGGTGGATGACCTCAGAGTTCTTGGCCTCCGAAGGCATTCCAGTTCCCCGTGGTTTCCTTGGCAGTTGGGATGTAGTCCTTGGTGCCCATACTGATAGTCCTTGGTGAGGATCCAGGAAACTCCAGGGTTGGGATATAAGCCTCCTCCTGTCCACTTACTCCACCTTGGGTACCCCCCTACTTTGTGCATATGACCTCCTGTTAAGAGGTTGTCAGGATTGCTCTTGATTCCCCCTATATATCTTTGTAGTTTTACTATTGTCTAATGCTGATTTGAGTCTGTTGTCTATGAGTTACCTGTTATGTTCCTGATAGGTTATACTTCACGTCTTCCTCACACCATCTAAGGAGATGGAAGATTTCTCTGCTCTTGAGTGGATATATTCTTTCACTGCTCTTGGGCATGCAACTAGAAATGTTAGAGACATGATTGCTGGGGGTCATGTTTTCCAACATTTTACATGTGAAAATTACAAAGCAGAAAAAAAATCTACTGTTCCTCAAGAGTACAAAGGCTGCAGCTGCAGGATCCAATTCTCCAAAGCTGATGGGGTCAAAGTAACTGCTTTGCAATGGAAAAGTAAGCTGCAAGGCCTACACCTCCTCTTTCATTCCAGGAAACACCAAGTTCAATTGGATGGGTAATTTTACTTAGAATCTATTCTGAATCACAGTTAGGTAGTAGTCACACTGTTGCCAGAACACAACAGCACCAGTGTTGAGCAATATATATGTCAGAGAGCAGACCCCTGGCATCCTGGAAATGTGGGTGTTTTGGACACAAGCCCCAGACTATGCTCATTTATTCTGCGTGATCCAGTAGAGATTCCCTTAACTTCATGGGGCTAGAACAAGTATCAATTCCAATATGACCTAAGGAAATTCTTTAAGCACTTCCTAGCCCATGATGCTGGGAGCTCCTGGCACAAGCCACAGTTTCTCCTGTGCATGCCTCATGAGAATCAGGAGCAGTTCCATTTGGTCTTGCAGAGCCATGAGTGTTGACTGTGGTGCAGAGACTGTGAGTTGATTAAGGAAAGGGACAAGAGGATTTGTGGGAGGGAAGACTGCTGAAGGAGTATGTTGCAGATGAGGAATGACTTCTGAGAGAACTTCTATCAACAAGGCCACTGTACTTGCAGGTAAGTGAGGGGCTGAAACCAAGCTGCTTAGAGGGGAGAGTAATGTTAGATTGGGCCATGACAACTTTCAAGATAATCAGATCTGGGGGCAGATTCTGTATGGGATAGGTGGGCCCACCCATGTGAAACTGCAACTTCTACTGGCTTTTTCAAGAGCTGGTGGTAGTAATGAGCTGAGCTAGGAATGACCATGGAATCCTCCTTTACTCATGGGTGCTGGAGCTTGGAACAGGCTGGGCTGTTCCAGGCTGCAGCACCCACAGGAATACCTAAGAATAGGATGTGAAGCGGGCCAGGCCACAACGTCTACAAGTGTGTACTGTACAAAAGGTGAGTTGGAGGAAGTAGACTATGTCAGGTAAGTGTCTAGTACCCACCAGCACATGTGAAATCTGAATCTGAATCTGGGAATGGACCTGTTGGGGAAACTTGGGAAACTCTTCTGGTGGGCCATATCTTCTGCTGGAGAGCATGTGATTCAGGCCTGGGTCTTGGTCAGGCCAGGCAAGATAACTCCACCTGTTGGCATGTGTGTGTGGATTTGATCTGGAGGAGGGTGGACTGGGCAGGACTGAGCCAAATCTTAGCCTATTGGCATGTGCAGGAGCCAAGCCAGACCATTCTGGGTTAAGCTATTATACCTACTGGTTTGCATGTCAGGGACTGGAGCCAACCATGCATGGCTAGGCTGTAGGACCTGCCAGTGAGAGTTGGGACTGGGGGCTGGGTGGGACAGGCCAGACTGCAGCATCTAATGACAAAGGCCAAGCCTGGGTATGGGCTACACTAAGCTGGGTCAGAGCAGCCACTGGCACATGCAATATCTGTGGCTGGAAACATGCCTGGTTAGAGAGCTGAGGGGTACCCAGCTGGGTTGTGGTTCCCATTGGTAAGCATAAGAGCTGGAAAGGGGATGGTATTCTGAGCTGGACATGGTTGCAGGGTCCCTTGGCTTAGGTTGTGGATTGGATCTGGGGTGTGCCAGATCGGGCTAGATTCAAGCACTCACTAGTGCTTGTAAGAGCCAGGGTGATTGTAGGATGGGCTGTGCTAGGTCTCAGCACCCGCTGAACCATATGAGAACTGTGTATAGCGTGAACCAGGTGTGGCTTAGCTGTAGCACCCAACAGTAAGAACTGGACTGTGTATGGGCCATTTGGTCAAGGAGACTGTTCCTGCCAGGACAGGAGTTGGACTAAGTCAGTCTGGGCCAAGGACCCACCAGTGTGTGTGAGATCTGCCACTGGGAGGGATACTGATAGAGGAGCTTAGCGAGTATCTCTGTCAGTTACACAGTCCCTGCATGTGAATGCCAAGAACCAAGGGTGAGAACATCACAGACCAGGGCAGTTTACAGTACCCACCAGCACACATTGGGGTCAGGTCTGTGGGCAGACCAGGCTGGACCAGTTTATAACACCCATTGGCGTATGTGAGAACCAGGACAGGGTGCAGGACAAGCCGGGGTCAGGGCACAACATGAGCCAGTTCATGTTAGGGCTGAAACTGGAGACAGAATTGACTGAACTGGGCTGCATCACCTACCAGCATGAGCTGGAACTAGGGACACACTGGGCTGGGCCAGGCTACAGCACCTTCCAGCAAATGCCAAGGTGAGGCGGGTCATGCCAGACTGGGCCTCAGCATCCACCAGTACACATAAGACCTGGGGAGGAGAGTTGCAAGTTCAGTAGGGAGACATTGTAGGTTCTCCTACTGGGCCACTGCTCTCACTGGTGAGTGTGAGAACTGGGATCCGGGGCAGACCAGGCTGGACTGGGCTACAATATCTATTGGCCTGCCTATGAACTGGGTTGGGGGAGAACCAAGCTGGGCTAACTGACTGCAACCACTGGTGCCTGCACAGTCCATTGTAAGTGCAGGTTGGTTGGGCTTTGCCATAATATCAGCTGGAAAGTGTTAGCACTGAGGGCAAATCCTGTCAAGTTAGACTGCAGAACCATCAGAGTGAACAAAATAGGGAAACTTTGGGCACTTTTCTGATGGGCTGCAACTCTCACTGGTGAGCATGAGAAACAGAGCTGGAGGTGGGCTTAGCTAGACAAGCAGTGGCACCTGAATGCCTGAATGTGGGCTGGATAGTGGGGTCGGCTGGGTTGAGCTAGGCTTCAAAGCACATTGAAGTGTATGAGAGCTGAATGGCATGTGGAACAGACTGGACCAGTCTGCTGCACATACTGTCAAGCACAGGAAATGGGATTGGGGGTTGGTCTAGTGGGGACTATTGAAGACCACTCAGATTATGCTGCAACTCCCGCTGGAGTACCTAAGGGCTGAGTGTGTGGTGGGCAGAGTTGGACTAGGTCACAGCATCCATTGTTCTGTGTAAGAGATTGGGCTGGAGACAGAACTGACCCCACAATTGCAATTACCAGTGAGTGCATATGCTGATGTGAATGACGGACATAGCCAGATCCCACACTAGCAAGCACGCAGAGTCAGGTATGAGATCACTTCAGAAGAGGTTCCCTTGGGATCTCCTCAGCTGAACTGCTGGGCTCAGAACTCCAACTATAGGGAGAATCACAGGATCTGTGGTCTGACCATAGGGTTTATGTGTCAGAACTGGGCCACCTTACTGGCTTCGACGGAGCAGTGGATGGCATATCCAGATGCACTTGGAGGATATTACAGCCTATCAGGATCTGCAGGGGACATCTGGCACCATAGCAGAGGAAGGAGGGCAGAAAAAATTGGTCAACTACCCCAGCCAAGCATTGACAGCGAATATCTGAGTGAATAGACTCTAAGGTGGACAATGTTAGCCAATGGATCTGGAAAGGATTTCCTCATCCTTGGATCGGCAAGATTGACAGCATTTCAGAACTGTTGAAATCACTGGAGCTGAACCCTCAGAATATGCTCCACACCGGGGACCCTGGGATGACATCGGGTATCTGTTCTCCATCCCTGAGTACTGAGGCACTTGGAAGGCTGGGTGTGTCTTCTAATCTTCTTCTCCCCCCTCCTCTGGATAGAGGAAGAATACTTATATTTCCAGGCAGAACGTACACTCTAAACTTGTGATATTGAGATTGGCTTTTATCAAGAGGTATTAGCCCATGTTTTGTAACCAGTGGATTTAAAACACTTTATGATTTGCTTTGAGAAAAAGATAGTCCAGATAGAACTAACTGCAATGTCACAGTCTGGAACTACAGCTGCCTAAAATAGCACAGACTTACTTAGCAGAGCCACTTAGACTACAGACCTGCATGTGACATTTCAAATTGAGCAAGAGAGCGTTAACTTCTCCTCCACTTGACTAAACTTTAGAAAGGCTTCTGCTAGGACCCCAGCCTAACCTTTTCCTTTGGAGAGCATTTGCTTTGGAAAATATGTGATTGTAAATCCTTTCTTTGCCCCATTAAAATATAAACCTTTGTAAAAGTCTCTTGGCAGTTTTATAACTCAGTACTCAATCTTTCTTCAGGACCCAAGAAACAATTTTTTGACATGCAATCATAATCAAAATTGGAGCCTCTGACTCCCAGGTTATTCAGCAGGCCTCCCTCCAAATTATAAAATTGCTTTCTGTCTTGAACAAGGTTTCTATAGGTCAATTAATAAACACCATCTACTATCTAGACTTCCCCAAACCAGCTGTAAAATCTCTCCCAGCATTTTTCTTTTTTCCTGAAATTTCAGTCCTTGGTAGTCATGCCAAATCAAAACACCACAGACAACTTTTAAAGATAAATGAAGGAAAAATTTCTAATCTGTGAGTTGATGAGGGAGTAGCATACCTATATCTACAGAACTTGTTCTACTGAATGATGGTGTTTGGGAATTTTTACAGGTTACAGGGAAGGGGAATCAGGAATAAGGGCAACAAAGAACAGGAGCAGCTGCATAGAGGCCTTCAGCCAGACGATAAGGGTCTTGCTGGAGTCACAGTGGTTATTTGATCTGGTTACATGCTCAGCTTGTATTCAAGTTCCTGGTTGGGCAGCAACAGTGTTATCTTCACCATCTTTTTATGCTAGCCAACTGGGCTTCAGTTCTTTCTGCCCTGGTCTTAGAAGGCCCCTAAGCAAAACCCCAGAGATAATACTGGGTATTAAAGTGTTGCTATGCATTAAAGAACAATGGACCTCATGTTTCTTGTGGTCATAACCTTGTAGGGTTGTCTGTACTACTTGAATTCATTTTAATGCTATCAAAAGGCAGCACAAGAGCATTTTAAGGTAAAGGAGGGAGGCTGGGAGACTCAGTTTCTAAGGTGTTCAGTGTGCATTTTTGACTCAGTTTCAGTGAAGTCAAGTTCAGATTAAATGCTCAGCTTTATCCTCCATTGCAGTTACCTCCAATAGTCTTCATTGCTGTTATCCATTTGACACAAGTTTTTTTTCACATGTTAAGTAATCCTATCATAAAATATTGAGATTTAGAAATGTTTTATTGGACATTATTGCCTTAGTAGGTGGCTAAGAAACTTGACTGTTAGTAAAATTGCTTATATCTAAGTGCTTCCTATGCCATTTTGGATATTTTTATAATTAAAAAGACAAGGAATGAATGTTGTGGAAAGAATAATAAGGGCTGGGTTTAGGACAGAGAAAACTGAGTCAAGAGCAATTGCTACAGCTAACCATCAAATTTATGTCAGAATTAGTCTTCTTGACAGTGATGGCTTAAGGGGAAGATGAGTTCTATAGCAAGCATAAGCCATAGATGGCCAATATGCTGAGCAGAGATTCCTAGTATTTAACAACAGCATATAAATTTTGATATAGAGTCATTGAACAGTATCTCTGGTGATTTAGCCAGAAAACAGATGTAATTATTTGGCTTCCTTTGAATATCATTTGGTAAAAATCAACAACACATTTCCAGATAACAAACCTAGGAAGTTTTTGCTGTGACGACAGAAAATAATAGTGCTTAAGCTTCTGCTGCTGTTAAGCAACACAGGAAACAATCAGAGAATCCATTGGCTACATTCTTTCCTCAGAAAAGTGGAGTCACATGTCTTCTATAGTAATATGTGTTCATTGTTGAACATTCTGCACTTGCCTGGCACTTAATCCACAAAACCTCCTCTTCTTATAATATAATCATTTTAATACCCAGTTTATAAGCAGAAAACTTAGACTTAAGCTACTTGACTAAAGTTTGTCTGACTCTGAAGGTCATCTGTGCTCATTAAATTACACTGGACTCTCAGGATTCATCACTTCTAAGGAATTTTAATATCATTTACAATCATAAAAATTGCAATGATCTTGTTAGAAGTTATTGTTAAAACTACTCCCACATTTGATCACTGCTAAATTGTATGGATGTGGTTCATGGATGCTTGTATCAGGCAAACATCATTAAACACATTTGTGAAATTGTTAAAAAGATACAACCTAATCTGAAAAATCTGGTGCACAAAGCCTGGAAAGACCAAAAATCCACACTTCCTCTAATTCAAGTGGCCTAATCTAACTTCAAGTCAAGCTAGAGATTAACTGCAGTAGACATTACCATAAAAATTGCCAGCTGGGATTTCATATATATTTTATGGGATTAATTTAAAGGACAGAGAGAGCTATTATCCCTTGGTTGACTCCTTGAATGCCTAAAATGGCCAGATATGCAATTGGGATGAACCCAAAAGCTGGGAATTCAATCTCGGTCTCCCACATGAGTACCGGGAGCCCAGTCACTTGAGCCACCATCACTTCCTCTCTGAATATGTATTACCAGAAGTTAGAGTCAAGAGTTGGAGCTGGAGATTGAACCAGGTTACCCAATCTGGAATAAATGTGTCTTAACCTGCATCTTATGCATTAGGCTAATGCCCACCTCTCAGCTGAGAGTTTAATTGAAGTAGAATAGTAAATATATTGAGTATGTCCTGTTAGAAGAGGCCTGATGTTGAGGTATTTTGTTTAACATATTTGAAAGGAGAGTTTTGTGTTTCACAACCCAGCTAAACAAATTCCTAAATTTATACTATATTGCTTATTTTTATTTATTTATTTTTACCTTGAAACACAGATAAAGAGTCAGAGATCAAGACAGAGATAGAGAGGCAGGGGTCTTCTTTTGGCTGGTTTCCTCCTAAAGGGTCTGCAACAGCCAAGCCTACACAGGTCAGTTCCAGGGAGAACTAAATTCCATCTGGACCTCCCATGTAGTTTGCAGGATCCAAGCACTTGAGCCATCATCTTTTTCCTTTCAAGATGTGCTGGCAGAAAGTTAAATCAGAAGCCAGAAATCCAGGACTTAAACTAAAACTCCAGTATGGGATGTGGGCATTCCATTAAAGGCTTAACTCACTATGTCCCAAAGCCAACCCAAATGATTCATTTAAATGCAAAGTTATCTCTAGGAAGATAGAGACATCCCAGAAAAAAAATCAAACAATTAACAGGGCCAAGATATTCTTTACCAAACAACTTTAAATCTACTCAGAAATATGATTTATCATTTGACTAACATTCTCCTCTTCAAACACTTCGAAGAACAACAACAACAAAAAAATCAGGTAAGTTCTGGAGACCTTTTATGGTTGGGGTCTTCAAGTGTTCTCATATCAGAGAATGCATTCCAGGGTTGTGCTGTGCTGGGGTGGCCTTCTAAAAGGCCTGTGTGTGTTTCTACCTGCGATTGGTGAAGTCCTTTTCATTTAGATAATGAAACATATCTGGATATGAAGGATACAGATAGTGGCTCTGTGGGCCATTATTTGTGCGGTAGATTCAGCTATATCTACAATCACTCTGGCCATGGGACAGGAAGACCATTTATACTTGTTGCCATCCTTTTCCTAAATAAAAGAATATATGGCATTCAACTAGACATGAACTACATAGATATCCTTCCTCCAAGTGAAAGTCAGCCATATCTCGGAGAGCAAGTCAGCTCAGTTCAGAGGCAGGAACCTATTAGTGCAGGAACATGTGGATAAATAAGGACAATAGCTGACATTTAGGAAGCTCCCTACATCTTTCCTTCTTATGTAATCCTGGAAAACGCATGTACATAATATCATCTAGAACAGTAAATCTTTCAGGATCCACCAAATCTACTCATCTCATTCTGGTTTCAAATGTATACATAGGGGCCCAGCGGCGTGGCCTAGTGGCTCAAGTCCTCGCCTTGAAAGCCCCTGGATCCCATATGGGAGCCGGTTCTAATCCCGGCCCCTCCACTTCCCATCCAGCTCCCTGCTTGTGGCCTGGGAAAGCAGTTGAGGACGGCCCAAGGCTTTGGGACCCTGCACCCGCGTGGGAGACCCGGAAGAGGTTCTTGGTTCCCGGCATCGGATTGGCGCATACCGGCCTGTTGCGGCTCACTTGGGGAGTGAAACATCGGATGGAAGATCTTCCTCTCTGTATCTCCTCCTCTCTGTATATCTGGCTTTCCAATAACAATAAAATCTTTAAAAAAAATGTATACATAATGAAAGTTTTTGTCTTCACTAAAGGGGGAAAGACTTGACTTTACCTTCTCTTCTGTACTAAGGGGCAAGACAGTCTTGCTTCAAGGAACTTTCCATACCCAAAAGAACACATCAGCACAGATAATCTCAAGTACTGCTTCTGTGAGATAAGCCAAACAGACCAACAAAGCACCAAGTAAACTCTGAACATCACACTGAAATTGTGTGAATCTCAAGAGTAATCCAGGACTCACATGTGACACATAAACTGCATGCCTGCCTGCTAAAGAAGAAAGATTAAATAGCACTCAAAGCTTTCTAATGTAATAGCACAAAGCATTCTAGGTAGAAAAAAAAATCATCTTATCAAGAACCAGGGAAATTTCAACCTGAGTGACAAAAGACCATCAACTAATATTAATCCAGAAATGAAGAAAATGTCAGAATTATCAGGCCTGTAAGACAGTCATCACAAAATGTTTCAACAAACAATTAAGATTCCTCTTAAAATGAGAAATATAGAAAATTTCAAGAATCAGAAGTTATAATAAACAAATGGAAATTACAGAACTAAAAAAATGCAGTTATGGAATACTACTAAAAACTCAGTGGAAATGCTCCAAATTGGAGTGGAAATGACAAGCTATATTCTGAAGGTGAGGACAGAACAATAGAAACCATCCAGTTATAACAACAGAGAATTTAAGCTGTAAAGCTGAACAGATCCTCAGGGACTTGGGGGAAATAACAAAAGATTCTTATCCTGTGTCCTATTAAAAGAGCATAGAGAAAAGATGAAAAGTTATTTGAAAAAAAGATAAAAGCTGAAAATTTTCAAAATTGGCAAAAGACACAAATCTGCAGATTCAAAGTTTAGAACATCTACATCAGGATACAGCATAATGGATCTTCTGAAATTTAAGACCAAATAAGGGTCTGACATTGCCAGGGGTCAATGACATTTTCTCACCCTGTGGTAGCTGTAAAAACAAACGCAGTGTTTTTCAAGTGCTGAAAGGAAATAGGTAAGCTGCAAGGTCTATGTCCAGTCCAACTATAGTCTTGAGGGAAAGGATAATGCAGGAATTCTCAGAGGAAGCAAAGAGGATTTGTTGCTTGCAGGTTTGTGTGGAAAATGGACTCAAAGGGACAGCACTGTGACACAAAATGACAATGTAAGTCAGGTTTCTCCTCAGGTTTTATATTCCATAGGCAGGGACTCTAGTTAGGCAATTTCAGTTAAGTAGAGTGAAATGAAATGACCTTCAGTGGGTACTAAGGAATACAAAACAAGATGCATTAGGCCTTGGTTCTTGCGGGGGTGGTTTCCAACTGAAACTAGAACCAGTTTAACAGACAAATATGACAGAAACTCAGATTTTTCTTTAAGAAGCACATAAAGGATAAATGTTGCTATAGATCCTGTAGGAAAGAAACAGTGTCTAGACACATTGCCTAGTGGAAATGCGAACTGTATGGTCTGATTTTTTTTTTTAATGAAAAAGAGAAGGTACTAGATTTGCATAGGCATTTTACCTAGCAGCAAAGGAGCGAAGGAAACATCAAATCATACCCATTGGGCACCTTGCAATATATCTATAATGGGAAAAAAAATCTTAATTTCTTTCTAAAATAGCCCCATGGCCCGTCTTTTCTTTTAACATTCAAATGACACATATAAAAACTTAAAGAATAAAGAGCACATTGAGTACCTAGTTTATGAGAAAGTTGTTTTCTCTTATCAGGACTGGAAGATTTGTATTCCTTTTCTCGAAAAATAATTAATGTTTTATAGTAAAACCGTTTGCAACTTACCAGGGGAATTTTATCTTTTTCCTCCAAAATTTGGAATTGGTTTCTCATCCACAAACATTCACTTGCAATTAGGATGAATGTGCATCTGTGAAGTGTAGAATAAAACATAATGAAATACACTGGCTTATGGAATTCCTGGTATGCAATGTATGGCACTGGAATGGGCAACAGTGCAAATCACAACGCAATACAATGCGTGAAGCAAATGCACCACTGACCAGCATAAAGGCCCAACTGTGTTGAGGTCACGTAGGTTTCTTTTGGGAGAAGGAAATGTTCAACTTTGGAAGTGTCATCACCATGTTTTCTCCTTTGCTACTAAAAATCCTCACTCTCTGGCCTTTTCTGCTTCTCATCAGTTGGTTGCCAACATGGATCATTTCTATCTTTCAAATCTACTCCTTTATATTGATTCACAATGTTCAAGTGGAATAACCACTTTCTCATCGTAGTATCATAATGAGCGACTGCTTCTCCAATTTTATCCCTGCAAACCGTATTTCACAGAACTAAAAACATTGATAGTTTTTGTAAATTTTTGTTCCATATGTTTCTTCTGCTTGAAAGATTTTAGTTGTTTTCGGCCTTGATAATCTTTAATTCCTTTGACTCCCTGACACAGCACCAAATATTTCACAGAGTGATTGCTCACCTCCTTCCTTTTCAGATTACATTGCATTATGTGACACAGTTTTATAGGCACTGGGATTCCCCCCACCCCTTCCCACCCCCCCCATGGTGGATTCCTCCACCTTGTTGCATTACCACAGTTCAAGTTCAGTTGAGATTCTTTATTGCAAGCATCTACCAAGCATAAAGTCCAGCATCTTATTGTCCAGATAAGTTCAACAGTTTCTTGGGGAGATTATCTCTGGTCTGAAGGTAGAACCGGCAGAGTATCATCCCGTTTAATTAAAAGCCCTGACATAACATCAGTAACAGTTTATAATGTTATGGAATTCGTTGACATGGTACTGAGTAACCAATATGTTAAAAGAGAAAAAGAAAAAAAAAAAAGAATGTGAGTTCTGATCCACTTTCTGTGACTTCTACATTGACATTTCAGTTATTAGTTTATATACAACCAGGTTCTATACACCTTAAGATGGCTATAGATGACTATTCAGCTGTCTTGTGTCTATTTTAATTTTAGTGTTTAACAGTTTATAGCGTTGAAGCATGATTTTGCTGAACCTGGCTGTTTTTTGGGTAGTCTAACTCTATAACTCTAACAAGACATATGTCAACAGTTCGGGTGAACATTTTTAGGAGGGGTGTGCAGAGAAATCTTCAATATCCTAGTGAGGAGTAACTAATCTTTGTGTCCCACCCAGTGAGTTATAAATGCATCCACACTGGCCATTTCCTATCTGATTCTAAGCTTTCCTTGTTGTTCTCTGTCTACCTTTTCTAGTTTTTTTGTTTATTTGTTTGTTTGTTTGTTTGTTTTGAGGGGTTTCTGGAGTGATCCTGATGGTCATTGCCAGAGATGGTGGGGACCCAAAGTCGGAACGACTTGTTTTATGATCTGTTCCTGCTTCTTAATCCCGGTTTGTCTTTGTCCAGCTGTTGTTTATCCCTTAACACCAAACCCCAGCTCCTTTCCTCTAAAGCAGCAATTAATTATAATTATTTTAAATCCCCAATATCATAACTTTTGGGGATACCACAACAAATTTTTTCAAACCAAGTGGCTTAAAAATAACAGACATTTATTTTCCCAGATTTTTGTATGTAAGAATTCTAAGATCAAGACATGGGCAGGGTTGGTGCCATCTGATGGTTGTGAAAAACCATTCCATGCACCTTTCCCCCTCTTGTGGCTTGCTGGTATTCATCGGCATTCTGTGACTTATACAAACATTATCCTGCTCTCCGCCTGAATTGTCGCATGGCTTTCTCCTTATACAGATGCATAGACACTGGTCATAATGGGATAGGCCCCACTTTAATGATTCCATTCTAACTTGCTTACCTGTGCAAAATATCCATCCCAAAGGAGGGCACATCACATTATAGGGTTAGGATTTTAATGTGCAAACTGCTTTTTTAGCACATGAATTTTTGAGAGACACAATTAAATTCATGACACTGTTCAAATTACACATTGAAACACCTGTAATTCTCCCGTCATACTGTAATTCCTGTCAAGGTTCAAGGACATTTTTCACAAACGTAGAAATAAATATAAAATTTGTATGAAATCACATTAGGCTTCCAATAGCCAAAATAATGAAAATAGAGAAAATAAAATTGGCAGTGTTACAACTGCTGATCTCAAATTATATCAGTAAGCAATAGTAAATAAAGGTGGTCATTTGGCCTGGCACTTGTGGTGGCACCTGAGGTGTCCACATGCCACACTGGAGTGCAGGAGTTCAAGTCTTGGCTCCACTCTCCGTTTCATCTCCTTCCTCCTAATGTGCACCTGGGAAGCAGCTGGTTTGGCTCAGTGTTAGCTCCCTGTCACCCATGGGAGAAACTTAAACTGTATTTCCAGCTCCTGACTGGAGCCTGGCTCAGACTCTGCTGAAATGGGCATTTAGGGAGTAAACTAGCAGGTGTAAGGTCCTCTTTCTGTTTTACTTTCCATTCTTCACTCTTTAGGAAAATAAAATCAAATTAATAATTTCTTTAAAGATTATCAAATCATTATGATTATTGCCTAAAAACAATCACAAAGACTAATGTGACAGAATGAACAACCCAGAAATAAACTCATGATGGTGAATCAGTCTTTTGCAAGGGAACTAAAAACATATAATGGGGAAAGGATTTATAGATGGGTGTTGTGCAAACTGAATACCCATATGCAAATTGAACTCTTACACCATCTTACATGAAAATCAACTCAAAATGTATTAAATATTTAAGTTATAAAAGGAAACTGTAAAATTCTTGGAATATACATAGAGGGAAATCTCCTTGTGAGCTACCTTGGTAATAATTTCTTTGCTATAACATAAAAACTAAAGGAAACAAAAGCAGATCCAGGAAAGTGGGATGGTACTGAACTGAGAAGTTCTGTACAGTGCCAGAATCAATGAATAGAGTCAAAAAACAAGCATTGGCTTGGGACAATGTATTGTGAACCATACTTTAGATAAGAAGGTAATATCCAAAAAAGTATAAGCAACTCACACAGACTGATTTGTGCAAACATTGTAACTCAATTTAAAAACTGGTGAAGAATATGAATAGGGATTTCTCAATAGAAGACTTAACAATGAGCAACAGATTTGTAGTAAGGTGCTTGATATATTCAGGATCAGGACAATGTAAGTCAAATCCAAATTGAGATTTTTTTACCATATGTACATTAGAAATAAACAGAGGTAAAGCCCGGTGCAGTAGTCTAGTAGCTAGAGTTCTTGCCTTGAATGTGCTGAAATCCCATATGGGCACTGGTGCTAATCCCTGTGACCCTGCTTCCTATCCAGCTCCCTGCTTGTGGCCTGGGAAAGCATTCAAGGATTGGCACAGTTCCAGCCGTGGTAGACGCTTGGGGAGTGAATCAACGTATGGAAAATCTTCCTATCTGTATATCTGCCTTTCCAATAAAAGTTAAAATTGTTTTTAAATAAATCTTTTTTAAAATGAGGTACAAAACATTGGTGAGAGTGTGAGGAAATTGGAATCCTTGCACTGTTTTTGGGATCTTAAATTTGTGGATGCACTAAGGCAAACAAAATGGAAGCTCCTGAAGAAATAAGAAACAAAAGTACCACACTAAACAACAATTCCAGTTCCAGATATTTCTTGAAAGAAAATCTAAACAACATCTCATGGAGAAATGAATTCCTTCCTCCATATCAACTACAAAATTACTTATATTAGCCAATAAAGTAACAACCTAAGAATCCATTGAGAGCTGAATGAATAATGAAATGTGGGATAATACGTATTACTCAGCATTTAAAAAGGAGATCCTGCATTTAGGCCATGTATATGGAACCAAACGATATTTTTTACTGCTTGAAATAAGTGAAACACAGAAAGAAAAGTACTACATGATCTCACAGTTAGACATCAAGAAAGAAATAGGATATACAAAAATAGGAATTAGCTTAGTGGTTATTTTTCAAGGGCTTGAGATTGTAAGAGAAATGAGGAGTTAGAGGCCAAAGGGCACCAAGATGCAGATACACAGATTAGATAAAGCCTAGAGAACTAATGTACAGTGTGAGCATCACAGCTAACTATGCGGCATTCTATACTGAACATTGGCTAACATGGCATTTTGCTTTTCCTTACAAAGTATATATGTGAGAGCTTGGCACAGAAGCCTAGTGGCTAGTCTTCACCTTGTACGTGCCAGGATCCCATATGGGCACCGGTTCTAATCCCAGTGGCCCTGCGTCCCATTCAGCTCCCTGCTTATGGTCTGGAAAAGTAGTTGAGGGTGGCTCAAGGCCTTGAGAACCTGAACCCATGTGGGAGACCTGGAAGAAGTTCCTGGCTCTTGGCTTCAAATTTGGCTCAGTTCCAAGCTGCTGTGGCCACTTGGGGAATAACTCATTGGACTGAAGATCTTCCTCTCTGTTTCTTCTCCTCTCTGTACATCTGCCTTTCCAATAAAAAAAGTTTAAATAGTATATATGTGAAATTCTTTATGTTCACTTGAGAAACGGTAGTGATCATTTTACTCTGTCTATGCATTATCAAAACATCATGTCATGAATCTTAATCATACACAAGTTTTAAAAGGATATTTTCATTTTATCTCTAGCATTTTTTATTGTGCCTAGGTATATATTTATTGCTCAATAACTAACTATTGAATAATGAATAAATAAGCTGCCTTTTCTATCAAAATGGAACTATATTTTCTAAATATGTCCAAATTAAAAATTTGAGGAAAAAACCAGTATGAGTAATAAATTAAACAGAAATATCTCACAGTCCACAAGCTGAGGAATTACTTTTTTTCAGTTTTCTCCCTGAAATTTATTTGCTTCATAAACCACACAGACACAATGAGAAGAACACTAAATAATAAAAATACCTTTTTCATAAAAGGTGAGTGAGCATGCTCTGAGCAGCAAGCTGGTAGGAATCAGAGAGGAATTGGCGGAAATGAGAGTTTGGGTAGAATTAAAATGATCTGCCCAAGAATAATATGGCGTTTTCTTTTATTTTTTGAGCAAAACTTTCAGTTATTGAGAGAAATGTTAAAAAAAAAAAGCACTGGGCGTGTCTGTTACTGACAACCTTCAAGGTTCTGTCTGCATAATTATATGATAATAAGCATAAACAACAAGGGCCTGGTCATGGAGTTGGGCAGCTGCAAGTCTCATCTGTATTCCTACTTCTGGGAAAATTGTTGCCGGAATCTTCAAGCTTACTCTCAAGATGACAACTCTCTCCCTTGGGCTATCAGCACTTCCAAATAATAAGGGGAGAAAACCTATATTTCAAGGTGAACTCCAAAGAATTCTCTGATTTAAAACAAAAACATGATCTGTATTTTCAGCCTATGGAGCAGGTTTGATTTGTTTTCATCATGCCCTTAATTTCGCTTTTATGTGTATTCTTTCTATAATCACTAGCAAAAGCACCCACGTTTTTCTTTTTTTAATATAGACAGATTTAATTGCATAAGAAATCATTTATTTTGTTCATGATGCCTAGTTCAGTGTCAAGTACACTTAAAATGCTTGACAAATAAATATTGATGGAATATTATCTGTGTAGAGATCTTTGTACAGCATTTCAGGGGCATAATAAAATGATTATCCATTCCATGGCAGGTTGAAATGATTTATCACATTCAAACTTTGTGACAGTGGTGTGCGGTAAATTGTTATTAAACAGATCTTTAAAAAATCATGAAGAAGTCAGCCTCAAAATCCATTGTGAAAAAAGGTTCTGCTCGGAAGGCCATAGGGACCATGACCTTCATATTTCATAGACAGCAGAATCAGCTGTTCTTCTGGAGCATGGGTGCCTAGGCGAGGAGGCACTGCAGAAAAAGGCTTTAGTACACTTCTTTCTATTTGTTACTGCACTGCTCATTACCTGCTTCTAAAGTTTTATATTAACTGTTCGATTAGTTTGCCTTCACTCCTACATGATGTTACAAGTTAAGAGTGACCCTTCTAAAGAGTGCATGTGCTTTTGTTATTTTCCTTTGTCTGCTATTCTTAGAATAAAGATCAAATCCCTGACTTGCAATGCCTTGCAGGTTTTAGTCTCACTGGAGACTCCAAGTATTGGTTATCTATTGCTTTCTCCATCTTGCCTAAGTTCTCCATCTCAGCCACAGGAGGCTTTGTTAAATTCCAGACCCTCTGCTTGCACTCTGCCTGCAGGTTAGAGATCTGTCTGACATCGCTCTCTCCAGAAGTCTCACCTGAGTTAAGTTTGCCTGATGTCTGGAGTGATCTGTAGTAACACACATCACATTTGCATTTGTTTGTTGAATAATCGCTGTATACCAGCCTCATCCCATTCTACATTACATTAATAAATCCCCAGAACAACTGCGTGCAGGGCTTACCTGGCGAATTATTAATATGCATGTGTTAACTTAATGAAAATCAATTGATAAATCTTCTTTCAGAACCTGAAGTAATCATCCCTAAAAAAAAAAAAAGAATTTTGGTTAATAGGATCTTGCTTTTTTTTGGATGGCTGCTCCACAGCCTTCAGGATCAACGCCAAACTCCTGCAATGGTCCCACAGACCTTACTATTTCCACTTCTGCTTCTCTTTTCCTCACACCTCGTTAGTGGTGTCAATTACAGTTTGTCTTCTCTGAAATTTACATTGAAGCTGAATCGTCATTCTGCAATTTTGGGTGGTATGATTAGGTGAGACCTATAAAAAATGATGAGGACTGTCCCCTATAAATGCAGAGATTTATTTATGCAATTAATGCATTAATGAGATGTCTGTGTGGGTCTGCTATAAAAGCCAGTTTGGCTGGATGTTTTTCACTGTCAGTTTCACTGTCTCTAGCTGTTTCAGAGCTCTGTCAACAAAAGTTACTCGCAGACACAGTGCTTGGACCTTGGACCAGAACCCTGACACCAAAAAGAAAAAAAAAATCTCTTTCATTTACAAAAAGTATTTACTTTGTTATTTTGAAAGAAAAGTGATAAACAGATAGAAGAAAAATCAGAAAGAGAGAAATCTTGTATCTGCTGGTTCACTCTGCAAATGGCCTCCATGGCTACTACTCATCCAGGAAGCCAAGAACTCCATCCCAAAGGATAGCAAAGTACAAGTACTTGGACTGTCTTTTACCACTTTCCTAAAACACATAAGCAGGGAACTGGATATGAAATAAAGCAGCTGGGACTCAAAACAGCATGCCAGGGCCTGGCGGCGTGGCCTAGTGGCTAAAGTCCTCACCTTGAAAGCCCTGGGATCCCATATGGGAGCCGGTTCTAATCCCGGCCCCTCCACTTCCCATCCAGCTCCCTGCTTGTGGCCTGGGAAAGCAGGAGAGGATGGCCCAAGGCTTTGGGACCCTGCACCCGCGTGGGAGACCCGGAAGAGGTTCCTGGTCCCAGCATCGGATTGGCGCATACCAGTCCGTTGCGGCTCACTTGGGGAGTGAAACATCGGACGGAAGATCTTCCTCTCTGTCTCTCCTCCTCTCTGTATATCCGGCTTTCCAATAAAAAAAAAAAAAAAAAAAAAAAAACCAGCATGCCAGTATAGAATGCAGGAATCATAGGCTAGGGCTTAACACACTACATCACAACACTGGCCCAAACCCGTCTTCATAAATTGCATGGCATGTAATATTATGTTGTTAACAATAGAAAAGGACTAAAGCTCTCATTTAACTGTATTTTGATTTCTACTAAACTATGTTCAATAACTTCTCTCTTTTTGCCTCACATATGTGCATATTCTGAAACTTTCTGTTATCTGTGTCCCTTTTGCTCATATTCATTTTCTACTTGGGACTCTATTACTTTTGTATACTTGGTGCTAACGTATATACTTGTAGGCCAACGTGCAGACTGGTGCCGGCACCATATGCGAGCACTAGTTTGTGTCTTGGCTGCTGCATGTCTGATCCAGTTCCCAGCCTATGTTCTGGGAAAACGACAGGAGGCAACTGATAGTTCATAGGGCCCTGAGCCCCTGTGAAAAACCCAGAGGAAGAATCTGGCTCCTGACTTTAGATTGGCTCAAGTTCAGCCAATGTGGCCATTTAGGGAGTGAACCAGCATATGAAAGATCTCTGTCTGTGTCTCCCATCTTTCTGTAAAACAAACGTTTCAAATAAAAAACAAAAATAGATGTTAAAAAAGAATTCTACTCTGATACCTGGTTTCTGAGAAAAATAGTTGATACTTGTAACTGTTACACTTTTGAAAGTTATAATGGCACGAAAATATGCCATCATCACTCACATACATCTTTGTACTATATAATAATAAAAGTCATCATAATAAAATCATATATAATAAAATCATAATAAAAATCGAAAGACTACTTTAAGTTGATCCAATACACTTCTACAAAAAGTTTAGGAAAAAGACGGTGCATTGTAAAAACTTGAATTTACCAAATAAATGCTTAGTCTGTAAAACACATAATATGTAGACCATAGCATTAGATGGTTCCTGTGTGTCTTTCTGAAAGATGTAAGAGGCCAATACTAACATCTTAGTAATTCTAAAAATTGTGTTTGTTATCTTTTTAAGGAAATGAACATAAAATTTTTGTCAGATCAAAACAAACCTATTTGTTGAGGTCACCATTAATCACATTTTCCATAATTTCCCCAAATTTTTTTTGTTAGGAGTCTGTCTTATAATTGTTTCAGCTTTGAGAACCCATATAACAAATAGTTACTTAAGGTATCACATATTTAAAAGCTGAATCATGAGTGTACCTCCTGGGGTCTTCTTACTCAAGACCTAGCTACCCCACAGTAAATGAATCAAACGTAGGGTTTAAGAGTTATTTTCTGTTTTATCTAGTATGCTCTTACAACTATATAATAAGTAACAGGAAGTTTGTTACTTATGATGAATAAAAGCATTTTAAGCCAAAATGATTTGTCACTGAAATAAAAAAAAGTATGATTACTTTATTTATCTGAAAGGTAGAGACAGAAAGGCAAATAAATATCTCCCATTTGCCAACCTACTTTTCAACTGCTTGGAATAGCTGGGACTAAGGCCAGGTGGAAGCAGAAGAGCAGGAAACTGGCATTGATAGCAGAGCCAGGACTTGAATCCAAGCATTCTGATATGGGATGTGGATAGTGTAACTGCCATCCTAACGACTAAGCCAAATGCCCATGATTTATTTATTTTTAATGACTTCTTGAATACAAAATGTGGCTAACATCTTATTAAGAAGATCTACATGTATGCAAGATTCCCAGTGTTGTTTTATTTTTTTAAATCACATTATCTATTAATGGCACACAGTAGAGACTTCCTGGAAATGTAAGTGAAGCTATTCTTTTCCCAGAATGAATCTATGTAATGTTTCATGATTTGTAGTTGTTTGACTGTATAAGTTGAAGATAAAGCCAAATATTTAATTGAAGCATTTGGGAAGCTTAAGTGTGTAGAGAAAGAAATATTTCAGATAGCAGATACCACAGCAGTAGGAATAAGCATATTAAGAGCCATGCAACAGATGGGCAATCATCTGATATTTGAAAAATGAACTTTTTTTTCAAGATTGAAGCAATTACATTTGCTCATTGTAGGCAGCACAGAAAAATATACTGAGGAATTAAAATCTCAGGTACCATCACCATCTAAAGATAACTGAACAAAGCATTAGGGGTTTGCCATGTTATATTATTTTCATATATATATATAAATGTTCACAGCTTCAGAGTTACAATACCACTTGATTTATAGTTCTATATATTCTTCTCTTATTTATTTTTATCTTCTAGGCATTTCCCTTATCTTTTTTCAAACACACACACAAAGCATATGTTTATTTGCCAAAAAATAATTTATTAATTTTCTTCTCATTGGATGCTTAGGATATTTCTTATATTTTAACCTTGTAAGAAGCAACACCACTGTTCAGATTTGAATATTACTGGATTAAATCATTGTTTTGGGTTCCTAGAAATGCTGTTATCAGAGCACAAGTTATGCATGCTATTGAATGTACTGTACATTTCCTTCCTTGATAGTGCAGAATATACTCTGATAATTTATTTATAGGAACACTATTTTTCAGCTTATACTACTGATACTGGATACCATTTCAAAATATGTCAATTTCATTGTTTGGAAAGGTACATTTTTGATTTAAAACAAAACAACAAAGGGAATGTGTGTCACTCTGTACATATCTGAAAGGGTTAGCAGGATAGCAGCCAATTTCTTCACATTTACAATTTTCTTCCAAAAATATCCTCAAAAAAGATCACTGTGTGCTAAACCAAATTAGAAGTACCTCTTGTTATGGTTAAACAGCCATTAACATGCACACATAGACACAGACCCATCACACACACACACACACACACACACACACACACACACATCTTCCAGTGCAGTTGTGTAAATCCAAAAATATTAAAAGCAGCAGCTCTGAAAAATCAAAACAATTGTTTTCACTAACTTTTTCCAAGCACTGCTTACCAATTATTTCAATATGATTAACTTGGCAAAATAAAGCAAAAAATATGAAGATTTGGGTATGGATCTGCTCCCATAGTAAAACAAAAAAGGGAAGATATTTATGAGCCACTCCAACTACTCAGGGTGCATTTGGGAGTAACTTCAAGGAACAGACATAGCTGTAATGTCAGCCTCAAAACAAGAATTCACCCAATTTTTCACCTTTGAAAATGCTGATTTAAGGCCCGACATGATGGCCTAGCCAGTAAAGTCCTTGCCTTGAATGCACCCCGGGATCCCATATGGGCCAAGGTTCTAATCCCGGCCGCTCCACTTCCCATCCAGCTCCCTGCTTGTGGCCTGGGAGGGCAGTCGAGGACGGCCCAAAGCCTTGGGACCCTGCACCCTGCGTGGGAGACCTGGATGAAGTCCTGGCCCCTGGTTTCGGATCAGTGCAGCATCAGCCCTTGTGGTCACTTGAGGAATGAATCATCGGTTGGATGATCTTTCTCTCTGTCTCTCCTCCTCTCTGTATATCTGATTTTGCAATAAAAATAAATAAATCTTAAAATGAAAATGTGAATTTAATCCATTCGCAGTGCTGAATATTTCTCTTGAATTCTCCAAACACTTTTTCAGAGGTCTTACAATATGTAATTAAATGACAAGGAAATAAAGGAACAAATGCAAAAACAAGCAGGATAGGTAGCAGGAGGTGGCAGGGGTGTAGGAAAATCTGGGAAATAGAATCCAGAAAGCAGTTTGATCTCTGAACATGTTTTCTGTGTGTGTTGAGTCAGAGACATTATTCTACCTAGGGAATGATTTCACAATTCCGCAGTGCTTTGTTCCTCTGTACCTGGAGGCCTCCCAATTACACTCTGGTAACACACATACTAGGGAAAAGAATGCTTAAAAAGCAACTTCACATCAGTATAAAAGGCAAGACTATGTGTTTTAACTCCATGGTAACAGAAACAATTCAACATGTGAATTTTTAAGGAATGGTTTTAATGGCCTTTTGCTTACACTCATATTGAGGAGAGTACCTTGTTATATAACCTTGTATTTGAAATCTAAAGATAAAACAGATAACTTATAAAGTCTAAATATCCAAGACATTATCACAATACATTATAAACTGTGATAATGATTCATACTATAGAAAATGGAACTAAGAAATAACGGATCCAATTATTTGACTTAGTGAAGTAGTAGTTAATAATTCTTGAGTTTACCATGTGCCACCCAAAGTACCAAATACTTCTCAAACATCCCCTTTTATCACACACAAAACCACATGAAATTAGTATTATTTTTATTTCATATTATTCATGAAATAAGATATCATTTCAATAAAAAGTGACAATAGTTCATAAGTAATAAATGAATCTCCACTCCAGTTTGAAATATAGTTTTATCATGAAACTTTCCATGATTATGATGGTATAATCTTAATTGAAAAAAATTAGCTTGGAGAGTGTGAACATTAGAGACAATATCTAATTACCTTTACAACTACAAAACATTTTTGTTTTAATATTCTAAAGTATAATTTCTATCATCTTACTATGAAAATTTGTGATAGTGTTCATAGTGAAACTTGGGGCAGTTGTGATGATTAAATGAGGAGACAGTTCAGGGACCACTTTTTCCCATATAGAAAAAAATCCTTAAAATTCTTATTTTTGCATGGAAAAAAATCAGCTCTCACTAAATCTCTTGTCTTGTTTTCCACTGTGCTCTTTTAGAATTCAACTAGTAAAATGAATCTATTAAAAGGCATTGAATTACAGCATGCTGATGGCTTATTAAGATGAGCACAATTTTATAAATTCATAACTCTTAGTTAATTGTTTTGCAAATACCAAAGTCAAGGTTTGGAGTTAGAGGTTACAGTGCAGCCTGCTCAACTCATCATTATCACCTGCATCTTTCATCATGTGTCCCATTTCAAAGAAGTTAATTAGTTCTGTGAAATTAATATGAACAAACTCCTAAGTGATTGTATGTGTGCAACTTAGCATAACCTACATTATTCATCAACCCAATAACAATTTATGTATGGAGGGTTTTCTAATCTATCAGTTAAGATAGGATGAGTCCAGAAACATATTGCTGCACACTTTCTCTTTCTCTTTTTCCCTCCATTTTAGAGGTTAATGGAGAAATAAAACTTGTACCTATTTAAGATATAGGATATAATATTTTGGTACATATACACATAGTGAAATGATTACCACATCAGGCTAATTAACATTTACATAAGATAATGTAAATATTTTAGCATTGGTGTGTGTGGCACATATGTGTGTGTATGTAAGAACATTTAATATCTACTTAACACATTGCAAGTATACAACAGGATTATTAACTATAGTTGCCATATCACTCAGAGATTATTCACCCTATCTAACTGAAACTGTGTGCCCTCTAACCAGCATTTCCCCATCACCTCCTCTTCCTGGCAGCCGCGATTCCACTCCCTGATTTGATGAGTTCAATTATCAATTATTTTAGGTCCCACCTGTCAGTGAGATCATGCAGCATTTATCATCCTGTTCCAGGCTTCTTTCTATTAGCATAACACCTTCCAAGTTTGTCTATGCTGTTGAAAATTATAAGATTTCCTTCATTTTTAAGGCTGAATAATATTCAAACACTTCATAAATAATTAGGGTAATAAAATGTCATGTGTATGACTTTATGCATTTTATGTACTTCATTATCTCCACTAAAGCTGTAAAATGTTCTAAAATATGCTACTGCTGCATTTCTCATGGATTGCTGTGTATAACCCGTTTCATAAATCTATACAATCAATGGCATGGACTATGTACCTTTATATAGGCAACTACTTTGATTTTTGTGTTTAATAATCGTGGTCTTCTGTGAACCTAATGACTGCTGACTGGTTTCTTCAGAATAATCTGAGGTAATTTAAGAAATACAGTTTTGGAGGAAACGCTTCTTAAAGCTTTGACCCTAAACAAATTAACATTTATCAAAAATAGACTTCTTTAAAAAGTAAATCTACATATGATAAGAAGAATATTATGTCTATTTAACCTATCACTTTTCAGCTACAATTGTCCAAAAAACAATAAAAATCAGATACACCCATAACAATGGACTAGGAACAGGTTATGGTCCAAACTTTGTGTTTTAAACTCAGAAATAAATCTTAGAAAAGAGGCAAGGACTTTAGCTGCTAGGCTACTGTGCTGGGTCCGTCATTAATTTTCAATAAGCAGATGTACATACGTGGATGGCCATGTACACCAGTTAACCTCAGATGGTTCTGAGAACACACCGATGTTCTGGCTTACGGATTGATTAATAACTATCAGCATCTTCTGTTATTCTCAGCAGTGCCTTGGTTCTTATGTGTTCCTCCATTTATACACATGAGAGCATTTCAAAAAATAATTAGAGGAAATGGAAATAATTAGAGAAATGCTTTCTGTGCAAGCAAATTTTAAATTTATAAGATGTCTTTAAAATGTTTCCTGAAAAAGTGGGTGCAGTGCAGTGGTACACTGGTCCTCTGCCCGCAGTCGAACATGCCATATGTGTGTTGGTTCAAGTGATGGCTACTTCACTTCTGATTCAGTTCTCTGCTTATAGCTTGGGAAAGCAGTGGAGGAGGGCCCATGCCCTTGGGACCCTGCACCCATGTGGGCAACCTGAGAGAAGATTCTGGCTCCCATCTTCAGATCGATTCAGCTGTGGTCACTGCAGTCTTTTGGGGAGTGAAACAGCAGATGGAAGATCTTTGTCTCTTCTCCCTCTCTAAAATCTGTGTGTTTCAAACAAAAACAAATAAACAAATATTTCTGAAAAGCAAATGTTATGAAAACAACTGGAGACAGTACACTAGTGTTAATTCTCCTGCAGTGCTGACACTCTTTGTTGGCTCCTGTGCAAGTCCTAGCTGCTCCACTTCCAATCCAGCTCCCAGTTTATGGCCTCGGACAGCAGAGAGGAGGATGGGCACTTTTACCCATGTGGAAGACCTGAAGGAAACTCCTCACTCCTGGCTTCAGATCATTGCTGGGTGTTGCAGCCATTTGGGATGGAGGATCAGTCTCTCTTTCTCTCTGTGTCTCTCTCTCCTTCTCCCTCTGAAACTCTACATTTCCAATACAAACAAATAAATATTAAAAGAAGAGACAATTTGCTTGGAACTCAAAAAATTTCGTGCCAACATAAACTTTTCTTGCAATTCAAAATTTTCACAAACTTTTAGAAGTATCCTTGTACACCTCTTTGAAAGTTGGACAAAGCATGACATATTCTTGAATTTGGGTATTTGTTCCTAAAATCAAATGTAGGATCCGTGTTTTTTGCTTTTTTCCCAGAAGGTGAAACTTCAGTATACTATATTTTGGTTAGCTGTGGTTTCTGATCATCTGAATCTGACTCTAAAATTTTATGGTATATAGATTAGGACATTTATGGAGTGAGGCAAATTAAAAGCCTCAATGACTCAAGTCCTGTAAGCACTGTGCTGTAAAAGTGGGGCTCCCTGTGACTGTAGTTAAGTCTTCTGTTAGGAATTCACTGAAAAGAAGAAGGTTTAAGAACTCTGAAAGAAGATGACAGAAGACATTTTGACAACAAAAGGCAGGCAGAAGAAGAGCAAAACGATTTCACTGTATGTCAGGAAAGACATTTGGAGCTTTTGATTTAAAAGGCTCTTTGTGACCATTAATTAGTTAAACCTAACCACCTCCTGGCAGAATATATCAGCACTATTATCACTTGCTACAGCAAAATTTGAAATGCTGTAAGATGAAAGAGCTTTAGTAAGAATTGAAAACTAATGAATGGCACAGTGAGAATCACAACTGAGTCTCTGTAGGGCGATTCTATTTGGAATCAGCCCAGCCAGAGTTCAGCATGCAAGTAGCATGGTGCTCCGTGGTTGCAGAACACCCTGTGGACGGCCAGGGATGATAGAGAAAGATCAGTGCCAAGCTGCTTGTAAAGCCAAATGACATCTGTAAGCCCAGCAAAGTGTGGAGGTGCACGCTCTCCCTCAGAGCCTAGGCAGGGAGACAAGGCTCAGTTCTCCCGGAAAGGAGACACAGTCTAAAGAGCATAATCCATTAACCTTACTAAGAGATTTTTAATTTTTATCAACTCAGAATACACAGAGAAAGGTCAAGAGAACAAAGCTGCGAATGTTTGGAATCAATTACTTTCAGAATATTAACAACTACTCTTTTAACTGAACAATTCGCCAAGATTATCGTCAGAAAAAAAAATCATGAAAATGTCCTCAAATTTGAATAAAATTTGAGATAGAAATGGCAAATTAAAGAAATTCCAGCTAGTGAATTATTGTTCTTTATTTTTATTAATCAGTACTATGCCAGTCATTTTTTTCTGGAGAAATATAATGACAAGATGCTATTAAACAAGTAGTATAAAGCAATAGTAAATGGCATATTTTTTGTCTGAAAATGCCAACCAGTCATAGCCTTTTAAAAGTTCTCCTCTGAAAGTCACCAAATTTTCCTGCTCTATTAGCTTGGGATGGGAATTATTTAGAAGAAAAGACATAACTGTAATGTAAATTAAGATCAGAACAAACTCCAGTTCTATCAGAAATGAAATTAAAAATGAAAAATATTGCAATAAAATAGGTGATTCTAAATAATTTGGGAATGGGAAACACTTGTTCAAACTTTCCCACAAATAGACATATATAGAAAAGAAGATTGTTACTTTTCTATACAAATACGAAAAACATGTTAATAAAATTTAAACAAAAGGTAATTCAGAGAAACACTTGCATTGTGTCATTAATATTAATGGATTAACATCCTTAATACACAATGAGCTCTTGTAAATAATTAAAATAGATTTAAAAATTCATTAGAAAGATAAAGAATTAAATAGAAAGTGGAAATATGTTTAGATGCAAAATATTTGTAAACATCTAAACTCATTAGTAACCAAAGTAAATCAAATTTAAACATTAATAAAAATATAAGGTTAGATTGACAGAGGACAAACAATATAATACGTGCAATGAAAGATTTAACTTAGAAACTAAATTGTTAATACAGGTGACTACAGGGAAACAAAGCAATATATACCAAAAACTTTAAAAATATACATGCTTTCTGGTACAGATATACTATTTAAGGAAAGTTAGTCAAAGGAAGAACTATGTATGAGGATTTTTAGCAAAGAATTTTCATAATATTGCAGATAATGTCAATAATAGGAAATTGATCAAGTCATACATTGTACAAGGAGGTTCTATGTATCTGTTAAGGCAACAAAAAAGATAAACAGTAGTGTTTAATCTTATGAACAGATTATATTAGTTCCATAAAGAATATTGAAACAACTTTTGAAAGATATTACTTTTAAAAATCTTTGGAAACATGAAATTATGATACTCTTGTCCTTACATATGAAGTAAATAGCTTGTGATTGTTTTAATGCAAATGGATTGGGCAATGTTTAATGATGTTTAATGCTCGTTTTTGTGTGCATAATCCTGTCCTTTGAATAACTGAAGGACTCAAGGAAAGAGAACACTTCTCACATTCCTCTACAAGTACTCGTGGGCTGGATTTCCTTTGAAAATAGGAATTATATTTATCAAAGGACATGTAAAATTATATTTAATAGGAACCAATAGATATCTTTGCTGTTAAGATGGGGAAATTCATCCTTCTAGCAGCAACATTCTGTAAGAATCCATTCATTTTTGATATAATGTATATTCTTCGGGAGAAAAAAAAGGCAAGATTTCTATTGAAACATGAGTTTCTAACAAAATTTCAGGTGGAACTAGAAATTACCACTCTTATACCGCTACGAATCTCTAGGCTGTATCATCTGAGGTTTTGTGATTCCATTTTAGCTCTGTTACTCAAGGAGAAAATGTTTAAAAGGACAGAATTACTAGAACTCTGGTTCTCCAAGGTTAATGTGCATCAGAATTTCCAAGGACTAGAGCGTTCTGATGAAGAGGTGGCCATAAAGTGGATCCAGTCATTGATGGGCAAACTGTCTTATGCACACACATTTCACTATTGCAAAAATGGAGGCTCAGAAAAGTCAGAGTGTGTCCAGGCAGCACAGAGAAAGAGGCATAAAACCAAGCTCTTGGAGACTAGCCCAAGTATGACAGAACTCTGTCAGCTAGCAGAGGCCATCTTTTTTTTCCCCGTTTAACACCTGAAATCACCATTCAAATAGTATTTCAATCTGTTCTTTCCACACTGAGAACTTAGTAAACTGGAGTTCCTAGCTATTTGGCAGTCTTATGCATAGTGATTTCTGCAACCTTATCAGGTATGGAATTAAGATAATGAATGCTGCATCAACCTTTCAAAGATCAGGTTTTCATGGTGGCTCTCCAATTAACAACATTTCCTATATGACATTTTGAAATAAAGCAGAATTGAAAACACTAAGCAGAAAATGCACGAACCTTGTTCGACAAGGTTCTAGTATCACTTTGGAATGATCAATAGGCTGATGCCACTCAATAATGTCCTGTACAGTGGTGGGCTCTGCCTCTCTTCTGGTTACCTCAGGGATGTGTGTGTGTGTGTGTGTGTGTGTGGGTGGGTGTGGGTGTGGGTGTGCATTCATTGGGATAGAAGCAGTAAATGCAGCTCCAAAAAAAATTAACCTTTGAATTTAATGAATATAAAACATCTGTACAAATTTCTTTTTGGCTATATGTGTCTGACAATAATGATTATTATCCATTTTCTATGTTATGGCACTTTACATTAAAACAGTGACTTTATGTTTTCATCAATTTATTTTCCCATTTTCATACTAACACTTGGCTCATTTTACATTGTTTCATAGCATCTACATCATTGCCCCTCATTTCCCTACCCACTGGATCAGATACTGCCTTGTCTAGGGTGCTTACAATTGCTGCCTTTATATTCTATGGTCAAGGATCATTTCTTTCATAACTCAGTAAACCTAAACGTTTAATGCTTCAGGTAGCAGTTTTTCTTACTTCTAATTTCCTAGAGCTAGGATGGTGATATCCTTCTTGCTCTCGCCCACCTGTGCATTCATCCCACTTGTGTTTGGCTCACCCAAACAGGGCCAAGTTCCTGTGTGGAAACAATGTGGAGCTACACAGTTTTGGTTTGTCCCTCACCCTCTGGAGAGCTAGATGTCTGTGCAACACATCATTTTCTTGTAATTCTGGCAGAAGTAGTTCTTTCCAAGAGAAACTTCCCAATAGCGCGTTGTCTTGACTGGATGGTTAAGTCTGGAGAATTTTGTAACTCAGAATAACAAGCTCTCTTGGATAATATTCCTAAAACCAAGCATTCTAATCGCTGCTTTATTGGCAATAAGAGCAAAATTTGGCTTCGTGAATTAAATAAGGAAAGGAGATGCTGTTTGCTGCTGCCATTGTAGACCCTAAATCCAGATGTAAATCTTCAATCTTTTATGGGTTCTTAAGAACTTTGCATTATTTCTAAGTCTCCCTCATCCCTCCCTTTCTCAACTGAAGGTCAGATTTTTAAAAATTTTTTCCCTTCACTGTATGTGTGTATACATAGATATCCACATATTATGTGTGTGCACACACACATAAAATTTTCTATATACAACTCTCCTTGACTGCTTTTGCTTTTGCTTTCCTGGGTTCATTTCTTATTATTTCATTTTCTTTCAGTGGAAGTTCCACATTTGTATTATTCCTCTTGTGCCTCGCTAAACTATTACATCTGCTTTATTTGCTTAATTTCTGATTCCATTGGGGTGGTAGAAGTGGGAATGAAACAGTGCTTAATAGCCAATACATACAGAAGAGATATGCCATTCTGGTCCAACCAGGGCTGCCCAGTTTTCCTAATTCCAGGTGACAATTCTAATGCCAAAGGTTATATTTTTCTAACATGAATGATTATTTTATTCCTTATTCAAGTGATAAGCTATGTGAGGCAGATAGTTCCTGAGTTAACCATGTAATTGCAATGCATGCACAAACAGACTAAACAAAAAAGAGTATGTGAAAATATAGGTACAAAATACTTGAAAGATAATTACTTCAGCACACAGTGCTAGTAACAGATCTAACATGGAGAGTTCATGGAGGAAGTTGTTCAACTGGCCCAGGAGATAAGCCCTTTCATGGTAATGCTCAAATCAGATGTATACTGCTGCCAAGTTGTCATCAATGAAGCAAAGGACTTTCCAGCCAGTAATCTCTGACCACCAATGCCTTTTCAGAATGAATATTTGCTAACATTGGAGGTATGTCTAAAATGGCAGTTCGAAGGCAATGGTATTTATTGCCCTAGAAGGTGCCTTGCCTTAGCTTCCCAATGTCAACTTTGAAGGGAAAAGCCCTGGACCCAAGCTATCTCATTTTCATGTCCTTGCCAAGTTGTCAACAGCTTATCAGCCAGTGGATAGTGACTGCCAGCCAGCCACTTGGCTCACTTACAGCTTGTGTTATAAGAAAAAAGCCCCAAAGGGAGTTAAAACTGTCAAAGCACAGTTACATTAATCATAATTAGGATGCCAATTTACTTATAGTCATCATAAAACACACAGTACATCAAGGCATTATTAAATAGGGGACACAAGAGGAAACACCATTAAAAATTAATTATGATGATAATGATAATCCTTCAAATTGCAACTAAAAACATATGTTAGTACTACATTCATTGGGACATTGGATGCACATATGAAATAATAAATTGGATCTATATATTATACTTTACATGAAGTAAACACCAGGCAGATTAGATAAACAAAATAATGTACTTAATAACAATAACACAATACTAAAATACTAGAAAAATTATAAATATTTAATATTGAATTGGAGAAAATTTTCATTCAGAGATTATAAAGGAAAAGATGCTGTAAGTTTAACTCAATTTAATCTGTAAATTTTTACTTTTTTACTTTTATTTGTTTGAAAGGAAGAGAATAGAGAATTAGACAAAAAGATTGCCAGTTCACTAGTTCATTACCCCAAATGCTCACCAAAGTTAGAATTGGGTCAAACTAAAGCCAGGAGCTGAAACCGAGTGATGCAGGATGTGAAACCCACAAGCCTGCACTGCTTCAGTCTGAAAAGACTCAGCATTGTCCATCATGTTCAACTGCACCTGGCCAAAAGTACAACCCAAAGCTATGATAGAATTAAGTTGTTTTTAAACCTTTGAGTTTTAAAGTGGTCTGTTACGCAACGATAGCTAATTTAACAAAGTGTTAACACACTTTCCTCCTAGAAAAGCCCTGTCACTGGTTTCCCTCCTCCAATCCTACCTAGCAACTAGAATCCAGGCTTTTGCAAAATGTTTTTAAAATATGTGTATATTAATTTCTATTGCTGAATTTTCAGAAGAGTTGTTTCTTTGAAAAAAAAAAATATATATATATATATATCAAACTATCAAGACACACGACAATGATTCTAGACACAACTTCATCCTGCTTATTTCTGTTGGGTCCTCTGCTCCATTTTCCACCATCACATCTTGTCTCATTGGCAGAATTCACATACTGTGCATAGTTGCTTTGCTTTAATTAGCTCATTTGTTATCTCTTTCTGTTTGGCTTATTCGGTTTGCAGATTGCTAGGCTATTTGGAGTTGTTTATATGTCATGTAACAGTTTTTAGGCCAGGATTTGTAACATTAGGTTCTTTGGGACATTACTTTGCAGAAAAAAAAATAGTGTTTTCATCAAATGCAACTGGGATATATTGCAACAGCAATGTGGTTTTCTTTCATTTCCTAGCTTTCTTTGCTGATAATATTACATGAATTGTTAACAACCAAAGAGACATAGCAGATCCCAAATTAATTTACTATGGAGCCATTAACATTTTACTGAAAGAATTTTAGGAAATGTTACTTTAATATTACCTCAGGCATAAATATATAAAAACAGGTGTTAAGTAAAACCTGTAGTCCTTAATCGCCTTTATGAAAATAACAAGAAACAATTCATTAGTGACTTGGCAAGTGAAGAGCTGTTTTTTTTTTTTTTTAATTCTAAAGTTCAGAATTTCTGAACTATGAAAAATTTTTTGGATTTTACTCATATTTCTAACTTGTATGTATGAAAATACTGGGTAGCTTCTTCAGGTTATCTCAATAATCTTAAAATTGCTGCAGTAGATAGATACAAATAACCAACATTTTATAAGAACAATAACTTTTTGTTTTTTTGGAGGGGTTTGGATTTTATTTTTTTACATTTTATTATTATTATTATTATTATTATTACCATTTTATGATATAGTTCCATAGGCTCCTGGAATTTCCGTGATCCCAGCCCCAATCACCCCTCTACCCGCCTAGTTCTTCTATATCATTACTAACATATAGTTCTTCATACACAGTCATATGTCCATCAATGCGGGCGTGGACAATGGCAGAGAGTCCAGAATCCTATGTCAAGATATAGTAAACAGTTTCATTGTAAGTCCATCTTTGTCTGGTAGCAGAAATGCATACCACACTGCATCCTCATATCTGGATGTTAGTCTCCATTTCACAGCTACTGTACATCCCCTTAAATGAAAAGTCACAATACAAAATCAACAATAGAAAGCAAAATAGAAATTTACAATGCCATGAAATTAAATGACATGTTACTAGATATGACAGTCTCCATTACACAGCTACTATACATCCCCTTAAATGAAGAGCCACAAAACAAAATCCACATTAGGGATAAAAAAGAAATTAACAACACCAAGAAGTTAAATAACATGCTACTAAATAACTAACGTGTAGCTGAAGAAATGAAAATCAAGAACCTTCTTGAAGAAAATGACGCTACTGTATGATCTAGGAGTCATTGAATGATTTAATCAGAAGAAAGTGTTTTAAACAGATGAAACTAACCAAAAACATCAAATCCCATGTGATATAGTTTCCACTGATTTTTGTTCGTGAAGTGTGTCTCTTCTAGACAATAAATTGTTGGGTTTTGTTTTTTAATCCACTCTACTAATCTATGACGTTTCATTGAGCTTAAACCATTTACATTCAGGGTTAATATGTGTGGTTGGTACTTTGGTCCTGTCATTTTAGGACTGGGTTGTTCATTGGTTTAGGCTTCTGTTGTCATTTTATTGGGATGTTCTTCACATTTGCCTTTGGTTTTGGTGGGTGCTATTCCTCTTCTCTGTCAAGAGAATATCTTGAGGTATCATTTGTAGGACAGGTTTGGAAGAGGCAAATTCTTTTAACTTTTCTTTACTGTGGAAGAATTTTATTTCATTTTCAAAGACAAAAGGAAGCTTTCCTGGATATGTTATCCTAGGCCGACAATTTTTTTTCTTTTAGAGTCTGGAATATGTCACTCCATTCTCTTCTTTCCTGTGAAAGATCTCCTGTGAGTTTAATTGGCATTTCCTTTATATGTCGATTGATATTTTTCACGTGTACATTTAAGAATCTTTTCCTTATGTTCAATTGAAGAGAGCTTGATGATCATGTGTCTTGGTGAAGATCGCTTTTGATCAAGCCTGTTGGGAGTTCTGTGCCCCTCCTGGATGTTGTTTCCCAATTCTTTCTCCAGATTAGGGAAATTTTCCCTTATTATTTCATTAAATATATCTGTAAAACCAGTTTCTCTTTCTGCACATTCTGACACTCCCATAACTCTTATATTTGGCCTCTTGATAGTGTCTTTCAATTCTTACATACTTTTTTGGCCTGATCCAGCTCTGCCTCCAACTTTTTGTTTGCTTCCCCTGGTGACAGGAAATATCTGCCAATTCTGAGATTCTTTCTTCTGCTTGCTTCATTCTATTTTGGAGACTCTCCACTGCACTTTTAATTTGCTCTACTGTGTTCTTAATTTCTAATATGTCAGCATTGATTTGCTTTATTGCTTCCTTACATTCTTTGAACTCTTGTATGTGCTTCTCATTGTTGATCAGAAGCTTTAAAATGAGTTTTCTGAATTCTGTGTGCCCCATTTTCTCGATGTCTTCCTCAGTGAACTCTGAGGTTGGCAAAGGGCTTTGCGCCTTTGCAGGGGAGTTTTCAGTAATATTCATTGTGCTTTTGTCTCTTCTTTTGTTCTTGGTCATTGTACTTCTGGTTAGCAGAGTCTTCTCCTTGGGGCAGGTTTCTAGGCTGTGTCACCCACAGGTCTGCTGTTTGATTTTACTTATTGCAGTTGGTACACAGCTCTTTGTTTTCAGTCACTTGTGCCACAACCTCCAGCAAGTTCCAGGTCTGGGTTTTTATGTCAGATTTCCACCATGGTCTCCGTAGCCCCAACTCCTGGCTCACCAATCTCCACCTCTTGTGATACCATGCTGAGGCTGCACCATTGTCTCTGCAACCTTTATCCCACTTTCAGTTGGAGCAGGTCCTGGGGTTAGGGAGACACCAGGCGTCCTATATAGTTAGGTTGTTGGTGACACTGAGCTTGCCGGAACCTATTGGACATTAGGTCTGCATGCCACATGGGCCTATTTTGACCTGCACGATGCCACAGTCGGCATTATTTTCCTGCAGGACCAGTGCAATCCACTGAACTCAGTGAGTTCTAGCAGAGCTCAGCACATGCAGTTCACTGTTGTCTTCTGCAGTCCTAAAGCTATTGCCACAGTGTACAAAATGGCACCTGACATAGAGTTCTTGATCTGCTGGCCGTCAGATCTGAGGGCTACCCAGACCTCTCTTGGGTGAAACCTGTAAAATGCCATATTGATGCAGTTCACTGAGTCAGAAAAGAGTTCACTCTCAGCTCAGCGTATGCTCAGTCCTTTCCCTTGCCTTTGCCTTCTTATGCAAAATGGAACTCAATTCGCCTCTAGGGGGCTGACTGGGCTGTGAAATCCACCCTGTTCTCGAACTGTCCATCTGGGATCTGCTGCGTTGTCTCTGCTCCTGGTCAAATCAAAGGGACCAGCAGGATGGACGGTTCTTTGTCTGGGTTCACCTCCCAAGCACCCAGTGAAAGTCCCTACCCACCTGGTTGCTGGGGGAGTTCTGGCTGCTGGTGGAGTTCAGATTGCTGTTAGCTGAATGCTGCTGGAGTATCAGTTACCACAACACCACACCATTGTGTCTGCTGCTTTCCTGTGTCTGTCAGACTCCAGGTACTTTCTGCTGTTGTTCTGTCCTCTCCTATTTCCTGGAATGTGTCCTCTCTGCTTCATCCTGATTAAATGTTTCTCCGTCTGTTTAAACATGTCCTTAGACTATTCTGCCATCTTGATTCTCCCAACAATGACTTTTTGTAACAGAGTGAATATAGCTGTCCATTTGGTTGCTGCTCCACCCTCATTCGATCCAGCTGGACAGGTGTAGCATAGTGAATCATCCATTCAGGCTGGAAGAGTATCCTGGGACACCCAGATCCCATGTCAATCTCTTCACACGAATGCAAGCATTTTACTCACTTACTCAATATCAATATGCTATGCAAATTGTGTCATTTTCTATTTGTCATTTAAGCAAAAAAAAATGGCGGTACAAATTTTAAAACTTAAATGTATGCCAGATTAGCCTGACAAACTTGCAAAAGCACAGTTTTTGAGGTCCTGCTTCCAGGATTTCTGATACTGTCAGTGCTTGGTAGGCCAGAAAGCCAAGAGCAATTACACTTTTGCTCAGGCAGATGCCCAGAGACTTTCTTTTGAAAAAAAGTAAGATTGATCAGTAGTTGGTAGAAATAGAAAAATGTATTCTTAGAAACTTCTTTACTCGCCTTGCATGAATGTGCCAGTGTTACAAGGATTTCCTGTGGGTTTCTCCCTTTGCATTAGCCTACTTTATTTAGCACCAGGCTGCTAATCAACATCTATACTCTGATGACCTCAGAGTTTGCATATTGGAACTACTAAAAAGTACTACAGATTTGACATGTCTAGAACTGAATCCTTGGGGCAGGGTATTAAACATTTGGCAGTGTTAAAATGCATCCCCAAGTGCCCACATCTGTCTGTGAATGGCTGGGGTCAAGTCTCCCTTGTGCTTTGGAAGCCAGCTTCCTGTTAATGTGCACCCTGAGAAGCCGCAGGTGGTGTCTCAAGTACTTGGGCCCCTGGCACCTATGTAGAAGCTCTAGATCTAGTTTTAGGTTTCTGGCTTTTCCCAGCTTAGCCCCAAATTTTGCAGACATTTAGAGAATGAGCCAGCAGACGAAAGAGCTGTTATGTCTGTCTCTGCCTTTATGTCTCTGCACCTTTTAAATAAATAAAAAAGTTTCTTTTAAGGAAATACACAATCTAAATTCTTAATTTTATCCTCAAATGTTTCCTCCCCAATAGCATAATTTTAATGAATGAATCTTTATTCTAAGGTGTTTTTTTGTTTGTTTGTTTTTTAGGCAACAAATCTTATATTCATTCATCCATTTTTTTTCTTTTCACTCACATCCAAGTCATATATCCTTTCAACTGTACCTTCTGAACATTACCAGAATCTTAATTATCTTACAGTCTCTCTTACCACCCTTCAGCCCATCATTCTTTCTCACTGCACTCTTGTAATCACTTCATCATGACTGCTTCTCTACTCCACAGCAGCCCTTTCTCTATATAGTAACAAGAGGGAGGTCATTAAAGGGCAGGTGGGATCACCTGACTCCTCCAAAAACACTTCCAAGGACTCCCACCTCCATTAGACTCTATAAGGCTTCATTATGGCCTAGAAAGCCTCATGGGACCTGCCTTTTTGGATTTTTTCCTTCATCTCCACTATCCTCCCCCTCACTTTTAGGTCAATTGCCATGTTGCTCCTTTACTGCATATGAAACAGGCCAGGCAGGCTCCCATCTGAGGCACTTTGTACCTGCTGTTTCTTTGGTGGGATTTCTTCTCTCATCTCTTAGATCCTGACTAAATGCCATCTTCTCAGAGGAGCTTCTTCTGCCAACACCCTTATCACTCTTCAGGCCCACCCCTAGTGTATTTTGATGGCAGCTGTTCATTCAGACTTGTATTTTCCCCTTGACATAAAAAATGTATTATCTTAAATATCAAATAATTTACATGCTCCCTTTTTCCAGAAAGTTCCTAATAAAATAAGACTTTTTTTTTCCTTGTGTGACTTTCTTCAGAACACTCTGTCTGTGGTATCGTATGCACTTCGCAACTCCAGCATTTAGATGAGATCAAAGCAGAAACTCAATGCTTCAATTCCATTTTCCATTATATATGATAATGTGCCAATAAGCATATATTTGTTGAATATTAGGGTATTGATTCACATTCTGAAATGTACTATTAGGAAAAAAAACCCTCATACACTCATCAATAGTAACATCTAAGGATTGCACACATGAATATTGATGTACATGGACTTCACTTGGTTTCTGGGTATCTAATAAATAATTATGAGTCACTATTAAGCATTAACCATATTTACAGAGGGCTTCCCATTGTACCGCTAATGCTCACTACCATGCACACAGGTATGATGGATAGCCATGTTTACACAAAAGAAATTTTTTCTTAATGTTTCACCCTCACTCAGAAAAGAAATGGAGTGGCAGCATGATAGTAGGTGAGACTTATTTTACCCTTATGGTATTCCCAATTCAACATCTGCACTTTCCAAAAATCAAGTCTTAATGCTACAAGACCTTTTGAGATATTATCCCCATGTTGTGAAAGGAAACCAATGCTTATGGTAGGTTACAGAGCTAGCATGATTAGACTTCAACAGTGGGTGGAATGACTCAGGATCATGTGCTTGCCACTTGTGACTATGCTGGTTCTCCCATCAGCCTCAGAACGCCCTGCACTGACTTTCACCTATGCTGTTCCCACAACAAAAGCCCCCTGATGGACATAACCACGTTCTCAGACGCGCACAGAAGGCAGGCTTGACTGGGAAATGAAGATGTTCTACTTGATGTGTTAGTAAAACCAAGTGATTCCACATTATCAGGATTCCCTAGGTAAATTTTTAAACTATTTTCATCCAGCATTTAAAGTTATTTCACATAAATAGATTTTTTTAAAATCTCTAGAGAGCTCAAGGCTCCATGGAACCATTTTATATTTAAAAATTTGATGTAGTAGAATTATTATTGCTGTGAATACATTTGGAAAAAGCTCTTATCGTTGGCATTCACAATTTATGTTTCTACATCAGAAAATCAGCACTCAGACATTCTGTTTCATTTTGAGTGATTCCATAACGTATCGAACGAGTTACATCCTACTGTAAACTCAACTCCTCCAGACAATAAATAGTGCATCATTACAGTCAAATCACACAAATGCTATCATTTCTTCCTTTCCAAGATTGAAAAGAAAGGTGAGAGGGTTGGATATGCTGTGTAATGTTGAAAATTTCCGGACTGCACTGATTTCTTTGTGGGGTTTTATATATATATATATATATATATATATATATTTGTAGAAGTGATAAATTACTAAACATATGCTCTGTGACTTGCGTTGTTTGGTGAAGAGGGTGAAATTGATGAGTCCAGATGGTCCCTTTCGTTGAAGACAGAAGGCCAAGATGGTTCAAATTTTAATTAGGTCTGCTAATAAGATGCATATAGGGAACAAGTCAATATAGGAACCTTCTGAAAATATTTTGTTCTTTCATAGCATGTTTTTGTATGATAGGGCGGAGATGGAAAACCAGAGACTCAGTTGGTAATAGGGAAGATCTGATTTCCATAGAGCTTACAATCTGTTATACTCCTAACTTTCTAAGTACTGATACCTTAATGAGGTTTTCATAATTTCTAGGTTATTTCTGACTATATTATATTATGCAATCCTCACTTACAGAAATTCTATTGTTGGGGCTGGCACAGTTGCCTAGCGGCTAAAGTCCTCAACTTGCATGCTCCAGGATCTCATGGGGCACCGGTTCTAATCCCGGTGGCCCTGCTTCATGTCATGCTCCCTGCTTGTGGTTTGGGAAAGCAGTTTGAGGACGGCCCAACATCTTGGGTTCCTGCACCTGAGTGGAAGACCTGAAAGAGGCTCCTGGCTCCTGGCTTCAGATCTGCTTAGCACCACCGTAGTGGCCACTTGGGAGTGAATCAAAGCGCAGATCGTCCTCTCTGTTTCTCCACTTTTCTGTATATCTTTCAATAAAAGTAAATCTTTAAAGAAGAAAAAGAAATTCTATTGTTGAAGCACAGGAAGTTGGTATGGAGAGTTGATTAAACTGTAATAATGCTAACGTTTTCCTAAATGGAAATTTGTTTCCCTATGTCTAAAACATTTGATCATTTGTTTGAGAAGAGAAAGGCAATCAATCCATTGCCCAAATGCCTGCTGTAACCAGGACCACTGACTCCATCCAAATCTTCCAGGCACTCAATCACTTGCTCTCAGCATCAGCATTAGCAGGTAGCTGGAGCTAAAATTGAACTAAGGCCAGATGTAAGATGAAAAATACCTTAACAACCAGGCAAACTCCTGATCATATTCCTGTGATGCTTAAAATTTATCAAATTTACCGTTCCTAAAGTAAAATTAGGTGATAGTTTGAGATCTTACATAAAATCTTAGAACAGCAAGCCCTCATTTTGAAATAAATTCTTCTAACTCCATAAAATGAGTAATATGTCGCATATAGAGATATAAAAATGAAGTGTTGGAGAATTCTGGTATTGGTCTGAATGAAAAGCATCTGCAGTAAAGGCAACTGTGGAGTTGCTTTATGTCTGTGTGGCAGCCAGTGCAGACTTATGAATTCACGCTTCACTGTAAGAGTCAAACTTCAGGGACAATGTTGTGGCACTGCCTGTGATTTAGCATCTGCCGTAAAAACTGGTTCAAGTCCTGGATGTTGCACTTTCTATCCAGATCCTTGCTAATGCTCCTGGGAAAGCAGCAGATAAAGGCCAAGTACTTTGGCACCTCCTACCCATGGGGCAGACCTGGATGGAATTACGGGTTTTTGCTTGGTCCTCGTCCTCACTGTTGCAGCCATTTGGGGAGTGAATCAACAGGTGGGAGGTATTTCTCTCTGTTCCTCTCTGTACCTCCCTCTTCATATAACTATCTTCAAATCAAAAAGTAAATCTTTTAAAAAAATAAATACAATAAAAGCGCTGGTTTCCATTAAGTATCTTAGAAACAAACATTATCTTAAGCATTCTCTTATTCCTATTTCTCAAATAGTAAAGTCAATACTGCAAGAAGCGGAGGACTCTGCCTCAGGTCACACAGGTAATCAATAACAGAGCAATAAGGTGAATTCAGGTGAGAGTAAATTCAAAACTTAAACAGGTCCTGAGCCTCACAGGCATTTTATACAAAATGTCTCAAATAAACCTGAAAGTCTTTTACTCTAGAGCCCGTGGTGGTATCAAGATTTCAGTCCAGCTTTTCCAAATCCTAATATACACTTTTCCACAGATCAAATATTTATTCAAAATATATGGTTCCTGAATATTTTGACTGGAACATTAGAAAATATTATGAGAAAATTATACGTCAGTGTCTGAGTATATTTAAAAGGAATAATCTTTACCATCTAACAGGCCATTTTTGGTGATCAGCAAACATTGATCCATTCTACTTTTAAACCCCTGAATAACTTCACAGTCCACTCTTACTTCCCAGGCTGTGGAGATATCCTAATGCTTGTTTACAAATACATTTTTTTCTGGCATTTTTGGTGTCTTTGGAACATAATTTTCATCTCAAATTCTGCCACCCTATAATATATATTTAAAGCAACATGCAAGTAGTCAATCTAACTGCTTTAAATAAATGTAGAAGAATTAATTTAGCCAATCAGCAATGGAAAGTGTTCTCTTGCAAACTTGCTGTATGTGAAATTCCATTCAAAAGCTAAACTGTGGAATTGTTTGCAACAGCATTCATTACCAGATCGGTGTTATAAAGTTAGTATGCCAAAAGAAACTACGCAGGGAATATTAGGGTGGCAAACTTGAATACTGGCGTTGGCTCAAAGAACACATAAATTGTTCTCTTGAGTCTGCCTGTGATGACATAATACAATAATCCCTCTCTTGGTTTAGACAAACGTTTGCTCTAATAGTTTCTTGGAAAAACCTTTTTATTTCCCAATGCTCTGAATCTGATAGAAGCAATTATTTGTTTTAAACATTTGTTTAGAAATATCTAAAAATCAAGTTGTATGTAGCCATGATATTGGCGGCAGTCAATGCCCTCAGGCCACTCATCACCCTTGGGCGTGAGTCCTCACAGAATGTCCTTGACAGTTGTTCCCAAACGCACATATCAGTTACTATTGACTGGACCGCACTTGCTGAAAGCTACATATTACCTCACTTTGACCCGGTAGCTGTTAGGGTCCCAACATACTAATTTTTAAAGTGGAATAATTTATTCTACCAATTTCACAATGTACTTGCATCAAATACCCCTATGCAGATGATTCCAATAATAATACGGATGGATTCCTTTCAAGTGACAGTTTGAGATAACAAAAGGGAAAATAGGAGCCTGCCTTCTCACTCACTGATATCAACTGCTTTTAAAATTTAATATATTTTGAATGTCAGAATTCACTTATAAATGTCTAGAGGACATAAAAAGGCCACTGATGAAACGGTGATATTAATATTCACTCCGCGTTTAAAACAGAAGTAGTTGCATGTGTTCTTACAATAAGTGCCCATGTTCTTTCCATCTTCCTAGTCTCATTTCACCTTTTACCTTCCTGACTTTCATCTCCAGAAACAAAGGTAAAATATTCTGATATGCAACAATTGCGTAGTTGTCAACTTGCTTTTCTTTAAGTCTAGATTTATTCTGGGTGGAATAATGGGGCAAAACAAGGTTATATAGTCTCCATCCTGGTATAGTAACGAAAACAATCTTCAAAATATAATTGGAAGTGTGGCAGTGAAAGCATAATCTTCTAGGTACCGAAGGAACACAGGGCTCTGGGGCCTTCCTAGACCTAATTACTGCTCAGTTGGCAAAAGTGGCTGGAATTGCTTTAGATAGTGATGTTGAGCTGCTACACATCAGTGTAATTTTATTAGTTCTGGGTATTTGGAGGTACGCATATCCCAAGTTGTTTCTCAGCATGATAAATAGTTCAACATCTGAAACTGCATTATTAAAAAAAGAAAGACAGTGGTAGAAAGAAATAATGCCAAAAGGAGAGACGATGCAAGAGATTTATCACTGATCCAAGTGCTCTGCAATGAAGTGTACCTACTGCTCCCTTTGTCACTGTCCTGCCTCAACCACACTTGTCATCTAATGCTAGGATTAGGAAAATAGACACCTGCATGGTTCCATAGTCAATATTTCCTCTGCCAACTCTTCCACTGTCATGAAAACATGCTAGATGGAGTAAAATCTGGGCTTCAGCACCAATTTCCCTAAATGTTCTATGTCTTCCCACTGCCTCCTTATTGAAGCTTATCCAACCAGCACAGCATATGACGACACCAACTCCATTCCCTTACATGAAGCATTGTCCACATTTGTTCTACAGAATACTTACCAGGGCCTCTAAGCCTATACATTTCATTAGAAATTGAGTCTGAAAAATCTCTCAGTTCCTGCCTTGATGGATTTGCTTTGGCAATCCCTTTGAGTTTGTTGGTATCAGTAAATATGTAGTTTTTATACATGTAAGGGGGAAATAAACTTCAAAAATAAAAAATTAAGTATATGCTCCACTCTCATCTCATTCTTAATTTTTTAAAGATTTATTTATTTTTATTATAAAGTCAGATATAGAGAGGAGGAGAGACAGAGAGGAAGATCCGATGATTCACTCCTCAAGTGGCCGCAGCAACTGGAGCTGAGCCGATCGAAAGCCAGGAGCCTAGACTCTCTTTCAGGTCTCCCACAGCAGTGCAGAGTCCCACAGCTTTGGCAGTCCTCACTTGCTTTCCCAGACCACAAGCAGGGAGCTGGATGGGAAGCATGGCCACAGGGATTAGATCCAGTGTCCATATAGGATCCTGGTGCATGCAAGATGAGGACTTTGGCCACTAGGTTACCTAGCCAGATCCTCACATACACAATTTTTAATCTTCTATTTCAAAATTTTGCAGGCATGTGCTATTATCAGAAACATATTTATCTCTAAATGGTCTATTGATGATCATACTACTTAATACATTGGCATAATTTATACATTAGCATAGTTTTTTGTTGCCTTTAGTTTGCCTCTATGTTTCTTTATAAAATGATGTATGCTCTGTTTACTGTTAGTTGATTGTTAGTAATCTTACTGTTTTTTATCATTAACAGGTTTTATTTTTCTTTCTTTATATTACTGAAATTTGTGAGAAGAGTTTGACCCATTACTCATAAAGTTAAAGGAAACTGCAAGAGAGGAGAATATAGATTCTCAGCATTAATATGTGCTAGAAAACTTCAAAAAGAAGGGAAAACTAAGCTAAATAAGCTTACCTCTGGTGTGAAAAACCATTAAAATCTGTGCATAGTTTTGCTATTACACATTTCAAGACTTCTTTTATGTAATGCATATCTTATAGCCTGTTCTATGCCAAATGTTTATCTGATGAAAGTGGTAAAACACAAATACTTGTACAAAAAATTTATTTTAACTTTAATGAATCTCAGCAATAAGGTCGAATAAGACAAAGCAGCCATGGTGAGAACAGTCGCAGAGTTAATATCAGGTCAGAAATCGTTTTAGAAACAAGCAAAGAAGATGAACTCTTGTATGGAAAAGTGAAACTTTAAAAAAAAATTATTGGAAATGCAGGAAAGACAGAAAGATCTTCTATCCACAAGTTCACTCTGCAAATGATTGCAATAGCTGGAGCTGAGCCAGGAACTGGCTGACAGGAACTGAAGACAGGAACTTTGTCCAGGTCTCCCACGCAGCTTCAGGGACCCAGGACTTTGAATCATCCCTTACTGTGTTCCCAGGCCATAAGCAGGAACTAAATGGGAAGTGGAGCAGCTGAGATATGAACTGCCGCTCATATGGGATATTGGCACTTAGAAGGTAAGGACTTAGCTATGGAATCATCACACTGGGCCTGAGACAAAAAACTTCTAAAGACTGATATTTATCAAATAAAATATTTTAAGTTCTGGTACATGTAGAGGAATATGTTACGTGATGCAAAAAGAGCAGTCAAGGAAGTAGTGTTGTAGCATATTAGGTAAAGCCTCTACCCGAGATGCTGGAATCCCATGGAACTGCTGGTTCAAGACCCTTGCTAATGTGCCTGGAAAGGTGATACCCGACTCTAGCAGGTCTCAGTCCTGGCCATTGTGGCCATTTGGGGATTGAACCAGTAGAAGGAAGATTGCTCTCAGTCGCTCATCTCTTCTCTCTAATTATGACTCTCAAATAAATAAATAAATATATTTTCAAAAAGAACAGTCAAGAAAAATTTGAAAATCTTAAATCCATTGACAAATATGGAGCCAGTCACAAAGAAGCACATACCAATATGATTCCAAATCTATAAATACAAAGTAATTACATTTATAAAATCAGGAAAATATAGCAGACGGTCCAGCATTGTGGTGTAAAGTGTTTAGTCATTATTTCCAATAAAGGTATCTCATATCACAGTGCTGGTTTAAGCTGCGGCTGCTCAGTTTCTGATCCAGCTTCTTGATATGATACTTGGGAAAGCAAGTGATGATGGTCCAACCACTTGGGTCCCTCCGGATGGGAGATCCATCTAGAATTTAGGGCTCTTGGGTTTGATCTGGCTCAGATCTCACTGCTATGGACATTTGGGGAGTGAATCAATGACTGGAAGCTCTATTTCTATCTTTATTACTACCTCTATCTCTGTCATTCTCTCACTCTGCGTTTAAAATAAGTGAATAAAAAAAAATCTTTAAAATTAAAAAAGGCACTAGGTCCTGGGGAGGAAACAAAGAAGAAATTAAAGAAAATTGCTGCTTCCTGGGTTTAATGTTTCAGTTTTTCAAGAACACTAGTGTGTCAAGATTTCCAGAACACTAGTGAATCTCAAAGTCAATTGTTAAAAATGGGACAATCTTTTCCTCTATCATACATCACAGAGTCAAAAGTAAGGGATTTTCCAGTCTTAACCTTTTATAATTTTGTTTAAAAATTAGATTTTTTTCTGTGAATTTTTTGACTATGTAATTTAATATATTTTACAGATTTATTATTCATTTTGACTATTGAATTCTGATATCATCTTCAATTCTGTGCCCAAGCAATATATTTCCAAGATGTTATAATAGTCCTGACTCTTGAGTTACAAAAAAGAAAATAATTCCAAATAGCACAATGGTGTAGAATGAGATTTTGAAGCCTAAATGTCTGGGCCTACATCATGGTAATATCACTCTCACCGTATGTCAATAGAAGTTTTCCCCCTGCTTCTCCCATCACTGTGAAATAAGAGAAAGCAGTTCCTATGCCATTCATTTGGCTCAAAGGGTAATTTTTTTTTTCAATTTTGATGATTTTTACATAGTTGAATAGGGCTTAAAGGGTCCAGGGCTACAGAAAAGTGGATAAGAACATTGTTTCCACATTTTTTCCTTCCTGTATCTGGGGGAAGGGAGAAGACAAAAAGGGAAGCCACACCCACCCTTCCAACCATCCCAGGGTCCCCAACATGAGGCATGCTCCCAGGGCACTGCTCAAGTGGTTTCAACTGTTCTGAATTGCTGCCAACCTCGCCACTCAAAGCACAATGAAATCTCTTCAGAATCCAGTGGCTGACATAGTCCACCTTAGCATCTCCACTTACCCAGATTTTCACTGCCAACAATTTGTTCTGTCCTCTATTGTGGTATCAGCTGTCCTCAAGAGGTAAATTTAATGGCAAAAGAACACTACAATCGACCACAAACATCATTAAACTGCAGCAATATATTTGATGCACTTTCTAATGTCATGCACTATATGAGGGAGGATGACTGTTTCTTGGTTGTTCAAAGAGTTTAAGAAAGAGAACTGTTTGGTTGATTCTTCTTGAGCCTATTCCTAAGTGAAAGGCAACTTTCATGCCATTTTTCTGATAATCTTACTTTCATCTAGCTACCCAAAGAATCTTCTACTTGACTAGAACAAAAAATCAACTTTTGCTGCATTAATAGTCTTCTGAATTTCTTCTGGGATCATTGACATTTGGAATAAAAAAAAATGAAGGCAGACAAATGTTCAAATTTCCAAGATTGCATTGTATCAGAATGTGGCTTATCATAAGTGGTGCTGACCACAGCAGAAACATGAAAAAGTGTGAAATTTTAGGAAAGCCACCTAGAATATAAATGATTTGGGGGAAAGATGCCCTGTCTCCTCGTCTACTCTGTAATACCAAAGTGATAACTGGAGGTCCAACACTCAGACTGAAACATGAAAACATCTTGGAAATGGACACTTGCCACTGAATAATAAAATTTAAAAATAAACACTGGGGTTCCTGATGTCAACACGGAGTAGCCACATCAGTTGTGATATGCTTATTCTGAACTCCATTAAATAAGGGAGAAAAATAATCTCTCATTTCCTTTAAGCCACTACATTTCTGTCTTCTTCTTACCGTCAAATCTAATTTTAACTAATAAATTTAGATTTTCACGTGTCATTTTGAGACATCTGAAAAGTTAACCAGCTTTCCCCCCAAAATACTTTTTAACCAATGTTCAGCAGAGTTGCATAACTCAGAAATAGCTTTCTTAGATCTTAATCTTCCTTGGTTGCTTGTTTTCCACAAATATTTCAACTTACTTGTCTGCCTTTCAGCTTTAATATTCTGCAGCTAAAGTTTTTCTAGTTATGGGTACAGACAAGCTGGCACACCTCAAAAAATTTTTCCCCTGAAACAACTGTTTGCCTAACAATGAAACATATTTTGCTTTTACACTGAGCTTATCTAACCATAAACTGGAATGTTGGAAGCTCTCGTTTGCAAGCTGCTTGATAGCCATTTTTTTTATCCTTGTTTGTTGGAGTTTATTTTCAGATGTAAGAAAACACACATTTATGTTTCAAAGCTTAAACTATGAAAACTTATTCTCAGCTATGTTTGCCAGAGTAATCATAGAAAATTTCCAAAGGAGACAGCCAAGCTGGCCTTGATACCACTAGTACTGAAAATAAATGAAATAGGTAAAAATCAAAGTATTACTCAAGTGAGAAAACAATGTTAATCGGCATTATTCCTTATTCCTTATGTGAAATGAAGAACCAAGAAATAGAGGGCAGGTAGACAGGAGAGATGATAGGTAGGTGGGTCGCAGATAAACACACAGATAGATATTCACACATGTTGGTTTTCTATTTTCCTTTTCATGTTTCATCTTGATGCTAGACCTGAGTCATGTTGACTTCAAAATGCCACCCTGGTTCCTTTATTTATACCAGAACATGAAAAGAAATGTTCTATTTAAAAATCACAAGTATTGTTGTTTGTCTTTTTGTCAAAGATTATTTGGCTGTATCTGTGTGGGTTCCCATCTGGTGTTTCTATTCTGCTCCATTGATCTTCCTCTCTATCTTTGTGCCAGTACCAGGCTGTTTTGATAACCACTGCCCTATAGTATGTCCAGAAGTCCGGAAACTGTGATTCCCTCTTCTAACTTCCTGTTCTTCAGGATGGTTCCAACAAAACTTGTTGGCGAGGTTGCAGGAATAAGGGAACCCTACTCCACTGCTGGTGGGGCTGCAGGCTGGTACAGCCGCTATGGAAATCAGTATGGAGAACATTCAAACAACTCAAATTCAACATACCGTATGATCCAGCAATAGCACTCCTAGGAATATATCCAGAACACTTGTTTTATGAGAAACCAACATGCACTCCTATGTTCATAGCAGCACAATCAGTAATTGCAAAAACATGGAAACAGCCAAAATGCCCATCAGCAGACGATTGGATAAGAAAGCTATGGTTCATCTACTCCATGGAATACTACTCAGCTATTAAAAAAAACAAAATGCAGTTCTTTGTGGCCAAATGGGCCAAACTGGAAACCATAATGCTAAGGGAAATGAGCCAATCCCAAAAGGTTAAATACCACATGTTTGCCTTAATTTAAGATGACACGATGTTATGTATAACATGTGATGTTATGTATGTTATATGTTGTATATAAACTAAAATTGAAATGTCAATGAGGTGGTCACAGAAGGTGGTTAAGAACTAGCATTTATTTTTAACATATTGGTTACTCATTACTATGTCAATTAATTCCATAATGATGTAAATTTTTGCTGATGGTATGTTGGAGCTTTTAATTGATCGGGATGATACTCTGCTGGCTCTGTCTTCAGACCAGAGAGGGTATACCTAAGAAGCTGTTGAACTTGACTGGACAATAAGATGCTGGACTCTATGTTTGGTATATGCTTGCAATGGGGAAATCTCAACTGAACTTGAACTCTGGTTATGCAACAAGGTGGAGGAATCCACCATGGTGGGAGGGTTTGGGGAAGGGTGGGGAGAATCCCAGTACCTATGAAACTGTGACACATAATACAATGTAATTAATGAATAAAAATTTTTAAAAAGCTAAAAAAAATCACAAGTAGAAATCTTCTGGCTTTATAGATAACTCTTCCTAAATAACAGGAACTTCTATTGATTGATACAAAATTATAAATGATGAGATTAAATAAAGAAAGCCAGCTAGGGTTAAGGCAGTGGTCTGATAGAAGACACAACTTGATGAATGTGAAAGTATCAGTTCCCAATTGGAAAACGGAGGCTGCTGGGAATTCAGCCTCTGTGTGGGCCAATGTGCCAACAGGCAAATTTGGCTGTTTACTCTATATTCTGAATGATGAAAGATTTTTATTCTCCAAGGCTATTATTCCAATACTTTCCAAAGGCAAGTAATTGAATATCCAAAAGCCTGGTGCTACAAGAGCCAAGTTCAACATCCTCTCCTGGCTCCTATTCTATAGCTTATTTTCTGCTGAATAAGACCCACTGGGAATGACTAGATTGTAGTTTATTATGTTGTCCTGATTATGAATCAGTGCAATTTACAAATGTTTTGCATTTGAAACCTGGAGTTGTTTTAGGCTCATTTGCTAACATATGTGAATTCACTAGAAAGGGCCAGGATCAAATGACATCCACCATCTGTGGAAGGTATTATGTCTATAGCTCAGAACTGAAAGCATAAAAGACATTTTAAAAAGTGGATTGAATCCACTTGTGTTCAAAAGCAAAATTAGATATTATTTTTATAAAATATGTTCAAATTATTTAATATTGAATTATATATGTGAATACATACATATATTCTTGAATTTTAAAATTATTGTGCATATGATAATGTCATGTCTGACATTGCTGACCCCAAGAGAGTCTTTACAGAATCAAGTGGCTCCAACTCTCAAGTTTCATCACATCAATTCAGCAGATATGCTGTGTAATGAAATTTTAGAATGAGGGTGAAGGAGGGTAAGTCTCCACACAGATCCCTAATCTCCCCTAGTCATTTCTCTGGCAGCTACATTAGGAGAGAATTTTGGTCAATTTGTGCTGCTATTGTCCTCAAGTTCAACTGCCTGAGGTAACTGCAGCATAAGTGGTGGAAGGCAAGAATTTTAATTCTGACATCTTGATTTTCACAAAGTCTTGATTCACTCAAAGCAGTAAGATTCCATCTCTGATTTGTGCTAGGCTGTCATTGTAAAAATACCACCAGAATATTAAAATGCTGTCTTCTTTGCAATAGTGCATCAAAAAGCATCCCTATCTACATAAGAATGTCTTCAAACCTGTAAAATAAGCAAAAATCCCAGATCCTAGATTTTACCCATTCTACTTCTGGACTTTAGTGTAAATTTAGTAAACTCCATTTTATGTGTAAAATGAGGAAGTAGGAAGATGATAAGTACAACTCAGCTTATAAAAGTCATTTGTATCTATGCATGTATTAGCTATAGAAGATGAAATCCTATTATCAGTATCAGCTTTTTAATCTGTGATCTTCCTTCTTGTACTTAATGTTATCAACTACAATTCACAATTATCCCCTTATAAATTTCTGTCTTGAAATCCTTTTTACAAATATTTGTCTGTTTGACAGTCAGACAGAAAGACAGGTAGACAGATCTTCCCTCCCATGGTTCATTCCCCAAAAGGCCACAATGGCCAAAACTGGGCCAGACCTAAGCCAGGGTTCAGAAACTTCATGAGGATAGCTTATGTGGGTGGGAGAGGCCCAGGTATTTGAGCCATCTTGTGTTGATTTCCCTGGGGGATTAGCAGGGGGCAGGAATGAAAGTGAAGAAGTTGGAACATGACCTGGTGCTGATAAGGATACTGGGACTGCAGGTGGTGTTTTAACTTGCTATGCCTCAGCGCTGGTCCCTGTATAGGTTCATGACTTTAGCTTTATCTTGCCTTCCTTGCTCTCATGTTTGAAATTCAAAAGCTTTAGCTTAATCTCAAGGATTTAGCATATTCTGGATCCTAAAGATTTAAGAACCTTTGTTTTCTTACCACATTCCATTATGACGCTTGATGTGTCAACTTGATTGGGTTATGACGTTCATTTACTGATAACAATCGGTTTATGGGAGCATCACTGAGAAAAATGTCCCTGGAGGACATTATCAGTAGATTATCAGTAGATTGAATAAAAAAAGATTTGTGCTTATGAATATTAGTGGGTCTACTAAATCCCAGTGAACTAGAAGCTAAAAGAGGAGAAATAATAACTCTTTTCTTGCTAAGCTGTAAGATTTATCTTCTGCCCTCAGACACTGGGAATCACTTCTTTGATTTTAAAAGTAAAATGAGGTTCCCGTCCCTCTATCTTATTTGAATACAATTCATTAAAAGAATTGCTTTATTTGCCTTTCTTGCTTCTCAGGCACACAAAAGCTGAGAGAAAGAGACAGAGAGGAAGAGAGAGAGAGAAAAATTATGGTGGTAGAACTTCCCTACAGTGAAAAGGCAAAGAAATCTCACGCTTTAGAATCAAAGTCAGTGTAGCTACATTATTTACAAAGAAGTTTAAATTGATCACTACATTAATTAATAGAGAAAAATGTATAGAATTGACATCTATATTAAGAAGATATGATGACATCAATGGAATTCAAATTTCAAAATCATATAGAGACAATCTTGGCCAAAAATGTGAAATTAAAAATAGGATTAGTAATATAACAAAGAACCAAAAAGGTAATTAATAATGCAATATCAAGCTTATGTTTGTAAAGGCACCAAGCAAAATCAAATATCTAACCATGAAGAATAATGTTACAAGCTATTACAAAACTTACTAAAGGCAAATGAAAAAGAGAAACGAAACTTCAAACATTCATACTTCCATGGATGTTTGAGCCACCTAAAGAATACGAAGATCTGAAATAGACCACTAAAACACTTTAAGAAATCGATCAAAATTGGAAAAATCTGTGGAGAATGTAAGCAAGATCATAATGCTTTATGTAAAATAAATAAAACTTGTGAGGAAGTATTTGATGAACAGATAAATATGTCTGTTCAATTACTCACTTCGAAAGTACAATAAACTCAATGAAGACCTTGATTGTGAATATCTCATTCATCATTAAATTCACTGTGTTACTTCACTTGAAGTAAGTGTTCACGGAAAATCTGGTAAGTTAACATGTTTGAAGCTGCCTGAAGTTGGAGCTGCAGGACAGTTGTACACAGAATATATTCAGTGGTGCCTCCCTAATGACAAGGGTTAGGATATGAAATACTAACAAGAAAATTATTCTAGAAGAAGTGTGTGTGTATGTGTGTTGGGGATATTTTACATCATTGCAAAAGAATGGAAACATGAAAAGAAGAATAACTGAAGCACGATTTTAAAAAGAATGTCAAGAAATGAAGACATTTCCATCTGTTCGGTTTGTTTTCATTTGCCACGTAGGAGGACAGGTACCACAACGGGTGTGAAGGATGGTGTAGGAGGCAGGAACTCAGAGCTGGGTAGAGAAGGTCTGTAATAGTCACTTGGCCAAACAAGGAAAGTGATGACTAAGAACCACTCTAGGCAGCATAACACAACAATTTATGGAAACCCTCAAGATAAGGCAGCACCAACATGTCTTTTTTACATAAGGGGCAACTAGTTCAAAGATTCAGATGTTTTTGGAAAAATATGATAAAAAGCCACTGAGGCAGAGACTTGAAGACAAATTCTACTTAAACTTTTTTAGGTTTAGGATATTTGCCATATTTGAAAGTGATAATTTTTAAATGTTCAGTGTACAATATGAGCCATGAGTCATGAAGTAGAAAGCTGGGGAAAAAAAAGTTGGAGTAAAGGTTAATGAAGCAAAAAATATCAAGTAACTGATTTTTTAGTGTTTTGCATGTTCATTCACATGAAGGTTAAAATTAAGAGTTCATGTTTTACATTTTAAATTTTAGAATAGTTATAAATTTGCAAAAAATTGTAATACAAAGCATTCCCACTCAGTTTGCCCTATTTTAACATCTTACATTAATGTACTTTTCACAGTCTATGATCACAGGTTCCCTAATATTTTATAGTACCATAATATACTCATCACCATTAATGAATTATACTCACCTTCCATTATTTTCCCCCAAACTCCCTGTATTTCTCCATCCTTCTTAGCTTCTCATAATCAGTACCAGTTTTAGACTAAAGTTTATTTTTTCTCTGTCTTGTTGTTATTTAGGTTTTTTCATTTGTTTGTTTTCAGTCGGGGGCAGATATTTTGGGCCTACATGCAGAATGTGTCTTTCTATGTCTGAATTCTTGCACTTAAAGGAATGCCCTCTAGTTCCATCCATTTTGCTACAAGTGACAGAAATGTTGGCTATCATTAATAGTGTTGCAATAAAACAGCAACAGATACGTCTGTGATATATTGATTTAATGACTTTCTGATGTATATCCAGTAGTGGGATTCCTGGATCCCATGGCATTTGTATTTCTAGTTTATGACATTTCTATGGTGATTTTCTTGGCAGCAGTGCTAAATTTGCATTCCCAATAACTATACATGATCTTAGCCACTGCTTAGAACACCAGCATCCAGTATCAGTGTTCTTGGCTTTAAGCTTTCAGTCCTAGTTACTCTCCTTACACTCTGGCTTCCTGTTACTGCACATTTTGACAGGCAGTGGATGGTAGCTCAAGTAATGTTGCTTCCACAAACCAAGAGAGAGGCCGAGATGAAATTTGTAGCTCTTGACTTCAGCCAGGTTCATCCTTTCTGTCACCCCTCCTTTCATGATACAGTACCCACTTCCACCTCTTCCATCCCTCCACCAACTTCCACCTTTTCCCTCCTTCTGCCATTGGTTTCCCCTCTATGATTACAACAGCATTGTATTTCAACAATAGTCACAAGTCCAACATTCCGCATCTACATGTATCATTGCACAGTACATGCAGACAATTGTAGAAAGTATAATATCCTATTGTAAAGACATTTACAATTTTATTGGGTGTTCTCCTTCTGTTTAGAAGTAGAGATGCATAAACAGCATCAAATAGCTTCAAAAAAACTCAAGATTTCTATATGGATGACTCTACAGGCTTAGCATAGAGCATGCCATGAAGCCTGTGTTCAGTGGGCATCATAGAGAGATGAGAGAACAGTGTATAACTCCTAATTCTGTGTGTTGTGGCCACTTGGGGAAAGACTCATCAGACGGAAAATATTTCTCCCTAGCTTCAACTTTAAAATAAATAGATAAATAAATCAACCTTTAAAAAAAAAGAGAAATTTCACTGTCATCTTAATTGTAGACTTCTCATGTTCTGTAATATAGTGAATAATTTTTTGCTGTTTTAAGTCACTGTATTTGTTATCATAGCAGTCCCAATAACATAGAGATGTGATAGTCTATTTATCCACTTTCGAAAATATCTTCACTGTTGATGGGAATGTAGCTTAATGCAGTAACTATGAAAGTCAATATGGAGAGTTCAGACAGCTGAGAAGTAATCTACCATATAACCGGCCCATACCACACCTGGGAATAAATTCAATTACAATGAAATCTACACACAAGAAAGTGATCTGGACCCTGTATTTGTAACAGCACAATCCACAATATCAAAGGCATGGAGACAACCCAGATACCTGACAACAGACAATTTGAAAAAGAAACTGTGGTCCACTGAATACTACACATCCATTAAAAAGAACGAAATCCTACAACATAAAATAATAAAAGGCTCCACCTGCAAGCTATTATGCTTTTGGGAAATAAGCCTGTCCCCAAATGTCACATATCATATGCTCTCTATGATATCAGACAGCCTTAATGCAAACTACAAAATAAGGGCCCAGGATGGTAGCCTAGTGACTAAAGTCCTTGCCTCACATGCACTGGGATCCCGTATGGGTGTCAGTTTGAGTCCTGGAAGCCCTGATTTCCATCCAGCTTCCTGCTTATGATCTGGGAAAGTAGTTGAGGACAGTCAAAAGTCTTGGGACCCTGCATCCATGTGGGAAACCCATAAGAAGCTCCTCACTCCTGGCTTTGGATTGGCTCAGCTCCAGCCATTGCGGCTGCTTGAAGAGTGAATCGGACAAAAGATCTTCCTCTGTCTCTCCTCCTCTCTGTGTATCTGACTTTCCAATAAAAATAAAACCAATCTTTTTAAGAAAACAAAGTACAAAATAAGAAAATAAGTATATATGTAAAGGTAATCAAGTAATGGAACTAGCATATCAGGAAATGAAGACCCATCTCGACTCCTGAATAACAGGAAGATTCTCATGCAGCGCTTAATTATATGTTGGCAGTATAATGCTAGATGCTCTACATTGACCTATAACCATTATGTAATGAGATAGTTAAGTAGCAGAATGTTAAATTTGTAGCTGCTAAGACCAGTACAATGGCTCAATTGGCTATTTTTCAACCTGCAAAATGCAGCATCCCATGTGGACAGCAGTTCATATCCAGGCTGCTCCATTTCCCATCCAGCACCTTGCTTAGAGTCTGAGAAAGCAGAAAAGGATGCCTCAAAGTCTTGGGATCCTGTACCCACTTGGGAGACTTGGAGGAAGCTCCTGGCTACAAATTGACTCAGCTCTGACTATTGTGTTCATTTTGAAAGTGAATAAGCAGATGGACTATGTGTCTCTCTATGTATCTTCCTTTGTCTGTAATCTGCCTTTCCAATAAAAATAAATAAATCTCATTTAAAAACGCCTTGTAACTGTTGCTAAAGGATTTTATTACTGTGAAAACACGGGGGAAACTGGCAGGAGGGGAAAATGGGGAAGGAGGGAGAGGAGGGGGAGGGAGGTATCCCTATATCCACCAAACTATATCATGGAAAAATAATAATAATAAATTTAAAAGGGAAAATGTCCTAGTTTATACAGTAAGTGAAAGAATTACTTGTACTTCATTTAATGCAACGAGATGGAGTATTTAATAAAAGCTTTGCATAAATATTAAGCTGTATTCAGAATCAACAGAATTCCAGATGAATCATAGAGAACAGTGAGAGGTATAGAATTGGTGAAAGTTGGGTTAGTGGATGCCAGCATTGCGCATGTCAGGTAAGAGAACAATGGCAAGTGTAATATGGTGTGAAAAGATGTGGGAAGCATAATGGTCTCCTTGTGGTCTCTAAAGACAGAGGTAGGATTCTCTAGTTTCCAGAATGTTCCAGTCATGCCTAATTGATACTTGGAGTACTAAACCCCCAGTGAACTGGCTGTAAAATTAATATTTAATTCAACCGAGGACTTCTATCAAAGAAGTTTGATCAAAGTAGTATTGGTATTTGTAAGGAGAACTCAGGTCACCTTTTTTTTTTGTATCTACTATATTTATTTATTTATTTATTTATTTATTTATTTATTTATTTATTTATTTATATATTTATTATATTATTTATGTATCTGAGGTGAAGGGGGATATTGAGGGAGAATCCCCACACAGTCTCCCACCCGCCCAAGGTCCCAGATGTGGGGCATGCTGAGATACTTGCTCAAGTGGTCTTAATAGTCTTCCAGTTATGGATCGCTGCCAGTCACATCCCTCCCAGCTCGATTTGGTCATTGAAGAAGCCACTGATTGTCACAGTCCATCATGGAGTCTTCGTTTGCCCAGTATTTCGCTGCCCAACGTTTAGCTGAGGTGGTTGATTGACCTGTTCCGTCCTCCGTCCTCTCCTAGCCAGGGATCTGAGTCCAGCAGTTCGATTGGGGAGATCACCAAAGAGACTTAGAGGTATTCCCAGATCAGATTCCCGCATGTTCCAGCTAGCACCGGGCCTGGCGCAGTCCATCGCCACAATCAGTTGGTGGTTGCAATCGCTGGGCTGGCTCCGTTCTCAGTCCCGACTTGCACTGGAACCAAGGGTGTTGCAGTCCAGCCTGGTTCTGCCCAGCATGCACTCGACTCTTTCATCAGCCAGTGGGGTCTGCAGCCCAGTCGGGGCGACCCACAATAACCGCCACCAGGCCCGCCCCTCACCCTGGCCTGCCAGTATACACAGCAGACTAGTCCAGTCTGTCCCGCTTCCCATATAGCTCCAGTACCTGTCAATGGGCATTGAAGCTTAGTTCCCTCCAACCAACTCAACTCTCCAGCCCTCACGGATATTGCTGAGTGCCTCTCCTTCTAGCCACCCCAGCCTCCGGCCTAGTTTTCATGCCCTCTCGTGGGAGTAGTGACCCAAGAGGGGGAACCCCACTACTTCCCTCTTGGGTCTCTCTCAGCCCTGGTTTATGATCTCTTTGGGTGGTTCTATGGTTTGACTTGACAGAATTAGCTCCCAGTGCCAGCTTCTGCCAGCTGTCTGCGGTTAAGCCCAAACAACGTTCACCCACTCCAATTTATGCTAGAACCGGCAGGAATAATCAGCCCAAGCTGGCTTTTCCCTGTTCTAGTCCACGTGCGGCGCTCAGGTGTTGCAGCCCTGCCCAGTCTGGCCTGTCCCCATCCCATCCCACACTATCCAGTGAGAGTAGCTGTCCGGCGAGGGGACCAGCCCCTCCATCCCCCCGCTGCTCTGCCCTCTCCCTTCCTAGTTCTCTCGCGTGTTGGTTGGGTGCTGCATTCTAATCCAGTACAGGTAATCTAATCCCTGGAATTCCGTATCATGCACTAGTTTTAGTCACGACCAAACCTGGCCCGACCCACACTCTCCTCCGGTGCCCGGGTTTGCCAGTGGATGACATGAACTGATTCAGCCTGGTCCGCCCCTGACCCATGCCAAATGTATGTCAGGTCACCTTTTAAGGGAGCTTATGTCAACAACACACTTGGTTGAAGTGAAGATGTCCGCCCTAATATAGAAGATACTGGCATCATAAATATCCAAAACATCCAAAGACTTACAAGGAGGAGACTTCAGAGAAGACAAGCATCATTTCATGGAAATTATGAAATTTTGGCCTAATATACAGAATGTTCTAGGAGTGGGCATTTAGTGTACAAGTTGAGAAAATTACTAAGCTGCCCACTCACCACATCAGAGTACCTTAGCACAACTCCAGCTCCTGATTCCAGATTCCTGTTTTAAGTAAATGATGGAAAGGAGCAGTGATGGCTCAAGTAACTTGGTTCTTACCACCCACATGGGAGCCCTGGTTTTAATTTTCAGCTGGGGGTTTAGGTCTGGTGTAGCCTTGGCTGTTACAGTAAAGTAAATCAGCAGATGAGATATATCAGAGATAAATAATGGGGTAAATTTTCTTTAGTTTTAGCAAACTTAGCATATTTTGGAAGTTTTCTTTCATTTTTATTCATGAGGGAGTTCTTAAATGAATTATCACTTGAAGAATGAATAGAAGACAAAAAATACAACATTCCCTAAAGGAATAAAACTATCAGAAAACTACCAGGGGTAGAAATATGAATGGGGTGTGTTTGTGTGGTGCTATAGATCCTGAGTTTAGTGAACTCTGAGTTATCTGATTTAGTTGCTAAAAAACACAAAACAAGCTATCTTAAAAGTAGCTCATATAAGATAATTTTAATATTAATTAGAGCAGACCACAAAACATTAGTGTCAGGTTTACAGGGTTTAAACATTCTGCCCCATCAATGGCAGAATAGACTGTATGTGGGGATTAGAGCTGTGTTTTCCTTCTTCCTCACATGATCGATTGTGGTCCAGACAGATCTCTCTGAGAGGGCAGGACTGTTGGAGTTGGCAAATAAGAATCAAACATATGACTGAGAATTACCCAGGTAAAAGGCCTGACACTAGAGAATTTATTATTTTTGGTATAGAACAGCATGAAGTCATACTACATAAGCAGAGTCAGATTGAAACATTCCTTTGATTTTCATTAGTTTCTGAAGTTTGGCAGCCAGCACGGATGCAGTTTGTGTGCTTGGTACGAAGAACACCTATGGATAGGGTTAAGTTTTAGAGTGAATAAGGAGTGTCAAGGAATCATAAGGAATTTACATTAGGAGGATGTGTGCACATCGCACTGAACATGAACTTGCATTAAAGACATGAACAGACTCCAGGCTTTTGCCCCCAGTGAGTGCTCATTCATCCAATTAAGCAAACTGACTGCTTTCGTCATGATGTAATCAATCTGTACACATTTAGGGCTGCAGAAGAAATGCTCCCAAATTACTCCACACTTGCACTTGAACTTAAATGCTTATTTTAAGCTGAAGCTTGCTGCTAGAAAAGACTCAATTAATCTTCATTACACAAAATTAAAGCAGTCAGTGTTTACAAAGGTTAAAAGAGGGGGCAGGGATTTGGGAAGGAATTGCCTTTATCCAAAAAGTGAGTTGTCACAAAGATAAAATTCAGGTAATTTATAAGAAAGTTCAGTTTTCCAAATTACATGTTTGATTTTCATTTCTTATCTTTGAAGACTTATAGGATATAGTAATTTACACTGAAAATCTCTTACAGATATATTTGTTAAATTATCAAAGAAGTGAATATTTCTGTTTATAAGGGTATACATTTATATACATTTTGAAAAATCATGGAATGTTTGGAAAAATCTTTTAAAAAGACATATTTTAAGATTTTATTTTCGGGCCTGGCACGATAGCATAGTGGTTAAAGTCCTCGCCTTGAATGCGCAGGGATCCCATATGGGCGCCGGTTCTAATCCCGGCAGCCCTGCTTCCCGTCCAGCTTCCTGCTCCCTGCTTGTGGCCTGGAAAAGCAGTTAAGGACAGCCCAAAGCTTTGAGACCCTGCACCCACGTGGGAGGCCCGGAAGAAGGTCCTGGCTCCTGGCTTCGGATTGACTTAGCTCCAGCCATTGCGGCCACTGGGGAGTGACTCATCAGACAGAAGATCTTCCTGTCTCTACTCCTCTCTGTGTATCTGTTTTTCCCTTTCCAATAAAAATAAATAAATCTCTTTTTTTAAAAAAGACTTTATTTTCATATCTGATGACTTGTACTAGTCGCTCTAGAGAATATAATGGCATAAAATAATGGTATAATTATTTCAGTCATTATCATAACTGAAAAGTTAATAGAAAATGCAAACTTCTAGTTTTTCCCCAAAATGGAGGCCAGTTGTTACTAATGTCATACCATATTCCCCAGTCCATAATGGACAATACAAAGTGAATTTGTTTCACACACACTCACACACTCATATCCTTCTAGATTCATTTGAAAAAAATCATGGAATTTATATGAGTGCGTGTGTAGTTAACATTTTTCTTAGATTTCTGAATCTTGCAAAGAGTAGAAATTCAAGAAACAACAACTATATGATTTTCCCAGTGATATTGTATTTTTAAAATTAGTATCAAGGCTACCAAGACAGGGATAAAACATTAAATATATTGCAAATATATATTTTTGGATTCAGTGAAGCATAAAAAGAAACCCTAAACTATTTTTCCTTCAGCATTGCATATCACATTTTAATTAAAATTCCACTAAAAAAGTAATCAAAGCTTATCCTAGCACAATGGATCTTTTGAAAGCATGAAGTTTCACTGTTGATAAATTGCTATGTGGGCAATTCATTGCTGATAATTAAGAGCTAACTACAGTTAAGGAAGCAGTGATAAGAGCTGTTACTGCTTATCTATTAGGCCGTGCATTGGATTTTCATGTTACTTTAAATAACTGAGGTATGCCTAAAATATTCTATGCCATTATTTTCAAAATTCAATGATGAATAATGCATTTATGCATTAGAATCTATATATAACTTTATCATTTACCACAAATTTTCTTAAAAAAAACTGAAAATAAATAAGTAAATAAAAACTAGGTAGCTTAAGGAGAAACATGTCTAAAGTCACATTTGTTTACAAGTGGATTACACCATATTAGCATACAAGAAAATGATTTAGCTTTCCTTTCATGTAATATCATTTAGATGTTAGCGATGCTTAAAAAAATAAATGCAACAGTTTGTTCGTTTTTAATTATATTCCAGGGAAATGACTTTGCTTACCTGCTGCTACAGTTAAACATTGGTGCTGCCTTTGTACTAAACCAAGTGTAAAGTCCACTGTTCTACAAGATGGTTGTTTCAAATCTTACAGTGAGGAAATTCCTGTTAGTACTTTTTGTGTGTGATTCCAAAGTTCGTAAAAGGAGTGGCAACTAGAGCCTTTTTGTTGTTGTTGTTTGCTTATTTACTTGAAGTAACAAATTCCAAACACTAAACATGGACTTCACTAAACATGAGACTGTGCAGAAAATTATTAATATTTCCCTAATCACACTCAGTGTAACGGTCATTATAATTGGTCAATGTCAAATTGCTTAACAAAATTTCTATACCATATTTCAAACTCAAAAAAATTTTTTCCAACCGAATCTTAGCATTTTCTCTTAACTACTATGTTCTTATATTGTCCCCAGTTCCAACAATACGGATGTTTTGAAAGACATAATTGACTTATGTCTTGCATGTTTTAAGTGTTTTTAGGTTATATTTTAGAAAGCAAATATCACAATAAAACTTGCAATTTAACATTCTACAATACGGCTTTAGAAGTCTCTAGTCCTGCACAATCATAAATAGACCATAGTCACTCATTACAGGGCTTCTTCCTATTGTATTTTCATATACAATAGGTCTTCCAGCCTATGGACGTCATTTTAAAAAAAAACCTGTGCTTCAACTTTACAAATACACACACACACACACACACACACACACACACACAAACCCACACACTATACATATTGGGTTCAACAACATCTTCTTGTGGATTGTCTCTATTTTCAAATAATTATATGAAACCAGATTTTCAAGATATTACTTTTAAATTAAATGTAAATAAAAGTTAGTTGTTGCAAAAAGCCTTCAACAACATGCTAGCCCACGGTTGTACAGGAAATCTTGTTGCTTTCTTATTTTGATAGTATGACATGATATTATTTTTTAGTAACAGCTTTTTAAGATTAGTATTAGAATTAGTTGACATTCCATGTCACGCACATCACTTGATAATGCAGAAAGTATGTCAAGGAGCATTTAGAGCACCTGGAGGAAGGCAAACTTGGACTCCAAAAATAGTTACAGGGAACTCACCAAGAGTTGCAGAAATGCAACATAGAACTGTAAGAAGTTAAAGGGATTGGCAGCACTGCATTGTTAGTTACTAGATGGCAGGAATGAGATTCCTTAAGCCAGCCAGCTAGTGTGAGAGTCTGTTCTTTCAGCCCGTCCAACAATTTCACAAACAGATCTACCAGAAAAGCCCTGACACTGAAAGTACCTAGAATGGTTTCAATTGTATCACTGTCTTGCCCATCCTCCCTTACCTTTCTCTGGACATCTTTCTATCCCTTTCAAACACAGCCCACCCTGCCTACCTCCACCACACATAGAGAAAAAGACGGTTTCAAAGGGGGAAAAAAAACTGAAATAAAATTATAGTCTTAAGATTAAGCTCATGAATTCCAAAAATGATTTTGCCTGAAAATGTTATATATTCATATATGTCACACTTAAATGCATCACATTAAAATGTTAAATATATATGTATGTATCAGTATATGTATTTATACATATATAAATGTGCCACCCAAACCAGGTTATTCTGAAAGGGGGAACATGCAGAGAGAAAAATCAGCAGTTAATAAAATAGATATCAAACAAGGTTACATTTTATAGAAAATGCAAATAATTGGGCAAATAGTGCTTTTTAAAGATGACAAAAACTGGATTTTGTGTGAATTTTTAAATATTAAGTAATTTGAACCAAAACTGCTAAAAACTGCTGTAAGTAAAAGAAGCAATTGACTGAAACAAAACCGTAGCAAAGACCTTAACCTTCCACTCTCTAGATTAAAGGCAGTAAATCTTTTGTAAAAGGCTGTGACTTGTGGCTACTAAGGTAGCACAGCAGGCTAACCCTCTGCCTTTGGTGCCAGCATCCAATATGGGTGCCAATTTGAGACACAGCTGCCCCACTTCTGATCTAGCTCCCTCCTAATGGCCTGGAAAAGCAGTGGAAGATAACCCCTGAATTCACACGAAAAATTAGGGAGAAACTCTCGCCTCTCACCTTCTGACTACTGTGATCTCTTGGGAGTGAGAAAGCAGATGGAAGATCTCTTTCTGTTGCAAATATCACAAAAGCTTGTGATCTCCCAGTGATTGCGTGTATAACAGATTGCGTTTGAAAGCAGAAACATGGTGAAAAGGAAATCCTGGAATCTTCTTGTGACTTGGGTAGATTAAATACTAAAGACAGAAATGGGCTCAGATTGGGTTTTTCTGGGTCAGAATCCATTTCAGGCTTTCCTATCAGAGCATCCACTGCAAGCTACCAGAACTGTTTGATCATCCTAACGTGCCAGTGCTGTCAAATTGGCAAGCTGGGACTCTTGTCCAGAGTTCCCTTGTGAGGCAGTCACTCCAGAAAATATGGAAAGTTTCATGGGAAACAATTTTTCCCTCATGTGGTTGCCGTATACTAGTATTAGAATGTGTTCATTTATTTTGCAGGAAAAAGGAAAATTCACTGAACTCAGTAGAATAGCATATTGCTGAATGAGAGATCTTACAAAGCTATTCAAAATCTCTTCAAGTGGAATTTCTCTCACTATACGAGGAGATTCAAAAAGTCATAGAAAAATTCAATTATAGGATGATGTGTATTTTGCATAAACTTGTGAAGCCCTTCATGTTTTTCTGAATTCCTAAGAGACTACAGGCCTTCTGTGATAAAGAAACTAATTAAAATATTTGTTTATGAGTGTTTTGGTTGTGGTAGCAGCTAATGATTCCTGCCCTGCAGGCTAACAGTACTGAACAGCATCAGTTGTTTCTAAAGAACCACATATCTTCATTAAACAGCAAGAACGTTCACAAGGAAGCACAACTTTAAAATGAAGAATAACAACTAGAGAGAGATTTTTTCCTTATTCCCTATTTTTCGATATGAAAGAAACACATCTACTACCTTCCAAGCTGTTTCACAGGCCTTTAGGTCTCGGGCTTGCATTGTTTTCTAATGTTTGGAGTAAAAGAGATTCATTCAAAATGAAGAGGCCTTGGTGAGTTGTTCTTTTTGCCTCCTTTTAACATCAAGGCAAAAGATAGTATTTTATAAACATTAGCTTACTAATCCTCCATGTCACAGATTTGATGAAAGAAACCAACATTCTCTCTGATGTTACAGAGACAGAACAGAATGCTCTCTTTCCCACCTGGAAAGCTATTTAAACCACACAATGGCCCTTGAGGGATTGGCTATATCTCTAGATACATAAAAACAAGAGCAGGAAACTATTTTCCTCTAAGGAGCAATGTACCAGTGGTAAAGACAAATGTGGCCTTCCCTTTTATTCTTCAGTACATTTCATAGAAAATTGTAGGCAGGCAGCTGTATGTAGAACAGGATGGAAAAAACACATTTTAGAAAGATCCATAGTAAGTTTTGAATTGAAGATTATGAATTCAGTAAGGACAAGATCCTGTGTGTTCCACATTATCAAATAATGAATGATCCAGCAGGAAGGGATTGGAGTTCTTCCAGGGAAACTGCTAAGTCATAGCTTCAATCTAAGTTTGATCTGTAGGAACTTGTTGAAAGACTTGAGACAATGACTGGGGACACAATCCACCCCAGCAGGAACAGCGATTGCTGACTTTGGAGCAGGAACCAACACATCCATGCTGTTCTTGACCCACTCTCCACTTGTGCTAAAGTGACAATAATTGACCAGATCATACATTTGACATAGACTGGAGTTTCTTGTTGCTAGTAACATTATTCTAAAAAATCCACTTCAAAGAATGACATTGGTGTGTTAAAGTAAGAGCTTAACTATATTTACAATCAAAATACAGCCATGCTATACCCATAACGCAGAAACAAATGTCTGCTCTTTTGCATTTTATAATGGTGCCAGTGCTATGGTAAGTTAAACTACTAGATGCCAGTGTCTCTTCTCTTCCCTTCCCTTCCCTTCCCTTCCCTTCTGTTCCCTTCCCTTCCCTTCCCTTCTCTTCTTGTCTGATTCTATTCTTGTCTGCTCTGCTTCTGATTCAGCTACCTGATAATGCATCTCCATAGGCAGCAGTAGATGGATAAAGGACCTGAGTCTGTCACCCTTCTGGGAAACCAGGAAGAACTTCCATACTCCAGCATCAGTCTGAACCAGACCTGGCTATTGCAGCCATGTGAGTTTTGAATCAGGAAACTCCCTCCCACCCCACACCCCACCACCCCACCTCACTGTCTCTCTCTCTCTCTCTCACTGCCTATCAAATAAATCTTTAAAAACAAGAATGAGAGGAGCATAATAGTCATAATCAAGAAAGACAACACAAGTAACTCTCAAGTAATGCTCTCAGCATTCAGAACAAGAGCAACTGATAATGATGTCAATAACTAACAACAATGAACAAGATTTACTAGATATCATTTGCTATTCAGAATGCTAAGTCATTTACATATATTATCATAATAATGTCAGTAAAATGAAATATGTAATCTTTTAACTGGTTTTAAATGTTGAGCAGAAAAGCCAGGGAACTAGTCAGTTCCTGGTATATATTTATGTTTCTGCATGTGTGTGTATGTGAGCATGCAGACATGTATGTGTTAAATATTTCCAGTTTAGAAAAGGTGGCTTGAATGAACTTTTAAGTTTGAAATGCACATTTCTAGAGACTGTTGAGAATGAGATACCAATGGTCAAAGAATGATTAAACTGTGTTTCTTACTCTTAAGGTAATTGCAGTCATACAGAAAACGAAAAACACAGCATCGTAGTCATAGTCTTATAGGCAAAGTACAACTGGAATTATGGGTTGAGAATGGAAGAAGTTTCGGGGCAGGCTTTGATGTAATGGCAGATTCTGAGAACGAAGGTATGTACAAGAAAGTCATTGCAGACAGAAACAGTAGCATGTACTGAGACACAATGACACCAAAATATTTGGTTTTCTAGAAATGGGAAGCTAGGGATCCTTGGTAAAATCATTAGTTGTCTCATTATATCAGGAAACTTTATGGTTTTTAGGTCCACCGTCTATAATGCAGAAGGATGCTAAGACTCTTACCAGGTGGCAACATAGCTTTCATCCCTCCCATGCAAAAAAACCCATAACTTGCAACTTGAAAATTAAAAAATCACCAACTTCCTTCTTTCATTATCAGGCTTGAGTTCTATGTGTATGCTCTCCTTTAGATATCTTGAAGCTCTGCTCTTGTCAGTGATTTGCACCATTGCTATACCTCATTGTGTGCGTTTCTTCAGGAGGTCACAGCTCTGCTTACACCAGAGCTGTTCTGCTCTCCACTGAGGCAAACCCAGCACTTTGTCTTCACTGTAGACTAAGGGAGTATGATTTTTTCCCAGTCCTTCATGCAGCAAAGGTGAGTGCTTGACTTTTCTAGAACATTTCTCCAGGGTTTAGAGATATGCAAAGTTCAACATGGAGAAAAGTCTTCACTGGCCCACAAAGCTGCAGTTGAACTTCTTTCTGACCTAGATCATCACTTTGAATTTACATAAAGGTCCTAGGTTACTTTTTTGGAACTCAATTATGTAATCATTTTTAATTTTTAAACTTAATATCTTGTGTGCAGAAAGAGGATCGTCTGTCACTTCTTGACAAATCCTAAATACAGTGATCTACTCTTTTTTTTTATAGTGGTTTTTTTTGTTATTTTTTTTTGTTTTTTTTTAATATTTATTTTATTTTTATTACAAAGTCAGATATACTGAGAGGAAGAGAGATAGAGAGGAAGTGGAGCTGCCGGGATTAGAACCAGCGGCCATATGGGATCAAGGCGAGGACCTTAGCCACTAGGCCACGCTGCCGAGCCCAGTCATCTACTCTTAAACACCATTTTTATTTCTACATTATTTTACTTACTATCAACTATGATTTAAGAGTAGTAAGTGGAAATTTTCAGAAATAATGTATATGTTTTAGATAATTTATTGAAGCAAGTCTGTATGGTTGTTTTAATCTATTATGAGTTATTGCTCTTAATCTCCTACTGCATCTAAAGTATAAATTAAACCTAATCAAGGTTCGGTATACACAGAAAAAAATAGTAGCTAGATTGTGAAAACAGAGTGTGGTTACTGTGGCCTTTGTGCAATCTGGTACCTATCGAGGATATGGAATCTGCGCTGCCTCTGAGTATCATTAAAGCCCAGGAAAAATTAGAGCTTGAGAAGAATGTAAGAGAGCTGAAAGAACTGTATTTGAACTACATTTCAGGTAAAAAAAAAAAAAAGGCTTAGCGGCTTTGAACAGAAGATCTAATGCTAACAGATGATAAAGACATAACAATTCTACTTTTCCATACCTAAAAGAAAAATAAAAGTACAAATGATAGAGAAAATAATAGAAGAATAAAATCATGATGCCATCTAGATATTTTACATGAGTTCATATCAACTAAGTAATCCCATTTCAAATTACCTACAGGAATATTTAAGCATTTATGTCAAATGGAATAATAGAATAAATTCAGGATTATAAACAAGTGTCATCCCTTTTTGAAAGAAGGTAGGAAATGAAAAAAACGATAATTCATTTCTAGGATCAGCACCATGGTGTGGTAGATTAAACTTCTTCCTCTGGCACCTGCATCCCACATGTATGTGTATTCATGGCTTGGCTGCTCCACTTCCAATCCAGTTCCCTGCTTATGATCTGGGAAAGCAGAAGAGGATGGCTCAAGTTCTTGAGCCCCTGCACTGATGTAGAGAGAGCCGGAGGAGGTTCCTGGATCCTGACCTTGGATCTACTCAGTGCTAGCCACTGAGGCCGCTTGGGGAGTGAACCACTTTTCAAATATAGCTTGTTAACCAAAGGAACTGATAAAATTTCAGTAGAGATATTTGGAGGACAGTAAATCTCATCATCAAATTACACCATGTAGGCAGCTGCCTGCATTGCCTTAAATAAGCAGTCCATGCTTTGATTCCAGCCCTGCTATACTTCTCTCTGAAACTAATGTCCAATTGCTGCATGTCTGTTTATGCACCTTTTTCATAATGTCCACCACTAGCTTCACAAGAAGCTAATAATCCAATTTGCAATTCTAAAAAGAAGACTTAGTGCACAATAGGTTTTTAAATATTTAATCATATAGGGACTATTGTCTAAATTTAAACTGACATACCATCTTTGTCATCCTTAATTTATAGTAAAGCCGTACATAATTTTATGAGTGGTACAGCACAAAAAGATAAAATACCAAAATATACTAAAAGAAAGGAAAAGTAACATTTTTAAGAAGATTTATTTGTTTTTTATTGCAAAGTCAGATATATAGAGAGAGGAGAGACAGAGAGGAAGATCTTTCATCTGATGATTCACTCCCAAGTGACCGCAACGGCCAGAGCTGCACCAATCCGAAGCCAGGAGCCAGGAGCTCTTCTGGGTCTCCCATGTGGGTGCAGGGTCCCAAAGCTTTGGGCCATCCCTATCCCCAACTGCTTTCCCAAACATGGGTCTAGAAAGTTACATATTTTACTGCAAATTGAAAATCCCAAGTTCATACTTGGGAGATTCGGCACCCAAAAGGAAAGTGACAGAGCCCCGCTATTTTGTTTCTGTCTTGAAATGAGGGAAGAGAAACACATTTACCGACAATAGAAAATAAAAGTATGCAATCCTGATTTTGGTTGGGTGCCTTGCACACATAATACGTTTTAATGCATGGGAAAATTGCACCAGACAGAAATTAGGTTACTTGTCACAATTATAAATCTAATCAGCAGTGAAGTTGATACCTACTGTCAGGAACAAAACCCCAAATGATGTGTGTGTTTGGTCCTACCATTCATCATTCAGAATATTGCTATGTGTAGTAGATGGAAATGGTCAGTGTGGTTGTTTCTTTCTGAAAGCTGAAAAGATGCACGGGAAGATGGAAAGTAGATTGTTGGGTAATATCCAAGTAGTAGGGCTATCAAAGCTCAGGAAAGAGAACTGGCAATGATGATCTGTTCACAACTACATTAACGAAAGGGTAGGAAAGCCAGTGTTGCTTTATCAGAGGGTTATAAAAGAATACCATGGGAAAGAGTTGAGGTGGCATTTTAGGAGTCAAATGAGAATCTCTCAGCATGGTGATTCTTCTAAGGAATAATAAAGACAAAGGTGACCAATGCTGTAGGGCTCTGCATCCCTTATATGAGGCTCAGCTTAAACCTGGACCAAATTGTAGAACTAACAGGGAGGGAAAATGAAGATAGGCAGGGAAGATTGTAACTAGCATGAAACAGCAGCAAGCACAGGTGCAGTTAAAGGAAAGATAATTTGTGGAAATGATTCAGGAAACTCAATGACCTACTTTTAAAGTGTAGGGCCAAAAGTCACCATAGAGGTAACCTTGAGTGTGAGTGGTGAATAGGCAATAGACAAGGAGGGAGACATTAGCTCTATAATTAGAAATAAAGCCAGGATTAAATCTACCCCAAATTACTCTGGAAAACCCTTTAAATCTTCGACAATTCATAGTGATGCTAGTACCCTGTAAGTCTGTGACCAATTAAGCTAGCTTAAAAGATGTGAACAAACATCAGTTTGAGGCAGATAAAAGTACACTCAAGGGGCAAGCATTTGGCACAGCAGTTAATATTCCACTTGGGGTGCTCCATCCAATAACAAATTGCTGAAAAGCATTTGCAGTTGTTCTTTTGTTTCCTGTTATCTACTAATGTGCAAGCCGAAAAGGCAGCAGGTGATGGCTAAAGTTCTTATGTCCCCAACATCCACATGAAAGACTTAAATAAGTTCCCAGTCCATACCTTTAAACTGACTCAGTCCTTGGCTATTCAACACAGTTGGGAAAAGAATCAGTTGAAGAAAGACTAATCTATCTGTTCATCTGCCTGCCCGTCTATTTATGTTTATCTGTCTTTCAAATAAAAATGGGAGGCTATTCATGATTGTAATCGGGCTCATTAAATTTGTTCTAGGTTTTATCCTTTTGTACTTTTAAAATATGGTAATAGATTTGTTAGTGGTTAAAGAAATTGAGTGAGATCTTGATGTTATATGCTATTTTTGCTAAAATCTTTACTTTTAAATCCAATATGTCACATGCAATAACATACCAATATGTTAAGACAGGTTCAGACAAATGTGTTGGTGAGTTTTGGAAGCCATCATGGACATAGTTCTTCAGAAGCAAATTGGGATTGACAAAACATGGAAGAACAGAAAACACCTGAAAACTGTGGATGATAGATAGAATTTGTGGTGGTAAACTTTGCTCATCTCTTTGAAGCAAGTAACGGATTTTAGCAGTTCAGGTTAAAAGCAAAATTCCCACATCAAATATAGTCCTTTGTAAAATCAGAAGATATCCCAGACATATTTTCTCTCTCATGGCACTTTTTTTTCAATTTCTCAGCAAAGTTGTTTAAAAAAGTTGTTAAAAATTTCATTAGAGAAATATTTAGTTTCTAAATAAAAGCATTGTAGTGGCTCATATGACCAATATTTGCTTTAGGTGGATTTCAGATAAGAAAAAGATTATTTTTCAAAGATTAGGATAGTTCAAAATATATTAAAAAAAAAAAAACCTCTAAAACAGGAATCCCAAAATGATCACTTGAATCATTGTTCCTATCATATGCAACAAAATGGTTCCAGCTAGAGACCATTATGCTCATCAAAATAAGCCAATCCCAAGAGGATTTGATATAAGGTAACGTTCATGCAAAATACAAGACATAACCATCTATCTAAACACATATGTACATATATTCATCTAGAGGAACTGTATAATGGAGACTAGCATCCTGAGAAGTTTAAACATATTGCAGCATGCATCTCTGCTTCTAAATAAAACATGGACTCCCAATGAAATTGCCAAATACATCTTGACAAAAGGATACTGGACTTCATACCATTGTCTATACCTACAATGTCAGGATACACTTAAATAGCAGAATGATGGACTTGTGATTGTTGTTGAAAGACTATGCTATTGAAATAATATTGGGGAAGTCAGTAACAGAAAGGGCGAAGGGGAGGGGGAGGGAAAATCCTTGAGCTGATGGAAGTGTATCATAAAAAATTAAGAAAATGAAAAGAAAAAGAGAAAATACTCTTCCAAAACCTGAAGGGAATCCTATTTCCTTTCCCCCACAAAAAATCCATTATTCACTTGTATGATCCCATCCAATACATGTTCCAGAAGCTTTCTCAGCCCTGCAGGTAAACGAGGACCTTCCATTTTTATCCTGGTGCAGCACTGCTGAATACTGGGAATACTAAAGTTTCCATGTTCAAAATCGACTGGTCTCAATAACTGGATAGTTTCTCTGCCCCTGGAGACAACGTCAGACAGAGATGAACTGCTTCTTTTCCCGTCTGTTTATGCTTCAGCCTCTATTGTTTTTGCACCAGTATTGGTAAGATCCTGACCCATGAACTGTTATAACTGAGATCACTAGTTTTGTTTGTTTGTTTTACCCAATCATTATGCTTTCTTTAATTTAGTTTTCTTTACATGAACTTTTTTTTCCTTATCCTGCTTTATTTGGGGTATAAATATTGCTTTTTTTCCTTAATGATTGAAATCCACAGAGGGCACATCTGACTAGCAGCAACAGTCATCAGTCATTGAACATGTGGCATTGAGAGTGCAAAACCCATCACTCAAGTTATTTACCTTCATCCTACTAACAAACTGATTAAGTGAGCACTACTATCATCCTCTTTCCCATGTGGAAACTGACAGTTAATCAACTTGCTTATACAACTCCTCAGGATGGTTCAGGAATATCTGGATTTAATGCACAAGTCCCTCTCTCATCATTGGGGAGATTATGAGCCTAATAGTAAGGTGTGGTTACTGTAGAAATCTGGCTTTTCCTACTTCTTAATGAACAATTCTGGCTAAAAAAACTATGATAACGATAATTGTCTGGAGTAGGAATTTTGTCTGAGACAATCATACATATTCCATAGCAAAAATTTAGTATTTTATAAAAGTGTTTCATTTAAAATTTTTAGTGTTTTAAATTAATCATCTATGGCATTTAGTCTTTTGCAAGGAATACGTCAAATGCTTGGTTTGTGGTTCAATTATTTTCTCCTATTATGACAATTCTTTAGGTTTTAGCAAAGCCAAATTTCTGGTTTGGGTTTTTCCGATGCTTGCCTGGTAATATTTTACTTTCCAATTTGCAAGCAGCAGCTGTGTGATGGCGTGAGAGCATGCTGACACCTTCCATTTCAACTGTGTAGCTCTTGTTAGTGTGCCAAAAAACTGTGCATCTGTGGTACAGAGAGTGACTTCAGTTCTGTACACTGCACCATCTACTTCAAACTAATTGAGTGAGTTATTTTAAGGTAACTGCAATCATGGATGTGGTATTTATCAAATCCTCAAGATACATCTTGCAAAATCTAGATGACATAACTTTTAGTGCTGCTTAGAATTATCTAGGATCAATTAAAAATATATTATAATATTATGTGCTTATTGCTTACTTAGATCATTAGTTCATGTTTCCAATTATACATTTTGATGTATTTGTTGTTATTATTGGAACAGGACTGTAAATTTAATGTTTCCTATCACATCAAGGACACGCTACTATTACAGTGAGTGACTAAGCATTTTGTACCTTTGAACACAGGACAGCAGATCCTTGCTCTGCCTAATTATAAGCTGAGGATCAGCTTCCTTGTTTTCGGGTTTTTGCTTTTCAATTAAAACAGAAAATGTTGAAGGTTTGTATGAGATTATGAAACCAAAGCACTCAGGACTTGGACCGCCTCTCTCCATCCTCTCTACCATCATTTTTTCAACCCTCATTCTTCTATGTCCACAACCATCTTTCTGACACAAAATGTTACTATCATTTGATTTCAATTGACATTTGAGTTGATAACTTGCTTCTAAGTTTAACAAATGTCCAACTGTTGTTTAGTATCCCCACCATGGTTTTAAATGAAGGTCTTCAAGATAATACAATTGCAAAAGCATGATTTCCAATTTCCACTCCCAATTAGGATTTCCCCATTCTCCAATCTGCTAATTTTGTTTCCCCATCTAAGCAAACACATCTTTAATCCAGTTTTTAGACCCGATCTCTAGAAAATAGTGGGTTTTTTTCTTATATCCCTTTTTCAACTCATCAAAAATCCTACAGTAACATTTTCTAAAGTATACCACAAAACCTGAACTCTTCTCATTTTTTCTCGTTGACAAGATCTTCTTTTACAGACAATAGAAATGACACATAACTGTTCTCCCTGCTCCCCCACTCTCATTGTGACCCATATAATTGTTCACAGAATACCTTCCAAGAACATAAATCATGTCACATCAAAAACCTTTTAGTAAATTCTCATGACAAAGAGAATAAAATCAAAATGTCCAGTTGCTTAAGAGGATTTGCCGAGAAATCCCATGCCGTCTGGAACCTACGCTCACTCTCCCAACACTGCCTCTCTATTCTGAGACCTAGGTGTACACCAGCCTCACTTCTTTCTCAGCTCTCTTACACATACTTATTTGGCTCTTCAGACTTCTTGACCGATTTTCCCATTGCTGCCCTCTTGTCATTGCCCATGCAAATACCACCTCTTCATGATTGCCCTCCATGATCAGCCTAGTTAATGTGCTTTCTTTGGTACTTAGGATGACTTTGTCCTATTTTTCACAGAGGACTCATCACAGTTAAAATTGTGTTTAATTTTTGTTTGACTCTATGTACAACATCTCCAGCCACTCCACTAAAGAGCATCTGAAACATACAACATGGTTGTATGAGCATTTACAACATGGTTGCTGACTTGCTAAAGAACATAAAGAGAATAAGAGAATATTTTCAATAAGATAATAAAGCTTACTTTCATTGGTTATAAAGATTAAATAATAGTGTGGATAAAGCATTTAGCATGGTGCTTGTTAGATTTCTGTAAATAAGTGCACAATAAATAAATGCTAGTTTTATTATTATTATTATAGCAATGGTCATCAACACCATCTTAAATTCCTGAGAACATAGGTATCTTTCCCTGGACCTGGGGCTTCTGGTGAAAATAAAATAGAAGAAAACTGCATTATTCTTATGTTGAGGCTTCAACAATGGTAAACTCATCATGCAATTTAGTTTTGCAATTCTCAAAGTGAGAAATGCTTTATTATTAGAAATACAAGTTCCAGAGCCTGCACAGGATCAAGTGAACCAGAAACTCTGCATGTAGGCCCATAAGTCTATTTTAACAAGCTCTGCATATAAGGTTAATATGTGATGCAGTTTGTCAATTGTGGATTTAGGTCCAAGTCATACCCCAGGACAATACTTCAGGGTCATTGACCATCCAGAGCACACCTTGGCCTTTATCTAAATAAGTCTGCAAGGAAGGGAAGAACTTGCTACAATACACCTGCCAAGTCCTCTTACCTATATGATGCAGTCTTGCATCTAGTGCCCAGACCATACTTACCAAGCCAGCATCTTCAGAGACAGTACCTTGTTCAGTAGAGCATCACACAGTGAGCATCATCTTCCTCCTCATTAGTACCTTCAAGAATAGGAAATTGGCAGGTCAGAGAAGAGTCATGTGTTAGTAAAACAAAGAAAGTAGAATAATTGGCAGAATTATCAGCTCATGATTATGAGGAGAGAGGTTGACAGGATTGACAGCTGCCTCGGGGACAGTTCCTCAGCCCCACAAGCAGCCCACCAGGGAGAAACTAACTCGGGAAGGCAAGAATTTCATGAATTATTTTGGTGGAGGTTGAAAGAGCAAAAGTTATTTACCTTAGGAAATAGCAAAAGCTGTTACCTAAGGGAATAAACACCCTATGTCTTATAACTCAAACCTCTGCAACATTCTTTCCATGCTTCCTTTACTAATTTTCTTTCGTCTCTTATCTTTCTTTCGTTTCACTGCTTTGTTTTTATTAATATAAAGAAAACAGATTTTATATAGTTCATTGATAGAGTTCTAAAAAAGATAATCATACTTCCCTCTCCCCCTCTCACAAGCCCTTCCTTCCCTCCATTTTAGTTGATTTTTACAGACATAAGGTTAATCTACTCTATAATCACAGGGTTAATTCATCACTAAACATACTGTTTGACAAGTAAAATGTAGGAAGATCACAATTCCAGAGAAGTGCAAACAGGACTACAAATGATAATCATTTTCCTTCTCTTCTGTTGTGGAGGTAAAGGACAGACAAGGAAAACAAATATCTGTTCACACATCCTTCCATTCTGTGCTACTAGGAGATGATCTTGAAGCGGTCCAATGACAGCCTGACCAGCAGGTAGCAGTGCAACCAGACCCACCAGCTCTTCATCTGTCATGAGGTTGTACTCTTTCCTCCAAACCAGCAAGGCCATTTGATCCTCATCTTCAGCTATTTTCATGATTGAAGAACAGAATATCAAAAGCTTTAAGGACAAGATAGTCTTAGCATGGGGAAGGGGGCAACCTCATGATAATCTTTTAATTTACTGAACTCGTATAATCATGAAATTTTCACAAACTTTGAGATATTTACATTCATCCCTTCTTTGTTGTTCTTTGAGGGAGCTTCTACCTGCTGATGGTTCACTCCCCTATGTTTTTTTCACTTTCACTTTCTGGTGCAGGATCTCACATGGAGGTAGAGTCAGAATGGCGACAGATACACAGTTATGTGGAAGTTTTGGCTTGGAGGAACATCTTTCTGGAAAGTTCAAACACTGTGACGATCTGAAGACTTTGGTTCTTTTCTGGCTGTTGCCAAAAGGCTCCAATTCATTATCATACAAACTTCTCTATATGGCTATTGGATTACATAATGTGGCTGCTAATTCCTCACAAAGTGTTCCAACAAGGAAACTCTGAGAAACTGATGAAAGCCACAGGGCCTTGTAATGAACCTCTAACAATTACACTGTCATTTCTGCCACACTTCATTCTTTGGGTACAATAAATCACTAAGCACATCCCACAATCAGAGGAGGATAAATGGATTTCATTAACTGAAAGAAGGATCACTTAAGATTTCATGATGATATTTTACGTAGTTCCATTATTGCTTTAAAACGTCTTCCAACAAGAATAGCTCATTCTAAAAAAAATTCTAACAAATGTAGTCTTCCTTGATAATTATTTATGTTCTCAGCATCCAAATTCCATAGATGACATAATGATTAGTATACATGTCTCTGAATAATGTAGACTGTTCTATTTGCTTAGTAATCACTCTTAGAAACGTATTATGAAGATTCAAAATAATATGTGTTTAACTTAAATTTATGGTAAGTGGCATGTAGGCAAGCGAAAAGTCCCTGATGTAGTATTAATTTGAGTTTAAGTGAGATAATTAGCCAGTGGTAAAGTGATGGGTTAAAAAAATGCGATTAAGTAGACAGAAGATAAGATCACTCGAAATTAGTTAGATAATGCAGATTTTAAATATGGAAGCAGCTAAAATTTTAGATTATCCATTCACGCAAATGTAGCAAAGCTGATCAAATATTAAAAATCTACTCAGAATGTTTAATTGATATGGAAAAGAAGATAAATTAATCAGAGGGAGAAATGACACTAAGCAAAGAGGCGAACGTGAGTTTGAAAGGAAAATTTTATTAAACAAATCCTAAAAGAAAACTGTTTTTAATTCCTAGAAATAATTGACTAGTGAGTATGTAGACTGAAAAAAATTTTCACTTGTCTTTTCCCCTGATATTTCTTTGGCTAATCTGTAACAGATAAGTGATTAAGGGACTTGGCTCCATCATGTCGGGCATGGCTTGTTTCAAGGGGTCTTCTGTGCAGCGGTCTACATACAAACAGTAGACTTTATCACACTGTGACACTTGCCAGCACTTCCATGTCTGGTACCATTAGAGTACCAAGCCAGCACTTAGGAAAAGTAAAAGCCAACACTTCCATATCTAGTACCATAAGAATCTTCACTAATAACTCCAGAATAGCGGCATGAACAGAACATAGGGTAGCACCAGATCTCATTCCCTGCTGTATTTATTTGATAAAGAAATAAATTCCAAGTGCTCTAAAGTATTTTCATTTGTAGGTTAATATCTGATCACCTTTACTTTTCAGTTGTCATTTACCAATGCTTAAACTTACATGTTTGGCATTCAAAAGAAAGCACACAGATGTTATCAGTGGTTATAGGGTTAATATCAGCCTCTTTGGGATCCATAAGCCCCATCTATTTCAGGGTTCATATATTTGTCTCAAATTTGCACAGGTTTCAATTTTACTAAAACTATTCTCTTTTAACATCTGTTAATGGGTTCATTCAAGGTATGAAAATATACATATTTTCTCAATTCTCCAGTAAATCAAAGATAGTGATAGTGGTTCAAATCAGGACAATAATCTTGCTAAACTTACTCTTAAGCTTACAGAAAGTATTTGTCCTTTCCATCTAAGCCATTGATGTTGGTCTGCACAATAAAAAGAACATCACAGAATTTTTATCCTTAAGGAAAGATTCACACCAAAACACTGAAGTGTTAACATAGCCAATGCTTTACATACATAATACAATTTAGGGAACTTATAGGCTCATAATTAATAAATATAGTATTTTTAAAAGTAGTACAGCCAATGAAAAACTTTCCTATTTTAAACTCATGGAAAGCAATATTTTGTAAGCATTTAAAAACAAAACAAAACAAAAAACCCAGTTGGATTGACTCTCATTGACAAGTAGAAACTAAACAGCTTCTCTTTGTAACACTTCGTTCTTCACTCAAAAGGATTATTTGATGCCAATTTTTGCTGAGCTTCTGAGTACATTCTTAACTTATAAGCATTTTCCTTACAATTGGACTGATTTTTCAAGAATCAGTTTCTTGGAGTCTGCATATTTTCATCTGCAGAGTCAAAAGACAGGCAATGCAGACACCCTTTCTACTGAATGTTAATGAAAAACAAATCATTTGTATGTGCAGACGTGAACTAAACTGTCTCTACAATACAGTTTTACTAAAAATTGGATTGTAGAGAATGACATTATTCTTGATTAACATCCACAGCTGTTGGATTTGGCTGCTTCTTGAAGTCAGCCTCCTGTGTGGAAATACGAGGCAACAGATATTTTCAGAACGCACTGCTCATATAAAAGGGTTAGAAGGAGGATATATGAGAAGCAGAAAAGTATTGAATAAGTATTAAGACAAATGACATAAAAGCGGTTCATATGGACTTTGGGAGTTCCAGGAGTACTATCCTAATTATAGGGCAGAGTTGCAATGACTGTCGCTTAACTTGAAGAAAATTACCATCACACATCACTGGCATCTGCTTCGTCATGTCCTTCATCCTTTATGATTAAACCACTCTGTCCTTGAAGCAGTTTGCAGAGCTCTACAGTACAGGGTCTTACTGACCAGTTTGTATCCCCCCGACCAGACTGATTCCCTTGTGAAGAAAGTCTTCTGTCCCTAACAGTTCCATAAATGCTTGCAAAATAAGAAAATGTACTGATACAAGGAAAATGAGGTGTGTGTGTGTGTGTGTGTGTGTGTGTGTACATGTACACAGAGAATGTCAATGCAAACATAGTGTTTTATCTTAAATATATTTATATAAAGAAAATATGATTTCATGTATTTTATATATATAATTTTAAGCAGAGAATTATACCTCCTACCTTCCTTCCTTTCTTCTTTCCTTATTTTTGCTTTATTTTTTGTGATAACATTTTCAATTTAATTTTCTCTAACAAGTTTAATTTTTCGCTAAATAAATAATGCAATAAGCAGAAAGTAGGAAAATTACTATTTCTCACAAGTATAGACAAGAGCTATAAACTAATAGTAGATGTCAAGATGTCAGTTTCACTCATGCATTATCTACCACAGATCAAAGAAATGATGATATTTGTCTTTTGACTTATTTCAGTAAGCATAATGGTCACCAGTTGCACCTCTTTTGTTGCAAATTATAGCATTTCATTTTTTTTAAAGTGAGTAGCATTTTAAAATATTTCTCAAAACATCTATTTTTAACTCAGCCTTGGGACTGGGAACCTCACATTTTTTTCTGGGAAAATAATTCCAACATACATTTGGTTTTAGACACATTTCTTATATTCTGCCTATTAGTCTTTCCATTATCTGTCATACCTCAACAATGCAAATCAGTGTCCTATTTTTTACATCACTTAAATTAACCTTACAAAATAGTCTCATATTATTTCCCAACTATACAAACTTTCTCCTGTTTCCTTTTATTAATAAAGCAATTTTCCTCCCATTTTCAGCTGAAGAATAGAATTAAAACCAAACAAATACTGCCTGGAGGCAGAACTATAAACATGAACAAATTCTCCAACCTATACAAACAGGTAATATATCCTTAAATATCAAGCTTCTGGTGAGGTTACAAGTTCATTCTAATTTCTTTGGTCTTCGGGTTCCATACTAAGTAAGGTTCTTAAATACACCTCTTTAATAGTTCCTTTGCAAATGTCTTTAGATTATACTGAATCTGAGTTTCAACAATTATAACAATTGCTTTCTATGTAGCATTAATGTCTTTCACAGTAATTCAAAGTGATATGCGTTTATGAGGGGAAAATTAAAACAGCTTTTGCATTTATATTGAAAGACATGGAGTGGGGAGAAGGAGAGAAGGAGTGAGAGGGAGCATGCTCCTATCTGCTGGTTCACTTCCAAAATATTAACAATGATCAGGGCAGGGATGCAACAGAAGCTGAGATGCAGGAACACAATTCAGTCTTCCATGTTGGTGGCAGGAACTCAATTGTCTGAGCCACAGTCAATGCCATCTAGACAGTCTGCATTAAAGAGCTACCGTCTGGACTGGTGCCAAGTATGGAACCCAGATGCTACTGTAAGAACAGTGTCATAATTGCCACGTTTAATTTTTCACAATTATTTCTTAAATGTTAATTTATTATTTATTTAAAAGGTGGAATTACAGAAAAAGAGAACGTGGGTAAGACAGAGAGGGAGAAAAAAGGAGATCTTTCATCTGCTGGTTCACTCCCCAGTGGAATCAACAGCCAGAGCTTTGTAATTCCTATTGGATGCCAGCACCCTTTGTGGTGGCTTTACCTGTTATGCTACAGTGCTGATAACTCAAAATTATTTTAAAGTGTTTTGTATATACCAGAATTTTATATACTTATGGGGTACCATGTGATACTTTGGTACATTTATACATTAAGTAATATCCAACTAGAGTAAATGTATCCATTTCCTCAAGCATTCTACATTTGTTTATAGAATAAGAATTCAAAATGCAACATTCTAGTTTTCAATAGAAAATACATAGCACAGTAACGTCCTCTATAGTTATCCTCCAATGTATAGAACTCTAGAAGTTCTTTTAACTGGCCAGTTGCAAGTTGGTACCCAGTAATCACCATGTTCCCAGCCACCCCTCGCTATTCCCTCCTCAGCTTCTGGTGTCTGCCATTGCATTTTCAACTTCTGTGGATCACTTTTTCCACATTCTTTATATGTAAGAAAGATAATTTTGTGTTTTTTTCCTGCCCTTGACTTACTTCTCTTGACAACATGATCCCCATTCCTTCGATTTTATTGTCAAGATCACAACCCTTCTGGCTTAGTAATATTCTGTTGTATAAAAGCAACACTTGCCTTTACCTAGTTGTTAGTAGATTGACACCTAGATTGCTTCTATTGCTTTGCTGTTCACAAGTAATGTTACAATCCACATGGGAGTAGCAATGTCTCATTGATCAATTAACTTTATATCCTTGGCTACATACATAATAGTGGACATTGTGGATCATAACTATTTTGAATACTTTCAAGAACCTCTCTATTATTTTCACAATGGGGATAGCAGCACCAGTAATGTGCAAGGGTTTTTGTTTGTTTGTTTGTTTAATCCACAGCAGCACCAACACTTGTTATATGTTATTTCTTGGATAATATCCTTATACGTAGAGTCAGGTGATAGTACTCATGGTTTTGATTGAATTACTCAATTGAGTAGTGTTGTTGCACATTTTTTATGTACTTATTGCCTATTTACAATTTCTTTTTAGAAACACATTTAGATATACTGTCCTTTTCAACTGATTTTTTAAAATTTACTGCAGAATCTAGTTCACTATATATTCTGGTTACTAATTATTTTCCAATAGTACAGGTGGCAGATACTGAGCCACATCACTGGCTGTCTTGTCACCCTGTTCATTGTTTCCTTTGCCATAGTCTAGTTAATCAAAATTTAATTTTTGCTCTCAGTTCCTGTGCATCTGCAGTCTGATCTCCCCAAAATGATCCTTTCCAAATTCATTGTTCTGAAAATTTTTTCTTATATTTTCCTCTGATATGGTTCTTACATAGGTCTCACATTTAGGTCTTCAATAGGTTTTGAGTTGATTTTTGCATATGGTGAGAAATAGGTTTCTACTGGAATTCTTCCCTGCATGGACATCAATTTTTTTTAATATATATTCATTTATTCATTAGTTACATTGTATTATATGACACAATTTCATAGGTACTGGGATTCCCCCCACCCCCTTCACCCCAAACCCTTCCCCCATGGTGAATTCCTTCACCTTAATGCATAACCACAGCTCAAGTTCTGTTGAGATTCCCTAATTAAAAGTTCACACCATACAGAGATGGACATCAATTTTACCAATATCATTTATTTAAGATATTATTCTTTCTCCAATCAATTTTTATAATAATTCTGAAAAAAAATCAGCTGAATGTCTATGTGTATATTTATTTCCAGGGTCTCTATTACATCCCATTGGCCTATGAATCCGTGTTTATGTCAATGATATGCTGTTTTAGTTACTTAAGATTTTGTATGTATGTATATCTGCATAAATGCAGTCAGGTAGTGTGATTCTCTGTATGATTTATACATTTCACTCCAGATTTCTTTGGCTGTTGGGAGACACTTCTTGGTCCATACAAATTTTAGTAGATTACTTTCCAGTTATTTCAAACTATATATGGAATTTTAGTAGGGACTCCACTGAATATATAATTTGCCTTGGATAATTTGAACATTTTCTTTCACTTTAGAGTTTTTGTTTTAAAAAGGAAGGCAGTATTTTTGTTTTGTTCTACACTTTGTGTCATTTGCTTGCATTCCAAATTTTATTATTAATTTCCTTTTACAAAATTTTTATTTAATTTATTGTTTTGCAGATCTTTTAGGTAAAATAATATTCTGTTTACTGGAAATCTTTGTTTTGCTGAAGAAAGCATTGGCTGCTTAGAACTTTCCTCTTAGTACTTCTTTTTCTGTATTCCATAGGTTTCGGTATTTTGTGTTTACATTTTCATTGTTTCAAAGAAATTTTCAAATTTCCTTCCTAATTTCTTCTTTGACCCATTGGTCAGTCAAAAGATGTGTTTAATTTTCTTGTATTTGAGTAGTTCATAACATTTTTCTTGGTATTGGTCTCTAGTTTCATTTCATTATGAGCATGAAATATACTTTATTTGACTTCCTTTATTTTTATTTTGCTCGGATTTGTGTTTTACAATATGGTCTGATCTGGAGAATTTTAAACGTGCTGTGTAATCTTCTACTATTGAATGGAATGTTCTGTAACTGTCTCCTAGATTCCCTTTGATCTAGGTAGCAAATTCACTTTCTTGATTTTATGTCTGGAGGCTCTGTCAGTTTCTGAAAGTGAAGTGTTAAAGTACTCCATAAAGTTGTCCAAGAGTCCATCTCTCCCTTTAAGGCTATTAATACTTGTTCCATGTATGTTGGTGCTCCACAAGGATGTGCATTTATGTGTTTAGTTGTAATTTCCTCTTGCTTCAAGAAGCTCTTTATGATTGGGTAATTCAAATGTAGTTATATAATGACCTACCTTGTACTTTTGTTTTTATAGTTTTAATACAAAACCTACTTGATATGATATAAATATGAAATATAATTTTATGCTTTTATTTTCAGTTCCTACAAGTCCTTAGAGATGAAGTAAATCTCTAATGAATAAAATATACTAGGAAATAGCTACTGTTTTTAAAATCTCTTTGTAACTTTATGTCTTTCAATTATGAAATTTAACCCATTTGGGAATTTAATTCATTAACATACTGATAAGATGTTACTTCAGCTGTTTCGATTCTTATAGGTTTATTGTGGTTTTTTTCTCTCTCATTTTCTTTGTAATGAAGTGATTTTCTTTTATCTTTGATTCTTTTATATTTATATTTTTTGAGTAGTGTGGTTACTTGAGACTTACAAACTTTGGCTATAATAAGCTATTTAGAAACCATGCTTATACTAATTATAAATATAGAAAAAGAAACAAACACAAGTAATTCTTGTCTCTTTGTTCCCCCTGATAAAATTTACCCGTTTTAAGTGCAGCAAATCACATGAGTCAAACCAAAATTATAGTTACAAAATAAAAAAAATAAAAATACTGTCAATTCTGCCATTGCTCTTTATTCATCCCCTCATCTTGAGTTTTTAATGTCCCACGTTGCCTCTTTCTGTGTGTCCCAACTTAACAGCTTAAGGTGTTATTACTTCCAGCTGTTTGCATTTTTGTCATCGTGGTAAAGATATGAATTTGTGTTAAACAAGTGAAATGTCACTTATGTAGCACATTTATAATATTGGAGCATTCTGAATTTATCCAGTTGTTTTTACCGTTGAGTTTTTACCTTCTGATATCTTCTCTTCAAATTTGAAGAATCTTTATAGAATTCTTGTCATGCAAGTCTGATGTTAATAAATTATCTCTGATTTTGTTTTGGAACATTGTTATCTCACCTTGGTATCAGAGGATCAGCTTTTTTTCTGCCCTATTGTTTCTACTGATGCTTCCTTTCTCTTTTTAAAATTTCATTCGTATGATTTTTCACTTGGTGGATTTCTGTTTAGTTGTTTTCAGCTCTCTGTAGTTTCATTCTTGTTCTAAAGTTCATGGAATTTACTTGAAACATCTACTTTGAATTTGTTATTTGAGTACTTGGAAATTTCACTTCCCAGAGTTATTTTCTCACACCTTATTCTGCTCCTTTGATGAGGTCATGGTTGCTTGGATATTCTTGAGGCAAGTTGGTATATGACATGGTCTGCACATAGAAAAATTAATTACATTTATCTGACTTTGTGACAATCTTTATTTTCTGTGAGCCTCTGGACATGTCTTCCACTTCAGAACTGTATAGAACCGATGTTGAAGTTTTCTGCAGTTCTGATGTAGCAGTTTTTTCACCGTTTTAGTACCAAAATATTTCCTAAATTCCCTTGGGAATAAGAATACTAATTTATTTAAGCAGATGAATTTTGAAAATATAATGTCAATTTAAATGGGTTATAAGCATATTAGACCAAGTTATTGTGCCTTATGATTTTTGACATATACCATCCCAGTCTTATTTTTTTAAGACTTATTTATTTTTATTGCAAAGTCAGATATATATAGAAAGGAGGAGAGACAGAGAGAAACATCTTCCGTGCCATGATTCACTCCCCAAGTGACCGCAACGGCTGGTGATGCGCCGATCCGAAACCAGGAAGTGCTCTTCCAGGTCTCCCATGTGGGTGCAGGGTTCCAAGGCTTTGGGTCGTCTTTGACGGCTTTCCCAGGCCACAAGCAGGGAGCTGGGTCCCAGAAGCGGCACCTTGTGGGATCCCGATGTGTTCAAGGTGAGGGCTTTAGCTGCTAGGCCATGGCGCTGAGACCCCCAGTCTTATTTAGTTATAATTTTTAAATCTCAACTTATTGTCCTGCATGCTATTAAAGAAAAATCAAATATAGCAAACTCTGTGTTGGTTTTAAGATGCTGGGTATACACAAGGTCACCACAGGCTCTTACACTCTGTGAGGCACCATATGGGTGCCTTTCTCTCTACACAACAGCTCTTGTGAGTAGAAATTGTGCGCTAATCACTTTTCTTTTTAGCATCTAATATAATGCCAGATTTACAGTATGCAGCCAACAAAAATATTTTCATTAAATGAATGAAATCATCTCCGATAATGTAAAGTTATGAGGCTTGATGCCTGATGAAAGGCTTATTTCTCATTATTTCAAATATGAATTTCTACTGGGCAGTTCCTACCACTGATATGTAATGACAAGCAGATATTACAAACCAGGCAAAATTTCTGCAAAATCTTAGGGATGGTATTCACAGAAAGCAGGAACAGCAATCTGGTTGCAGGTATGTGATGATTAAAGTAAAAACCAAGAGTGCTTTAAGGCAACCTCAAAAAAGACATGAGTACTCAAAGCAGAGAAATTGATCTTCTTTGTACAGAAGTTAAAAAATTAGAGAGAACTACAAAAATGTGAGTTAAGACTATGACAATGTTGAAACAGTCATCAAGATAGAAATCCTGCTATGGCAAATGAAAAAAAAAAGATGGAATATTGATTCTTCAGAATCTTAATTAGAGTCAGTGGAGTGATTCAGGTAAGATATCTGCAGCTCTTCTCCAACAGAATCTTATCTGTAATGTTTGGTGAAGTAAAGACTTAAGGATCAATGCTAAGCAATGCAACACAGAAAGCTTCAATATTAGCTCATCAAAAATTGGATAACCTAAAAATTAACCCTTATCTTCTCCCAGGGAATTCAAAGGGATTTCTGCTAGCCATTCTCACAACCTGGAGTACAGGGAATGACAAATCCAGATGTTCATAGTTAATGAATAACACACGGCAGGTAGACATCAGTGTGATTTTCATCACTTACAAGAAATTATGTCTATGTTAAAAGTTTGTCCTCAACACTCTGTATTCCCTTACATAGTTTCTTTTTACTATTATTAATATTATTATTATTATTTGCTGGATGTTGCCCCAAAACTCAGATTGAAATCAAGCTGCTTGCTGTTGGAGCAATAATAAGAATTGATACCTAGAAGAAATTGTTCAGTCATGAAGCGTCTGCTCTCAAGAATGGGTGAATATCATTGTATTGATATGAAATAAGTTGTTTCAGGAGGGTTACCTGTAAGAGGGGAGGCTTGGCTCCACTGTTCACTGTCTTTTGTATGTTTCCCTAGCGTTCCACTGGACTGTGATGTAGTACAATGGTTTTTATCAGATGCCAGATTTATGCTGTCAAACTGACCAGTATCCAAAATTGTGACCCAAATAAGCTTCTATTATTTAAAAACTTACCAGACTGTGATACTCTGTGACAGCAGAAGAAAATGGTCTATCATAATACAAAACAAAACAAAACAAAAAAAGGATTTCGGCATTTCTCTTTAGTAAATCCAATTAGCAAATTAATATAAATTCACAGAGGTGAACAGATGCAAAACCAGACAGAAATGAGAAGAGCCCTAATGAAATCAAACTGGAAAAAATATCTGCATGTTTAAATGGCACTTCTACAACCGAGATTTTTTTGATCAAATTTCTCTGCCCTCTACCAAGAAATGCACCATGGTGTGAATAACAGAAATGAATAATGCAAGGCAGTATGCAGTTTGCACATTAGTCACAGTTTTTCTCCTCATACTAATTGAATTTGGAAATCACAAACAAGGAGCCAATCAATATCCAAACCAACAGACACACTGAATCGGAATTGAGGACAAGTAGGTATGGGAAGTCCGTGAGTCATGGCACTTTAATCATCTTAGAGAGGATATTGGGGATTCATGGTGAATAGCAGGAAATGCGCCTGACAAGTGACTGGTTTGGAGCCTGCACATAATATATAGCAAGGAGATTTCTTGGTTCATTCCAGGACAGCACATTCCAGAAATTCCAGAAACCTAACATCTTGGGCTGGCATTTTCAGAGTTTAGAATAAAACCACTGAAAATGTTTTTGAGGGTGAGCAGACTTCTGTCCTATGATCCCTTCGTTTTAATGTGGTCAACCACTCTTCAAGCTCAAGCTCCAGAGGTTCTGGCAGTGGCCAGGTAGGGATAAGGCTTTGTTGACAGCACTTACTGCATTGTTAGTAAGAGTGTTAGGAAATAAGGATTAAAGCTCTACAAAAACTGGAATGGAGGCTAAGAATTTTTCTGAAGACAAAACTTTCAAATCTATTTTACAAAATTAATTACTTCATTGTTATATAGACTTATCAAATCATAGCTATCTCCAACTTCTTTTCCCTACATGTCCTGTCAGACATGTACCATATGCATCAAAGAACATTGCACATCTGTTCTTAAGAGAAATGACTTTAATTGCTTAGCTTGGTAATTGAACATTTTCTCCTATAGAATTTGTGCCCATCTACACACTCTAATGAGCACATTCTCATCAAATCTTGTGTACTTCAACCTTTTCTCCTAAATGATAATCATTAATCCCATCTATGGTATCTCTAGATGTGAGAAGTGTGTCTAGAGTAATAATGATGTCTGATTGTGTTGCCATTTTCTCTGAAAAGAAATGATTCACAGATTTTAAAGTTTTCCCTATCCCCAGGGAAAAACAAAGAAACAAAAAATTCTCCAAGCTGGGTATCTGAACTCTAGACTATTGGAAAGGAAAGAAATCAACAGGTTGAAGTTACAAACATAATTCTATCACCAACAGAGAAAATTGGACTCTAATGAATACTAGGAACTTCTCTGCAGCTTTTGCAGAAGCTTACATAAACACTATATCTAAGGAAATCGTTTTACTTCTTTTCAAACAGTAAGTAAGAGGTTAAGTAAACACAGGCTATCCTAAATTTGTTATATTCTTATCTGCCCTAATCATTAAACATTATGAATGATTAGATTCAAACGTTCTTTTCAAAATCTGAAAATGAAGCAAAAAACGAATAAATGTTCTTTTTTTAAAATAAGATTTATTTATTTTTATTGCAAAGTCAGATATACAGAGAGGAGGAGAGACAGAGAGGAAGATCTTCCATCCAATGATTCACTCCCCAAGTGACCGCAACAAGCGGTGCTGTGCTGATTGGAAGCCAGGAGCCAGGAACCTCCTCCAGTTCTCCCACGGGGGTGCAGGGTCCCAAAGCTTTGGGCTGTCCTCAACTGCTTTCCCAGGCCACAAGCAGGAGCTAGATGGGAAGAAGAGCTGCCAGGATTAGAACCGGCGCCCATATGGGATCCTGGAATGTGCAAGGCGAGGACTTTAACCACTACACTATTGCACTGTATCCAGTAAATAGGTTTTTATCTGCTTTTTGTGACATATAGCTTTGCTTTTATGGCAAGTGTAAAAGCAGAGTATTTGAGGAAATAAAAAGATATTGATCACATGCAATTTTCTTCTGGATGAATAGAATCTTCTCTCAATTAAAAATTATATTTAAAGGTAAAAATTATTCAAATTATGGTGTGTCAGTCATGATTTGGTGGAGAAAATAGATTTTGCCCTAAGAATTCTAATGAGCAAGAATCTTACTAAAGGAATTGTGTCTAGACCCTCTCATAGGAGAAAGCAAAGACCAGTGTGGATGCTAACAGCATCAGTAGCTGCCAAGGACATCAACGTGGCTACTCCTTGGCAGTTCACCTGGAAGCCTCTGTGAACTCTACTTCTGCCCTGGACCTGTGGCAGCCCTGGTAACTCTGCTGGAGTGTAATGATTACTCTCTCTACCACCTTCTGAGTCTCACGATAGTCTGTCTCCACAACAGTATGTCTCCTATACCAGAATCTCGGGGCAAAAAAAAAAAATCTGGTGACAGGAAGAAAATTGTTTCCTTCCACCCAGAAAATGAAACAGAATGCTTTGACAATCATATTTGTGGAATGTATAAAATCTACCTGTAAATACATAGGCAGATGAATAAATGAATATGAGTGTTGTTGTCTTGGCAGATGAGACCATTTCCAAGCTACATAGAAAATAAAATTGTGGACCCAGGTGAGTAGCCTAGTAGCTAAATCCTTGCCTTGCATGTCTCAGTTGCTCCACTTTCCTGCTAGCTCCCTGCTTGTGACCTGGGAAAGCAGTCGAGGATGGCCCAAAGCCTTGGCATCCTGCACCAACATGGGAGACCTAGAAGAAGCTCCTGGCTCCTGGCTTCAAATCAGTTCATCTCTGGCCATTGCTGCCACTTGGGGAGTGAATCAGCAGATGGAAGATCTTTCTCTGTGTCTCTCTTTCTCTCTGTAAGTCTGACTTTCCAATAAAAAATGAATAAATTTTTAAAAATAAAATTGTAAGTAGAATGAGAGTAATAAGAGTTAGGCATGTTAATTGAATTTTATTAGTTTTAATATAAGGTACCTGAATTACTTACTTCATGAAAGGGTTTCAAGCACAATGGGCTAAGACGGATGATATATTCAGCTAAGTTCCCATTTTATTATGTATGTTGGCCACCCCATTTAGAGATAATATTCCTCTAAAATCTGTAGTGAATTCACTTATTTTCTACTTAAAAATTAAAGTCACAATCCAGTTTTCCATCTTAAAGATTGTGTTCCCTTATCATCTTTGAATGAAGCCCTTTAGCCATGTAACAATAGTCTTTGGTCTGTTCTTAGATATGAACAATCACATCCTCGGAAATGGATCTTAGAAATTTAGCTGTTAAAGCTCAGCAGTTTCTCCTTTCTTCCTAGTCAATCACTTCATGTTCATTACTAATGAAAAATAGTGAGTGGTTCTGCAATATGCCTACTATTTCTACATTTTTATTGGTTTTCTATTTAATCTGTAGTTATACTCTTTAGACATAGAAAATAATACAACTCATAGACTGAATAAAGCTATTTCCTAGCTTCCAAATTAGAGGTAAGAAAATGTCTGGAACTGTGATTAAAATATCCTGCCAGTAACAAACAGGAATGGATACAGAGGGCAGCTGTGCAGGAGGTAATGCTGCCACTGTGACATCAGCCTAACATAGACAAGAGGCCACTGGAGTCCTGGCTACTCCACTGATCCAGCTTTGTGTCGATACACCTTGCAGGCAGCAAAAAAACAGTTCAAGTGCTTATACCCCTACCACTCATGCGGGACACACGGAGTAAGTTCTGGGCTTGGTCATTGCAGATGTCTGAGGAATAATTCAGTGGATGGGATATCTCTCTTTCTTTTGCGCTGCCAAAAGAGATAAATATTTTTACATGAATTATTACTAAAGTCAGTTAAATATTTTAATGTCAGGAAGTATCACTGTTTTGTATTAAAATCATATTTCCATAAAGACTCTGCTGTTTATTGCTTTCACAATGCTTATGATAAATTTTGAAAGTACCCTGATCATTCTTGTCAATTTCCCTTAAAAGTCATAACCACTTATTAGATCTTCAAATAACCATTTGTTACTGAAAGTATGGCACCATGGCAAACGAAAACGTGGTCAGCCTCGCCTTGCTGTGACTTTGTGGGATTCTGACATCACATCACTAGTCTTCCTTTACCTGGCCACAAATCCCATCAAAATGCATTAAGATTTAGTGCTTCAACTGGAGCTGTGTTTGCATGCTCTGCACAACATCCTGAAAGTTCACGAGATGCAAAACTCTATGAAGTAATTGCCCACTGATGATGTAATCCCCGCAACTGGCTCTTTTATCCTTCTTTTCACTCATCGTGTAACAGAGACTGAGTTTGTGAAGTACAGAGTTGGACACAGATGAAAAATGCACTATTCATTACTTTTAAAAAACCCATACTCACTTTGATGAATATTCTTCAGCCAGCAATTTGTTGTAAACCAGAGAAGGAAGAGCATCTGGGAGCTCTCTGTCTGAAACAAGCAGCTACACATGCATCTATGACATCATGCTTCTCTGCCAGCACTGGCATCTCACCATCTTGTTTATTACACCCTGAACATGCTTTTGAGAAGGCTTGTGGTGCAGTGTTCCAAAGGCCACAGAAATAAAGAATGTTAGGATTGAAGGTCCCTGAGTGACTGCGATTTAAGCTAGGAAACTTTTGGACACATGAGTGTCTTTACCATCGTCCAGTGCTTCAGAATATACATTTTCAGTAGATCCTAAAGTGAGGGCAGCCTATAACTGGGATCATACATAGGAGCTTATTTAAACAAAGAAGGGAAAATGGCACTGCCTGTAATTGTTCAGTTCACATTTGTACTAGGACCACATCTGAGCAAAGAATATATTGCTACTTTTGTCAATCATATTTCAGTAATGGCATTTTTTTAGTATTTTATCACAGTGGTGTGACTTTGTAAAAAAAAAAATCAGCATAGTAATTTTGTTGTTTTGAGTCCTTGAAAGTCCAAGAATTTCTTATTACAAACATTAAGTTCATCTGCTCTTAATGTTTGACTCATTGTGTTTTTTCACCTTGGTAATGACAAATGCCACTTGGTTGTATCAAAGTACATATTTATTAGACTAAATTATAACATTGATGTGGCTATTCTTTTCTACATAAGCTTTTCTTTTGCTTCTATTCTTATCAGACTCTAAATTGTTTTGCTACTCTTAACTCCCAACACAATAGACTACTTTGTAGTCAGAAAAGACTTTGAAATGCATTTATTTCCAACTAAATACACCCTTTCTGATTTCAAATCTTGATGTCAAACATTGAAAAAATGTCTTTGTTCTAATTGGCTTCAGGTGCAACACTTGAACCTCTCTGTGTCGAACACAGTAATTAGTTATCTTAAATGTGTGGACTTATTCTGGTGACTTCTTTTATTTTTTATGAACTTTCTAAGAATAGTTCCTTTTAAATAATGCAAATACACTCAGCAGAAGTAGTCTGAAGCCAAATCCCTGTGTCTTAAGGAAATTGCAACCTAGAATATTTCATCACAGCATTGGATGCTCAGGTCATGGTCAGAATTCATCATTCATTCCATTTAAACACCAGTAGTGTTTAAATGACTACTCTGCACATACAAGCTTACTTAGTAGATGGATTGTCAAAGTGTTTGGCCTAATCATCATCTGTATTGCATACAAGTGCACAGGGCCTCTGAACAGCATTTCCTTTCCCTATGTTCTTTTTTGATCAGGACAGACCACCAGAACTCATTCATTCATGCTTAAACCACAAGTGCCAGGCAAAGATGGGGACATGGTTTTCTATTTTCCAAGCAACTTCTTACTTTCCAATTGCAAAGTATAGGGTAGTTCTCTTATTCCTATTCTAGATGATGCCACTGTGAGATAAGAATTCTACTTTCTATGACAATCCAGAAATACTTTTTGCTTATGCAAGACATATAAAAATACTACTGGAATGTTCTGCGATTTATATAGGCTGTTTAATTCATGTGATTATATAATTTATTATTACATTAATGGACATTTAAAGTCATCAAAAATTAGATCAAATACATTCTATTCTATTAAAGGGCTGTTCTTGGTACACTTATCAGTATTAAAAACCCTATTCCATGTATGATGTGTCAGTTCATACTGCCAAGGGAACTTGTACCATTCATGTTTATCGGAGCTCCTCGGTGTGACAGTAAGTAAAATTCACAAGGAACCCATGTGAATTCATTTGGATGCGTTAGTTTCAATTGCTTGTTTAATCAGTTATTCCAGTTAGCTCTACAAAGCTGCAGTGAGATTCTCAGAGGCCACCTTTGCCATCTTTGTGGGTTTCAATATACAGTCTAGTACTACATTTGACAAGTAACTATATTTTCAAAAAATGCATGACCTAGATGTCTGTACCTTGAAAGCTATGTAGGGTATATAAAGATGTGTAAGAAATGGTCACACTCTTTAATGGTCTTAAAATGAAGAAAATAAAAAATACTCAATAGTAATTTTCATATGAAATGGTATAGTCCCCTTTAAATTTTAGCAATATCCTATATGATAAAAATCCAAATTCTTAGTAAAGAATACAAAATTACAAAATTCTTCATGATGTTGTTCATGCTACCTTGCAGTTTCTCTCATCTACTTTCTGCCTTACCCTATATCAAGTCCAGAAAAGCGTGTTTTGAGTTTCCTCAGGAATGTGTGCTTATTTCTAATACAAAGTGTTTGCTACAGTTTAATGACAAAACTTGAACAAGCAAGCAAATAATGTTTAAGTAAGGATATGATCACTTCCAGATGGTGTGAACATGGAAGGATTATTGGAAGGTATGGTATCAGGGCAATATAAAATATGGGTGGGATTTTAATGAAGCTGAAACTTGAGGGTATTCCAGATACAGAGGCTGAACACTGCAACTGAAAAAAAGGTAGGACAGGCTTGGTTTATGCTGCACAGGAATGAGGACTAAACTGAGAGGTAGATTGCAGCCAGAAAGAAGTAAGTTATCGTGAAGCACTGCAATGCTTCATACTTGGTATCGCTACAATGTAGGATCACTACATAAGTGAAAATCTGTAAGATCTGCAAGGGATTTTAGAAGATTGTACTTCCTTGCATTCCAAAATGAATACAGTCACAAAAGTGTTATTCTTTGTAAGGAAATGGATTTTATAGTTCTAAAAGTTAATCAGGGAATTGCAGCAGGAAAGCTATGAATTATAAAAGTCTACTCTGATTAAATAGAAAGTTATTAACATCAATGATGTTTCTTTTCAGAAGGCTTTGTATTGTACAAGACCAAGGTTTGGTGCATTCTTATGAAGAGCAAAGTAGAACAAACAGAGCAGATCATTAAGGCTGTCTCTGCTACTTATAGCTATGAAGTGTTTTTGCAATAGTTGTCTTTTATTATGTTTTTGAACTTCAGGATTGTGAGCATCCAAAAGTTCATGAATGTACACACATCATTTGCTACAGATATACCACAGGTGCTCAGAAAATTATTATTATTACCCTGAGTTTTAGTGTTATATTATTTTTTAAGATTTATTTATTTTTATTGAAAAGGCGGATATACAGAGAGGAGGAGAGACCGCAACTGCCGGCGCTGCACCCACCCAAAGCCAGGAGCCAGGAAATTTCCTCCAGGTCTCCCATGCGGGTGCAGGGTCCCAAAGCTTTGGGTCATCCTAGACTGCTTTCCCAGGGCACAAACAGGGAGCTGGATGGGAAGTGGAACTGCCAGGATTAGAAGGCGCCCATATGGGATCCTGGCATTCAAGGCAAGGACTCTAACCACTAGGCCACGGCACTGGGCCCATTGTGTGATATTATTTTCACGGGGCTATTTACAGCATTATTTATGAATTGAATTTCGAGCTGGAATAGCTGGATTTGCCTCCAAATTTACTACTTATGAGTCATGTGACATTCAGAAAGTCTTTTAATGAATTTGCTAATTAAAAATTAAATGATTGAATATGTAAATAGCTTAAAAATACCAAGTAATGTTAATAGAATTGTTAGCAGCATTATTTTTTTAGCAATCCTCTATGACAATCACACTCATCATACTAAGTATATTTACAAGAAAAGTAGAAGCACACCAAATTAATTATAAATGTATATTCTTATGTTCACCACTTTTCAGAGTTCTGCTAACATTTAAGTGTCATTCCATTGTTGCAAGTTTTGTATAGTTCTTTTTTTTTTTTTAAAGATTTTATTGTTATTGGAAAGCCGGATATACAGAGAGGAGGAGAGACAGAGAGGAAGATCTTCCATCCGATGTTTCACTCCCCAAGTGAGCCGCAACGGGCCAGTGCGTGCCAATCCGATGCCAGGAACCAGGAACCTCTTCCTGGTCTCCCACGCGGGTGCAGGGTCCCAAGGCTTTGGGCCGTCCTCGACTGCTTTCCCAGGCCACAAGCAGGGAGCTGGATGGGAAGTGGAGCTGCCGGGATTAGAACCGGCGCCCATATGGGATCCCGGGGCTTTCAAGGCGAGGACTTTAGCCACTAGGCCACGCCACCGGGCCCAATTTTATATAGTTAATTGCAGAAAATTTTGTTTAAAAGTTTTGTACACTTTTAATTCAGAATATTTGTGCTTTCCTGAAACACATCTGAACATAGTATCTTTTCCATTTTCTTTATTTATTGTGTTCTAAATATCTCTTTGGCTCATTTGTACTTTTCCTGCTTGCTTTTAAATTTAGGCTTATTTAATTATTTGAAATACAATCAACTGCTCACAAGTAAAGTGCATGATATGATCAGCTTTGACATATGCATCATCAATGCTAAGTCCCCCACTTCACGCCAATTTCAGTCCCATTACACCATTTCCAAGTAATCTGCATTCTTGCCTTACCAACAGAAAAAAATACCCCCTCCACTTCCTTAGAAGCCCATTTACTTCTTTTTTTTCTTTTTAAATATTTCTTTTATTGGAAAGGCAGATTTATAGAGAAAAGGAGTTACAGAGAAAGATTCTCCATTTGCTAGTTAATGCCCCACAATGGCCCAATGGCTGCAACTGAGCCAATCCAAAGCCAGGAGCCAGGAGCTTCCTCTGAATCCCGCAGGAGTGCAGGGTCCCAAGGCCTCAGGCCATCCTCAATGGCTTCAGGAAAGAGGGAGCTGGATGCGAAGTGGAGCAGCTGGGACATAACCTGGCGCCCATATGGGATCCTGGCAAGTTCACGGCAAGGAGTTAGCCACTGAGCGATCACATCTGTTCTCCGTTTATCTCCAAATTGAACTTGTCATTGGAATCCTCCTGTGTTGATAATAGTTTGTCTCCGTATATGTTGTTTCCTATTCTGGGGAGCTATTCTGAGCTTCTCTGTGTCATATCTCATCATTGCACAGAATATTATCACAACACTGATAAGAAAGTATCTGTTGCACATATTTTTCATAACTGAATATACAAGTAAGTAAAAATCACCACAATCACATAATCATTGATCCCAATTTTTTTCACTATCTTCCTATATCATTTGAAAATGGTTTTTGAGTCATACATGCTGATCCTTTGATGTTTTCTCATCTTTAATCTTCCTCTCCACTCTTCCTACCTTAATTTAGATTAAATTTATATTTTTATTTTATGTTTATTTTTCCATATATTTAACATTCCATAAAGTAATAATATCAAGAAATGGCAAGCATAAAATAATAATTAAAAAGAACAGAAAAGCTAGCATTGAGAGTGATAGAAAGAGAGAAAGAGAGAGAGAGAACTGTTGTAACTACCTTTTTTCAGGATATAAACAAAGGCTGTATTCAATAATCCTGTCCCAGAGTGTGACTCTCATAACCATAGATGACACTTTTTGTACTCTGCGTGTTAGTTATCACAGATTAGGTAAAACATGGTATTTATCTGTTTCAGACTACCTTATTTCACTAAATAGAATGATTTTCAAACATTGCTCTCATTTAGATGTGAAGGACAAGATTTTTTTTTGTAATACCTAAATATTATTCCTTAGCATGTATGTACCACATTTTCTTTGTCTGGGCATCCGTTAATGGTCATCTACATTGATCCATTTTTTAGCTATTGTGAATTGAACTGTTATACATAGGGAGTCAAGATAACTTTCTCATATTCTGATTTTGCTTTGGGATGAGTAGGACATAAGATAAACCTATTTTCAGCTGTCTCAGCATGTCCATATTGTCTTCCATCACCGTTGTAGCAGTTTACATTCAAACAAGTTGTGGAATAGACTAGTTTTTTTTTTTCCCAGCATCCTCACCAGCATTTACTGGTTTTGACTGTTTTTGTTTTCCGATGATAGCCATTCTAACTTGGGTGAGGTGAAACCTTGTCGTGATATTTAGTTGAATTTCCCTGATGGTTAGTGTATTTCAGCATTTTTGCTAGTATCTCTTGGCCATTAGAATTTCATCCTTTAAGAAATTCTGTCCATGTTCTTTGCCCACTTCTTAACTGGGCTGTTTGTTTTATTGTTGAGTTTCTTAAGCTGTTTTTAAATGCTGGATAATAATCCTCTATTGGTTGTACAGCTTGAAAATGTTTTCCATTCTGTTGACTGTCTCTTCACTTTATCTGAAGATTTTCTTTGAGGTGCAGAATCTTTTCAGGTGTAACCCTATTTATTGATTGATTTTTATATTTGACTTCCTGTGCTTTGGAAATAAACCTTTGCCTACATCGGTCTTGCAGAGTGCCCCTGATATTTTCCTCTGATATTTGATGGCATCAAACCACATCTAGATCCTTCTCCTTTTGGCTTGCTTATTTCTAATGTGGTATAATTTGATAATTTGCTAACTGGTTTCTCTGAGGGCATTTTCAACTTCTTGCTGTTCATCTGTGCACAAAACTAAGGCACAAAAGAGATTACCTCCTTTATTCTGAAGATTCATTCTAGATATCTGCATTTTCTATAGACTAAAACTCAGTTTCAATAACACAGAATACTGCATATCACCATGAACTTGCTTTTGGCAGTATTTCCACACTATACACTCCCAAGGTACCTCGGATTCCTCGCTTGATTGTCACATTGCTGCTCAGACACGAACATCCAGAAATGTAATTAAACAATCTTGTATTCTGCATTTGTAGCTTTCTTTTTCAAGACTGCTCTAGTCACCTAATATGTCTGTGGAAAAGGAAAACCTCACTGTGAAGCCCTGCTCAAACACAGCATTAGGCATTGAAGCCTTCCAGTTTGAACACATAACTGGGACCCAATAACTCTTTGTATTTTCAGTTCTTGCAACTCTGGTGCTCTTTAAGCTTCTTCTACTACTATACCTCAATTTCCTTTTGCATAAAATGTAAGGAGAAAGAACATAAACCTCATGAGGTGATAGTAAATCTATCCTATGTCCCAATTTTTAAAAAATTAAATGTGACTGCTTCCTTTTAATGTTCCCCTCCACACTTTCTTGTCCCTCTACATTCTTTCATACTATCTTCATTACCTCCCACATTATTTAATAAAAGGCCTGCAATATAGTAAATTCTAGAGGACAGCAAATTCTAAAGGACAGTACTGTTATTTCTATATTTTTGATAAAAACTGTTTAATAATAAGTATTTGTTTTAAAAGTGGATACCTACTTAGTAATGAAATTGCTAACCAAATATAACTGGCTTGTTACAGAAGGATTTTTTTTCCCAAAAGGTTTGTCTAAACCTCTTGCTTATTCCAGATAATTCCAATTGACTTATGTGTCCAGAAACAATATCCAAATAATTCAAGTTGCAGTGAAGCATTTAGCACCTTGTCACTCCACAAATAGCCTGTGACACTGTTAGCCCAGTGGGTTTCAGATGTACAGGGTCTCATGCATGTTAACGAATGAACTTGTCAACAATAGTGGAAACAGTGAGGAGTGAGTGCTATTTCTGCTCTGTTCTCCCCAGATTTCTCTTTTGATCAACAGAATTACAGATTCCACATATGCTAGAGGCATATTTGGGGGCCCTTTATTTCTTATTATCACTCCTCCACAAAAAAAGGAACTTTCTAAATGTATGAGCTAGGCCCAAAGAGTAGATCACTTTGAAATGGGAGTCAGAATCATGTCACCTTAATGGCAGAGGCTGAAGCTGCAGCCTTTCGCTTTGACCCACAGCATCCATCTCCAGTGTGAAATTCCCTTGAGTACCTGCTGCCAAAGTTTCATACCCTTTTCTGGCTCCTGATCCATGTAAGTGGCAGAGTAAATGGAGGTAAAAGAGTGATTCTCCATATATGCTTCAGATTGAACATACTGGGGGACGGAAGAAATCAAAAACCCATACCAAACCTCAGAATAACTCACTGCCTCTGGTGGTAGACCACAATCATGAGAAAATTTTTCAGGCTCTCAGGTAATTCTGATTTGTAGATAAGTTTGGTAAACATTGACCAAAGAATTGAAGATCAAATTCAAACTAGGAATGCTAGCTAATCATGACAAACAATGACTTTGTCGTTCAAAGTACATAACCTGCCAAACATTGCTTTCCTAACTATGCACTCAGTTGGCTTCAGGAAGAGTCCCTTCAGTTTCTTCTCCATTCCTCTGAGAACAAGTCATGCCTGAACAATCCCGCTTCTACCACGACTGCGATGAACAGCATCCTGCTCTGAACTTCTCCAAATGCAGGGAAGGTGAGCAACAGTGCAACTTCATCCAGTGAATAACGAATTAAGGTAAAAACAGAATGTAGACTCTTCAAAACACTGGTTATAGTAACCCTATATTTACCTCCCCCAAAATGAAAACTGGGACCTCAAAGAGAAAACAGCACTCTTGTGTTCATTTACAGCATTAGTCACCATGGTCAGGATGTGGAAACATCCTAAATGCTCATCAAAAGATAGATAAAGAAAATATGGCATGTATACATAATGCAATATCATGCATCTTTGGAAAAGAAGGAAATACTGCCACATGCTTCTACATGGATAAACCTAACAGATACTATGCTTAATGACATAAACCCAAAAGAGAGTATGAACACTGCATGATTCCACCTCTAAGATGTAACTAAAATAGTCAAACTTGTAGAAATAGAGAGTACAATGGTGGCTTCCAGAGGAAGCTGGGAGAAGTGGGGTTGTCATTCAACTGATAAAAAAGTTCTAGCTCTATAAGGTGAACAAGTTGTAGGCCTTTGCTATTCAACACCATTCCTAAATGTCACAACACTGTATCACACATTTTAAACTGTGTTAATAACATAGACCTCAGGTCAAGGGTTTTTGAAAGAAACTTTTTTTACTTTTTTTGTTGTTTACTTGAAAGAGACCCAGGAGTGGGGGTGTAATTGGGAGGCAGAGGGAAGAGAGGGGAAAGAGAGATCTCATATGCTTGTTCACTCCCCAGGCACTCGCACAAGCCACATATTGACCCTTTCTGCTAAAGCTGGGAGCTGGGAATTCAATCAAGCCCTTCCAAGCAGGTGACTGTAACACAACTATTTGAGCCATCGCTACTGCCTTTGAAGATATTCATTAGCAGGAAGTTGGAGTCAGGAGCTAAAGCCAAGAATAAATCCAAATACTTCAATGCGCCTTAACCACCACAGGTGTCTTAATCACTAGACTAAGCACTAGATACCTCAATTTTAAGCGTGTGTGGGTCATGTGTATGTTGTCCAATTAGGTATTCTACAATTTTAATGAGAAGCATATAACATATATCTAACAAAGATGTTGGGATTTTTTTTTGGACCCAAATACTCAAAAATAAATCAAACACTGGCCGTCTACTGAAAGAAAACTACCTAGTCACATCATTTATTCAGAGGGAACAATAATTGTGAGTAATAAATAAGGAACAGCTGGTGCAAACTAGGTTATCTACTTTCTCTTTAAGAAACAGATCAACAACAAGGGAAAATCAGCAGTGAAAACATCTGGAGAAAGAGGGATTAAACTGAGAATCACTGGAGGGACTTCAGTGCTCAGAGCAGTCTCTGAAACATGCTAATAATCAATTTAACACCTGTCATTTTAATTAGCACTTCAGGATAGACTGAAATTGAGAGCTGGAAACAGTAAAAAGGCCCCAAAACAGCTCAAGGTCAGAAGGAAAAATAAATAAGCACTGTTTATAGAAGGAGGTAATTACAGTTTATTAATAAGGAAACACAAAGTCTTTGTATTTAGGAGTTTTTTCTTTTATTAGTGTATCATCGCGATGTGAAATTTAGAACTGAAACTAATTTGTGAATCACCTGAAGAAACTTACATTCTTCATCAAGTGGTTTTAAAACTTTTCCTGGTAATCCTGAGATTTTGAAGAATCTCACTAGCAAAGGGTAGACGCATGTGCACAGCCTGCTGCATGAGGCCAGCCTAGTTTTTCTTCGGTCACATTTCTGTTCATTTGAGCTATTATCCTACATATTTGCAGGATTACTTAAAACCTCATGGACAAAATGCAGCAAAAATCAAGTTTAAGTCAATAAAACCCACGTAAACAATTATGTTTTTGGCAAGGGACATGAAAATATATTGTGAAGCAAATCAAAGTCACATCCTGAAATCCCGCTGTCACCAGATTTGGGGAAAATTTCGCCTTGTACAAGAACCCTGCATACGCGATCACTTTCTGGGCTAGTGGGTCTATTTGGTAACTGATTTGTGCAATATGCCAGGGTCTTGGCAATGGAACGAGGTCCATTCACACTTCGGTTGTTAACTTTCCATGGGGAACTATACTTGTTTTAGGATAGATAACTGTCACTAGCTGTGAATTCATGCTCAGGAAAGATCATTAAAGATATATCACAGTTCACAGTGTCTCTAAATCCTGAGAATGGCATTGAGCCATAGGGGGAGTCTGAAAAGTTCATGAGGTGAAACAGCATAAGAGATGTGGAGTGATCATTGAATGTACTCAGAAGAAAGGGCCAATAGGAGTTCAGAAAGCCATTCCACTGGCAGATCTTTTTTCAATGTATAAATCTAGAAAATAATTGAATCGATAGAGACTGGTATATACAGATATAGAAGAAGAGATCTGGATAACACGGACTAAAAGCAGAGTTGAAATTTTGTCCACCTTCTTTTCTTTTCTCAATTTTTTTTCTTTTTAAGACTTACAGAGAAAAGGACAGACAGAAAGATCTGTTACCACTGGCTCACTTCCCAAATGGCCACAAGGAGTCTCTTCCACATCACACATGTGGGTAAAGGATCTCAAGACTTTGAGGTATCCCCCACTGCTTTCCCAGGTCATAAGCAAAGAGCTGGGTGGAAAATGGAGCAACCAGGACAGGAATCAGTGCCCATATGGGATCCAGGCACTTGAGGGTAGATTAGCTGGTAGAGTTACTACACAGTCCCTCTCCAGTTTATTTCTTAATTCAAGGAAGATGTGCATGGAAAAATTTCCAAGTCTATCACCAGATGAGTGATCAAATTGAAAGACTGACAATAAAAGATATTCCAAAACTTAGACACCTATATAAATCATTGTTGCGGTTGTTTTCTGGTAACAATATTCTCACTAAACAAGTTGTACAGTAAACAAATAAAATTGAGTAAATGTGACTTTCAATCTTGTTTATGCTTGCATTTTAGTTGGGGTTTTCATTCTGGTAATAATCTGATGTGATATTGGCACTTTTATGTGATCTTACGTTTTTAAGTTAGTTAGATATATTAGAGGATTTTTTTTAGTAAATTACATGGATCTACTCACACTTAGGAGTGAAGAGTTTTCAAAAACTTCTTGGTGACTATGCGTTATTAAAAATCTATGCACAACTGAGACTTTTTGAACCAAAGTAGATTTAACTGTTAATTCCTGTTTCTATGGATTTTTTGAAGTATACCGATATAAGTTTTTATTTTAAGGGGGTGTTCATGTGCTTATTTTCTAGTTTCTTTATTTTATAATCACAAGACAGGTCAAAAAAAGCAAAGGTTAATATATTCTAAGCAATGAGAAGAAAAGGTTACTGTTTTCTGACTGAGGGGAAATCATAATGCCAGGTATACCATGGTGAGAGTCTAGTCTTCCAGTAAAACAAAACTATTTCTGCAGCACTGTAGCTGTTTATAAAGAGAATGACTATCCAGTTAAGTAGCACTTTCTCATTTTTTTTAGCCCTTCCAATCATACATGCCCAGCTTGAATAATATTCTTTCATTTTTATTAATATATAGAGAACAGATGATAGATATTTTATAGATATGATTCTAAGAAGATAATTATACTTTTCTTTATCCTTACCTCAAGGTATCCTTGCTCTAGTTTTTCTTACAATAGGAGTTTGTCACACTCTAACTTGTACTTTAAGTTATCAGAAGGAGTCACTCAGAATGAATCAACATCTCATTCTAGAATTGGTCGGACTGTTAATTGACAGGATTTTTTGTGGAAGAACAGCATTAGGAAAACTAGCACTTCAGAGTTGTCAAAGGTGTATCCCAGCTCTTTCTTTCTGAAACATGGCCTTTGTTGGTTCAGATATAGACACATCAAAATTAAGGCAAAATGTTGGAATCTTAATGTCCTGATTTTGGCTTTATTTTTATTGCCCAAAGACACCTCTTATAGTGAAGAAGACACTTAAGATACAAAAGCTGAAATAATATCTGTTAGCAAAATTTTGGTAAATTTTACCACTGACTGGCCACTGCTGAATAGTCTAGCCTCTTTCTCAATGAGTCTATCTATCTGGCTTTTGCAATGTACAAATTCTCTAATCCTATGACTTGAAAAACCATTTCTGTTCTCCGAGTGAAAGGCTTACAAAACCTTTCTATAAATTTCATCTATTCAACTGAATTATTTCCATTAAACATATTCTAGAAACTAGCATTGTATTGCAGTAGGTAAAGTTGTGTCCCACAATGGTAGCATTCTATATGGGCGCCAGTTCATATCCTGGTTGCTCCACTTCTAATCCAATTCCCTGCTAATAGTCTGAAAAAAGCAGTGGAAGGTGCCCCAACTTCTTGGGCCCATGGCACCCATATGGGAGACGTGGGTGACCCTTCAGGCTCCTGATGCCCATCTGGCCCAGTCCTAGCAGTGGCAATCAACTAGGGAGTGAATAAGCTCATGAGTTATATCTGACCCTCTTTCTCTCCTTCTCCCTTTTTCTGCTTCACTCTCTAATTCCCACTGCCACCTTCCCCAGCACTCTTTCAAATAAATAAATTTAAAGCAAAGCAAAACACAACAAAACCCATGCTGAAACAGCCACAGAGAAGGTGGGCAAAACCTAGTAGGAATAAGCTTGGCCACAGCTTGATACCAGTATGTGGAGGACTTTGAAAGCCAGAGTCAGAGCTTTGGTTTTTGTCAAGTTGACGCTGAAGTTCTTTGACTAAGGAAGTGACAAAATCAAGGAAATAGCTGTTTAACAGACATGAAGAACAGAAGTAATAAACAGGATGGTCATTCAAAGAGCCTTTGTACAATGAGTGATCCAACGGAGGGGGAATGAGGAGACAGCCTGAAGCGTTAGGAGTTGAAGACAGTAGAAAAAGGAGAAAACGAACATGGAGAGACAGTGACTGAATTGTATGTGAATATCACAAGTTAGATATGGCAATCTTTGGTAGCTAAACTTATATAAATATTGGAAATGCGAGCCGGGCCCACACAAATGTCTCTTTAGCATTACGATACCAGCAGATATCAAATTCTCCTGTATCCTGAACCAACAAAAATGAGTAATGCAGTATAGACCATGCATAAGGGAATTTGATTCACTCACTCACGATGGAGAAGAACAAGTAAATTTGTGTCTTTAAGACTGAAACTTAAACATTGGTTAAAGTTCAGCAAGGATACTTTTGTTTGAGGTCTGGTTGAGAGGGGTGGGATGTAGGGATTTTGAGGAGGAGATATAGACTATTCTTGAAGCATGGTGTCAAAAAAGATTACTCCGGTGAGGAAAATGATAAGGCCAGAAAAATATCAAACCATGAGTATTTAAGATGCTATCCACTGAATATATCCATGTCAAATTCATTTGTTGAAGAACTGAATCTGTATTACCTTAGTCCTGAGCTTCCCAGCATCTGGAATTTAGAGGAATACGTGTGTCATTTATGTCTCCCAGCCTTGTCAGAGTAACACAAACTAAGGAGGAGAAAGCAAGAGATTTCACACTTTGGAGAATATGGAATGATGTATGATGGGAAAAAATTTAAAATAGGTTATAGACAGCAATCATCCACATAAAGGAATAAATGCCAAGAGTGTAGAGTTTTATCGCTGAATGACGATGCAACAGAGGCAATCCAAACCCAGATTCAGAATGCTAGTTTAAACGTGAGCCTTTACATGGTCTCTTGCTTAGAGGACGCACTGAAGACCTCAGTGCCCTCTGTGGAGAGAAGGCGGCTATGGGCAGTGACTGTATCCTTCTGATAACCACAGCTGAATTGGGATTTTAGCATGGCTAACAGTGAAGATATACCAAGATTGTCCTGTTGACATTTGAAACACAATTATTTTGGTGGCATTTAAAAGCTTCTCCCCCCCAAGAAAAAAAGAAAAGCAAATAAAGCATAGTATGAAAACTAACCATGTTGGACCCACATCCTGGAACATAATGCAGTCATCGAAAAGATCAGATGACATGATCCAGTGTTCTCCTGCGCTGGGGTACGCTACCACCTTCACTTTCAGCACAATATCCTGTCTCATGGTGCCTGTTTGAGTTTCAGCTACTCTGATTCTGATCCTGCTTTCAGCCGATGCATATGGGAAGGCAGCAGATGATGGCTGTTTATGAGATCCATAAGTTCCCAGCTCCGGTTTTTATCAGCCCTAACCCTGGCTGCTTCAGTCACTTGAGAAGTGAATCCAAAGTGCAATTTTCTGTCTCCCTCATCCCCCTCTTTCTTCCTCTCCCATTCCCTTTCCTCTCTCTCTTTCTCTCCATCTGCTTTTGAAATAAATCTATTTTTAAAAATAATGAATTACACGTAAACATTTCAACTTAGAGTTACTTCTACAAAGAAGCTGAGTGGAAGACAGGACCAAGAAGCCTAGCTTGTACAATACCATTTCTTATGTATAAGAAAATACTAAAACTCCCTGTATGTAGCTACCTGTACATTTGCAAATTCTGATTGCATGGACTTGCAAAAATGAAACATCACATAATAAATAGGATTAGTGTGTGATATGGTGAGACCAAAGATGGAATGGTGGTGGAAGCAAATGGAAAAGGATGGCTAAAAGCCCATGTGCAGCAACTATATTTATGGATGCATGGAAGCTTTTGCACCCATATATCTACATGTATGTAAGTTCTTAATAAAGATTTTTGTAAAACAATGAAAGAATAAGCAAAGTTAGTAAGAGCCTATTGTGAATTTCAAAGACCAACAGAGATGCAAAGTCTGTATTCTCTTTCAATTTTTTACCCTCATCAGAACTTTTATCTATTTCTTTTTCTATTGCAAGTATAATCTGGTAACCAAGCTCCCTGAAAGTATCAATTTCGCATCATGTAAGAGCTCTTCCTATGAAATCCCCCCCTGGACCTTTAGCTCCAGTGGAAGAAAACTCACTTTTATTCAATTATCACAGAGTAATTCTGTAGAGGAGCTGTCATTCCAATTTGATTTGTTCAATCATTACTTACTTTGTTCCAGTACCCGAAAGGCAGAACAACTTGAGTTGTCATCAACTTTCCTGACTGCAGGGTTTCAAAGATTTCCTCCAAAACTGGATGATGCGTTGATTTGCATTCTTTGCTGTGTTTCAGTGATAGCTGAGAACCCTCATCAATCTGTTTTTTCCAGCATTTGTCAGCAAAGTGGTTTTACAAGCGTCAGCTGCATTAATGATGACTTTGCCCTGGACTCTGCTGCCATCAGCAAACAGGGGCCCAATCTATGGGACAAAAGACTGTAGCAGTGTTAGGACAGCAGAATGGTAGTGGCTTATGAATGAATAAACACAGACCTTATGTCTTGGCTCAGGTACTGGAATATACTTTCCTGAGTCCTTACACATTTTAGTCCTTGTAATATGCAAGGCTCAGCTGCAAGCCTTATATCAAGAGATTTGGTCATTTGTCTCACATATGAGCTATTCTGTGGTGTGTGGACTGCAATCCTATATATAAAAACAAGTCCTCCATGTCTCTTCCCTGGCTAAACATGTTTTTTTGTTTTCTCTCACTCTGTGTCCTTTATTCTGTCATGTAATAGAGACTAACGAATACACTTTTCTGGATTGTGTCATCCTCTACCTTATGCAACAATCAAAGATATTCTTGTCTCTCATTTTAGAACTAGTCTCAGAAAGAATAAATGTTCTAATTAAAGTGTGACCCACCAGAACATTTCTATCATACATGTGATAAAAAGGGGCACATATTCAGCCTTGAGACAAAAATGTCAAAAACAACAACCACATCTAATAGCCAATCACTTGTCTTTATGTCCCAACTCCGCTTCCCATTCCAGCTTTCTGCTAGTGCACAGCCTGGGAGGTAGCACATAATAGAAATGTGGTAGTTCTGTTCCTTCAACATATATGGCAGAATTGGAATAAGTTCTCAACTCAGGTTTCAGCTTGGCCCAGCCCCAACTACGTGGGGCTATTGTGGTTATGCAGGGAGTCAACCAGCAGGCAGGAGATCCTGTGTGTGTGTTTGTGTGTGTGTGTGTGTGTGTGTGTGTGTGTGTGTACGCGCGTGAGTGCACGCACGAGCATTGGGAGCTTACCTGAATCTCTACTTTTCAAATACAATAAAACCTTTTAAAATTGTGTTTATATCATAAAGATAAGTGATAAATGTTTTTTTCATGAAATTATCTCTCAGTTGTGAAGAAATTCTTAACTCACCATCTTTCAGGCATTGGGTGGGAACTCACAACATCCTTACTCAAAAGGTTTTTCTATGGTTATCTTCCTCTAAATAATTTTTAAATTCTAGCCATGCAGAGACATGATTAGGAAGAATTCACTCCTCTCCCTCCTACCACAGAATATTCTGTTCCTGCTGAGTCTTCCCAAACCTAGCAGAGTAATCAGTATTGTGCTTTTACAATCTGTTGGCATTATAAAAATGAGAACAATGACCTTTGTGTTAATTAGTTGATACAAGAGCCTGCTGGGACTAGAAGAATATGACTTAATGAGACTCAAGATTATGTATTCCAATCCTAACTATAGAGGTAATAACTAATGTTGCTGATGAGATCGAATAAACATGCATCCTTACTAATATGCCCTCTACTCCCCCTCCTCTGGCTCAGATGTTCTCAGGATTACAAGCCAGATAACCAACATACTGAAGACCAACCCCAAAATCACAGTAGTTTCTCAGATGAATAAAGTGACCCACTGCTTGAAATTTAAAGTCTCAATACCTGAACATGTGTCCAGCGATAAAGAATGAAAAACACATTGGGTGTATTATTTGAAAACACAAGTAAGCGTGCTTTTAACAAATGACTTCAGCCCATGTTTCTCTATAGCACCTGAATATGAGGTGTCAGTGAGTATTTTGAGGAATAAATGTACAGAACAGGAAAAGAGAATTTTAGGGACAAGGAAAGATACAATTTTAGGTGGAGTATCTGGGAAGATAGGGCCGACATAGAATGTGACAGAATTTGTAACCTCTCTAGGCTGTATCTGCTCCAAAAGCAAGTATACTTGCTTCATAAAAATATGATATTGCTAGCACTGCCTATCTTGAACAGAGAAGCAAAGTTTGTCTTGATCTGGAATCCATTGAACCTAGTTTCAGATCTTACACAAGAACTTCTGGCAAATGTATTAAGATGTTATTTGATCATTTGTCTCTGAAATTAAAAATAAAAAAGGAAGTCTTAGTTGAGCTGATGACTTATTTGTTTTCTATCCTGTTGTAAAAACAAGAGAAATAACCAGGCAGCAAACACATTAGGCCTTCTGTAACAGTAATCCTTGACCATCCATGGACATAAGAGTATGTGAGTGGCTCCTGTTGCCCGTTGCACTCTGGGTCAGCAGATAGAGATGTTCAGATACTGGAGAAGAAATGCAACCTTCAAGTTTAGCTTTGAGCTATATGACAAGGGAAACAGCAACACTTCTTCTGGGTTGATCAGGGATGGTGGTTTAAGTGTGACAGTCATAGATAGAATCCTGGAAACCTCTAACTGAATATTTTCACTCTGCTACTGCATTCTTCATTCTCTGGGAGAGGTAAAGAACCTGTGCCTTGTGATTGCATCTGAGCCAGATCCTCAGGCTTGGTGACATCCATCCAGGTGGACTTGCAAAGCGTTAAGAATGGTGAAAGATAAAGCAGGAAAATGTGTTTCTTGTTTCTAATCCTTAAGTTTATCACCTCTATGGGAATAGATAGTCTTTTTATCAACAGCAGTTAGCTCCAGAAATCACTTGAGTTATTCCCTGCCTCAGGTAAACTTTGGTTTCTCTTGTTACTGTTTTATGCTGTGCATATCTGTGTATTCCTTGGCTTCCGGAGGAGCCACACACTGCTCCTTCTACTCCAACAGGCACAGCCCTCATGTCAAGCACTATGGAAGTAACTGGTTATTCATTTGTCTGACTGTATTCTTTATTCACATCCAAATTTAGTTCATGATGAGTCTGTGATGCCCCAAGGTTGCTACAGGCTCAATCCTAGCATCTGAGTTCCTTTGTATTCAGATGTTAAGGATGGGATGAGGTTGAGGGAAGTCAGAGTGGATTCTGAAGAATGGCCATGGGAAATAGGACCCTGGGGCACATGGTTGTGCTGTGGTGGTAGCCGTGGAATGCTTGTTACTGCTTGGGTTTTCCCATTCATCCTGCGCTCTGCTTAACATGTTAGTGTTGGGCTCCCTCCAAAATGTGTAGCAGAGAACATCTGGAAGAATGTTGTAAATCATCATTATTTAGACGTGAATTCATTATATTCCTCCAACTTGCAGCTGAGTTTAGAAGAATGAATGGTTAGAAAGGGGAAACAGCAAAAGAGGTAGTTTTGGAAAATGGAGACTTTTGGTGAAGAGCAGATAAGAAGACAAAAAGAACTGATCATCAGCTAGGCATTTTCCCTAGGGACATCTGCAGAGAGAAGCACAGGTGTTGGAAACTGAATGAATAAAGAATAGTGATTTGCACAGACAAAGAACACCTATAATTTTGACTTATCGCTGGCACTGCTCCATGTCTTTTAAGTGAATCTTCCTCCTTTGCACGATTCCTGCCCCCTCCTCCCACATGTATTCCTTTCTCCCTCCTCTTTATCTTCCATCTCTTCCTGATCTCTACTAAGCCTCCAAGGAAAGTTGCTAATACTATAATCCTGTTATATTAATGATTAAACAGATCATTAAAGTGTTAGCCAAGGAAGGGAAACTAGAGTGTATCAGCTCAATCAATTGGCAAATAAAGAACATGAAGCTCCAAGAAGGAAAGTTATCCAATTAGCACAAGGCCATTTGGGGACCAGAATCCAGATTTTCTGACTCCCAATTAAGTGTTCTTTCTGCTCCACAACAGAATTTCCTGATCAAGCAAGGAACTCCACAACAGAATTTCCTGATCAATGCATTATGTTTCTTTACTCATGAAAAAAACCATTTAAATGCCAGTTTCATGCCAACCCTGTGCTAATAGCTGGAACTTAAACCAAGCAGATATTTAACTGTATGGCTATTTCATATTCTTTTTTGTTTATATGCCTTGAAATGATCAAATTGATTATAATGTGTTCCTGTTACAGCAGCAGATAAAAATGAGATAGAAAACATTTCATACATAACCCAAAATACAAATTGAGCTTAGAAGATCAGAGGTAAAAAAAATAAATACAGATATTTATTTCTGTATTTGAACATTACTATTCTTCACTATACTTAAATTTGAAGTTAAACTGATGACAGCTATGAACATTGAAACTTTACTGGAAGAGACAAGAATACAAAACAGAAAAGCTTATTATTTCCTGCTGATTCCTACAAATCATAAGATTTGACCCAAATATTCCATCTCTCCATCTTAAATAAGCTCAATAGCCAAAGGCATGATTGGGTATAACATTACTGAGGAAAATTTGGACTGTGTAAGTATGTACAGTCCTGGATATATAAGACACTAAAGCTAATATCAAAAACAGCCACAACACACCCGTTTTTGGCTTTGTCCTCTCCTATCCCACGCCTTTCTCCAACTAAACTTTCTCTCAAATGATTTCCAGGAAAGTGGTATTTGGTTTACCAAGTAGAGACAGCTATGTGTTTATATGAAACACTGCCAAGGTGTGTGTGAACCTTGCTTCTCTTGAATACATAGTCCAGCACAGTAATGCTATTGAGGGTAAAACTTCACAGTTGCTCAGAAAACACCTGCCTGGCAGGGTGAAGACTGAGCTGCCAAGATCCAGTGTTCAAAGTACTACGTATCTGTGTTATTGACAAGTGTCTATACTTTCTATTATCATTATCTGCAGAATGGAAATGAATATCTGTTTTCAAAACGGGAGACTGTCACCATAGTTTAAATAATTTAGCCAAATTCAGTTAATAAATAGCACAGGTGGCTGCTCATTGTAGCCCGGCAAAAGAAAAAATACCAGGATGTCAGACCTTCTTATTGCTATTATAAGCTCTTGCTATCCCCTACTTCTTTTCATTAAACTTGTAATGATAACATGGCAACATGTCAATGAAACATTATTTTGATTATAGAACTTGCAAGTAAAAAAGGATCCATAAAATGGGGTTCTTAAGTAAAAAAACACAGAAGTTATATTAGTCATGCATTATGCAGGTAAACTTAAAGGTGTCACATGCCTACATGCAACAGTCCTACAAGGAACAAGGCTAAGAGATGGGCACTGAAAGAATTAATTAGAAATATGGATGAATTAAGAAGGAATAACACAGGATAAAAGAACAATGGGAAACAGGGTTGACTCTTGGTGCTGAAAGGCACTAGAGCCCAGAGTAGTTAACTCCCTGAGTCTGTTTTAATTCGGTGTGTACAAATCAAGCATTACATAAATCTGAAGATCTGAGTTCACTTGCAGGTTGCAACCAAAATTATTAGCAAATACATTCATTCATTGTTTTGGTTGCTGTCCTTCCAGGTGCTAGGCAGTCCGGTGCAAAGTGAATAACCCTTCAATAACACAGGCTCATGATCCACTATCTCCATGGTCTGTTTGGCAACTATGCCTAGATGCCAGAATGCCAAACATCTATCCCTGTCCCTGGTAGGTGCCTTACAGGGGGAGGCATGATTACACCTGATCTTGTTCCCATAAATAGCCATGAGACAGTTAAGGAACTTGATCTCTGTCAATAAGGTGACAGACTGTGGCTTACTCTAAAATCAGGCTTTAGTGAAGCCCAAACCAAGCTAGGGCTAAAAATAAAAATCCCAGCAAAAAGGAAGCTTTCTCAAAGATTTAGTTATTTATTAGGTGCGCAGAGAATATGATGGGGAGAGAGGAGGAGAGAAAGAGGGAAAGAGAGGGAGAGACAGAGGCAAGAAGAGACAGGAAGAGGTTGGGAGATAGGGGGAGGGGGAAGAAGGAGAGCAAGACAACAGAGAGAACTCTACTCCCAAAGATTCACTCCTCCAAAGGTCCACAACAGCCAAGGCTCAGCCAGGGTATTGCCAGAAGGCAGGGACTGCACCAGGGCCTCTCAGGAGGATGGCAGGAGCCTAGATACTTGGGCCATCTTCAGTGCCTTACAATAGCAGGAAACTAATTGGAAGTGAAGCAGGGAGGACCATAACTGAACTATAATAGGTTGCTGGCATCACAACTAGCAACTAACCTACTAGAACAAAATGTTGATATAGTTTAATACATTTCGATTTAGAGGCAGGTTGACATCAGTCTAAACGATTATGTAATTTAGGTAATTTAACCTCTCTCATAGTTCTTTCATCTATAAAATGAAGTTATAGTCGCTATATCATGAAATCACTGAGATGATTAGAGCAGAAAATGTTAGTAATGCTCCTGAGCTAGGTTTTTGGTAGCTTGCAGCAATTCAAAAAAATCCTTACTTACTCTCTGGCTTTTGAAGTCTAGAGATGTCTGTTAATTCAGTGTACACACCACCTTCTGCAAATTCTCAGTGAAAAAAAAACTTACAAAAGTATAAACCTGAGATAAGAGAAAAAGAAGAAAACAGCCCGCAGTAGCTCAGCAAAACCTATGGGTCGAATCCAGCCCTGACCTAAAATAGTGGCCTTGTTTTCTGAGCAGCTAAAGAATTGGGCGCAGACTGTTACTATATTAAAGGCTCAGATTTCTTACATTAGCGAGATACAATATCTTACTTGCAACCACTTACTAAAGACATCTTTCCAATATACAACAAACTTTGGGTTTGAAAATGAATTACTGAGTAGAGGATCAATTTTAAACTCTGTCAGATGGTACAATGTAATGATAGTCACAGATTTAATGCCAGATAACCTCAACTAGATTCTTCTACCTCATATTTATGTGAACTCAGGCTATCCTAATTTTGTAATTGAAGAAATTAATGGGACAGTTTTGAAGATTAAGCAAGATGATGTCTGTAAATGGGAAGAATACAGTAAGGCATCTAAAATTCAACTCTCAGGTTTACTGTAGGCATGCCCTGAACACAGGGCAAAGATTATAGATCAAAGCCCTCCTTGGGAATCCTGACTATCCTCAAAAGAGTGTATGTTGCACTACCTCTTAGTTTCTAAAGTGAGAAATAAAATTGCTTGAAGTTGTTAGGCATGTCTACAATTTCAAAAGGTCAGACTCCCACCTGGACATGATTCTTTGAAAAAATAAATTGATGGAATCTGCTTTTTCCCATCTACTTTTCATAAAGCAGGACATTTTGCATATTGTATTTTGTCACTTACAGTTAAGGTTATTTTATTTGCTGTAAGAATGTTTCAACAGTTGATTAATAAAAAAAAGTGCAAATTTAGCATGCTACAGGGAAACTCTGAGGCGATAATGAACTTTAAAGAAAAGCATCGCACACAGAGAATCAATTAAGAAAGGGAGATGTTAAGGATGTCATTTTTCAGGATCTTGAAAAGAAAATTTGCCCCAAAGTGAGAAAATTTGTTTTCCAAATGATAGTTTCAGTGCCTGACTTCTGTTCTGACTCAAGCCCCAGCTGTGTTCATTTTATTTCATTTTCTCACAAAGTGGTGATAAACAAGGATGAAATAGTGTTCATATGTAGCACCTCGTTCCCAAGGAGTCCAGTGGGCTTTACACATATTATACCATTAATCTTTCCATTGCTCTGAGTGAAGGAAGTGACAGTATAATATCTCCACACTAGCAAATGAGAAATGACACAGGAAATTGAATGGCCAAGAACACTGGAGCGGATGGAAAAGTAGCAGAAAAAGTTGAGTTTTGGATATCATGGTTTATAAGAGGTTTAAGTATTATCACAGATTATCACATGGAGAAGAATATAATAAAAAAATTTTTCAGAGAGAATATATGCACATAAATTTTATAGGACTATATTGTGGTAACTGCTGTATTTTATAAGCTACCATCATTAATCTCCTACTGGACCTAATTTATATATTAGGATTCATCAAAGAATATGGTTATGCATATAGAAAAAGAATACTGAAAATGGTTCAGCACTACTTACGGCTTATGCATCCACTGGGAGTCTTGGAATGTATCCTTCAGAAGTCAGAGTATGGGGAGTGATTGTATTTTGAGTTTTTATATTTATATATATATATATATTTATATATATATTATATTTATAGATGAGAATATTGTTATCACTTGGCTGAGGAATTAGCATGTTTATAAATTATCAGTAAGTTTGAATTTCGAGCTATCTCTTAAACAATTTAAGACAGCAAATGAGTAAATTACTTTTGTATCAAAAACCAGTTCCAAAAAAGAGTGGGGACGATGTAAAGCTGTGCACGACAGACAGCTGCCACAGAGATTGGATTAGAAGGTGCTTTGGAAGAAGCTTTTTCCCTCAATTTGTTCTCACTGCTTCTTAGTTCTTTACCAATAGCCAGAGGAAAGAAACATTTATATTCCAGAGCTTATGAAAAAATATTGTGAACCATCCTAAAAAACAATGCTTTGAATATCAAGAGAAGAAAGACAGAAAGGCTCAGTAGCCAATAGTCAGTGAAATGAAGGTCTCAAAGCAACTTTTAGTGGTATCATGTTTTGCTGAAAAGAATGAAGAGTACAGAGAAGGTCAGGGCTGAGTTAACTCCTAGATCAGTTCCATTCCTGCTGAGTGACCTTCAAGTTCTATGAAGATTAATGGTAATGAATTTAAGTTCCCAGTGCAAAGTAGACCAGAAACAAATGAGATTTATTAACATCTTAATGCACTGTTTCTTAGTTCTTTTTCTTCCTAAACACATAAACAAATTTATAATCTTCCCCTAAATATATACTGAATTTTATTTTCTGTTAATAAAATTTGATTTCTATGGAAAAAAGTATAATCCAATATGCTGCTTTTAATGATTTATTGCAGAGGGAGAAAGAGAGAAGGAGAGAGGGGGGATAATATATATACATATAGAGAGAAAAAACATTCTCTAAATGATGATCACAAACACAAGGACAGACCAGGTCAAGGAGATGAAGGGTGCAAGGCCCAACTGAAATAAAGCCTGTCTCATTCATATCTGTGACCTGTGCCCTTAAACATTAGCTATTCCTGGTTAGACACAGTCATTAATTGCAACGTGTGTCAAAACTTGAAATAGTTTGTCTAAGTAACTAATATCCAAATGGAATTCCTAGTCCAAAAGAAAAAAATGCTTTCATTTATTATTTTGGACATCTACTGTATTTTTTAAATATATTTATTTATTTTTATTGGAAAGGAAGATATACAGAGAGGGGGAGAGACAGAGAGGAAGATCTTCCATCTGATAGAAAGATCTTCCAAGCGGCCGCAATGACTAAAACTGAGCTAATCTGAAACCAGGAGCCAGGAACTCTTCCAGGTCTCCCACACGGGTGCAGGGTCCCAAAGCATTGGGCCATCCCTGACTGCTTTCCCAGGCCACAAGCAGGGAGCTGGATGGGAAGCGGGGCTACCGGGATAAAAACCAGCGCATGCAGGGCAAGGACGTTAACCACTACACTTTCGCGCTGGTCCCCATCTACTGTATTTTAACCAGAGTACAATTTTTTTCTACAAAGAGCATAGTCATTTTGTTTACCTGGAGGACAGTTAGCACATTTCCAAAAATGTTGTGCCTAAATGTTGCAGATCTGAAAAGGAGATAATTAATTCTTTCTGAATAGCATAATTGTAACTTGGTCTCTCTACTTCGCCCCTTCTCTAGAATGAGGAAGAACAAGGAATTTATTTTAGTCCTAATTCAATTGCAACAGCATCTTTATTGAGCCAATTAGAGGCAGTTACTGCAGTGGGGTTGTATGTGGCAGCTGAGTGAAACTGAAGACAAATGACACTGTGATAAAGAATTTAATTCAATTTCTTGGCAATCACTAAGAATAACTGCTTGCCGGGAAGAGTTTTGCTCCAAGTTGGAGATTGCAGAACACCTTTAGGAAACCCTGCCTTTGGTGAAAGTATACGGGTACTCTATTTTCTTCCTATTGTCCAAATGTTTTGTCTCTTTCACTGTACCTTCCATGAATTTTGGTCATCCTTTCTGCATACAAAGACATCCTATTTTTCTCTGGGATTTTGATTGCATATGTCAACACTGTGAAACTGTTTTTGCTTCCCAGCATTTCCCACACATGCTAATTTGACTATGGGAAAAGGGAAGTCCTCCAAAGAAAAAGAAAGTGAAAGAAAAAGATACAGAAAGGATAAGGATAAGAGTGAGCATGAAATGCTTTAGATGATTCCATTATTTTAATTGCTACATTTCATCTGCAGGATGAATCACTGCATTTGTATCAACTTTAAAATCCTGATGTTTCTGTCCTTGATATAGTAACGATATGCAAAATTGGAGCAGTTATCTGGTAGAGCTGTTAAGATGTCACCTGCGATTCCTGGTGCCTGGGTTCAATTCCAACTTCCTGCTAATAATATGCACCCAGGCAGGCACCAAGTGATGGCTCAAGTAGATGGGTTCTTGGTTTTCTACTTTTTTCAAGAAAAATGAATTCCAAATCATTTTAAAGTTTCCTAATTAGCAATTCACAGCCACACTGATTTGCAAATGCAAAGACAGCTTGAGCAAGTTGCACAAACTAGTAAGTGCTAAGAAGAGGAAAAAATAAAGTCTGGTTTCAGGTAGCAACATATGACGGGAGCAAATGTATATTTCAATTCATCCATTAAACTTAGTTGGCAAACACTACACACATTTCTGATATTTAGCATATGTGAGCCATTATTTTGACACTGTGTTAATCCTCCTCAGATTCTATTCAACATTTCATGATTGTCAGACATTTGGGATAAGAGAGGTTCTGCCTTTTATCAAAGAAAGAAGCTTTATGGGGTTCACAGATATCCCATAAAGTATAGAAGTTCTAGAACCCAATGCATTAAGGTGGTCTCTACTTTCTAAGACATTTCCAAGTATTCAACTCCTTATAATAGAGACTACTGCAAACATACTGCTAACCAGTGGTTCCACATTATGTGTAAATAAGCAAAATACACCTGAAAATGTAATTTTAATGTTCAGCTATGTGTCAACATGGAAATTTAAAGAAAGACATAATAGCAAATACACATTAGTTAGCAAATTGTCTTGAATTTTAATCCTGCCTTTGCCATTAAAAATGTTATTGCTCCAGGATATTTTTCCTCATTGTTATCTGATCTTCAGTTCTATTACCTATATAAAATATGCTTCATAAATTGTGATGATTAACTGGAATGGCATCTCTACATTACAGTTCAGTTAATTCTAAATTCAAAAGAGCAATTTCTCTGGACCACACAATCAGGTATCCTAATCCAGGCAAGTAAATCCCTACAGATAAAAGATACTCTTACCATTTTCTGCCAAAAAAAAATAGAGAAAGGGCTTGAACTCACCTGAGTCATACAGATCCAAGTTAAAATTCTGACTCAGTAATTGAATAAATATGCCTCTTTGGGTGGGTGGCTTGTTTTCTTTGGAAAAGGGAGGATAATGAATGCATTCATCTCAAAAGATGTACAGTCTTCTTAAAGACACGGTACTTGGACCTTGCTTACATCATGCTTCGGCATTTCTATAAGTATTCCGTCATAGTTGCCATTAGTTTTTATTACTAGAAGAGATCTTTGAGAACCAGGCATTGTGGCACAGTGCATTAACCTGCTTCTTGGAATGCATGCCTCCTGCATCAGAATGCCAGTTTGAATCCTGACTATTTTGTGTCTCTGATCCATCTTCTTGCTAATATACCTGGGAAGCACAGATGATGATTCAAGCGCTTGAGTCACTGAAACCCATGTGGAAGATTCAGATGGAGTTCTGAGCTCCTTGCTTCAGCCTGATCTAGTCCTCACTATCACAAAACCTGGGGAGTAATCCAGTGGGTAGACTGTCTCTCTCTCTCTCCCTCTCTCTCTTTCTTTCTCTCTGGTGTTCCCTCCTCCCCTTCTTTTTCTCGTCCCTTCTTCCCTCATCCTATGTCTGTCACTCTGCCTTTTAAATCAAATGATAAATACATTTTTTTCATTGGAAGGGACTCTTTGGATATCAATTTACTAGATTAGACTTAGAGTTGTTTCTTCAGCCACAGTCTCCTCTAGCTAAGAAAAATCAAAAATGTAGGACCAGAAACATAAAGGGAATTGGGGGGATATAACAACATAAAAATAGTAACATTTAGGAATCTATGAGAAGATAGAAATGACGAGGAGACATGCTTTAAGATGAGGGAAAAAAAGGAATCCCAGGATACCATATGGGTGCCACATCATGTCCTGCTGCTCAGCCTTCCTTCCAGCTCCCTGCTTGTGGCCTGGAAAGTAGTAGAGGATGGATGAAAGCCTTGGGATCCTAAATCTGAATGGGAGACCTGGAAGAGCTCCTTGCTCTTCGCTTTGGATCAGCTGTAACCATGGCAGCCACTTAGGGAGTGAAGTGGCAGATGGAAGAATTTTTCTGTCTCTCATCCTCTCTGTAAATTTGCCTTTCCAATAAAAATAAATAAATATTACAAAAAGAAAGAGCTGAGAGAAAATAAAACAAGTTGCTTTATAACTCACAGGTCAGCATTCTCCATTCCCTTTGCAGCCAATGCAGAGAGTGATATATTTTGCTTATTTGAAACTATTAACTAATTGAGGAAGTAATTTGCACCAAGTACAATGCTAGACTCTGTGCACAAAACGTTTGAAAAAAATTGATGCCAACTCCTCCTATATAGAGTAGAATTCTAATAAGGTTTGGGGGGCATTTATATCATATATGTAAATATATAAGTATAAATTACATAGCTACTGTAAAAACAAAGATAAAATTAGCATCTGTGAAGTAGATACCCTAATAAATCTTCCTGGTTTGTCCAGGATAAATCTTGTTCTAGCACTGAAAATCTCAGTTTCCAAGAAAACCTTCAGTGTTGGGTAAACCATTCAAGTGCCCCACAAGTACATAGGACGATCTGCTAGACAAAGACTCTCTGGCTAGGAAACGTCTACACTAGCACATAAAGGAGCTGACAGTCTTGGAAACAGAATAGTGACTACATAAAACCTAAAAAAGAAAAGAGCTCAGAGTTGAGAGAGGTTCTTGAAATGAGGTTGGCAGCACAGGCAAATTTTTCAGTGCTGTGTAATCTATGTTGGAGTAGAAAGGAGGAAGCAAATTCTGAAGTCTTTGGGGGCAAAAGGGCAACCAAGTTCAAACATGTTAAAGATTCACATTTTAATGTGATCACACTATCTATTAAGAGGAGAAATGATAGGATGTACACAATAGATCCAGTAGTTTGTGGATATATTTTGGAATGATTTAGATGCTTCAAGACCATTTGCTTTTTGTCTCATTAAAGCACAATTCTTTAACAGTGCGTTGAAGAAAGTGGGACCAGAAAATTTGTGTTTTAACATGCTCTTCAAGTGACTTTAATGCATGACTCAAGTTGGAGAATCATCCTTCAGAAAACAAAATTGGTTTCAAAGATGAGACGTAAAAATGAGGTATGGCTATGGTAACACTGTACTTGCAGATTAAGGAGCTAGAAAATAAAAGTGGACTATAAAAGAGAACAAAATCATATATTGTTAATGTTTTTTTTAAAAGATTTATTCATTTTATTACAGCCAGATATACACAGAGGAGGAGAGACAGAGAGGAAGATCTTCCATCCGATGATTCACTCCCCAAGTGAGCCGCAACGGGCTGGTGCGTGCCGATCCGATGCCGGGAACCTGGAACCTCTTCCGGGTCTCCCACGCGGGTGCAGTGTCCCAAAGCATTGGGCTGTCCTCAACTGCTTTCCCAGGCCCCAAGCAGGGAGCTGGATGGGAAGTGGAGCTGCCGGGATTAGAACCGGCGCCCATATGGGATCCCGGGGCTTTCAAGGCGAGGACTTTAGCCGCTAGGCCACGCTGCCGGGCCCCATATATTGTTAATGTTGATAATAACAACTTATTTGCCAGATTCTGGATTATGTTACCAATAGCCTGTTTCTTGAAGGATAATCACAGCCTGATGGGAAGGAAGTTAAATTGTAATTTGAAGTATAAAGATGAAAATAGCTACTTCAAAATTTGTCAAGTAATTACACAGCAAAATAATAATTGCTGCATGGAAAGAAAATCCAAAGGACAGTTTCCAGAACTCCCTAAAACCTAAATTTCTTCAACAGTCTTGCAATTTTGTAAGTGTGACTCCATGGACAAAAAGAAAACAAGAGTTTCCAGGTATTTAAATCTTTTGTGTTTAGATCCTGTTGACTATATCCAAGTATTCCAAATTTCTATTACAACTTTAACCCAAGGGAATGAACAGGAACAGAGAGATACTATTGTACAGTGATGCGATAGGATTTGTGGTTTTCAACAAAACAACAGAACTAAGCAAAATGAACCAAAACATACATAATGTAAAAAGAATCTTACACTGCCTACAAAAGAGAGTTGAGAATACACATCTGGTAGAAAAATGTGCACATCCAAAGGCAAAGCAGATGGAAAGGCAGCAGTAAAAACAACCTTCCTAACCGGAGTGGAGATGTGAATGATGGTTTCTTTGTACAGAAAAAGTACTGAGACAGGCAAGACAGAGCATTGGCACAGAATCTGATTACCCTTGTAGCTCTGGGAAGTCTCCTTCCATTCACTAACTGAATAGAAAATATATGCCTTCCTATATTAATACAAATCATGTCCCTCAGACAGGAAAGGAAACATCCTGCAATCTATTACTCTGGATCTAATTTTGATGAACAGAAAAAAGCAGTTTGTTATGTAAATATATTCAGGACTTTGGGGAAAAAAACATATTGCTTTAGGGATTGTGATAACAAAGTAACAGAAATATTTCCAAAATATCCCTCGGAAGAGCATTTACTCTTGGATGTGCATATTGATGGCATGCCACTCAGAACTCTTAACAGAGTCCCAAAATAATAAAATGTCGTTAAAGCCAATTACTTCACTGATAAAAAAAAAAAAAGGAGCAATCTCCAAGAACATACAAAACAGATTACTTAATCAGTTTCCTCCTACTTAAATGAGTTCATTTTTGGGAGCAAACATGGAAAAGTGTAATAGTTGTATCCCAAATACATATATTGGCCACAGCATGACCGAAATGATGGTTCTGAAGCTTCAATGTACATAATAAGTATGAGAAAGCATCCCCAAAACTCAAAAACCTGAGCCATAATGCAGAAATGATTTCTATTTTGATAGACTGGGTGTGAGGCTAGAAATTGCATTTCTAACCAGTTTCCAGATTCTGGTGCTACTAGGCCCTAGTCATTTTGAGAACTGTGTATCCAATGGAAGAAGCAAGTTAGAGCCCCCAAAACCAAAGTCTGCCCGCAGAACAAGTAACATCAACAATTGTTTTTTTCCAGAAAAAAAAAGTCACTTCTTAGTATTAACACTGCACACTAGAAAGCTCCCTGGTATCTTTTAAATGCACTTGTGCCCAAGAGGTTGTCAAGGTGACTGAATAGGGAAATAGATGTTGATTTTGACTGTCGGAAGTTAACAAAAAAAGCAATAGAATTGCATTCCTAGAGGAGATTTTCAGTTTGCAATGAAAAAACATGCAAAAAGCCAAGGAAGACCATCAAAAAACATGGGCAATGTAATTGTGCAGCAACAATCAGAGATGCCATGCCAGAGACTGAAGAAAATGGCAGATCCAGAGAAAGACATGGGAACAGACAGCTGCAGCCAGTCACTGACAACACTGGATGATGTAGAATCTCATAGATAACACAGACTCCCGATTTGGACTGGAGTGGGAGGCAAAATTCTCTCAGATCAAACTAGGGGAAAAACTTCTTCCTTCCCATAGCTCCACCAAAGTGCTGGTACCAGAGTGGAGACACCACCATTCACGGGGTACACAGACCAGCCAGGACCATCTTGGATTGAGGCAGGGTAGGGGGAGGTTGTGCAATGGCTGTGGCACCTACCTGTGCACACATGAGTATGTGATTTCATGGAAGGGATATATCAGTGTTCCCCACTGACTTTGAAACAAACTCATGACCTCCTGAGTGACTGAACACTCATATGAGTCTGTGAGGCACATGTAATTCCCATCCAGCTACAGGTCCCAGGCAGAAGCAGCCGAGGAGAAGTACTCATGGGTGGCTGGAGCTGGGAATGTCCTCCCCCCCCCCCCCCCCGGGCATGGCAGGTTCAGAAGAGCTCAGTAGGTCCTCACACCTTAAGGGAATCTTAGATGCAAAGACACTTAATGATTGCATGATAGTGTGTAGCTGGGTCTCTGGGCATTTGATATGTCTGACGATATAGGCTAAGGTGGATCATTGCAGGGTTCTGCACTTAGAGAATGACACGGAGACAAAGAATCTATAAATTCATGACACACTGAAGAACTTCTGTGGAAAGACTGAGATGCTGAAAAGAAAACAAACTGGAATATTTGGAGTGAAAAACTCAATATGTCAAACAGAAAATGCAATAAAAAGCCTTAAGTTTGGTAAGGAAAAAGAAAAAAATAAAGGCAATAATCTTGCTAATACTCCACCTGCTATTCCTGATACCCCATATAGCTGCCAATTCATGTCCCAGTTGTTCCACTTCCTGTCAATCTCCATGTGTGTAGCCAAGGAACAGTGAAGATGTTTCAAAGTTTTGGGATCCTACACATATGTGGCAGAGTTGGAAGAAGTTCCTAGCTCCTAGCTTCTGATAGACTCAGCTCTGGCTATTGCAACCATATGAAGAGTGAACAAGCACGTGGAAGATCTCTCTCTCCCTTTTTCTCTGTAAAAGTCTTTCTAATAAAAATTAATAAATTTTTTGAAAAATCTGAGCTTAGAAGACCAATCTCTGGAAATACGTTAATCAGACAAAAAAAGGCAAGAAGATTAGAATCATTTAAAACAGTGTTTGAACTTATGGGATATTTTGAAGAGGAAAAATGTATTTATGTTAGTTCCTAAGGGTTTAGAAAGGAAGAATGGATTAAAATGCTTATTTAACCAAATAATAGCAGAAATTTTCCATAATGTGGAGAAAGACAGGGACATGCAACCAAAAGCTGACTTCTCATCAAAACACTACAGGCTAGGAGATAATAAAGAAACAGTCCAGGTCTTAAACTACCAACCCAGTATACTATACCCAGCAAATATCTTATTTATTCAGGAGGGTGAAATAAAGACATTCCAAAACAAATAGAAACGAAAAGAACTTGCCACCAAACATTCAGTTACAAATGATGCTTAAGGATGTGCTACACATAGAAATAGAACATAATAACCATAATGAAAGAACATAAATTTTTAAAATATCCTAGTAAACCTAATATCCCACAAAATAAGTTTAACACAAAAACTGTAAAAAGAAATAAATAATAACACTACATAATGCTTAATGTATCAATTCAACAAGAATATGTGACATGTATATGTGTGCATATGACTATCATACAAATATGTACATATCATTGTACAATGTATATTGCACATATGTATTATTATGCATATTTGTGTGACATGTGTACATATGTGCGTATATATGTATGGTAGTCATATATGCATATGTATCCAATGCCAAGGCTCCAAGCTATTTAAAGCAACTGGTAATGGATTTAAAATGAGACATAGAATCTATCATAATAATAATGGGAGACATCAACATCCCACTTTTACCCACTGATAGATTAACTAGAGAGAAAATCAACAAACAATAGAATTTATCTACAGTATGGGAATAATGGACCTAATTGACATTTACAAACATTTTATCACATAGTAGCAGAATACACATTTGTTTTAACAGTGCATGAAACTTATTCAAGCACAGATCATATGGTAGGCCATAAAGCAAGCCTCAGCAATTTTTTAAAAATAATTTAAATTATACCATGTGTCTTTCCTGACCACAATGGAATGAAGCTGGAAATTAACAACTTAAGAAATTCCAGAAAATATGCAAACACATAGACTTAATAATATGCTACTGAATAAACAGTGGATTATGGAAGAAATCAAATGGGAATTTTTAAAAATCCTGAAAACAAATGAAGAGGACAGCACAACTTATCTAAACTTTTAGAATGTATCAAAAATGGCATTCAAAGGGAAGCTCATTGCAATGAGTGCTACATCATGAAATCATAAAGGTAACAAATAAATGATCTATTTCTGCATCTGGAGAACTTAGGAAAGCGACAAACAAAATCCAAAGTTAGTAGGAAGAATAAAACAGTAAAAAATTGAGAACAAACAAGTTAAAGAAATTTTAAAATGCAAAGGATTATTGAAGAGTTGTAATTTTGAAAAAAAATAAACAAAATTGACACTATTGGCCCAAATAAACAAATAAGAGAAAGACCCAACTCAATAAAAAAAGCATAAAAATGAACAATGCAGGGATATAAAGAATGGCCATGAATTACTACAAGCAGGTATATGCCCACAAATTGGAAAATCTATAAGAAATGGGTACATTTCTGGAAACGTATAACTTACACAAACTGAGTTTTGATAACAAGTAAAGCCCAAAGAGATTAATAACCAAGGACATGAACCGATTTTCAAAAGATGAATGCAGATAGCCTATATATATATATGTATATATACATATATATACATATATATGTATATATATGTATATAAAGATCAGTATCACCAGCCATCAGGAAAATGCAAGCAAGAATCATTGAGGGGGACCGATGCGATAGTGTAGTGGTTAAACTCCTCACCTTGCAAGCACCGTGATCCCATGAGCGTGCCGGTTCTAACCCCGGCAGCCCCGCTTCCCATCCAGTCTCCTGCTTGTGGCCAGGGAAAGCAGTTGAGGACAGTCCAACGCCTTGGGACCCTGCACCCGTGTGGGAGACCCGGAAGAGCTCCTGGCTTCGGATTGGCTCAGCTCTAGTCATTGCAGCCACTTGGGGAGTGAACCATCGGACAGAATATCTTCCTCTCTGTCTCTCCCCCTCTCTGTATATCTGCCTTTCCAATAAAAATAAATAAATATTTTAAAAAAAGAATCATTGAGGATTCACCACACCTCTCAGAATTGTTATCCTACAACTGAAAACTAATACATGCTGCTGACGATGTTGAGGAGAAGAACCTTAATCAGCTGTTTGTGTGAATGTAAACTAGTACAACCTTTCTGGAGGATAGTGTGGAAATTCCTCAAAGACCTGAAATTAGAACCATAATGTAGTTCACTCATCCCATTCCTAGGAATACACCCAAATGAAATGAGCTCAACATACAAGAGTTATTTGTACCAGCATGTTCATTGCAACTCAATTTACAATTGCTAAGGTATGTGATATTTCCAGATGACAATGAACAGATAAAGAAGATGTGTATATTCGCTATAGAGTACTATTTACTGACAAAATAGAATGAAATCCCATATTACGCAACAAAATAAATGCAAACCACTTTGCTGAGCACATTAAGCCAGTCTCAAAATAAAAAATACCATATGTTTTCTCTAAGTGGCAGCTAATGTTGAACATACAAAAAGTGTAGGGATGAACTCATCACTTTGGAACAGATTGTCATCTTTAGCATACAAGCATATCTATACTCATCTGAAATGTGGTCTTGTGGCCTTTGTATTTGTTGACTATCATGATTAGTTGCAAATTAGCTGTAAGCATAGAGTGAATTAAAATTATAACTCTGCAAATGTTGTGGGAGAGAAGGAAAGGAAGATGCTTTATGGAGTGAGCAATGCAGTGAAGGATCTGTGACTATCTTGAACTGTGCATAGGGAAAGCACAGTCCGTTCTCTGTATCAATGAAATTGTTTTCCAATGTTTAATACTTAAATAAACATTCAAAGGGTGCAAAAAACTAACTGTGTGTAGGGCCCAGTGTGACAGCCTACTAGATAAATCCTTGCCTTGCACCTTGGGATCCTATATGGGCACCAGTTCGTGTCCAGGCTGCTCTACTTCATTTCCAGCTCCCTGTCTGTGGCCTGGGAAATCACTAGAGGATGATTCAAGGTCTTACTACTCTGCACCTACTTGGGAGGCCCAGAAGAAGCTCCTGGCTCTTGCTTTGCACTTGGACAGTGAACCAGTGGATGGATGATCTTTCCCTCTGTCTCTCTCTTCGTAAATTTGCCTTTTCAATAAAAATAAACAAATGTTAAAAAAAAAAACAATGGGTCTGGAATCCCTTAGCTCCAGATTGAACTTTTTTTTACCTTCCAATATGAATGTCAGTATTAATGAATAGTTTCTAAATCATTTTAATGTACAGTCCATGTTGAGAGTCTCTGAACTTTGTGCTTACACGTCTGGACTATGTAGCTCTTCAACCTGATCCATTCCATCAGTGTCATCTCTTGACAGTTGCCCACTGGGCAACTTACACTGAAACTTTAAACTAATTAAATGATAAGAACTAGTGAGAGGCTAAAAATACATATATATATATATATATATATATATATATATATATATATATAGAGAGAGAGAGAGAGAGAGAGAGAGAGAGAGAGAGAGAGAGAGAGAGCGCGCGCAAGAACTACTTGACTAGATAGTGTCATCATCTACAAAGCATGTTTTGGAGTTTATAGATCAAACACCAAGCACTGACTACCTGCTGGACATTATGAAGCAGAAACATGCCATGAACATACACAGCACATCATAGCAAAGCACTTTGCAAACACTCTACAGGTAAAGGGAGGGTAAAGCATGCTGGTTTCCAACCTAGTGTCAGCATTTTTCAGATAATAATGCATTATTGCTTTGGAAAATCCCTTTGAAAAAAATTTGAAGGTGGTGGGATAGGGGATAAAATCTTAGATCTGCTGTGAAGAACAGTACACAGTAGATGTTCAAAAATTCCTCAAAAGTTCAACAAAATCTCTTCATTTTGAGCAAATTAGCACATTAAAAATGTAAGCCATTCTCACTAATAAAAATATTTTCTAGATTTTGAAAACAGTGGCACTGTTAACCCAAAAGACACACTTTAGCATACAGAATTTAACTTTTTAAAATTTGTAAACCGATGACTGACTTCAGATGGAAAATGTTGGTAAGTAATTTTTAATTTTATAATGCTCATTTTTTTATAAATCTTTATCATTATTTATTGGTCTTAATGGAGCCATTTCTCAAATTAATAGGCTAGCATACAAAGAACACATAGTTTATTACATTATTTTTTCTTGGGACCATATTCAGAAATAAACTGATAAATATTGATAGATTTAATAAATATGAAAAGGACTGATTATATGGCATCTATTTGCTTAAAAATGAATAAAGATTATCTTCATGCTGAACGACCTAAATAGCAATGATCAACTTGCCCTCAAGCAATCAGCATATTTAACTAGGATTATTATTATAAGAATATTACATGGATTTACTAAAACAAGTGATTACATTTGGATCTGTATTAAAGAAAATGTATCAATTTATATTTGTGGGGGGGAATATATGCATTTTCATAACTACAGTGATAAATATTTTAAATATATGACTATGTTTTCAGTCAAAAGGTCCCAATGTTCATTTTTGATCTAAGATCATTTTCCTGAGTTCAACACAAAACCTTTATAAAAAAACATAATCTTATGTAAACAAAGTGGTGTTTACTCAACATCATGTTTCAGATTCTGACAAACAAGAATATCTAGCGATGCTAAGGGAAGAGAAGAGCAAAGATATCTCAGACTCATGAACTCATGTTCAGAATTCAAAGCGCTGGCAAATGCTATGTTTCTTTTAAGAGAGAGGGATAATTCATTATTCAAAAAATTGTAAACATTAACACCATAAATGCATTTTACAAGATGACTGAAATAGATGCATTGAAAGGGCAAAGGCTACATCTTTAATGAGATTTTTGCATTTTGAGATAATAGCAAAATAAAGCTTGCTAAGGTAGACTCTGCATCTGTCACCTAAAGGCAAAAAATAAACTGATTTACATAGCTACTTAATCAAAAGATTAAGAATGCAAAACCGCATGCTAATTTTAGAGACTCCATTTCCATTTCAAGAATTGAAGGATTACATCGGATATGCTAGGTATTTTATCTGCCACATACATACATATGGATATAGTCATACATAACTAAAAATCAGATAATATGGATGTGATTTTTAAGAATTATTTTCCAGTTTACTGTTGTTAAAATTGCCAATGATTTTCAGTGGTAGCATTAAACTTAGACAAAACTCTGAGCCTTAACAATTAAAATATAAAATGATTTTTACCTAAGTCTCAAGCCTAGCAGCTTGCGAAAACATCCAATCTTTAACGAGGGAAATAAAGAATACTCAGTACATATGTATGTACACGTGTGTATGTATATATAATGTAATATCTGCATGTATATATGTGATTTGTACATATGTGTGCATATAATACATACATATCTGTGTATATAATGTGTGTACGTGTATGTATACATACACGCATATATATAATACTAATGGGAGGCAGAAGACAGCTCAGTGAGTAGGAATTCCACAGCTTTCTGACTCACAAAAGGCAAGAATGACCCATACAAAGTAAAAACCAGGAGTTGGACAGGATGACAACTATAGCTTCACCTTAGTGCAATTCTTAACAAGTCCTTTTTTTATTGAAAGACGTTTTATGAAGGCATAATTGTGAGATTATCATAGATTCTTCAAAGAAATTTAAATCAGTTCAGATTACCTATGGTTGTTGAACATTAGCAAAATCAAAATAGGAAAAGTGTTATTTAAGTGCAAAACACAGGTAGAGAGCAAATTGTTGATTTTTTAAAATTATTTTTATTATTTTCCATGGTATAATTTTATAAGCATAGGGATTCCCTTTATTCCTCCCCTTACTCCCTCCCTATAGTCCTTCCTACTATTCCCCCCATATTATTATAGTTGTACTGCCCTTCAGTAACAGCTACAAGTTTAACATTCTGCTATTTAAGCGTAGTTTAAGTAAGTATAGACAAAGGTAGAAAATCTAACATATTGTCAAGGAGTATTTAACTGTTTTACTAGAAGTCCTCCTTTTATTCAGGAGTAGAGATACATATTGCAGTATATCTTCATTTTCCAGTAAATTTGGTGGATAGGTGGATAGATAGGTAGAGATAGATAGATAGATAGACAGACAGACAGACAGTATATAGACAAGTAAAAGTTGATCTGCCATATGACCCAGCTATCCCACTATCTCACTCCTGGGAAAATATTTAAATGGGACCCGGCGTGGTGGCCTAGTAGCTAAAGTCCTCACCTTGAAGACACTGGGGTCCCATTTGGGCACCACTCTCTGTTTGTGGCCTAGAAAAGCAATAGTGGATGGCCAAAAGCCTTAGGATCCTGCACCCATGTGGGAGACCCAGAAGAAGCTCCTGGTTCCTGGCTTAGGATCAACTCGGCTCTGGCCATTGCGTTCACTTGGGGAGTAATTCAGTGGACATAACTTTCTCTTCTCCGTCTCTCCTCCTCTATGTATATCTGACTTGCAATAAAAATAACTAAACATTAAGAAAAGAAAAAGAAAATATTTAATGAAATGAAGTGAGCATATGAGAAAGCAACCTGCAGCACACTTCACAATAGCAAACCCATGAAAATAACCCAGATGCCCATCAAAACCATCAAAAGAGAAATGAATAGATACACTGGGTGTATCTACTCCATAGAACACTACACAACCATTAAAAAAGAATAAAATCCCAATGAAACTCTTAAATATATTTTGACAGTAGGATGCTGTACTCTGCCATTGTCTATAGGCACAATGCCAGGATACTTTTAAATAGCAGAATGATGAACTTACGACTTCTTATGAAGGACTACACTATTGTAATCATATAGGAAAAACTAGTAGAGGTGAGGAGGTGACGGAAATACCAGAACCAATGAAACTATATCATTAAAAAAATGAATGAAATCCTAGCATTTGCAACTATTGATCCCAACTGATACAATGCAACTCCAATGCAAAATACAAAACAGATACATGGTTGATACTTATGATACCCAACATTCCCTCAAATCAAATCACATTTACTAAACACAGATGTACTTTCTATTTATCCCCTCAGTAGGAAGACTGCCGAATATCCCACCTCTCTCTCTCTTTACCCCATAGAGGCTGGAACGATGCTTTAAGGAAATTAGATTGTACTTCTTTATTTACATTTTACATTTCTCTCATGCATATATACATATGTCAGATTCACTCTGAGACAGGCTATTCCTATCATATCCAAATTTACTTTGTCCATGCCATTTCTTATGCTTCAAATACTTTTCTTAATGGGGAAAACAAAAAAAAAAAAAAACATCAATAATCTTTCATACCTGTCTGTCATAATCCACCAATTCTAAAGGAATTTTTACCTATTTATAAATGCACTCCTTAATTCTTATAGTCAGAGTGAACTCTTTAGTTTGTAGTTTAATAGAGTATGTACCCGTCTTTATGAACTTGTTCTCAGCTCTGTAATATATTTGTATCATGTCAAGTTCTTTTTTTCCCAAAAGGTGTACAATTTGTAAAAAAGAATTACATCTTTTGTTTTCATGCTTATTACATTCAAAGCTCTCAAAGTTTGTGTGGAAGCATGACTGTGATTTTGTAGCTAATTAGTCAAGATGACTGACAGCCATCTTCCATATTGTGTGTTTGCTGACTCTCTGGAGTTTCCTGTCCAGCATGCCCCAAAACCACTGGGGGGTAAGGTGGCAAAGTTCTTCAGCGACAAGATCCACCTAGAGACAGTCTGATCTAGCATGTCTGTTTATTGTAATGCACACACAAATTTATATAGACTAAAAAAGGGAAGGCAGGGTGGGAGGGGGTATCTCCTGACAATTCTCCCACCCAACAATGGCACTGTAGTTGTCTGGAAGGAATGTTTATCTCTCTAGACCCTCCTATCATGTCATAGGTCACATGTGACACTCACAGCTGGCAGGTAGGCTGTGGGTCACTTACACCAGGTAGGCTGGTTGGTAGCATGCACCCACCTGACTTCTCAGAGTTGCTTATTAAGGAAGTCCGAGCACAGCTTTTCCAAGGACAGAGAAGAGAGACTGGTGTGCAGCCCACTGCTCTTGCCTGTATGACCAGTGAACAGGCCAGGTTGAGGTCTCAGTTAGTTGAAACCATAGTTAGGGGTTCCCCCGGGGACACTACTGTATGCCTAAGGCCTCCCACATGGGCCAGGCAGGCAGAGATCCAGGGGCGATCTCCCACAGCTGACATGGAAGATTGACATTTCAAGTGTAGCATGGGTGTATGTGTCCTTATTTCCAAATTTTTAACAGAAAATTTAAATAATCACTGGGATAATCATGTTTTCTTTTTTCAGGAAAGAAGATACAACGGCTAAGAGTTCAGCTTGCTTAATGGGATTGCATGCCTCTTGGTTTGAGTTCTAATTCATTTTGTATTCTGCTTGAAGTCAGGAAGGCTACTTAATCATTCCATTTGACTACTTTTCTAAACAGTGGATATTTTATAGGGTTCTTTTTTGTAAGAGTTAAACTTAATACACTATAGAGCCTTTAGTATAGTTTCTGAGACATGCTAAGTTCTTGATATATGTCATAACTGGTAGTAATACTATCCTTATAACCATAATTATTCTCATCAATTGCATTATAATAATGATCTCATGATATAGAAAACTTACAGTGATTCATCCCAATATTATGTCCAGATATACAATTAGTTTCAATAGTCACTGGAATTATGCATGTGTGGTCTGTCCATTTTAGTAGTGTTCAAATCATAAAACTGTTCAAAATTAAATTGATAAAGTAAAATTAAAAAATAAAATTACCACTGTAAAAAATACAATTTCCAATAGAAAAAATTAAATTGTAATCATGTTTGCTTTTATCAGCAGTCCAATGATTTGTCACTTTGAATAAAATTGAGATTCTTCAAAATACCGCCTTCTGGGCTGCCTTTCCTTCTCTTTACTCTTATCCACAAACTCCCTGTTTTTATCTAATAAACTAGTCTTTCACTTGCTTTTGTTTGGTTGTTTGTTTCTGAACGTGGGTTCTGGCACCTTTTATGGCACTCTTTCCTCTCCTGCCACCTGTCTGTTTGTGTGTGCTAATTATCAGTTTCCCCTGACAATAGAATGAGATTTTTTCAATACTAAAGATAATTAAAATTGTTCAAAAAACTTGCCTTTTTCAGGGCTGAGAACACTGATTGACCTAGTAGAGCTCAATAAATGTTTTATGCATTAATAAACAAGCACATAAGTAAGCAAAATCTGTGGAAATCTGTGGAAACCTGGGCTATTTGTGTAAAGTGACTTGACTAACCTGAGGAATTATCCGTCATTTACTTTTAAGCACAAAATTAAAAAAAAAAAACCCTGAAGTTCATATTCATAGGAGCTACTTGTTTTTCTTCCTTATAATATATACTATTTGGAATATGTTTTAACATGCAAATGAATTGAAGGTTACTATAGCATCAAACCTGTTTTGAGACCCATTTAAGCACACTTTAAAGCACAAATATGAACTGTTGAAAAAGTTAACCAAGGTAATTTTGGTGAAGTCAAAATTGTTATGTATGGAGCTCTGGGGACATATTCTAACAGAATTTTTTGTATCTTGCAGCAGTTTGATAATATGAGTCTCAGAACTTGTTTGTATTTTCTTCTGTAAAACATTTGAGACTTTATACTTGATTTTGCTGAGATTTCCTTAAATTGGTTCATTTGAAGGGATTTTAGAGCTTGATATTCTACCTTTTCTATATTGCTGGTTTCAAAGCGTAAAAAGATACAGGGTTCAAAAGAGTGATTTACTGAGGCTATGTATTTTTCAACATACTAACAAGTAAAATAAATCAGTTGGCACGGACAAGAGAAAACAGTCTCTTATTATTCAGCAAGTAATAACATATCACCAAGTTCAATCCTTTCAAGGCATATGAATAGAATGCTATTGTGAAGGAGACTAATATCAGTTATGAATCTCTTAGTTTCTGGTACTTGATTCCTCTGATGTAAACATGGAAATAGATAACAAAATATAAGTTTTAAATATTGTTCTTAAACTGCTCCAAATTGCAAAGCCATCCACTAATACAAGTTTCACAACTTGGTATGCAAACTGTTCAAAGTTTGTGAAAGTGTAATTAAAAGTTGATTATTATTCATCAAGGAGATTTTAAGTGTAAGAAAAACAGATGCTTAAAATATTGGAACTTAGGAGACTAAATGAAAAGCAAATAAAATATCTTGTGTTAGAGTCTTGAATAAGGCCTAGAAATATGGTCACCTGAACAGACAATTCACTTTCTTGAAGCTGGACGCAAAGTAACTAGGCTGGGAGTTGGACATTCTGCCTTCTCTCTCCTTTTGAAAGCCCCAGTTGCTTGATGTTGGGTCTGGGCTGCCTCACAAGGCAATAGAAAGTTATGTCATCCTTGCAGAGTTGAAGATTGTGACAAGGATGAGTTTGGCTAGCTTTTGGCAATGCTGCTCTAATCAAGCACCTAGCTAGCATATTGTATGGTGCTGGATAGCATATTTACAGTTTTCTGTTCCAGTCCAGATTGTGAGTATCCATGTGAGAGTGTATCAGGCATTAGCATCTCATTCATATTCCTTTAATACGACATGCTTTTTCACAGTATTTGATGTTTAGAATTTACTTTTAAAATACATTTTGTGGAATTAATGAGTAAAGTTACTGTATAGATTTTTTTTCTCTGGAATTAGCATTCTGGCTCCTTCAAGCCATGCTCTTCCTGGATAATCATGCATAGGAACAACTTACTGAATGATATGGGCTAGCTTCTAATGAGTTCAACAAGGTCAGGATGAATCATGAAAAGTCTTGATTTTTCTCTGTTTTCAGGATTTATTTATTTATATTTCAAGGGAAGAATTACACACATAAACACACATACACAGAGGGAAAGAGGGAATAAGGGAACAAGGGAGAAAAGTAGGCGGGGGAAGAGAGAGAAAAAGAGAGAGAGAAGAGAGACAGAAAGAGGAAAGAGAGAGAGAGAAATATCTTCCACCCACTGATTAATTCCCTAAATAGCCACAATGGCCATGGCTGAGTACATTTGAAACAGTAACTTGGAAGTCAGGAGCCTAGGTTCATAGGCCCTCTATGCTGCTCTCCCAGGTGCATTAGCAGGCAGCTGGCTCAAAAGTGAATTATCTGGGACATCAACAAGCATTCATATAGGAAGCATTGCAGGTGGTGCTTAACCCACTACTCCACAATGCTGCCTCCAAGCCTTGATTTTCTTTACCCTTTTCAAAAATGACATACATAAATTACTTTATAATTTTTGAGGTTATAGTTTTAAAAAATATGTTATAGTGTAGGGTCAAGGAACACCTTATTGAGGACTATTGCAATGAAAGAAAAAGATTAAACTCAATATCTGAAACAAAAGATGAGAGAGAGTTGTCAAAAGGTTGGATGAACTAAGGAACAGTTAGTGAATGCTAGGGGGCTGGATATCAACCTGCCTAGGCCATCAGAATTTCCTAATGCATGTTTACTAGGGTTAGGCTTCTACCCTGCTCTCCATCAAGACTGCAAGTTAAGTCACAACTTTATTAATTATGTTTGAAAGGGATAGTTTCCAGCTCATTGAAAGATATGCTTTGGTTACAATATTGGCAATAGTTTGGGAAATTTATAGCTCAAAGAGGCAGAGAAAAAAATGACAATTGCATGTTTTCCGAAGTACATGCTCTAGGAAAAGGGAGGCCAGTGTCAACAGAAAAGTTGTTAGCTAATTTTAGTGAAATAATGAGGACATTGGGGTTATAGTGTAGAATATTATTTTATGGACAGAGCAGAGCAATGTATAAAACTTTTACTTCCTTCAATTCCATTTTACCATTTTTTAAGTTACAAACAGTATTCTGAAGTCTATGGTACTTTTTTGAGTTCATCAAACACAGAGTCCCATGAAATTTTATAGACAGTGTTGTATTTCTAACCTAAATTTTATTTTTGCTTAGTTTCTGTTTCTTAAGGAATTTCACCTACCTTACAAAAAATGGCTCACCACATTTGATTTCAACTACAGTTTCCTCAGGTTTGCCATTCTGTCTCATGAAAAAGAGGAAATAAAAATGCCACTCAAAAATCCAAGTATTGTTTCAGCAAAAAAATTTTATCCATTAGTTGGAAAATAATTCATTATGTGTTACCAAATAAGTGTGGATTAAAAAATGAGTTTATGGTGCAAGCACCTTAGCATACTGGGCTATGCCCTTGTCTGTTTTGCCGGCATTCCATATGTGCTCTGGTTCAAGCCCCAGCTGCTTCACTTTGCGTCCAGTTCACTGCTGAAGACTCGGGAAAGCAGTAAAGGATTGCCAGGTTCTTGGGCCCCTGCCCTCACTTGGGAGACCTGGAAGAAGCTCCTGGCTCCTGACTTCATTCTGATCCACCTCCAGCCATTGCTGCCATTTGGGGAGTGAACGAGCAGAGGGAAGCTGTCTGTTACTCTGCCTTTTTAATAAAAATAAAGGAATTTTTATTTTTTAAGAGATGAGTTCATAATGACATTGTTTAAACTGCCATGGATGCAAGAAGAAAGGCTCCAATACCTCCCAGGACACTTCAGTTTGGCAGTAAGAATGAAAGACACTTTTAAAATTTTCCTGTGATGAGTATAACACAAAAGGCACAAAAGTGCTCTGGACAGTCACCAGAGGGAGGTATCGCTTTGTTTTGAGACTATTTCATGGAGAAAATTGCATTTGAAGGAGACCCAATAAGATCAACTTGTTTACTTGGTGAAAAAAATGCATGTTTAAAATGAAGCAAATGTTAGGAGCATGGTGGTGAGTGTGAAAAGAACCTTGTGTCTTTGATATTGCTGTTATAAATTAAAAAGGAAATTAATTAATGACTGCATTGTATTTCATCAGCTATGGAAACTTTGGATACTCTATCACCAAATATATTCCCTATTAGCCCAGAACATTGAGAATAATTTAAAATCTCTATACTTTTCCCTTCAGGTTTCCTGTTAAGCTCAAGTCAGATGGGCACTGAATTTCATTTTTTAAAAATTTCAGATTTTTAAAAATTCAGTTTTTGACTGATTTCTTTGCTGAATAAATGATTTTCTTTTCTTTTTGAACCTCTTGCCAGGATGGCATTTGGTCATTCCAGGTTCACCTTAAATGGAATAGATATGGAATAGATTTGGGATAGGGAAAAGAGTTGGGGCTTGTTAGTATAGTTTCAAAAGATGGGAATTGGAAGCTGAATGCAAGACAAGAATCGGTCCATGATCCCAGCTTCAGAATAAAGAATTTATTCTACCCTTCTATCTGCTGCCAAATGGACAGTTTCTATATGGATTTAGTAAAATGTTGTCCAGTTGTGCAGTTCTAGCGAAGATTGTAGTTTTCTTTGATGACAGCGAGAGTTCAAAATCTCTGTAAGCACATAACGTTGATGTTCTCCACAAACAAGTAGACTCTATTTCTCCTATAAGTTGGAAGTGCTCAAATCCGTGCGTGCTGGCCAATGCAGTAGTGTGCAAGTGACATGGTGTGGTATCTGAGGCTGGGTGATTAAACAGCTATAACTTGGTTGGTTTGCCTTTTTCTTGAGTCTCTTGCCTTTGGAAGTTAGCCATCAAGCTGTAAGGAAGCCAAACTATCCATGAAGAAAGCCCACATAACAGGGCCCATTTTGGAGGGAGCAGCCATTAAAATGCCACACATGTAAACAAGCCTTTACATGAATCCACTCTCAGCTGTTATGTCTTGCAGGTGAGGCCCTCACAAATTTGGAATTAGACAAGTCTTCCACAATCACTATATATGAATTCCTGAACTAGAAATGCCTGAGACTGAGAGTTGTTTGTTTATTGACACTAAGTTTTGGAGTACTTTATTGGACACACAAGCTAGGGCCATGAGGGGCAAATGTAGTCAGACCTTTACTGAAAGTTTTACTAGGGGAATATAGAATCTGATCTATACTTCAGGATGTCAATGTAACTAAAACATAATACATGCTTTTGAGAGGAAGGAGATGGGAAAAATATTTTAAGAATATTTGAGAAGATCATTATAGGCAAGTTTTTGCTGAATGAAATTGTTATAACTTTGTGGAACTGCCACCGTATACACCTTTGACTGAAATGTTGTTAGATAGTATTTAACTGTATAGCCATAATATATATATATGGTTATCATTTTACTGCACACTATAGGAAAGTGGAGATTTTCAGAAGAATAATATCATTTATTTGAAATTCTTAACTAACTCATTAAATAAGCTTTTTACTTTTCTCTATTAGAAAAGTAAACAAAAATTTATTTCAGTTGAGATTACATAGGATTGTTTTTTGCATCCTCTAAAGATATCTGTTAATGGGAATTGTTAACATAGTATATTGATAAAAATCCCATAATAACAAACATTAGGAATGAAGATCTCAGAAGACTAGGGTTTCAGAGTATACATACCATCTGCAGTTATTAACCAGTTGGGAATCGTGTACATAAAGATACCAATTGAATATCAAGAGTTCATAGGAATTATTTATGAAGCCAAGAACGATTCTCTTGTTACAATTCCTGATTTACACAAATGCACTTCAGAATAGCACATAAGAGCACTTGAATTTTATAATCATTCAAAGTCCACGTTGTGAGGCCAATCCACATGGTTCTGTGCTCTCATTTATTAATATTTGTACTGTAATGTGACTATATGTCAAACAATTTTAATTGCTAGAATCTTTTCCTGAAGAGTAGTCTTTGTAAGGAAAAGTTAGCTTAGCATTTTATTTTTTCCTAAACCTGTGCTCAGATGATGCTCTGAGTAACCATTTGAATTATGTTTTCTTTATTATGCAACACTGGTTTTTTGAAGTGTAAACTATTACTTGACTCTGAATTCATCAACATTGCACTTACTGGATTAGAGTGGGAAGCTGAATACAGGGTATCATTTATTTCTACAATGAATATTTATTTCTGAAAAGATGTAGACCTTGACTTTCACATTCTTCAAATGTGGTTTTATATTTCTGGGAAGTAAACCTCCTCTGCCCCAATTTTAAAGATGACATAAGAAAAACAAAAGACTAAGCCACTTAATCTTGGAGTCCTAAGATACATGAGAGCAATATAACTTGATGGGACATCAAATGGTACATTAATCCTTAGGTCAATGACTCCATCCAAGTCCAGACATTCTTTCCATGCACCAAACATGCATCAAAGCTCTCTTAGAACCTCAAAAAGCCGTATTCGAATGAACGGCCAATAGAGCTCTATATTCCAGAACCCCCAAATTGCAGATACATTTTAATTATATAAAGTGAACATATTCATACACATAGTTTCAAGAACATAATGGAATAGATGAGAAATCTATTCCATTATAGTCTCTTCAACAAATAGTCTCTTCAACAAATCGACCAAGAAGCACATCAAGAAATGACCATATAAAGCAAGTGGGGCAATTATTACACCATGAAATATTACTCAATCATATAAATAATAAAATCCTATCTCTTGCAACAAAATGAATATAAATGGGAACCATTATGTTTAGTGAAGTAAGCCAGTCTCATATAGCTTTCTCTGATCTGTGGTAACTAATATGTTGGGTACAAAAAAGTATAAACTGTATGAATAAAATTTATATTTTGAGATTTGATTATTGTTTGGGTATTTGCCTATACTCTCGAAGAAGACTGGGTATTTTCCTACTTGTTATTTGTTGAATTCTTTACCTAATGGAGTATTAAGCCTGTGATTGCAAAGTGAAATAAAAGTATGCCACCATAAAAAATTGAATAACAAAATAAAGAAGGAGGAGGATTGTGGTTACCAAATGTGGAGAGGAGGTAGGGTAGGGTGGCAGGCACCACCATCCCAAAGCTGCCTTGAAAAATACATGAAGTTTGTTGGCCTTATAAAAATTATTTAAAATACATATTAAAAGGGAAAAAGAGAGAAATCTAACAAAAAAAATACACATTGGAACTTCCTCCCCTATCTTCCCATCATGTCATTTTACCTCCTCTTCCCTTAACTTTAATTTTTGCAATGATATATTTTATTTTACTTTATAATCATAAGCATCCTTTCATTAATAAAGCAGTCTGCAAGTAGTAAGTAAAATATTATTGCTATAAGCCACTAAAATTTGGGAGCAGTTTATTATATAGCAACATATAATTAGCCCAATATATAATAATGTGGAACACTAAAACTAAATTTTATCTTGTGGTATTCATATTGTAAAAACTGATTGTGTGTCAATTTCATCATTTAGGACTGGTAAGTAAAGTTAATTTTATTTCAGTAAAGCATTTCACAAAATCCCCTATGGTATGTTTGTATATGGCAAAATATGGGCCACAAACTACATATGTAAATTTTATGTGCATATATAAATCTATTCGTGTGCAGTGTGTATTTGTATGTTCTTAAAGAATAATATCCAAAG